>NC_069695.1:37131416-38381416 GCF_023699985.2 Odocoileus virginianus
CTGCATCGGACTTTACTCCCACCACCAGTAACATCACAACTGGGTGTTGTTTTTGCTTTGGCTGCACCTCTTCATTCTTTCTCTTCAGTGATATTGGCCTGTCATTTTCTTTTTTTGTTTTATCTTAGCCTGATTTTGGTATCAGAATGATTGTGGCTTCATAGAATGAGTTTCGAAGTATTCCTTCCTGTGCAGTTTTTTGAAAGAGTTTCAGAAAAATGGGCATTAGCTCTTCTGTAGATGTTTGATAGAATTCCCCTGTGAAGCCGTCTCATCCTGGGCTTTTGTTTTTTCTGAGATTTTTGATCATAGTTTCGATTTCAATGTTTGTAATTGAATTTTTCATAATTTCTGTTTCTTCCTGGTTCATTCTTGGGAGGTTGAACTTTTCTAAGGATCTGTCCTTTTCATCAAGGTTGTCCATTTAATTAGCATATAGTTGCTCATATTATTCTCTCGTGATGCTTTGTGTTTCTGTGTTGTCTCTTATAACCTCTCCTTTTTCATTTCTAATTTTGTTGATTTTATTTTTCTCCCTTTTTTTCTTGATGAGGCTGGCTAGTGGTTTGCCAATTTTTTTATCTTCTCATAGAACCAGCTTTTAGTTTTATTAATCTTTGCTGTTGTTTTCTTCATTTCCTTTTCATATCTTTCTGCTCTGATCTTTATCTTTATGATCTTCTTTTTTCAGCTGCTTTAGATGTAGACTTAGGTTGTCTGTTCAGTGCTTTTCTTGTTTCTTGAGGTAGGATTGTATCACTGTAAATTTCCCTCTGAGAACTGCTTTTGCTGAATCCTACCCCTTTTGGGTCATCATGTTTTCATTGTCATTTGTTTCTGGGAATCTTTTGATTTCCCTTCTTATTTCTTCAGTAACCTCTTCGTTATTTAGTAATGAATTGTTTAATCTCCATGAGGTTTTTTTTTTTTTGCAGTTTTTTTTTTTTTTTCCTGTACATATCTAGCCTCATCCCATTGTGGTCGGAGAAGATTCTTGATATGATTTCAGTTTTCTTAAATTTACTCAGGCTTGATTTGTGGCCCAATATGTGGTATATCCTGAAGAATGTTCCATGTGCACTTGAGAAGAAAGTATATTCTTCTCCTTTTGGATGGAAAGTCCTGGAGATAACAATAATTACCTTAAATGTAAAGGGATTAGATGCACCAACCAAGTGATACAGACTGGCTGAATGGGTACAAAATCAAGGTCCATATATATGTGGTCTACAAGCGACCCACTTCAGACCAAGAGACACATACAGACAGAAGGTAAAAGAATGGAAAAAGATATTCCATGTGAATAGAAACCAAAAGAGAACCAGAGTGGCAATCCTTATTTCAGACAAAATAGACTTTAAAATAAAGAATATTATGAAAGACAAAGAAGGACACTACATAATGACCAAGGGATCAATCCAAGAAGAAGACATAACAATTGTAAATATTTATGCACCTAACATAGAAGCAACTCAGTACATAAGGCAAACATTTACAGGGATAAGAGGGGAAAATCCAGAGTAGCACAACAATAGTAAGGGTCTTTAACACCCCACTCACACTAATGGGCAGTTCATCAAGACAGAGAATCATATACACATACACACAAATAGAATTTGTAATAGGTTATTTAGTAAATTTCAAAAAAAGAAATAAGGAATTCTTAAGTTGCTTTAGGTAGAAAGGCATTCTCTAAACTTTAGTGTATCTTAATGCTGTAAATCAGTATTTCAAGATACATTCTCAGATTGTGGATTCTGATATGTACAATTGAAAGAATATTTTTTGAGTGCCTCACGTGCTCTCAACAGCCTTTCTCTTGGTTCTGGCCAGAAACAACTTACTAAAAGAGGTTATTTTTTCTGTAGCATTTACTTTTTTCCCCTTCTTTTTGACCTCTGGAAACGTGCCATATGAATGTGGCCAAGCTTGTCTGATCTTGCTGAATATACTCTAAATTGTGCCTGCTTGACCTGCGTAGAATTTTGCTTGGGTCACAGTTTGCTTATAGAAAGTTGAAAGGCCCCAATTGTTGGTATATGTGATACGTATGTATATGCTGTTGCTTTTTGGTCTTTTTGGGGGGCAATTTACATTTTTTTACCCATGGGTTATACATATGCTGATTATTTTCTTTCATAGTTTATTTTTATATGCCTCTTGAAATGGATTCAGATTTATTAGATCTTAATAGGAGAAAGAAAATCATTGAGTTAAGGGAAGAGTGAAGAGCACAGGTTACCATAAATTCTTATATTAAGATTTTATTAGGTTGCTGTCTCAAAATTGGAACTATAGTTTGAAATACCACATTTGAGTTTTGATATTATCAGGTTAGTGCTTTATAACTGAGGGTTATATTAATTATGTGGGTTTTTTAAACTTTTAACTTTAAACTTTTAAGCTTTTTATTTTAATTACTTGGCTTTTATTGAAAGCAATTGTTGAGTATTTGCTACATGATGATCTACTTTTGCAAAGCATTTGTGGAAGAGGTAATCAATTTTTGTCATAATATGTTATACCTCATTTTTTCTAGTACTTTTGAAAGTAGTTGCTTAAGACACCACAAAGGGAACTGGATAATATTGAGTGATATTTTATGCTAGCTCTTGCAGAGCCAGAAATTACATCTTTATTCACTCCATGGTATATCTTGCCCTTTAATTTTAATATATTGAATAATTAAACAACTATTAAAACTATCATCTTGTTATAAAAACGCTGCAATAAAATAAAATCCCTGTTTGACATTCCCCCTCCTTCCCCATACACATACTGTTTATGTTTGGGTAGAGTTTGTTTATTTTTAACTTTTCATTTTGAAATTATTTATGACTTAGAAAAAAGTTGCAAAGGTAGGATTTCCATATATGCTTTACTCCTCTTTCCATACTTTTAACATTTGCATTACCATAGTACAGTTATCAATACTAAGAAATAAATAGTAGTGCAATACTATCAACTGAAATATAGATTTTATTCGCATTTCACCAATGCCATGTCACTGATAGCATTTTTCTGATCCAGTATTTGTTAGTCACTCAGTCATCTCTGGCTCTTTGTGACCCCATGGACTGTAGCCCACCAGGCTCCTTTGTCCATGGAATTCTCCAGGCAAGAATACTGGAGTAGGTTGGCATTCACCTCTCCAGGGGATCTTCCCCACCAAGGAATCAAACCCAGGCGTCCTGCATTGTAGGCAGATTCTTTACCATCTGAGCTACTAGGAAAGCCTCATTCAGTAGCTCACATAACATTTAGTATTTCACATCATATTTAATTGTCACATCTCCTTAGTCTTCTCTAATCTGTGATAGTTCTTTGATCCTTCATAACCTTGACACTAATCAGATATTTTGTTCATTGTCTTTCAATATGGATTTGTCTAGTGTTTTCTCTTTATTAGATTCACATTATGCATTTTTTGCAAGAATACCAGAGAAGTGATGTGCCTTTCTAGTATGTCATAGTAGGGGCTACCTGAAATTGATGTCTTTTTCCTGATGATACTAACCTTGATCACTTGATTAAGGACTGATGCTGAAGCTGAAACCCCAATACTTTGGTTATCTGATGTGAAGGGACTGACTCATTTGAAAAGACCCTAATGCTGGGAAAGATTGAAGGCGGGAGGAGAAGGGGACAACAGAGGATGAGATGGCTGGATGGCATCACCGACTCGATGGACATGAGTTTGAGTAAGCTCCAGGAATTGGTGATGGACAGGGAGGCCTGGCATGCTGCAGTCCATGGGGTCACAAAGAGTCAACATGACTGAGTGACTGAACTGAACTTGATTAAGGTGGCTTCTGCCAGGTTTTTCCACTGTTAAGTTTTTCTCTTTTTAAATTAATACTAAGTTAAATAAGGAGTTCATTAGACTTAGCAGACTTTAATGCCTCAGTAGCCTAAATAAGCAAACCAAAACGTATATGTATCAGTGCTTTAATGTTAAGAAATCAAAACCTAAGGGCAACACATCACAAACAGCCACTTAGGCTTTCCTAAATAAAGCAGTTGCTTACCCTGTAGCCAAGAAAATACTCCCCTTGCTTGGCTTCCAACTCCTCTCTGTAAAAATCTCTTTCCTAGCTCCTGTGGGTAATGTAATAATGCCTCAGTTTATTTCTCAACATTAATAAATATCATAGTTTTATGGGTTATTGTCTTAACTTATTTATTTTGTTGTTAAAATTGTTCCAGCTTTGAAAATTGGGAGATGTTAGGAGAATAATAAGAGTTTTCAAAAATAAATTGAGACAGATTATATTTTTAAGACTTTATTTGAGCAAAAATCCTATAGGGAAGCCCTAAACTGAAAGTGGTGAGGAGACCTTTATGCTCAAGAGTGAGGGGAGAGACTTTACTATAGAGCAGACTCAGAAGCTAAGCAAGGTAGGTGTTTGATTGGCTATAACTTAGTGGTGGTGGTTTAGTTACTAGGTCATGTCAGACTCTTGCAACCCCAAGGACAGAAGAGCCTGGAAGACCTACAGTGCATAGGATTATCCAGGCAAGAATACTGGAGTGGGTTGCCATTTCCTTCTCCAGGGGATCTTCCCAACCCAGGAATCAAACCCTGGTCTCCTGTATCATAGGCGGATTCTTTACCAGATGAGCTACATGACTGTAGCTTAAGTGGTTGCCTTATTTTGGAAAAAGTAGATGGCTGTTTGTGATAGGTGTCGTTAGATTTTGATTTCTTCACTTTGAGGCATTATAGGCATAGGTTTAGCTTGCTTAAGTAGGCTGCTAAGGTACTGGAAGCACCTCAGTCTAATGGCCTCGGTTAATTTATTTAATAGGAGCAAAACCAGATATATAAATATGTTTAAATAATTGCAAAGCTAAGTGTAAATGGCTGTAGAGATTGTTGCTCCCAACCTTACACTTAAAAATAAGGTGGAACAAACTGCAAGCTCTGGACATTTCTTAAAACAGAGAGCTCAATTTAACCGACTAACTCAAAATCTCCGGAGAGACGCAGGCCTACAGGAAAATATGAGATCTGAGCATTAGCTTATATGGTCAGGCTCCTCTGAAAATGGGTGAGAACATTTCTGTTACATAGGCAGCAAATTGATAGAGGCCAGATGTGGGAAAGTTAGAATGGGGAGCCTCCTTTGGCAGCAAATATAGAAGCAGCTTGGGCTCTTTTGCAAAATTTCTCCACAGGCCCCACTTGATGAGAGCTCTGTTGACCTATCCCTCTTGGCACAGGGCTGGGAGGAGGAAGAGCAGTTGTTATGGAAAGGGTACAGAATATTTCCTGGATCCTTCTCCTGTATCTTTTCTATGTAGCAATAACCATAAGTTTAGGAAGGAGGGATTCCTTAAAATACAGTCCTTATGATACTGGTAAAAACCACTGAAGCTGGGGATAGGCAGAAAATAACTTCGGGGCAGGACAGGGTTACATGCTGATCTCAGAACTATGGAAAAGAGACAGAGACACTTCTAAGACTCGGGTATTCAGGGTCTGATTAGCACAAGCCTAATCAGAATAATAGAGAACACCACTCCAATAATAGAGACTCCCATGTCTAGACTAATAAGTATCTAATAAAAGTAACAATTCAATACTAATGAGAACTTCACAAGATACAGACCCCTCTAGAAGGGAAGACCGAAAGCTAAGCATGGAGCAGACGTTGCAGAAAACATGTGGTCCACCTGAGGGGGTGCATCCCTAGAGAAATTTGAAGCCTGTAGTATACTGAGGGTAACCACGGCAACAGTAAACAAACCTGCCTAACGTGATTAAATAAACACAACCCCTATGCTAAACACCTAGCCAAAGGAAAAGTCTGCCCATTACTGAGCATAGAGATTATTTGCCTCAGTCTCTACTGTCCTGTTGCGGATATCCAGATACCAGTCAAACTGTGAGTATATGAAAAGGCAAGATAAAGCAACATGTTGGAAAGAGATAAAGCAGCAGAAGAAGTAGATGCAGGTGGAATGATCTGAGGACTTCAAAATGACTGATTAATATGTAAAAATCTGTATTAGTTATCTATGGCTGCCTAACATAATCATAAAATTTTAGCAGTTTAGAATACTAGTAAGCTTCCTACAGGCCCTATTGTTTGAGAGGATTTGTGAGAACAGTCTTAATCTCTTTAAAGTGCTTTTTGTTTGACTCTATTGAGGCATCAACTTTGATTTTTCTGAGGTCTTAAACAGAAGTTATTACCTTTGCTGTATCTCCAGAGCTTGTTTTTCCTGGCAGTGTCCTGGTTTTTCAGTCTACTAAGATAACATTTAATTTTAGCAGTTTTGCTCTCTGGAGAGGCTGAGCGTTTTTGGAACTATGAAAATCCTGCCTCATTTTTGTTTAAATAGCCTTTCCTTCAGTCTCTCTCTCTCTCTCTTCTCCCAATTTACTGTAAACACAAGGAAGAAGCCAGCTAGCACTTTGAACACTTTACTTGGAAGTCTCCTTAGGTAGATCAGTTAGTCAGTTTATTAGGCAGATTTCCTCCTTTCCCTGTTTCTAAGGTTGGTAAACTTTCTGCCATCACATGTCGTACTTTCTCTTCCTACAGTTTCCAGGTATGTCTCTTTGGGACTGAGTTTCTAGAGGCCTCGCTTAGTTTTTTTTTTTCCAAAGGCCTTTCCACATGGTAGATTCTTGGCAACTGGCTTCTATCAGAGTGAGCCAAAGTAATCAAAAACAAAAGTGACTGTATTTTGGTAACCTAATTTCAGAAGTTGTATTTAGTCAGTTTTGATAGTCACCAGGTCAGCCCATACTCAAGGGGAGGGAATTAAAGAATAACAAGACGCAGGTATTACTGGGACCCATTTTAGAGGCTGGCTACTACAGTAACATTGTGATTTTCCTAAATTTACATATTCTAATATATTGTCTGTGATTCCTTAATATTTTTACATATACAGTCATATCACTGACACATAAAATTTTACCTGTTCCCAATCTGTATGCATTTTATTATATTTTCTTTAATGATTGCACTGGCTACGACTTCTAGTCATTATTGAGCAGAGGTAGTAATAGTTGACACTCCTGACTTATTCCTGAAGTACAGGAAAGGGACAAAGTGGTTTTTTTTCATCCTCACAGATATGTATGTATGAGATGATATATGTAGATAAACATATGTATTTTTGTACATATACATATGTATATATGATATGATATATGAGAAAAGAAGAGAAAAGGCAAAGAAGAAAGGGAAAGATATACCCAACTGAATGCAGAGTTCTATATAATATTGACGAGAGACACAAAAACCTTTTTAAGTGAACAATGCAAGGAAATAGAGGAAAACAATAGAATGGGAAAGACTAGAGATCTCTTTAGGAAAATTGGAGATAACCAAGAAAACATTCCATGCAAAGATGGGCACAATAAAGGACAGAAATGGCAAGGGCCTAACAGAAGCATAGGAGATTAAGAAGAGGTGGCAGGAATACACAGAAGAACTATATTATAGTGTATTATACTTGTTTATCCAATAGTCATGTACAGATGTGAGAGTTGGACCATAAAGCAGGCTGAGTGCCAATGATTTGATGCTTTCGAATTGTGGTGCTGTAGAAGGCTCTTGAGAGTCCCTTGGATTGCAAGATCAAACCAGTCAGTTCAGTTCAGTTCAGTTGCTCAGTTGTGTCCAACTCTTTGCGACCCCATGAACCACAGCACTCCCGGCCTCCCTGTCCATCACCAACTCACAGAGTCTACCCAAATTCATGTCCATTGAGTCGGTGACGCCATCCAACCATCTCATCCTCTGTCGTCCCCTTCTCCTCCTGCCCTCAATCTTTCCCAGCATCAGGGTCTTTTCAAATGAGTCACTTCTTTGCATCAGGTGGCCAAAGTATTGGAATTTCAACTTCAACATCAGTCCTTCCAGTGAACACCCGTGGCTGATCTCCTTTAGGATGGGCTGGTTGAATCTCCTTGCAGTCCAAGGGACTCTCTCAAGAGTCTTCTCCAACACCACAGTTCAAAAGCATCAATTTTTCTGTGCTCAGCTTTCTTTGTAGTCCAACTCTCACATCCATACATGACTACTGGAGAAATCATAGCCTTGACTAGACGGACCTTTCTTGACAAAGTAATGTCTCTGCTTTTTAATATGCTGTCTAGGTTGGTCATAACTTTCCTTCCAAAGAGCAAGTATCTTTTAATTTCATGGCTGTAGTCACCATCTGCAGTGATTTTGGAGCCCCCAAAAATAAAGTGAGCCACTGTTTCCACTGTTTCCCCATCTATTTGCCATGAAGTGATGGGACCAGATGCCATGATCTTACTTTTCTGAATTTGAGCTTTAAGCCAACTTTTTCACTCTCCTCTTTCACTTTCATCAAGAGGCCCTTTAGTTCTTCAGTTTCTGCCATAAGGATGATGTCATCTGCATATCTGAGGTTATTGATATTTCTCCTGGCAATCTTGATTCCAACTTGTGCTTCATCCAGCCCAGCGTTTCTCGTGATGTACTCTGCATATAAGTTAAATAAGCAGGGTGACAATATACAGCCTTGACGTACTCCTTTTCCTATTTGGAACCAGTCTGTTGTTCCACGTCCAGTTCTAACTGTTGCTCCTTGACCTGCATTTCTCAAGAGGCAGGTCAGGTGGTCTGGTATTCCCATCTCTTTCAGAATTTTCCACAGTTTATTGTGATCCATACAGTCAAAGGCTTTGGCATAGTCAATAAAGCAGTAATAGATGTTTTTCTGGAACTCTCTTGCTTTTTCGATGATCCAGCGGATGTTGGCAATTTATCTCTGATTCCTCTGCATTTTCTAAAACCAGCTTGAACATCTGGAAGTTGACGGTTCACGTACTCCTGAAGCCTGGCTTGGAGAATTTTGAGGGTTATAAACCAGTCAATCCTAACAGAAATCAACCCTGAATATTCATTGGAAGGACTAATGCTGAAGCTCAATACTTTGGCCACCTAATGAGAAGAGCTGACTCACTGGAAAAGACGCTGATGCTAGGAAAGATTGAAGGCATAAGGAGAAGCAGGCAGCAGAAGATGAGATGGTTAGATAGCATTACTGACTCAATGGACTTGAGTTTGAACAAAGTCCGGGAGATAATGAAGGACAGGGAAGCCTGGTGTGCTGCAGTTCATGTGGTTGCAGAGTTGGACGTGACTTAGCAACTGAACAACAAGAGATATGGTTTTTTATGGGTATTCCTTATTAGAATGAAGAAATTTCTTTAGTTCCTAAATTGTAGAATAGCTTTTATGCCTTTTTTCATTTAGAGATGATCATGTAAGATTTCTCCTTTATTTGGTTATATATCATATTGCCTCTTATGCTTTGTTCCTTGGAAAATGTGTTTTAGGTCTTTTAAAACATGAATTTTTATTAATTTTCTCTCTACCTAATCTTTCATCTTGTATTCAGATTCATTTTTGTCATTTCCATTTTTGATGTGTAACTATTATATTAATTTTAGAGGAAATCATGTCTTCTACATTTTATCTCACATTTCTTATTTCACCTAGAGTCCTTAACAACTTATACTTAAAGGGAAGGAAAGTCATTCCTTAATAGGAATAGAATATGCAGTTCAGTTCTCTTTTACTTTTTTAAAGTCAAACTTTCTTTTTATTAATTGCTTATTTATTTTTGGTTGTGCTGGGTCTTCACTGCAGCATGCAGGCTTTCTCTAATTGCAGTGAGCGTGGGTCACTCTTTGTTGTGATGCGTGGGCTTCTCATTACCATGACGTCTCTTGTTGTGGGGCACAAGCTGCAGCCTCTCGGGGTGCAGGAGTTGCAGTACGTGCAGTGAGCATGGGTTACTCTTTGTTATGATGTGTGGGCTTCTCCTTACCATGACGTCTCTTGTTGTGGGGCACAAGCTGCAGACTCTCGGGGTGCAGGAATTGAAGTACATGGGCACAGTAGTTGCAACTTGTGGGCTGTAGGGCACATGTTCAGTAGCTGTGGTGCTCGGGCTTAGTTGACCCATGCCATGCGGAGTCTTACTGGGCCAGAATCGAACCCATGTCCCCTGAATTGGCAGGTGTATTCATAACCTGTTGGTCCTTTAATGGACCAGAACCTGGTGGTCTGGAGTCGACGATGAGAGAGTGAAAGAAGGAAAGAGGCTAATATTCCCTGGGTTATGTAGCCAGCTTTTGCGCTCCAGGAAATCAGCCAGAAATAGAGGGTTAGAGAGAGAGAGATGAAGAAAGAAAGAAAGACACGGGGACCCAAGTTCTGATGGAGGAAAGGTGTTTTATTGAATTCTGTAAGAGTATATTTACTAGTAACTTCTTTAAATAAAGATCAAGAGACCAGACTTTACAAGTTTACCAAGGAAGCAAGGAGCAATAGAGGCCATAAGGGTAAGAGGTGATCCATATGAAAAGAGGGTCATAAATAGTTACCGTATGGAAAAGCTAATGAAGGAAATTCTATGCAAGCATCCCATCTCTTTGATCTCTGTCCTGGGAGAGGCTTGCCTGCTCCTCTAGCCTGACATGGACTGATAAGGAACAGAGGGTTCAAGAGAGACAGGAAACAGCACACAGGAAGCCTCCTGTTAAATGCCTCCTGACAATAACCACTGGACCACCAGGGAAATCCTGATTCTTTTTAAGATTTTCTGTTTTTTCACTTTTTAAAACTGAGATATTGTCTGTACAATATTGTATGTTTCAAATGTACAACATAGTGATTCACAATTTTAATGGTTATATTCTCTTTATTGTATTATATTACCTATAATTCCTTGTGTTGTGCAGTATATCTTTGTGGCTTATTTATTTTAAAAATAGTAGTTTGTATTTCTAAATCCTTTACCCCTTGCTTGCCCTTCCTCCCTCCCCTCTCCCCTTCCCTTTCTTCACTGGTAACCAATAGTTTTAGATTCCACATGTAAGGTGATATCATACAGTATTTGTCATATTCTGGTTTATTTCACTTAGAATAATATCTTCCAGATCTGTTTATGTTGTTGCAAATGGCAAAGTTGCATTCTTTTTTATGTCTGAGTAGTGTTCCATTTTGATAGTCAAGTGATACGTAGACTGTCACTTTCACTTTTTTCATACATATTTACCATGTCTTATTTATGCATTCTGGATGCTTAAGTTGCTTCCGTATCTTGGCATTTGTAAATAGCACTTCAGTGAACACTGAGGTGCATGTATCTTTTCAAATTGGTGTTTTTGGTTTTTTTTTTGGATATATACCCAGGAGTGGATTTATTGAGTTATATGGTAGCTCTATTTTTAGTATTTTGAGAAAACTTTATAGTTTTTGCACAGTAACTACACCAATTTACATTTCCACCAGCCGTGTATGAAGGTTCTCTTTTCTCTGAATCCTTGATAACTTTTGTTACTTGTTTTCTTTTCAATGATAGCCATTATGAAAAATGTGATATCTTACTGTGGCTTAAATTTACATTTCCCTGATAATCAATAATGTTTAGAATCTTTTCTATGTGCCTCTTGGCCATCTGCATGTCTTTTTTTGAAAAATGTCTATTCAGATCTCCTGCCCTTTTTTAAATCATGTTTTTTTTGATGTTGTATGAGCTTTTTATATATTTTGATTATTAACCCCTTATCAGGTATATCATTTGCAAATATTTTCTCCCATTCAGTGAATTGTCTTTTTATTCTGTGGATGGTTTCCTTTACTGTGCAAAAGCTTGTAAGTTTAATTAGATCCCATTTGTTTATTTTTGCTTTTGTTTCTTTTGTTTTAGAGGATAGATCCATAAATATTGTTAGGATATATGCAAAAGAGTTTGTGGCTATATTTTCTTCTAGGAGTTTTATGGTCTCCAGTACTACATATAGGACTTTAATCCATTTTGAATTTATTTTTGTATACGGTGTTAGAAAATGTTCTAATTTGTTTGTTTTGCATGTAGTTGCCTAGTTTTCCTAGATCCATTTACTGAAGAGACTGTTTTTTATCCTTTGTATATTCTTGCCTCTTTTGTTGTAGATTAACTGACCGTAAGTGCATAGGTTTATTTATCGGCTCTTTATTCTGTTGCATTGATCTGTGTGTATTTTTTTCTTCGAGCCCCATTCTGTTTTGGTTAGTGTAGCTTTTTATTAATAGTATAGTCCAAAGTAAGAGTGTTGAGACCCATGTGTTGCCTCCAGCTCTGCTCTTTCTCAAGATTGTTTTGGCTATTCAGGGTCTTTTGTGTTTCCTTAAAGTTTTTTAAGTTATTTGTTCTAGTTCTTTGAAAACACCTTCTGTATTTTGATAGGGATTGCATTTAATCTGTAAAGTGCCTTGGGTAGTACAGTCATTTTAGCAATATTAATTCTTCCAGCCCATGAACATGGCATATCTTTCCATTTGTTTGTGTTGTCCTCAATTTCTCTCATCAGTGTCTTACGGTTTTTTGAGTACAGAAACCATTTTATTGTTTTTGTTGCTCAGTCCTGTCCAACTCTTTGTAACCCCATGGACTGTAGCCCACCAGGCCCCTCTGTCCATGGGGTTTCTCAGGCAAGAATACTGGCGTGGGTTGCCATTCCCAGGGAAGGTCACATCCCTGGGATCTTCCTGACTCAGGGATCACACCCGTGTCTTCTGCATTGGCAGGCGAATTCTTTACCACTGAGCCACCAGGGAAGACCCATTTTGCCTCTTTAGGTTGGTTTATTCCTGCTTTTTAAAAATCTCTTGATAGAGTTATAAATGGATTTTCTCCTTATTTTCTCTTTCTGATAGTTTGTTTTTTGTGTATAGAAATGTGACATATTTTGGAATATTATTTTTGTATGCTGCAGCTTTACTGAACTCATTGATGCATTCTAGTAGTTTTTTGATGATGTCTTTCGGATTTTCTATATATTTTCATGTCATCTAGTTTTACTTCTTTCCAATTTAGATTCCTCTGATTTCTTTTTCTATTTTTTTTCTAGTGTATTCACAGAGTTGTACAGTCATTACCAAAATCAATTTTATAACATTCTCATTATATCAGAATCCATGTACCCATTATATCCTGTACCCATTAGCAGTCATTCTCACTTCTTACCAACCTTGCTGGCCTTAGACAGCCACTCTAGGTTTGTTTAGACACAAAACTCACTGAGTTTTTGTCTCAGTGAATTTGCCTATTCTGGGCATTTCTTATAAACGGATTTATACAATACGTGTATTATGTTGTTGTTCAGTCGCTAAGTTGTCTCCAACTCTGCAACCCCATGAATTGCAGCACGCCAGGCCTCCCTGTCCTTCACCATCTCCTTGAGTTTGCTCAGACTCCTGTGCATCGAGTCGGTGATGCCATCCAACCTTCTCATCCTCTGTTGCCTGTTCTCCTCCTGCCCTCAGTCTTTCCCAGCATCAGGGTTTTTTCCAGTGAGGCAGCTCTTTGCATGAGCTGGCCAAAGTATTGGAGCTTCAGCTTCAGCATCGGTCCTTCCATTGAATATTCAGGGTTGATTTCCACTAGGATTGACTGGTTTGATCTCCTTGCTGTCCAACAGACTCTCAAAAGTCATCTCCAACACCACAATTTGAAAACATCAGTTCTTTAGTACTCAGCCTTCTTCATGGTCCAACTCTCACATCCATAAATGACTACTGGAGAAACCATAACTTTGTCTATACAGATAATATATGTATAATATATAGTCTTTTTAAACTACTTTCTTTAATTTAGCATGATGACTTCAAGATTTATTCCTGTGGCAGCATGTATTGGTACCCCATTTCTATTTATTGCCAAATAATATTAAATTTCATAGACAGTGCCACATTTAATTTATCTATTCATTTGTTGATGGCATTTGGGTTATTTGTACTTTCTGATTTTTATGGGTAATGCTGCTGTGAACATGTATGTATAAGTTTTTGTGTGGACATAGTAACTCTTTATTTAACTTTTTGAAAAACTGCCAGATTGTTTTCCAGAGTGGCTGCACTGTTTTCCATTTCCACCAGAAATCTATGAAGATTTTCATCTGTCCTCTTACCTAATGGCTGATAGTGTTAAACATCTTTCCATGTGCTTTTTGCCTATTTGTGTATCTTCTTTGAAGACGTATCTATTCAGATCCTTTCAAATTGGGTTGTCTTCTTATTTTTGGCTTCTCAGTGTTCTTTATTTATTCTATTTACAAGTCCTTTATTAGATATATTATTTGCAAAAATTTGATCCCATTCTTTGCATTGCTTTATAATTTTGATAAAGTCCAATTTGTTTATTTTGTTGTTGTTGTTGCTTGTGTTTTTGGTGTTATATCAAAGAAACCATTGCCTAATTCAAGGTCATGAAGATTTATGCCTATGTTTTCTTACAAGTGTTTATAGTTTTTGCTCTTACATTTTAGTCTTTAATTCATTTAGAGTTAATTTTTGTAAGCGATTTGAGTTATAGGGGCCCAGATTTATTTTTTTGCATGTGTACAGAAAGTTGTCCCTATACTGCATATTGAAGAGACAATTTCTTCTCTTTGATTTTCTTGGTACTCTGATTCAAAATTCAGTTTACTATAGAAGTGTTTATGTTCTGTACATCTATATGTCTGTTCTTAATGACAGTACTGCAGTCCCTTGATTATTGCAGTTTTGAAGTAAGTTTTAAAATTGGCAAGTATGAAATTCCCATGTTTTTCTCCTTTTTCAGGAATATTTTAGGTATTCTGAGTCGCTTTCATTTTTATATGAGCTTTAGGATTGGATCAACTTGTCAGTTTCTGCAGATAATCCTGCTGAGATTTTAATAGAGATTGAGTTGAATTTGAAGACTGATGTGGGGAATATTGCCATCTTAACAATATAAAGTCTTCTAGTCATGAACATGGAATGTCTTTCCACTTATATAGGTGTTTAATTTCTTTTCACCATATTTTTATAGTTTTCAATAGACACATCTTCCTTCTTCTCTTGAATTTATTCCTTTATGTTTTATTTTTCTTGATGCAAATATTCAAGAAATTTTTTCCTTAATTTTTTGGGAGGTTGTTTAGTGCCTGTGTATAAACATAAAATTGACTTTGTATGTTAATCTTTTATCCTGTAACCTCACTGAACTCCTTTCTTAGCTCTAATAGTTTTTATGTGGATATTTTAGATTTTCTGTATATAAAATCATGTCATATAAAATAGAAGTGGTTCTTCCTTTATAATCTAGACACCTTTTATATCTTTTCCCTACTGAATTGCTGACTATAATCTCTTAATATAAAGTAGAATTGAAGTAGTAGGAGCAGACATTTCTTGACTTGTTTGTGATCACAGGAGAGAAACGCAGTCTTTTATATACATGTGTGTATGTGTATGTGTGTGTGTATGTATGTGTTTAGTGATGGAAGCCCTTCTTTTTCACCATGCATTTACATTTGTTCAAAAACAATATATCCCTTTCTCTGCTAGGTATCCTATGAAATCTAGGATATCTAATCTCTAAATTTTACCCACTAAGTTAATACTGAGAATTTATGAAATGCAACCAGCATTGTCTGCTTTGAAATGTGAAAGAGATATCAATCAGGTAAAGAAATTTATTTGATTGACCATCGCGTGAGCCTTGGTTAATTCTCTTTGGGTTAGAAACTTTACTGCCTTCACCTTGTCTTTCATATTAGTGTGAAAGTACCTTTTCCTGGAGTACCTGGAAGACACTGTGGGTATATAAAACCATAAAGTAAATCTCTTTCTTGAACATTAGTTTTACTAAAAAATAAAGAATAGATGAACATGGGGAAACTTTTTATATTAAAACAGAAAAGATTGTCTTATTGAGTAAAATTAAAAAAAAATATTTAGGGATGTTTAAGCTAAAACATAAGGCTTCAAAGAAATTCAGGCCTTTTGGCATGGTTTTCAGCCCAACGATGCAACTCTTAAGTGTATGAATTCTCTGTTCTTGTTAGATTAAAAAAAAGTACAATTTGTGGACATTATTGAGAAATATTCTGGTACATTAAACAGATGTTGAAATGGTGATTTCTTACTTTATGAACAGACTATTGTCCTTCTTGTGAATAATTAACAAACCAACACTGGGAATATCCTCTTGTCCAGAGTTTTTAATTTTTCTATCCCTATTAGTCAAATATTTCCCTTTGTTATGTGTATTTAGATTCTTGTTTTGTTAACTAGCTTACTGCTATACTCTAAATTAGATAGAAGATTAGGTATTTTTATGTTACTTTGTGGTCTGAGAATGCTTTGATAAAAAATGTAGGTCATGATACTGGATAATTTCTCATGTATGTACCTCATGGGAAATATTGAACATAAACAGGAAGACATATTTCAGAGTGGATATAAAATCCTGAGTTTGTTTTATTGGCAAGCCCTCACCATTTAAGGCTGTATTAATATAATTGCTCTTATTAACTATGCTAATAGGCCACAGAGAAGCCATGCATATCTTTAGATAGGCCTATAGAAGTGTTGGCTTTTGTGCTTAACACAGCTTGTTAATTTTATAGCCTTCCAGAACATAATAATCACTAATGGGTAGTCTGATCATAGTGCGTAAGAGAAAAGATTTTATTTTTTTTTTTAAAAGCTCTGTTTGAATAGTGTAGCAACAATATTTTCAAACATCTCTGGAAACTAAATTTAGAAAACAGTGGTTTTTCTAGATAGAGTATTTTAAGTTTTGGGGAAACCTCATCATAGCCACTGGCATTATGAAGTATATGTACAATCATTTTTTGCCCTTAGTGATCCCTATAGTTTTCATGGATTTTGTTTACATTCAACAAAGGGAGTAAGTAAATGTTGAGGTAGATGTTCTGACCTAGCAGGCTCTAGACATACTATGTGAATTTACTTTGATGTTAGGTCAATGCGATAGTGGACTTTTTTTTTTTTTTTTACTATTTTTATGACCTTGGAAGCCTTGCTTTCTTTTTTTTTTTTCCCTAGTGTTCATATTTTATTTTTTATTTTTTTTTCATTTATTTTTATTAGTTGGAGGCTAATTACTTTACAATATTGTGGTGGTTTTTGTCTTACATTGACATGAATTAGCCATGGATTTACATGTATTCCCCATCCCGATCGCCCCTCTCACCTCCCTCCCCACCCCATCCCTCTGGGTCTTCCCAGTGCACCAGGCCCGAGCACTTGTCTCATGCATCCAGCCTGGGCTGGTGATCTGTTTCACCCTAGATAATATACATGTTTTGATGCTGTTCTCTTGAAACATCCCACCCTCGCCTTCTCCCACAGAGTCCAAAAGTCTGTTCTATACATCTGTGTCTCTTTTTCTGTCTTGCATATAGGGTTATCGTTACCATCTTTATAAATTCCATATATATGTGTTAGTATGCTGTAATGGTCTTTATCTTTCTGGCTTACTTCACTCTGTATAATGGGCTCCAGTTTCATCCATCTCATTAGAACTGATTCAAATGAATTCTTTTTAATGGCTGAGTAATATTCCATGGTGTATATGTACCACAGCTTCCTTATTCATTCGTCTGCTGATGGGCATCTAGGTTGCTTCCATGTCCTGGCTATTATAAACAGTGCTGCGATGAACATTGGGGTGCACGTGTCTCTTTCAGATCTGGTTTCCTCGGTGTGTATGCCCAGAAGTGGTATTGCTGGGTCATATGGCAGTTCTATTCCCAGTTTTTTAAGAAATCTCCACACTATTCTCCATAGCGGCTGTACTAGTTTGCATTCCCACCAACAGTGTAAGAGGGTTCCCTTTTCTCCACTCCCTCTCCAGCATTTATTGCTTGTAGACTTTTGGATAGCATCCATTCTGACTGGTGTGTAATGGTACCTCATTGTGGTTTTGATTTGCATTTCTCTGATAATGAGTGATGTTGAGCATCTTTTCATGTGTTTTTTAGCCATCTGTATGTCTTCCTTGGAGAAATGTCTGTTTAGTTCTTTGGCCCATTTTTTGATTGGGTCATTTATTTTTCTGGAGTTGAGCTGAAGGAGTTGCTTGTATACTTTTGAGGTTAATCCTTTGTCTGTTGCTTCATTTGCTATTATTTTCTCCCAATCTGAGGGCTGTCTTTTCACCTTGCTTATAGTTTCCTTTGTTGTGCAAAAGCTTTTAAGTTTCATTAGGTCCCATTTGTTTATTTTTGCTTTCGTTTCTAGAATTCTGGGATGTGGGTCATAGAGGATCCTGCTGTGATTTATGTCGGAGAGTGTTTTGCCTATGTTCTCCTATAGGAGTTTTATAGTTTCTGGTCTTACGTTTAGATCTTTAATCCATTTTGAGTTTATTTTTGTGTATGGTGTTAGAAAGTGTTCTAGTTTCATTCTTTTACAGGTGGTTGACCAGTTTTCCCAGCACCACTTGTTAAAGAGGTTGTCTTTTTTCCATTGCCTTTTTTCCTTGCCTCCTTTGTTGAAGATAAGGTGACCATAGGTTCGTGG
The DNA here is from genome assembly GCF_023699985.2 of Odocoileus virginianus. Classification (NCBI taxonomy): domain Eukaryota; kingdom Metazoa; phylum Chordata; class Mammalia; order Artiodactyla; family Cervidae; genus Odocoileus; species Odocoileus virginianus. Next base: position 37,149,758 of record NC_069695.1, read on the forward strand.
ATTTATCTCTGGGCTTTCTAGTCTGTTCCATTGATCTATATTTCTGTCTTTGTGCCAGTACCATACTGTCTTGATGACTGTGGCTTTGTAGTAGAGTCTGAAGTCAGGCAGGTTGATTCCTCCAGTTCCATTCTTCTTTCTCAAGATTACTTTGGCTATTCGAGGTTTTTTGTATTTCCCTACAAATTGTGAAATTATTTGTTCTAGTTCTGTGAAAAATACCGTTGGTAGCTTAATAGGGATTGCATTGAATCTATAGAATGCTTTGGGTAGTATAGCCATTTTGACAATATTGATTCTTCCAATCCATGAACACGGTATGTTTCTCCATCTGTTTGTGTCCTCTTTGATTTCTTTCATCAGTGATTTATAGTTTTCTATGTATAAGTCTTCTGTTTCTTTAGGTAGATATACTCCTAAGTATTTTATTCTTTTTGTTGCAATGGTGAATGGTATTGTTTCCTTAATTTCTCTTTCTGTTTTCTCATTGTTAGTGGATAGGAATGCAAGAGATTTCTGTGTGTTAATTTTATATCCTGCAACTTTACTATATTCATTGATTAGCTCTAGTAATTTTCTGGTAGAGTCTTTAGGGTTTTCTATGTAGAGGATCATGTCATCTGCAAACAGAGAGAGTTTCACTTCTTCTCTTCCTATCTGGATTCCTTTTACTTCTTTTTCTGCCCTAATTGCTGTAAGCCTTGCTTTCTTGAAGAAACAAATCTGTGGTCATTCCTCATATTTCTATGGCTTTTATGAATGGGATTGAAATGACAGTGGGCCACTGTGAGGTTCCTTTTGGATATCTCATAACTGGGTAAAGTTACTATGATTATTTTTTCCTATATTAGATATTTGGCTAATATTTTTTAATAAGCAAATGAAAATAAATGTTCTCTTACCTACTTATGTATTTTCCTCTTCAGCCTTATCTTCAAGATCTTACCAATCTAAAGGGAGAGATTTGCTCACATACTTTCTCACCTTGAAAGTGTTCATTTATTCTCTGCTTACAGTATATAGCAGTACCTATTTCATCTTTATTTTATGCATAATTCTACAGATTCATCACTTGTTTTGTATTATATTAACCTCATGCTAAATTTTGCATTTTTACAGTTTATAATGTCTCTTATCCTTTGACACTGCCTCTTTCAGCCTTTGACTATGGCTTTTGCATAGATTACAGTGTTACCCTTGTACCCAACCAAATGTTTGATGACTTCTTTCTTATTTCTTTGCAAATGCCCTCCATATTTGTAAAGGACATGTATAGTTTCAGTATATTTATAGTATAGTGAAAGAAATTATAGAACTTAAGCTGGAAAGAATTTTTTTTTGAAAGAATTTTTAAAATTGTCTAGTCTAGCTTTTTTTGCTTACAAGTGGAAATATTGATGCTCAGAGAAATAAGGATGCTTTGCCACAGTCACTATATATATGTGGTTTTCTGATTTACAGTTTGGGGGTGTATTTGTCTCCAGCAAAGGTATTTCAGAAACTGGTTGATAGATTGAAGAGGAGTGATTTGGATGGTAGAATTAATTAATGGTTCAAATGTTTGACAGTTTTAGAAAAAACTTAGAGGCAGTGGAAAATTACTGTGAAACATGTTAGTGCAAACGTGGTTGAGAATACTGACAGGGAAAGGGAAGGCATTGTAAAAAGATGGCAATAAGAGAGGCAGGATAACCTGAAACCAGAGTATAAATCCTCTATGTATATATGTATTTGTTCTTTGTTTAGTTTTCTGGATTCCTTGTAATTGTATCAGTACTAGAGATTTTCCTCTTAGAAAGAAAGTCCTGAGTCCCATTCATGAGCCTAGTAGTATGCTACATGTAAATGATAGGAGTTGGGAAAATGATTTGAATGTCATGATAAGCAAGAGAAAATAAATCTCTTTTTTTAAAACATTGTATGCCACGCACTTTCACACAAATGAATTGAAAGATGCAGTCAACTCTTGAACATTCAGAATTTTAATTTCCCTTCTATTATCTCACTGATCTTATCGCCATCTAGCCACAAAGCAGAGACTGTGGGGTCCATGTTATTCAGAAGCTGTTCTGGTAGAACACAGGTGAGGGAAGAGATAAAGTTAGATGCTTAGAGAAAAGATTTGGGTTCCCTGTGGATTTCACTTATCCATGTCCCAGTGTAATCTTATAGGGTAAAATGTATTGTACTCTTTTTGGAGAATTAATCACCAGTAACATAAATTCAGAACCAACATTTCTATTCACAGAGTAACATGAAAATTAAGGTTGTCCTCTGTTAAGGTAAGTTTTAATGTTGTTGTTTAGGTGTTTTTGTTTTTTTTTTTTTAAGTTGGGATGTTTTTCAGAGTTAAGCATTAAAGATACATATTTTTGGTCAGTGTTATTAACTTCATAATCCTTTTTGAACTAAGAATAAATGTGCAGACCTTTTTTATGTTAATTCCATTTAAAAATTGCAGTCCAGTCATTTATATGCTACTGAGGATTGCAGGGTATAGGTACCAGGAAAAAGTAAAATTGCCCATGCCTATTTTGTGAAATATTTAAGTGATATATATGTTGTTTATTTTATTGTTAGGATTTAAATAGAAGTATGGAAAAAATCTAAATCAATATAAATTGTGCCTATTTGATAATGAAGATATGGAATCTTTGTATTAGATACTTTTCTGTCCTGAATCATAATTGGGAACCCATAAACTGTAGGACTTTCTATATTTAAGACAGTTCTGACTATTGCAAAAATTCTTAATGTAAAAATCACATACAAATTTTATTACAAAGGTTTGGAAGATTCCCTTCTGAAAGGTTAATTTGAGAAGAAATTTTAAAGACATAAAGTATCCCCCAAAACACCAGCACGCTTCTGCAAGAAATCTAGTTTTGGTAAACCACAGCTGTCAGCACATATTTTATTTTATTCTCATGGGCATTTTCTTTTCATTTACATTTCTTTCAGAGTAAGTGAGGAAAAGGAAGTCACAGAAGAAAGACTCAAAGCTGAGCAGGAATCATTTGAGAAGAAGATCAGGCAGTTGGAAGAACAGAATGAATTGATCATCAAAGAAAGGGAAGATATCCTTTTTGAAAGTCCTCTTTTTTAGCATTCAGAAAGTTTGACTCTTTCATGAAGAAAATGTAAACTCCAGAGAAATAATTGTTCTAATTTATAACCGAGTGTGAATCTGCATGGGCTGCCATTTCGCGGTAATCAGAACGGCACTTGGCAGCATGTGCTGTGGCTCCCTTTGTGCTTGATGCAGCCGCCCAGCTGTTCCCCTGCTGCTATACGGTGGAGCACGCATTTGTCAACTCAGAAGGACAGTCAGGAACCTGGGCATTAACATGTAGTGCTGGAACTTTATTAAATTCTGGTCCACTACTGCAATTGAGCCCAAAACATCTTTGTCTTTGGTACTCTTTCTGGCTAAAGCCTGGACAGTTCTAAGGCATTCTAGTCTAGTATCATTAAAAAAAAATCCGTTGTAGGTTATAGATGTTGTAATTGATAGATATTTATACTGCAGCATAATACCACCAAACGGTTTTCATGGAAGAGAAACTATTGGGTGTAGAATTAGAGGGGTGTGTGAGTGTAAATATGTATGATTGTGTTATTTGTAAGAAAATAAAGTGAAAACTGAAGTTTTATCTTAAGGATTGTACTTTAAGGGATATATGAGTTGAAATAAGTGTATTGCTGAAATTGTTTTGACTGGGTACAATTGCTTATCTTTGGGTATTTTTGCACTCTCAGTTGTTAAAAAAGAAAGTGATTGTCCCTAAAGTTAGGATCCTGGGTCTGCCAGGGTATGTGAATTCCTGAAGGAACCATTGTTCTTACTGTCAGTATCATAATTTATGTGATTTTAATAATTATTTTGAAGATTCTTTGAGTGTCAAAAATGATCACATATTGACAGTAACTATACCTTTGTGAAAACAAGGCGAAGAGAAGCATAAAGATAAATTAATTCACTGGGTAAAAATGCAACAAAAAGTCACTATTAAAACTGAGATCTGAACTTGCATTTTTCAAACAGTGGGAATGTGTGATTGCAGATTAATATAATCAGGATTCTCCAATTTGATTTGTGGAGTAGGACATTTGTTAGTTTTATGGGCCCCCCCAGTTCAAAGGCGTACTCTTCCAATTATATTTGTTCTTTGGCACTTGGGTGATCTTGCGCCTTCGCTTTTCCTTGCTCTCATTGACTCTATCGCCCGGGTTGTCAACTCTCAGGCAGTCCCCCTGTGGTGATTTTCATCTTGATGCTTTTTTCTCTTGATTGAAACAGCACTGGTTAGTCAGAATTTACAACTGTGCTCAGCCTCTGCAAAAGGAGTGACTCAGGACCCTAGCACATTCAAGAAAAGGTAGACCAGGAGTGCTTTTATGTGTAACGGAAGCTCGCTTTATAGGTCTGTTACTTTGCACGTAACAGTTCTGAAGATAAGTGGCCACTGGCATTGCTGTAGTGGCTTAAAGTTTTCAGTGATGGGTCTATAGAGTTCTCTTAGTTTCTTCAAATGATTGTGGGATTCCAGGTTGCAAGATGGTTGCTCCAGTTTCAGTTATTATGTCTGCATTAAGGCAGAAAAAAAGAGGAAGGAAGCCGTTCTGGTAGTTGTGACTCCCTGTTCATTTTTAGAACACATGCAGTCTTTGTCAGGGCATTTCCTCCCACGCTGCCACCCAGCAGTCTTTCATGAGATATTTGTTGTCCTGAACTTTATCATGTGGGCATGCTAATCTGCAGGGGAGGCTGAGCAAGAGCATTCAGCTTGTCCAGTTTATACAGTGGGAGGCAGCAGGGAAGGGGATTGGAAATGAAGTCAACCTTCAACTCTGGTAGCGGAAGTAGGGGAGACTGAAATCACTTTTTGTATATGGAGGAGGTGGTGATACCTTGATCTTCCTGGAAGGAAAAAAAAAGTATTGTGTCCAGTGGAATTGGGCTGAGAAATAAGATGAGAGATGAAAGAGATCACAGACAAGTTAGAAAGCCTGGCTACAGTTAGAATGGGGCCTTGTTTATCTGGTGCCAGCCTAACAAAAAAAAATGTGTGGTTATATGGTAAAGCACATTTTAACTTTGGTGAACTATTACAATTAGCACTCTCTGGGTCAAGATTAATTGTATGTAATATCGAAGCAGTCTACATTCAGCATGATTATGGACAGAATAATTTCTTCTGTCAGGCTGAATATTAAGATACCCTCAGGTGATTGTAGTGACACAGTATTTCCTTTCTTTCTTAGCACATAGGTCAGCCCACTGCCATGGGCCAAATCTGTCAGGTGCCAGCTAAGTGTAGCCACACACATTCATTTATGTATCTTCCGTGGCTGTGCTTCCACTGCAGCCGCAAGTGGTGCAGTTGCAATAAAGATCTTGTGGCCTGAAATATTTCCTATCTAACCCTTTACAGAAAAGTTTGCTAACTCCGGTCTAAATTGTAAGATTAAAAAGTAAAGGAAAATACAAAGACTTAGACATGAGTCATATTAGACCTATTTTGATAAAAGATTGATAAAGATTGATAAAAGATTGTTGACCTTTTTGATAAAAAGATTTGACTTGAGTATTATTGTTGTGAGTGAAGATTGGAGTAAATGTTAGACCATGTTCAAAAATTAAAATAGTTAAGTTAGTGTAATTGGTTTAAGATTTTTTCGAATCACCTAAAGATAAGTGGTATTTGTGGAACTTGTCAAAGAAAAGAGAAAGGAAGATACGATTAAAAAACAGTGAGATCCATGTCTTTTTTCCCAAGTAGATTGCTCAGGTATGAATCTCCTTTACCAGTATAAACCTCTCAAAGGTTAATATAGGTGATTTTACTGTACATAAAACTCTGTACAACTTAGAAACATAAAACAAGGATATAACTTAAAACAATATAATTTTAACTACAGATACATTTACCTATCATACGTGAATGATTCAGATTCACATACATGAAATGAGATAATTTCAAATTATTTTAAAGCCTGTTTCTGCATGAGGAACTATATGGATTCTTATTTTTGCCATTTTAATGATGTGTTATCCTAATTGATGGGGTTCTTTTGTTGTAAAAATCCTAATAATAGGATTTATTGATTAATTATATGAACTCAGACCAGTCCCTTAGTAGAAAAGAGTGATGCTACTTTACATTTTTTCATTTGGATCAAACTTTTGAAGGATTTGTTCTTATGCTAATTAGAGACTTTATTACTAAAACATAAATACTCTTAGTAGTTTTCAGTCTTTGAACAAAGAAAACTTGTTTCCTGAGAAATTAGCTATGTAAATGAATATGCCATTTACAAAGTCTAGCAATCTGATGAACCTAGATTTTTCTCTGACTAAATGTGTATGAATGGGGAGGTAAATCTGAAAGGGACAGAATAATTTGTCCAACAGGAATAATTGTGGAACATGTTAGCATGTAATAGTGTAAGACACAGAGGATGTAGCCATTATAAAAGTTTATTAATATTTGAGCTGATTGTAATTCCAGAATATATGTCTCAAGTCAGGATGGTATCAGAAGCTTACAGAAGGAAAGTAAAGGCTAATGTTTGCTGACTTCCCTCTTTTAACTGACTGAGCAAGGGAAGTGACAGACAAGAAAGCACAATGGGCTTTACAGTCAAAACTGTTTTAGTACTGATGAGCTGTCTGACCTTGGGAAAGCTACTGAAGTTTTCTGACTGTTTTCTCATCTATAATATATGGATAGCTAATAATGCCTTTTTTTGCAGGCTTGTTGAAATTTGGTAGATTCTTTATATGTGTAAAGAATCTAGCAGTGTTTCTTGCTTTGGAATACTGAAACAAAGATAACAATTTTCCTTATTACTGTGATTAATTTAGATGAAGAGTGAGTTGACTAGCTCCTTTGTTTTTCAACTCTTCCTTTCTTCAGTTGGTTTTTGATGGTTTTCATTACGTTAAGCAGATGCTTAGGCTACTTAGAGGCCCAGTCGGAGAGTGAAAGGACTTCCCTGGTGGCTCATAGAGTAAACAGTCTGCCTGCAATTCAGGAGACCTGGGTTCAGTTCCTGGGTCAGGAAGATCCCCTGGAGAAGGTAACGGCTACCCACTGTAATATCTTTGCCTGAAGAATTCCACATCCATGGACAGAGGAGCCTTGTGGGCTACAGTCTGTGGGGTCAGAGAGACTCAGACACAACTGAGCGACTAACACTTTTGGTTTTTCAGGAGAGTGAAATCGATGTGCTTTGTCTTCTGTTTCTATGAAGGAGGAATCTTTCTGTCTCATTTATACCAGTTGGGTGCGTGTCAAGGACAAATCAGGTTTTACTTTCCTCTCCCAGAAACCAGACTGACAGGAGTGTTTGTTTTCTTTTCTTTCTGATCTGTTCCATTATCTCTCTGACTGAGACTTAGTCAATTGAAGAGGTTTAGAGGTACTTAGAGCTTAGATCCTTGAGCTCACTATATCAGAGGTCATTTTAAAAACTTTGCTCTGGGGAGAAAGAGTTTTAAAGGAACCAACCTTAACCTTTTTGAGGAATGTTTTAGAATGAGCTAAAGATGTTAGTATGTCTGTGCTGAAATTAGGCGAGAGAAAACTCACAAGAATTTCATCTAATTTTATAAAAAGAAATCATTTATTTGAATAGCAGTAATATTTCAGAGGTATTCAAAGCTTTCTATTTAACTATATGCATCTCTGCTACATGAGCCAGACTACCACTATCTGATAGACTTTTGCCAAGAATAACAACCATACGGTAGGAAATTCTATCACAGATCTGGTGCAATGGTCTTGGGTGGGTAGGATAATAAATGGAAATAAGTTTCATGAAAAAGGAAATGAACTTCAAAAGAAAGGGTTAGTCTTCTTTTTCTAATTAAAATTTCTGGTCCTTCATAAGAAAAGGCAGGAGATTCTCCAGTCTTAGAAACAGTTTGGGGACAATGGGGAGAATTAAAAATGTAAACTTAGTGAAGATGCCTATAGGCAGAGGAGAGGGTATTTTGGTGCCTGGCAGTGTGGTTGTGGTATATGAATATAGCAAAGTATGTTGCCGGACACCTTATCATAAGCTTTGATGAATCTTAGCGTTTTGAATAAATATTGGGTTTTTTTTGTGTGTGTGTTTACAAATTGAATTATGGTGATGGGATATATTTAGCGTACTTGGATAAAGTCAGTTAATTCCATTTAGCAAGCCCTAGACAATATTGCTTTACTAATCTAATAACTATCTCTAATACTGTGTAAGTTGTACTTTTGGGGACTGTTTTATTTGCTCTGTGGTGCTGTATAACTTTAGCAGGTTTTGGACCATTATTATTGTATATTATCAGGATAATATTGTCATTGTAAATCATAATAACAGATTAAATAACCCTTTACCATTGTATTAAGAAGAAATAAGCATGCTTAAGGAAAGAACTAGTTATTACTAGTATTATTGTTGCCTGAGCTGTTCTTGAATATTATTTTGTTCTTCTAAAAATACTTAGAAATTAATGCTAACTGAAGGGAGAAATTGATGATAAATGTTTGCAGAAAGTAAAAAACTATATAAAATTTTATCCATGTACTTCATTTCAATAAGCCTTTAGAGTTTAAGTTACTCTGTGGTAGTGAGTTACATGTACACATTACTTTTCTGGACTCATCCAAGATGAAAATAAAAAGAAGTACTCCTTACCTGCTCTGGTCCCCTAAATAATGCACTTTTCTCACATGAAAATTCTTGAGGCTATCACACGTATAATATTAAACTCATTGTCTGGGATCTAGTTTATAAGTCCATTAAAAGCAGAAAATTAGAAGTAGGGAAGGAAGCTACAGTGAGGATATTGAAGCTGACAGAGTTAGCTATTAAAACTATTAAAAACCATATAAAAACTGAAAATGTACAGCAATCTAGAACTTCTCCCCACCTAGATGTATCTCAAGACCATCCTGTATGCAGTGCAGCACACTGCTTAATATTCGTAATTGTTACGAATTTGATGCCTGATTCTGAGGCATCAAAATAATGGCAAATTGTTTTTATCCCATTACCTTTTTTATGTACGTCTAGTACTTCTATTAGTAAGATGTCTTACATTTGTGTATGGGCTTCCCTGGTGGAAGTCCATAGAGGGTAAAGGATCTGCCCGTGATGCGGGAGACCTGGGTTTGATCCCTGGGTTAGGAAGATCCCCTGGAGAAGGAAATGGCATCCCATTCCAGTACTCTTGCCTGGAAAATCCCATGGACAGAGAAGCCAGGCAGGCTACAGTCCATGGGGTCACAAAGAATTGGACACAACTGAGCGACTTCACTTTGACTTTTCTATTTACAGAGCACTGAAACTTATACTTTTTAATCTTCACAATAACCTGGTTAAGATAGGTGAATCTGATGCTCTTTTCCTTTTTTTTACAGATAAAGATACAGCCCATTGTAGGGTTAAGAATAAAATCTTAATGACAGGAAATATCTTTACATCAAATTATTTCTGCAGCTGTGAACAATGCAAATATCAATAGGCCTTACTTTTCTAGCCTGGTTTATAGTTAAAGCAAAATTTTATTTAAAAAATTGTAATATAAGAGGGATGGGATGAGAAGAGAGGCGGGGGGGGGGGTCGGGATGGGGAACACATGTAAATACATGGCTGATTCATGTCAATGTATGGCAAAAACCACTACAATATTGTAAAGTAATTAGCCTCCAACTAATGAAAATAAATGAAAAAATAAGTAAATAAAAAGAAACAACAAAAAACAAACAAACAAAAATTGTAATATATTTTACAGTGCTTTTTTCCCAAAGTTGGTTTAAAAAGAAATGGTGGTGGCGGGGGGGCGGTGCTTGGCAGAGTACTTACTAGAGTGTAACCTAATTATTTAGAAATCCAGATATGTGGGATGTTCCTGAGATTCACTTGTATTTTGGCTTTTCTATTCAATCACCACGTCTTTATCATTTTCCCTCTGAAATATTACTCTTAACCCACTGTCTTTTAAAAAAAAATTGTTAGGATAGAATTGATATGCAGTATTGTGTTAGTTTCAGGTGTATAACAAATCAAATCTGTTATCCACTGTTTTTTAGCTTCTTTTCCTATATAGGCCATTATAGAGTATTGAGTTGAGTTCCTTGTGCTATACAGTAGCTCCTTAGTAGTTATCTGGTTTTTTAGATATAAATTTATTTGGCTGCATCAGGTCTTAGTTGTGGCAGGTGGGATATTCGTTGCATCATGTGGGATCTTTGTTGCAGATGCACAGACTCTAGCTGTGGTGCACGGGCTGAGCAGTTGCAATGCAAAGGCTCTCCAGGTGTGGCACGTGGGCTCTAGAGCACACTGGCTCTAGAGCACACTGGCTCAGCAGTTTTAGTGCAAGGGTTCAGCCGCTCTGCAGCATGTGGGGTTCTAGCTCACTGACCGGGAATTGAGCCTGCATCCTCTGTGTTGCAAGGCAGATTCTTAACCACTGGACCACCAGGGAAGTCCCAGTTGTCTGTATATAGCGGTGTGTATATGTCAATGCCAACGTTCCAGTTTATCCCTACCCCATCCCCTGAGCCCATCCTGTAACCATAGGTTTATTTTTTATATCTATAACTCTATTTTTGTTTTGTAGATAAGTTCATTTCTAGCCTTTTTTTAAAAAAAATTCCGCATATAAGCAATATCATATGATATTTGTTTGACTTCACACAGAATGAGGATTTCTAGGTTCATCCATGATGCTGCAACTGGCATTATTTTGTTCTTTTTATAGCTGAGTAATATTACATTGTATATGTGGATAAAGAAGGTGTGATTATCTTTTTCTGTTTTTACTGACACATCACTGCATTCTTGTGTAGTATCCTTTTGCCCATCTCCATTATCTTCTGCTGTCTTTTGATTGACTTCATTTCATCACTGTTGCCAGGTTAATCTTTCTTAAGGACTATTTTCATTACATCACTTGGCTTTTTAATAACTTGCCTTGGCTTCTTATGGCCTAAAGTATCAAATGTGTATTCTTAATTTTGACATTAAAGCCCTTGTTTCTGATGCCATGTAATATATGTTACCTTCACTTTTGTGACTTGTGTGGCACCTACATACTAGATAGGAAAAACGCACTGTTTTTTTTTTTTTCCCCGCTTACTGCAGTTTGTGTGTATTTCTTTGTCATTGTTCCTTTTGCTAGTTTTCTTTAAGACTTTAGGACTTTTTTTATGAAAAATTTTTAGCAGTACTTGACTCTTAGAACTCTTTAATTGTTCATACCTATGCCAGCAGCCCTAACTTATGCATGTTATAGCTCCTTGGGCATCTGTGGTGTTCTTTCAGCAGTGCTGGATTTTGAATAAGAAAGTTGACATCAGTTTTTGGCCAGCTACTTTTTTATCCCTTTCTGACTCTACTGCAATCGCTGAGTGCAAGAGCACTTCAATTTCATTTTAGAAGAATAATTTGCAGTTGCTCTAGACTTGAGTAGTAGAGAAAGCGAAGGCTTTGAAGAAAAGAAGATACTGTCTAGCCAAAGGGGATCTATATTTGAAAAAATGTTTTTTGGTTTGTTTTAAGGCTGGAAAAGAATGTGAAGTCTATTTATATGTTGAAACAAATGTGCTAGGACATGATTAAGATCTGCTTTCCATCTCATAGTACCTTTTCTGATTTTTAGTTTTTCTTTCTGTGAAAATGAAACAAGTTTTAAAGAAATCTTGATAAATTTATCTAACTGTTAAGCTTATATGCTTTGGAGTACTGAAATATGAGATTGTGCTTTTCAGCCACTTTCCCTCTGTTTTGGGCTTCGCAAGGTTTATTTGTTTAGGTATGTTTGTATTTGTTATTTTTGTATTTGCTGTGGACTGATTTGTGTCCCTTTAAAATTACATGTGTTGAAGCCCTAACCCCCTGATGTAGCCACCTGGAGACAGGTTTTCAGGGGTGAGTAAGGGCTTCCCTGGTGGCTCAGATGGTAAAGAGTCAGCCTGTAATGCAGGAAACCAAGGTTCCATCCTCGACTCGGGATGGTCACCTGGAGGAGGGCCTGGCGAGCCTCTCTAGTATTCTTGGCTGAAGAATTCCATGGACATAGGAGCTTGGTGAGTTACAGTCCATGGACTTGCAAAGCTAACACTGCTGAGTTACTAACACTTCACTAAGGTTAAATGATGTCTGTATGAGTGGGGCAGTAATCCAGTAGGACTCTAGCCTTATAAGAAGAGAAGGGGATCTCTCTCCCTCCCTTCTTCCCATCCCCCACATGTGAGGACACAGTGGCCATCTGAAAACCAGAAGGGAGCTGTCACCAGAAACCAAATCCTATGGGACCTTGATTGGATTTTCTAGCCTTTAGAATGGTGAGAAAATAAATTTTACCCAGTCTGTGGTATTTTGTCATGGCAGCCTGAGCAGATTTAGATAGTATTTAATATGTCCTTAGTTCTTCAATATTTTTATTCTGTGTATATGTTTAAAAATCCTTTTGGTGTACCATTGAAGGGTACACTAAATTTCCAAATAATTAGTATGTTTTCAGATGTTGTTCTCTGGTAATTTTCTCTTATTTTGGGGACTTCCCTGGTGGCTAAGATGGTAAAGAATCTGCCTGGAATGCGGCAGACCCAGGTCCAGTCTCTTGGTCGGGAAGATCCCCTGGAGAAGGGAATGGCAGCCTACTCCAGTATTCTTGCCTGGAGAATTCCACGGAGTGGCTGCCAGGCAGGCTATAGTCCATGGAGTTGCAGAGAGTCAGACATAACTTGTTCTTCGGTATTTTTATTCTGTGTATATATCAAAAAAACGCTTTTGGCTTATCTGTAGAAGGGTACACTCAATTTCTAAATAATTGGTATGTTTTCAGATATCATTCTCTGATAATTTTCTCTTATTTTTAATCTCCTGGTTGGATATTAATGCATTTTGAACAGTAATTTTTAAAATACTATTTTGTAGTTTTTAATGAGATTTGCTTTTAAAGAGTTTTTGACCTTACTGTTGGAGATCCTTTTAATGTCTGTGGTTTACCATTTTATAATAAAAATAGCTTTACTTTCCAGGTTTGGTTTTGATAGTGTTTTGGTTTCTTTGACTTGCTGAAGTCTCTAGGTATGAAGCCTGAGCCCCTCCACAGAGCGATTTCCATGTTGCTTTGTAGTGGGTGATACTGGGGTTCAGATAGATGTGCTTTGGGGCTTCTAAAGAGCCTGAGTGGCTGCAGTAGTCACTTGTTTTTGATGCCCATGTGTAAATAAGCTAAGCAGACTGAAATTCAAAAATACTGATTTTCTACATTTCTGTTTAATTTTTTTTAGTATTGGTTCTATACTGGATAAATGATACTAAATCTGTTTGGCATAATTTAAAATTACTTTGGGAAGTTTCACCAGTTCTTGCATGAAGAAATAGGCTTTCTATAAATCAATTGCATAATAATTATTGTTGGGGAGTGTTCATTATTTCCTTTAGCCTTTTACACTACTCATCTTCTTTAGAGGACTGTTCTGATGTAATCTCTTCAGCTAAATCCGTTTGCCATACCACAGCTTGTAATTACTTTAGATTTGAAGAATATGATGAATGGCTTTATTATTAACCAATAGCAAATTGTCTTAGTGTTCTTAACCTCAGTGTGGCCTTCACTTTCGAATAGTTAAATGATTAAATGATTCAGATGGTACTATTCTCACCTCCGGTAGAGACTTACATAATAGCATTTCCATTTTTAGTTTTATTGTTATGTCCAAGATTTTACATTCCCAGCACTTTAATTGTTCAGATGTAGTAAATCTACATCTGTAGATTATGGTACAGTCATGTAATGAAAAAAAAATTAGCTGAATATCTGAAATCGATCTCCTAACAGATAAGATGGTAAGGATTGTCAGTTTCTCCTGATTTCATTATGTTTTGTTAATAGAGAAATCCCAGGCTATTCAGCTGTTTTCCTGAATGCTCAGGCTGGTGATAAATGGAGAAAGAATCCTTTCTATCAGAAGTCTTACACAGTCCTTGAATTTCTAAATAAATATGATCTAGAAAATGCAAATATCTAAGATAATACTGATTTATCTTCCAGTTGGTGTTCTATTTGGTCATTTTTTCAAATAGTAGTTATAATGTGTGTGTCATTTTTTGGCCATACCTTTAAAAGACCTTTATCTACACAAAGGTCTATACACAGGAAAAATGGCAACAAGCAGAGGAGAATATAAGAGATGAAACCAGTAAAAAAGAAGGTTAGAAAGAAATAATAGGAATTATACTGATGAGAAATTTGCACTAGAGAAAGTTTGACAGTTGAGAAGAGAGCCTAGCGATATGCTGATAGAAGTGAACAATTATTAGTTGAGTGCCAGGAAAAGCTGCCAAATATCTACCTCTGTCTCACATAATAACCCCAAGGCATCAGTGTTCCAGACTGAAAGCGCAGGGAGTAGTTGAACACTCTGGAGGCAAAGGAAATAAGAGGAAGTTTTAGTGTGATGGTAGGTGTAATCATTTAGAGATAGCACAGCCTTTATAAGTATCTTCTTAACATAGTATTATGCAGTAGTCTAGGATGGCTTTTTAAGTGAAAAATCTATGTGAAAAATGCTTTTGTAAACTTCTATCTAGTTAATTAGAAATTGGATGTCTCAAATATGAGTTATCTCAGTATGTGACATAACAAAAACACTAGTATTTTGGAAAGAACACCAAAATCATGAAATCATGACTTCATTTTTGCCTTTAAACTGGATATATGACCTTGGATAAACTAACCTCTGCAAGTCTGAATTTTATCATGTTTAGCATGTTAATAACATCTGAACTCTTTTCCAAAAAAGTGATCAAGCCTATGAAAATTCTATAAAAATTTAAAGTCTACAAAAATATTTTCTCTCTCTGAAAAGTTTTATAATGTACAAATGAATATGAAGATATATATGATTATTTTATTCTTTATTCCCTCACACATTTAAAAATGTTATTATTTCAAGCATTCTGTGAATTTTAATAAACCTCTTTTTGTACCAAGGCAAATGCTATTATGATTCTTTTTCAAGTTATATTGAAAATATATAAAAATATATATTTTGCTTCATATTTTATTTTTTATTGAACTAATGCCGATTTGTAGCATTGTATGTTTTATATTTGCAACATTATACTTCTGCTCTGTGTATGTCACAGCGTGCTCATCACCAGAGGTGTGTTTTCCATTCCTCACCACACGGCTGATGCCCCTTGCCTGTTTCACCCTTCCTCTCCAGGAACCAGTGCTCTTGTTCTCTATATCTGCATGTCTGTGTTTTGTTTAGTTTGGTTTGTTCATTTATTTTATTCTTTATTGGTTTTTTATGTTCCACATATAAGTAACATCACATGGTATTTTCCTTTCCCTATCTGATTTATTTCACTTAGGATATATCTATCTGTCTGTCTATCTATCTACATATATATATTTCATATTTTCTTTATCTAGTCATTTGTTAATGGATACTAGGTTGTTTCCATATCTTGGTTATTGTAAATAATGCTGAAATGAACCTAAGGGTGTAGGTATCTTTTTGAATTTGTGTTATCATATTCTTTGGATAAATAGGCAGAAGTGGACTACCTGGATCATATATGAAGAATCTCCATACTGTCTTCCATAGTGGCTTTACCAGTTTGTGTTTCCACTAACAGTTTATGAAGGTTCTTTTTTTTTTTCCGCATCCTTCCAATACTTGTTATTTGATTTTGTTCAGTTGCTAAGTCATGTCTGACTCTTTGCGACCCCATGGACTGTAGCACACTAGGCTTCCTTGTCCTTCACTATCTCCTGGAATTTGCTCAAACTCATATCCACTGAGTCAGTGATGCCATACAACCATCTCATCCTGTTGAAAGGTTATTGCTGAGCTGTGAAGGTTGCCGGGATTCTTGGGCTCCGCAGGAGAAGAATTCAGTCTGGGGCCAGTGACGACATTTGATCACTCAGTGCTTTTGTGTAATAAAGTTTTATTAGAGTGTAAAAGAGATAGGGGAAACTTCTGACATAGACATGAGAAGGGGGCAGAAAGAGTGCCCCGCTGCTAGTCTTTAGCCGGATGTTACATAGCTACTAGCAGGCTGGTGATTAGAGAAAGGAAATGTCTCAGAACTCAGAGACTGGCACCAGGCCCCTCACCCACAGCATGCGTTTTGGGATAACATGGCACAAGGTGGGTTGTCCTGGGCCATAAAATAATTGACATGAATCTTGAAGAAAGGCATGTTTCAAGCAAATACATAGTCTCATTAACATAACTTAAGAGAACATTTGCATTAGTAAAACTTACTGGTTTGTCAAATCACTTCTGAGTCTTAGGCAGACCCAACTTGAAGACAGAGTCTAGGATAAATACATAGTTATTAACATAGCTTAAGAAAAACATTTCCATAAGAAAAATGCATTGGTTAGCTCAAGGTTCGAGAAAAGTTCAGGTGAAACCAGGTGTCCTTATGGCAACACAGAATTTTAAAAGAAGCCTCTTTTTAAATGTGCGTAGAGAAGGGGGGAAAATCTAACACTTGTATTTTGTTTCCTCCTGCTGTTTAAGAGAGAGATAAAAAGTGTCTGACACTTGCAGCCTATTTCCTCCCTTGGGAGAGCCCTGCCCTTCCTGCCTGTTACCCTCTCACTGTGCTGCCCTCTTCTCCTCCTGCCCTCAATATTTCCCTGCTTTAGGTAATGAGGACATTTTGGTAATGTTAATTCTTCCAGTCTAGGAGCATGAAATATCAGTTTCTTTCAATAATGTCTTATAATTTTCAGTGTGCAAATCATTCACCTCCTTGGTTAAATTTATTTCTAAGTATTTTATTATGTTTTTTGCAATTATAAATGCTATTGTTTTCTTAAGTTTTCTTTCAGCTAGCTCATTGTTGGTATTTAGAAATACAGTAGATTTATGTATATTGCTTTTGTGATCCTGCAACTTTACTGTATTCATTTATTATTTCTAATAGTTTTGTTGAAGTCTCTAGGATTTTCTATATATAAAGTCATTTCATCTGCAAATAGTGACAGTTTAACCTCTTCCCTTCCAGCTTGGGCAGCTTTTATTTCTTTCTTGTCTAATGGCTCTGGCTAGGACTGCCAGTAATATGTTGAATAGAAATGATGAAAGTGGGCATTGTTGTCTTATTTCTTATCTTAGAGGAAATGCTTTCAGTTTTTCACCATTGAGTATGATGGACTTGTTATATATGGCCTATATTGTATTGAGATGCATCCCTCTATATCTAGTTTATTGAGTTTTTATTATAAATGTGTGTTAGATATTGTAAAATGTTTTTCCTGTATCTATTGTGATGATCATATGATTTTTATCCTTTGTTTTGTTAATGTGGTGTGTCATTTTGATTTGTGGGTGTTGAACCATCCTTGTGTCCTTGGAATAAATCTCACTTTATTATGGCACATGATCTTTTTGATGTGTTGTTGAATTTAGTTCACTAATAGTTTGTTGAGCATTTTTGCATCTGTGGTCATCAGATGTAGTGGCCTGTAATTTTCTTTTTTTGTGTTGTCTCTGTCTGGTTTTCGCAGAGTAATGTCAGCCTCATAAGGTGAGTTAGGAAATATTCTCTTCTTGTCAATTTTTTTTCTTTTGGAATAGTTCAAGAAGAATAGGTACTAAGTCTTTGAATGTTTGATAGAATTCATCTGTGAAGTGACTGGACTTCTTTGGAGTGGTGAGCTTTTTGGCTATTGTTTCAGTCCCTACTAGTGACTGATCTATTCAGATTTTCTGTTTCTTCATTTTTCAGTCTTTGCAAGGTTGTATGATTCTGAGAATTTATCCATCTCTTCTGGGTCATTCAGTTTGTTGATGTGTATCTGTCCATGATATTATTTTATAATCTGTTGTATTTCTGTGGTGTCTACTGTTGGTTTTCTTCTTTGGCTTCTGATTTTAAGGGCCTTCACTCTTTTTTTTTCTCAGTTTAGTGTAGCTAACAGGTTTGTCAGTTTTGTTTATATTCTTAAAGAACCAGCTTGCTTCATTGATCTTTTCTACTGTCTATTTAGTCTCTGCTTCATTTATACCTGCTTTGATATTTATTATTTTCTTCTTTCTATTAACTTTGGACTTCAGTTTTTTTTCCTCCTTTCCTGGTTTCTTTAGAAGTGAACTTAGATTGTCTGTTTGAGATTTTTCTTATTTCTTGAAGTAGCCCTGTTTCACTATAAATTTCCCTCTTAGTACCACTTTTACTGTATCTCATAGATTTTGATATGTCATATTTTCATTTTTGCTTGTCTCCAGGTAATGTTTGGTTTCTCCTTTGATTACTTGATTGATTCAATAGTTGTTCAGTAGCATGTTGTTCAATCCCCACATTTGTGATTTCTCTAGTTTTCTTCTTGTGGCTGATTTCTAGTTTCATTCCATTGTGAACAAGAAATATGTTTAATATAATCATCTTATTAAATTTATTGAGACACGTTTTTGTCCTAGTATATAGTATATCCTTGAGAAATTTCCATGTGTACTTGAGAGGAACTGTCTTCTGCTGCATTTGAGTGGAATGTTCTAACAGATGTATAGAATCCATCTTGTCTAGTGTTCCATTTAAGGCCTCGGTTTCCTTTTGACTTTCTGTTTGGATGATCTATCCGTGGAGGTGAGTGGGTTGTTATAGTTCCCTACTATTATTGTGTTGCTGTCAGCTTTTCCCTTTAGAATTGGTAATAATTGTTTTATATATTTTGGTTCACCTTTGTTAAGTGTGTATATATTAGTCACTCAATGTTTTCTCAATGAATTGGCCCCTTTGTTACTATACACCGTCCATTTTTTATGTCTTATTACCATTTTTGACTTGAATTCTATTTTGCTAACGTGAGTATGGCAACACTTGCTTCTTTTGGCTGCTGTTTGTTTGGAGTATCATCTTCCCTTCCTTCACTTTTATCCTTTGTCTGTCCTTAGAACTGACATGTGTCTCCTGGAGGCATCATAGAGTTGGGTCTTGTTTTCAAATCTGTTGAGCCACTCTGTCTTTTGATTGATGAATTCAATTCATTTCCATTTAGGGTGATTTTGATAGATGAGGACTTAATACTGCCTCTTTATCTTTTGTTTAATGGTTGTTCTGTATCTCCATTGTTTCTTTTCCCTTGTATTTGTCTGCCAGTTTGGTTTGGTGATTTTCTACTTTTTTTTTTTTTAGTTTCCTCCTTTTTTTATATTTGTGCCTGTATGTATATGTTTTATGATTGATCTGAAGTTTGTATAATATGTCTCATGTTTAAAATAGTCCTTTTTCTGCTGATAGCATCTTGTCTTTATTTACCTATGGGAGTTCCATTCTTTTCCACTTTTATGTTTTTGTTGTCTTAAATTATCCCTTTTCATGTTGTGAGTTTGTTACCAAATGGAGATAGCTATAGTCATCTTTTACTTTCTTTTTTCATTAATTTTCATGTTTTAATAAAATCTTTAAAAGTTATTCTGATAGTTTCAATTATCAGGTTCCGTTTATCACCTTGTTCAACATTTTATGTATCTTTCCTGTTTTGTTTCTGCTAGAAGAGCTCCTGTAAACATCTCTTGTAAGACAGGTGTAGTGTTGATGACCTCCTTCAGCTTTTATTTGTCTGACAGAGTCTTTATTTCTCCTTCATATCTGAACGACAGTTTTTCTGAATCTTGGGTGACAAGTTTTATCTTGCAGTATTTTGAGAGTGTCATTTGTTCCCTCCTGGCCCATAGGATTTCAGCTAAGAAATCTGCTGATAGCCTAATGGGGGTTTCCTTGTAGGTTATCATCCTTTTTTCCCTGGCTTCCTTTTAAATTCTTTGTCATTGACTTTTGACAATTTTAATATTAAATCTCTAGTAGAAGATCTCTTTGCATTGAGGTAATTAGGTGTTTTCTTAGCTTCATGGAGTTGTATGTCCATTTTCTTCTCCAAGTCTGGGAAGTTCTCAGCTTAATTTCTTTAAATAAACTCTCCTCCCTCCCCCTTCTCTTCTTCTGGGATACTCAGTTATCCTAATGTTGCCCTTCCTGCAAAATGAACAGCTCTGTAAGATTTCCTTATTTATTTTTTAAGTATTATTTCTCTTTCCTTTTCCATTTGTATCATTTCTATATTTCTATCTTCCAGTTCACTGATTCTCTCTTTTATATAGTTTGCTCTATTTCTAGTGCTTTCTGGTAACATTCTTAATCTTGTTTTGGTGTTCTTCAGCTTAAGAATTTGTTTGATTGATTCTTGTTTTGATTCTTTTTTATAGTTTCAATTTCATTGGTAAAGTATTCCTCTTATTAATTAGTTATTAATTAATTAGAGCTCATTAAGCTGCCTTTCTGAGTTTTCTTGTTGAACTTATTCGTGACAGCTATTTTGAATTCTCTATCAATTAGATCTCATCATTCCGTAACTCAAGTTTGGTTTCTGGAGAATTGGCGCTTTCTTTTTATGGTGTGGTGTTGCTGTGGTTTTTCATGTTGCTTGAATTGTTCCTCTGCCTTCTCATGTATATTAAGTGACAAGTTAGGAGTTAGTTTCCTTTCTTTTGTTTACTGGTAGGTGGCACTATCACACAAGCTCTTGGCTTCTCTACCTCCACTGCCTTTATATTTTAGAGTGGCAATTTCCAGCCTCCACCATCTCTGTAAGAGGTATGGCTCCTTGCCTTCATTATTGCTTCTTGTGCCACCAAGGTTGTTGCTGCCTTGCTTTCTCCAGAGCCACTGTGATCCGTCAGAATGGTGGGCTCTTTGCTTAAGTGATATGACAGGCTCTGCTGTGAGGTGAGGGGTGCATTAATGAGGCAACTGGGGTTGCGCCATGTTCATGGTTGTAAAGCTTGTGAACTCCACCATTGTAGATGTGGGGGCAGAGGCTGGAGTCATGGGCGCCTCAACACTGGAGGGGCAGGGTCCCAGGCCCCACCCCACTGCTGCCCAGTTACCTGCAGCCATAGGCACTGGTGCAGTTTGGTGGCCACCGTCGTGTGCACCACCTTCCCCACTGGTACTGGGTTCTCCGTACCTGTGGGCCTTGCTGCCATAGTCAGAGGGCCAGGATTGCAGGCACCATCTCTGCTGTTCCCTTGGTTCTGCCTGCTCTATGTGTTTCAGCTTACCCACTTTTTGATGTCCAGATGTACAGAGTTATCCAGCACCCTGTTCTGTTGGGCAGAAGCACCTTTGTTGAGTTGTGGATGTTTACTGGTTGTAGATTAAAGTGGGGGAACAAAGGTAGTTTTTCATTCTGCCATGGTTCTGAAATCATTCTATTTAATAAAGCTTTCAAAAATTGCCTTTTATTTCAAATGCTTTCTTCTACTTGAAGTTTTTGTTGTTGTTGTTTACCTTTAGAGTTCTTATTCAAATCTCTGTTACCCAGAGTGGCTAGGTTTCTAGTTTTTGAAGAGTATAGTTTTTGAAGCAAAATATTTTTTGATCATATGGGTGAGCATCCTTTAAAATTTTTAAAGCAATTTTAAGGAAGCTTGTTGCTAAGAGAAATCAGGAATTACTAAGGAATCTCATGTTCTGACAAGGTGTAGAAGAGATCACAAGGAAAGAAGTGTAGAAACAAAGCTGAAAAGGCTAGCATTGGATGGAGCGTACTTAAGGATGTTTTATGAATCTTCATAATTAATCTGCCTTGTATATAACAAGAAACATCAAGTTAACAGTAACCAAAACAAGGTATATGTTTGTTTATTTTTCATGTAAAAGACATCTGAGTTTTGGCAATTTGAGTCTGATATGATGACTCCATAAATTTTGGGGGAGCTAGATTTTTTTATCTTGGCATTCTAAGTTTCAGCCATCATGTGCACATTCTAATCACAGGATGGGGTGTTATTAATAATTTTGAAAAGTTTGTTCTCTATTTAGTTTTAATTTCAGTTTGCAATGTTGGATTTGGAAATACAGCTGATTTCTGTATATTGGCTTTATATCTTTTGACCTTGCTGAATTCTGATTTGTTAATAGTTGTCTTACAGATTCCTTTGGATTTTATATGCAAACAGTTATGTCACCTGTAAATGAAAGTGATTAGTTTTTCTGGCTACTCTGTCTGCCTTTTATTTCTTTTTCTTGCATTACTGCAGCACCCCCAGCTAGATATTTAATAGAAGTGATGGGTGAGAACATCCTGGTCTTGTTCCACATCTTAGTGGGAAATATTAATACATCCTTAAGATTGATTTAGCTATAAATAGCTATAGGATTTTAATAGATGCTATTTATCATACTGAGGAGTTTCCATTTTATGTCTAGTTTCCTAAAGTTTTTTTTTAAGTTCTGAATGGATATTGATTATTCATAGCCCTTGACATTTGATTACATATTTATTTATTGTCTGTTTCCCTCATGGAAAATCATTTTTGTCTTGTGCACTATTGTACATTGAGAATTTTGTATAATACTTAGTACTCTGTATGTACTCAAAAAAAAATACTTGTTACATGAACAAATTGTTAGACATCTGTGAGTTACTTGATCTGACTCTGAAGAGAAAACTTGTACTTTACTGTCAAAACTGCATGATCATAGCACTCTACCACCACCTGGTGATAGTGTATCTAAATTACAGTAAAAGCTTGGGAGGTGAATAAACTTATGAGAACTGAAACTGCAAATGATGGACTTATGTGACAGTTACAATTTCAAATAAATAAATATTCATTATGTATAACAATACTGTCTCTGAGATTTAGCAAATATTTTTCACATTTGGTAGGTGTTAAAGTATTTTCTCTTTTCCTGGATGCTAGGAAAGGATGAAGGATCAGCTTAATTACTTATGTTAAAGACACAGAATAAATTGTGAAAGTTGACACGAGTAGGGTGAGAGCAAAGGCATTTCTGCATTTGCATTCATGCTCTGTCAGCATTCCCTTGCTCTTAGATGTTAGCCAACCTGAATTTTAAACAACAGGGATTTTCCAGCTTGTTAATCTCTTGCACTAAATATTTAATATATTGCAACAAAATCCACCTAATGGCCAAGAAGGAAACTTAGGTTTGTTCTTAAATATCCAGTCCAACTAATTCTATAGCATTTACAGAATTCACCGAGATGTAAATGTAGAACTGAGTGGGATTTATCTCTTTTATTATGTGGCATCTTGGGATGAAACTGTCTATCCTCTATGCTGTATGATTGACCAATGTGTATTTTCTCTCCTTAGGCTCCCTTCAAAAAGAAGAACCATGTGCCACGTATATTTTGATACATTTTTAAATGCACTTCAAATATTAAAACTTCCTTATTGATGTTAAATGGTCAGTTTTGTAAAATACTGATATTTTTGCATAAAAGTTAGCCCTTTTTACGATCAGAATACCCTAGGGTGATAGTTTTGGGAGTACTGTTTTAGTAATAAAGATTATAGTGTGGATAAGTTCCCTACAAGGCCCCATGATGGTAATACCCCAAGATTTTTGTCGTTAAAGAAAACTGCTGAGAGGCAATAATTTTTTTTTGTATGTGTCCCATTTTCATTAATGCATGGTAATTGATGGAGTTGCAGTGACTTGTAGCAGTAATGAGTTCTAAACATAATAATGCACTCTTTTCTAATAAGTGAGCACTGCTGGGGTTTAAAAGCATACTAAATCAGTTGCTTTAGTATGAATTTATTAGTTTTTTTCAGCATTAGCTTTAATAGTAGTTATTTACATAAGCGTACATCCCATTAACCGCCATCAGGGCTGGAAAACATGCTGAACTGTTCATATTTTCATATAATTATTGAACATAATGGTTTCATTTGCATTTCTAAACAGTGATGTTTCTGTCAGCCTTGGAAATAGTGTCTTTACACAGTCCCTATTTCACATCCACTTATTTGACATCGTTAAATTTTATGCTAATGTGCTTCCCTAGAATATCATCAGTGGGACAGATGCTAGTGCTTTAATATACAAATCAGGGATGCTTTTCCATCCTCCACATGGCAGAGCAAGTTTTTAAAATCTGCACTTTTAGATATAGAGTCTGTCTCCATAGAAATAAGTCTATGAAGTAAAACTTTTAGGGTTAAATGTTATAATCTGATTTTCTCTTCAAAATACTTCATTATGAATAGCTATTTACCTAAGTTTAGTTTTGTTATCTTGAATGAGGCAATGAGTCTTAGTAAAGATCTTGTTGCATGTGAATATTTAGAATTCTGTTTCTGAAATATTAATCTTCAGATGCATGCTTTTCAGTGCCTTTGACTATATCAGGCCACAGTATTAGTTTGAAAGTATTCCCTATGTTTTTCTTCCTTTGGTTTCTGAACCTAGATTGTAATATCTCATGGTGGAAGCTGTTATGTTAATGCTGTTGGGTATCTAAGCTTTTTGAATGCACTTAGAAACTGTTCAGTGTAAAAAATTGTCATGAGGTGGGAGCAGGGTACAGGGTAGGATGCCGAAAGCATGTCAGTGAAGTCACAGAACAAATAATTGAAAGGACAGGTTTTCTGGAGAAACTCAGTGCCTTTTGGACATCTGTACGTTCTGTTAGCTTTTCTTTCTCCAACATTGTGGATGCTTTTGTGAATTTTGTTGGTTGGATGACTGGAAAAGCTTAAACGAGCAACCAACTAAAGGCTTGTTTTGGGAGTTGATTCAGGTCTTCTTGGGACCACCACTTTTTGGGTTTTTTCCCAGCGCCTTCTTTTCATGTGTTCTTACAGCTCAGGGCAGCATTTTACTGTTGACGCTTAGTTGGACCTGCGGTGCCAAAGCTGACTCTGCAAAGTTCAAAATGCAAGGCTGGCATTCTGGCAAGATAGGCTAAAGAAACAGTTTTAAGAGCTCTTGCCCCAAATTACTTGCTAAAAATATTTTAGAACTGATAGAGCATAAAACTGATGCAGCATAAAAGGATTATTTGCATATAAATGTTATTTGGCTTACCAGGTGAGGAGGCAACTGAAATTTTTGTAAGGACTTCTGTTCTTTGGGGAATTTCCAGGGAAGAAATATGATAAGCGTTGTGAAGAAACTACTAAAGAGGTAGAATTTCATAGCTGAACTTTTTAATGAATTTCTTGAGATCCTTTAAACTATGGTATTAAAAACATTGGTCATGCTCTTCTATCTAAGTTGCTAGGTAGACATTGTATGCGAAAACTTTTAGAAAGTTCTTAAAATCTAGTCTTACTATAAGCAAGGCAATATTTTCAACTATTTGTAAAGCTGTTTTTATGATTGCATTCTTCAGGAGGGAAGCTTCTTTTGGTGGGGTGCAGTTTTTCACAAAACTAAAGAAATACATTCTCTGTCACCAAAAAATATTATTTATCTTTTTCCTCCCTGTTCTCATTTCTCTCTGTTTGATGGCAAGAGGTTTAACATCAAAAGGAAAGTTTCATCTGCCTATTCAGTTTTAAAGTGTCATGGTATTTAATTGGACCACTTGCCCCTGGGCGTCTCTTTTGCTATAGAACTTTACTACCTTTAGTGTAGCAAAGGAGGTGACTGGTGTCTGAGTCCTGGCTTCAGAAGGATAGAAGATTTCTAAATGCTGTTTTCGGACACTCTCTGTAGGTTTCTTATAAAGTTAAAAATTTGAGACAAAGTCAGGTATTTTCCGTAATGTGCCAGCAAGTAGGAGGACATTACCTGTTTGGTTTTACTTATTTTCTCTTTAATGGCTCTGGGAGCACAGTTACCACTACCTTTTAGAATTGGTGCAAGTACTTTGAAATAAATATCGAGCACTGTGAGATGCTGATTGCCACGTGTTCTGCAAAGCTGCGGGGACTCTTTGGCATCTGCTGTGTTGCACCTGTTTAAGGAAACTTTGGGCTTCCGCAGTGACTCAGCAGTAAAGAATCTGCCTGAGATGCAGGGGATGTAGGAGATGCAGGTTTGATCCCTGGGTCAGGAAGGTCCCCTGGAGAAGGAAATGGCAACCTACTCCAGTATTCTTGCCTGGAAAATTCCACAGAGAAAGGAGCCTGGCGGGCTTCAGTCCATGGCGTCGCAGAGTGTCGGAAACAACTGAGCAACTGAACACACACACACAGTTCAGTTCAGTTCAGTTGCTCAGTCGTGTCCAACTCTTTGTGACCCTGGAGTCCACCCAAATCCATGTCCATTGACTCGGTGATGCCATCCAACCATCTCATCCTCTCTCGTCCCCTTCTCCTCCTGCCCTCAATCTTTCCCAGCATCAGGGTCTTTTCCAATGAGTCAGCTCTTCGTATCAGGTGGCCAAAGTATTGGAGTTTCAGCTTCAACATCAGTCCTTCCAATGAACACCCAGGACTGACCTCCTTTAGGATGGACTGGTTAGACCTCCTTGCAGTGCACGGGACTCTCAAGAGTCTTCTCCAACACCACAGTTCAAAAGCATCAATTCTTTGGCACTCACTTTTCTTTATAGTCCAACTCTCACATCCATACATGACTACTGGAAAAACCATAGCCTTGACTATATGGACCTTTGTTGGCAAAGTCATGTCTCTGCTTTTTAATATGCTGTCTAGGTTGGTCATAACTTTCCTTCCAAGGAGTAAGTGTCTTTTAATTTCATGGCTGCAATCACCCAGAAAAATAAAGTCAGCCACTGTTTCCACAAGGAAACTTTAAGGTATTTGATTTTTCAATTCACATATTTTATTTTTCCATTGCTAGATAGGGTAGTAATTACTCTTAAAATTGTCTAGCCTGACAGATATATATTTACAAACATATATCTGTTCATTGCTCCTCAAATGATTAGTTCTAATATTTGAGGACACAGGAGTAATGTTGGGAATACTTGAAAATTAATGCCTTATTTAATTAAAAAATTAACCTATTTTTCCTGACTTTAAAAACAATACATGTACATTATGGAATATCAGAATATCGCTTCATTCTTGATTTCATCAGTGTGGCATATTTTTGTTTTCCTAGTTCATCATTTAATCATCACTTGAGTAGCTGAATGGTTGCAAGTAGGTCTAATCTGACATTAAGTGAAAGCATTTTTCGGATCTCTTGCCTTTAATTTTGTATCAGTTTTATTTAAGGTAAAATATTAAACATGTTTTAAACACAACAGAAAAGTCAGCCAAAAGATATTTAATGGTATATAGTTACAGTAATACTTGCCTGTTCAATTGTGTAATGTATTTGCAGAAGTTCTCTGCTCAGTTTTGTGGTTCTGCTTTCAAGTGAGGAGGGTGAGGGATGACCCAAAAGAAAGAAAAATCTGCAATTGATATGACTTTAAGGGAAATATGGGGAAAAGAAAATTTCTATGGTATTCATTTAGTGCTCAGAACACCTGTGCTTTATTAAGCCAAGTGGTTAGATAGCTCTGGGATGTGTATAATTAACTCCGAAACTTCAGGTTCCTTCTCTGAAAAGTGAGAATCATAATACTATTTATTTTGAAGAGTTGTTTGAAGATTAAATGAAATAGTGCATATGAGTAGCCACATTAATCACTCAAAAACTGTTATGTAATCTGTCGTTTACTTCCTTGAAGTAGGCAATGCTAAAGTGGCCCTGGTTTGCTTTACTCGCTTTCCTCTCATCTTGTAGTCCCTTGCTGCTGCAAGCTCACTCCGTGGATTTGTAGTGTCAGCATCACCTACAATACCTGGGAATGTGTTAGAAATGCAGAGTCTTAGACTTCATGCTAGATTTTATTTTTTCAGAATCCACATTTTCGTGAGATCCCTGTATGGTAGAGCAGTGTTTGTACTAATTTCTTGCAGTAAGAAATGTTGAGCAGTGGAGATATTAGAGCTTTCACTTTATTTTCTAAGTTCTCACTTTCCATTTTATAGCTTTGGATAGTGAAGGAATGTGTATATGAGAGGAGTGCATTGTATTAACTTGTATCATGCTGCTCTTAGATGGGTTATTCTGCAAGTGTCAGATATGTACTGTAAAGCTTCTCCATGCCTATTGATTTTTTTATCTACCTATTTTATCAATTATTGAGAAAGAGGAATTGAAATTTTTGAGTATAATTGTGGATTTATCCATTTCTCCTTGAAGTTCTATCAGTTTTTGCTTCACATATTTGAAAGATCTGTTTTTAGTTGCATATAGTTGGAGATGATTATTTCTTCCTGATAAATTGACCCCTTTATCACTGTGACATAACTTGCTTTATTCCTGGTAATACCTTTGCTCTGATATCTACACTGACTACGGTAGCTTAGTCAATGTAGCTTCTTTTGATTAGTGTTACCATGGTATGTCTTTTTGTATCCTTTAACGTTTAACCTAATTCTGTCTTTATATTTAAAGCACATTTCTTGTAGCCAGCACATAGGTGACTCTTGCTTTTTAATCCAATCTGACATCTATACCTTTTATTAGAGAATTTAAGCCATTTACATTTTGTGGTTCTTGATACATTGCTTTTGTGTTTATCATTTTGCAGTTTGTCTTGTTTGGTCTTTGTCACTCTTTTCCTTTTATCCTGCCTTATTTTGGATTAATTGAATATTAAAAATTTTTATCTCCTTTCTTGGCTTATCACTTTGTTCTTCTTGGTATTTAATGGTTACTCTAAGAAGTATATGGGCGTCCCCGGTAGATAATCCATCTGCAATGCAAGAGACGCCAGTTCAATTACTGGGTTGGAAAGATCCACCGGAAAAGGGATAGGCTTACCCACTCCAGTGTTCTTGAGCTTCCTGGCGGCTCAGCTGGTAAAGAATCTGCCTGCAACGCAGGAGACTTGGGTTCAGTCCCTGGTTTGGGCAGATACACTGGAGAAGGGAACAGCTACCCACTCCATTATTCTGGCCTGGAGAATTCCATGGACGTCCACGGGGTTGCAAAGAGTCTGACACAGGTGAGTGACTTTCACTCACACTAAGAAGTATATATTCACCTAACTAATAGCAGTCGACTTTCCAATGATGGAGTCTACCATTTTAACTACCTTACAATAGTATAATACTATTTCTTACTCCCTGATCTTTGTGCAACTGTCAAGATACATTTTAATTTTATCCTCATACCTTACTGTTTTTGTTAGACAATCAGTTATCTTTAAGAAGGTTTATATAATAAGAAAATATACATTTACCTGTGTAATTATCACTACCAGTGCTCTTTGTGTATTCCCTACCACTTCCTCCTGCTTGATAAACTTCCATTGACATTTATTATTTGCCTGAAGGCAAAAGGAGAAAGGAGAGGCAGAGGATAAGATGGTTAGATAGTATCACCAACTCAGTGGACATGAATTTGAGCAAATTCCAGGAGATAGTGAAGGACAAAGGAGCCTGGTCTGAGTGTATATATCATATTGAAAACTCTTTTGGGCTACAGTCCATGGGGTCACAAAGAGTCGGACACCTATGAATGACGAACACTTTCACTTCACTTAATACTCCGTTGCTTTTTATCTGTTAATGGTACTTAATTGTATGGCAGTACCACGCTTTGTTAATCTACTCATATATTAAAGGATATATTGGTTGCTTCCATTTTTGGGTGATTATGAGTAAAGCTGTTATAAACATTCACGTTCAAGTTTTGTGTGGACATAAGTTTTCAAATCAATTAGGTAAACACCTGGGAGAATGTTTGTTGGATTGAATGGTAAAACTAGATTTGTAAGATACTGCCAAGTTCTCTCCCTTAAGTGGCTACAACATTTTAAATTCCCACCAACAATGAATTAGAGTTACTCTTGCTCTGCATTCTCACCAGCTGTTATTATTTTCAGTGTTCTGGCATTTAGCCATCCTAAAAGATATGCAGTTATAGCCCAATGTGGTTTTTAATTTGCCTTTCCTTAATGACATTTGATTTTAATCATGTCTCCATATGTTAATTTGCCACCTGTCTATGTTCTTTGGTGAGGTGTCTGGTAATATCTGTTGCCTATTTTTAAATTGGATTTTTTTTTATTTTTGAGTATTAAGAACTTTATATATATTCTGGATACAAATCCCTTACCAGGCATGTGATTTGCAAATTTTTTTTTCTCAGTCTTTGTCTTGTCTTCTCATTTGCTTGCTGCGTCTTTAGCAGAGCAAAATTTTTTAATTTTGATGAATCCCACTTTTATCAGTTTTTTTTTCTTGCATAGTTCATGCTCTTGATATTGTATCTAAAAACTCATCACCAAGTTCAAGGTTATGCATATTTTTTCCTATGTGTTCCTTAAAATGTCTTATTACTTTGTATTTGACAGTTAGAGCTATAATCAATTTTGAGTTAACTTTTATAGGGTGTAAAGTCTCTGTCCTGGTTCAGTTTTTTATTCACTTGTTTCAGCACCATTTGTTAGGAAGGCTATCTTTTTACTAGTGTGTTTCCTTTGCCTCTTTGTAAAAAATTAGTCAATTATATTTGTGTCAGTCTGTTTCTAGGCTCTTTCTGTTCTGTTGATTTATGTATCTGTTCTTTCACCAATTTGGACAGTCTAGATCACTGCAGCTTTACAGTAAATATTGAAATCCTATAAGGCCAACTTTATTCTTCATTTTCAGAATTATTTTGGCTCTTCTAGTTACTTTGTTTATCAATATCAATTTAGAATCACCTTGTTGATATTTACAAAAATGCTTACTGGGATTTTAATTGGGGTTGTACTGAATGAATGTATCAGACTAGAGAGAATATGCATCTTAATATTATTGAATCATCCAATTCATGAACATGGTACATCCCTCAATTTATTTAGATCTTTTATATTTCTTCTGTGAATTTATAGTTTTTCATTTACAGATCTTACACATATTTTGTTAAGATTTTACCCAAGTAATTTAAAAATATTAATTGATGTTATTTAAATTTTTCAGATTTTGATTTTTAGTTGCCAATATAAAGGAATTCAGTTAACTTTAGTATGTGTGTTGTCTCTGTGTCCTGTGACTGCTAAACTTACTTACGAATTTTATGAAGTTTATTGTAGATTTTTGGAATTTTTTTTACTTAGGTGATTGTGTTGTCTGAAAATAAAGACAGTTTTATTTTTTCCTTTCTCATCTATATGCTTTTTTCCTTGCTATCTAGCACTAAGTAGAACTTCTAATATGATGTTTAATAAAAATGACGCTAAAGGACATTATTGTTCCCAGTCTTAATGGGAAAGCATTTAATTTCTCACCATGAATTATGATTTTAACTGTAGGTTATACATGGGTACCCTTTAATTAGGTTTAAGAAATTTTCTTTTATTCCTACTTTGCTGTTCCTTATCACAAATTGATGTTGAATTTTGTCAAAAGTTGTTTGTGTGTCAATTGATAGGATCGTGTAGTTTTGCATATTTATTCTGTTAATGTGGTGAGTTACGTTGTTGTTGTTTAGTCTCTCAGTTGTGTCTGACTCTCTTGCCACCACATGAACCAATTTTTGTTTTTCTCTCTGTGTTACCTCAGTGTGACTTTGTACAGAAAAGTCTAGAGTATTTCGCCTGCTTTTTAAAATTGCTTTATTTTCTTGTAGAGCAAGCCATCTGCACTCTAAAACATCTAGTCGAGAAACACAAACCCAAATAAAGAAATTATATGAACCTGTGTAGTATAGTGGTTGAAAAAAATACGTTTGGATTCTACACAAGGACATGTTCCATTTTAGCTGTATGAATTTTATCAAGTTATTTTTTAAGCTTCATTTTCTCCATCCATATTCCATGAATATATAACATATTCTACTTCATATGCTTCCTGAGAAGGTTATATGTGATAATGGCTGCATATAAAGGCTTAGCACAATGCTTGGTACATATCGAGTTGGCCAAAAAATTCATTCAGGTTTTTCTGTATGATGTTATGGAAAAACCCAAGTGAACTTTTTGGCCAATCTGATAGTATAAGCACTCAAAAAAAGCTCCTTGATGGTGATGATGATACCATTATCATCATCGTGATTAGTTTTAATTACTGCTACTGCTGTTAAATATTTCACTGAGAATAGGAAAATCTCATTTTTGAAGGAAGACCTTATAAAAATTTTTTTTTTGCTGTATACATTTTGCAATTTAATTTCTTGAATTGTGGTAGATTATTGCTAAGACCTTGAAATACTCTTTTCCCTTTAAATCTCTCTTAATCTTATAGTTGGGCTTCCCTGGTGGCTCAGTGGTAAAGATCCCATCTGCCAATGCCAGAGAAGTGGGTTTGATCCCTGGGTTGGTAAGATCCCCTGGAGTAGGAAATGGCAACCCACTTCAGCATTCTTGTCTGGGAAAGCCCAGTGGCAGAGGAACCTGGTGGGCTACAGTCCATTGGGTTACAAAGGAGGTGGACACGACTTAGTTACTGAACAACAGCAACAATCTTATAGGTAAATCTTTGTTTTAATGAATTACTTAAAATATTCACATTCATTTTCTGTTGCTACTGTAACAAATTATTAGTGGGCTAAAATCAAGGTATCAGCATGGCTTAGATCCTTCTGGAGTTTCTTGGGGAATACTCCTTTGTTTGTATTTTCTTCTCCAGCTTCTAGAGTCTGCCAGTATTCCTTGGCTTCTGACTGTGTCATTCCAACCTATTTTTCTGTCATTGTATCTCATTCTCTGACTCCTTTTTTTTCTCCCTTTTATAAGAACCCCAGTGATTACATTGGGCATGCCCAGATAATTCAGGATAATCTTCCCATCTCAGAATTCTTGAATTAATCAGATTTGCAGAGTCACTTTTTCCAGGTAATATATTTAACATATTCACAGATTATAGAATTAGGACATAGAAATTTGAGTGTACCCTTATTCTACCTACTATCCTCAACACTCTGGCCCCCCAGAGATTCATGACTGTACCATATGAAAATATATTTACGTCATCCCAACATTCTCAAAATCTCAACACATTACAGTATCAACTCAAAGTCCAAAATTTCTTCTAAATCTCATCGTGTAAATTAGGCATAGGAGAGGCTTTAGGTATAATTTTTTTCTAACATACTATTCCTACCATCTGTGAACTTGTAGCACTCAAGAAATAAGTTGTCAGCTCTCAAAAGACAATCAGAGGGCAAGATGAAAATTAGACTGTCTCTCAAAAATAAAGGAAATGGAAAGAGACTTGGAATTACCAGGTTCAGGCAGTTTTGAAATCCTGTCTGGCAAGTTCCATTAGCCTTCAATGCTAGGGACAAAAACATCCTCTTTGATTTGAGGCTCCACCCTTATGCATTCATGTCTCTGCCCTTAGGATCACCCTTCCTTTTTCACGAAGGGTAGTGCATGTTTTCAGCTGAGTAGCTTCATC
Organism: Odocoileus virginianus; assembly: GCF_023699985.2. Classification (NCBI taxonomy): domain Eukaryota; kingdom Metazoa; phylum Chordata; class Mammalia; order Artiodactyla; family Cervidae; genus Odocoileus; species Odocoileus virginianus. Next base: position 37,182,907 of record NC_069695.1, read on the forward strand.
AGGCTGTTTCCAGCCTGTGTTGTTTTGAGAATTCACAACCTTCTTTTATTTTGTCCTCCCTCTGTCCTTTTCAGTAAGCTGGCAGTGTTTCTGTTCATATGGCAGTCTCAAGAACCTGTGTGTTTCCTGTGTATGTCTTGGGGATTCATTCTATTAGACCAGAGGTTTCTCCACATATCTTTCCTGTGTGATCCCATCTCTGTATCTGGATTCTACTTCAGTGACTGCAGGAGTCCAGAGTCACATGCATACTCTCTTCTAAGATCCCTCTGTTTAACTGAATACTGTTACTTTTTGATCCTCCCAAGGCACCACCAAAATGTTGCCTATCCAGGTGTTTGAGTAGACTCCCCTTTGCTATTTAATGTAACATTTTGAAGGTTTTGGGGATTAGAATGTGGACATCTTTCTGCTGCTGATGCATTATTATGCCTACCATAGTATTGTGTTTCAATTTTTTTAAAGTCCAGGAACATTGATAATAATGTGTGTGTGTGTGTGTATTTACATATATACATATATATATATGAAAGTGAAAGTGAAGTTGCTCAGTCCTGTCTGACACTTTGCCACCCCATGGACTGTAGCCTACCAGGCTTCTCCGTCCGTGGAATTATCCAGGCAAGAATACTGGAGTGGGTTGCCATTTCCTTCTCCAGGGGATCTTCCTGACCCAGGGATCGAACCGGGGTCTCCCTCATTGCAGGCAGACACTTTAACCTCTGAGTCACCAGGGAAGCCCATATATACACACACATACACACACCTACAAATATATGTATGTATATACATACTTGCAATCAAATCATGTCATGGTAGCTGTTATTCAGGAGTGCAGTAAATATATTTTGGGTCTGTTATCTTGGGCTTCTGGCCAGTTACATTCATTTTTTAACACAATGGAAATAACTTCGTCTCTGCCCATCTATACTTCTAGTCCAAATTAAAGGGTACAGTTCTACTTTCCTGTGACATTTAAACATGAATTTGCTTTATCTGAATTTAAAATATTTGTATAAGTTACTTAGGGCACACATGATTTATTTAACTACATTTTAGGCTTTTAAGTTTAAACTATCATTTTCATGTGTCTTAATTTAGCTTTCTTTTTGCTTTATCTGGTACTGTACTCAGTAGAATAAATTCTCATTGAAAGACTCACTTTTTTTTTTTTCCCTCACTACATGGCATGTGGGACCCTACTTTCCCAACTAGGGATTTAGCCTGCTTCCTCCTCACTGGAAGCACAGTCTCAACCATTGCACTCCCAGGGAAAACCTGAAAAACTCACATTTTTATACTTAGTTTCAAATTTGTTTTAATTTATCTAAGCTTCATCAAATATTATTTTCCAAAATTTTATGACATAATCCAAAAATACCACCAAATATTCTAAAGCCTCCCATTAGTCAGTCTGATTTTGTAAACATCTGGCAAGTTTTTGTTTTCTTTTCTGGTGCATTTCTTTCCTTTAGCACTGGTTACCTTTGTTTTACCAACAATGAAATATATTTTTAGTACTTAATATCTTTTCAGCAGCTAATGCATTTTCAGCCTTTAATCCTACTTTGAAATATTAAGTTATTGCTTGGTAGTAGATGTTCACTGCAGTGATTTGAGGGAGAGTAGTTGTAACAGTTTTTAAAGAGTGCAATAAGGTTGCATGTCATCAATTATTATTTTCTGTAAGCATTTGTTACTGCTACAAACTTTAAGAACAGTTTCTTAGTTTCATGTGCAGAGTTGGGAAGCAATTTGTCATTTTTATGATTGTGAACACTGTGTATGACTATTCTCAGCCTTTTCTCCTACCAGGCTGATAATATCTAATATATTTAATCATTTCTATGATGTGACTTTGAGAAGTAAAAGAAAGTAGCTAGGTATCAAGATTACCTATGGTGATAAGAATGAATAATGGATAGATGGACAAGAATAGTGACTCCTTATTATATTATTTTTATAACTCAGAAAAGTGAAACTCAGAGAAGTTATCTAATTTGCCTGAGGTCAGTCAATTAGTTAGTATTCCAGCTGGGTTTGGATCCTACGCTTGCTGAATCCCATTTACCAGAGATACTTTTAATACTAAAGAAGCAGTTAGTTTTGAGATGAGAAATTTAAAAGGTAACATAGTTTATGTATTGTAGTGAAATAAGGTGTTCCAGTCAGTTGTAGTTAAATGTGTATATACATATTTTATTTTCCATGACTCAAAAAAAATAATGCGTAAGTAGGCTTTCCTGTAATTTCCAGAGTTACTACAAAGATTAATGTTTCAGTGGCAGTCTTTGCCATATGGTCAGCTACAGATCATAATTTTCCCATTATATACTAATAGTCACTTAGTACATTAAGTGCCTAAAAGTCAGTTTTGCATGGTTTCAAATACTTTATTGACTTATTTTTGCTTATGCTGTGTCAATTTATCTTTGTATTAGTTGACTCCATGTTAGCCATCTTATCCTGAAATAAGTCTTCTCTTTAGTTAACCCATTTTCTTTCTTTTTATTTATTCATGTTATTGTCTATTTTATATTCTACAACAATGTTTATTCTGTATCAAGCTAAGTCTCTCCCCGGCTAAGAAGAATTAATCCTCACTAACTTACATTATTACAAAAAAAGGTCTGACCCAGATAATCACAGTGGTATGGTCCCTTACCTAGAGCCAGACATCCTGGAGTGTGAAGTCAAATGGTCCTTAGGAAGCATGGCTATGAACAAAGCTAGTGTAGGTGATGGAATTCCAACTGAGCTATTTCAAATCCTAAAGATGTGCGTTAAAAAACTGCACTCAATATGCCAGCAAATTTGGAAAATTCAGCAGTGGCCACAGGACTGAAAAAGGTCAGTTCTCATTCCAATTCCAAAGAAGGGCAATGCCAAAGAATGTTCAAATACCTCAAAACTGCACTCATTTCACATGCTAGCCAGGTAATAGTCAAAACTCTTCAAGCTAGGCTTCAACAGTATGTGAACCAAGAACTTCCAGATGTACAAGCTCGATTTAGAAAAGGCAGAGGAACCAGAGATCAAATTGTTGGATCATAGAAAAAGCAAGAGAATTCCAGAAACCATCTACTTCTGCTTCATTGACTATGCTAAAGCCTTTGTGTGAATCACAACAAACTGGAAAATTATGAAAAAGATGGGAATACCAAACCACTTTACCTGCCTGCTGAGAAACTTGTATATAGGTCAGGAAGCAGCAGTTAGAATCAGACGTGGAACAATGAACTGGTTCAAAATTGGAAAGGGAGTACGTCAAGGGTCTGTATTATCACCCTGCTTATTTAACTTATATTGAAAAGTACATCATGCGAAATGCTGGGCTGGGTGAAGCACAAGCTGGAATCTAAATTGCTGGGAGAAATATTAGTAACATCAGATATGCAGATGGCACCACCCTAATGGCAGAAAGTGCAGAGGAACTAAAGAGCCTCTTGATGAAGACTGAAACAGAAGAGTGAAAAAGCTGGTTTAAAACGCAACATTCAGAAAACAAAAATTGTGGCATCTGGTCCTATCACTTCGTGGCAAATAGATGGGGAAACAATGGAAACAGTCGCAGACTATTTTCTTGGGTGCCAAAATCACTGCAAATGGTGATTTGCAGTCATGAAATTAAAAGACACTTGTTCCTTGGGAGAAAAGCTATGACAAACCTAGACAGTATATTAAAAAGCAGAGACATCACTTTGCTGACAAAGGTCTGTCTAGTTAAAGCTATGGTTTTTCCAGTAGTCATGTGCAGATATGAGAGTTAGACCGTAAAGAAGGCTGAGTGCCAAAGAATTGATGCTTGCAAACTGTGGTGCTGGAGAAGACTCTTGAGAATCCCTTGGACAACAAGGAGATCAAACCAGTCAATCCTAAAGGAGATCAATCCTGGATATTCAGGGTTGGAAGGGCTGATGCTGACTGAAGGTTCAGTACTTTGGCCACCTAATGGGAAGAGCCAACTCATTGGAAAAGACGCTGATGCTGGGAAAGATTGAGGGCAGAAGGAGAAGGGGACGACAGAGGATGAGATGGTTGGATGGCATCACTGACTCAGTGGACATGAGTTTGAGCACACTCTGGGACATAGTGGAGGACAGGAAAGCCTGACATGCTGTAGTCCATGGGTCCAAAGAGTCAGAAACGACTGAGCCACTGAACAACAGAAAACTCACACTATTAGGAGATGTTTTTGCCTTATTTTAAAATATTTTATTAGTTGCTTATATATGCAGAATTGTGTGTACTTATAAATATTTTTGCATGAAAATAGTTCTGCAGTTTGTTTTTAAGTACATACTTATTTTTTACTCATTCCTGTACAGATTTTCACATATATATTTAACTTATCAAAAATTTGAAGTTAATATCCTTTTTCTTCATTCTTCACCAATAGAACACATTAATTCTACTAACTGCTCTCCTGTTTATATGTTATCATTGTTACTTATTTGAAATCTAGGGATTTTTTAAAGCTTCTTTGAGTTACAGCTTACTAATATCTCCACAAAGTATTTCTTCCATCTGAGACTTTCTGCTTTTGTCACCTACCTTCTGTTTTGAGTATGTTGTTTACCGTTTCTTTTTGTTAGGATTTCCTGGTGTTTATTCACAGTTTTGTCTTCAGATGTTCTTATTTTATCTTCATTCTCAAAATGCTCATTGACAGATACATTTTGTCAGCTCATTGAACATACCACTCCACCGTCTTCAGTTTCTATTTTGTTCTCATAGAGTTGTCTTTTTTGCATAATTCTCAGTTCTTTATCTGTTTTTTCTGTGACTTTTTGTGATAACTCTAGGTGTGAATTTCTACTTATTCTGCTTAAGATTCATTTGTTATCTTAAACTTATAGCTTTTCTTTTCCTTGCTAGCAAAAAATTTTTTGCCAACAAAACTTTCCTAGTGGAAATTCATTATTTCTCTGGGCATTGCTGTTGCTCCTTTCTTTGATTCTTTGCCTTCAGGAAACTTAGTAGATTTGTTTTAGATCACTTCATTCCATGCTTCCTGTCCTTTCATCTCTCTTCATATTATTGTTTCTCTATGCAGCATTCTGGCTTTTTCAGGTTTTTCTTGAAATCTATTTGTCTCTTTATTTCTGTCTAAGTTACTGTGTTAAATAGATTAATTGAAAATTTAAATTTCAGTCATTGTATTTTTGCAGCTAAAAAGTATTATTAGATCCTCAAGTCTTTTCAGGTATAATTGCTTTCTCTCCTCTGTATTTCTCTTCTATGTTTTCTCTCCTCTCCTTTATATTTTCATCTTTTTTTTTTCACTAGGCATGTTAAATATGTTTTATTTTACATTCCATGAGAAATTATTTCAAAATGTGAAGCCTTTGTAAGTCTGTATCTGCTCTCTGTTGTTTTGCTGATTCTTAACTCTTGGTGTTTGTTGCTGTTACTGAATTTGGAGCTATAAATTACTTACTTGCTTTGTAGTTTTATTTTGGGGAACTCTTTGAGGTTTGTTTGTGATCAAGTTAGGTTTTTCCAATATAGATTTGGGTTTGTTTTCAGCTCTCTTTTGGGTGCTCTCTATAATCTGGAGATTCATCTTACACCAGCTGAGTAGTATAAATTTTCCCTGAAAATGTACAAGAAGGTTGTCTCATGATAACAAACTATTTGGTTGATCCTGTAGAGTCAGTTGAGCTTTTCATTTTCATGCCATAGTATCTTTAGAGTATAATACAAATTTATTATAATACAAAATGTATTATAATATGAAAAAAGAAATATAAGAAACAAAGGCTGCTCAGTTGAGTTTGTCTCTTTCTTTGTGTGCCAAAGCTTGTAAGTGTGTATTCCATAAGGAAAGGCATTTTGATGAGACAACAAAAAATCCTGGACATAATTAGGAAAGAGAAGGTTAGGTGCTATCTTTAAACTCTAATACTTTATCTTCATAAAAATCTCATGAAATCTTTAAAAAAAAAAAGCTCCTGAAACTGCTTAAATGAATTTAAAATGTTACAGGATACAAAATGTCTATCACAATGACCAATTGAAACTGAAATTTAAAAAATAACATTATTTACAATATCTTCTCCACAAATGAAACAGGTATTAAGTATATGCAGGATCTATATGCTACCAACTACAAAATACTGACACAAAAAATCAGAAGGAAACTTAAATAAATGGATTGACCAACCATATTAATGGAGTAGAAGATTCAGCGTAGTGAAGATGTTAAATATCCTGGAATTATAGATTGCTATCAAAATCCCAGCAAAATTCTTTGCAGATCAGAGACAGGGAAATTCTAATATTTTATGTGGAGAGCTAAAGGAGCTGGAATATCTAAAACAAATTTTTAAAAAAGGACTTCCACTACCCAGTTTAGCTAGAGTAACCTAGTACATTAGTGGCAAAAGGTCAGATCCATAGATCAGTAGATCAGAATAAAACTAGACGTGCACAGTATGGCCAGTGATTTTTGACAGAGGTGCAGTAGTGACCTTAGTTAGGGAAAGAGTTCTTTGATATGACACCAAAATCATCCATAAAAGAATATATTATTAATTAGACTTTATTAAAAAAAATTATCTGTGCAAGACACTAATAAAGAGAATGAAAAAAAATACAATAGACTGGGAAAAACATTTGAAAGTCACATATCCAGCAAAGGGGGATATATAGTATTCAGACTATATAAAGTCATATCAAAATCTAACAATAAGAAAATTTTTTAAAGGGCAAAGATTTGAATTTAAGTATCTTTTTCCTCTATCTTTTTGAGTTCTCAACTGGTACCACTGTAACTAAAGCCAGATTAACACAAGAAAAGCATACAGATTTATTTAGCATTAAGTTCAGTTCAGTTCAGTCACTCAGTCGTGTCTGACTCTTTCCGACCCCACGAAACGCAGCATGCCAGGCTTCCCTGTCCATCACCAGCTCTCGAAGTTTACTCAAACTCATGCCTCTCTAGTCGGTTATGCCATCCAACCATCTCATCCTCTGTCGTCCCCTTCTCCTCCTGCCCCCAATCCCTCCCAGCATCAGGGTTTTTTCCAATGAGTCAACTCTTTGCATAAGGTAGCCAAAGTATTGGAGTTTCAGCTTCAGCTTCAGTCTTTGCCACCACTTCTTAATATCTTCTGCTTCTGTTAGGTCCATACCATTTCTGTCTTTTATCAAGCCCATCTTTCCATGAAATGTTCCCTTGATATCTGTAATTTTCTTGAAGAGATCTCTAGTTTTTCCCATTCTGTTTTTTTCCTCTATTTCTTTGCATTGATTGCTGAGGAAGGCTTTCTTATCACTCTTTGCTGTTCTTTGGAACTCTGCATTCAAATGGGACTATCTTTCCTTTTCTCCTTTGCTTTTCACTTCTCTTCTTTTCACAGCTATTTGTAAGACCTCCTCAGACAGTCATTTTGCTTTTTTTACATTTCTTTTCCATCGGGATGGTCTTGAGCCCTGTCTCCTGTTCAATGTCACGAACCTCCGTCCATAGTTCATCAGACACTCTATCAGATCTAGTCCCTTAAATCTATTTCTCACTTCCACTGTATAATCGTAAGGGATTTGATATAGATAGTTCATACCTGAACAGTCTAGTGGTTTTCCCTACTTTCTTCCATTTAAGTCTGAATTTGGCAATAAGGAGTTCATGATCTGAGTGTTAGTTTTATACAGTGTAGGTGCCTTCCTCAAGACATGAAGACCTGCAGAAATGATTAAACTTGATTGTTTTTATTCTTGGTTTGGTGAAGTGTGGAAAGTCTTGGAAAAATGTGATAGAACAGAGTTGTACTAAGTGTAGCAAACTGGGGGGAAAGCTAGCAAGGCCTCTTTGTTCAGATTGTGTTCTGTGGTCCCTCATCTTTGGAGATAGGGCTGCGCCTTTTCTCTCCTTCTAGGTATAAGAAAGGCACTTTTCACACAAGGTGACCTGCTTCAGGGGAATGTCGAAAAGCTGTTCCTGTGCATTTCATATCTCAGATTCATTCAGCTTGAAACATTCAGTATGTCAGGGTGCCACTTTTGAGGGCAGCATGTCTTGAACACCATGTCAGACACATCACCAAAGATAGCATACAAGTGGCAAGTAAACACATGAAAAGATGTTCAGCATTTTTGCTCACTAGGGAGATGCAAATTAAAACCACAGTGAGTACCATTTCACACCTACTTGAATGGGTAAAATTGAAAAATACTGACAAGTCAGTGGTCTCAGTGATGCAGAGGAACTGGAATTCTCAAAAATTGCTGGTGGTTATGCAAATGGTATAGCCACTTTAGAAAACATTTGGCAGTTTTTTATAAAGTTACACATAATTTTGTGTATATCTCAGCAATCCTATTTTTAGACATTCTGAGAGAAATGCAAACTTACAGCATAAAATCTCATATGTAAATGAATTGTTCTGTCACGCAGTCGTATGTGACTCTGCGACTCCATGGACTGCAGCTGGTCAGGCTTCCCTGTCCTTACCATCTCCCAGAGTTTGCACAGAGTTGTGTCCATCAAGTTGATGATGCCATCAGCCATCTCATCCTCTGTTGCCTGCTTCTCCTGCCTTCAGTCTTTCCCAGCATTAGGGTCTTTCCCAGTGAGTCAGCTCTTCGCATCAGGTGGCCTAAGTACTGGAACTTCAACTTCAGCACCAGTCCTTTCATGGGATCTTCTGGGTTGATTTCCTTTAGGGTTGACTGGTTTGATCTCTTTCAAGTTCAAGGGACTCTCAAGAGTATTCTGCAACAACACAGTTCAAATGAATAGAGCAGCACTATTCATAACTGTCAAAAACTGGAAGCAACTCAAATACATTTCAAAGAGTCAATGAATTTGCAAACCATTTGGTGGAATTATTATTCAACAATGAAAAGGACACACCATTGTTATACACAAATCTCAAAGCAGTGCTAATCTGTGATTGCATGACCCACAGTTCAAGGACATGGAGTTCTGCTGTAACCATGAGTAGTTACTGGATGAGTCCTTTCCTGCCGTAGTTCTTAGTTTAGATAACTAACTTCAGATAGCATGGAATTACTCAGTCCTTTCATTGTAGGAAAGGACAAAAAAGGAAAAGTAAGCAACTTTAAATAGGGAGCTCTGAACTTTTTATGTGAAGTGCTTAAATATATGAGTATACATTCTGTGAAAGTAGTTCATAAGAGTATATTAGGTAAGCTCTGTTTCTGTTTTGTGGACCCTGTCACACGTGTTGAGTCAGGCGTACTTGCTGCTGATACAATCTAAGATCTCTGTGAGACATCTTTACCTACCTGTTGGTCATAAAAGTATTCTGCTGGGTGTTCCCATAAAAGTTGTACAGTTTTGGCTTTTATGTTTAGGCTAAGAAATTATCTTGATATAAAATTATATATATGCTCTGAGATAGGGATTGTGGTAGGTTTCTTTCTGTATAGCTGTACTGTTGTTTCAACCCCATTTATGGATAAATTTCTCTTTACCCATTGTTGCTGTGTCATCTTTGCTGATGATAAATATTTATTTCTGGACTCTGTGTGAGCTATTTTTTATTTTTATGCTGGTACAACTCTATATTGAATACTTTAGCTTTATAGTAAATGTTTAAATAAAGTAATACAAATCCTTCAGTTTTTTATCGACATTGTTTTGGTTATTCTAGGCGTTTCCATTTCTATATAAATTTCAGAATCAGCCTAACATTTTTTATTTAAAAAAGAAAACTTTGCAGGGATTATGACTGGGAGACTTGAATCCATAAATTAGTTTGCAGAAAATTGACATCTTAATATTGTCTTCCGTCTCTGAAAATGTTAACATCTCTTCATTTATTCTTTTATTTTTCTCACCAGTGTTTTAAAGCTCTCAGTGTAAAGGTATTGCATGCCTTATGCCAGATGTATTCCTGAGTACTTTGTTTTTTGACCCTGTGATACATGGACTTGTTTTTTTTTTTTTATTTTGTTTCCCAGTTTGCAGTTAGCAAAGAACAACATAATTTATATTTGTCTATTGATTTTTTATACTGAGACCTTCTTCAGTTGATTTAATGGTACTAACAGGTTTATTTGTTGATTTCTTGGCATGGTCTACCTAAATAGTCTGTGGTTTACAAATGGAAGCAGTTCTTCCCTACCAGTTTGTATGCCTTTAATTTTACTTATAGTTTATTTTCCTGGCAGGACATTCAGTACTCTGTTGAATAGAACAGACATTCTTTCTTTTTTCCCGGTATTAGTGAGAACATTCAGTCTTTCATAATATTCAGTATATACTATGGTGTTAGCTATGAGCTTTTCATAGACTTCTTATCAGGTTGAGTAACTCCTAGTCCTCATTTTGTAAATATTTTTTATTGTAAATGGATATCAAACTATACTGGAGGCTTATTTTGAATTTACTAGATTGTATCATATAGTGTTTGTCTTTTCCTCAGTTAATATGGTGAATTTCATTGATTGATTTTTCAAATATAAGTTTGAAGTGTATTCCTGGAACAATTCTTAGCTGATCATGATGTAGTATCTTTTTAAAGATTACTGGATTGAAGATACCTAGGATTTTTATTATAATATATGGAGAATATTGTTCTGTAATTTTTTAAAATACTTTTTAAAGTTTTGGTGTGTGGTTATAGAAATCTAATACAGTGGGTAGGGAAATATCCTTCATCCTCTCTTTCCCCAGAAAGTTTTTGTAAGAATGATTTTATTTATTCCTTCCATCACTGATGGAATTCACCAGTGAAGCTTTCTAGCCTGAAGTTGTCTTTATTGAAATTAATAAAAAATTTAATTCCTTTGATATATTAAAAGCTATTTATATTTTTTAATCTATCTTGTTTTAGTTCTTATCAGTTGTATTTTTAAGGAGTTTCCTTTTTATATCTGTTGTTGCATTCCTCAGCATACATAGTTCATAATATTCCATTACTCTTTTAGTTCAGTTCTTTAAAGGTGTTATTCTATTTTCTTTTGACTTACATTGTTTCTGATAAGAAGTAAGTTATGATTTGTATCCTTTTTTACTTGCATGTAATTTTTCTTTTCTTTTCTGTCTTTTCAAAAGTAGTTTTACTCTGCTGTGTCTAGGTATGATTTGCCTTCCTACATGGAGTTCACTGAGTTTCTTGAACCTCATTTGTATTTTTATATTTACGTTTCTATTTTCCAATTATTGGGGAAATTTTCAACCATTATTTTTTCAAAAAGGTTTTCTTTCACTTTTCTTATCCTGGGACTTCAATTTACTTGTTTGTGTATCTCCTAATAGTATTTCATAGTTCATTGAATCTCTGTTAATTTTTTAACTCATTTTTTCTTTCTGCGTTTTAGATGAATGTGTGTTAGTCACTCAGTTGTGTCTGACTCTTTGTGACCGCAGGAACTGTAGCCCACCAGGCTCCTCTGTTCATAGAATTCTCTAGGCAAGAATACTGGAGTGTGTTGTTATTTAATAGGTATAGACATGACTGAGCGACTTCACTTTCACTTTTCACTTTTATGCATTGGAGAAGGAAATGGCAATCCACTCCAGTGTTCTTGCCTGGAGAATCCCAGGGATGGGGTCGTATAGAGTCAGACACAACTGAAGTGACTTAGCAGTAGCAGTAATATGTCTTGAAGCTCACTGACTCATTCTTCTGACATTTCTAATTTGTTTTTTAATGCCCAGTGAAATTTTAATTTCAGATACTGAAATTTTCAATTCTAATACATCTATTTTGTAATTTTTTTTATTTTCTCCTCCTTTGTACAGATTTCCTCATCTGTTTGTTCATTATGAATATAGTCATAACAGCTGCTTTAAATCCATGTCAGATAGCTCTAATGTCTGGGTCATATTAGGGTCAGATCTGCAGTGATTGCCTTTATTGGCCACATTTTAATGTAATTTTGGGTTATCTCCTTCATATTGTGAATGATGTATTGTAGACAGGTTGTATTCTGTTGTATTCCTCTAGGGAGTTTTGAATTTTGTTTTGTTTTACCTAAACTCTCTTTTTCACACTGGACAGTAGGTGAAATCTTTGCTCAGTTTGTCTCGTCCTCACTAGGCCGCTTGGATACTATATGTGTAGTTTAGCTGTCAGCCCAGAGATTTAAGCATAGTTTAATACATAGAATTTGTATACTTCCTTTCTCCTTCCTAGAATATTCTTCCTCAGTTTCCAGCTGCCATTGTCATCCTTAATTCTTTTGTCTGACTTAACAGCAGCTAAGACTGTTTCTTCAAAATCCAGCCATTTTGCTGATCATCTACTGGAAGTTAAACTCTGGTGTGAAAGTGAAGTGGCTCAGTCGTGTCCGACTCTCTGCGACCCCATGGACGGTAGCCTACCAGGTTCCGCCGTCCATGGGATTTTCCAGGCAAGAATACTGGAGTGGGTTGCCATTTCCTTCTCTGGGAGATCTTCCCAACCCAGGGATTGAACCCAGGTCTCCTGCATTGTAGGCAGATGCTTTAGTGTCTGAGCCACCAGGGAAGTCCCTACACTCTGATAAAAAGCCTTAAAAACAGGAAATTCACCCATTAATTCTCATTTGCTTTTTCCAGATGGCAGTTCTCTTCCAGTTTTCCTCCTGGTTAACCTCTAGTGCCTTGAAATAGTTGTTTATAAATATATATATTTATATATGCATATAAAGTATATATAGTATCTTGACATCTGAGATAGTTGTTTAATACACACACACACACACATATATATGTATATGTGTAGTATCTTGACATCTGGAACTTTAAATTGTTATCTATAGGAGGGTTGGTTCAAATCAAACTACTTCACCATTATAGAAAATGGGATTTTCTTTTCTTTAGACTTATATAACATCTATAGTGATACCTTTTATTCCTTGTTAGTAATTAGTGTTTTTTCATTTTCCTACTAGTCTTGCAAAGATCTTATCAATTTAAATAATGTTCAGAAAGCCAATTGGCATTCTTAATTTTTCTTAATGCCTGTTTTCTATTTTCTTGATTTATGTTCTTATATTTATTCTTTCCCTCCACTGCCTTTGGGCTTAATTTCTTAATCATTTTCTAGCACCTTAAAGTTGAAACTGAGATGATTGTTTTTAAGCCTTCCTTCATTTTTAGCATAAGCAGTTAAATACACTGATATCTATCTAAGCTCTGATTTAGCTGCATTCCACAAATTGTGAAATTCTGTATTTGCATTATCATTTGGTTTGAAACATGTTTTTAAAAATTTCTTTTTTTGACATGTGAGTTATTTAAAAGTATATTATTACTATTTTCTATTTCTTTATGCTCTATATAATTTTACCCTTTAAAATGTAATGAGACTTACATGGGCATACCTCATTTTACTACACTTTGCTTTATTGCACTTCACAAATACTGCATTTTTTTTAAAACAAATTGAAATTTTGTGAAAAGTCTGCATTGAGCAAATCTATCAGTGCTGCTTTTCCAACATCATTTGCTCATTTAATCTCTCTGTGTCACATTTGATAATTCTCATAGTATTTCAACCTTTTTTTATTATTGTCATATTTGTTATGGTGACCTGTGATCTTTGATTCTACCACTATGACTTGTTGGAGGCTCAGATGATGGTCAACATTTTTTCGCAACAAAGTATTCTTTAATTTGTATAGTTAACATTGTTTTTTTAAGATATAATGCTCTTGCACACTTAATAGGCTACAGTATAGTGTTAACATAACTTTCATATGGAAACGGGAAACTAAAAAGTTTGTTGGGCTTGCTTTATTGCATTAATTTGTTTTATTGTGGTGGTCTGAACCGAACTCCCAGTATCTCTGAGGTGTACCTGTATTACAGTCCAGTATGTGGTGCATGTTGGAGAACATTCTGTGCATTTGTAAGAATGTATATTTTACATTTGTTGAAGTAGTGTTTTATAAATTGTCAGTTGGATCAAGGTGCTTGATAGTATCATTTGAAGCACTGTTACTTGGTATATATACCTTTATTATTGTTATATGTGCATGCTGTTTTTCTCCTCTTATTATGAAAATTTCTGTATTGGTGGTAATACTTCTCTTGAAAGCTGTTTTATTTGATATTGATATGGTCACAACTCTTTTAAACTTACTGTTTGCATAACATATGTTATGTTCATTCTGTTACTTTTATTTCCGGTGCACCTCTTATATGCACATATAGTTGGGTATTCTTTTATTTAGTCTAACAATCTCTGTATTTTAATCATGTGTGCTTAGTCTATTCTATTGATGTATTTAATGGTAAGGTTGAATTTAGGTGTTCCACTGTACTATTTGTTTATTCTTTGTTATGATTGTGTTTTGTCTCTGAAGCAGCTTTCTTGTCTTATTTTGAGTTAGTTGAATATTCAGCCTGTTATATTGCTTCCTCTATTGGCATTTTAGCTTTATCACTTTACATTATTGTTTAAGTTACTCTAAGAATTACAATATGAAGTTTAAATTATCAAAAGCTACAAAGAGTCAGTATTGTTCTATATCTTGTTAAAGGAACCTCGAAAGTAGAATAACATTTACACTCTACTTGTGAACCTTAATTTGTTTTAGTTTTTGAGATCACAAAAAGTTTTAGTCTTTGTTCAGACACTAAAACAAGTTATTTGGAAGTAGGTGATGTTTTTCAGTTCTTGCTTTGACGTTTCATTCGAGTATGTGTGTATCAGTCTTTATTATAGGGTTAAGTTAGACCCATTATTAAGGCGTGACCTCTCTGAGGACCCTGTCAAATGCCTTTTGTGTTACATAGTTTCTGTACTCTGACTGATGGGAATGCTGCCTGTTTTCATCCCTGTAGGGTTTCTATGTGGTTCTCTGTTAAGACTTAGTAGATTGCTTTTTCATTGGTTCAGAGTAGTAAGCTGTTCTGTGAATGACCTTCTGAAATGATTACATCTAAAATGTTTACATTTGGACCTGTAGAGGTAATATTTCTTCCTTTTATGCATGCCTTTGTAAAAGGGAAAAGTTTCTTTTTAGCTCAGTAGAAGTCTAAATAAGTTAGACTGTTACATGTTTAATGGTGACCACAAGTGTTGAGTTAATGAGCATATGACTATACTCAGGTTTCATCCTTTAAGTCAGTTAGGTTGGAAATGTATTTCTCATAATAGATTATTTCCGAGGCAATTTACACATTCTCTGAAAGGAGTCTTGTTTCCTTTTGGTTTGGTTATAATAATTCTACTCTTAATGTTTGTATAGTATTGTAATATATAGATATATGTTAATGCATTTACAGATTGATTGTTGGACATTTTTCTTACTCCCTTGTTTATTCTTGTGTATGTAAATTATTTTGAAAGACTATCCTGTTGTTATGCCTACCCCCACATACCTCATGAGGTAAAACTCATCTGATATTTTTGCACTCTTCTTTGACCTTTTTCTTTTTTGTTCCCTGTTACAGATTTTTTTTTTGCGGTTTAAGTGCTATTTAGTGAACTTACTTTTGTTATCTTGGTTTAAAGTGTATGTGTAACATTTAGATATAGGACTTTGTTACAGTGAAAGAAACTATATTAAGTCTTGGAATACCATTCTTTTTTTTTTTTTTTTTTTTGGAATACCATTCTTAACCTTTTTTTTTTGTAGTTAGTGCTTCCTCTGTGTCAAAGAGTAATGTAGAAATTTACAGCTGTTTTTTTTTTCCCCTTCTTAACCTTACTTTTCATTTCTAAACACTCAAGAGCCAGAGAAGAAATTCATATGGAAATTAGAAAGTATTTTGAACTTAATGAAAATAAAAACAGTGTATTAAAATCACTTGGATGCAGTTAAAGCAATACTTAGAGGGGAATTTTTAGCACTGAACACCTACTTTAGCAAAGAAGAAGAGTCTCAAGTCAGTAACCTCAGCCTTCACTTTAAAGTAGAAAAAGAAAAACAAATGAAATGAGAACTTTTCTGGAGAAATAATATAGTAGAGATCAAGAAGGAAATCAATGAAACAGAAAAGCAATAGATAAAAATTAGTGAAGCCAACATGGTTCTTTGAGAAGGCAATGAAATTGGTAAAACTTTACTCATACTGTTGATCAAGCAAAAAAGAGAAGACATTAAAAAATCTATAATGAGATAGGTCTCATTTCTACAGATTCTGCAGATATTAAAAGAATAGTAAGAAACAACTTTGTGTGTATAAATTTGACATCTTACAAGAAAAGTCTCAGGGAGACAAGGTAAACTTATGCCTAAAGCAACTAGAGAAAGAAGAATAGACAAAACCCAAATCTAGTAGAAGGGAAGGAATCATAAAGATATAAATGAAATAGAAATGAAGAAAATAGTAGCAAACATCAAAAGCTGATCCTTTGAAAAGATAAATGAAATTGGTAAACCTTTAGCCAGACTGATCAAGAAAAAAGGGAAAGGAGCCAAATCAATAAAGTTAGAAATGAAAAATAAATTGCAACCAACACCACAGAAATACAAAGGACCCCAAGAGACTACTATAGGCAACTATGTTATTCAGTTGCTAAGTTGTATCTGACCCTTTGTGATCTCATCTACTGCAACAGGCCAGGCTCCCCTATCTTCACTATCTGATGAAGTTTGCTCAGATTCATGTCCATAGAGTCGGTGGTACCATCTAACCATCTCATGCTCTGCTGCCCCCTTCAGCTTTTGCTTTCAGTCTTCCCAGCATCAGGGGCTTTTCCAGTGAGTGAGCTTGCCACATCAGGTGGCCAAAGTATTGGAGCTTCAGCTTCAGTATCAGTCCTTCCAATGAATATTCAGGGTCGATTTCCTTTAGGATTGACTGGTTTGTTCTCCTTGCCATCCAAGGGACTCTCAAGAACCTTCCCCAGCACCACAATTTGAAAGCATCAGCCTTCTTTATGGTCAAACTCTCACATCCAGACATGACTACTGGAAAAACCAGACGTTTGTTGGCAAAATGATGTCTCTGCTTTTTAACATGCTGTTTAGGTTTGTCATACCTTTCCTTCCAAGGAGCTAATGTCTTTTAATTTCATGGCTGCAGTCACTGTCCACAGTGATTTTGGAGGCCAAGAAAATAAAATCTGCCACTGCTTCCACTTTTCCCCCATTCTGTTTGCCATGTTGTGGTGGGACTGGATGTGGTGATCTTAGTTTTTTGAATGTTAAGTTTTAAGCCAGCTTATTCACTCTCCTCTTTCACCTTCACTGAGGGGTTCTTTAGTTCCTCTTCACTTTCTGACATTAGAGTGGTATCATCTGCATATTTGGGGCTTCCCAGGTGGTGATAGTGGTAAAGAACCCACCTGCCAATGTAATAGATACAAGAGATGCAGGTTCAGTCCCTGCGTTGGGAAGATCACTTGAAGGAGGGCATAGCAACCCATTCTAGTATTCTTGCCTGGAGAATCCCATGGACAGAGAAGCCTGGTGGGCTATAGTCCATAGGGTCACAAAGTAAGAGTTGGAGAAGACTGAAGAGACTTAGCATGCATGCATGCACCTGCATACCTGAGGTTGTTGATATTTCTTCTGGCAATCTTGACTTCAGCTTGTGATGTACCAGCACAGCATTTTGCATGATGCACTCTGCATATAAGTTAAATAAGCAGTGACAATATAAGCCTTGTTGTATTCCTTTCCCTATTTTGAACCAGTCTGTTGTTCCATGTCCGGTTCTAGCTGTTACTTCTAAAATGGATAGCCTAGAAAGTGAAGTGAAAGCGAAAGTTGCTCAGTCGTGTCCTACTCTTTGTGACCACATGGACTGTACAGTTAATGAAATTGTCCAGGCCAGAATACTGGAGTAGGTAGCCTTTCCCTTTTCCAGGGGATATTCCCAACCTAGGGAACAAACCCAGGTTTCCCGCAAAATGGATAAATTCTTAAAATGGTACAGTCTCCCAAAACTGAACCAGGAAGAAATAGAAAATATGAGCAAACCAGTTGCAGGTACTGATATTGAACCATAATTTAAACACTCCCAGCAAACAAAAGTCCAGGACCAGCTGACTTCATAGGTAGGAATTCCACCAAGCTCTATATCTATAATATTTTTAGAAATGAACTTGTAGTTTAAAACTCTTATAGAGATTTAAAGTCTTGAAGTCTTACTAGTTCAAGTAGACAAGAAAAGAAAATGTATACATATTAGGAAAGAAGAAATAAAAAGCTGTCTTTGTCCAAAGATGACATGAATGTCCCTGTAGAAAATTCTGAAGAATCTACCCCCAGATTCCTGTAATCTAATTATAGCAAGGTTATATGATACAAGGTTACTATGTGAACGTCCATTGCTATCTATATACCAGCAGTGAGAACTGAATTAGAAAATTGAATTAGCAATTAAAATCATTTGAAAAAGCAAGAGAATTCCAGAAAAAAATCTGCTTCATATATGATAAAGCCTTTGATCGTGTGGATCACAACAAACTGTGGAAAATTCTTAGAGAGATGGGAATACCAGACCACCTTACCTGCTTCCTGAGAAATCTGTAGGCAAATCAAGATGCAACAGTTAGAATCAGACATGGAACAACAGACTGGTTCCAAATTGGGGAAGGAGTATATCAAGACTGTATATTGTCACCCTGTTTATTTAACTTCTATGTCGAGTCAGGTCAGTTCAGTCGCTCATTCTGACTCTTTGTGACCCCGTGGACTGTAGCATGCCAGGCTTCCCTG
Source organism: Odocoileus virginianus (assembly GCF_023699985.2). Classification (NCBI taxonomy): domain Eukaryota; kingdom Metazoa; phylum Chordata; class Mammalia; order Artiodactyla; family Cervidae; genus Odocoileus; species Odocoileus virginianus. The sequence goes on from NC_069695.1 coordinate 37,201,483, forward strand.
TCCATCACCAATTCCTGGAGCTTGCTCAAACTCATGTCCATTGAGTCGGTGATGCCATTCTAGCCATCTCATCCTCTGTTGTCCCCTTCTCCTCCGGCCTTCAGTCTTTCCCGGCATCAGGGTCTTTTCCAAGGAGTCAGTTCTTCATATCAGGTGGCCAGAGTATTGAAGTTTCAGCTTCATCATCTGTCCTTCCAATGAATATTCAGGACTGATTTCCTTTAGGATTGACTGGTTTGATCTCCTTGCAGTCCAAGGGATTCTCAAGAGTCTTCTCCAACACCACAGTTCAAAAGCATCAATTCATCGGCGCTCAGCTTTTTTCACAGTCCAATTCTTACGTCCATACATGACTACTGGAAAACCCATAGCCTTGACTATATGGACCTTTGTCGATGCAGAGTACATCATGGAAGTGCCAGGTTGGATGAAGCACAAGCCAGAATCAAGATTGCTGGGAGAAATATCAATAACCTCAGATATGCAAATGACACCATCCTTATGGCAGAAGGCGAAGAGGAACTAAAAAGCCTCTTGATGAAGGTGAAAGAGGAGAGTGAAAAAGCTGGCTTAAAACTCAACGTTCAGAAACATGAAGATCCTGGCATCGAGTCCCATCACTTCATGGCAAATAGATGGGGAAACAGTGGAAATAGTGAGAGACTTTATTTTCTTGAGCTCCAAAATCACTCCAGATGATGACTGCAGCCATGAAATTAAAAGACACTTGATCCTTGAAAGACAAGCTGTAACAAACGTAGACAGCATATTAAAAAGCAGAGACATTATTTTGCCAGCAAAGGTCTGACTAGTCAAAGCTATGGTTTTTCCAGTAGTCATGTGTGGATGTGAGAGTTGGACCATAAAAAAGGTTGAGCGCCAAAGAATTGATGCTTTTGAACTGTGGTGTTGGAGAAGACTCTTGATAGTCCCTTGGACTATAAGGAGATCAAAACAGTCAATTGTAAAGGAAATCAGTCCTGAATGTTCATTGGAATGATTGATGCTGAAGCTGAAATTCTCATACTTTGGCCACCACATGTGAAGAACTCACTCATTAGAAACGACCCTGATTCTGGGAAAGATTGAAGGCAGGAGAAGGGGGTGACAGAGGACAAGATGGTTGGACTGATTTCCTTTAGGATGTCATTTCTGATTCAATGGACATGAATTTGAGCATGCTCTGAGAGATACTGCAGGGCAGGGAAGCCTGGCATGCTGCAGTCCATGGGGTCGCAAAGTTGGAAATGACTAAACGACTGAACAACAACAGTAACAATAATCAATATGTTCATGGCTAGAGAAAAAGAGAAATAGAAAGAAATGCATTCCTAGGTATAAGTCTAACAAAATACATATAAGATCTAAATGAAGAAAACCGTGAAATTCTGATGAGCACAAGCAAAGAACTTAAAAAACAGAGGTTCTGTGTTCAGCTATGAAGACAATATTTTGGAGAAATTGGTTCTCCCCAGTTTGGTCTATAGAGTCAGTGCAATCTCAGTTAAAACCTGAGCAGGTTATTTTTTGTGTATTTACAAACTGATTCTAAGGTTTATGCAAGGTGAAAGACCCAGAAGAGCAAACGTGTTATTGAAGAAGAATAAGTTGTAAGACTAATGCTATCTAAATTCAAGATTTAACTAACTATAAAATTATTGTAATCAAGAGAGTGTAGCATTGGCAATAGATAAATAGATCAGAGAAACTGATGAGAATGCCTAGAAATAGGTCCACGCAAATATGGTGAGCTGATATTTGACAAAGGATCAAAGACAGTTCAGTGGAGAAAAGATAGTCTTTGCAATAAATGGTACTGAAACTACTGGACAGCCACATGCAAAGAAATGAATCTAGACACAAACTTTTTATCTTTTATAAAAATAATGGGTCATACACCTAAATATAAAATGCAAAACAGCAAAACTTCTAGAAGATAGGAGAAAATCTATGTAATCTTTGGTTGCATGACAAGTTTTAAGATATAACACCAAAAGCATAGTTCATTAAAGGTAAATTATTAACTGGGACTTTATTAAAATTTAAAACTTCTCTGTAAAAGACACTATTAAGAGAATGAAAGGATCTGATAAAGGACTTAAACCCAGAATGTATAAAGAACTCTTAAAACTCAACATTCAGAAAACTAAGATCATGGCATCCAGTCCCATCACTTCATGGCAAATAGATGTGGAAACAGTGACTGACTTTATTTTTTGGGGCTCCAAAGTCACTGCAGATGGTGATTGCAGTCATGAAATTAAAAAACGCTTTCTCCTTGGAAGGAAAGTTATGACCAACCTAGATAGCATATTAAAAAGGAGAGACATTACTTTGTCCATAAAGGTCCATCTAGTCAAGGCTATGGTTTTTCCAGTAGTCATATATGGATGTGAGAGTTGGACTATAAAGAAAGCTGAGCGCCAAAGAATTGATGCTCTTGAACTGTGATGTTGGAGAAGACTCTTGAGAGTTCCTTGGACTGCAAGGAGATCCAGCCAGTCCTTCCTAAAGGAGATCAGTCCTGGGTGTTCATTGGAAGGACTGATGCTGAAGCTGAAACTCCAATACTTTGGCCACCTAGTGCAAAGAGGTGACTTATTTGAAAAGACCCTGATGCTGGGAGGGATTGGGGGCAGGAGGCAAAGGGGACGACAGAGGATAAGATGGTTGGATGGCATCACCGACTCAATGGACATGAATTTGGGTAAACTCTTGGATTTGGTGATGGACAGGCAGGCCTGGCATGCTGCCATTCATGGGGTCACAAAGAGTCGGACACGACTGAGTGACTGAACTGAACTGAAGAAAACTAAGGACTCAACTTTAAATATTGGCAAAAGATACGAACGAACACCTCACCAAAGAAAATACAGTGGTGGTAAATAAGCATATATGGAAAGATGCTCAATATTTTATGTCATTAGGTATTTGCAAGTGTAAACATAAACAGATACTATTACACACCTATTAAATGGTTAAAATCTAAAACATTGGTAGTACCAAGTGCCAATGAGGATGTGGAGCAACAAGAACTGTTGCTGGTAGGAATGCAATGTGGTACAGCCTCTTTGGAATATAGTTTGGCAGTTTCTTAGAAAGCTATGCATAGTGTTAAAATGTGGTTCAACAATCATATCCTTGCTATTTACTTGAATGAATTGAAAGCCTATATCCACACAGAAACCAACTGCCAACACTTAAACGCAGCCAAAAGTTGTTCAGTGGGCAAATAGATAAACAAATTGTGGCATAGTCATGCAGTGGAACATCACTCATTGATAAAAGAAATGCGCTATCAGGCCTTAAAAAGACATGGAAAAACTTTACATACATATTGCCCAGTGACAGAAATCAATCTGAAAAGGTTACATACTGTGTGTTTCCAAATATATGTGTTCTGGAAAATACACAACTGTAGAGACAGTAAAAATATCAATAATTTCCAGGGACTTGGCTTTGAGGAGGGAAGGATGAATAGATGGAGCATAGGAGATTTTTAGGACAGTGAAACTCTTCTGTATGATGATATAATAGTGGATACATGATGTTATGCATTTGTTAAGTCCCATAGAACTGTACAACACAAAGAGTGAACTCTAATGTAAACTATTAATCTTAGTTAGAAATAATGTGTTAAGATTTGTTCGTAGATGTAGCAATGTACCACACTAATGCAACCTGTTAATACTAGGTTAATAGGGGAAACTTGAAAGGCAGGCTCTGTAGAAGAGCTCTCTGAACTTTCTGCTCAATTTTTCTATGAACTTTAAAATTTCTCTAAAAGATAAAGTCTATTAACTAAGGGAGAAAAAACTTCCCATAAAGAAAATTTCAAGCCCAAATGGCTTCACTGGTGAACAATGCCAAGTAGGTAAGGAAAAAACACTGCTAGTGTCTATTGACGGCCCCCAGTATCACACTGTGTTGGCTGTCCCCAAGATCACCCCCAGGTTTAGTGATTTGCTAGATGGATCCACAGGACCCAGAAGTCATACTCATACCTACATTTTTTAAAAAACAGCAAACTATACAAAAGCAAAAGCAGTATGTATTAAGTATTATCTACCAGGGAATCTTGCTTGATTCTAATAATCTAGGGTTACTGGGATCACTGTAGTTACTGAAAGTAAGTATTCACTATAAACCATGTTGTTTGCACAAACTGTCTAGACAAATCAAATTGGTACAGTGCAGTACAAGGCTCCAAATGTGCAAAACAACTTTTTTAGACCATTCTAAGAGTTCAGTTCCCAAGAGCCAGTCACAAAATCAGACACTTCTGGAAGTGTACAAGATTTGAGCAAATTAAGCCTGTACATGTTCCTACACAAGCTTTTTCTGAAATTTTTTCTAGAAGCTTCCAAATTATTACTTATATTATCCTGATTGGAAAACCTGATGAAGATACTACAAGAAAAGTAAATTTCAAGCCAATATTCCTTGTTATTAACATAGATGCAATAATTCTCAACAGAATATTTGCAGATTAAATCAAATAATGTAGAATATATGTAATTATCATGACCAATTTTTTTTTAGAATGCAAGATTTATTTAAGATTCCAAAATCAGTCACTATAATTCACCATATTAACCAAAACAAAACAACTAGATGATTATCTCATTATCATATCATATCATATCATATCTCTATCTCATTATCATATCATATAATATGATTATATGATTATCTCAATAGGTAGAGGAAAAAATGACAGAATTCAACATCCCTGTCCTATAAATGCCTCTGCCAACTATAAACAGAATTTCTTTAACCTCTTCTAGGGTATTAATGAAAAATTGGCACTCATACTTAAGTGGGAAGACTTTATACTTTTTCCACTTAAGATTAGAAACAGCCTGGAAGTTGGAAGTAGAAGTCCTGATCATCATTTTAAGTTAATTTGTGATTCTTTAGTTTTATATTTGTATGGAACTTTCACTGTTCAATGCAGCAAATACATTTTTAGGAGCAGGACACTATTATATCATCCATATGTTTGGTTTTTTTTCTCCTGGTATTTTGGTATCATTTGTTGCATTTAATTTTATATTTGTATAGGCATTGTGAATAATGGGATAAGACAGAATAAAAGTAATGTATTAGAAACTTTTGAGTAATTTTGGTTTTGCTCTGTGAAACTCGCTGAAAGATATTAATGTCTTTTTGGTTTAAAACTCTTCTGAGTATATGTAACCAAATTTTTTAAGTGGTCATGTTATGATTCCTAAGTTTAGTTTTATTTAAGAGGAGAAATGGTTCAAGATTAAAATAATGATAGGTGACTGTAGTGTTTTGAGTAAGAGTGAACCATGTTTAACATTTATGGTACTTGGTTTCAAAATGTTTAAAACATTTTTTTTCTCCTGTAGGTATTGGTCCCCTAAAGAGACAGGGACCCAGGAGATGGCTCAGGTATTTTTGGATAAGTTAGATACGTTGTCAGTGTGTTCAGTTTGACTTGCATGTAGGTCTTTTGGAATATGTCCATTTACCAAAATAGTAAATGGAAATTTGCCTATAAGACTCAGGTGAAAAGTCAGAGTTGTATATATATGCTTGTGTGCATGCTAGGTGGCTTCAGTGATGTCTGGCTCTTTGCAACCCTATGGACTGTAGCCCGCCAGGCTCCTCTGTCCATGGAGATTCTCCAGACAAGAATCCTGGAGTGGGTTGCCATGCCCTCCTCCAGGGGATCTTCCCAACCCAGGTATCAAACCCATGTCTCTTATGTCTCCTGCATTGCAGACAGCTTCTTTACCATCTGAGCCATCAGGGAAGCCCTTCATAACACATACACATACATACACAGTGGTGCTAGTGGTAAAGAACCCTCCTGTCAATGCAGGAGACCCAGGTTCAATAAAGATAATACAAGAAAAGTAAATTGCGAGCCAGTATCCCTTGTTTTTAGTCCCTCTGGTGGGACTTCACAGAGCAGAGAAGAGGCTCGCTAGGGATTAATGAAGACTTATCAGAGGAATTGACTCTTGACCTGGATCTTAAAGCACAAAAGACTTTATCTAGTAGAGAAGGCAAAGGAGAGAATGTTAGACAAAAGGAAAAGCACGTGAAAAAGCATCGAGATGTAAACAAGTGTGGCATTGTTCAGAGACTAGTATTGGTGGATGCTTGCAGTATAGCACTTGTTAATCAGCTTGCAGTTGTTTATCCTAGTGAACAGTGATTTTCTTATTAAATGTATAAATGTTCTTAAACTTTTTCTATAAAATGTTTACTTCTTCTGTTCCTCAGTGCCTTGCACAGTATTTAACACATAACAGATACTGAGTAAATATTTCTTGAAAGAAGGACCATAATATGCACAGTATGATAAATGGTACTTCTTTTGGGAAAGAGGGTTGCAAGAGTTGATGAGACAAAGAAGACTTAGTATAAAAAAAGTCATTGCATTGAGACTTGAAAGATGAATAGAAAATTACCATGCCAGCAAGTAAGGGCTAAAGAAAGATAAAGGAATATTCTGGACAGAGGGACGTATCCGAAGATACAGAGAACATAGAGAGTCACCCTCTGTAAAATGGAAGCCACTAGCTACATATGACAATGTAAATTTAAATTAATTATAATTGAATAAAATAAAAAACTCAGTACCTTAGTCATCATGTCGTATTTTAAATTGCCAATTACCCACATGTGACCAGTAGTGTATAGGATGACTATAGAACATACACATCATCACAGAAAGTTCTGTTGGATAGCACTGTCATTATGTGTCTAAGAAACTTCAGGAGTTTAATTTACTGAAAGTACGGGTTGCAGCGGTGAAGTAGAAGTTGTAAAGCAAAGTGGAAGGAAATGATGCTGGAAGGATAACCTTAGTTCAGATCACTGAGGGTCTTGAGTTGCAAAGGCCTTTGGACTTACCCTGTGGGATATCATCTTGGGGGCAGGAGGGTGCTCTCAGTATTTGGTTTTGATATTTGAGGGTAGGGCCTGGTAAATTGATCTGCTTGGTGTTGTGAAAGGATCTTTTCAGCAGCAAGACAAAAGATAGATTAAAGGGTGAAATTAGTGTTCAGAAGTTTACTGTGTAGTAGATCAGGAGTTCAGGTGGGAGAGATGCTAAAATCTGAGCTACATCAGAGGTGATGAGGGTAGAAAGAAGGAGACAGACTTGATAGCTATTTAGAGGTATAATAGGGATGATGGTTTGTTGCAGAGCCAACAGAATCTGAGTGACTCTGATTTCTGGATTAGGCATGTAGGTAGATGGGATAGGAGATATATGGGAAAAAGCAAGTTTTAAGAACATAGAAAGATTATGACTTTAATTTTGGCCACACTAACTTTGTATATAACTTCAATCTAATTAAGATAAGAGTCTGGAGTTGGGAATATAATTTAGGACCAGACATGTGCTTCTGGGAGTCAGAATATAATTGAAGCTTAGACTTTGAGTGAGATTGCCCTGGAAGAACATATAACATGAAGAGAGGTAAAAGCCACAGTCAGACCCTAACTCTTATTAGCTGTAAAAAGATAGGACCTTAGAATGAGAATGAGAAGGAATAGTTAGAGACAAAGGAATAGTGTCAATAAAGAGTGTGAGAAGAAGCTGAAGGAAGATAGCATTTCAAAAGAATTACTTGTACAGAGAAGTCATGTAGGAGAACCATAAAATATATATTGAATTTATTGAAGGAGAAATACGTGTAGAGTTTCCTAGGCATTTTCATATTCATTCCTGTATTGTTAGAAATTATAATACCCTGAACTACCATGTGAGTTCAGATCTTCATTTGAGGTGAATTTGTAAAGGTCTTAGGAGTAACAGAACAGCTATGGTAACTTCAGCCATGTAGTGATTCCTCTTACTTCATCTGTAAGACGATAATACACTATGGTGTTTTAACTATTATGAAGGTCAGGTGAGAGAATAAGAGAAAAAGTATCTTATAAACTCTAAAGTTAGCTTTTTTTAAAGTTTACAGAATTGTGGTTACTTTTAGGTGAAACCTATGTTTAATTGAAGGTTAAGAAGATGGGAGGGAGGATTTTAGGTGAAGCCAGAAGACATAAAGACATATGATGGTAGAATGTTAGAAATTCTAGAGGACCAGTTAGAACTGTATGAACAGTGGAGTTATGAGCCAGGAAAGAGTAGGCCTGGGCTGAGCAAGGAAAAGAAATAGAATATTTGTGATTAGCAGACCATGTGATTGAATACCTTTTTCCTGGGCAAATCTAGACACTAAAAAGGTTTGAAGTTGTTTTTGTACTGTACAAACAGATCACTCTTCCTTAAATATGTTCATACTAGTTACAGTAGTTACAATTTAGCCTGCTTGAAAAAAAAAATTGACTCAACACATTTCTTACAAATGATTTCTTTGAAATAGTTGTGAAGGTTATCTAGGTTTCCTTCTCCTTCTGTTTCTTCATCCCTTTGATTTCTTCTCCTTTAATAGTTTTCTGAATCCCGTTTTCTCTTGTTGTTTTAGTTGTTCTCTGAAACCCTCATCTTTTATGGCTTTTGAGGGCAGGTCTTCTGGGTGTGGAGTTTCCTAGGCATTTTCACATTCATTTTACCATGAGGTGAGCTTCTTGTTCCAAGACGTTCTGTTTTCTGGGGTCTAACTGATTGGATGGAAGGATAGATTATCTGAGAAATTATTTATAATCTGATCAAGAATAATTGAAATTCTTATTTTAGTGTATCTGGTTATCATGACTTCTTTGGCCTCTAGAGATGTAAATTTTGACAGATCTAGTAGACAACAGCGCGCAGTATCTGCATTGTTAATAGGAAAGAACACCAGTTTCACTCGCTTCCTTTTCTTCTTTCTACCCTGCTCACCCTCTATGCTGAAGGAGAAGAGAGGAAGGGGGGATAGAGGGAAGAATGCAGATGGACGCATTGTGGTTGTACAGTGATGAACATACCAAGTCCTATTCTGTATTCCTTCATTCAGTGCATTCCTTGGATGATCTTTGCTTCTTTCCTACGGTTAATGTTATACAGATGCTGGGCAAAATTATTACTCAGCTGTGACACTATAAATTTGTTTCTTTTCTTTTCACTGAAAAGTGGACTAGGAACTTGTTCCTGGGCTTTAAGAGAGTGAAATCTCAGCTAAAAACATGTACTTTGTCTAATCATTTTACCCCATATTAAACAATAATTTAAATATAAATTCATCAAATGGGGGAGAAGAGACAATGCTTTTTTACAGAAGGATTTCAAATAATAAATGTAGTTACTCCTTCTTTCAAAAGGTGGAGCTTAATTGCCATCCTCTGCTCCTAAGATACTCTCGTTTATTTGCATTTCAGAGAATAGGGGATGAAAGGGAAAAGTAACCTCTCAGTGGAGAGATGGCAAGCACTACCTTAACCAAGTGATGGAGGCTCATACCACCAGTCTTGTGGCTCTCAGATAGCCCTGCTGGGGTGGGGTGAGACTGGAGCCCGCTGCCTCTGTGGATGCTTTTCCAGAGTCTATCATCCCACTGAGCAATGACAAAAGCGTTCAACAAGCTCAAACTGGAAGCTGGCCATTGTTCTTCAAAATATTCAAAGTCACAGAAAACAAGGGAACTGTCACAAATTACAGAAGATTCAGGAGATAACTCAATGTACCCTGAATAGGACTGTGGAATAGAAGGACATGAATGGAAAAATTAGTGAAATTTGATTAAACTCAGGAGGTTAGTTAATAATAATGTAACAATGTTGAATTCTTAGGTGTGCCAAATACACTACAGTGATATAAGATAGTAACAATAAGGAAAACTGGATGAGAGGTGTTGGGGAACTCTAGTAACTTTTGGCAAATCTAAGATTATTCTAAAATAAAGCTTATTAAAAATAAATTGATCATAATGCTGTGGCAGAATTGCTGCCTGAAGACTGCCTGCTGTGAGCAGAGACCTTAGAAATAGTAACAACTTTCCCCTTGATACTATTATGTTCACTGCCCTTTAAAGGAGAGAAGTAGTCTCTAAAGGGAGTGCCCTTGTAGGGACAAGTAGGTACGGTTCAGCACCAACAGTTCATGCAGTGCACCAGATTGCTTCTTGCCCAGAAGTATTTACCTAATTCAGAAGGAATTGTATAAACTAGGCTGACATTCATGGCCAACTCCAGTATGATAGAAGAAGTTACTCTTCTTCCTTCCATTAGTGTTGCTTTTAGGAGCACAGACAGGGCAAGATATATATGGTAGTGGTACTCATGATGTATTAATTATGTATGTTTGTTGTTTATGGTACTGTCATGGGGTGGAGATAAAGGTCTTGACCAAAACAGAATGATGGAGTGATTAAGAGTATGGACCCTGGTGCCATACTGCTGGGACCCAAACCCTGATGCCACAGATTTTAACTGTGTGATCCTAAGGAATTGATTTAACTTCTTTGTATCTCAGTTTCTTCATCTATAAGGTAAAGTGTTAAATGTACCTCATTTAATATCTTCAGTATTAATTTAAGGTATTAAAGGGGTATTAAATTTAGATCAGTGTCTGACATGTAATAAGTACTCAGTAAGTGTTAGTTATTCCTGTTGTTTTATTACTTGTAACTGTCAAGCCACTGTGTGGAATATAACTGCTATGATATGCTTTTTAGAATACTTTATAATGATTTTTTTTCCTGCTGTCTTCAAAATTTTCCTCTGGCTTTGATTTTTAGCAATTTGACTATGGTATGTGTAGAGAGGGGTGTGTGTGTGTGTCTCTGTGTGTATGTGTTTGTGTGTGCGTGTATCTGTGTATGTGTGTATGTTTATCCTGCTTCGTGTTGTTTGAGCATATTTTGTGTGTGGTTATGCCTATGACCTCGGAGAAGGCAATGGCACCCCACTGCAGTACCCTTGCCTGGAAAATCCCATGGACAGAGGAGCCTGGTAGGCTGCAGTCCATGGGGTCGTGAAGAGTCAGACATGATTGAGCAACTTCACTTTCACTTTTCACTTTTATGCATTGGAGAAGGAAATGGCAACCCACTCCAATGTTCTTGCCTGGAGAATCCCAGGGATGGGGTTGCACAGAGTTGGACAGGACTGAAGTGACTTAGCAGTAGCATGCCTATGACCTGTGCATGCATCCTCAGTCATGTCCAACTCTCTGTGAGCCCATGGACTGTAGCCCACCAGGTTCCTCTGTCCCTGGAATTTTCCAGGTAAGAATACTGGAGTGGGTTGCAATTTCCTACTCCAGAGTATCTTCCTGACCCAGAGATTGAACCTATGTTTCCTGTGTCTCCTGCATTGCATTCTTTACTTGCTGAGCCATCAGAGAAGCTCTTGTAGTTTGTTGTGTTTCATTAATTTTGCAAAGTTCCTGACCATTCATAATCTCTTCAGACATTCCTTCCATCTCCTTTTCTTTTCTTGTTTTGGGATTCCCATTGTTTGATATGATACCACGGACCTGGAATGTTCTGTCCTTTTTATCTTCTTTGTATTTCCTTTTGGATAATTTCTGCTACCTTACTTCCAAGTTGACTGTTTCTGTGCTGTATACAGGCTGCTAATAAAGCCATCAGAGAAATTTTTTTATCTTTTATTTAATGCCTGACATTGTGTGTTAAAGAACACTGGATACTGAGGTAAACAGTATTTATGCTCGGAAATGGCACCTCTCTCCTCTATCAGGCAGGCAGTTGGTATCTACTTTGAGTCATTCCAGTCAGTTGTTGAGTTGGATTTGTGTCTTACTATTACTGGACTTGAAATTTCTCCAGTGGTGGGCTTCTGCTACCTTGTACTTATTGTGGGTTCTGGGGTACTGGCACAGTTTTCCTAATGTTCCTGGTCTCTGGGTATAGGTAGGGCTGGAGTGTTTCCTGACCTCCTGGAAGCTTCTAGCGTTTGCTTTGTATAAGACAATGGTCCAGAAAGAGGGCAGTTTGTACATATGCATCACTCTCTTAGGTCTCTTGCTTCATTATTATGTCTTATGAGACCCTGATAGAGGCCTGTGTGAAAGATCTGCTGAGTGAGTACATACTCTTCTGTGACTGGTGCTCCCAGGGATGTGTGAGCTGTCACATCAGTGCACACTCAGCCTTTACTGGGGCTTCCCCAGTGGCTCAGCAATAAAGAGTCTGCCTGCAATGCAGGAGACGCAGGAGATGTGGGTTCGATCCCTGGGTTGGGAAGATCCCCTGAAGGAGGAAATGGCAAGCCCCTCCAGTATTCTTGCCAGGAGAATCCAGGGACAGAGGAGCCTGGTTGGCAACAGGCCATAAGGTCACCAAGAGTCTGACATAACTGAAGTGACTCAGCATGCACACTCCACCTTTATTAAAATTTTAATTTTTCAGGTGTTCTTTTTTTTTTCTTTTTCATTTATTTTTATTAGTTGGAGGCTAATTACTTTACAGTATTGTGGTGGTTTTTGCCATACATTGACATGAATCAGCCATGGATTTACATGTGTTCCCCATCCTGATCCCCACTCCCACCTCCCTCCACATCCCATCCCTCTGGGTCTTCCCAGTGCACCAGCCCTGAGCACTTGTCTCATGTATCCAGCCTGGGCTGGTGATCTGTTTCACACTTGATAATATACATGTTTCAATGCTATTCTCTCAGATCATCCCACCCTCACCTTCTCCCACAGAGTCCAAAAGTCTGTTCTATACATCTGTGTCTCTTTTTCTGTCCTGCATATAGGGTTATCGTTACCATCTTTTTAAATTCCACATATATGCGTTAGTATACTGTATTTGTGTTTATCTTTCTGGCTTACTTCACTCTGTATAATGGGCTCCAGTTTCATCCATCTCATTTAATTTTTCAGGTGTTCTTTATCTGCCTTTCATGATGACCACCACTTCCTTTGAATTCTGTGTCCTGTCTCTCCTTAAACAGGCTTGTCACCCTTTGGAATTCACTTCACCTGATTATCTTGTGACCTGAACTCTGATGGGCCCAAAATAGTTCTACAGATTCCCTGGCTCTTTCTCACTGTTAGTGTGGGAGCAACATTCTCTTGGAACTTCCTGCATTCTAAGCAGAGTGGACCTCCCTTATAATCATGATACATCTTTTGTACAGGAGTTAAATAGTTCTAAGAAAAAATACTTCATATATAGAATTGCCTTTTCTAACTTTGAATCTAATAGTAGTAGGTTTTAAAATAGTAGTAGCAATGCTGAAATGAATGGATGGGAGCTTATTTTTAATAGGCAAGGTGAGTCCCACAAAGAGATGTTACGAAGTATGCTGTGTGATGAGGTGAGCTGTGCACCAAGATACTTTGAGTCTGTGGTGTTAAAAGAGTGGACCGCCTATTGTACTCTGCCTGTAGATATGGAATCCACTTTATAATTAGTGTTCTACAGATTATTACATCAGATCAAAGCAGTGGCAAATCAATTTTTCTTTAGTTCTCCTATTTTAAATATAGGATGAATAAAAAGGATGCCATTCAAAATGAATCTGAATATTATGGTAGAGTTTCAATGTTATAATAGTTCCATAGCAACTCACAATAATTGCTAGTATTCAAGTAAAAAAAAAAAAAAAAAAAAACTTATTTCCAAAGTTGGGACCCTACACTTCACCAGAGTTACCAGTTTTACTATCTCATAATGCCTTTATGTTTATGCCATTATGTGTATTTCCCCATTGATTGTACATACTGTCACATGGATTTTTCTTTCCAACATGAATCCAGTGAAAAAGCAAAAAAAAAAAAAAAAAGAAGAAGAAAAGAAAAAACAAATCTAGGACTTGGATTTGTAAAGACAATTCAAGACATCTTGACCTTTTCCTCTGCAAGTGTTAAGAGGACTTCTGATTCTGGTTGGCTTCACTCTTGAGGTAGCTTAGCCTGATGACAAGTTTGAAGATTTGTTTTTCTCTGACTTTCAGAATTGTGAAATATTCATTTATTCTCTAGGCTTTGTTTTAAACCAGAAATAAAGTAGTAAATAATTTTCTGTTTTGCAGTGTTTTTGTTGTTCTTTGCTTTAGGGAATCTATACTGTGATATAAATTTTTGAAGATTACCCAGCCTACCTATTTTATTCTTTTAAATTGTAGTTTTAACATATAACAGTTTACTCACACTTCTATATATTCTATAAGAATGGCTTTTCTCCTTAGAATTCTACCTTGCATATTATATTACACAGAAAGTGTGATGTATAATTTAAGAAAATCAGTTATAAAAAATTTAAACCATATGCATTTAAAAGTAAGGCCCCTTTCCCTACTTTATATCCACGATATAACTATTCTATCAGTTTATTTTACCGGGGGAGCATAGGAGAAAATATATATAGTATGAACAAAAGTAAGTTTTATTGAAAATGAGCTTATGATTATAATCTTATTATCTTTATGAACTGGACCATATTAGATACCTTAGTGACCATAAACATTTATAATAGTCTTTTGATTTTCATTAAAAACTTTGCAATTTTACTCAAGTATTTCTATGACTGACATTTATTGTAATTACCTCACTCCTGGTGATTCAGGCAGTAAAGAATCCACCTGCAATGCAGAAGACTCGGGTTTGATCCTTGGATCGGGACGATACCCTGGAGAAGAGAATGTTAACCCATTCCAGTATTCTTGCCTGGAGGATTCCATGGACCGAGGAGCCTGCTGGACTACAGTCTGTGTGATCACAAAGAGTGGGACACGATTGAGCTACTGATACTTTCACTTTCAAAGCCCTGAAAGGGAAATTAAATTCAACAGTGAATGTGGGAAAGTAGCCCCACAGCATATTCTGAAGCACTTACTCTGACATCAGAAACAGGAACAAAGCTGAGGTGCTCTGTCTTGTGTGAGTTTTGCCTGCAGAATTACTAGAAGATGGAAACTGTTAATGATATTGGAACTGGTTTCAGATTCTACTTTTTAATCAGTATATAAAAATGATCAAAGTATGTTCACCCTTGGATTTTCAGCACTCGAGTATATATGTTTATGTCTGCATTAGGTATTTTAATGCCCTTTTCATTTGTCTTTTGACCTCAGAGGGACAGATGTCTAGACTTCAGTATAGAGCATCAGGACCTCAGTCAAAAATTGAGGGTACAAGAATAAGAAGGAAAAACGAAGCAGGATTTCTTTAATTTGGCCAATTTTATTTATTTTCTAGAGTGGAGATAAAGTGATGGATAAATAGAGTCTCTTCTTTGTTCTTCCAGCTTTGCAGGATTTTCCTAATCTCTGTGTTTAAGTCACTTTGTTTGATACAGCTTTTGATTGCCGGCATGCTAAGTCACTTCAGTCATCTCTGACTCTTTGCCAGCTTTGCTAGGCTCCTTTATCCATGGGATTCTCTAGGCAAGAATAGTGGAGTGGGCTGCCATGCCCTCCTCCAGGGAATCTTCCTGACCCAGGGATGGAACCCCCATCTCTTAAGTCTTCTGCATTAGCAAGTGGGTTCTTTACCACCAGTGCCCTCTGGGAAGCCCTAGCTTTTGATTAGAGTCCCATAATTACCCTTCTCTGCCACTGATATTCATGTTTCTGCCCACAAATAAGGGATCATTCCATTGCCATGATGATTAGTGATGTTAAGCACCTCTTTGTCTACTTGTTGGCCATTTGTATATCTTTTGAAAAGGTCTATTTAGGCTCTTACAAATAGCTATGAAAAGAAGAGAAGCAAAAAGCAAAAGAGAAAAGGAAAGATAGTCCATTTGAATGCAGAGTTCCAAAGAATAGCAAGAAGAGATAAGAAAGCCTTTCTCAGCGATCAATGCAAAGAAATAGAGGAAAACAACAGAATGGGAAAGACTAGAGATCTCTTCAAGAAAATTAGAGACATCAAGGGAACATTTCATGGAAAGATGGGCTTGATAAAGGACAGAAATGGAATGGACCTAACAGAAGCAGAAGATATTAAGAAGAAGTGGCAAGGATACACAGAAGGACTGTACAAAAAAGATCTTCATGACCCAGATAATCATGATGGTGTGATCTAGAGCCAGACATCCTGCAATGTGAAGTCAGGTAAGCTCTAGAAAGCATCATTATGAACAAAGCTAGCAGAGGTGATGGAATTCCAGTTGAGCTATTTCAAATCCTGAAAGGTGATGCTGTGAAACTGCTGCATTCAATATGCCAGCAAATTTGGAAAACTCAGCAGTGGCCACAGGACTTGAAAGGGTCAGTTTTCATTCCAGTCCCAAAGAAAGGCAATGCCAAAGAATGCTCAAACTACCACACAAGTGCACTCATCTCATGCGCTAGTAAAGTAATGCTAAAAATTCTCCAAGTCAGGCTTCAGCAATACGTGAACCGAGAACTTCCAGATGTTCAAGCTGATTTTAGAAGAGGCAGAGGAACGAGAGATCAAATTGCCAACATCCTGTGGATCATTGAAAAAGCAAGAGAGTTCCAGAAAAACATCTATTTCTGCTTTGTTGACTATGCCAAAGCCTTTGACTGTGTGGATCATAATAAACTGTGGAAAATTCTGAGAGATGGGAGTACCAGACCACCTGACCCACCTCTTGAGAAACCTATATGCAGGTCCGGAAGCAACAGTTAGAACTGGACCTGGAACAACAGACTGGTTCCAAATAGGAAAAGCAGTATGTCAAGGCTGTATACTGTCACCCTGCTTATTTAACTTCTATGCAGAATACATCATGAGAAACAGTGGGCTGGAAGAAGCACAAGCTGAAATCAAGATTGCTGGGAGAAATATCAATAACCTCAGATATGCAGGTGACACCACCCTTATGGCAGAAAGTGAAGAGGAACTAAAAAACCCCTTGATGAAAGTGAATTGGAGAGTGAAAAAGTTGGCTTAAAGCTCAACATTCAGAAAACTAACATCATGGCATCTGATCCTATCACTTCATGGGAAATAGATGGGGAAACAGTAGAAGCAGTGTCAGACTTTATTTTTCTGGGCTCCAAAATCACTGCAGATGGTAATTGTAGCCATGAAATTAAAAGACGCTTACTCCTTGGAAGGAAAGTTATGACCAACCTAGACAGCATATTAAAAAGCAGAGACATTACTTTGTCAATAAAGGTTCATCTAGTCAAGGCTATGGTTTTTCCAGTGGTCATGTTTGGATGTGAAAGCTGGACTGTGAAGAAAGTTGAACACGGAAGAATTGATGCTTTTGAACTGTGGTGTTGGAGAAGACTCTTGAGAGTCCCTTGGACTGCCAAGAATGTCCAACCAGTCCATCCTAAAGGAGATCAATCCTGAATGTTCACTGGAAGGACTGAAGCTGAAGCTGAAACTCCAATACTTTGGCCACCTCATGCGAAGAGCTGACTCATTTGAAAAGACCCTGATGCTGGGAGGGATTGGGGGCAGGAGGAGAAGGGGACAACAGAGGATGAGATGGCTGGATGGCATCACCGACTCAATGGACATGAGTTTGAGTAAACTGTGGGAGTTGGTGATGGACAGGGAGGCCTGGCGTGCTGCAATTCATGGGGTCGCAAAGAGTCTGATACGACTGAGCAACTGAACTGAACTAATTTAGGCTCTTTGCCTATTTTTTAATTGTGTATTTGTTGTTATTGAATTGTATGAGTTCTTGTTGTTGTTTTTTTTTTTTTTATGTTAACCCATTATCGAGTATGTGGTTCACAGATATTTTCTCCTATCTCATAGGTTGCCTTTTAATTTTGTTGATGGTTTCTTTTGCTGTGCAGAAGGTTTTCAAGTCTGGTAGAGTCTTGAGTTTTTTGGTTTTGTGTTTGGTGTCAAATCCAAAACATCGTTGCCAAGACCAATGTCAGGAAGCTTATCTCTATGTTTTCTTCCAGGAATTTTATGGTTTAAGGTCTTATAGTCAAAAAATCCATTCTGAGTTGGTTTTTGTGTGTAGTTAAGATAGTGGTTCAGTTTGGTTCTTTTGTATGTGGCTCTCCAGTGTCCCCAACACCATTTATTGAAGAAACTGTCCTCTTCCCATGCATATTCTTGGCTCCTCTATCTTAAATTAACTGACCATATATTCATGAGTTTATTTCTGGACACACTATTCTGTTCCATTGATTTGTGTGTCTTTTTTTTTAATATTTATTTATTTGAGGCTGCACTGGGTCTTTGTTGCTACACTCAAACTCTAGTTACAACGATTGGGGGTACTCTCTAGTAGGTGGTACGTGGACTTCTCATTGTGGTGGCTTCTTTTTTTGAGAAGCACAGACTCTATAGAGCATGGACCAGTAGTTGTTGCACATGGTCTTAGTTGCCCCATAGCATGTGGGATCTTAGTTCCCAGATCAGGAATTGACTGTATGTCCTCTGCATTGGCAGGTGGATTCTTAACCACTGGACCACCACTTAAGTCCCTGTGTGTTTGGTTTTATGCCAGTGCCATACTGTTTTGATTATGATACCTTTGTAATATAGTTTGAAATCAAGGAGCACGATGCCTTCAGCTTTGTTCATCTTTCTCAAGATTGTTTTGGCTATTTGGGGTCTTTTGTGGTTCCATACAGATTTTAAGATTATTTTATTTCTGTGCAAAATGCCATTGAAAGTTTGATAGGGATTGCACTAAATCTACAGATTGCTTGGGGCAGTATGGACATTTTAACCATATTAATTGTTTCAGTCTATGAAATGGAATACTTTACATTTATTTCTGTCTTCATTTTCTTTCATCAGTGTCTTATAGTTTTCAGTATACAGACCTTTCACCTTTTTGATTAAAAATATTCCTAAGTGTTTTATTCTTTTTTAATGCTATAGTAAATGCAGTTATTTTTTCTTAATTTCTCTTTTTGATAGTTTGTTAGTATTGTGCAGAAATGCAACAGATTTTTGTATATTGATTTTGTATCCTGTAACTTTACTGAACTTAATTGTTATTTCTTATATTTTTTTGGTGACACCTTTAGAATTTTGCTTCTTCCTTTCTGATTTGGATGCCTTTTACAGTTAGCTCTTATATCCATGGGGGATTAGTTCCAGAATCCCTGTAGATAACATCAATGCTCAAGTCCCTTATATACGACAGTATAATTGACCCTCTATTCTCATTTATAGAACCTGTGGATATGGAGGGCCATCTGTATTTCAGTTTCTTACCT
Organism: Odocoileus virginianus; assembly: GCF_023699985.2. Classification (NCBI taxonomy): domain Eukaryota; kingdom Metazoa; phylum Chordata; class Mammalia; order Artiodactyla; family Cervidae; genus Odocoileus; species Odocoileus virginianus. The sequence goes on from NC_069695.1 coordinate 37,220,494, forward strand.
AATTGCTCTGGCTGTCACTTCCAGTGGTAATTTGTTTGTTTTTTTAATTTAATAAATCAGTGAAAGTAGCAAGATGGAAGCTTAGGGAAAGGAAAAGTAAATGTCATTGCAATATGATAAAGTAAATCTGTAATAACTATGTGCTTTTATTTAATATTAGTCCAAGTTAGTATCTCTTAAAATTCAAGGAAATTTGCAGCCATAGTTTTTCTAGTTCTCAGCTAAGCTCTTTGCAAACTACAGCTTGCAGGTCAAATCCAGACTACACCTGCTTTTGTTTATTAAGCGTGTTTGGAACACAGCCATGCTTATTTGGTTACATATTCTCTGTGGCTACTTTTACACTGTAATGGCTCACAAGATATGAAATATTATCTGGACCTTTAGAAGAAGTTTGCCAAAGTTTACATGGAAATTATCCACCCTAAATGAAATCTCTAGGTCCAGACAGTCTCCCTTTTCTGTCTTAATCTGTTGTGCTTTTATTACCTAGCATAGTTTCTTTTGTTTTTCTTCTCTTGCTGATTCTGATGTTTAATACTGCTTATATCTGGAATTCCAACTTTTCAGTTGAAGAATTTGTACCCTTAGCTTTCTGAGGAAAGCAAAACATTATAGTTCTCTTGGTAAATTAGGAAGAAATTTACTTTTGATTTACTTTTGCATTTATGCTTATTTTTAAACTTTATTGGCCAGTCTGTCTACCTGAACATACATATCTTCTTCCTTGCTGCATTTTCCTGTATTCTGCTCTCCTCTTCCCTTTTCCCACTTATCCAGACTTGAAGTCCCTTACTAAAACCCGCAAATTTGGAGCTTCTTTGGTGTAAGCCTTTTAGTTTATATTTTAAGGAAAAGGGCATCCACCCACTTGTGAATAGATACCCAGATAATTCCATCTTTGCCATTCCAGATAGCATATGACCATCTGATGCATTATGTTATCTGGAACCATATAGTTGATTAGCTGGGGTTTTCATTTTAGTTTGTTATGGTTTAGTTATGGACTTATAAGAAACAGATCAAAGAAAGAGGAAAACTTCTGACTGGGAGAGCAAGAAGTCCTAGAGCTTTAATGCACGGTGTGGTGAATTTAGATAACAAAGCTGTATTATAATTATTAACTTGGCCAAGAGAATAGATCTTATTTATTCTCACTACAAAGAAGAAATAATCGTTATCTGACATGATAGAGGTGCTAAGTCTCGCTGTAAGGCAATCATATTACAATATATGTAAAGGTATCAAATTAACATTTTTTGTACATCTTAAATGTATACAGTGTAATATGTCACACATACTTTAGTTAAAAAATAAAAGTGTGCATACACACACACAATAGAGAAAGTGGAGGCTCAGCACTTTGCAGCCCCTTGTCCCCATGAAGCAGCCAGGCTAGTCTGTGTCAAGTGTATACTATATGTGCCTATTTAGATGTCAGTGGAGACAGCTGAGAGAACAGGGAACATTTTGCCAGAGAATTTCTGGGTGCTTGGCACTTATTACGTGGCAATATACATATATTAATGGGTTACACACTGGTTTTCAGTAGAAATCTGTGATAAATAACCCTATCATAGCGGATCTTATAAAGGCACCATCATTAAACCATTTCTTCTGCAGGTTGTAAGTCACTGTAACCAGGACACTCAGTTTAGTGCTTTTTTATACAATTGAGGAAGAAACATTAACTCTCTGTCGTTTTTAAAATGTTTGTCTAATGAAATATGTATGTTCAAGGTATATGACATAGCATGAGTTGCTAGGGTGTTTATTGTACACACATGTAAATGAAAGTCTTATATTTTATATATAAAAACTTATGTATATATAACATCCTGCCTTTTTAGGAATTAATATTTAGTCATATTTTATCTCATTTATCTTTTGTGGCCATTCTGTCTATTGTTATCCATTGTGATCCAAGCAGATTGTGTTCTAATAAAGTTAGAAAGACTAACAAAATAGCAGCAGTTTTGGTTTTTTTTTTTTTTTTTGTAAATAAGCGTTCCAGTTAATTCACTGTAAAAGACCTATACTTTGGTGGCAGGAAGGCTGTTTTCCTTAACTCTACAGAAGTGCAGAATAGGTGGAGGTGGAGCCTGGGCCTTTGTCAGAGTGGTTCACACCATTGCTTCTCAGACTGTAAAGTGTGTCAGTCACCTGTGTGGCATGAGAAAATGCAGACTGACCCACATCTGGAGAGGGTCTTGGGATTTTCCCTTTCTTAAAAGCTCTCAGTTGACTCCAGTGCAGTGGTATCAGCTGAGATACCAGATATGGTTGTCAAGGCAGAGCAGTGGCACAAATTATTTGGTATGATTAATAGCTTGAATAGGAAAAATGGCAGAGTATATGTGTGTGTTTGTGTGTATGCATAATAAATTTTGTGTTACATATTTATATAAAATTTTTCCCTCCTGATTTCTTAGTAAAGGTTTATAACAGAGAAGAGAGCCTTTCTAAAAGGAAATAGAAGAAATTAGTAATACTCCCATGAAAATAAACACATAAAACATGTTTTTAAGTTATAAAGCTTAGATAATTATTTATGATTACTCTTGTCCTATACACAAATATAGTAGAGGCATGCATTTTACTATTTATGATACAGTTCTGCTAAAAGACATACATGTTCCTAAAAATCACACTGCAAAATCATACCTCCAAAACCACACTTATGGGAAAAAATTACATTTAGTGGTACAACACTCAAAAAGTTCATCAGTGCGACCCTTTTTTTATAGTTAATAAATGCATAAATATGTCTCTGTGTTAGTTACTCATTCATACCTGACTCTTTGTGACCGTATGGACTACAGCCTGCTAGGCTCCTCTGTCCGTGGAATTCTCCAGGTAAGAACACTGGAGTGAGTAGTCATTCCCTTTTCCAGGGGATCATTGCAGTTCAGGGATTGAACCCAGGTCTCCTGCATTACAAGCGGATTCTTTATCATCTGAGCCACCAGGGAAGCCCAAAATGCATAAATACTACAATAAATGTGGCACTTCACCTTGAAAATACCTGAAGTATGCTAGTGGAAGATCCCCTAGAGGAGGGCTTAGCAACTCACTCCAGTAATCTTGCTGGGAAAATCCCATGGACAGAGGAGCCTAGCGGGCTGCAGTCCATGGGGCCAGAGAGTCGACCTGACTGGTGTGACTGAGCAGCCAGTGCTGGCCAAAGTGGACACTGAAAGGGACTGTAGCTTCTGAGGTGTGGTAAAGTGGTCGAAGAACAGTTACTGAGATTGGATGGAAACTTTTAACATTAGATGTGGGTGGGTGTGGCCATAATGCTGGGTTAACTGCCTTGGCTGGTAGATGTTTGGGGCGTGAGGCATGTTGGTGTGTTTTTGTATATTTCTAGTTGGCTGCCGTTTTCTGCCTGCATCTAGCATTTCTCATGGGTGAGAGTCACCTTGTGCTTAAGTTATTTCCAAATACATAAAATGTGGTGAAACAAATTTGTGTGTTCAAAAGAAGCGTTAGAACTAACAGTATATAAAATTTGACACTTTTCTTGGAGAAATAAAAAACTTTTTATTTTATTGCAATTCAGCTGCACAGTCACCAGGGGGAGTAGTAGGTTCACATTTCGCAGCAGCACTGACCAGTGCTTTTCTTAGTTTTGCAGCTGCACATATGGTAGATTATTATCATTTTATGGTTACAGTTATAAGCAATTTGGTAGAAAACGACAGCTAGATTATGCGGTGTTACTTTTATTTGTTTTAATTTTGTAATCTAAATATATATATATTTTTAATGAGGAAACAAAAGGCAGAACAATTTTTAGTACTAGGAGTAACCCTTCCTGTGTCTTAGTCGTGTGCCACCCAGTGGAGCTAGCATTTCGTTTTTAACAGATTCCTTGTGTGTGATAGAAAGTGAAGCATATAGCTGAGAGGTTATGTTTGTATTCTGGGGCGTGAATGTTTTCAGCAACATTATCATAACTCTTACTGCTTATTAAAAAGGAGATTTTGCTGTCAGTTGGATTGAAAAATACATAAACTAAAAAATCTTCTACCATTTCCTAGAGCTAGAACAGTCTCAGATTTTATTCCAGGAGCCATCTCTAGAAATGATGCCAAAGCACATGTACTTCCCTGAACCCCATCAGAATTTGATGCCATTTGGAGTGCCTGCTGCTTACAGGCATCATGGCCCATCTATATCTATACATATAGCCCTTTTTTTAATTGAAGGGATGTACCAGACAAAAGATGTGCAGATGCCTTCCTTGGTTGTTTGGGACTTGTATATGCAAAGGGAATGTGAGATAATCGATACTTAGCACCTGTGTGAAAGCCCAGAGTGGAGAGTCATTGCTTTTAAGTCATTTTAAAACAGTTGTTGCACAAATGGTATAGATGGCCCTAGAAAACAATTCGCTTGGGGGTTATAAAACTGAATATTACTGTCATCTTATTGATACTAGTTGTAAATAAAGAAGAAATTTTACATTGATGGATAACATGGTCCTTAATTTTATTCAGTGTGATTTCTTTTTGTTGTCTGTGGTATCCTATCTTACTTCACTTGCAGTATAGCATGTCATTTTGGATTCATTTCAAAGTGTAATCAAGTCAGGAACTGATTATGCACTATTATTGTTTAGTAAATTTCATGTTTCCTTCATATGAAACTGGTGTGTATTAGCACTTTAAAATAAAAAGTGACATCATTCAACAACATTGTGATGGTGCTCTACATGATAGTAGGATGAAAACTTTTGGAGCATATTAACTTCTGTTATTTAAATGTAAAAACTCAACATTATGATTTGAAAATATTGAAAGTGAGAAATTAGGGATTTAACAATTGTCTTACCTATACTTTATAAAACATATAGGGTCAAATATGTGCATGCACTCTACTGCTATAGAACCTTCGTCACTTTGGTGGACTAGTTGAAAAACAGAAACTTGGGGATCATCAGCATATATATTGTATGTGAGCTATGGTTTTATATAAGGTCATGGGAAAAGGTGTAATAAATAGGTTCCAGGACATTATCTTAAGGAATATATGCATTTAATGGGGATAAAGTAAGGGCAAGACAGTAAAAGAGATTTTAAAAGGGCTAATTGATAAAGAAAAAGCTGAATGGGTCAATAACTCAAGAGACCAGAAGAGGGAAAAAGTGGCCAGCATGGAAGATAAAATCAGGCTGTTATACTTGTTGCTGTTGTTCAGTTGCTGAGCCGTGTCTGACTCTTTGCAACCCCATGGACTGCAGCACGCCAGATTCCTCTGTCCTCCACTATCTCCTGGAGTTTGCTCAAATTCATGTCCATTGAGTCATTTTTATATTTAGCAATTAATAAATTAGAGGATATTTGTCAAGAACACAGTATAAATAAAATGACAGGACAGGAAAACATGGTTTTAGGCCAGAATTGAAATGGACATAGAAATTAGAGATAATGATTATGGATTAATTTTTTAGTGTTTTGGTAATGCTAATTGGTTCCTCAGGAAGAAAGTTTTATGTGAGGAGGGAGTTTCTTAGGATGCACTTAGTTGAAGTCTTATGAGAGGGAGCCAGAATCTGTTGAGATCATGAGAAAGATAGTATAATTAATAGAACCTGAATCATATAGAAGAGGGTGCAGTTAGAAATATAGGTGGAAAATTTGTCTTAGAAAGCATTCCTTCATTCACTCATTCATTCAGCATTTATTGAATGCAAAGACATGAGGGGATGATGTATTGAGATGAAAGCTGGGAATGTTTAACAAGGTCATGTTGGCCATCTGCCTTTTCAGTGAAATAGGATGTACTTAAAAATGAGTAAATTGATTGCTTGCAGATGCAGTTGCTTAAGGTATTACCATTCCATTGTGAGTCTTTTTAAATCCACATCAGACAATGTTGTAATTTGTGTTTCAGCTGTCAAACATAATTCAGAAAATTTAAGAGGGGAAAGGAAAGTCTGTTTATCCGTATTTGTATTCTTTCTGTTCTTCCTTTTTGATGTTCCAAAATTCTTTCCTAGTTAGAAAATCTGTAGCCACTCTTTTAGAATAGATATAAATTGTCTTAGTTGTCTTTTGTCTGAGAATTTCTTGATTTCTCCTGCATTTCTGAAGGATATTTTTGTTGGACACGGGATTCTGGGGTGGATAGTTCTTTTCTTTCAGCATGTGAAAAATGGGCCACTTCCTTCTGGCCTTCATGTTTTGTGGTGAAAATCAACCATCATTCATTTTTTTCTTTAAATGAGGTTGCTTCTCTCCTGCTTTTAAGAGTTTTCTTTGTCTTTAGTTTTCAAAAGTTTGATTATAATGTGTCTTGGCATGGATTTTGGGGAGTTTATCCGGTTTGGGGTTTGCTTGACTTCTTGACTGTAGGTTTACAGTTCTTGCCAAATTTGGGGAATTTTCAGGTGTCAGTTCTTCATATATTTTTCCAGCTCCACCCTCTTTCTGATCTCTTTCTGGGACTCAGTGGCAGGAATGCTGGATCTTTTACTATAGCCTCCTCAGATTCCTGAGGCTCTGCTCATTTTCTTTTTCTGTTTGTTTTCTCTTTGATATTCAAACTGGGTGAGGTATTGTTCTGTCTTCAGCTTCACTAATTCTTTCCTATGTCCACTCCTTTCTCTTGTTGAGCCCATCCAGGAAGCTTTTTATTCTGGATTTTATATTTTTCAGTTCTTAAATTTCCATTTGATTGTCTTTATATTTTCTGTTTCTTTACTGAGACTTTTTTCATTTGTTTTAAGCATGTTTGTAATTGCTTGTTGAAGCATTTCATGATTGCACTTTTAAAATCTGTATCATTTCAGTACTGGCATCTGTTGGTTGTCTTTTCTAATTCAGGTTTAGATTATCCAGATTCTTGGTATTACAAATGATTTTTAACTGTGTTCCAGACATTTTGGGTAGGTATTATGTTGTGGTCTTATTTATACGATCTCTTTTAGCAGACTTTTTCTGACATCACAGCAGTGGTGAAAGAGGAGACTCCACCTCATAACTTTTAGGTGAAGGTGGACGTTCAGGGTCTCTACTCAGCCTCATCAGGGTGAGGTGGGCACTTAATTACTGCTGGGTAAGGGATAGAAGTTCAGCAGTGTACTAGAGCTCTGCTGATACCACCCTAGCTATGGACAGGGGCTTCCCAGTTGGCCTCCACTGTTACTGCTGATATGTCATGAAATTCTTGGCTTTGCATTCAGCTTCCTCTGACATCACCCCAGCAGGGAGGGATCTCTCATTAAAGGTAGATGGGAGTGGAACTTCAAGCCAAGAGATCTCTGTTAATAATCACGAGGATGAAGAAGTTGGGGAGGGAGTCATTAACGTCAGTCTTCCCCATTCAGTCTTCTCTGACCCCTCTCCAGCAGAGAGGGATGGGGCAGTAGAAGTCTGAGCTCCTCACTGAGCCTTTGCTCATGGAGGTGGTGGAGGCATTGCAGTCATTTATGTGATGTTTGGCTCATGTCAGGCAGTTCTTATCTAAAAGCCTTTCGTCTTGCTAGGTTCCCACCAACCCCCATCCCAATTTTTTTTTTTTTTGGTTGATAAAAGTAAGCTTCTCTTGGGTTTTTCTTTTTGTCAGTGGCCATTGTCATTTCTGAATTGTTTTCTACAACACAGTCCCAGATATACAAAGTTAAAACAAAACTAAGCAATTCTCCTCTGTGTCGTTCCCCAGGTTCTGAGGCTCTCAGCCAGTCTACCATGTCTCCATCTTTTAGAGTCTCCTTATGTTTATATTCCATGAAAGTGAAAGTGAAGTCACTCAGTCGTGTCTGACTCTTTGCGACCCCGTGGACTGTAGCCCACCAGGCTCCTCCGTCCATGGGGTTCTCCAGGCAAGAATACTGGAGTGGGTTGCCATTTCCTTCTCCAGGGGCTCTTCCCAACCCAGGGATTGAACCCAGGTCTCCCACATTGCAGGTGGCTCAGAGGTTAAAGTGTCTGCCACGTTGCAGGTGGCTCAGAGGTTAAAGTGTCTCCCGCATTGCAGGTGGCTCAGAGATTAAAGTGTCTGCCACGTTGCAGGTGGCTCAGAGGTTAAAGTGTCTGCCTGCAGTGCGGGAGACCTGGGTTCAATCCCTGGGTCAGGAAGATCCCCTAGAGAAGGAAACGGCAACCCACTCTGGTACTCTTGCCTGGAGAATCTCATGGACTGAGGAGCCTGGTGGGCTACAGTCCACGGGGTCACAAAGGGTCGGACACGACTGAGCGGCTTCACTTTCAGTTTTACTTTCACTTATGTTTATATTGTATATCATGATCATACTTTTAACTATACTTAATGAGACAAATAGGGTAAATTATGCTTACTTCATCTTGTCTGGAATTAGAAATCCCATTGTACTTGACTTTAATTTTACTCTTAAAAAACGTTTTTTCTGGCCATGTACATTGGCTTAAGTTTGGGGACATACCCTGTTATATTTTGGTGCCTTGGGTGCGTGCCGCTAAGTTGCTTCAGGCGTGCCGGCTCTGTGACGCTGTGACCACAGCCCGCCAGGCTCCTCTGTGCATGGGGTTCTCCAGGCAAGGACACTGGAGGAGGTTGCCATGCCCTCCTCCAGGGGATCTTCCCCACCCAGGAACTGAACCCACATCTCTTATGTCTCCTGCATTGCAGGCAGGTTCTTTACCGCTAGCACCACCTGGGAAGCCTGTTTAGATGCTTTACCTTTGTCCATAAGATGGTATATCTATCCCCTTCCAGTGCAGACATGGGTGAATTGATTTATCTTATAGACTGATTTTTCAAAAATAAAAGATCACTACTAGACAGACTGAATATATAAAGCTTCTGCCTCCTAGTGGAATTGCTTAAAATAGTCAAAGAATTGAATAGAAATCGGGTGGAGAGGGAGGTGGGAGGGGGGACCGGGATGGGGAATACATGTAAATCCATGGCTAATTCATTTCAATGTATGACAAAAACCAAAAAAATAAAGAAAGAAAGAAAGAAAGAAAGAAATCATTGGCTCTTCAGCTCATTACTTTTGAAGTTTATGGTAGCTTCAGTTCTCTGTTGTTAAGCATATGTAGGTAAAATGCTAGGTCTCAGGGATTGTTCTTTTAAATGTGTCCTCTTGGATTAATTTATTTAGTGGTCAATATTGTTAAAAAATAGTAAATCAGAAACTTGACTCCTTGATTTTATTGACACTAAAACTTTTCTCCTTGAATATTTTGGGCTATTTCTCTATAACTTCTTGAATGGGGGGTCAAACAAATAATCTGGTTCTTTACCAGTTTTTAAAATGCCATTCTGCTAAACAGTTCACATAAGCTCAATTATATTAGGAAGCAGTGAAGTGAAGTTGTTCATAAAACGCTTTATTACCCTGAGTCTTTGCAGCATTTGCTGGGTTTAGATAATAAACCTGCACGTAGAAGTTACTTAATTTTTCTCTGTGCAATAATTTACATTTGTGAGCAGTAGCCCTAGTAATTTTCAAAGAGGGAAGAAATGAGATATTCCTACTACTTTTTCCAACTTAACCTTAAAATGTTAGATGTGATTCCATTCTATAAGAACTCTTCTTTTTTACTCTAGTCATGAATACTATTAATATTTTATGGAAATCATTTGATTTTTACTTTGAGTTATTGTATTAGTCATATTTTCATACTGCATTAAAAAGTGCTTGCATCTTTGGTGAGGGTGCTCATCCCCAAGGCTATAGCTAATGGTCTACAATGTTAAACTGAGTTCAGAAGTCATACTGCAGACTTAAGGCTTAAAAATGGGGATGGATATCTGTTTAAAAGTAGAAGAGACAAAATGTGGTTGTTCATTTTTTTCCTGTGGACTTTCCTACAATATGAATTCTTAGTCCCTTCAGATAATACTTGCTAACTGTTATGACTTCAGTAGTCAGCCACAGTAGAAATGTATTTCTGTATACTTTTTTCCCAAAACAAAAGTGAAAGCATTAGTTGCTCAGTTGTATCCGACTCTTTACGATCCCATGGACTATACCCCGCCAAGTTCCTCTGTCCGTGGGATTTCCCAGGCAAGAATACTGAAACAATTGACCAAAAAGAGAAAAAGCATCATGTTGTGAGGACAGATTAAAGAGAAGAAGCACAGGAGTTGAATAATGTATTACATTTCAACGTAAAGAAGGAGTCGGGGAGGGTCTTGGAGATGATATGAACAGTGTGGTTCCTGGACCAGCGATAGCATCCCTCAGAAGCTTGTTAGAAATGTAGAACCTTAGGCCCTACCTCAGATCTTCTGAATCAGTATCTGCTTTCTAACAAGATTCACAGGTGATTCCTGTGTACAATACTTTAATCCAAACCTCAGCTCACTGGCAGAGTGACTAACCTTGGGTAAGTGTTTAGCCATTCTGGGCTGAAAGTTTATTTGTAAAATAAGACCACTAATAGTAGTTTGTTTTTTGTCTTTTGATGATGGTTAAATATGACAGTTTCTTTAAAGCACTTAGAAGTGTCCCACACGCCAGCAGAGGTTATACTGAGGTATCAGTTTTTCTTTTACCAACAAATCTGTTTTCATTTGCAAAAATTGTCATTGAGTGCCAAGCTAGATATATAATTTGGACCTCAGTGTTTATCTCGGGAAATGTCTTCAGATATTCAATTTCAGGTATCTATTCCTGGTTGTAAGCATTTAATTATGCAATAGGTAGTGGTGGTCTGTCTGACTCTTATAAAAGAACTTAATGAGGACCTGAAAAAGGGAGAGATGAGAAGCACAAAGCCGATATGAGCTGGAAGATGAACTGTGTAAGGGAAGCATAGTGCCCCTGGATTGCTCAGTGTGGAAAAGAGATTTAAGGGACCTCCTACAGTCATTTTACATCCACTCAGAAGTGGATGATCTTACACAGCAGCATAAATAGTTCAAGCAGACAAATAAAGACATACGAAGAGAGAGAGGCGTGTCATATATATTGATGTTGATAGTTCATGAAGGGTTTTAATTTAATGACAAGAACAAAACTCCTCTTCTTGAAAGTAGAGAGCAGAATGAGATGACTTCTTTCTAAGGTGCTTTTAGCTTATTTGCTTCAGTCTAGGGAGCTTAGTGTGCAAATTCTTTTCAGCGGTCTGTGTTGTCAGGAATTTACCCCTTTGGAAATTTGAAATTTTCAAGTGTTCATCATTGTTACCATAGTTTGCCTTATAAAGTAGCTTCTGGTGAGGGGAGGGATGTGATAACAACCTTTTTTTCTATAGTTCTAGGCTGGCTTCTATTGGAGAAGGCAATGGCAGCCCATTCCAGTACTCTTGCCTGGAAAATCCTATGGACAGAGGAGCCTGGTAGGCTGCAGTCCATGGGGTCGCAAAGAGTCGGACACAACTGAGCAACTTCACTTTCACTTTTCACTTTCATGCATTGGAGAAGGAAATGGCAACCTTCTCCAGTGTTCTTGCCTGGAAAATCCCAGGGACGGCGGAGCCTGGTGGGCTGCCATCTATGGGTTGCAGAGTCGGACACGACTGAAGCGACTTAGCAGCAGCAGCAGAAGCAGGCTAGCTCCTATAACTCAAGAAAGGTTGTATTGATTTAAAGCAACCTTTCAAATGGCTGCTTTAAATACTTATCCTGCAGGTCTAGTTGCAACATGGAACCTTTACACAAAAGATATGTTTTAAGCAGGTTAGAAGAAAGATAAAATGTGTGACTTTCACTAGAAATGTTTTTGCAACCTTGTCTTTAACATTTACCATGATTTCTTGAAAAAACATATATCCTTAGAGGAATATGTGGAAAGGAAACTGGTATTAAGAAATTAAAATTCTAAGCAACCTAGTACATTGATAGCCTGCTTTTTAAGGTATCTGCTTATGAACTTTTAAATAAGCTTTAAAGTTGGAGAAATAAATTTTGGGTCTTCATTTATGTAACTGATTTTCTGAAAAACCTCAGGGTTCAGTGATCTGAGCAAAGACATGATATAAAGCCTCTTAGTTCCAGGTCTGTCTCTGCCCCATTTTCTGTGACTCTACAAGAAATAAGGTAAAGACTATAATGTTAAGAAAACTCCCATAAAGCTAGTTATTAATGTATACTCTAATTAGATATCTTTCAATGGCTTGAGTTTTTCAAACAGAACAAGTAGAGTCCAGAAGAAAATGGGTGAGGCATTTGACTCTTTTTTCACTTGTAAGTGTCCATAACATTGATTTTTCCCCTGTTTGATTTGGAGATTTACTTCCCTTCCTAACAGGTTACTACTCTCAGGAAATTGAAAAACACTGTGGCCATGCACCTAACTTGCCATGAATTTCTCTTTTAATTAGATGGAAAATTTCAGACTTGTATCAGTAGGTTGTGCCCCAGCACAGATCACAATTTAATAAAAGGGTATCAACATTTGTGTGAAATTCTTGTCTGGCTCTGCTAGTCAGCTCATCTTGGTATCAGTTTTCCTTATACCAATAAATCTGTTTTCATTTGCAAAAATTGTCATTGAGTGTCAAACTAGATATGTAATTTGGACTTCAGTGTTTATCTAGGGAAATGTGCCCCTTTTTTTGAAAAGGGAAATAAGGTAATGATTGTAGACTGAGAAATATAACTTGGTCAGAAACCATATTTGCTTCAAGATAGGAAAATCTTGTGATGTCAGAACAATTTAAAGTTTTTAATAAATTTGTATTTTTAGATGTCTTCTTGGCTACAGACCACACAGCCTATCTTTGGTTTGTTTTGATTCCAATCCAAACCTCACATGAAATCGAGGACCTCTTTTATTCCTTTACTTTTATGCCTTTATTCATTCCTCTAACTAATTTTTAAAATGATTGCTATGTACTAGAGAGATAGCAAGATTAATATACTATGATTTCAGAAACACACAGGCCACTTTGAGGGATAGTAATATAATCATATAGTTTTAGCTATATCTATTTACTGTAATAAGAGTACTTCACTCTGCCTGAAGTTCAAAATTAGAAGGAAAAGGTGACATAAAGCTCAGTTTGAAAGGATAAGGAGGAACTTCATAGAATTGGAATCAGGCAAAGCATTTTAAGCAGAATATACAGTATGTGCTGTCTTTATGTATTAAATAGTATGTTGGGGTACATAGTGAAGGGAGTCCCTGCCATAGTGAAGGTCTTTGAGTTCTAGATTCCCTTGAAAGCTTGTGACTAATGGATGGCACAAGGTGACCCTGAGTAAAACAGCTCTTTCTTTCCAGGATCTTCTCTCTGAAGTGGAATAGAACCTATCAAACAGTGGGGGAAGTTGTGAGCAGACTTCCCTTCTGGCGAGAGTCGCTGTCGCTGTCTTAACGTCATCTTTAATGGGTGTGGCCTCTGCAGCATGGCCCAGCTGACACATCTTTTTATCAGTCCCTCTTCGCTGCCCGCCCTTTAGATGTCATTGTTACATTGGCCTTCTTCTCTTAATTTGAACATTTCTTTCTCCAAGAGGGTTTTCCTGGTTCCTCAGTTATTTGGGTCCCCTTAGGAAGTACTTGCATAGGACTACATTAATGTTCTTGCTGTTGCTTTCATTATTTGTTATCTTAAGTATGTGCTTGCTTACCTGCCCTCCTCGTTGGATGACAAGCTCCCTGCAGAAGACAGTGTTGGTCTTATTCATCATTGTATGTCTAGTACCTGGCACAGTCTGGGGTATTAATGTACTCAGTAAATATTGTTCAATAAATATTTATTGAGCACCTGTTATGTAGGCTAAGAAATTCAGCAGTAAACAAAGCAAGTATTCCTGCCCTCATGGTGCTTATTTGTTGAATGAATGAAAGAAGGAACAAGCAAACAAAACTGAATCCTTTCCTAGACAGTGTTAAACACTCTCATGTCTTTGGCCATCACAGACAAAATGATTAACTCCCAAATCCCTATTTGTGTTGCGCTGTCTTCTCTGAATTCCAGGCCCAGGGCTTCAAGTGTCCCGATTGGCCATCTCAGCGAATTGCCCCCGATCATCTCCACCTCAGTGTGTCTAATGCTCCTCCCCTCCCCCGTACCTTTCGTTTGCTCTTCATTCCCTATCTTGATAAACGGAACTGTGCATCATACAACTTTCTGCTCAATTCATAAGTTGATTTTGTCTTAAATTTCCCTCTTCAGTCAGATCCCCACCATTTCTTACCATTATTACTTTAATTCAGACCCGTCTCATCTGTTGCTTTAGACTGTTGTAGCCAATTCTTAACTGGTTGCCTTCATTCCATCTTCAAGCCCTCCAATCCACCGTTCACATCCCTACTAAAGGGATCTTTACAACATACAAATTGGTTGCAAGATGTCAATGGGTTCCATAAAAATAAAATTCAAACAACTTAGTATAACATTCAAGATCTGGCCCCTGTTTGTCTCTGCAGCCTCTTCACTCATTCTCCTTACTCTCAACCAGTCATCCACGCATGCTGTCATGTTTGCAGTTCCCTTAATGTGCAAATGGGTTTCATTTCTCTCCTTTGCTCTGGATGACCTTTCAGCCAAGGGTACTTTCCTTCCTTCCTACCCTGTGCCTCTGTAAACTCCTTTTCCAGAATTCGTTTCATTTAATGTACTATGAAAACGAAAAGAACACAGTGAAGATTTTTTTTACAACTTTTTATTATGACAGTTTTCAAATATATCAATTCAGTTGCTCAGTTGTGTTCGACTCTTTGCAACCCCATGGACTGCAGCACGCCAGGCTTCCCTGTCTGTCACCAGCTCTTTGAGCCTGCTCAAACTCACGTCCATGGCGTCGTCCAGTCGGTGATGCTGTCCATCCATCACATCCTCTGTTGTCCTCTTCTCCTCCTGCCCTCAATATTTCACAGCATCAGGGTTTTTTCCGGTGAGCCAGTTCTTCACATCAGGTTGCCAAAGTATTGGAGCTTCAGCTTCAGCATTGGCCCTCCCAATGAATATTCAGGACTGATTTCCTTTAGGATTGACTGGTTGATCTCCTTGCAGTCCAAGGGACTCCTAAGAGTCTTCCCCAGTACCACAGTTCAAAAGCATCAATTCTTCGGCGCTCAGCCTTCTCAGTGGTCCAACTCGCAATACATGCTTACCAGAAAAACCGTAGCTTTGACTAAATGGACCTCTGTCGGCAAAGTAATGTCTCTGCTTTTTAATATGCTGTCTAGGTTTGTCATAGCTTTAAAGCTATGGAGCAGTCTGCCGTGCTTCCAGTTTTCCCCCTTTTATTTGCAATGAAGTGATGTGATCAGATGCCATAATCTTAGTTTTTTGAATGTTTTTAAGTTTTAAGCCAGCTTTTTCACTCCTCTTTCACTTTCATCAAGAGGCTCTTTAGTTCCTTTTCACTGTCTGCCATGAGGGTGGTGTCATCTCCATTTCTTTTAAGGGATTCTTGCCCACATTAGTAGAGATAATGGTCATCTGAATTAAATTTGCCCATTCCAGTCCATTTTAGTTCGCTGATTCCTAAAATGACGATGTTCACTCTTGCCATCTCCTGTTTGACCACTTCCAGTTTACCTTGTTTGATTCGTGGACCTAACATTCCAGGTTCCTATGCAATATTGTTCTTATCAGCATCGAGCTTTACATCACCAGTCACATCCACAGCTGGGTGTTGTTTCGCTTTGGCTCCATCTCTTCATTGTTTCTGGAGTTATTTCTCCACTCTTCTCTAGTAGCATATTGGGCACCTACCAACCTATTTCATGTATATAGAAAGGTTAACAAACTTGTGCAGTGAACCACCCTATACCTGCTCCCTAGATTCCACACTTGTTGACATTTTGCTCTTTTTGCTTCACCTCCTCATATATATATTTATATATGTGTATATATATATGTACACAAATCTATGTACATATTTATGTTTTATTTCTATTATAGATTTATATAAATAAATTTACTTACAGATATAAAATTTATTTTGTGCCTTTTCTTCCCTAAAGTGGTAGCTGCTGTATGTCACCCTAAATATTTCACACTCATAAGAATAATATTTCTCTTTATAAATGATATTATAAACCACCTAAGAAAATAAGCAGTAATTCTATAACTTTTCCTGAGTCTATATTCCAATTCTCCTAATTGTCCCAAGAATGCCTTTTATAGCTATTTCTCTTGCTGAGCCAAAATTCAGTCTGATTGATAGGTTGTATTTGGTTGTGTCTTTGATCTTTTAATCTAGAATAGTCCTTCCCTCTTTCTTCCACATGACTTGACTTTTTGAAGAGTTCAATTCAAGTGCTTTGCAAAATATCCCACATTGTGGATTTGTCTGATTGTTTACATGTGGTGTAACTTATTCCTTTGTTTCTTTCAATTTCTGTTAAATGGAAGTTAGATTTCGGATTTGGTTGGATTCAAGTAAAGCATACTTGGCAAAATTATTTCTTAGGTGATGTTGCCTGGTTCAGACACTAGGAAGTACGTAATTTCTGCTCTTTTTTTACTACTAGTAATCCTAAATTAATTTACTTTGTTTAGGTGATGACTACCAAATTTTACCATTTAAAGGTCATTTTCTTCTTTGCTGTAAATAATTAAACTTAACACCATATGAATTTCTTATTTATTAACCTTTTACCTACTGATTTTAGTATCCACTAATGAACCTCACCTGAATTAAGTTATTACATTGGGGATTACAAAAATGGTGATTTTTAAAATTTGACCATTCCTTCTATGTAATTAGCATTTTTCTGTAAAGGACTTTAATTTTTTCCCCTTTCACTCTTTTCTTCTTTTGTGAAGTATCACAGTAGACTGGTGGATTTTTGTTTACTTAATTTGCTACTAATGAGTCATTCTTTTTGATGCTCAATTTATCCCAAATTTGGCCAAAAAGCCCCAGCTGAGAGGGACTGAGAGTCCCCTTTAGATCTGCTGCTGTTTCTCTTGATATGCCCTCATCTATTTGTTTTAAACACTTTCTTGCATTAGAATAAGGGTTTAAAGATTACTTTGTACTTTTCCTGTCCCAGCCATTGAAATCAGCCTTTTTTCTAAGGAGTCTTGGTTCCCTAAAAAGGAGTTGTTTAAATATATATATATATATATATATATTTTTTTTTTTTTTTTTTTTTTCTGTTTTGTCCTCTCCCGGAGACCTTTCTTCATTTCATTTTGTATTAGATCAGGAATTACATAGTAAACCACCAGATTCAGGTGTCCTAGACATCTGAGGCAAGGGTGGGATAGGGTAATGGGAGTGGTCTCTGCTGCACCAGAAGAATTCTTCCAGTTTAAGACAGTTGCTTAGGCAACATGCTAGTAGCATATGCTGTCTTCTGGTCCTTCTCCTTCCACCCTTTTCTCTCGAAGAATTTTTTTATCTTTCATTTCTCTATTCATTTGCCTCAATCTCTAGTTTTAGTATTTTTCTATATGATGCGTTTAGGGGGTTAAAGGCTTTAAGCTTTGCAAAATCACCATTTCCAGCAGCTGTTTCAGCAAATTAATTTGATGTTTAGGTTTTGATATGATAGTGCTTAATATTAATTTATTTTTCTGTTGGAAAGCTTTATTTCTTTGATGAGATTATGAGGACTGCTGTTTCTCTCAGTTTTTAAATCACAGTTGAGCAGACCTGCAGTGCTGGGTTCACATCATGGTTGGTGCACACCTTCCCTTAGGTTGAATTTCATCTATCTGTTGCATTCTGCCCTGTCTGTTGGCCAGGACTGAGTTAAATATGTCTTCTTTCTCAGTATCTCCCCTCCCCCCACCATCAGTTAAGAAGGCATTTTACCCACATTTTCCTCACATAAATCTCTCTCTACAGATGGAGGATTGTAGTCCCATTGTGCTAAGGAGGAAGGAGAATTACTGTTTTGCATGTACATATATTTTGGATTTTATAGGAAAATCTGGTAAATCAATACAGATATAAAAAATTGATGAAGTTAGGACTGCCTGTTTTATATTCTGCCACATAGCATGTATTTAAATGAATTTGCCTATAATTTGCCTTCAAATGCTGACATTTAACTCTTAGGCTGTATAATTGTGCTAACTTTTTCATGAATAAAATTCATATTCTGTGTCCAGGCTAATATGTTCATCTACTATAAACATTATTGCCTATGGTAACAGCTAGAATAAAAAAATTCTTTTTATATACATCATATAGCTGGCAGAGACTCTTGGGACCACCACAAATCATTCCTGTCTTTTTGAGATGGCTGAGAAAAAGTGTGGGAATGTAAAACCAACCTGGTTTGATGTAGATTGACTTTGAAAGGATATTAGCTTATTTAGACCACTGTTCATTGTGTCGTTGTTGTTTTTTAAGATGCTGAGTGTTAAACATTCTCTTCTATTTAATATATTCTTTAGCTTAGTAACCAGCCTTTCATTATGAACCAGCTCCTATCCTACAAGTCATCTCTGGCTCCTTTTTTGTTAAAGGTTAATAATGAGAATAATGAAGCAGTTGGTTATTTATGCAGTCAGGATTGGCAAAAATTATTAGGATAGGAATCTGCCCAGGAGCAATGATTAGGTTATGAAAATGTTAAGAAGAATACTGAAGCCAGTCACCATTTTTGACATTTAAGAAATACTATTCCCACCCTTAATCATGATGGCCTGTTATAAAGGTATTTATACAGACTAATCTCATTGGACAGTAATTTTATATCAATAGCATTCATAATTAGGTGTTGAGGGGAGACTCAGAAATGATCTGAAAGAAAAATGGGCCTGGGGAAGAAATTACCACAGTGAGAAATAGGGAACAGAGAACTCACCCTTGAATAGAATTACCTGTCTCCCAGACACCTGATCTATGAGTTTGAGTATCTTCTTCTTGAGTATTTTGCAAGTTTGAGAAGCTGTGGAAGAGGGTAACTCCAGGTTAGGTTGCCGTGTTCTACATGCTAGACTGTAAAACACGTATATGGGAAAAAAATTTTTCTGATGTTGCTTTTATTAATGAAATATTGACTTAACTGACATACAAAACCAAAGAGAGCCAAATCTAATTATAATCTTATGTTTAGTATAGTTAGAACTTTCAATGTAAATTAGGCAGTGATTGCTTTGACCAAAACAGTTTCATCACTTCTACTCTGAATTTTTTGTTAACAGCTTGAGTTATAATTCACACACAATAAAAATCACCTGTTTACAGTATACAGTTCAGTGGTTTGAGATATTCCCAAAGGTGTGCAAAGACAAATATCTAATTCCAAATCATGTTCATTACCTCCCCCACAAAACTTATACCCATCAGCAGTTGCTTCCTATTTTCCTTCTTCATCTTTTGGTAACCATTAATATACTTTCTGCCTATATGGGATTGCCTATTATGGACGCTTATCTCCCTGCCCTTTAACACGTATAATGAGTATTTCAGAAAATTAGAGAAGGGGGCAGGAAATGAACATGGATAAATATAACTCTTATTTGTGATCTGGTATGCTTAAAATTGGTAAAGAATCTGCCTGCCAATGCAGGGGACACAAGAAACATGTGTTCGATCCCTGGATCTGGAAGATCCCTGGAGTAGAAAATGGCAACCCACTTCAGTATTCTTGCCTGGAAAATTCTATAGACAGAAGAGTCGGGCGGGCTTCAGTCCATGGGGTCACTTCAACATGACTGAGTGACTTAGCACACACAAATACACACACATACTTGGAATTAAGTTTTCTTTACCCTGGCTCATTGGAAGGTATATTTTAAACAACAACAGTAGCATACATAGAATATGTAGCCTTTTGTGTCTTACTTCTTTAGCATATAATGTATTCAGGGTTCATTCATACAGTAGCATGTAGTAATACTTTGTTTCTTTTATGATTGAAAAATATTTCATTTTATAGGTGTACCATATTTTGTTTATCCATTTATCACTTGATTAGACATTTGAGTTGTTTTCACTTTTTCACTGTTATGAATAATGCCACTTTGAATATTCATGTACAAGTTTTTGATGTGAACCTGTATTTTCAGTTCTCTTGGAGAATTGGAGTGGAATTGCTGGGTCTTACAGAAACACTGTGTCTAATTTTTTGAGACATTGCTAAATTATTTTCCAATACAGCAGCTTTGTACTTTCCCCTCAGCTATGTTGGAGGGTTCTGATTTCATCATATTCTTACCAGCACTTGTTATTGTCAGTCTTTTTGATGATAGCCATCCTAGTAAATGCAAAGTGTTATCTCAGTATGGTTTTGATTTCCATTTCCTAGTGGTTAGTGGCTAATAATGTAAAACATCCTTGCTTGCACTGCTTAGACATTGTATATTTTCTTTTGGGAAATGTCAAAGTCCTTTGCCCATTTTTAATTAGGTGATAGTTTTTTATTGTTGAGTTATGTAACATCTTCATGGGCTTCCCAGGTGGCAATAGTGGTAAAGAACTGCCTGGCAATGCAGGAGACATAAGAGATGCAGGTTCCATCCCTGGGTCGGGAAGATTCCCTGGAAGAGGGCATGGCAATCCACTCAAGTATTCTAGGCTTGGAGAATTCCATAGACAGAGGAGCCTGGCAGGCTAGAGTTCATGGGGTCACAAAGACTCGGATATGACTGAAGCAACTTAGCATGCACATACACATAACATCTTCATATTTATGGATACCAGACCTTTAGTATTTGCTCAGTCCAGTTCAGTTCAGTCGCTCAGTTGTGTCTGACTCTTTGAGTCCCCATGATGATTTGCAAATATTTTCTATCATTCTAGATGTTGTTTCTTCAATTTCCTAATAGTGTCCTGTGAAGCACAGAGTTTTAAAATTTGAACTCCAATTTATTTATTTATTCTTTGTTGCTGTGCTTTTAGGTGACATTGCCTAAACCACAGTCACAAAGATTTTGCGTTTATGAAGCTTATAGTTTTAGCTATTACATTTAGGTCAGTGATCCATTTTCAGTCAGTTTTATTTATGGTGTGAGGTGGGGGTCCAACTTTTTTTGCATATGTTTGCATTTGTTCTTATTTATTCAGATTTAAAGATTTGAGAAAGAAATATTTAAATAGGATGAACATTGTTACTCTCTGAAACAATATTGTTTCATGATTTTGAGGGGGATACATGTGCTGTGTTCATCTGACGACTACACTTACCTGCACTCTCACCAAGTATGGTTGCATTTCTGCTTCTATGTTGTTTGTTGAAATCTGAAATACTACCCTGCTGGATGCAGTTTAAATCCATTTATTAGTTTTTTCCCTTAATTTGCAATTTTACCTCTTCAGTTACAATATAAAGAATGCCAAGAACTTCTAAGTCTCTATCAGAAGTATCTGTCAGAACAACAGGAGAAGCTCACTATGTCTGTCTCAGAACTTGGTGCTGCTAAAATGCAGGAACAACAGGTAAGTGTCTTACTTCCTACCTTGTTCTTTCATGGATCAACCAGATGTCAGAAGAGTCATTTGACCTTTTACTTTGTCTCACTGTATACATTATCTTTAGATGTGCGATTACAGTGTGTGATTGAGTTGGTTTAATCTACTTCCCTCTTTCCTTTTCCTCTCCTGTTCTGGGGCCCAGAGGTTAGGAATGATTTCTTGACCAGGCTCTGCATCAGAAGGGAAGCTTCTGGTTGTCTGGAAGCACAGCAGGAGTGATAAAGAAAACCCAGTGTTCTGTTACTTAGTGACAATCAGGTGGGCTCTTTTTTTACTCATAAACCTCTTCTAATTCATGTTCAGAGTTTTAGCGTAATAAAAATGTCTTGGTGACTTGTAAAAGCTTTAACTAAAGAAACTGGAATAGTTAACGTGATTTAGTATTTGTATATACTTATTAATCACATAAGTATATATGAGTGTGTATTAACATTTGTATACATGTTATCAAATAGTATATATTACCTAGTTAAATGAAAGTTCAAAACCCTGCCAGCTGTGATGTGAAACAAGCTCTGAAGATCTACTTCTTTCTCTCTAGCAACTGACACCGGATGTCTTTTTCACATCCAAATGAATTTAAATCTTCAAATGGATGAGGATACCTTTTGTATTAAAACACTGTAGGAAAAAATCTTTGTGTATAGTAGGGTCAAAGTCACTCATTTTAGTATTAAGACATTGATAATGTACCCATTATCAGTGTAGATTCCATCCTGGTTATGGTTCAGTAGGTTGAACACAGCTACTTTATTACTAATTCTTCATTATCCAGGTTAATTTTCCATTTATGCATGGATGGACAACTTTCAGAAGGATTATCCTGTCTTTTCTGTTAAATTGTACAAGTTCAGGTTCTATATTGATTGCAAGGATTATCCTTTCCCTTTGAGTAGTAACAAGTCCTGAGTGGTTTTCTGTAACCCTTACAAGTTTTATTCAACCTAAAGACACCTGTCTCAGATGGGTTAACGGTTTTGGTCAAGAAAACTCCAGTTTTGAACCTCAGGTTTCGACATGCCTGCCTGCATGCTGAGTCACTTCAGTTGTGTCCGACTTTTTGCGACCCCTGTGGACTGTAGCCCGCCAGGCTCCTCTGTCCATGGGATTCTCTAGGCAGGAATACTGGAGTGGGTTTCCATTTCCTTCTGGAGATCTTCCTGACCCAGGGATCGAATCTGCATCTCATGCTTCCCCTGCTTCGGCAGGCAGGTTCTTTACCACTAGTGTCACCTAGGAAGCAAGTAAAAAGAAAGAATAGTAACTTGGCTGGAATGTGGTATATCTTAGACTTTTAATATATCCCCCCCTTTTTTTTGAAGTCTACAATATTTATAAGAAAAAAAACGAAAGTATGAGTGGTTTATTTGTATTCTAACTTTTGAAAAATTTTCTTTGGTTCTGTTTCCTGAAAACTTAGGCTATAAAATGAGGCAGAGAAGGTAGCAGCTAATGTTTGTCTGGATTTGTTTTGCCACTTTACAAAAAGGCAGGTGTATTTTAAGGTGGCCCTTGTCTATTGCTCTCATGAGTGGGCTAGAGAAAACTATATCATGAAGTTCAGACTTCTGAGCTCTGCCTTTGCATTTCCACTCCCTCCCTGTCCATGACATAGGTGTTGCAGGGCACAGAAACATTGACCAGGGTATTGGAGGAAAGGCAGAGGGACTTTTCAATTGCCAGTAGTTAGGGATAGAGACTGAAGGAGGAAATGGCAACCCACTCCAGTATTCTTGCCTGGAGAACCTCATGGACAGAGGAGCCTGGTGGGATACAGTCCATGGGGTCACAAAGAGTCAGACACGACTAAGTGACTAACACATATACACAAGGATAGAGACTGAGAGTCAAGAAATAGTCATTAGGAGACTCTAAAAACATCTAGATTAAGGAGGCCCAGCCCTTTTTCTATCTACTTCTGGAAAGAGGAGAGTGAAAAAGCTGGCTTAAAACTCAGCTTTCAAAAAACTAAGATCATGGCATCTGGTCCCATCACCTCAAGGCAAATAGATGAGGGAACAATGGAAACAATGACAGACTTTATTTTCTTGGGCTCCAAAATCACTGCAGATGGTGACTGCAGCCATGAAATTAAAAGACGCTTGCTCCTTGGAAGAAAAGCTATGACCAACCTAGACAGCATGTTAAAAAGCAGAGACATTACTTTGCCAACAAAGGTCCATCTAGTCAAAGCTGTAGTTTTTCCAGTAGTCTTGTATGGATGTGAGAGTTAGACCATAAAGAAAGCTGATCTCTGAAGAACTGATGCTTTTGAATTGTACTGGAGAAGACTCTTGAGAGTCCCTTGGACTGCAAGGAGATCAAACCAGTCAATCCCAAAGGAAATCAGTCCTGAATATTCATTGAAGGACTGATGCTGAAGCTGAAACTCCAATATTTTGGCCACCTGATGTGAAGAACTGACTCATTGGAAAAGACCCTGATGCTGGGCAAGATTGAAGGCAGGAGGAGAAGGGGACGATAGAGGATGAGATGGTTGGATGGCATCCTGGACTTAATGGACATGAGTTTGAGCAAGCTCCGGGAGTTGGTGATGGACAGAGAAGCATGGCATGCTGCAGTCCATGGGGTCACAAAGAGTTGACATGACTGAGCGACTGACCTGAAGTGACCTGAAAATGAGGCGGGAGGGAGTAAAACTTCCTCAAGGAATAGTGTTTTATGTTTAAACTAGTGATTCTTGGATGTTTCCCTAGCAGCCAGTCATAGTTAACACTGCCTCTCTTACTTAACCTTAAACTTGAGGAACAAAACTAAAAAAACAAATTCACAAATATTATGAATTGTTGGTCAAGGGTATGGAGAAAGTATATTCTCAAAAGGAGATACTTTTGAATTTTCATTTTAACTTTATCATGAGAAAATTTTAAAACCATGTTTTCAGGAAGGGCCCGTTGGTTATACCACTTGTAGGCTCTACTGTTTGAGTGAAATTAAGGCCACTTGTAGGCTCTACTGTTTGAACCTGCAGGGGAAAATAAGTTTCCTTTTGAACTCCATGTAGCAGTTGTCACCTATATTACCTGATTGTTCTTTGTGACAGGCTTCTTTTAGCTAAACCAAGGAAAGCACTTTCTCACTCAACGTCTTGGAACCTGGGTGAATTTGGTGGACAAGTCTAGTTCTGTCCGTAAGGGCATCATTCATTGTGAGCACTCTGATTGAGGATGTGCTGACGTTAGATGTCCTCTTTATGTGCTCACAAGTAGACTGCTCATCTCTATCATAGAACCATTCTTATTCTTTTGTAATCACTGTTCATTCATCCATCTCTTTCACCAAGCTTTTTTGAAAACAAGCGTCCTGTTGGTTTTTGTACACGCAGAGACTAATATATTTTGGCTTAATAAATATTTAATTTTATTTAACAAAATTTAATATGGAGCATATTATGTACTGGTACTGTTTTTAGTTCTTTCAGTTCAGTTCAGTTCAGTTGCTCAGTTGTGTCCAACTCTTTGCTACCCCATGAATCGCAGCACGCCAGGCCTCCCTGTCCATCACCAACTCTTGGAGTTTACTCAAACTCACATCCGTCAAGTCAGTGATGCCATCCAGCCATCTCATCCTCTGTTGTCCCCTTCTCCTCCTGCCCCCAATCCCTCCCAGCATCAGGGTCTTTTCCAGTGAGTCAACTCTTTGTGTCAGGTGGCCAAAGTATTGGAGTTTCAGCTTCAGCATCAGTCCTTCCAATGAACACCCAGGACTAATCTCCTTTAGGATGGACTGATTGGATCTCCTTGCAGTTTTAGCTCTTAACGTACATTAAAACATTTAGTCCCTCAGTAGCCCAATGAAGTTATTTTACAGAGGAGGAGCCCGAGGCAGAGCAGGAGATTTGTCCAAGTCATTTAGGTAGCAAGTTGGGAAATCAAGCAGCTGCTGCTTAGTTACTAAATCCTGTCTGACTCTTTGCAACTCCATGGACTGTAGCCCACCAGGCTCCACTGTCTGTGGGATTTCCCAGGCAAGAATACTGGAGAGGGTTGCCATTTCCTTCTCCAGGGAATCTTCCCAACCCAGGGATTGAACTCATGTTTCCTGCTTGGCAGGCAGAATCTTTAACACTGAACCACCTGGGAAGCCCTGGGAAATCAAGATATGAACCCAAACAACCTGACTCTGTATTTTCTTGAGAGAAAGACAAGAACAACTTGAGATAGCGTAAAAAAAAAAAAATATATATATATATATATATATACACACACACACACACACACACACACACATATATATATATATAAAATTTCCTTTAAATGCCCTTGTTTCTACAACTAACCCTCTTTTGGATCTTAATCTGAAATCCAGTTTTTTGAACACCAGAGCACAAATCTACTAGAGATGGTGAGAAACACTGTTTGATTTTTCCGTGAGTAGCCACAATGTTAGGTAGACATAAAATTTTATTTGTTCTCAAAGTAAGGTTTTTTAAAACTCATCTTTAAATTTTGTGATGGAGGTGCAGCTATTCATTTTTCATGAGACGTTCATTTGACTTTAAGAGACTTGTTCAGTTTCTTCTTTGTGTTGGTTGCCATGTGGCTCAAGTGCTTATTATAGGTTTTGTGTATAGCTTTATTAAACCTGCAGTTCTTAAGAAGAATGCCCTAGCTTATGGTATTCTTTTTACTTCTGCCATTTGGTTGAAAAGAAGATGCTCCATTTACAAAGTAAATTTTTTCCTTGCTTTTCCCCAGTCTTCTTTCTTGCTTTGCCTCAGAGATGAATTTACATTCTTCATTCATCTTGTAATTTGTTCAGCCTTACAAATTCTTCACTGTGGAATCTAGAAAGATGTTTCACTTACTCTATTTAGACTGAGACACCTCACTGATGTGTGTCTGTTACTACATTTCCTGATCCTTAAGAAGCAGTACTTAACAAATATAACCTTGGTGCTTGAACATGGGAGGATCCAGTAACCATAGTTTTGATCAGTGTACATTTTAGAATATAGCTCTTCTTATCACAGGTGAGTGTTAATTTCTTTTTCTGTGAATCTGAACTTAATGTCACCTTAAACTATGATGCTTATAACTTCTATTTTAATCTTTTTATAAAGATATTTATTTTTATTTATTTGACTGTGCTGGGTCTTAGTTGCAGCAGGTGGGACCTTTAGTTGTGGCATGTGGTATCTAGTTCTCTTACCAAGATTCCAACCCAAGCCACTTGCATCAGGAGCATGGAGTCTTAGGCACTGGACCACCAGGGAAGTCCCCTATTTTAGTCTTATTTGATAAGCTGTATCATTTCAGGTATGGCATAGTATTTCTACAGAACTCTTTATAATAAAACCTAGGCTGCATGTTGAGTAGCTTTTCCCACTGAAGTTTGAAAATGCCCCTGTGCAAGATTGCCTTACTGTTTTTCTCAACTCTTCATTTTTTTGCCAAGTGGATATTAAAAGGTAGATTTGGAATCATCTTGAGATTTCTCCCTTTCCTACCAAATGGATGAAATCTCCATTACTTTTTAGCCATGGGCAGTGGATATTAATGAATCTCTGTTGTTCTGATCTGGTAAAAGGCCTTTTATAGAAATTTTTTCCATGATTACTTGTTCTATGTTTCTCTATTTAGGTCTGGGTCATGGACTAGACAGAATCTGAACCATAATAAAGATAAATCACTGCTGAGTGCATGTTTTAATTGTTTCTATGTTTCTATTACTGCTGTCTCTATAGTTTGTTAAAAGAGTTTTGTAGCACTTTGGACCACAATGTCTTGAGACAACTTCCTATACTGTGATTATTTTCATATATTCTTTTGGTTAAAATTTTTGTTTAACTACCACATATAGGCATATGCTAATAAAGCTCCTTACCATTCTTCTTCTTTTAGTACCTTCTATCTGATTTACTTATGTATTTTAATATGTAATATTTATTTTATTTCTGTCTATACTAAGATATCTTTGAATTTGTTATATAAGCCCAGATTTTCTTGGCTGTCCAGAAGTGTCTCCGCACTTCTAACTGACAAAGAAGCCAAATCAAAAATGTCATGCTCTTTGAATATCTGTTACATGTTTGACTCAAGTGTACTACAGAATTCTTCATGGAATAAAAGATTTTATAAATAGATAGAAAAAAGATGTGATTAACAGCTAACTTCTCCTTAGAAACAGTAGAAGAAAGAGGCAGTGGGATGGTGTATTCAAAGAGCTGAAGGGGAAAAAAACTGGCAATCAAGTAAAACTATCCTTCAACAATGAAAGTGACAATAAGACTTTCCTAAATAAATAAAGACAGAGAGAATTTATTGCTGGCTTACCTGCCTTACAATAAATACTAACAGAAGTCTGTTCAGATGAAAGAAAATGACATAGACAGTAACTCAAATTCACATAGAGAAATAGAACACTGCTATAAGTAATTATATATCTTTCTTTTCTTAAATAGACAACATAAAAGTCACCTGAATAAAACAACAATTATAAAACTGTATTGTTGAGCTTATAAGATATAAGTCTTTGTGTGTGTGTGTATGTATGTGTACTTGCACACAGGGAAGAAGAAGGGAGCTCTGTTGGAGGAAATTTTCTCTGTATTACTGGAATAAGACTGTCTTTATTCATTGACAACATAATCTTATATGTAGAAAGTCTTAAGAAATCCACGTACACACACCAAGCAAACTGATAGAATAAATGAGTTCAGCTGGTTTGCATGATAAAAGATTAGTATCCAAGTCTGTTTCTATTTACTATCAATGAACAATTCTAAAATGTATGTATTTAAGAAAAGCAATGTAACAAAACACTGAAAATAATAAAGAATTGCTAAGAGAAATTGGAGATCTAAGATACTATTCCATGCTCATGGACTGCAGACTCAATGCTATTAAGATGGTAATTTTCCCCCAATTAGTTTATAGGTTTGTTGCAAACTCCAGCAGATTGCTTTTTCACAGAAATTGATGATGATCCTAAAATTTATATGGAAATGCAAAGGGACACTAATAGAAATAATTTGTGAAAGAACAGCAAAGTATAAGATCACTGTTTCTAACTTTAATCTTTACTCTAAAGGTACAGTATGTAGATAGAATTTTAACTTGATTTGCATGTCTTTTGACCCCTGATGAAGTGGGCTTCACTCCCATGTTGTGTTCAGTTCAGTTGCTCAGTAGTGTCCAACTCTTTGCTACCCCATGAACCGCAGCACACCAGGCCTCCCTGTCCATCACCAACTGCTGGAGTCTATCCAAACCCATGTCCAATGAGTCGGTGATGCCATCCAACCATCTCATCCTCTGCCGTCCCCTTCTCCTTCCCAGCATCAGGGTCTTCTCAAATGAGTCAGCTCTTCCCATGAGGTGGCCAAAGTACTGGAGTTTCAGCTTCAGCATCAGTCCCTCCAATGAACACCCAGGACTGATCTCCTTTAGGATGGACTGGTTGGATCTCCTTGCAGTCCAAGGGACTTTCAAGAGTCTTCTCCAACACCACAGTTCAAAAGAACCAATTCTTTGGTGCTCAGCTTTCTATAGTCCAACTCTCACATCCGTACATGACTACTGGAGAAACCATAGCCTTGACTAGATGGACCTTGGCTGACAAAATAGTGTCTCTGTTTTTTAATATGCTGATTAGGTTTGTCATAGCTTTCCTTCCAAGGAGTAAGCATCTTTTAATTTCATGGCTGCCATCAATATCAACAGTGATTTTGGAGCTGAAAAAAATAAAGCCAGTCACTGTTTCCACTGTTTCCCTATCTATTTGCCATGAAGTGATGGGACCAGATGCCATGATCTTAGTTTTCTGAATGTTGAGCTTTAAGCCAACTTTTTCACTCTCCTCTTTCATTTTCACCAAGAGGCATTTTAGTTCTTCACTTTCTGCCATAAGGGTGGTGTCATCTGCATATCTGAGGTTATTGATATTTCTCCTGGCAATCTTGATTCCAGCTTGTGCTTCTTCCAGCCCAGTGTTTCTCATGATGTACTCTGCATATAAGTTAAATAAACAGGGTGACAGTATACAGCCTTGACATACTCCTTTCCCAATTTGGAACCAGTCTGTTGTTCCAGGTCCAGTTCTAACTGTTACTTCCTGACCTGCATACAGGTTTCTCAAGAGGCAGGTCAGGTGGTCTGGTATTCCCATCTCCTTCAGAATTTTCCACAGTTTATTGTGATCCACGCAGTCAAAGGCTTTGGCATAGTCAATAAAGCAGAAATAGATGTTTTTCTGGAACTCTCTTGCTTTTTCGATGATCCAGTGGATACTGGCAATTTGATCTCTGGTTCCTCTGCCTTTTCTAAAACCAGCTTGAACATCTGCAAGTTCACCGTTCACGTATTGCTGAAGCCTGGCTTGGAGAATTTTTAGCATTACTTTACTAGCACGTGAGATGAGTGCACTTGTGTGGTAGTTTGAGCATTCTTTGGCATTGCCTTTCTTTGGGATTGGAATGAAAACTGACCTTTTCCAGTCCTGTGGCCACTGCTGAGTTTTCCATATTTGCTGACATATTGAGTTCAGCACTTTCACAGCATCATCTTTCAGGATTTGAAATAGCTCAACTGGAGTTCCATCACCTGCACTAGCTTTCTTCGTAGTGATGCTTTCTAAGGCCCACTTTACTTCACATTCTAGGGTGTCTGGCTCTAGGTGAGCGTGAGTGATCATACCATCGTGATTATCTGGGTTATGAAGATCTTTTGTTACAGTTCTTCTGGCTATTCTTGCCACCTCTTCTTAATATCTTCTGCTTCTGTTAGGTCCATACCATTTCTGTCCTTTATCGAGCCCATCTTTGCATTGGTATCTTGGTATCTCTAATTTTCTTGAAGAGATCTCTAGTCTTTCCCGTTCTGTTGTTTTCCTCTATTTCTTTGCATAGATCCCTGCGGAAGGCTTTCTTATCTCTCTTTGCTATTCTTTGGAGCTCTGCATTCAAATGGGTATATCTTTTCTTTTCTCCTTTGCTTTTTGCTTCTCTTCTTTTCACAGCTATTTGTAAGGCCTCCTCAGACAGCCGTTTTGCTTTTTTGCATTCCTTTTTCTTGGGCATGGTCTTGATTCCTGTCTTCCTGTACAATGTCACAAACCTCCATCCATAGTTCCATCGGCACTCTATCAGATCTAGTCCCTTAAATCTATTTGTTACTTCAACTGTATAGTCATAAGGGATTTGACTTTAGTCATACCTGAATGTTCTAATGATTTTCCCCACTTTCTTCAGTTTAAGTCTGAATGTGGCAATAGGGAGTTCATGATCTGAGCCACAGTCAGCTCCCAGTCTTGTTTTTGCTGACTATATAGAGCTTCTCCATCTTTGGCTCCCAAGAATATAATCAGTCTGATTTCGGTGTTGACTGTCTGGTGATGTCCATGTGTAGAGTCTTCTCTTGTGTTATTCAAAGAGGGTATTTTCTATGACCAGTGCGTTCCTTTGGCAGAACTCTTATTAGCCTTTGCCCTGCTTCATTCTGTACTCCAAGGCCAAATTTGCCTGTTACTCCAGGTGTTTCTTGACTTCCTCCTTTTGCATTCCAGTTCCCTATAATGAAAAGGACATCTTTTGGGGGCGTTATAGTAAAAAGGAGATTATCTAGGTGCCCTTAACCTAATTACATGAGAAAAACGAGGGTTTTCCCCAGCCAGGAGCAAAAGAGAAAGTCAGAGAGGTTTGAAGCATAAGAATGGTATTCAACATACCATTGCTGGCTTTCAAGATTGAAAGGATTAGAAGCAGAGAATTGTCTCTGACCAATAGCAAGGAAATAGTGACTTAAGTCTTGCCACCACAAGGAACTGTATTCTGTCAACAACCTGGGCTTGGAAGCAGGTTCTTCATCAAATATTTCCAGTTAGAGCTTATCCTAGCTGACACCTTGATTTCAGTGTTGTGAGAAATTAAGCAAAGAACCTAGTCAAACGTGCTTGCACTGCTGACCTGTAGAACTGTGAGGTAGTAAATTTGTTTTATTGTAAATTGCTGTTTGTGGTAATTTGTTATACAGAAATAGAAAACTTCAGTATCCAAGAATGTAGTACTGCCATAAAGGTGGACATTTAGATCAATGGTACAGAATTGTGGATTCAGAAATAAACTCTAGCAATTATGGTCAGTTGATTTTCAACAAAGGTGCCAACACAATCCAATGGGTATAAAATAATCTTTTCAACAGGCATCAATAGGACAATTGGACATGTGCAGAAAAGGTGAATTTAAACCCTTCACACCATGCACAAAAATTAACTTCAGCATTATTTGAACATTGAAGACACCTTTTTCTAAACCTAACTTCATATATTGATCTTTCTCAGTGTCAGATTTTGTTCTTCAGGTGCAGTGTTTTTTATGCATATTACAATGATCACCTGAACTTCAATATTGGTCACAGTATTTCTATTAGTCTTATGTAATTAATAGTAACCAGAATTACTGCCTTTAATTAAGAAGAATAAAGTATTACTTTTATGGTACATGAAATCTTTAATAAGAAAACAAACAGAAAGCAGTAAATGTTCTAGTATTCAAGTAACTATAAAAATCAAGAGATCCTAAAATAGTGCCTGAAGCTTTGCTTTTTGGAACCATAATATTGAGACCATTTTGAAATGTCTGGATATCTTGCTGGTAAATTCACTGTGCTTGTAGGATTGATTGCCAGATCACTTTAACAGCTGTACCCTTAAGTCAATAAACAATGCTAGTCAATAAAATATATACTCTTGATAGCCAAGGAAACAGAATAAGAAATACTACCCTTGACAGATGGGTGAACCTAATAAATCTGGTATTATATCAGTTATGTTGCAAAGATTCTTGGTTTAAGGGAAATTAATATTAAAAGTGTTTATAGGATTTATTTTGACATAGATTTATTTAAAATGTGGTCCTGTGGTATGAATCATCATAGCAAAGGTCGTGGGTGCAGGCAAGGCTGTGTGGTCTGCATGTAGCATACTGTGCTATATGAATTTTGAATCCTAAGATGACTATGCCTATTGAATTTTTGTGTCACTATGGGGATTGAGCTAAGCAAACAATTAGAAAGCCAATTCCTGTGTCTCCCACCACCATCAATCAGATACATTCTTAAGCCCAGTAAATAGATTTTCAGCTTGTCTGCTGTTGTAATGTCCTTTACCCAGGAAGTAAACTTAAAATTTGATGATTTAAATTTGTATTTATTGTAGAAAAATAGATGATACAAAGAATGTGAGAGAGACTGACCAAAGAAAGTAATGCTTTATCAAAATGCAGAAGAATTAGCTGAATGTAAATGAGGATAACTCTAATAAAGATGAGAATTCTCAACTCTAGTGGGGAACATGAAGCATGAATACTTATTCACACTTACTGTCCCTGACTCATATATTATCTAGTCTCAAAAGAGTAAGCTCTGTCACTGTGAGAGATCAGAACCCTAAGTATAGCGAAAAGACAAAACCACACAGACAGTAAAATGATCAGTAGTTGCCTGCAGTCAGGGAGACGGAAGGGGGGGATATAACCAGAACATTTGTCAAAATCCATAGATCTGTGTAACACAGAGACACAAAGAGTGAACCCTAATGTACACTGTTGATTTTATGGACTTTAGGTAATAATAATTTATCACTATTGACTAATAAATTGTAACAAATTCATGGGACTTCCCTGGTGGTCCAGTGACTAAAATTCCTTGCTCCCAATGCAGGGGACCCAGGTTCAATCCCTGGTCAGGGAATTAGATCCCACATGCCACAGCTAAGATCTGGTACAGCCTAATAAATAAATAAAATTTTAAAATAAATTGTAATTTAAATAAATTGTAGCAAATTTATTGCACTAATAGAAGATGCTAAGAAATTAGGGAAACCATGAGGAGAAGTGAGGGAATAAATGAGAATTATTTGCTTAATTTTTAAGCCTAAAACTGCTCTTTAAAAGTCTGTTAATTTAAAATGTACAATGAAAGTAAAGTACACAGTTTAAGTTACTCTGAAGTTATTTGCTACCAAGATTTATTTTCTATTTTAAACAAACTACCTTCTCCGAAGTATTGATTGAAATACCACAAGTGAGCCGAGCTAACCATATTTTAGGCAATTTAGTTTTACATATTTAATAAGTCATTTAATTAATAGAACCAGACTTTCAGATACACCTACTTTAAAGATGATGTATTAGTCATCTATTCTATGTAACAAATTACTTCAAAAGATAGCAGCTTAAAACATACTTATTATCACACAGTTTCTGTGGCTCAGAACTCCAGTCAAGTCTTGGCTGGTTCCTTTGCTTCAAGGTCTCCTGCAGGCTACAGTAAAGGTGTTGACAGCCTGGTTGCAGATCCACTTCCCACGCTCACATCTAGTTGCAAAGAATCAGTTCCTTGTGGGCTATTGAACTGCAGACCTCAGTTCCTACCTGACTCTTGGCTGGAGGCCAGCCTCAGTTCCTTGCCATGTAGACCTCTCCACTGTGGCTGTTGGTTTCATCAAAACAGGTAAGCCAAGAAGGCATTAGCATCTATAGCAAGAAGGAAGTTCCTGTTTTTTACAGTATAACCTAATTGTAGGAGTGACATTTTATCACCTTTGCTGTAATAGAAGCAAGTCACAGGCCCTGTCTGTGTGCAGGGGCGATGCTCACACACAAGGACACGAGTTTCAGGAGACAGGCTGTGATCCCTGGGGCCATCTGAGAAGCCGCCTGCTACGGGAGAAGTTAAGCAAATGGTATGCCATAGTGGGATTTGAGTATCTGGAAATCAGTTAAACTCTCAGGACATATTTCTCTAGTTAAGAGTCTACTTTGTTTTATGGAAATTTATATCTTTATTTTCTGTTTTCTAGATACTTGATTTCTCTGGTATTTAAGCACAGTTGACCCTTGAACAATGTGAAAATTAGATTTTTAAAAAATTTTATTCGAGTCATATCAGAACTTAAAGGCAGAGACCCCAAATCAGCTGGTTTTTCCTTGTTAGGCTGGAGCAGAGTTTAAACCAGGGCAGGGCCACTCCAGCCTGGCCACATCCTACTCTTTCTACATTCTGGTCCCAAGTTTGTTTGGTTGCAAACTGTGCTAAACCCCAACAAGGCTGAAAATCTGCATATAAATTTTGACTTCCTAAAAAACTTAACTGCTAATAATAGCCCACTGTTGACCTTTAACTGATAGCATAAACAGCTGAATAGGACGTATTTTGTATATTTGTTACATACCATATTCTTATAACAAAGGAAGCTAGAGAAAAGAAAATACTATTATTGATGAAATCTTAAAAAGAGACAGTACATGTATAGTACTATAATATCAATACTGTAAGTTTACATCTGCTTACAAGATGAATTGGCTATCATTCAGTTCCTATATCAGCGTTGTCTTATATAATACAAAAGTGTAGATGTTACATATATATAAACACTAGCACTAGACATCAAAATGAAAAATGATGTGAAAAAGAAATTGATCAGGTTTAACAACTCATCCATTTTTAATGAAGAAGCAACAGTGTGATTGTTTATGGTAGTCTAGTGTAATTGTTAATGATTGCTTCGTGGTAGCCTAGTCTATACACCAAAGAATGAATCATTGTCAAATAAAATTCTTATTGCATACAGTATTACAGTCATCTTCATAATACAATATTGAAAATATTGTTACTTTTAAAAATATTTACCTTACATTGACATGAATCAGCCATGGATTTACATGTGTTCCCCATCCTGAACCCCCCTCCCACCTCCCTCCCCATCCCATCCCTCTGAGTCATCCCAGTGCACCAGCCCCGAGCACTTGTGTCATGCATCCAACCTGGGCTGGCGATCTGTTTCACACTTGATAATATACATGCAATGTATGGCAAAAACCACTACAATATTGTAAAGTAATTAGCCTTCAACTAGTAAAAATAATTGGGAGAAAAATAAATAAAAATATTTACCTATGATAATAGATTGATACACAGTTTCTCGAATTATGAGAAACAGTAATATAATTCTGTGAAAGCAAAATTATAAGATAGTGAGAAAACTGATACAGTATTAATTTTATATTAAATATCACTCACCTTATGTCTATGTGAGGAAAGGCTATCCAACACAAGTCTTGCACATGATATTCTGTATGATGAAAACTTAGGGGATTATGATGATGACCCAAGAAGGTCTCACACAGTGCTCACTGAACAATTATTTGATTTTCACATGAGCATACCCACACACACCCCAGACTGCTTTGTTTATTAACTCTGATGATTATTTACTATTTGTTAAGTGAAAGTGGATCATCATAAAGGTGTTCACCCTTGTCGTCTTCCTGTTGACTAGGCTGAGGAGGAGGAGGTGGAGGGGTTGTCCTGCAGTCTCAGGTGGTGGAGGTGGAAAAGAGGGAGAAGGTGGAAGGGGAGGCAGGAGAAGCAGGCAGACTCAGTATAACTTTAAGGAATTATATCCTAATTTTTTTTTTGCTTTTTCATTTCTCTAAAAATGTTCCTATACAGTACTAATTTTTCTATTGTTTGCATTCATTTCAGTGCCTGAATAATAGAATGGTCCTTGTCATAAAATAAGTTAAAAGCAGTCTTGAATAGTTTGAACCCTTCTGCCAG
The DNA here is from genome assembly GCF_023699985.2 of Odocoileus virginianus. Lineage (NCBI taxonomy): Eukaryota > Metazoa > Chordata > Mammalia > Artiodactyla > Cervidae > Odocoileus > Odocoileus virginianus. The sequence continues at coordinate 37,256,346 of NC_069695.1, forward strand.
ATTATCTAATGCAATCTGTTTTCTGGCACTGTTTCTTCTGTATCTTCTTACTCATCCTCTGATTCTGACACAACTGATCTTCATCAAATTGTCTTCTGTTAATCCCTCTGGTGTAGTGTCTGTTATTTCTTGAATTTTTCCAAGATCTTTGTCTTAAAACCCTTCATCCCCACTCCCCCCACCCCTGATATCCACAGTCTCTTTCATGATTTTCTTGATTGGCTCTGTCATGAAGCCTGTGACATGCACAGGCTGAACATGTGCACAACATCTGAACAGTTTTCTCCAGCAGGCATTTACTATTGCAGGCCTGATGACTTTTAGGACTTTTTCTGTAACAATGATGGCATCTTCAATGGGGTAATCCTTCTAGACTTTCATAGTCTTCTTTCAGGGTTCACTTCCATAGTCTTGACAAGCCTTTTCATAGAGTACTGTATGGGATGAGCCCTAAAGGTCCTTATGACCTCCTGATCTAGAGACTGAATTAGAGATGTTCACCTGTATTTGGGGGCAAATAGACTACTTCAGGGGCTTCACTATTGAACTTGTAGGGTTCTGAGTGGCCAGAGGCATTGTCCAACATACAAAGAACTTTAAAAGGCAGTCCATTACTGGCAAGATACTTCCTGAGGTCAGGGACCAAGCATCAATGGAACCAGTCCAGAAAAGAGTTCTCATCCAGGTCTTCTTGTTGTGCACCCTAAAGACTGGCAGCTGGTGTTTATCTTTTCTCTTCAAGGCCCAGGAGTTAGCAACTTTATAGATAAGTGCAGTCTAGATCAAACACCCCACTACCATTTGCACAAAACAATAGTGTTAGCTTTTTCCTTCCTGCCTTAGCTCCAGGTGCTCACTTTTCTTCCTTACTAATAGATGTCTTTTCTGGCATTTTTTCTAGAATAGGGCACTTTCATCTGCATTAGAAACCTGCTCAGGCAGATATCCTTTCTCCGCAATGATTTCTTTAATGGCATCTGGGAGCTCGTCTGCTCCCTTTTCAATGATAGAAGCTGCTTCTCCTGTTATCTTGACATTTTTCACACCAACCGTCTTTCTAAAGTTATCAAACCATCCTTTGCTGTCATTAAATTCTCCAGTTTTAGATCTTTCACCTTCCTTTTGCTTAAAGTTGTCATATAATGAGTTCTTTTTAAAAAATCATCTTAGAGTCTATTGGTATGCCTTTCTTATAACCATCCTGCAACTACATAAAAGCTGCATTTTCAGTATGAGATAAAAAGGTATTTCACAAAAAGCATGAGGTTTTTGCGTCTGCTGAAATAGCTGTGGCAATGACTTTACAAATTTCCTTTTTCTTTTTCACAATGGTCCTTAACGCTAGATTCATTTATCCTATAATGGTGGATAGCCACAGCTGCAGACCTCAATTTAAGGTGCATATCAAGCAATTCAACTTTTTCTGGTAGTGTCATGACTTTTCTCTGCTTCTTGGGACCACTTCTGGGATCATTAGTAGCATTTTGTATGGGTCCCATGGAGTTATTCAAGGTTTACAGTATTGCACTAAACATGATGAAAAATACATGAGAACCACAAGAGATCACTTTTTTACTAAAAGTTCCACAGTTTACTGGAGAGACAGACTGCTCATGCAGAGATGATGAGCATCACATGGTGTTTTAAGCAGACACTCGTACTTGTAACACTTGAGCACATTGCAATAGCATTAGGAGGTGACTGTGAAATTATTACAGTAATACAGCATATACAGTTGATTTATGCAGTTATGATTTAAAACTGAACCTTTACAATTGTTTGCATTTCTCTCAACTGTGAATGGTGCCATGTACAGTATGTTTGTATATTTTGATAAATTTTATCAAATTTTTTATCAAATCGAATTTTTTAATTTGATAAAATTGTGATAAATTTTAATGTTTTGTGATAGAAATGTATATTTCATGGTAGTGAATGATAAACTAGTATCTACATATATTTTATGCATTCATGACATACCTTTTTCTTAATTTTTTTTTGTATTTCTAGGCTATGTGTTTCCTCTGTTTTGTCAAATTGTTGCAATTCTTGAACATTTTTTCCAGTATATTTATTGAAAAAAATCCACGTAGAAGTGGACCTGTGTAGCTCAAATCCATATTTGTCAAAGGTCAACTGTATATGAATTTTGTGTTGAAGATGCTGTCATGGTAGCTGACCAGTCTGTGGAATGAATTATTCTTACGAGGTTTTAAATATTTTACTTTGCTGTATATTTTACCTGTTATTATCATTGCCTTTTTATTATTTATTGGGACACCTACACAAATTATTATAGACCAGTTAATACCAGTGTGAGGGAAAGGATCAGCCTCTGTATACTCTGTTAAAAGTCATGGGTACCTACTCCAAATCTTCAAATCAGGCTGAATATAATACTAACAAATAATTATTTGGTGACATACTACAAGAACATGCTAGTTGAAAGCCAAGTCAGTATAATAGACATGCATTTACTATTGTCTTAATGTTAATTGTTTCAAGTCACATTGATAATTGATAGTGGGTGTACAGTTTTATATATACTTGCATATTTTTTCAAACCAGAAAACCTATTGAAAAATGCAGTCTAGACATTATTGTCTGGTTTTTTACTTGAAGAAATATGTTTTATACTAGTAGATTATAGAGTTGAAATGAAATCTGAAAAGTGTTTAAACTGATAATAACATTAACTTTGTGTGTTCTCTACATTAAGTATGATTGGGATACAATGGTTGAAATGCATTGAACAAATTTAGGTTCATGATCACTCTTTTTGGAGCCAGTAATGTGTGTCCTTATATTTGACTCCTTATTTGACATTGATTCCCCATCCTAGATCTCAGAAGGCTATTATGTTGTTCATTTATTTCAAATGGACTTTGGCTCTAAGACTGTGCCACCTGGAACAGACCATCATGTGCTGGGAATCTAGTACTCAACAGATTGTCTCGGTATTTCGTGATTCTACTTATATGAGGTTTCTAAAATTGTGAAATTCTTAAAAACAGTGCAGTGGTGGATGCCAGGGGCTGGAAAGGGGGAAAGGGGATTTACTTTTCAATGAATATAGAGTTTTACTTTTCAGGATGAAAAAGTTCTAGAGATCTGTTATATAGCAGTGTATATGGTTAACATTACTGTACATAGATTTGAAATGGTTAAGATGGTAAATTTTATGTTGGTGATTTTGACAATTAAAAATAGTCTCAACCAAAGTGTGAATGCATGTTAACTCATGCAATAGAAAGACAATAAGAAACACTTCTATTGTATGTATAAGCAGCTATGTTGGTAGTACTTGATTTTGCAGAGTTAATATCAACATGCTGAGATAAGAAATGGAATGGGATCTAGACTAGTCTTTAATACTACATTGATATCTTTCTGATATCTTTTAAATATCAGTCTGAACTCTTTCAACCTAAGCTGTTGATCAAAGAGCCTTTCTAAGCTGGAAGGACTTCCCCAGTGGTAAAGAACCCACCTAAGGAGACTAAGAGACACAGGTTCAGTCCCTGGGTCAGGAAAATCCCCTGGAGTAGGACATGGCAACTCACTCAAGTATTCTTGCCTGGAGAATCCCGAGGACAGAGGAGCCTGGCGGGCTACGGTCCATAGGGTCACAGAGAGTTGCACATGACTGAAGCAATTTAGCATGCACAAGCTGGAAGAAGTCCTAAATATACTGTCACGCATTTTGTATGGGAATACTGAAATTCATATATCAGATATTACTGACAAGCCAATTTGACAGACACTGTGCAGGAGGCTTCCTTGGTGGCTCAGAGGGTAACGTGTCTGCCTGCAATGCAGGTAGACCTCGGTTCAATCCCTGGGTGGGGAAGATCCCCTGGAGAAGGAAATGGCTACCCACTCCAGTTATTCTTGCCTGGAGAATCCCATGGATGGAGAATCCTGGTAGGCTACAGTCCATGGGGTTGCAAAGTCGGACATGACTGAATGACTTCACTTCCCTTTGTGCAGGTAAATACTAAAATATAATATCTGATTGCTTCTGTTTATGGAGTCAAACCTTCTTATAACTTAATCTTCTTTCAGGTGCCTTTTAGCTGAATTAAATTTCAAATACTTTTGCCACCTGATTTTTAGTTTTTATTATTCAATAAATGTTAAGTTATTTATTCCCTTAATTATTGACTTTTTTGAACCTTTGCTAGCCCGTTTGTTGCTTTTTTTTCAAATTAATGTGATTTTTGAGCCTTTGTTCATTATTTGATTAATCCTGTAGTTATAGTAATAATGGTCACTGTCTGATTAGAGATTTTAATGTTTAAGTCTATAAAGATAAATTTCCTTATATGAGAAAAAGATACATGAAACAGTAAAGATGAAATTATTTGACAAATGTTTATAGAGCATCTACTATGTGCTCACTGTTCTGAGTTCTCTGGGTATACATCCTACCCTCAAGGACCTTATAATCTCAAAGACAGTTCAACAAAAGAAAAAATTAAATTTTTGAAATTTCAGATGATGACAAGTGCTTTGTGTTAAGTGATTGGGCAGAGAATGCATGACTGAACCTTCTGAGAACATCAAAACATAAAAAGTAAAGCTGAGATACAAGATGGCTGTGTAAATGAAATAAAAAACAGTAAAAAGAAAAGTGCATAAACGAGTCATGAGACTGTTAGATGATATCTCCAAATAATTAACTGCAGGCAGAAAATACATGACCGTCACAAAAACTAGGGCAATAGAGGAGGGTTTGTGCAGAAGTCACAGGTGACTGAGAAGAGCTGCGAAGACTCATCCAGTTCACTCACCTCTTTTCTGAAGCCATATCTATGTAGCTGTCAGCTCATTTCAATAATTGTTGTGGCCATTGCATTCCCTTTTATTGTAACATCTCTCTGGTCCCTTACTAAACTTTCTCCATTACTGTTCATTATTTCTTGTTTCTCTCTCCTTTCCCCTTTCATTCTTTGACTTCTCCTTATTTCCTTTGAAATATCTAGATGCTTTTCAAGTTCTGATCCCTCTCTCAGGCTCTTCTTTCCACCTTCCCATCAGTCTTCCTACTCATGTGGAGAAATTCACATTGTTTATATCAGTTGCAGATGGAAGACTTGCTAAGTATAGGTTTTCACCTGTGACTATATGACAGAATTACTTAAATAACTGTTTCATTAACTCCACTGCTGTTATTTTGATGCCACCCTCTCTTGGGGTGGCAATCCCTGACATTTTTCACTTCTTGGTTTCTCTTCAGTTAAGAGTCATTTTCTGTATCCACTTTTATAATCACATAATTTAAGAATCTACTCTTATACAGTGTTGAGTTGTGAATAAACAACTGGTTTACATCCTGCTGTTACTTGTTACACTGCTGCTGCTGCTGCTGCTGCTGCTGTTAAGTCACTTCAGTCGTGTCTGACTCTGTGCGACCCCATAGATGGCAGCCCACCAGGCTCCCCTGTCCCTGGGATTCTCCAGGCAAGAACAGTGGCGTGGGTTGCCATTTCCTTCTCCAATGTGTGAAAGTGAAAAGTGAAAGTGAAGTCGCTCAGTTGTGTCCAACCCTTAGTGACCCCATGGACTGCAACCCACCAGACTCCTCCGTCCATGGGATTTTCCAGGCCAAGAGTACTGGAGTGAGGTGCCATTGCCTTCTCCCCTGTTACACTGAGGTGACCTCATAATCTTTATCATAATCCCAGTAGCCACTATTAGTCAATCATTCTGAGTTGACACAAAACTTTTTTATCATTCCTGGTTTAATGATCTTCCTAGGGCTTCCAGACAGGATAGAATAACTGGAACTGAATATATGCACTTACCTTAAATAAATGACTGGACAGGATATCTTCTACAAAAGGTTTTCAAAGTATTGAACATCAGACACTGAAGTAGAGCAATCCCTAGAAGAGGAGAAACAAACTAGATGAACAATATAGTTGCCTGGGGATGCTACCTAGAGAGAGATTCCAACTGGCAAGGCAGAGAGGGAAACCCAAGCAGAGATTGGTGGTCTCCTTGAGCTGGGAGGGTGAAGAGGCCAAGACAGAGTGAATACTAGAGAGGTGGGGCAGAATACTAGCAAGGTGAGAGCTGCAGTTTGAGAGTGCTCCAGAGATCAGCAGAGAGCCTCAAGTTTTAAATTAAGTAATGATCAATATGTAAGTAAGAGAAAACCTAATAAGTCTGGGGAAAGAACTGCCAAAAGAAGGAACAATCCTTGGAACTTATGTTAGGCTGGAAATAGATCCTGTTTCTATCAGGCACATTGGCATCAGGTACAGTGCTCAGAAGGGTGTTGCCCCAGTAGATGGGCAGGAAGAACCCTAGACTAAAAAGATTCTTTTGTTATGTTTTACCTAACGAAGCTTAAAAGTAATAGCTGATAGGATCAGACTGTTTACAGGTAGGTTAACTATATCCAGAACAAAGCATAAGCACATTTGTAGCTCAAGTATAAATACAAAAATATCCAACAATCAAAAAGGTAAAAGACACAGTGTTTTACATCCAAAAAACATGGCCATCCTTATAAAGGAGAAGGAGAATGTCACCCAAAATGGGATAAAAGCAACATAGCAATGACAGACACAATGGAATTAATAGACAAAGACACTAAACAAAAATTGCATGTTTTCAAGAAGTAGAGGAAATATGAGCACATTAAATAGAAACAATACTTATTTTTTAAAGTCTCAAATGAGACTTCTAAAGACGAAAACTGGAATTTCTATAATGAAAAATACATTGAAAGGGATTAACAGTGAATTTAACGTTGCAGAAGGAAGGATCAGTAAAATGAGGACATATAGCAATATAAATACCCAAAATGAAACAGAGACAAAAAAAGACAGAAAAAGAATAGAGCATATGTGAGCTGTAGAACAACTTCAGGCAGTCTAAGATATATGAAACTGGAGTTTCCAAATGAAGTTAAGGAGAAAAGAAAATAAATATTTTAAGAAATATGATCCTGATTTTTCCAGTATGATATATATTATAAACCCATGGATGTAACCAGATGAATGAATTCAAATCACAAGAAACATAGAGAAAGCTCTATCAAATCAAATAATCAAATTGCTTAAAATCAAGCCAGTGATAAAGAAAATTTCATAAAAACAGCCAGAAGGATCATGTCATCTACAAACAGAGAGAGTTTCACTTCTTCTTTTCCTATCTGGATTCCTTTTACTTCTTTTTCTGCCCTAATTGCTGTGGCCAACACTTCCAAAACTATGTTGAATAGTAGTGGTGAGAGTGGGCACCCTTGTCTTGTTCGTGATTTCAGGGGAAATGCTTTCAATTTTTCACCATTGAGGGTGATGCTTGCTGTGGGTTTGTCATATATAGCTTTTATTATGTTGAGGTATGTTCCTTCTATTCCTGCTTTCTGGAGAGTTTTAATCATAAATGGATGTTGAATTTTGTCAAAGGCTTTTTCTGCATCTATTGAGATAATCATATGGTTTTTATCTTTCAATTTGTTAATGTGGTGTATTACATTGATTGATTTGCAGATATTAAAGAATCCTTGCATTCCTGGGATAAAGCCCACTTGGTCATGGTGTATGATTTTTTTAATATGTTGTTGGATTCTGTTTGCTCAACCTCTTTAACAAGTGGTGCTGGGAAAATTGGTCAACCACCTGTAAAAGAATGAAACTAGAACACTTCCTAACACCATACACAAAAATAAACTCAAAATGGATTAAAGATCTAAATGTAAGACCAGAAACTATAAAACTCCTATAGGCGAACACAGGAAAAACACTCTCCGACATAAATCACAGCAGGATCCTCTATGACCCACATCCCAGACTTTTAGAAACAAAAGCAAAAATAAACAAATGGGACCTAATGAAACTTAAAAGCTTTTGCACAACAAAGGAAACTATAAGCAAGGTGAAAAGACAGCCCTCAGATTGGGAGAAAATAATAGCAAATGAAGCAACAGACAAAGGATTAATCTCAAAAATATACAAGCAACTCCTGCAGCTCAATTCCAGAAAAATAAATGACCCAATCAAAAAATGGGCCAAAGAACTAAACAGACATTTCTCCAAGGAAGACATACAGATGGCAAAAAAACACATAAAAAGATGCTCAACATCACTCATTATCAGAGAAATGCAAATCAAAACCACAATGAGGTACCATTACATGCCAGTCAGGATGTCTGCTATCCAAAAGTCTACAAGCAATAAATGCTGGAGAGGGTGTGGAGAAAAGGGAACCCTCTTACACTGTTGGTGGGAATGCAAATTAGTACAGCCACTATGGAAAACAGTGTGGAGATTCCTTAAAAAGCTGGAAATAGATCTGCCATATGACCCAGCAATCCCACTTCTAGGCATACACACAGAGGAAACCAGATCCGAAAGAGACACGTGCACCCCAATGTTCATCGCAGCACTGTTTATAATAGCCAGGACATGGAAGCAACCTAGATGCCCATAAGCAGACGAATGGATGAGGAAGCTGTGGTACATATACACCATGGAATATTACTCAGCCATTAAAAAGAATTCATTTGAATCAGTTCTAATGAGATGAATGAAACTGGAGCCCATTATACAGAGTGAAGTAAGCCAGAAAGATAAAGACCATTACAGCATACTAACACATATATATGGAATTTATAAAGATGGCAACGATAACCATATATGCAAAAAAAGAAAAAGAGACTCAGATGTATAGAACAGACTTGTGGACTCTGTGGGAGAAGGCGAGGGTGGGATGTTTCAAGAGAACAGCATCGAAACATGTATATCTAGGGTGAAACAGATCACCAGCCCAGGTTGGATGTATGAGACAACTGCTCAGGCCTGGTGCACTGGGAAGACCCAGAGGGATGGGGTGGAGAGGGAGGTGGGAGGGGGGACCGGGATGGGGAATACATGTAAATCCATGGCAAATTCATTTCAATGTCTGGCAAAAACCACTGCAATGTTGTAAAGTAATTAGCCTCTAACTAATAAAAATAAATGGAAAAAAAAAAAAAACAGCCAGAAGGTTAAAACACTACATAAAGAGGAATAAAGATGCGAGCAGATTTTTTTGTCAGAGAAAAAGTGGGAAAACAGTGAAACTATCTTTAACTTACTGGAAGAAAAAAATGTCAAGCTAGAATTTTGTACTGAACAAAACATATCTTTCAAAAATGAAGGTGAAATGCTCTTTCCAATTATAATAGCTCAAAAAATTGTTCACCCACAAACCTGCATTATAAGACATATTAAAGAAAGTCTTTTAGACAAGAATAAATGATACTGGGTAGAGATATGGATTTATAGTAGTAATGAACACTATAAATGGTAGCTTTGTGAGCAAATATAATTTTCTTCATTTTGTGTTACTCAGTCATGTCTGACTCTTTACAACTCCATAGACTGTAGCCCACAAGGCTCCTCTGTCCATGGAAGGCTGCAGGCAAGAATACTGAGTGAGTTGCCATTTCCTTCTCTAGGAGATCTTCCTGACCCAGGAATTGAACCCAGGTCTCCTGCATTGAAGGCAGATTTTTTACCATCTGAGCTACAGGCAAATCATATTATTTATTTGTTTAAAAGACCATTTACTCATTTAAGAAAGTAATATAATGTGGGGCTTATAAGGTACTTAGAAACAAAATATTTAACAGTAGTACAAAGACTGAGTGAGGATTTATAAGGTTTATATGATGTCTGAAATGTCTTAATATCATATATGACAAACCCACAGCAAGCATTACCCTCAATGGTGAAAAATTGAAAGCATTTCCCCTAAAATCAGGAACAAGATGAGGGTGCCCACTCTCACCACTACTATTCAACATAGTTTTGGAAGTTTTGGCCACAGCAATCAGAGCAGAAAAAGAAGTAAAAGGAATCCAGATAGGAAAAGAAGAAGTGAAACTCTCGCTGTTTGCAGATGACATGATCCTCTACATAGAAAACCCTAAAGACTCTACCAGAAAATTACTAGAGCTAATCAGTGAATATAGTAAAGTTGCAGGATATAAAATTAACACACAGAAATCTCTTGCATTCCTATACACTAACAATGAGGAAACAGAAGGAGAAATTAAGGAAACAATACCATTCACCATTGCAACAAAAAGAATAAAATACTTAGGAGTATATCTACCTAAAGAAACAAAAGACCTATACATAGAAAACTATAAAACACTGATGAAAGAAATCAAAGAGGACAGAAACAGATGGAGAAATATACCGTGTTCATGGATTGGAAGAATCAATATTGTCAAAATGGCTATACTACCCAAAGCATTCTATAGATTCAATGCAATCCCTATTAAGCTACCAACGGTATTTTTCACAGAACTAGAACAAACAATTTCACAATTTGTATGGAAATACAAAAAACCTTGAATAGCCAAAGCAATCTTGAGAAAGAAGAATGGAACTGGAGGAATCAACCTGCCTGACTTCAGACTATACTACAAAGCCACAGTCATCAAGACAGTATGGTACTGGCACAAAGACAGAAATATATATCGATAGAACAGAGTAGAAAGCCCAGAGATAAATCCACGAACCTCTGGTCACCTTATCTTCAACAAAGGAGGCAAGGATATACAATGGAAAAAAGACAACCTCTTTAACAAGTGGTGCTGGGAAAACTGGTCAACCACTTGTAAAAGAATGAAACTAGAACACTTCCTAACACCATACACAAAAATAAACTCAAAATGGATTAAGGATCTAAATGTAAGACCAGAAACTATAAAACTCCTATAGGCGAACACAGGAAAAACACTCTCCAACATAAATCACAGCAGGATCCTCTATGACCCACCTCCCAGAATATTGGAAATAAAAGCAAAAATAAACAAATGGGACCTAATTAAACTTAAAAGCTTTTGCACAACAAAGGAAACTGTAAGCAAGGTGAAAAGACAGCCCTCAGATTGGCAGAAAATAATAGCAAACTAAGCAACAGACAAAGGATTAATCACAGATATACAAGCAACTCCTGCAGCTCAATTCCAGAAAAATAAATGACCCAATCAAAAAATGGGCCAAAGAACTAAACAGACATTTCTCCAAAGAAGACATACAGGTGGCTAACAAACACATGAAAAGATGCTCAACATCACTCATTATCAGAGAAATGCAAATCAAAACCACAATGAGGTACCATTACGTGCCAGTCAGGATGGCTGCCATCCAGAAGTCTACAAGCAATAAATGCTGGAGAAGGTGTGGAGAAAAGGGAACCCTCTTACACTGTTGGTGGGAATGCAAACTAGTACAGCCACTATGGAGAACAGTGTGGAGATTTCTTAAAAAACTGGAAATAGAACTGCCAAATGACCCAGCAATCCCACTTCTGGGCATACACACAGAGGAAACCAGATCTGAAAGAGACACATGTACCCCAATGTTCATCGCAGCACTGTTTATAATAGCCAGGACATGAAAGCTACCTAGATGCCCATCAGCAGACAAATGGATAAGGAAGCTGTGGTACATATACACCATGGAATATTACTCAGCCATTAAAAAGAATTCATTTGAAACAGTTCTAATGGGATGGATGAAACTGGAGCCCATTATACAGAGTGAAGTAAGCCAGAAAGATAAAGACCATTACAGTATACTAACACATATATATGGAATTTAGAAAGATAGTAATGATAACCCTATATGCAAGACAGAAAAAGAGACACAGATGTACAGAACAGAATTTGGACTCTGTGGGAGAAGGCGAGGGTGGGATGTTTCGAGAGAACAGCATCGAAACATGTATATTATCTATGGTGAAACAGATCACCAGCCCAGGTTGGGTGCATGAGACAAGTGCTCGGGCCTGGTGCACTGGGAAGACCCAGAGGGATCGGGTAGAGAGGGAGGCGGGGCGGGGGATCGGGATGGGGAACACATGTAAATCCATGGCTGATTCATGTCAATGTATGGCAAAAACCACTACAATATTGTAAAGTAATTAGCCTCCAACTAATAAAAATAAATGAAAAAAAATGGTATAATATCTCTTGAAGGTCGGCTATAATAGGTCAAAGATATATGTTAGGAACTCTAAATCAATCCCCGAAATAATACAATGACCATTATAGCTAATAAGTCAACAAAGTAGATCAGGTGGCATCATGAGATAGTGACAGTTTAGGAATAAGGCAGGGTTATTTTTTTTCACCTCTGTTCAGCTTTGTATTGGTGGATCTAGCCAGTGCAATAAGTCATGAAAAAGACATATGGAATGTAAAAGAGCTAAAACTATCTTTACTTGAAGATGTCATGATCAAAATGTAAGTCTGCTTAAACCATAAGTGTGCCATCAGACTTTCTATGTAATTCCAGAAAAAAGGGGGTGGGGGCTAGTAGAAGTTATATGAGTTTAGGAAGTTTGCAAAGTACAAATCAATTTATGGAAACCAATTATATAGCATTTATATGAGGTACTGAGGGTAGTGAAAATCACAGAGATAGGGAATAGAGTTGTTGTTGCCAGGGGCTGTGGAGTGGGGAAATGGGAGGCTGTTGTTTAATGCGTATAGAGTTTTAGTTTTACAAGATGAAAACAACCATGAATGTGGATGGTTGACAGTTGAGCAACATTATGAATGTATTTAATACCACCGAACTCTGCACTTAAAAATGATTAAGATGGAAAATCTTATGTGCATTTTACCAAGATAAAGTTTTAAAAATCAACTATGTGTCTGCATTTTAACAGAAAAGTAAGATGTTAAAACTTAAAAACATTTAAAGTTTTTAAATTGTAAAACTATTTTATAATACCATCAGAATATATGAAATTCTTAGGGATAAATGTGACCTGTACTCTAGCAACTGCCCTGCAAAAGATTAGCACCCCATACTTTGAAAGACATACTGTGCTTGTGGATCAGAAACCAATATTGTTAATATGTCAGCTCTCCCCAAAGTGACCTATAAAGTCAACTGATACCAGCTCAAATTCCAGCAGGCTTTTCTTATAGAAATCAATAGCTGAGTCAAAAATTCATCTTAAAATCCAAAGAGTCAGACAAGACATACTTTTAAATTACAGTAATTAAGACAGTGTGGTAATGTAAAGATAAACAGTCCCATTCAGGGACTTCCCTGGTTGTCCAGTGGTTAAGACTCCACTCTTCCATTGCAGGGGGCTGGGATTCAACCCCTGGTCAGGGAACTAGGACCCTACATGCAATATGCCCCTCCTCAAAAAAGCAGTAATAGGAGAAAAAAAAAAAATACAGCATCCAGAATTAGACCTACTTATCTATTATACCTCAGCTTAAATGTAAAATCCAAAGCTATAAAACTTCTAGAAGAAACCATTAAGAAAAAAAACAAAAACTTTTTCTCATTGAGTTAAGGAATAATGTCTTAGAATCAGTACCACAAGCATGATTTATGAAAGAAAAATTGATAAATTGCACTTCATCAAAAGTAAAATCTAGTCTTCTAAAAGTACTTTGGAGAGTATGAAAATACAAATCACAGACTCTAGGAAAATATTTATAAATCATATATCTGATATCGAAAATATATGACGAACTCTCAAAACTCAACGTTAGGGAAAGGAACTAAGAGTCTAGCCCTTTACTGCTTGTAGATCTTTGTTGTTGGTTTTCAAAGGGAGAGAGAATGGGGAAGAAAATGCAAGTGAATTTTTTCCATATTTACCCTGTTTAAAATATCTTCAATACTATGGCATTTTGTCTCTTATGTTTTGTCTCTTATATTATAGTGAGGTAATAGGTTTTCTTTAGTTTCTATATATCTTACCATTCAGATTTAGAGCTCAGTGTTGGGGACCACTTAGCACTGACTTCCAGCTACTAATGCTACCTTAGTCTCTACTCCAGAAATCTCTATCCACTCACTCTTCTTAGACTACCAAGGAGTTTCTTTCAAAGTGTTCATAAAACGCCCTGACTTTGTCCGGGCCCATAGAGTGAGCCAGTGGTAGTAAAGACTTAACCCAGACTTGGGCATCTGAAGGTCATTGCCCTTTTTTTTTACTCCAGCTGCTTGGTTGAAATGAGTTTAGGGTTCTAATTTTTGCTCTTCCTATTCAGTTATGTGAACTTGATTCAGTCATTTAATTTCTCTGATCTTCCATTTTCTCAGATGGAAAATGAGAAAGTAGATTGAAAGAGAGGTAAGACTCTAAGGCTTTTCATTCTTTCTATTATTTTGTTATCCTTCAGTGCTTCTTCATGTTTCCTGCCCTTTGCTCAGCAATTTTCCCCTCTTTTCTCTTTTTACCACCGGTGAGCTCTCCTTGTGAGTCAAGTTGTATAAAAGTTGTCGTTATTGAGTGACATGTGTACCTCACAAACTCTTAGATTTCTCCTGAGCATTCCTCGCTGACTATAGCCCTATTTTCCTGTCTTCCCACCAGCAGGATGTCCCTACAGTTGTGTTTTTTTCTGTGTCTAAAGCACACCATACTTTAAAACTGAAAATCAATTTTTATCATTGTCATCTTGAACATACCCAGCTAGAAAACTTACTTCTAAATTTGCACAGGCAGAAACAGTTGTCTTCTCGTTTTTTTACTCCCTGAGATTTCTCTTATTCAAGGGTAGTTATTTAATGACAAGTCTGCCCTTTTCTATAGCTCCAAAGTAATCGTTGGAAAAAATTGCATTTCTTTAGAACTTTTTTCTTTTTTTTTGTAACTTTTTTTTTCTTTTTACATTTCTTTTTAATTGAAGGATAATTGCTTTACAGAATTTTGTTATTTTCTGCCAAATATCAACATGAATCAGCCATAGGTACACATATGTCCCCTCCCTCTTGAACCTCCCTCCCATCTCCCTCCCCATCCCACCCTCCAGGTTGTTACAGAGCCCCTGTGTGAGTTCCCTGAGTCATGCAGCAAATTCCCATTGGCTCTGTTTTACATGTAGTAAGTTTCCATGTTACTCTCTCCAAACATCTTACCCCTTCCTTCCTCCCCCTCCACCCAGCCATGTCCTTAAGTCTGTTTGAGCACTGATGGAATTGTATGGTTGAGGGAAGGGTGCATGGCAGTACTGCACAGTTTTAGTCCTAGTGAGGAAAAAACTAGCTGTGGAGGTGCTGAGTACAAGAGTAGCTGTAACCTTGTTTTTATATTGCCCTGTAATCCTGATGCTCTTCATCTTCAACTCACACTGCCACTTTGTCATTCTTTTACATTTATATTAACCCCATTTGGTTGTGCATCATCATTTCTCAGAAATTTTCTTTCACAGAAGCTTAAATCACTAACCAGGCACTTTTGCTTAAATAGAAGCCACTTTTCAAAATGTAAAATAGGACATTTCCATTTGTGGCTAGGAGGTGTAGTTGGAAAGCCTGTGGCTGCTTTAATTCTGGTACTTTTCTTTCATGAATCTGATGTCCGTGTGAGAACACTTCCACACCATCCAGCCTTCTCCGACTTCCTTACCCTCTTCTCTCCTTCCACACTTTCTTATGGTCGGGAATCAGGGCTAACATTTCTAGCTAGTTTGGGACTGTGTTAATAAACTAGCCATTACTTCATTTTTAAATAATATCACCATATATGCATGGGTGCATGCTCAGTTGCTTTCAGTTCAGTTCAGTTGCTCAGTTGTGTCTGACTCTGCGACCCCATGAATCACAGCACGGCAGGCCGCCCTGTCCATCACAAACTCCCAGAGTTTACCCAAAACTCATGTTAATTGAGTCGGTGATGCCATCCAGCCATCTCATCCTCTGTCATCCCCTTCTCCTGCTCCCAATCACTCCCAGTATCAGGGTCTTTTCTAATGAGTCAACTCTTCGAATGAGGTGGCCAAAGTATCGGAGTTTCAGCTTCAACATCAGTCCTTCCAATGAACACCCAGGACAGATCTCCTAGGATGGACTGGTTGGATCTCCTTGCAGTCCAAGGGACTCTCAAGAGTCTTCTCCAACACCACAGTTTAAAAGCATCAATTCTTTGGTGCTCAGCTTTCTTCACAGTCCAACTCTCACATCCATACACGACTACTGGAAAAACCATAGCCTTGACTAGACGGACCTTTGTTGGCAAAGTAATGTCTCTGCTTTTTAATATGCTATCTAGGTTGGTCATAACTTAAAACATAAAAGGTCATAACTTAAAACATAACATAAAAGGAGTAAGCATCTTTTAATTTCATGGCTGCAGTCACCATCTGCAGTGATTTTGGAGCCCAGAAAAATAAAGTCTGACACTGCTTCCACTATTTCCCCATCTATTTCCCATGAAGTGATGGGACCAGATGCCGTGATCTTAGTTTTCTGAATGTTGAGCTTTAACCCAGCTTTTTCACTCTCCTCTTTCATTTTCATCAAGAGGCTCTTCAGTTCTTCACTTTCTGCCATAAGGGTGGTGTCATCTGCATATCTGAGGTTGTTGATATTTTTCCCGGCAGTCTTGATTCCAGCTGTGTTTTCATCCAGCCTGGCATTTCTCATGATGTACTCTACATAGAAGTCAAATAAGCAGGGTGACAAGTACAGCTTTGATGTACTCTTTTCCCAATTTGGAACCAGTTCATTGTTCCATGTCTGGTTCTAACTGTTGCTTCTTGACCTGCATACAGATTTCTCAGGAGGCAGGTAGTATGCTCTGGTATTTCATCTCTTTAAGAATTTTCCACAGTTTGTTGTGATCCACACAGTCAATGGCTTTGGCATAGTCAGTAAAGCAGAAGTAGATGTTTTTCTGGAACTCTTGCCTTTTTTGTGATCCAGCGGATGTTGGCAATTTGATCTCTGATTCCTCTGCCTTTTCTAAATCCAGCTTGAATATCTGGAAGTTCACAGGTCACGTAGTGTTGAAGCCTGGCTTGGAGAATTTTAAGCATTACTTCTGCTAGTGTGTGAGATGAGTGCAATTGTGCGGTAGTTTGAACATTTCTTTGGCATTGTTTTTCTTTGGGATTGAAGTTAAAAAATAAGCTGATTATTTAAAGAGATCAGCTAGCCATGGTTGGGCCTAACTAGCTTAAGTAAGATCTGTCCTTTTCAGAAAGATTCTTTGATGCTATTGCCTATGTTTTAACTATACTAGTAAAAATTTAGTGTTGAATAATAATGAATCAAACCCAATGAAACTTGCAGTGTCAAAATTAAGTATAATTATTGCAATTCTGCATTTCACAATTTATAACATTTTCAACTGAAAACCCAAAGTAGATGCAAGACTTCTGTTTTACTGACTTACTCTGATTAAAGAGACTTACTGTATACATAGGGATGTAAAAGAGGAAAGAAGAGAAGTAAAGATGGATCGTTGGATGGACAAGAAAACAATGCCAGGTATTCTATTCTAAATACTGCAGGAGGGTTACATTAAGTCTCTTTTATCAAATGTGAACAGACCTGATGTTATCTAAGGGTCCTTCCAGCTCTAACTTCTGCGATGCTAAATCTTAAGACTACTGAGCAGGAGGAGATCTCTGAGACTAGAGCAGTCAGATTAATTTAGGATTTGGAGTTCAATGTTTGACTGGTTTTGTTATATGATTGTAATCTCCCAAACCATATGAATGATTTATGTATTGCTAAGTACATTTATTTCATTTCAAGCAGGGTATTCATTAAAAGAAAGCTCTGATAAATACTGTACTCTAGGAGTACGGTATCTTCCTTGTTACTTTGATAGCTTTTTAGGTGCTTTTTAATCAGTCACATATAAATACACTACTTATAAAGGCAGTATGTTGAGAGAATAAGCTAGAAAGAAATATAAAGATAACTTGTGTGTTTTCTGAATACAGCACTCTTAAGCACTGAAACCTCTCAGTCTGTTGTTCCTGTCTTTTACTGTGTATCAGTAAGACCTTTCATTGGCATTGGGAGTAACACTGTTCTAGTTGTGATGCGAAAAGCTCAGCTTCTCTGTTCACTGATGCCAAATTGAATCTTGGAGACAGAGTTTCAGGTGAAATAGAAAGAGATAGCTTTATTACTTTGCCAGTCAAAAGGGGAACACAGTAGGCTAACCCCTTAAAAACTGATCCCCCCTCCCTTGTGAATAGGGAGAGCTTATATAGTCAGGCAGGGGAATGTGATAAAGGATAAAGGCAGTAATACTCTTGCATCCCTTCTTTCTTCTGCACAGTTTCAAAAGGGTGGGGTTGCTGACAAGATTAGAGTGTGTGCAGGATCTTAGGGTCTCCTAATCTTGATGAACATCTCTGGCCCCTATATCCTGCCTCAGGTAGTTTCCTGACTATTCCTCCTTTGTAGGAGTTCTGTTTTGTCCCTTGGAACTCAGGTCATGGAAACTGGAGTCTTGGCTGTAAGAAATGGGGGATCAAAAGGCCTCCATGCCGAGGAACCCCACAGGATCCTGCTTGGCATCCGGAGGACGTACTAGACTCCACATATGGTCCTATTCACAGCTGAGATTTATTGCAATGAAAGGACACAGAGCAGACTCTACAAAGGGAGAAGGTAAATGGTGTGAAGTCTGAAGAAAATCATGTACAACCTTAAAAGAATTTTGTCAAAGTGGAGTCACACCAGATGTACTTGTTACCTGAAAACTGGGTTCACCTCTTGGTGGGTTAGTAAACAAAATGAAGCCAGACATCAGGAGAAGGGAGGGTTTATATTTACTTGCAGCGACTAGGAAGAACATTAGGAATTTTTCCCAAAGCAGTGTCTCCCTGAGCAGCAGAATATGAGAAGTTTTAAGCTTAGAGTACATCACGTTTTTAAAGCAATTTTTTTTTTTAACTGTATGGTTTTCCCTTAAAGTTCTAGTTGCCTGGTCTCATTGGGGTCAAAACAAATTCTCCAGCTCTGATTCAGTTTTATCTTTTCCCCTATAATATATTTAACTCTCTTGCTTTTTCAGTGATCCAGCGGATGTTGGCAATTTGATCTCTGGTTCCTCTGCCTTTTCTAAAACCAGCTTGAACATCTGGAAGTTCACCGTTCACATACTCCTGAAACCTGGCTTGGAGAATTTTGAGCATTATTTTAGTAGTGTGTGAGATGAATGCAATTGTGCAGTAGTTTGAGCATTTTTTGGCATTGCCTTTCTTTGGGATTGGAATGAAAACTGATCTTTTCCAGTCCTGTGGCCACTGCTGAGTTTTCCATATTTGCTGGCATATTGAGTTCAGCACTTTCACAGCATCATCTTTCAGGATTTGAAATAGCTCAACTGGAATTCCATCACCTACACTAGCTTTCTTCGTAGTGATGCTTTCTAAGGCCCACTTGACTTCACATTCTAGGATGTCTGGCTCTAGGTGAGTGATCACACCATCGTGATTATCTGGGTCGTGAAGATCTTTTTTGTACAGTTCTTCTGTGTATTCTTGCCACTTCTTAGTATCTTCTGCTTCTGTTAGGTCCATACCATTTCTGTCCTTTATTGAGCCCATCTTTGCATGAAATGTTCCCTTGCTATCTCTGATTTTCTTGAAGAGATCTCTAGTCTTTCCTATTCTGTTGTTTTCCTCGATTTCTTTGCATTGATCCCTGAGGAAGGCTTTCTTATCTCTCCTGGCTATTGTTTGGAATTCTGCACTCAAATGGGTGTATCTTTCCTTTTCTCCTTTGCTTTTTGCTTCTCTTCTTTTCACAGCTATTTGTAAGGCCTCCTCTGACAGCCATTTTGCTTTTTTGCATTGCATTTTCTTGGGGATGGTCTTGATCCCTGTCTCCTGTACAATGTCATGAACCTCCGTCCGTAGTTCATTAGGCACTCTGTCTATCAGATCTAGTCCCTTAAATCTATTTCTCACTTCCACTGTATAGTCATAAGGGATTTGATTTAGCTCATACCTGAATGGTCTAGTGGTTTTCCCCACTTTCTTCAATTTAAGTCTGAATTTGGCAATAAGGAGTTCATGGTCTGAGCCACAGTCAGCTCCCAGTCTTGTTTTTGCTGACTGTATAGAGCTTCTCCATCTTTGGCTACAAAGAATATAAGCAATCTGATTTCATAGGTGTTCATTGGAAGGACTGATGTTGAAGCTGAAACTCCAATACTTTGGCCACCTGATGTGAAGAGCTGACTCATTTGAAAAGACCCTGATGCTGGGAAAGACTGAAGGCAGGAGGAGAAGGGGACGACAGAGGATGAGATGCTTGAATGGCATCACCGACTCAATTAACATGAGTTTGGGTAAACTTCAGGAGTTGGTGATGGACAGGGAGGCCTGACGTGCTGCGGTTCATGGGGTCGCAGAGAGTCGGACATGACTGAGCGACTGAACTTAACTGAATATTTTTAACAGTTCATCATATAGTTAGAGCTCACAAAATAAACTTGAAAGCAATTAGTTATAGCCACTATCCTAATAAAGTATATATTCCTCACAAAGTAGAAGTGTTACCATTTGAATTTCATTTTTATGACTCCTTACAAGAGACTTTAAATGTCAGTCTTTGTATTTTCACACATGTGAAAGATTAAATGAAGTTTACATCTAAGAGTAATGAACTTTGTTAGCAAAAGGCTGAACATCATTTTCTAAAAATAAATTTCACATGAATCTTTTCTCCAGATGATTTGGATTTTAAATGTGTTTGACTGCGACATGTTTGCATAAGTACATACAGATGGAAGAAGTAGAAATAGACACAGCCTGAGATTTCCGTGTTTCGGTCCTCTTCACCGTAATTGCTCACGTGAGATAGCAATACTAGCTGCTGTGCATGCTTCATCGTTGACTCTGCAGTGCGTTACTTCCCTTCTCACCAGTAAACAGACAGCTGTCACTGTGAGAAACGCTAAGCATGCTGACTCTACCCTAGAATATACTTCTTGCGTTTTAAATACTGTGTGAATGTGAAAGATTTTATGAGTGACCTTTGGACAAGCTATAGCATTCTACTTGCTTAAGCCATATTTGAGGGTGTTTTCTTTTTTAATTTAATTAATTTATTGATTTAGTTTTGACTGTGCTGGGTCTTCATTGCCTCCTGGGCTTTTCTCTAGTTGTGGCGAGTAGGGGCTACTGTTGATTGCAGTGTGCAGGCTTCTCGTGGTGGCTTCTCTTGTTGTGGAGCATGGAGCCTAGGGTGCACAAGCTTTAGTAGTTGCAGCATGTGGGCGCAATAGTTGTGGTGCAGGAGCTTAGTTGCACCATGGCATGTGGTGAATCAGGGATCAAACCGCGTCTCCTGCATTGAGGGGTGGATTCTTTACCACTGAGCCACCAGGGAAGCCCCTAGGGGTGTTTGTTTATAATTATAGTCTTGCTCTAGGGTTTGCTGTTTGGTGGACAAGATATTTTTCTGCTCATTCCTCAAGGATTCATGAATTTTGGATCCAGAATGCTTGGGTTTACGTACATTAAACTCTGCCTCCTTGGGCAAGTTATTAATACTTAACATCAGTAAGCCTCAGTTCCCTCATCTGCAAGATGGGTGAAATGTAATGAGTATTCCCTGCTGGCTCAGACTATAAAGAGTCTGCCTGCAGTGCCGGAGCCCCGAGTTTGATCCATGGGTCGGGAAAATCCCCTGGAGAAGGAAATGGCAATTTGTTCCAGTATTCTTGCCTGGAAAATCCCATTAAGTGAGCAGCCTGGCAGGCTACAGTCCATAGGGTCACAAAGAGTCAGACAAGACTGAGTTACTTTACTTTCACATCTAACAGAGTATCTTTCAGGATTGAAAAGTTAATAAATGCAAGGAGAATTGTACTGTACTGTAATATATAACAGCTAACTTCCCAGTTGTTTTCATCAGTTACTGTTATTGATTTTCTTGAGATTGTGCAGTAAGTTCTGGTGGGAACCAAAAATGTCATCTGTTTGGGAATGACCTTCTGTTTAGTTATTCATTTTTTGTACTTAATGACATTCAGTCTGAATTATTATGTCAATTTATGTACTATCACATCTTGTTTTTATTTCTGTTTGTCCTGCAGTACTGTATTCACTAGAATTGAGTGCTTTGAAATAAAATTGAGATTGGTGAATGAAGGTTTTCTTTTTAATCTTCTAGTAATAAAATTTTTGTAACCACCAGTGTTCATTTGGTTTAAAGCACAATGGCAAATGGTGCTTTCTAAAATGAATTGCTATGTTCAACTCTTATTTGAGTTCATCAGAATTAGTGGTTAAGCTTAGATCTGTGGTCCGTCTCGACTAGCCTTTGATCGTCCACAGGTTCTCAAGGAGAGAACATCAGTAAATCCAGAACTAGCAGATTTTGTTAGTTAGTTAGTTAGCCTGCCCAGATTTTGTTTTAATTTTTCCTGCCTTTATTTTCATTCAAACATGGCTGTTTGTTTTCTTTAAATCATTTAGAGGAGAGGTTCTACCCCAAGAACTCCAGAAATAGCTGGAGAGATTAGTATTTAGTCATTGTGAACATGAGCCTGGAAAAACAAGATTTTTAAGATAGTTTATTGTTAGTATATTACTTTTTAAGATGGTTTATTGTTTCTTAGTTATTGTTAAGCTAATATATTCTGGTCTTAGAATATTCAAGCAATTCAGAAATAAACATATTAATTCCAAATCCTCAGTATTCTCCTTCTTCAGCAATAACTACTGTTAACTTTGTATGTTATTCCAGATTCTTTTCCATGTATATCTGATACTTTAATTTATAGAAAGGTAGGTTAATACTATACATATAATTTTTAGAACTTTTATTTTCTTACTTAATAATATGTATCATATACTTTCCAGTGGATTATATGTATATATGAATAGCATCTTTTATTCTCACTTAGCATTTTAGTGTATGGATATATCAATTTATTTAATCAACTCCTTATTGATGCATATTTGGGTCATTTCTAATTTTCTGTTACAACGAATACTGCAGTAACTATCCTGGTACATATAATTTTTAGTATGCTTACAAGTATTTCTATTCCTTAAAGTAGAAGTGTGTGCTCGAAGAAAATTGTAAAAAAAATTAAGTGGTAGATATTGACAAATTAGAGGTACTTGTTGAAAAATAAAAGTAATTCATATATTAATTATAGGTACTAGCAATGGGAATGGTAACCTTTGCTTTGCACTCATTTGAGGTAGCTCCTATATAAACATTTAATAGTGAATCTACTCCTGCTTCCTTGACTACGCTAAAGCCTTTGACTGTGGATCACAACAAACTGGAAAATTCTTAAACAGATGGGAATACCAAACCACCTTACCTGTCTCCTTAGAAACCTGTGTGCAGGTCAAGAAGCAACAGTTAGAACCAGACGTGGAACAATGAACTAGATCAAAATTGGGAAAGGAGTATGTCAAGGCTGTATATTGTCACCCTGCTTATTTAACTTTTAGAGTACATCATGCAAATGCCGGATTGGATGAAGCTCAAGCTGGAATCTAGGCTGCAGAGAGAAATACCAACAACCTCAGATATGCAGATGACACCAGCAAGCACCAGAAGGCAAAGAGGAACCAAAGAGCCTCTTGATGAAGGTGAAAGAGGAGAGTGAAAAAGCTGGCTTAAAACTCAACATTCAAAAAATGAAGATCATGACATCTGGTCCCATCACTTCTTGGCAAATAGATGGGGAAACAATGGAAACAGTGACAGACGTTATTTTCTTGGACTCCAAAATCACTGCAGACGGTGACTGCAGCCTTGAAATTAAAAGACACTTGCTTCTTGGAAGAAGAACTGTAACAAACTTAGCGTATTAAAAAGCAGAGATGTCACTTTGCCGAAAAAGGCCCATCTAGTCAAAGCTGTGGTTTTTCTGTTAGTTGTGTGTGGGTGTGAGAGCTGGACCGCAGAGAAAGGCTGATCCCTGAAACACTGACGCTTTGGAACTGTGGTGCTGGAGACGACTGCTGAGAGTTCCTGGGCTGCAAGAAGATGCTGCCAGTCCATCCTAAAGGAGATCAGCCCAGAATATTCATGGGAAGACTGATGCTGAAGCTCCAGTACTTGGCCACATGATGTGAAACAGCTGACTCATTGGAAAAGACCCTGATGCTGGGAAAGATTGAGGGCAGGAGAAGAAGGGGGTGACAGAGTATGAGATGGCTGAATGGCATCATTGATTCAGTGGGCATGAGTTTGCGCAAGCTCTGGGAGATAGTAAAGGGTAGGGAAGCCTGGAGTGTTGCAGCTGAGTGAACAGCTGGTTTCTCATTCATATCTGTTCTTTATGTTTATTTATTGGTCTTTTATTATTAGATAGTAAAAGGAAGGCATGGAGGTGAAAGGAAGTATGGGTGTTGACTTTCTCATTTTATAGAGATACAAGCTAAAGTAGTGGATGAAGTAGAGATTATAGTTATCATTCAAAGTTAGAAAGGTATTGAACAGAGTTAGAAAAAAAAGTTAGAAAGGTATACAAAGGTATTGAACAGAAGAACTAAAGATTTAAAACACAGCTAAGGAAAACAAAGCTAAGGAGTATGTCAAAACTATGTATTGTCACCCTGCTTCTTTAACTTCTATGCAGAGTACATCATGAGAAACTCTGGGCTGGATGGTGCACAAGCAGGAATCAAGATTGCTGGGAGAAATATCAAAAACCTCAGATATACAGATGACACCACCCTTATGGCAGAAAGTGAAGAAGAACTAAAGTGCTTCTTGATGAAAATGAAAGAGGAGAGTCAAAAGCTGGCTTAAAGCTCAGCATTCAGAAAACTAAGATCATGGCATCTGGTCCCATCACTTCATGGGAAATAGATGGGGAAACAGTGGAAACAGTGGCACATTTTATTTTGGGGGCTCTAAAATCACTGCAGATGGTTACTGCAACTATGAAATTAAAAGACCCTTCCTCCTTGGAAGAAAAGTTATGACCAACCCAGACAGCATATTAAAAAGCAGAGACATTACTTTGCCAACAAAGGTCCATCTCGTCAAGGCTACGGTTTTTCCAGTAGTCATGTATGGATGTGAGAGAAAGCTGTGAAGAAAGCTGAGCGCCGAAGAATTGATGCTTTTGAACTGTGGTGTTGGAGAAGACTCTTGAGAGTCCCTTGGACTGCAAGAATGTCCAACCAGTCCATCCTAAAGTAAATCAGTCCTGAATATTCATTGGAAGGACTGATGCTGAAGCTGAAACTCCATTACTTTGGCCACCTGATGCGAAGAACTGACTCATTGGAAAAGACCCTGACGCTGGGAAAGATTGAAGGCGGGAGGAGAAGGGGGCGGCAGAGGATGAGATGGTTGGATGGCATCACCAGCTGAATGGACATGAGTTTGAGTAAACTTCAGGAGTTGATGATGGACAGGGAGGCCTGGCGCGCTACAGTCCATGGGGTCGCAAAGCGTTGGATACAACTGAACAACTGAACTGAACTGAAGGAAAACTAAAGGATGTAGTATAAGTGAGCTGAATTGTGTATCTTTCATAGTGAGGAATATACTGTATCTTCCTTAACAAGTAGCTGTGATTCAAGAAATAGAGGTCTATACATGTAATTTAAAAGTTGTGGAGTTTAAAGTTTGACTGAATAACTAAAGTCATAAATAGAGCAGAAAGTTTATGTCTGAGGAGTGCAATTGGTAGTAGGGATCAGAGATGTTTTTATTTTTCATTTTACTTCCTATAACTTGGTATTTTTAGTAATACCCAGTGTTTCTCATGCCTGAACTAATACCAGTTTTGAATTAGGTTTGGCTTTGTTCGTGCTAAATCAGTTACTGAATCATCCATCTATTACTTTTCAACATCCAAAGTTTTATCGGTATTTTCTAATATTTTTATCCCAGTGTGCCTGTGCCTTTTTATATTCCTCTCCTGCCATTCCTTTACTGTTCAATCCACCAACTTTAATCAAAGCCCTGGTTTTATTTTTATATGTGTCAAATAAAAATCCATTCCAGTATCGAAGAGTCACTGATACATTAGTAAAACAACAACATGAAGTGACAGCTCTTAAAATGAAAAGTACACATATGATGAAGCTGCTTTGTTGGTAGTTCTGATAAACATTTTGTGAACTTTTGTTCAAAAGATTTTCTTAAAATGCACCTTTCTCCTATTTTTCCTTTTTTGGACTATAAGAAAGTTCTCCCTTATCTAGTGATTTTCAGTGAAATTAAATTTACTTTTCTCTGGTTTCTCTTTACTCAAAGTGAAATGTATAACGTCTACAGAAGGCAGGAGAATTCCTTATTGTTTCAGAAGAAGTTGGATGATGGTGATAATAACAGTGGCTATTATTTATTGATCATTTGTGTGTAATTTGTTTTATAAACATTATCTTCTATTAATCCTCAAAATACTATAAGTAATTATTATCTACTCCTTTTCACAAATGATGAAATAACTTTTCTAAGGTTAAGTAATTTGCCCAAAGTTAAACAGTTAGTGTTGGAGACATTATCAAATGACTCTAAAATTCATTCTTTTCCCACTTTCCCACTTTATTAAATTCATACCTGTTTTAATAACAGCAATAGCCAGTACTGGTATAGTACATACTTCATACTAGATTCTATATTAGAGTTCTGGCATTAACATTTGCAGACTGAGAAAAGCTCAAGAATCTTCTCTGAAGTACTGTCTTTATTTTTCTGTACTCACTGATATTTCTAATTCCAAGAGGGATTATAATATATATTTCATTCAGCTTTAACTAAACCAGGAGGCTGAAGAGAGCATTCATTACCTTGGCAAGGTTTTAGGAGAAAAATCCTATGTCTAGAGTTAGATACTTGGATCTATTCAAGCCCTGTCTGTGCCTAACCTGGCCTAACACACTGGATGTGCCTTCCTGTTAGGTCTGTGACACCGTGAGGCATTCAGATATGAGGAAGCCACTCTAGGATTCCTGGTTGATGCTTTGACTTTCCAGTATTAAATTCCTTGCTTCTTATTAAGGTTGTCCCCTTATTCCCTTACTCCCTCTCCCAAAAAGTTGCTTTAAAAAGAAGAATAATAAAAGTATTTTGGTCTCTTTCTTCAGTTTTACCCAGTGACAGTCTGACTTTATAAATTCAGACACTTGGCCATGAAAAATTCCTTTTTAATCCTGATTATTTTAACACTTTTGATTTAGGAAAGAATTTAATTTCCCTTTATTTTTTGTTTTTATTAAGATTTTGTGATTTGTGCAGCTGGTTCCTCTGACTTTCATAGAAGCATCTACTTCTGTGACTCATAAAAGACATTTTAGAAAGTTTATACTCCTGCCACATTGAGGAAAGCCCACTATTAGAACTAAAAACTGGGCAAAAATACAAAAGTAACTATTTAAGTAATCAAAAGCAGACAGTTGGTGGTGGGAAGTTAAAACCTGAAGGGGCAACCAGTTCAAGGGAGAATTAAATTAAAACCTGAAGGGGGAACCAGTTTGTGGGTCAGTTTCCTAGTGTTTTATTTTATTTTGTTCCTTTTTTCCCTGTGGTTTTTCCCCTAGTTATAGAGATGGACAACAGTGGCTCTGGAAGTTAAAACTGATATAAACCTCATTTTTCTATCCAGAGAAATCAAGAAAATGGGTCCTCATTTAAATAGTTTGAGGGAGAATCTTTACGTTTTTCCAGCGTTTCTCAGCTTTGTTCCTAAGACCCAGTTGCAAAGCTGCAGCTATAGTAGAGGTACTACAAAAGACACCCTGTCTTTCTTACCAAATAACCCAGGAAAAGTTACCTCTGTGATGAAAACACTGGGGGAAAAGTCATAAAAAAAGAGAGCTGGGTAGGGTGTCCCCTCACTTTGTGAATATCCAGCACAAGTGCTAGTTTGTGCGTGTCACACAGACCCACAGCAGCACAGCACAGTGTTTGAGAAGTGCAGTTCAGTTAGAACTACTCCTCAGAGGAGATGAGAAGGAACTTGTCTGCATTTAGCTGACCTGACTGCCTGTTAAAACAAGTTCTCTAGCAAGTTATAAAAGGGCAAAGGATTGATAGTCAAACAGCATAACATTTAAAATGTCCAGGGTATAATTCAAAATTACGCTACCTACAAAACCCCAGGAAATTATAACCAGTTCTCAAGGGAAAGGACAATGGATACCAACCCTAAGTGACCCAGATTTTGAAATTATCAGGAGGAGACTTTGAAACAGCTTCTATAGCAATTCTCCATGGCACAAATGTAAACACTTTGAGTAGATAACAGTTCTCAGCAGAGAAATAGAAACTGTTAATAACAACCAAGTGAAAATTTTGGAACCAAACAATAGAATGTCTGAAATTCAAGTTCACTGGGTGGGCTCATTAACATAATGGGTGACAGAAGAAAAAAAGTTGTTAAATCTAAATTTTCAGTAGAAATTATTCAGTTTTTAAAACATAAGAAAAGATTGGAGAAAAAGAAATGAATAGAGCCTTGAAACCTAATTTATTCCCAGAAGGAAGACAAATAATACATAAGAAAAGCTGGAAAGAATGACTGATTTTTTTTTTTTTTGCCTCTTCAGTTGGAAGGCTTATTTATTTTTTTCCCAATTATTTTTATTAGTTGGAGGCTAATTACTTTACAATATTGTAGTGGTTTTTGCCATACATTGACATGAATCAGCCATGGATTTACATGTGTTCCCCATCCTGATCCCCCCTCCCACCTCCCTCCGCATCCCATCCCTCTGAGTCATCCCAGTGCAGCAGCCCAGAGCACTTGTCTCATGCATCCAACCTGGGCTGGCAATGTGTTTCACACTTGATAATATACATGTTTCGATGCTGTTCTCCCAGATCATCCCACCCTCGCCTTCTCCCATAGAGTCCAAAAGTCTGTTCTATACATCTGTGTCTCTTTTTCTGTTTTGCATATAGGGTTATCGTTACCATCTTTTATAGATGCGTTAGTATACTGTATTGGTGTTTATCTTTCTGGCTTACTTCACTCTGTATAATGGGCTCCAGTTTTATCCATCTCATTAGACTGATACAAATGAATTCTTTTTAATGGCTGAGTAATATTCCATGGTGTATATGTACCACAGCTTCCTTATCCATTCGTCTGCTGATGGGCATCTAGGTTGCTTCCATGTCCTGGCTATTATAAACAGTGCTGCAATGAACACTGGGGTACACATGTCTCTTTCAGATCTGGTTTCCTCTGTGTGTATGCCCAGAAGTGGGATTGCTGGGTCATTTGGCAGTTCTATTTCCAGTTTTTTAAGGAATCTCCACACTGTTTTCCATAGTGGCTGTACTAGTTTGCATTCCCACCAACAGTGTAAGAGGGTTCCCTTTTCTCCACACCCTCTCCAGCATTTATTACTTGTAGACTTTTGGATAGCAGCCAGAATGACTGATTCTTAAGGGAGGAAAAAGAATAAGCCTTATGTAAGATACAAATCAGGGTAACTTTTTAAAAAAATCTTGGGATTTTAAAGGATATACTTTGCAAGGATATACTCAAGAATGTCAGTTTGCACAAAATTGTCTTGAAAATAAAGTACTGAAACATTTTCTCTCATAGAGATTGCTAGTTGCCCACCTATTATCTATTAGTCCTTATTCCTTCTTAAATGAATGCCAGTCTTATTGAGAGTAACAGTGTCTCTGGATAAAATCTGCACTACTCAGCCTCTTTTGCAGTGGGGTGGTCCTGGGATCCAGTTCTGGCCAGTGAGACATAAATAGAAAATGTCTCATGGGGCACAACAATTTCCCTCTAAGAAATGCCCTTAAGAGGACCGGGGGGTGGGGTTGCGTAAGAATAAAGCAGGCTCCACTGTCTGCTACACTCTTTAAAAAAAAAAAATGTTTATTTTAATTGGAGGATAATTACTTTATAATACTGTCAGTTTTGCCATACATCGACATGAAGCAGCCATGGGTGCACATGTGTCCCCTCATCCTGAACCCCCTTCCTACCTCCCTCCCCACCCCATCCCTCTGGGTTGTCCCAGAGCACTGGCTTTGAATGCCCTATTCATTTCATTGAACTTGGACTGGTTATCTATTTTACATGTGGTAATATACTTGTTTCAGTGCTATTCTCTCATATCTTCCCACCCTTGCCTTCTCCCACAGAGTCTGTTCTTTACATCTGTGTCTCTTTTGCTGCCTTGCATAAAAGGTCATCATTACTGTCTTTCTAAATTCCATATATATGCATTAATACACTGTATTGGTGTTTCTTTTTCTGACTTACCTCACTTTGTATAATAGGCTCCAGTTTCATCCACCTCATTAGAACTGACTCAAATGTGTTCCTTTTTATGGCTGAGAATTATTCTGTTGTATGTGCGTACCACAACTTCCTTATCCATTTGTCTGCCGATGGACATCTAGGTTGCTTCCGTGTCCTACCTATTGTAAACAGTGCTGCAATGAGCATTGAGGTACCTGTTTCTCTTTCAGTTCTGGTTTTCTCAGTGTGTATGCCCAGCAGTGGGATTGCTGGTCATATGGCAGTTCTAGTTCCAGCTTTTTGAGGAATCTCCGCACCCTTCTCCATAGTGGCTGTACTAGTTTGCATTCCCACCAACAGTGTTCCCTTTTCCCCATGCCCTCTCCAGCGTTGTTTGTAGACTTTTTGATTGCGGCCATTCTGACCAGCATGAGATGATACTGCATTGTGGTTTTGATTTGCATTTCTGTAACTCAGATGGTAAAGAACCCGCCTGCAGTGCAGGAGACCCGGTTCGATTCCTGGCCGGGTAGATGCGCTGGAGCAGGGATAGGCTATCCGCTCCAGTATTCTTGGGCTTCCCTGGTGGCTCAGCTAGTAAAAAATCTGCCTGCAGTGCAGGAGACCTGGGTTCCATCCCTGGGTTGGGAAGATCGCCTGGAGAAGGGAATGGCTACCCACTCGAGTATTCTGGCCTGAAGAATTCCATGTACTGTCACAAAGTCCATGGGGTCACAAAGAGTTGGACCTGACTGAGTGAATTTCACTTCACTTCAATAATGAGTGATGTTGAGCATCTTTTCATGTGTTTATTAGCCATCTACATGTCTTCTTTGGAGAAATGTCTGTTTAGTTCTTTGGCCCACTTTTTTGATTGGGTTGTTCATTTTTCTGGCATTGAGCTTATGACCTCCTTGTTA
This sequence comes from Odocoileus virginianus, assembly GCF_023699985.2. Lineage (NCBI taxonomy): Eukaryota > Metazoa > Chordata > Mammalia > Artiodactyla > Cervidae > Odocoileus > Odocoileus virginianus. Next base: position 37,287,206 of record NC_069695.1, read on the forward strand.
TTTTGGAGATTAATTCTTTGTCAGTTGTTTAATGTGTTATTATTTTCTCCCATTCTGAAGGCTGCCTTTTTGCTTTGCTTATAGTTTGCTTCGTTGTGCTGCACTCTTTTTTTATGCCTCTTTTTATCTTGTGTCCAGTCTCCTTTCACTATGGTAGCAGTTCTCAACCAGGAGTGATTTTGACCCCCAGGGGAAATTTGAGTGTCTGGAAACATCTTTGGTTGTTATAACTGACAGTTGCTAATAGTGTCTAGTAGGTGGAGGCCATAGATATTGGTAAACATCCTATAGTAGACAGGACAGTCTCCCACAACAAAGAATCATCTTGTCCAAATGTCAAGAGGTCAAGTTGAGAAGTTTTGCTTTATAGAATGCTGACCTGATGTTGGAGATTGAAGAGCCATTTTGTGAGTAGAAGGTAACAAGTCCATGCTGAACCAAAATCTAGAAGGAACTGAAGTCCTGATGACAGCACACAGTGCTATCACAGCCACAGACTGTTTCTTCCAGAGGCCTTGTACAAGAAACAGAAAACACCTAATTTATTTAAGCTAATGGACCTCTCTTTCTCTTATACATTTACTAACTGATAGAGTATTTATTTAAAAATTGTTAGTCATAAAAACTAGGGCAACTAAAATATAAATAGTCTTGAAGAGGTCTCAGGCATTGAAAAGAATAGGAAAAAAGCTTAGCATGGAATACCTGGGAAAAGAGGTGTAGAAAGTACATGTGGTGAGTAGAATCCAAAAATCTGGGAAATGTCAGAATTACTGTTATAATTTTGCCTGTTGTTGAAAAACTAAAGCTATCTTTAAAGGCATTGTGCTAGAATTTGGTCACCTGAACTTCCACTCTATCTGTAGTTAGCTTGGATCACAAAGGGACTTAACTGCTTCAGTCTCTATTGCCTGGGGCTGCAGTTCCATTCAAGGAAAAGTAATGGGGGTTAAGCACTGTATTCACTGTGGAAGGATAAGAGGTAGCCATTGGTTGACCTCTTTGGGACCTTTTCTGATTATGGCGGCAACATCAAAGCTAAAACATCATTTCTAGCCTTGGAGCTCAATAAAAATGATGCTGTCATTTGAGATCATGCCACACTAAGATCTAAAGAACTAAAACTCTTTGTTCTGAACAGAAAGAGGATAAAGGTATAGTAATAGTTGCTGGAAACAAAAAATGGAAAATTCAACATAAAAAAGCCCCTAACCATGAAATTGCTTCATGTTCTCAAGAAGATGGTATTTCTTTGCTTTAAAAGTGCTTGTTTGAAACTGTCACAGAGTAATGCCATACTCACCTATACAGGAACCCTTTAAGTAGCCATTTGTGGAATGCAGGAAGCTTAGGGCACTTGTAAATTTATACTTGTGACAGCCTGATTCTCACTGCAGAATTCTAGGTGTGAAAGTGTTAGTCACTCAGTCATGTCTGACTCTTTGCGACCCCATGGACTGTAGCCCACCAGGCTCATCTGTCCCTGGAATTCTCCAGGCAAGAATACTGGAGTGGATTGCCATGCCCTCCTTCAGGGAATCTTCCCAACCCAGGAATGGAACCCAGGTCTTCTACATTGCAGATGGATTCTTTACTATCTGAACCACCAGAGAAGCTTAAAAACACCTTCAAATATTCTAATCCATCCTCTTAGTATTGTGGGAAGTTCTGTGTCAGTAAAAGATATAGATTTTACCCTATAGTCTGTATCTAAAGATTTTAAAAGATTTAGGTCTGTATCTAAGGGTTTCAATCTAATGAAGCTAACAGCAAACATATACTGGGTCTGTACGCTGTCATCTCAAAATTAGTGTGATTGGGCTCCCCTGGTGCTCAGACGGTAAAGAATCTGCCTGCAATGCGGGAGACCTGGGTTCCATGACTGGTTGGGAAGATCCCCTGAAGGAGGGCATGGCAACCCACTGCAGTATTCTTGCCTGGAGAATCCCCATGGACAGAGGAGCCTGGTGGGCTATAGTCCATGGGATCGCAAAGAGTAGGACACAACTGAGCAACTAATCACAGCACAGCACAAAATTAAATTCTCAATTTCCCTTCCAAACCTGTAATTCTCTCATTTATCTAGCTCAGTAAATGGCATTCCTGTTCCTTCTCTTTCTCAGGGGAAAAAAAAATATTTGAAGTCATAATTCACATTTCTCTTTTCCTCTCACCCCACATCCAGTCCATCACCACTTGCCACCCATTCTAAATATATCCCAATGACCTCCACTGCTTACCGCCTTCACTGTTCCCACCCTGGTTCAGGTCCAGTTTTCACCAGGATTACCTCCTAGATTTTTACCCAATTGAAATGAAAACCTATATTCACATGAAAACCTACATTTGAATGTTTACGATTTATTAAAAACTGAAGACAATCCACATGGCTCTACTCAGCAAAAAAAAAGAGCGAAGTGCTGATGAACACACTACATGCATGAATCGCCAATGCATCATGCTAAGTGAAAGAAGCCAGACTCAAACTGTGAGTCCATTTGTATGACATTCTGAAGAGGAAAACTACAGAGACAGAAACAATGCAAGAATTTGTAGGACTGACTACAAAGCACAAGGAGTTTTTTTGGTATGATGGAAATTTCTTGATTTATTATAGTGATTACCCAACTGTACTCATTTCTTTAAACTTGAAGAACTGTAGGCTTAAGAAGAGTGAATCTTACTGTATATAAATTATATCTTAACTTAGAAAAAAATGAATTCTCTGTAATAGCAAAAGACTTATTCAGAGTTCTGTATGGGAAATAGAAACCACTTAAGATATTTTAAGCAAGAAGGAATTTTATACTAGGAATAAAAGCTTTGATAAGGCTTAAGAAGTAGGTTTATGTTGGACTTCTGGTGATGACTTCAGGATAGTATAGAACTAGTGTACTTGGAGCATGACCCTTTGAGACCATCCCTGGAACTATGCTGGAATCAGAAACATTGCGTCTACTGCAGTGGTCTCTGGACACCCAGGAAACCACAGAACAGACTCGTACCAATGAGACCGAGGGGTTAGGGAGGCAGGTCAACCAGCCATTGGTGCTTCTGCTGCTGCCACTGCTGCTTCTTAGCCCCAAAAGACTGAAAAACATTCCCTATTTTGTTACTGCTGGAGAGAATCTTCATGTCTTCACCATTGTCCTTGCCAGCAGAGACAAACAAAATCATGTGAAATAAGCAGAACCTAATTGACATCTAGAGCCCTGACTAATAGAAGGGAATATGTAGCTTCTCACATTTAACAATAAATGGAGGGTGAAGTAAGCCATGCCTCAGTGGTTAGCATAATATGTAAGCTTCCATCAATAAGGGACTGTTTAATGAATTATGGTGTGTTATACAGGAGATGAAGGATTGACCCAGGTGGCAGTTATTCTGTAAACTGCAGTATGTAATTGCACTGTTGAATTTTGGTTAATAAATTCTGGTGATTTAAGTATAGAACTCTTAAATCTATACTGAAGTCTGTATATTGCAGTTTCTATAATCCTACTTTTAAATTTGTGTTGCAAATATTGCTGTCTCTTGAAAATAGTTAAAATAACTTCTCTTTTTCAAAATTAACTTCAAAGGTTACAGGACAAGTTAAGCTTCCTAATACCCAGAATGCCATACATAAATTTAGAAAACAGAGTTTTTTTAAATGGCAAAAAATATAGAGGAGCTCTTTACTAACTTTTTACATGAGAGAAATCAACTACAGATAAAGGATTAAGTTTGTATAGAATACATAGTAGAACACAGCCTTCTCTCTTGACTGTGAAACCCAAGTGCTGCCTTCCAAGTGGTGTGAGGTCACTGTTAGAGGCGTGCGCTGATGTCCTCTCACATGTTGCCTTCTGGATGGCTGGCGTACGTACGTGCTCCTGTGTGTACATACACCCTCCAGAATGGGTTTGAGTGGACTCACTGCAAACTTAAAGCTCCAGGGCAAAGTATTTTAGTTTGTGAACAGAAGCCTCTTAAGTTCTGCCCTCTTTCACCCCCACAGAATAAAGTTCAAATTAAAAAGTATCTTTAAGTAAAAAATAAGCTGTTTTATTTTAAAGTGTAGGAGCAATGAGATGAGAGTGAATTGCCTCCAAAGCTAAATGGCCAGACTTCCTTTAATAGAGTTTAATTATTTTTATAGTTTTTCCCAAATGAGGACTCACAATAGCCATTTTAAGTAACCTAAAGCAGCTCTTTCATCTTCATTGCCAGCTTCAGACCCTAAACAAAGCATGAAGCGGGGTAGTGCACTGTTAAATTTTCAAATTGGATTTTTCATTATGTTTTATGATAACTTTTTATTTTTATCAAGTTGCATCTTGGCCTTCTGTTTAGACTCAGGAAGATTTATGGCAAATGATCTGGGTGCTTATTTGGACAAACAATTGCAATAAATCAGTTTACTGTTTCAATAAAATGTTATTAATAGAGCACATTATTCTGTTCAATATTATGTTATCTTTAAAATTAAGCAGAACATTAGTGGCAGTGAAACTAGTTTCGATCAATACATTCCTGTAATGAAACCTATTGTATAAGAAACTTTTCTTTTTAAGGAGGAAAAATGTCCTTAGTACAACTACCAACTTCTGACTCTAGAGATGTCATTTCATAGCTTCTAAAAAATCCTATTTGGTAGGATTTCTTTGTGTTTGTTTTGGTGTTAAGATAGTTTCCTGAAAGTTACCTTACAGCAGTTAAAGCATAAATGTTCCTTAAATTTGTTCCCTAATTTGTTTTTAATTGAAGAATTTAGTTGGCCCTTGACCTAGTAGGGACTCACTCAGGTGTGTGCCGCAATGAAATTGATGTCAGAACTGCTGTTGACAGCACCGTTTCTCTTCTAATGGTATAGAATTTCTGGTTAAATTTCTTATTGGAGTATAGACTCTTGAGAGTACCTTGGACTACAGGGAGATCAAACCAGTCAATCCTAAAGGAAAACAACCTTGAATGTTCAATGGAAGGACTGATGCTAAAGCTGAAACTCCAATAATTTGGCCACATGATGCAAAAAGTCGGCTCATTGGTAAAGACCCTGATGCTGAGAAAGATCGAAGGCGAGAGAAGGGAGCAGCAGAGAATGAGATGGTTAGATCACATCACTGACTCAGTGGACATGAATGTGAGCAAACTGTGGGATATAGTGAAGGACAGGGTAGCCTGGTGTGCTGCAGTCCATGGGGTTGCAAAGAGTCAGACACAACTTAGCAACTGAAGCAACAACAATAGATTTCAATTTTTCAAAATGCATATAATGATGAGAATTTACTAGGAGTGAGCCATAAAGGGTGATCTTTAATCACCCACTATACTTGCTGTTGAAATTTTAGAATGATGGCTTTAAAATCAAAGGTGGCTAAAGTCTCAGGCTGGTACTGCAGTCTTAGGACACCACTGTCCAGAGGTTGGTGTGTTGTTTCTGCTGCTGTGTCCTGTTTAGAGAGCAAAGTGCCTGGGAGAAGGCTGCTATTTAATAATGCCATGGAAAATTAGAGACGTTTGGATGTTAAACTGCATGTATTTTCCAGAGGAAATCTCCTAAGAGACACTTTATGCTTTCACTTGGTTCATAGTACTGTCATCACGTGGCAGTTTAAGGAGTCTGGAGACTTGTCAGAGTTCCAAGTTTACTCCTTTACTTCTATCACTTTGTATTTTTAATCTGAATGTAAGAAATAGTATCCTGGTGTGGTTTTGTTCTCATTAAATTAAAGTTTTGTTTTGGGAGATGATAGTTAAGATGAAAAAATAGTTATGAAAATCTAAGCCATCCTACATATTCTACTGGCTTAGGATAACGTTTCCATAGCCCATCAGGCACATAATTTGATCATGTTGCTGTATGACTCTCTTAGTAAACAAGTGAATTCTGTGTCCTTTGAATACCTCTGCTAACATTTGATAAAGTCACACTCTCTTCCTCCTGTAATTTAAAGGCAGATGGTTATCATACTTTTTTATACCAGTAGGAGACTACTTAAAATCTTTGTTGCGGTAAAGCATAAGGTAGCAAAGAGTTCACTGAATTCTGGTATTTACCTCTCTTAGTTCTCCCTCAAACCCTTTAGATATTACATTTCTGATGAAAGATCTTTTCTGTGTTTGACTAAATACCTGGGAACCTCTGGGCTTTACTGGTCTACAGCTGACAGTGATTGTGTATGGAGATTTTGGCAGTGGGTGTCAAAGAGAGGTGACCATTTGGTTGTCTCTGACTGTCTTGTTTTCCCCTACAGTGTAACATTATCTGTTTGTGAGGTTATCTGTAGTTTTGTTTTTCTAGTAATAGTTTTATCTGGCTTGGTATTAAGGTAATTCTGACTTCATTAAATGAGTTGGAAATTGTTTCTTCCTTTTTCTATTTTCTATCTTTGTGGTAGAAATTTCTTTAATTGACGTGGTACAGTTTCTTTACGTGGAACTATTAAGATGTTCTCTTTTTTCTTCTGTCAGTTTTGGTAATTTCTATCTTTTAAGGAATTTCTACATGTCATAAGTTGTCATATAAGTAGCATGAAGTTGTTCATTTCTTTATAACTTGATAGTGTCTGTGGCATCTACATCTGTGTGCTTGTTTTTCATTTTTTATTTTGATGATTTGTATCTTTTTCTCTTAGTCAATCTTACTGATTTTTTTTAACAGAAGAACTTTTACTAGATTCTCTTTAATTACTTGTTTTCTATATCATTTATTTCTTATGTTTGTTTTTCCTTCTACTTAGTTCAGCTTTAGTTTGCGTTTCTTTTTCTCACTTCCAAGATTGGCATTTAGATTGTTAGTTTAGAACTTTATTCTTTTCAAATATAAGCATTTAAAGTTATGTTTCCCTCTGAGAATGCCTTTACCTATATCCCACACTTTTTATGTTGTAAAGTTTTTTTTCTGAAATATTTTCTAATTCTCTTTGAACACTTTATAATCATTTATAAATTTTTCTTAATTTCAAATATTTTCAGATTCTCAGATAGCTTTCCGAGGAAAATGGACTCCACAATTTCAGTGTCGAAATTATTGAGACTTGTTTTATAACATCTGTGATATGGACTCTCTTGCTAAATATTTATCTGCATGTAAAAATAAAAGCCAAGCACCGAAAAGTTGATGCTTTTGAACTGTGGTGTTGGCGAAGACTCTTGAGAGTCCCTTGGACTGCAAGGAGATCCAACCAGTCCATCCTAAAGGAGATCAGTCCTGGATGTTCATTGGAAGGACTGATGCTGAAGCTTTAACTCCAATACTTTGGCCACCTCATGCGAAGAGTTGACTCATTGGAAAAGACCCTGATGCTGGGAGGGATTGGGGACAGGAGGAGAAGGGGATGACAGAGGATGAGATGGCTGGATGGCATCACCGACTCGATGGACATGAATTTGGGTGAACTCCAGGAATTGGTGATGGATAGGGAGGCCTGGTGTGCTGCGATTCATGGGGTTGCAAAGAGTCGGACACGACTGAGTGACTGAACTGAACTGAACTGAAAAATAACCTAATCTTCAATTATTGAGTGGAATATTCAAAATGTAGCAATTGGGTTAATGTTTTTACTAGTATTTGTTTAGGTCTTCTATATGTTTACTGATTTTTAGTGAGCTTTTTCCACTGTTGACTGAGAGCTTTGAAATCCCCAGGTATGATTATGGATTTGTGCATTTCTCTTTTTATTTTTACCCATCTTTCCTTCACATGTTTTGAGTTTCTGTTATCAGATGCCTTTACATTTAGGTTTATAATGTGTTTTTGGTGCATTAAGCTGTTCCATTTTGAAACATATTCTTTATCCCTGATAATATTACTTGTTCTGAAATACTTTGTATGATATTAATATAGCCACTCCATCTTTCTTGTAATTAGTATTTGTATAGTATATTCTTTTCCATCCTTCTGCTTTTTCCTATATTTGTCTTTGAAGTAAGATTCTCATACATAGCATATAGTTAGACTTGTCCTATCTTACAATCTCTGACTTTTCATAAGACTATTAGTGACTGTGCTTAAATCTAACATCTTGTAATTTGCTTTCTATTTTTCACCATTTTTTCTTTAGTTTTTCCTGCCTTCTTTTGATTAAATAGTTTTAGCATTATCTCCACTTGGGGCTCTTTTTTCCCCCCCTTTTTTGCCTCTTTGATCAGGTCTTTATTCATTATTAGCTGTCTGAAATGATATGACCCTTATGGAATGCACAAATATAAGTTCATTCAGCAGACTGCTTTTTTCTGTGGTCGGTTTCTTTTCTGTGGGCTTCTACTCAACTGGTGGTTTTTTGGTCACTTGCCATTTTTGCCCACAAAAGGCCTCTCTTGCTTCCTAGTACCAGCAGCCTTCTTTCCTTCCTTCTCCACCACAGGTTTCTTCCCTGGAACCCTCTTCTCATCTGATTTGGCTGCTGACACTGCTGCTGCCTTATCCATCCAGAGTTTGTGATTCTTGTCCTGGGGAAGAATGGTGTTCCATCCAGCATGTGGTCTTTGCATATGGGTTTAGCTTCAGCATGATTCTCAAGTTTTTCTGGGGATTCTTCTTCAGGACTCTGGGATGAATCTTCTTGTGTGTCGTGTGCTCTTTGGATCTCTGGGCTTTTCAAGATTCTGCTAAGGTCTGTATTGAGCATCTTGCGCATGGAAAGGTTGTGGTTACTCTTGAGAGAGGCAGCTTCACACCAAGTGCCATACACATCATCTAACTTGTGAAAAATATTTTCAGTTCAAATGTAGAAACATCCCACATACTCATGAAGGGTAAGTTTCAAAATGTTCAGTTTGCTTACATTAAACAGAGTGATTCCAGGCACGTTTCTGACAGCCTCGATGATACCCTATACTCATTATAGATGACGTGGGGTCTGCTATACTAGAGATGATGACAGACTCTCATTTGGCTTTGCCAGCTCTCATTAACTGTGAAGCATAGACCATTATGATACCATTCCAGGCCTTAAATTTCTAAAGAAGCAAAACAGCCTCCTTGCTCTTCTTGTAGCCTTAAGCGTTATCTTCAGCCACCAAAGGAACTTCAGGAACATCCTCAATTTGATAACTTTTAGACATAACGAGCAAAATGGTAAGGCCTAGGCAGCCAGGGCAGAGCAGATGGCATATCACTTCTGTGTTATGTTTGCTCTGTGATGCTGATACTGTCAGATTCTGGTTGGCACAAATATGTGGCCCCATGATACATATTTCCAAAAGCACCCTGGCCAGAACAGTGAGTCCCACTGCCTCAAACTCTGGGAATTGGAGCCACAGCCCAGCCAGCACCCAAAGACTCAGCAGTGGTTTGATGACCTGCTAATTCATTGACAGTGTAGGGTTGTCTGTTGTTTTGTGCAAGTTGGTGTGAACAAAATTCACAATATCTAGTCTAATGAGAGCCTTGAACACAGCAGGTAAAGTGACATTTTTGCCAGATGACTTCCTTTTCAGAGAACTCTGGTTATCAAGAGATGAGCACATGCCATGGCAGGGAGAGGAGAAGGCCTCCACGGGGAATGCTTGGGCTCTTTGTTTTAGATACATTTTAAATATGAAAAAAAAATGCTTATATTTTTATTTCTGGAAGTTTGTTTCCAAGTTTCTGTCTAGTATTGTTTACACCTGAAGATATATGTATGTTTGTTTGTTTGTTTGTGGCCATATAGATTACTGGTAATAAATTCTTTTATCTATCTGAAAATATCTATTTCACTTTCAATTTTTAAAGAAAATTTTTATACAGTTCTGACTTACCCAGGTGTTTTTGTTCTCTCTTCACCACTTTAAAAATATTCCATAATTTCTTCTGGTTGTTTTTTTTTTAATGAGATTTTAAGATAAGATTCCTTTATTCTCTTTGTATGTCATGTGTTTTTTTACTGTTCCTACTCAGAAGCTTTCTGTCGCTAGTTTTTAGCAGGTTGATAATGCTGCTCCTTGGTGATCTTTGTGTTTCTCTGCTTGGGAGTTATCAATTTAGGTTTGTAATTTTTCATCCATTGACTGCCATTTGGTTATTACTTGTACCTTTCTTTTGTCATTATGTTAAATGTTTTTCTTTAAAACCGAAACAATGTTGTGCTTATTTATGATAGATTATTAAAAATTGTTGTGTGCTAATTTCATCATTTGTTGTTTGCATTCTTTTTCCTTTAATTGGCTAATCAAATTTCATCATATATCTTATAATCTTTTATTGGTTGTTCATTGGTATATATGTTACATTAATGAGTATTTTGTTGTCTTCCTTTACAGAATGTCCTCGGAGACGTTTAAGTTATTGGTAGATCTTGACTTTTTAGAAGCTTATGTTTAGTTTTATTAGGACTAGTCTGTAGTCTGGTCTTTTTTTCTCTAGCAACTGATTTAGCTCTTTCTGTGAGCTCTTTCTGTGTTCTCAGTAGGACTGAGTAAGTGTCCTGGGATCAACTATGACTAATCAAAACTTGTACATCTCCCTGTTCTGTGTGACTTCTGGAAATTGTTTTGCTTACAGCTCCCTTGTTGTTCTTATCCCAGGCTTTTGCAGTTTCACTCTGCCCATGTGCCATCCTGGCATTCAGCAAAAACTCAAATGTGCAGATTACTCCACTGTTTTTCTGAGCAGCTCTCTCTCCTCCAGTACTTTGTTTTGTAACTTCTGGCAACCTCAGCCTCCCTGAACTCTGACCTCTGTTTTCATAATTCACCAAGACTTTTGTGTTCTGCTTCAGACTCGCCTCCCTGCCAGATAGTCTAGAATATTTGTCCAAAAGAAATCCAGGGACATTGTATGGCTTAGCTCATTTATTTCCTTTCTCAGAGATCATATACCTTTACTACCTGTTGTCCAATGTCTGAAAACAGTTATTTTATATATTTTCTCTACTTTATAGTGGACAGGTAAGTTTATCCCCTTCTGTAATACCCCATAGTGGGATTTTTATGGAAACTATCTTTTAACTGTGGTTTTTAGATTTAGCATGCAAATTTAATGGCATTCTTAGGAAAACAAAGAGGCTTTATGGAGGGAGAAAATATATTGTGAGTGTAATAATATAAGTGCACAGTTCACAAAAACTTGTAGGAGATACAGTATTGAATGGTTTTTGCTCTTTTAAAGAAGGTAAAAATTTAACCTCATGGACCAAAAATATACTTATATGAGAAAATTTAAGGGAAGAGAAGCTACATTTTTGTCAGATTTATTGTAACTTGTAACTAAAGAGAGCCCGAATGGATGTATAATAGGAACCTTGTGAAGAATACTTATTTTGAGTGTCCATAATAATAAAAGGGTATAGAGATTTAAATAAAAACTACAGAAATATAAATATTTCCTAAAGTCTTGGCTTTTAGGCTAGAAACCAAATTTCATGGTTTTGACTCTAGATGCAGTTACTTTGGGCATGTCTTTTAGCTTTATTAACATATCCTTATAGGAATTATATTTAACTCAATAAAAATAAACTTTGACTTCACCCACTAAAAGATTCTCTTATCATATATTTCATGTGCCTTCATGATACAATGCTTTGTGAAAATCTGTTAATCCCTGAAAGGACAGAGAAATGAAATGTAGTTATGGATAGGACAGTAATCCTCTGTATCCCAAAGTTTTGTGTCTCTTGTAATAAATAGATCTTATCTTAAAAGCAAATTCAGATGAGTATGAAAGTGGAAACTTTAATCAACATTGTTGAACAAAAGAGCTGAAGCAGGTACATCTGATACTGTGCTGGGCTAAAAATGCTGAAAAGTAGTTGCTACAAAATAAGAATAAAGGGGACTGCAACAGAAGTGAAAAGAACTCCAAGTATATTTTCCTCTATTAGTTATATAAGTAGACCAGAGGGAGGCTTTAAGGAAAAGATAATTTATGAACAGAAGGTACCTACTGTAATGGAAGTGAATTATTCCAGTATTCACAAAAAGAAGATCAATGATTGATGCTTAACTAGTCATGGAGAAAGAAGCCAGAGCAGGAAAGGAAAATCTGTATGGCCCACTGAATGAAGTAAGGAAATGGAAAACATCTGAACACTCTATCGGCTTTAAAAAGGGCACAATGTGAGAGCTGCGAGTTAAGTTTTATTCGGGGCAAAATGAGGACCGCAGCCCGGGAGCCGACGGCACCTCAGATAGCTCTGAGAAACTGCCCTGAAGAAGCAGAGCGGAAGGTCAGTATATATGAGATTTTGATGAAGGGGGAGTACATGCAGTCAAGCACATACTTTTCCAAAAGATTTCTGGTAATCTCATGAAGCTTTTGCCAGTCACAAGGAACAGGCATCACCATGAAGTGTTTTTAGTGTTTTTCTAGATACGGGGAGCTATAAGAATTGGGCTTATTAACTCTCTCCTGAAAATATCTAACTATCTGAAGATGTTTCCTGCCAGTTTTTCCCCAAGCACAGAGGAACTCATTACTACCCTCCACCCTGAACTGCTTTCAGGGAGTATTGAAGGCCAGCAGTTATAGCAGCTTGTGATTTAATCCTTGTAGAGGTAAATGACAAGTGCCAATTTGTAATTGACACCTCACTCCCCACAGCCAGTGGAATTCATGAAATCAGGAGACAGTCTCTAGCACATTGGTTTTCAAAATGTGTCTCCTAGACCAGCAGCATCAACATCACTGGGGATATTTTGTAAAAATGCACATCCTTAGGACCCAACTCACACCTACTGAATTGGAAACTCTGGCAGTGGGGCCCAGGGATCTGAATTTTTTAAAAAATATTTTATTATTTATTTGATTGTGCTGGGTCTTAGTCGCAGCACACGGGACCTTTCATCTTCATTGTGGCATGCAGGATCTTTAGTTGCAGCACATGAACTCTTTCTTGTGGCACATGGGATCTAGTTCCCTGACCAGAGATAGAACCCGGATCTCCTGCATTGGGACCTCAGAGTCTTAGCTACTGGACCATAAGGGAAGTCCCCAAAATCTACATTTTAATAAGCCCTCCAGGTGATTTTTGTGGTGGTGAAGAAGACTCTTGAGAGTTCCTTGGACTGCAAGATCAAACCAGTCAATTGTAAGAAAATCAACTCTGAATATTCATTGGAAGAACTGATGCTGAAGCTGAAGCTCTGATACTTTGCCACCGAATGCAAAAGTCTGACGCATTGGGAAAGACCCTGATGCTGGGAGAGATTGAAGGCAAAAGGGGAAGGGGTCGGCAGAGGATGAGATGGTTGATAGCATCACCGACTCAGAGGGCAGAATCTGAGCAAACCCTTGGAGCCAGCAGAGGCCCGAGGAGCCTGGCGTGCTGGAGCCCATGGGCCCCATGTAAGAGTCGGGCACAACCTACTGACGGAACAGCAGCAGCAGCCAGGTTCCTCTTAGGAGCTGTAAGGGTTGAGAATTTCAGTGCTCCTGTAACAGAAATAAATGTCTTCTACTGATCAGAGAAGTGAGTCCTCGATCATGCAGTGCTTTATAAATTTGTTGTTGTTCAGTCGCTCAGTCATGTCTGACTCTTTGGAACCCCGTGGACTGCAGCATGCCAGGTTTCCCCGTCCTTCACCATCTCCCAGAGTTTGCTCAAACTCATGTCCAGTGAGTCCGTGATGCCGTCCAACCCATCTCATCCTGTCATCCCTTCTCCTCCTGTCTTCAGTCTTTCCAAGCATCAGGTTCTTTTCCAATGAGTTGGACCTTCCCATCAAAATATTGGAGCTTCAGCTTCAACACCAGTCCTTCCAGTGAATATTCAGGGTTGATTTCCTTTAGGATTGACTGGTTTGATCTCCTTGCAGTCCAAAGGACTCTTAAGAGTCCTCCATCACCACAGTTCAAAAGCATCAATTCTTTGGCTCTCAGCCTTTTTTTTTTTTTTGTGTGTGTGTGTGTTAATCACTTTATTCTTTTTTTTTTTTTTTTTTAATTTTTATTAGTTGGAGGCTAATTACTTTACATCATTACAGTAGTTTTTGTTATACATTGATATGAATTAGCCATGGATTTACATGTATTCCCCATCCCAGTCCCCCCTCCCACCTCCCTCTCCACCCCACCCCTCTGGGTCTTCCCAGTGCACCAGGCCCGAGCACTTGTCTCATGCACCCAACCAAGGCTGGTGATCTGTTTCACCCTAGATAATATACATGTTTCAATGCTGTTCTCCTGAAACATCCCACCCTCGCCTTCTCCCAGAGTCCACAAGTCTGTTCCATACATCTGAGTCTCTTTTTCTGTTTTGCATATAGGGTTATCGTTACCATCTTTCTAAAGTCCATATATATCTGTTAGTATACTGTAATGGTCTTTATCTTTCTGGCTTACTTCGCTCTGTATAATGGGCTCCAGTTTCATCCATCTCATTAGAACTGATTCAAATGAATTCTTTTTAATGGCTGAGTAATATTCCATGGTGTATATGTACCACAGCTTCCTCATCCATTCGTCTGCTGATGGGCATCTGGGTTGCTTCCATGTCCTGGCTATTATAAACAGTGCTGCGATGAACATTGGGGTGCACGTGTCTCTTTCAGATCTGGTTTCCTTGGTGTGTATGCCCAGAAGTGGGATTGCTGGGTCATACGGCAGTTCTATTTCCAGCTTTTTAAGAAATCTCCACACTGTTTTCCATAGTGGCTGTACTAATTTGCATTCCCACCAACAGTGTAAGAGGGTTCCCTTTTCTCCACACCCTCTCCAGCATTTATTGCTTGTAGACTTTTGGATAGCAGCCATCCTGACTGGCGTATAATGCTCAACATCACTCATTATCAGAGAAATGCAAATCAAAACCACAATGAGGCTCTCAGCCTTTTTTATGGTTCAACTCTTATAACCATGGGTGACTACTGGAAAAAACATAGCTTTAACTGTATGGACCTTTGTAATGTTTCTGCTTTTTAATATGCTGTCTAGGTTGGTCATAGCTTTTCTTCCAAGGAGCAAACATCTTTTAATTTCATGGGTGCAGTCACTGTCCCCAGTGATTTTGGAACTCAAGAAATTAGTCTGTCACTATTTCAATTGTTCCCCCATCTATTTTCCATGAAGTGATGGGACTGGATGCCATGATTTTAGGTTTTTGAATGTTGAGTTTTAAGCCAGCTTTTTCACTCTCCTCTTTGACCTTCATCAAGAGGCCGTTTCATTCCTCTTCGCTTTCTGCCATCAGGATGGTATCATCTGCATATCTGAGGTTGTTGATATTTTCCCCAGCAATCTTGATTCCAGCTTGAGCTTCATCCAGCCCAACATTTCACATGATGTGCTTTGCATGTAAGTCAAATAAGCAGGGTGACAATATATAGCCTTGATGTAATCTTTTCCCAATTTGGAACCAGTTCGTTGTTCTATATCCAATTCTAACTGTTGCTCCTTGACGTGTATACAGGTTTCTCAGAAGGCAGGTAAGGTGGTCTGGCATTCCCATCTCTTTAAGAATTTTCCACAGTTTGTTGTGATCCACACAGTCAAAGGCTTTGGCATAGTCAGTGAAGCAGAAGTAGATGTTTTTCTGGAATTCTCTTGCTTTTTCTATGATCAACATATGTTGACAATTTGATCTCTGGTTCCTCTGCCTTTTCTAAATCCAGCTTGTACATCTGGACATTCTCAGTTCACATACTGTTGAAGCCTAGCTTGAAGGAATTTGAGCATTGCCTTGCTAGCATGTGAAGTGAGTGTAGTTGTGTGGTAGTTTGAACATTCTTTGACATTGCCCTTCTTTGGGATTGGAATGAAGACTAACCTTGTCTAGTCCTGTGGCCACTGCTGAGTTTTATAAGTACATCTTCCTAAATTATCCTCTTGGTATAGATAGGTTAGAAATATTTTCTGTTTGAAGAAATGATGAGTGTGCCTAATCACACAAGTACTAGAAAACAAGAAAGTCTGTAAGATGGAGACTGACAAGCCTCTTTCTTTGTCATCATTTTTAGCCATTGTTGTGTACTTTTCTATGATTTTTCTGTGTAGATAGATTTAAACTAATTTTAATTTTAGAGTGAGATAATCAAATATCCAAATTTTGCACAAAGATGAGTCCTTCAAGCTTAAAGTAATTTTTAAAAACCCATTTGAACTGTACTAAAGTGATTTTTTTTTTTTACTATAGTTTCTCTGGTTTTCAATGTTACTCTTTCTTTCCTCTCTTCTCTAGTCTTCCCTGCTCCTCTCTGTGCCCCCTACTTCTCCATAACACCTCAGCTTTCTCCCCTTGCCTTTCCCTTCGAGCATGCCTTCCGAGAAGAGAGATTCTGTGTATAGAGAGAGGTTTGGCTTTATGAATATTAGGAAGGTCTTATGTTAATGAATGTTTCTATTTTCTTAATAGCACCCTGCCCGCCCCCCTGCCAAAATTCTCAGTCTGTTTCGTAAGCACTTGATTACAGATGTGTTAGATGCTGCCTAACAATTTTGCTTAGAAAGCTACCCTGTGACAGAAGCCACACTTGATCAGAGTGGTTTCTGGAGAACATAAAAAGGTAATATTGTTTGTGACAACTAAGGAAAATGCCTTTCTTGTGGGCTGAATTCGGCTATTTTAGCAGTCTTTCATAACCAAGTTAACAAATATGTACAGTTGTTCATTTATTTTTCTAAGAAATACATTAAATATCTTATGGACTAGTAACCATACTTTACACTGGACACCCATTGCACCAACCTGAAAAGTATTAAGTGGGAGAGGAACTCTAACTATGATTAATATTTTATTAGTGCAGCAAGACTTGCAGGTTCAGCGGTTTTTCTCAAGAAGCAGATTGCCTTGTCCTTCTCTCTAAGAGAAAGTTTTTGTTCAGAGATTAGTCAAAATGCATGGACTGTGATGTCATTTAAATCACTAGATGGTTCAGTTCAGTTCAGTTCAGTCGCTCAGTCATGTCCAACTCTTTGTGACCCCATGAATCGCAGCACGCCAGGCGTCCCTGTCCATCACCAACTCCCGGAGTTTACTCAAACTCATGTCCATCGAGTTGGTGACACCCTCCAGCCATCTCATCCTCCGTCGTCCTCTTCTCCTCCTGCCCCCAATCCCTCCAAGCATCAGGGTCTTTTCCAATGAGTCAACTCTTCACATGAGATGACCAAAGTATTAGAGTTTCAGCTTCAGCATCAGTCCTTCCAATGAACATCCAGGACTGATCTCCTTTAGGATGGACTGGTTGGATCTCCTTGCAGTCCAAGGGCCTCTCAAGAGTCTTCTCCAACACCACAGTTCAAAAGCATCAATTCTTTGGCACTCAGCTTTCTTTATAGTCCAACTCGCAGGGAGAAACCATAACCTTGACTAGACGGACCTTTGTTGGTAAAGTAATGTCTCGGCTTTTCAATATGCTGTCTAGGTTGGTCATAACTTTCCTTCCAAGGAATAAGCGTCTTTTAATTTCATGGCTGCAATCACCATCTGCAGTGATTTTGGAGCTCAGAAAAATAAAGTCTGGTTAGGACTTAGCTAATATGCTTGATTGACCTGGATGCTGCCTGTGCTACTAAAGTTGTTCCAGTCTTCCTCGGTGAGACTGAGGGGTGGATGCCCATTACATACAGTTCATTTGGACACATGGACCATGTTGAACAGATGACGGCAGGCATAGACATTCCATGCAATTTGACTTGATCGGTTCTTATTGAGATATATAGAAACATGAAGCTTATTGCCAGTAGGCTAGTCTCTGCTAATAGGCACGTGCTCTTTGTAATTGGAATCATCACCTAGGGTCACCACCTGGTTTAGATGCCCGAGTTCTCTCCCTTCCATATCACAGGAAAATTGCTCTGAGAATTCAACTTTGTGTTGTTGCTATACATACCTCTTCCCTCCTATCCGCAGCAGCATTTTAGGACAGGCTTCAGTGATCAGGGCTTCTCCTACTTTTTAGACTTTATCTAGATTAAAGAGCTGATTTAAACTTTTGTGCTCTGTAGACTGTTTCCAGCTAAAATAATCATCCTAACCATGACCTCAGTCAAAAAAATGTCCAAAAAAAAAATGTCCAAAAATTATCAGTATACAATAAGTCATAATGATTTCCAGACCTTACAGAAACTATGTATTATAAATTTTCCATAATTAATTTTTCATTTGAATATTGATTGTTACTCCCTCTTAGTGGAGAAGAAAGCAACATCTGACCTACTATTTGAAATGCTTGTTTTTCTTCTTTTTTCTTATAGTTAACTTTACCTCTTTCTACCTATTTTCTACAAATTGTACTGTTTACTAGTTATGTATTGCCATAAGCATTTAGGACTTTGTGCAATAAATCTCTCCCAAATCAAATTACTTTTCAGCCAATAGGCTCTAAAGGCCTATCAACATGATAAGTTGAATTTTGGCTCTCCCATATTAATGACATGTTTCTGTCATAGCAAAATCAAACTTGTAAAGATGACAGAAATCTTGACACAAGTAAAGAAGTGGAAAGGGTACATTGAGCCTCTGTCACTTACCCCAATTATTCTTCATCAAATAGCCCTATTTTTAGTCTTATGCTACTTAAAAAATGACAAATGACCTTGTCATTTGTTTCCTAATTTGTCTCTTTCCACTAAAAGGTGGATTTTCATTACAGCAGGCTCTTTATATTCCTGATGACTCCAGTACTTAGATCAGTACAACAGTACCTAGATCAGTACTTTGTCCATGGTATGCATTCAGAGAGGGTAAGGGTAAGGTGAAGTCACTCAATCGTGTCCGACTCTTTGCAACCCCTCTGGACTGTAGCCTACCAGGCTCTTCCATCCATGGGATTTTCCAGGCAAGAGTACTGGCGTGGGTTGCCATTTCCTTTTCCAGAGGATCTTCCCGACCCAGGGATCAAACCCAGGTCTCCCGCATTGTAAGCAGACACTTTACCATCTGAGCCACCAGGAAGTCTGCGTTCAGTAAATGGTAGTTAATAAATTAATGTTGTATTTTTATTATAAAATTCACCCATTTAAGTGTACTATTTGATGGTATTAATAAATTAATAGAGTGTACAACCATCCAGTGTACATCTGAAGTATACAACAGTCCAGTTTTATGACCAGCATTGGTCCGTTAAGGACCATGCCTGCTAGAGGCTCCCTCAGGCCCAGTTGCAGCCATTCCTATTACTACCCTCAGGCCTAGGCAACAACTAATCTGCTTTCTTTTGTCTTTTCTGGACACCTCATATAAATAGGGTCATACAATAGAGAGCTATTTGGATTAAGTTTCTTTGCCTTAGCATTATTTCTTGAGGTTCATCCATGGTGGAACATGTTATCAGTAGTTTGCTTCTTTTTATTGCTGAATAGTATTCCATCTTATAGATACATCACATTTGGTTTCATAATTCACCAGTTAATAGGTCCACCAGCAACTGTTCTCTCTCTCTCTCTTTTTTTTTGGCTTGCTTTAAACACAGGAATATCTTTACTCTGCCTTCATTTTGAAGAATAGTTTAGATATAAAATTCTTGGTTGACAGTTAATTTCTTTTGGGACTTTGTGCCATTCCATTACCTTTTTGCTCAGTTTTTGATGACCTGTTAGTTGTTAAATGTATTCTCTTTTTTTTTTCCTGCTATCTTTCCATTTATTTGTATCTTCTTCAATCTCTTTGTTTTTGGCAAATATATTCTTGTTCCCTACATGTAATGAGTCAACCCCCTTCCTTCTTTGAAGATTTTCTTTTTCCTTGACTTTAAATAACTTGACCATAACTTGTCTAAGTGTAGCTTTTTTATGTTTATCATTGGAATTTGTTGAGCTTCTCAGAGGTGAAGATTAATATTTTTCATCAAAAAGATATTTGACTCATTTTTTCAAATATCCCCCCCCCCCCCCCATTCCTCTTTTCTCTCTTTCTGGGACTACCATTTAATGTAAGTAGATATTCCTGAAAGTGTGAAAGTGTTAGTCACTCAGTCGTATCTGACTCTTTGTGACCCCACAGACTGTAGTCTGCAAGGCTCCTCTGTCCATGGAATTCTTCAGGCAAGAATACTGGAGTGGGTATTATTCAGGTGATCTTCCTGACCCAGGGATCAAACCTGAGTCTCCTACATTGCAAGCAGATTTTTTACCATCTGAGCCACCAGGGGAGTCCTAGTTCCCCACTGTTAAATCTCCTTCATCCTCCTTCTCCTTTTTTCCCCTGGGCTTCAGATAAGATTATCTCTATTGATCTACTTTTAAGTTTACTTTTCTTTCTTTAGCTACTGTGTATCTGCTGAGGAGCCCTTCTATTAAATTTTTTATTTAGCTTATTACACTTTTCAATTCCAGTATTTCCATTTGGTTTTTTCGTATATATATTTTCCCTCTGACATTATCCATTTGTTGTCAATATTCTACTTTCCTTTAATTCTTTAAACATATTTCATTTTAGGTCTATCAACATTTATAATCACTCTTTTGACATCTTTGTAAGTCCAATATTTCAGCTCCCTCAGAGACAGTTGTTTTGTTTTCTTAGCATGGGTAACCCTTTTGATAGCTTACAGTGAACGGTGTTGGATTCGTGATCTCCGAAGATTTAGCTTTGGGAACAGGGACCAGGCTTGATCACTCAAAAGGTTTTGTTTGGCAGAAGTTTTGTTACAGTAAAAAAAAGGACAGAGAAAGCTTCCGACATAGACATCAGAAGGAGGATGAAGAGTATCCCACCTGCTAGTCTTAGCAGGGGAGCTATACTTTTTCAATTGGCTATTAGAAAAAAATCAAAAGAATGTCTCAAGGTTGTAAAGGTCTTACCAGACCCACTCCCTCAACATACACTTTAAGATGACAGGATTAGTCAGAAGGTTCTTAAGGAGAAACTTGTCCTCAAGCAGGATACACTGTTTTTATGTAATCATTAGTGCAGAGTTTAAGGAAAAACATATCCATGAGCAAGATGAGTTGTTTTGTTGTGTAATCAATAGCTCTGGGGTAAAAGAAAAAAGTGTTTTATATGATTAAGATGAAGGAATGTAGAAAAATTGATTTGGCCTTTTCTCCTCCTCAAGAGCCCCAGCCCCCTTTCTCCCCCGCAAGGGCCCTGGACTCCTTATCAACCACCTGAGAGTTAACTAACCAACTAAGAGTTAACTCTTTCACTTTCCTGTTTCTTTGCAATTCTTGTAGTTTCTTCATTTATATGGATGTTTTATATAATATATTGTAGCAAATCTGGCTTCTTGAAGGTTATTTTTGCTGCTTTTTGTTTGTTTTGTGACTCACCTGTGTTAATTTTGTTGGATGTATCTCTCCTGCGGCATGTGTCATAGGGGACAGTGGTGAGTCAACAATTATCAAATAGCTAATTATTGTTGACCCATGTGCTCAAATACACTGAGTCAGCATGGTTTCCACCCTTTGCTAATGGATCTGTTTGTGAGTCGGGAATCCTTTACTTTCTGCTATAGCTTTTCATGTTGCTATTTCCTGAGCTAATAGTAATGTAAATTCATGCACTGTAACATTTCAAGCATTTTGCTTCCTAACTTCATGTAAAACTCTATATAGCATTCACTTTTAAAGAAGAGAAGATTTCCTAGACATACCGTTATTCAGTTACAAAGTATCCCTTTTCATCTTTAAAATATATAGCAGTAGTCCCTGAATTTGTGAACTTTGTAAAACAGATAAAGTGATAGTTGGAAGCATTAAGTCAGCCATAACTAGCATGAAAGGGAGCCATTTCTACATGGATTTGGTGACCACATTGAAGGTCATTGTATATTGATAGATAGTGCTTTCTCTTTGTCAAGAAGGTTGCTTTTGGTTATTTTGGTGTTTGGCCTTCAGTTCCTTCAGTTTTAAGCTGTGTCCTTTGTGATTTTGCAGCACTTGAAGTTATATCAGCCATAGACTTTTTTGCAGATTGTCTCTGATGGTCCTCAGTGTGGATTCCTTTATAGTTATTTTGCTCAGGGGATGGCACATTCTCTTGTTTCTTTCCAAATACTTTATTGTATCAGTCTGCTCCTCAATACTTGAAACTTTGCTTTTGCATGTATTGCTTGATGTTTTTGAGCCTGGATGCTTAGACATTTGGGGGATGTTAATTGTTTTCTTATGTTAATAAGTCGACAATATATTAACAAAAGGATAGCGAAGCACAGCATTGTAATGTTACACCCTTGGGGAATTGAGGTAACTGGTGGTTGTTTCAGGTGTGTGCATTTTATAAATTCCTATGTGTCTCAGTTCAGCTAGGTATAGTTTTCTGTGTTCAGATATGCGTTTCACAAAAAGAACTGTTCAGAAGCAAACATGAAATTTGCATAGATTATTCCCTAATATATAAATTATGTTGGGACAAAGCAAACTTTCCAAAAAAGTATTGTAACAGATTGGCTGTATTCTGGATCAGCAGTCCCCAACATTTTTGGCACCAGGGACTGGTTTCATGGAAGACAGTTTTTCCACGAGCTCGGGGAGTGGAGGGTGATGGTGTTGGGATGATACTCATAAAGAGTGTGCAGCCTGGATCCCTCACATGTGCAGTTCACAGTAGAGTTCATGCTCCTATGAGAATCTGTTGCCTTAGCTGATCTTACAGGAGGCATCGGAGCTCAGGCAGTAATTCGAGTGATGTGAAGCAGCTGTAAGTACAGATGAAGCTTCTCTCGCTTGCCACTCACATCCTGCTGTGTGGCCCAGTTCCTAACAGGCCACAGACCAGTGGTCAGTGGCCCAATGGTTGGAGACCCCTGTTCTAGATGATTTGGATCAGGGCTTCCTAAATAAACTGTCTGTGATTAAAGGAACCATTTTTCATTATTTTTGTTCATCTCTATGGACTAAAAAACTTTAAAAACTTAACAAAATTAAATACTATAAAATTAAATGTGACATAACATTTTTCTTTAAAGTTTCAATATTACTCAGCCATTAAAAAGAATTCATTTGAATCAGTTCTAATGAGATGGATGAAACTGGAGCCCATTATACAGAGTGAAGTAAGCCAGAAAGATAAAGAACATTACAGCATACTAACACGTATATATATGGGATTTAGAAAGATGATAATGATAACCCTATATGCAAAACAGAAAAAGAGTCACAGATGAACAGAACAGACTTTTGGACTCTGTGGGAGAAGGTGAGGGTGGGATGTTTCGAGAGAACAGCATCGAAACATGTATATTATCTATAGTGAAACAAATCACCAGCCCAGGTTGGATGCATGAGACAAGTGCTCGGGCCTGGTGCACTGGGAAGACCCAGAGGGATCGGGTAGAGAGGGAGGTGGGAGGGGGGATCGGGATGGGGAATGCATGTAACTCCATGGCTGATTCATGTCAATGTATGACAAAACCCACTACAATATTGTAAAGTAATTAGCCTCCAACTAATAAAAATAAATGAAAAAAAAAGAAAAGTTTCCATAGACATAAATTATATTTTAGTAAACATAATCTGAACAGACACAACATAAGTTTTTCTTAAAAATTCATCAAAAGTGTGTGTACAGATGATTAAGATAAGAGAATGACTATTATGTCACTTTTTCTTGTTTGCAGTCATAACATTAAAAAATGTATATGTGAAAAGACAGTTCCTATACTTACTTTGAATGAGTGCCAGCTATATCAATAATACTATGTTAATTTTGAAAGTTTTCATTATTAATATGATGCATAAGCTTACTCCTTCATTCATAACCTATGCAGTCTTATTTGCAGAGGCAATGTGATACTCACAGGTAACAATATGTATTTAAATTCTTTCTGTTTTCTTATATTAACACTCAGAGAAATATCACATAATGCTGCTAGGAATGGAAGAAAAGATTTTAAAGCATTTTCAATAGGCTTAGATTATTCATTCCTAACTTTTAACTTTTTGTCCAGAACAAAGAAAGTGGTGGTATATTTCCTTGATCATTAACCAGTTTCAACAGTTTTTTAAAACTATAGTTAAATTGAAATTCTTTCAGTTAAAAAAATGAATTTTTCTAAGTATGCATGAATCTTCTTTTGATGGAAAATAAAATTTGAAACATCTAATTTGAGAAAAGTTAATGTTAATTTTTCACAGATGTGCAGTATCACAATCATCATAAATAAATTTTATTGAAGTTATGAAATATGATATAATCCCTAGTGAATTGCTCTTCCCAAGTACTGCCATTCATTTTTGCTCTTCAGTCCAATCTGCCATTGAAGACCATGTTGGGTTTCTACTTTGCAAGGAAGTAGTAAAAATCAGTTAAAAAAAATAATAACCAACAATATCAGTAAAATAAGCTAGGTTGTGAATAGCTGTGAAAAGAAGAGACACGAAAAGTAAAGGAGAAAAGGAAAGATATACCCATTTGAATGCAGAGTTCCAAAGAATAGCAAGGAACGATAAGAAAGCCTTCCTCAATGATCAATGCAAAGAAATAGAGGAAAACAACAGAATGGGGAAGACTAGAGATCTCTTCAAGAACATTAGAGATACCAAGAGAACATTTCATGCAAAGATGGGCACAATAAAGGACAGAAATGGTATGGACCTAACAGAAGCAAAAGATATTAAGAAGAGGTGGCAAGAATACACAGAAGAACTGTACAAAAAAGATCTTCATGACCCAGATAATCATGATGGTATGATCCCTCACCTATAGCCAGACATCCTGGAGTACAAAATCAAGTGGGCCTTAAGAAGAATTGCTGTGAACAAAGCTAGAAGACGTGATGTAATTCCATTTGAGCTATTTCAAATCCTAAAAGATGATGCTGTGAAAGTGCTGCACTCAATATTCCAGCAAATTTGGAAAACTCAGCTGTGGCCATAGGACTGGGAAAGGTCAGTTCTCATTCCAATCCCAAAGAAAGGCAATCCCAAAGAATGCTCAAGCTACCGCACAATTGCACTCATCTCACATACTAGTAAAGTAATGCTCAAAATTCTCCAAGGCAGTCTTCGATAGTACGTGAACCGTGAACTTCCAGATGTTCAAGCTGGTTTTAGAAAAGGCAGAGGAACCAGAGATCAAATTGCCAACATCCGTTGGATCATCGAAACAGCAAGAGAGTTCAGAAAAACATTTCTTTCTGCTTTATTGACTATGCCAAAACCTTTGACTGTGTGGATCACAACAAACTGTGAAAAATTCTTTAAGAGATGGGAATACCAGACCACCTGACCTACCTCTTGAAAGTTGCATGAAATAGCTGATGTCCAGTTTAATTAGAGGAGCCCACTAATAAGCCATGTGTGCTGTGCCATGCTCTGTTGCTCAGTCATGTCCAGCTCTTTGCAACACCATAAACTGTAGCCTGCCAGTTTCCTCTGTCCATGGGGGTTCTCCAGGCAAGAATACTGGAGTGGGTAGCTGTTCTCTTCTCCCAGGGATCTTCCCAGCCCAGGGATCGAACCCAAGTCTCCCACAATGCAGGCGGATTCTTTACTGTCTGAGCCACTAAGGAAGGGAAAATGTATGTCTCATGTACTATTTGGGACATATGTATACTAAAAAGTTATTTGTTTGTTTATCTGAATTTCAAATTTAATTAGGAGTCCTGTAATTTTTTTAAAATTTTGTTTATTTGGCTGTTCTGGGTCTTTGGTGCTGCTCGGACTTGCTCTAGCTGTGGTGAGCAGGGGCTACTCTCTAGCTGTGGTGCGGGAGCTTCTCATTGCGGGGGCTTTTCTTGTTGTGGAGCATGGACTCTAGGGCACTTAGGCTTCAGTAGATGTAGCACACAAGCTCAGCAGTTGTGGCTCTTGGGCTTAGTTGCTCTGTGGCATGTGGGATCTTCCTGGATCAGGGATGGAACCCATGTCTCCTGCATTGGTAGGCAGATTATTTACCACTGGACCACCAGGGAACTAGGAGTCCTGTATTTTTATTTACTAAAAATATTTTAACAAATATGAAGACTATATTTTGCCTTCTATATAGATGCATAGATTACCTCATATTTTCTTCAGAATTTTAGTTTTTGTTTTTATGTTTAGGTCCATAATTCCTTATGAGTTAATTTTTGTGTGTGGAGTGATGTAAGGGTTGAAATTTTATTTTTTCCTTATGGCTCTTTTGTGGCCCAGGATCGTTTGTTGAATATGCTGTCTTTTCCCCCATTGAGTTACCTTCCTCTTTGTGATAGACACACACTAAGGTGACCACCGATGTAAAATATCCTTGTACAGTTCCTTCCTTTTGAATGGGAGTGGAACTTGTGACTGGCATCTAGCCAACAGAATGTGACAAAGGTCAAAGAATTTTGCAGATTTAAGGCTCCAAATTAGCTGATCTGAGTTAATCAAAAAGGAGAGCCTGAGTAGCCTGATTTAACCAAGCAGAAGTCCTTAAAAGAGAGAGAGGGCCCTCTCTGTTAAGAACTTTATCCTCCTGGACCAAAAGAAGCGAGCCTCCATGGATTCTACAACTGCAAGGATGTGAATCGGCCAACAACTACATGAGTCTGAAAGAGGACTGCAAGTCTCATATTTGACCATGGCCAATACTTTAATTGCAGCCTTTTAGGATTCTCAGCAGAGCACCCAGTTAACAGAAGCTAGGAGATAATAAGTGTATGTTGTTTTAAACATCTAACTCTGTGTTAATCTGTTGCACAACATTAGAAAGCAAATACAGTACATTTGTCAAGAAACAATAGATCACATATATGTGAATCCATTTCTGGACTTATTACCGTTTTCCAGTTCTCTCTCTAATCCTAATGCCAGTGCCACAATGCCTTCAATACATAGCTTTATAATAAATTCTGAAATTAAGCAGTATAAGTCCTTCAGCTTTATTCTTTGTCTTTGAAATTGTTTTTGCTGTTCTAGTTCCATTGAATTTCCATATAGATTTTAGATTAAACTTGTCAACATCTACTAATGAATATACTAGGATTTCATTGAAACTGTAAATCAATTTGGGAAAAACTGACACCTTAATTGTATTGAATCTTTTGATCCATGGATATAATCTCTCCATATATTCAGGTCTTCTTCAATTTTTCTCAGTGGTACTTTTTAATTTTCATGGTATGATAATGTACATATTTTGTTAAACTTCTCTCTAAATTATTTCACATCTGAGATGTTACTGAAAATAGTATTGTTGCTTTAACTTCTAAAATTGTTAATTTTCTAGCATAGAAATATACCTTATTTGTGTATATTGTCTTTATTCCCTACAACCTTGCTAGACTATGATTTTCTCCATATATGACCATGCTGTCTTTATATATTGTCAATTTTATTTCCTAATTTCCAAACTCTGTGCCATTCATTCATTTTCCTTATTGCACTGGCTAGGATCTCTAATACAGTGCTGACGAGATGCAAAGAGATGTGCTAAGAGTGGGCATTTTTGGCTTTTTTTCCCAGTCTCATCTGACATGCATTATTTCTTTCATCATTAAGTCTGATTGTAGCTATGGATTTTGTGGAAGTACCCTTTACCTAATTAAGAAAATTTCTTTCTTATAGTTTGCTGAATGGTTGTTGAGTTTTCTCAAATTCTTTTTTTTGCTTCTATCAATGTGATCATTTAATTATCTTTTTTTCCTATTAGAATAGTGGATTGATTTTCAATTGTTAGGCCCATTTACCTTTTCTAAGTTCCATTTGGTCATTTATATTATTCTTTTTTATTGTTATATTTAACTTGGTAACATTTTAGTAAGAATTTTTGCATTCATGTTCTTAAAGGATCTTGGTTTATAGCTTTCTATATTACAGCTTTTTATAATGTCTTTAGTTTTTTTATCAGCCACACAAAGTTG
The DNA here is from genome assembly GCF_023699985.2 of Odocoileus virginianus. Classification (NCBI taxonomy): domain Eukaryota; kingdom Metazoa; phylum Chordata; class Mammalia; order Artiodactyla; family Cervidae; genus Odocoileus; species Odocoileus virginianus. The sequence continues at coordinate 37,314,815 of NC_069695.1, forward strand.
CCCATGTTCCTCTTTCCTCCATCTTGTGAACTAATTTGTGTAGGTTGGCATTGCTTTTTACTTAAATTTTGAGAGAATTTGTCAATAAAACCATCTGAGCCTGAAGTTATCTTTTTGAGAAGTTTTTAGTTACAAATTCAATTTGTTTAATTGATTTAGAGCAAATAAGTGTTCTGTTTTCTCTTGATCTGTTTTGGCAGTTTGTGTCCTTAAAGCAATTTGTTTACCGAGGTTGTCAAATTTATTGGCATGAAGTTATTCATATTTGTTTGCTATCTTTTTAATGACTTGGATGTGTAGTGGTATCTCCCATTTCTAATGCTATAGTTTTTCTCTCTTGATCAGTCTATGGAAAGTTTCACCTTTTCGAAGAATTTGCTTTTGTTTTCATTTTTTATCTGTCTGTTATACTTCATTCATTTCTGCTCTGATCTTTATTATTTCTGTCCTGATTCCTATAGGTTAGTATATTCTTCTTTTTCTAGCTTCCTAAAATGGAAACTCATGTTATTGATTTGAGATCTTTCTTGTTTTCCAAAATAGGTGTTTAGGGCTATATATTTCCCTCTATACACCATTTTAAGTGCATCCCCTAAACTTTGATGTATTATGTGTTCATTTTCATTCAGCTTAAAATACTTTCTGATTTCCTTTATGGGTTCTTTAACCCTTAGACTATTTAGAAGTGTATTGCTGAATTTTAAAAAAATTGGTGATTTTCCAGATAGCTTTCTGTTATTGATTTCTTATTTAGCTTATTTGTCTCAATGTCAGTTCTTTTTGTTTTGTTGAAACTTGTTTTTATTGGTTCAGTGTATAAGTTATATTGGTAGTTTTTTCAAGCACACTTCAAATGAATATGAATTTGGTTGAATTAGTTGATAGTCGGGCTTCCCAGGTGGTAAGGAATCCATCTGCCAATGCAGGAGTCTTGAGAGATGTGGGTTTGGTCCCTGGGTTGAGAAGATCCCTTGGGGTAGGAAACGGCAATCCACTCCAATATTCTTGCCTAGAAAATCCCATCGACAGAGAGGAGGCTGGTGGGCTACAATCCATGGTGGGGCTACAAAGAGTTGGACACTGCTGAGCAACTGAGCACAGAATTGATAGTCTCATTTGTCTTTGATAACCGTATTGATTTTTTGTCTTCTTCCTCTATCACTTACTGAGAGTGTTGAAATCTCTAACTTCTGTTGTTTGTTTTCTTGTCATTTTTCCTTCTTATTTTAAAACTCTGTTACTAGGTGCATACTCCTTTGGATTGCTTTGATACTTTGATGAACTGAACTCATTATCATTATGAGAAGTCTGCATTTTTCCCTAGCAGTTTTATTGTTCTCAAGTCTACTTTGTCTAGCATTCACAAAACCATTCCAACTTTCTTTTTACTTGTGTTTGAATGGTACACCCTTTTCTATTAAGTTTACTTTTAATCTTTCCCTGTCTTTATACTTTGTATGAGTTTCTTGTAGACAACATATAATGCAGTCTTGCTTTTTTATCCAGTCCAAGAACCTTGTTCTTTGATTTGGAGCATTTAAGTTCATTTACATTTGTTATAGTAATTACTGATATGTATATTAATTACTGATATAGTAAATATTGATATGTATCAATATTGATATTGATATGATTTCTCTCTGCCCTATCTGTACTTTTTCTTTTTGTTCTTTTAGGTTAATTTTTTATGCTTTAGGATTTATCTCCAATATTGACTTATGAGCTGTACTTCTATATTTTGTTTTCCAGTGGTTCTAAGTTTTACCATGTTCACCTTTAACTTACTACATTTTACTTTATGTATTTATTATTACACTCAACAATGTATTAGGCACCAAGTGTTTAATCACTTGATCATGTCCAGTTCTTTGCGATGCCATGGACTATAGCCCCCCAGAATCCTATGTCCATGGAATTTCCAGGTAAGAATATTGGAGTGGCTAGCCATTCCCTTCTCCAGGGGATCTTCCCAACCCAGGGACTGAACCTGGGTCTGCATTGCAGGTGAATTCTTTACTATCTGACCCACCAGGGAAGCCCATTCTACTTTTCAAATACTATTATTCCATGTTATATGTATAAACCTTATGTCAGGATGCTTCTTTCCTTGTGCTATTGTTGTGAAACATTTTGCTTCTACATATACTTAAAATACATTATATTACTACTGCATTGCTGCTGCTGCTAAGTCACTTCAGTCGTGTCTGACTCTGTGCGACCCAATAGATGGCAGCCCACCAGGCTCTGCCGTCCCTGGGATTCTCCAGGCAAGAACTCTGGGGTGGGTTTCTTTCTTTTTTTTTTTTTCTCATCTCTCATTTGAAATATCATTAATTTATGCAAACTAATTTTAAATTGCTGTAACAATATGTATAATTTTAAATCTGTATACATAGAGCAATTAATTCATCATTTTACTTGTTCAATATATTTGGCCAATGTATTATGAAAGTTTTTAAGTGGCTCAGTCATGTCCGACTCTTTGTGACCCTGTGGACTGTAGCCCATCAGGCTCTTCCGTCCATGGGGTTCTCAAGGCAAGAATACTGGAGTGGGTTGCCATTTCCTTCTCCATGGGGTGGGTTTCCATTTCCTTCTCCAATGCATGAAGGTGAAAAGTGAAAGTGAAGTTGCTCAGCCGTGTCTGACTCTTAGCAACCCCATGGACGGCAGCCTACCAGGCAAGAGTACTGGACTGGGGTGCCATTGCCTTCTCCTACTACTGCATTAAGCAACTGATTATCTCTTAAAGAGATCAATTAATGAGAAAGGAAAGCCTTTTATGTTATCTTAGTGATCATTTGCTCTAAGATACTAATTGTATCATTTTAATTTTCTTCCAGTTGATTCAGATTTCTCGTTGGTGTAATTTTCCTGTGCTGAAAAACTTCTTTGACATTTCATGTAGTACAGGTTTGCTGTCAGTGAATTATCATAGCTTTTGTTTTACTGAGGAACAAAAAATCATTTCCTCTTCATTTCTGAAAGATATTTTTACTGGATGTAGAATTTTAGGTTGACAGTTTTATTAGCTCTTTGTCACTTTGCCTTTTGACTTGCATGATTTCTAGTAAGAAGTCTACCATAATTAATGTTCTGTATGTAATGTTTCCTTTTTCTGTGGTTACTACTGAGTTTTTTTTTTCTTTTCACTAGTTTTCAGTTGTTTTATTATGATGTGCATTGATGTGCTAGTGCTAAGTCACTTCAGTCATGTCTGACTGTTTGAGACCCCATGGACTATAGCATGCCAGGCTCCTCCATCCATGGCGTTTTCCAGGCAAGAATACTGGAGTGGGTTGCCATTTCCTTCTCCAGGGGATCTTCTCCACCCAGGGATTGAACCCAGGTCTCCCACATTGAGGGCAGACTCCTTAACCGTCTAAGCCATCAGGGAGGAACTGGAATGGTGGGCTTCAATGGCCATCTCCAGGGGATCTTCCTGACCCAGGGATCAAACCCACATCTCTTACATCTTCTGCATTGGCAGGCGGGTTTTTGAAAACCTGTAGCGCCTGGGTATGGTTGTTTTAATATTTTTCCCACACAGGCTTTATTGAACTTCTTCATCAAATTTGAAAAAATTTAAGCCATTATTCCTTCAAGACAATTTTCTATTGTCCCACCCCCACCCCCATTGTTTATTTCTGATACTCCAGTAAGTATAATTCTGTATACATGTATGCATACATACATGCATGTGTATAGATGGAAACACAAATACATAAAATCATTAGGTTGTTTGATATTTCACAAATGTTCCCAGTATTCTGTTTCTTTCCCCTCTCCCCTCTCTCTAACTGACCCACTTATCTTCTTTCTCTCTCTGCTTCATTTTGGATAGTTTGTCATTCTATATCTTCATGATCACAGACCTTTTCTTGTGTGGGTATCTAGTATATTAATTTGATGAAGTGAAAATTTCATTTGATACATTGTATTTCTCTTCTTTAGAAATTCCATGTTTAAAAAATTTTTTTTTACATTTCTCTCATGTTTCCCATGATATCTTTGAATGTATTTGTAATAACTCATTTAAGTTCTCCTTTTTGGGCCTCACAGGTAGCACTAGTGGTAAAGAACCTGCCTGCCAATGCAGGAGATGTAAGAGATGCAGGTTTGATCCCTCAGTTAGAGAAGGAAATGGAAACCTACTCCAGTATTCTTGCCTGGAAAATCCCAAGGACAGAGGAGCCTGGCAGGCTACAGTCTACAGGGTCACAAAGAATTGGGCATGATTGAATTGACCTAGTATGCAAGGTTCATTTTAAATAATTCCATCAGTTATCCTTTAGTTCAGTTCAGTCACTCAGTTGTGTCCAACTCTTTGCGACCCCATGGACTGCAGCACACCAGGCTTCCCTGTCCATCACCAACTTCTGGAACCTTCATGTCCATCAGTTGGTGATGCCATCCAAACATCTCATCCTCTGCCATCCCCTTTTCCTCCTGCTTTCAATCTTTCCCAGCGTCAGAGTCTTTTCAGATGAGTCAGTTCTTCGCATCAGGTGACCAAAATATTGGAGCTTCAGCTTCAGCATCAGTCCTTCCAATGAATATGCAGGGCTGATTTCCTTTAGGATGGACTGGTTGGATCTCCTTGCAGTTTAAGGGACTCTCAAGAGTCTTTTCAAACACCACAGTTCAAAAGCATCAGTTCTTCAGCACTCAGCTTTGTTTATGGTCCAACTCTCACATCCATATATGACTACTGGAAAAGCCATAGCTTTGACTAGACGGACTTTTGTTGGCAAAGTAATGTCTCTGCTTTTTAACATGCTGTCTAGGTTGGTCTTAGCTTTTCTTCCAAGGAGCAAGTGTCTTTTAATTTCATGGCTGCAGTCACCATCTGCAGTGATTTTGGAGCCCAAGAAAAGAAAGTCTGTCACTGTTTCCCCGTCCATTAGACATGAAGTGAGGGGACCGAATGCCATGATCTTAGTTTTTTGAATGTTGAGTTTTAAGCCAGCTTTTTCACTCTCCTCTTTCACTTTCATTAAGAGTCTCTTTAGTTCTCCTTCACTTTCTACCATAAGGGTGGTGTCATCTGCCTATCTGAGGTTATTGATATTTCTCCCAGAAATCTTGATTCCTGCTCATGCTTCATCCTGCCGAGCATTTTGCATGATGTACTCTGTATGTAAGTTAAATAAGCAAGCTGGTGATATACAGCTTTGATGTGCTCCTTTCCCAATTTGGAACCAGTCCATTGTCCCATGTCTGGTTCTAACTCTTGCTTCTTGACCTGCATACAGGTTTCTCAGGAGGCAGGTAAGATGGTCTGGCATTCCCCTCTCTTTTAGAATTTTCTACTGTTTGTTGTGATCCCACAGTCAAAGGCCTTGGCGTAGTCAGTAAATCAGAAGTAGGTAATTTTCTGGAACTCTCTTGCTTTATCTATGATCCAGCAGATGTTGGCAATTTGATCTCTGATTCCTCTGCCTTTTCTAAATCCAGCTTGAACATCTGGAATTTCTTGGTGCATGTACTGTTGAAGCCTAGCTTGGAGAATTTGGGACATTACTTTGCTAGCCTGTGAGATGAGTGCACTTGGGCAGCAGTTTGAACCTTCTTTGGCATTGCCTTTCTTTGGGATTGGAATGAAAACTGACCTTTCAGTTTTCTCTGATTGATTTTCTCCTGGTTATGGGTCACATTTTTGTTTCTTCATTTGTCTAAGAATTTAATGTCATACATTATGAATTTTCCATTGTCTCCATACTGAATTTGGTTGTGTTCTTGTGCAAAGTATTGAGGTTTGTTCTGAACAGCAGTAAGTTTTAAGGTTGTTTTAAGGTTAGTTTGATTAGTTCAGGGCCTACATCTAAGCTGTTGGGTTTTTTAAATTAATTAATTAATTAATTTATTTTTATCAGTTGGAGGCTAATTACTTCACAGTATTGTAGTGATTTTTGTCATACATTGACATGAATCAGCCATGGATATACATGTATTCCCCATCCCGATCCCCCCTCCCACCTCCCTCTCCACCCGATCCCTCTGGGTCTTCCCAGTGCACCAGGTCCGAGCACTTGTCTCATGCACCCAACCTGGGCTGGTGATCTGTTTCACTATAGATAATATACATGTTTCGATGCTGTTCTCTTGAAACATCCCACCCTCGCCCTCTCCCACAGAGTCCAAAAGTCTGTTCTATACATCTAAGCTGTTTTATAGTAATTCTATGATGCTGTGAAAGTGCTGCACTCAATATGCCAGCAAATTTGGAAAACTCAGCAGTGGCCACAGCACTGGAAAAGGTCCGTTTTCATTCCAGTCCCTAAGAAAGGCAATCCCAAGGAATGCTCAAACTACTGCACAATTGCACTCATCTCACACGCTACTAAAGTAATGCTCAAAATTCCCCAAGCCAGGCTTCAGCAATATGTGAACCGTGAACTTCCATATGTTCAAGCTGGTTTTAGAAAAGGCAGAGGAACCAGAGATCAAATTGCCAGTATCCACTGGATCATCGAAAAAGCAAGAGAGTTCCAGAAAAACATCTATTTCTGCTTTATTGACTCCGCCAAAGCCTTTGACTGTGTGGATCACAATAAACTGTGGAAAATTCTGAAGGAGATGGGAATACCAGACCACCTGACCTGCCTCTTGAGAAACCTGTATGTAGGTCAGGAAGCAACAGTTAGAACTGGACATGAAACAACAGACTGGTTCCAAATAGGAAAAGGAGTACATCAAGGCTGTATATTGTCACTCTGCTTATTTAACTTACATGCAGAGTACATCATGAGAAACACTGGGCTGGAAAAAGCACAAGCTGGAATTAAGATTGCCGGGAGAAATATCAATAACCTCAGATATGCAGATGATACCACCCTTATGGCAGACAGCGAAGAGGAACTAAAAAGCCTCTTGATGAAAGTGAAAGAGGAGAGTGAAAAAGTTGGCTTATAACTCAACATTCAGAAAAATAAGATCATGGCATCTAGTCCCATCACTTCATGGGAAATAGATGGAGAGACAGTGGAAACAATGTTAGACTTTATTTTTGGGGGCTCCAAAATCACTGCAGATGGTGACTGCAGCCATAAAATTAAAAGATGCTTACTCCTTGGAAGGAAAGTTATGACCAACCTAGATAGCATATTAAAAAGAAGAGACATTACTTTGTCAACAAAGGTCTGTCTGGTCAAGGCTATGGTTTCTCCAGTGGTCATGTATGGATGTGAGAGTTGGATGGTGAAGAAAGCTGAGTGCCGAAAAATTGATGCTTTTGAACTGTGGTGTTGGCAAAGACTCTTGAGAGTCCCTTGGACTGCAAGGAGATCCAACCAGTCCATCCTGAAGGAGATAAGTCCTGGGTGTTCATTGGAAAGACTGATGCTGAAGTTGAAACTCCAATACTTTGGCCACCTCATGTGAAGAGTTGACTCATTGGAAAAGACCCTGATGCTGGGAGGGACTGGGGGCAGGAGGAGAAGGGGACGACAGAGAATGAGATGGCTGGATGGCATCCCCACCTCGATGGGCATGAGTTTCAGTAAACTCCAGGAGTTGTTGATGGACAGGGAGGCCTGGCGTGCTGCGGTTCATTGGGTCACAAAGAGTTGGACACAACTGAGCGACTGAACTGAACTGAACTGATGGTGTGGCCTCTTTGTGATGTGTTTTGAGTGCTTGTTGTATTCATGAGACCTCTCTAGTCTGGTGTGAATTCTGCCTCACTTGAGTTTTGTGAACTATTCTTTTTGCAGATCTCCACAACTATTCTTTCTCTGGAGTTCCTCATGAGTTTTCATTCTTCACATGCACAGATTGGTATTCAGCCAAAGACTCAAGGAGACCCTCATGCTCCCTTGGATACATAGTCCCTCAACTGCTAGCCATTTCTGCCTTGCCCAGCTCTAATCCCTGACTCCTCAACTCAGTAAGATTGTTGGGCTCCATTTGTGTTCTTTCTTGTCTGTGCTGTAATTCATAAGTTCCTTCCAGCAGAAGACCTAGGCTACTGCTGAATTCCCTGAATTTTGTTTCTTTTCTCTAAGACGTCACATTTCTTTTCTCTCTGCTACTTGTTTCTTACTCTCTGAAATGAGTTTTTCCTACATTTTATCAGTTTTTCTTATTTAAGTTTGGAGGTTAGTTTCTGACCTACTCAGAACTAGAAGCAAAAATCTGTCGCTTTCCAATCTATAGATTCAGTGCAATCCCTATCAAGCTACCAATGGTATTTTTCAAAGAACTAGAACAAATAATTCCACAATTTGTATGGAAATACAAAAAACCTTGAATAGCCAAAGCAATCTTGAGAAAGAAGAATGGAACTGGAGGAATCAACCTGCCTGACTTCAGACTATACTACAAAGCCACAGTCATCAAGACAGTATGGTACTGGCACAAAGACAGAAATATAGATCAATGGAACAAATTAGAAAGTCCAGAGATAAATCAATGTACCTATGGACACCTTATCTTCGACAAAGGAGGCAAGGATATAGTGGAAAAAAGACAACCTCTTTTAACAAGTGGTGCTGGGAAAACTGGTCAACCACCTGTAAAAGAATGAAACTAGAACACTTTCTAACACCATACACAAAAATAAACTCAAAATGGAATAAATATCTAAATTTAAGATCAGAAACTATACAACTCCTAGAGGAAAACACAGGAAAAACACTCTCTGACATAAATCACAGCAGGATCCTCTATGACCCACCTCCCAGAATATTGGAAATAAAAGCAAAAATAAACAAATGGGACCTAATTAAACTTAAAAGCTTTTGCACAACAAAGGAAACTATAAGCAAGGTGAAAAGACAGCCTTCAGAATAGGAGAAAATAATAGCAAACGAAGCAACAGTCAAAGGATTAATCTCAAAAATATACAAGCAACTCCTGCAGCTCAATTCCAGAAAAATAAATGACCCAATCAAAAAATGGGCCAAAGAACTAAACAGACATTTCTCCAAAGAAGGCATATAGATGGCTAACAAACACCTGAATAGATGCTCAACATCACTCATTATCAGAGAAATGCAAATCAAAACCGCAATGAGGTACCATTACACGCCAGGCAGAATGGCTGCCATCCAGAAGTCTACAAGCAATAAATGCTGGAGAGGGTGTGGAGAAAAGGGAACCCTCTTACACTGTTGGTGGGAATGCAAACTAGTACAGCCACTATGGAGAACAGTGTGGAGATTCCTTAAAAACCTGGAAATAGAACTGCCATATGACCCAGCAATCCCACTTCTGGGCATACACACTGAGGAAACCAGATCTGAAAGAGACACGTGTACCCCAGTGTTCATCGCAGCACTGTTTATCATAGCCAGGACATGGAAGCAACCTAGATGCCCATCAGCAGATGAATGGATAAGGAAGCTGTGGTACATATACACCATGGAATATTACTCAGCCATTAAAAAGGATTCATTTGAATCAGTTCTAATGAGATGGATGAAACTGGAGCCCATTATACAGAGTGAAGTAAGCCAGAAAGATAAACACCAATACAGTATACTAACGCATATATATGGAATTTAAAAAGATGGTAATGATAACCCTATATGCAAGACAGAAAAAGAGACACAGATGTACAGAACAGAATTTGGACTCTGTGGGAGAAGGCGAGGGTGGGATGTTTCGAGAGAACAGCATCGAAACATGTATATTATCTATGGTGAAACAGATCACCAGCCCAGGTTGGGTGCATGAGACAAGTGCTCGGGCCTGGTGCACTGGAAAGACCCAGAGGGATCGGGTAGAGAGGGAGGGGGGGCGGGGGATCGGGATGGGGAACACATGTAAATCCATGGCTGATTCATATCAATGTATGGCAAAACCCACTACAATATTGTAAAGTAATTAGCCTCCAACTAATAAAAATAAATGAAAAAAAAAATGTCGCTTTCATTTGTAGTATTTTTTCTAGGTAATAGAATTATTCTAAATTTAAAAATCATTCGTAAGTTTTATTATTGTCTCCTTGAAGATAAAGTGCCTGTTTTTCTGTTGGCTTTTCAGAATTTTTTATTTTTTATTTGATTTTGAGCAGTTTTACTATGATGTGCTCTGTGGATGGATTTTTGCATTCTCTGTATTTATTCTCCTTTGGATTCACACTACTTTTTAAATTTGTGGCTTGATAGCAGTTTCAAAAAATTCTCTGCATTCTCTCTTCAAATATTACTTCTTCATTCTCTCTTCTCCTTTTAATATTATAATTATATTTATTTTAGGCTTTTGTCATCCTATTTTACACACTTGCTGAGATGTCCTATCCCACATACCCTATACACCTTCACATATACCTTTATCATGAATGAACTCCAATCTGTCTTCCAAAATTTAGTCTAAAGGTCCCATCTTTTATGAAAATTACCAACTTGCCCTTTCCCTACTAATAACAAAAGTAACCTCACTAATGATCCTCATCTCTTTGCAATAACAATCTTATCACACGAAATATTTTCCTCCTTAGCCAAAATTTGAGGGCCATGAATGTTGAGACTCTTACCAAGCTTTGTACTCCTGGCAGCTAGGGCAGTAACTCACAGATACTTCCAGATCTTCATCCTCCCCACTCACTCCAATTGCTAGCCTATACCTTTGGGTAAAATTATAGAACAGGAGGAGGATGATAATACCTAATATCTTTATCCATAGCATTTTGTTTATAAATACTCTTCCTTCTGTTGTTAAACAAATACAGCCTTAGCTGCAAAGGTTTTGTTTATTCCCATGTATCTCACATTTAATGACTTTTAAGAAATTGGTCATTCTTCTCAAAATATATCCTAACCTTTTCTTCTCATATTTAGCACTAGAGCAGCACTCAAAAGCATGGAAGAAAAGGGAAATAAGCTTATTTTAAGTATTTTTAAAAATAGTTCTAGGACTGTATTTGTTTGAGAGTATCTTTTACACATTGCAGCACACCATTAATAGAAAAAAGATTGGTGAAAACACAATTAAGTTTACGTTCTTGAAAATCCTACTTGTCCAAAATTTTCATAAATCTTTCTTCTGAACCTAATGTTGTCTTTCTCAAAATATGTCAGCCTTGTTTATGACATGAAAGTCAATTATGTCAAGACTGATTTTTTTTTTAATAACTCAAAGTAAGATTCCTGAGGTAGTTGCCTTTTATTCAGGTATTATCGCTTATAACCAGTCTGTTTGCCTATCCCTAATAGAGGTTGATACGGCACACGTCCTGTAGTCTTTCAGTATAGATTCTTGTTTTAAAACCTTTTCATGGAACGGTAGTACAGTGATCTGCTTCAAGTTTAAACTTTCATCTCAAAAGCAAAAGGTGCTCTTGTTATTTACTGTTTCACAGTGTGTGTGTGCTAAGTTCAGTTGTGTCCGACTCTGCAACTCTGAACTGTAGTCACCAGGCTCCTGTGTCCATGGGATTCTCCAGGCAAGAATACTGGAGTGGGTTGCCATTTCCTTCTCCAGGGGACCTCCCCAGCCCTGGAATCGAACCTGCCTCTTTTATGTCTCCTGCATTGGAAGACAGGTTCTTTACACTAGTACCACCTGTTTCACATATCCAAACCAAACAGACATTGAGATCCCTATTTTTGCTGACTCTGTATAATGTTGGAATTTTCCCTGCACTTATAGAATTTTTTATTAACTTTTAAAGACTTATTGGAAAAAAGTACTTATGTAAAAAGTAAGTGGCTCCTGCAACAACTACAACACATTTTATAGTAAGTAAAACTAAGTTATCAAATTCCTTAGGATACAAGTTAGGTCATTTAGCTGATGCTGCTCCTGCTTCCTGCTTATTGGTGTGTTCCACAAATATTGCTTTAAGTATCTTTTATTTATAAAGACCAGTGTCATTGAAATATGAAATTGAAAGTAATATTGCCACTCTCCTCAAGTTCTGTACAATGTACTGGGGATGGCGAAAGTATATGCAAAGAATATTTGTCAAGCACCTATTATCTCTTACTGAGATATAGCAATGAACAATACTAATGGTATCTTTTGAGGTCATCGCCCTCATAGATTTCATTGTTTCCACAAGGAGAAGTGTACATTCTTATACATTACAAAGAAACATAGAGATGTGAAAACAACTAATTATGATGGAGCAGGATGAAATAAATACAATAAGGGACTGAACACAGTAGTCCTGGGGTGTCTCCTAGGGAAGGCACAGCTCATGTGAGCTGGGGAAACGAGGGAACTACAGTGGAAGGAAGTGGTACTAAGTCAGCCTTAAAACATGAGTAGAATTTCAAAGCTTAGGAAAAGCAGTTAGGACATTTGAGTACCAGCAAATTGTATCACTAATTTTATCTTTTATTAATTCCTAAATGAAATCTTTTTTCATGATTTTTTACAATAAACTAAAATAACTTGTAAAAAGTGTACTGAACTTTCAGAAGTTGGGATTTGGTACTATATAATTAGAGGACTGATTGTTGTTCAGTTGCTCAGTCGTGTCTGACTCTGTTACCCCATGGACTACATACAGCACACCGGGACTCCCTGTCCCTCACCATCTCCCAGAGCTTGCTCAAACTCATGTCCATCAAGTCAGTGATACCATCCACCCATCTCGTCTCTGTCATCCCCATGTCCTCCTGCCTTCAGTCTTTCCCAGCATCAGGGTCTTTTCCAATGAGTCAGCTCTTTCCATCAGTTCAGTTCAGTTCAGTCACTCAATTGTGTCTGACTCTTTGCGACCCCATGGACTGAAGCAGGCTAGGCTTCCCTGTTTATCACCAGCTCCCAGAGCTTGCTCAAGCTCATGTCCATTGAGTCAGTGATGCCATCCAACCAGCTCATCCTCTGTCATCCCCTTCTCCTCCTGTCTTCAATCTTTCCCAGCATCAGGGTCTTTCCTAAAGAGTCGGTTCTTCGCATCAAGTGGCCAAAGTATTGGAGCTTCAGCTTCAGTATCAGTCCTTCCAATGAATATTCAGGGTTGATTTTCTTTAAGATTGACAGGTTTGATATCCTTGCTGTCCAAGGGACTCTCAAGAGTCTTCTCCAGCACCACAATTGGAAAGCATCAGTTCTTCAGTGCTCAGCCATTTTTATTGTCCAGTTCTCACATCTGTACATGATTACTGTAAAAAACTCAGCTTTGACTAGACAGACCTTTGTCAGCAAAGTAATGTCTCTGCTTTTTAATATGTTGTCTAGGTTTCTCATTTCTTTTCTTCTAAGGAGTAAGCGTCTTTTAATTTCATGACTGTAGTCACTGTCCACAGTGATTTTGGAGCCCAAGAAAATGAAGTCTGTCGCTGTTTCCATTATTTCCCCATCTGTTTGCCATGAAGTGATGGGACTGGATGCCATGATCTTAGTTTTTTGAATGTTGAATAGTTTTTTGAATTAAAGTAGTAAGAATTCTAAAAAATCTTGAGTTCCCAAGGAAGAGCTTGCCCTCTTAAAACTCAAATCTCTGCAGTTTGGTAGTTCCTTGTGCATTCAGAAATGCTTTTCTTGTTGGATTTTTTAAACATTTTTGATATGTAGATGTTTATATGGAGGGGAAAATGAATATGGAAGACCCTAATCTTTAGTGAAAGGACTGTGATTTACTTTGAGAAATCTTAATATAATAAAGAGCCTGGTTCTACCTCCCTCTTATTTCCTACAAGTAGACTATAGTTAATATTTCTTGATATTTCATAAATGCTCTTTTTTAAGATAGTTATTTTCTAGTCTCAAAAATACAACACAAATGCTTTTTCCCTCAACCAACATAAATGCATTCTGCCTTTCCCTTAAGGGACAGTTGATCATGTTCAAATAGTATTTTTATATTTTCTAGACAGTGTGTTAGGAATTTTTTGTTAAAGCTTTCCTTCCTTTGATGCAAACTAGTCTTTTTTGATCTTTTAAAAGAAGAAAATGTACATTGAAACATCTACCTACATGCTGTTTTTGTTTCCATTTTTTAGCCTGACTGTTACCGAAGGGGTGGATGGGAGGACAGTGAATGGGCCAGGGGAGCTCTATTTGCAGCCCCGGGTACTCTGTCTAAAGGTAATGCCGGTGGGCAGGGCAAGAGGATAGTTGGTGTAAGCTCTAATTGACCATTTTCTTGTGCTGCATCCCTCACTGAAGTCAAGTACCATGGGCTTTGTTATTCATTATGTCTTATTTTCATTTTGTACCTGTGAAGATTATCCTCACCACTTCTAATTTGTCTCATTTTCTCTATAAAACTATTTTGCCTGTTTTCTGATCTTTACTAAGTAATTAAAACTAGCCTTGTGCACGTTCCCTTTTGTAGATTAAGAAAGTCATATACAAAACTGCTTTTTTTTTTTCTTTTAGCAATTAAGATCATATATGTGGAAGTGATTTGAATTGGTACTACTGTGATGTATTCCTATGGTGAATGTTTGTCCCATCCCATCAAAATATTTAGGACTCGCCTCACAACCATATTTTTGACTTATTCATTATTATTTATTTCTCTCTCAGATTAAGTGAGCAGATTGATAAATTTAGTTGCTGATGTAAATTCTTGAGCATATGAGCCAAATACAGCAGTAGTGTTAAAAGACAGAATTTGCTAGGAAAATTAGAACCAAGGGACATTTAGTAATTTTGCAGTATGTCTGTTGGTTGATAAGTGAACATGTACTGACTGGTATAATTTCTCATCTATCTTTTGCTTTTCTTTCATTTCCTTGGGGTACAGCAACCCAATCCTTGGGTTTTTCAGCCCTTAAAGATGGCATAAACTATAGAGATCATCAAACTCAACCATTTTATTAACATTTAAAATTATCTAAGAGATGTAAAATGACTTACCAATAATAATATAACTCCTAAGTAGCAGTGCTGGAATTCTAATCAAGGTCTTTTGACCTCAAGTATACTGTCAATTATTCTGTGCTCTCTATTCATTTTTATAGCAAGTCAACACATGCCAGCTTTCAAAAAATGCAGTAATGATTAAAGAGTATGGGGTTTAGCCTTTTCTGAGTCTGATAATTACTATTAAAAATTTTGCCAGGCCCATGGTGTAGATAGTGAAGACCAGGGAAGCCTAGAGTCCTGCAGTCCATGGAGTTGCAAAGAGGTGGACACGACTGAGTGACTGAACAACACATGGTGTGTCCTAAGTATTGGTTCAGCGTTTGGTATCTGTTGCTAGAATTTTGTCTTTTGTACAATCTTATGTGCCTATCTTCTTGTAAATCTCATAATTATTGACTTTAATGTCTTTCAGATTCAATAACCCTAGGTTGTGCCACAGTCCCTATGGGAACTAGAATAAGTTATTAGAGCCTTGCAAATGTGTTTGACTGCCACATTCTGTTATTTTTCTCTTCCACTGATGGCCTGCAGCCTCAGCGGCTGTGCAGTGGAGAAGCTTAAACCTCGAGGGCCCATTAGATTTAACTTGTTTACTGCATTGATATCTATATGTTAAATGACAAGAGAGTTCAGGTTATTGAATAATTTAAAATTCAGCTCTAATTGGTGTCATATGACCTGGAAAAGGCCATGGATGACGCCAGGAGCATGCTGAGAATTTCTTATAAATAATTCATCAATTAGATGATTCATTTGCCTGGATGTCTTGCTAAATGCAAAAGTTTGTAAGTTATAACTGATGATATAACACCTGTAAGTATTTAGTTCATAATGCTAGAAAGTAATCTACCTTGATGATCTTCTAGCAGAATCTGCCAGTGTAGGAGAGTTAATTGCACTGGGGAGAAGGAACATTTATTTGGGATGAGACTTTGGCAAACCATGCAGTGCAGCTGTTGGCGTTACGTAGTTTCTGTCAGCTTGACAACTGGTTCTTGTAAGCTCACTAAAAAATGCAGCAAGTCGTTCTGTGCCTTATTCTATCTTAACTCCAAATGTTCTGGATAATACAGTGACCTGCCCCTCACACAGTAGTTTAAGTTTAGAAATATTTCGCTTCTGGATTTCTGATTTCATCATAAAATGAAGAACAAAGGGGGAAATTCTGAAGTTACAAAATGATTTTTATTCTTATAAGGCTATCAGTGAGACTATTAGGTTTGTTAATAGGGTGTTTGCTAGGATAGTAAATTATTATTTACCATTAGAGAAATGAATACCAATAAAATCTGTTGGTACTGTTGGCTAATCCTGTGGTTAACAACTCATAAATGCGTTCTAAGTAATCTCTTCCTAATTATGCAAAGTAAATAACAACCTGTTGCAGGAAATAATTGTTGCAGTTTAGTTTGCCTCTCTCCTTATGGCTCGTAGCAAAGATTGGCTGAGCTCGTAAAAATGATTTGGGCATATTTATAAAACATGACTGTTTACTTGTTGATGCTATTTTCATGAAATAATACTGTAGTTTTTATTTTTTATTATGTGAGAACACAAGAAAGCCCTAGATTATCCTAGGTATGTATATATTATGTACAACACATTCGTGTATGCTTTCATGCATGTATACAAGGTCATATCATAAATGTTTGTAAAAAAGACATCCTTTATTTTCTATGAAGTCTTTAAAAAATATCTGTCACATTTTAGCAAGGGATCCTAAAGATTCAGAAAATGCAACTCAGAAATTTACCAACCTTCAGTATCAGAAAATTCTTAGTATCTCATTTAAGTCTGTCACACTTTTTTTAAACCTTATACGTTTCTCACTGGTGTTTTTTTATCTACTCATTGACTTGTGTCTACGCAAGTTAAGATACATTATGCTTCTACTCTGTTGTTCCAAGTGTTGCCAGCGTTTTCTCCTCATCTTTCTTCTGTGCTGTGAATCCCACAGCATGCCTTGTCAAAGATTTTATTGGCTTCATTTCTGTCACATCTAGAGTCTAAAGATATAGCCAAGATTGTAATACATGTTGTGTAAGACAAATCCTAATATGCTACTATTTTAAACTTACTGTTTTCCATAGATCATTTTCTGTCTAAACTTTTTTTTTTTTTGGTTTATACGATGTGTTTTTCCTGTCTAAGTATATGCTTCTACATGCTTTTCTGCTAGATATTATTCCATTTATTTCCCTTGTTATAATTTTATTTAATTATTGGCTGTGCTGATCTTCACTGCTGCACAAGTTTACCATTGTGGCTTCTCTTGTTGCTGAGCACAGGCTGTAGGCACTGAGGCTTCAGTGATTGTGGTCCACAGGCTCCAGAGCACTTGGGCTTCAAGTAATTGCAGGCCCAGGAGTTGTGGCACACAGGCTTAGTTGTTCCACAGCATGTGGGATCTTCCCAGTCCAGGGATTGAACCCGTGTCCCCTGCATTGACAGGTGGATTCTTAACTATTGGACCACCAGGGAAGTCCCTGTTTATTTCTGTGTAAGCAATCGATCCAACTCATTTTCATCACACAGAAAACATATAAATAGATAGCATGTCCCAAGTCATATTGTTCAGTTTGTTTAGTTTTGAGCATACCCCAGGATATTCATAGACTCCTTTAATTGGAAGAGCACTCAACATAATTATCAAGTTCAGTTGGCAAAGCATGGCATGCCAGATCTAGCCAACTGCATTGTTTTGTACAACTCACAAACTAAGAATGGTTTTAACTTTTTAAATGGTTAGAGGAAAAAAGACTATTTCCTGAAATGAGAAAATTACATGAAATTCAAATTTCAGCATCCACAAATAAGGTTTTTCTAGAATAGCTGTTGATTTCACAGTACAAAAGCAGTATGTGCTGCAAAGTTTAAAATGTTAGATGTCTGACCCTTTGCAGAAGAAACTTGCTGATCCCTGCTATATAGCTATGAGAATATAGCCACATGCAGCACCATGTATGAACTTGACAAATATAATGCTGGGTGAAAGAAATTAAGCAAAAAAGAATGTATATCATATGGTTTTATTTATACTTCAAAAATAACCAAGTACAACTGAATTCTACTATGTATTTCAGCAGAGGAGTATTAAAGCAAAGGAGAAGTTCTCATTAAAGTCAAGATAATCATTCCCTGTTTTGGCAAGAGAGGTAGAGAGTGGTGATGGCTCAGGTCATCAGAGGTCTTCTGCGTACAGAAGGGTCATCTTCTGTTACATTGGGCATTGCCTTGTGATTATTCACTAAGCTGATCTTATTTGTTTTGTGTACTTCTATGTTTATGGTATTTCATACTAAAGAAATGTTTTAAAATCTACAACACGAAGTAATGTGTAAGTATTTGGAGTAAGTCTCAAGGTTTACAGTGAGACATAGCCCCATGTCTGATGTAGAGTATTGACATGAGCTTGGAAAAGTTGTGTTGATTTCTTGAACTTCATTTTCTCATGAGTAAAATGCCAATTAATACCTTACAAAATTTCTGTTAAGAATAATAGGTTAAATATGTAAAACGTTTAACTTGGTGTATGGTAAACTCTGAGTTGAAAACAGCCAAAGTGACAGTGTGTTCTGGGAGCATGTTCTGCATTTAGTGTTCAGTGAAGGTGATCAGTTAGAGCTAAGTAGGCTTATCAGATACAGTTTGCATGAAATTGTCTTCTCCAACCTTCATTTTTCATTTCTCATTTTCAGTCCTTTAAGAATTAGTTTGAATTATTTAAATATATTGGTTCCAACAATAACTTCATAAAAGAAGATATCCAAATGACCAGCAAGCTTATGTTCATTAATATCATTACATATCAGGGAAATGGAAAATAAAGCCATTATGATATTTAAGTACACATCACCAAATAGACTAAAAATGAAACACACTAGCAAGTATTACTGTATATGTGAAGTAACTGCAACTCTTAATTTGCTGATGGGGATGTGAAACAGAATGATCACTTTAGAAAACTTATTGGCTGTTTCTAACAAAGTTAATATCTGCTACATGACTTCAAAACAGAGAGAGTATTGTATGAGAATATTCATAGCAGCTTTACTTTTAACAGTCCTAGGCTGGTAAAAACCTAATCCAGTAAAAAGAATGGGTAAACAAATTTTGCTTAGTTCATACAATGAAGTACTATGCAGCAATGAGAAAAGAATAAATTATTGATATACAAAGCAACATAGAAAATACTCAAATATTATATTGAGCTTAAGAAGCCAGGTACAAAAGAGTAGCAGGCAGTATAATTCCATTTATATTGAAGTTCAGCTTAGGTAAAACTAATCTGTGATCATAGGAGTCAGAATATGGTTACTCCTGGGAGTGTGAGGATGTGATATTGACTAGAAAGGACACAAAGAAACTTTCTAGGATGTTGGAATTGTTCTATAATTTGATCTGGGTGATGATTACATGGGATAATGCAAGTAATGATCTATGCATTTTATTATACATGTTATGCCTTCATTTTTTTTAAAAAACCTAATGGTTTTTAAGTTAGTGTTATATATCTGAAAAATTCATATAAAAACCATATGCTAGAGACAACAGTTTGGGATTCATTGTTAGTTTAAACCTTAGTTAAGAGAAGTTATATTTGTAAATATATAGAAAGCATGAAGCAGAAAGAAAAATACATCTGTTTCATTTAGGCCCACTGGGACTTGCATGTGTTCCAGAAGCAATGTTTTTCAACTCCACTAATAAAATAATTTCTTATATTCATATTCTAACAGGAAGTTTTATTTCTTTTCTCTTCTACCTTAGTAGCTCATGATTCAGCCTAATCATGGATTGTGATTTTCTTTTCTTTAGTTACTGTGACCTGTAACCCAATTTGAATTTTTCTTCTAAGCTGATACAGTAAGCCCAGAGTTATTGAGAATGTACTTGCTATGTGCAAGCCCCAGTGCTATACATATACATATACACCTCCTGCCTTCAGAATTTGTTGTGGCAGGGAAGTCAGTGATCATAACAGTAGTAGTCCTAGGAAACTTTTTAAAAATATGAACTTTATATTAAGCACTGTCCAAAGCACTTTGTATATGAATTATCTAATCATCACAACAACCCTAAGAGACAGGGCAAGATGTTGGTGTAAGACTGACATCCTTTGTATGATTGAGAAAGATGGAGAACCTCTCCGTTATCTCAAGAAGTTCAACTCTGGCCCTACTGAAAACCTCACTATAGCAAAATAAAGATTGATAACTGAACTTGTTCTCTTTTAAGACGATTTAGGGGTAATCTGTTGTAACTGAACATGAACATGCCCTAGGGTGATCTCACCCCCAACACACACACACATACACACATGCACCACAGCGTTCTGCCTGAAAGAAGTTTGGGTAAATAGAAGGTTTGTGTTTCCTTTTTGTAAATTAGTACCCTTATAGATAAATACTCTTGATAACTACTCATCTGTCTCACCACAATGTTCAGTTTTGATGTAGGTGCTATTTTTAATCCTTATTTTACTGTTGAGGAACCTGAGGCTCGGGTAAGTTGAATAATATTCTATATAGTTTTTATTGCTGTATAACAAGTTACTACAAACTTAGCAGCTTAAAACAGCACACATTTGCAGCCTCATAGTTTCTGTGGGTCTGTGAGTCTGGCACAGCTTAGCTGGATCCTATGCTAAGGGTCTTAGAAGGCTGCAGTCAAGGTGTCATTTGGGCTGTATTCAGCAGGGAGCTCTAGGTCCTCTTGCAAACTCACAAGGTTTTTCACAGAATTTATTTTCTTGTATGTGTATGGTAGATGCCTTGTTTTCTTGCTCCCTGTTGCCTGGAAACTGCCTTCTGCTCCCGAGGTCGTTGCCATATGAGCCCGTTCATAAGCCCTCCCACCCTGTATATAATGGTTTGCCTCTGCTGATCCGAGCCCCCCATTCCTTCACTCCCCTACGTCTGTTCTCCCTTGGCAACCACAAGTCTGCTCTCTATACCTGTGAGTCTGGGATTCTCTCCAGCTCAGTTCAGTTCCTGTCATGTCTGACTCTTTGCAGCCCCAGGGACTACACCACGCCAGACTTTACCAACTCCCGGAGCTTGTTCAAACTCATGTCATTGAGTCCATGTTGCCATCCAACCATCTCATCCTCTGTCGTCCCCTTCTCCTCCTGCCTTCAGTCTTACCCAGCATCAGGGTCTTTTCCAATGAATCAGTTCTTTGCATCAGGTGGCCAAAGTATTGGAGCTTCAGCACCAGTCCATCCAGTGACTATTCAGGACTGAGTATGGGATTAGCAGAGGCAAACGCTTGCATATAGGATGGGCAAAAACAAGTTCCTACCATCTAGCACAGGGAAGTATATTCAGTATCCTGTGACAAAACATAATGGAAAAGAATATGAAAAGGAGTATTCGCTTTCATATTCTTTTCCATTATGTTTTGTCATAAATGAGTCACTTTGTAGTACAGAAGAAATTAACACACATTGTAAATCAACTGTAGTTCAATAAAATCTACCAAAAAAACAAAAAAGCCCTCCCATAACACAATAGCTTATTTCTTCAAGACCAGCAGGAGAATCACTGACCTTGGGGAGAGCACCAGACTGTCTATGAAAGGGCTTACCTGAGTAGGTCTGGCCCACATGAAATCATCTTCCTTTTTGTTAATTCAGAGTTAGCTGGTAAGGAACCTTAGTTATATATGTAAAGTCCATTTTGGCATGTACGTAACATAACCACAGGATTGATCACTGATCATATTCATAAGTTCTACCCCAATCAAGGCGAGGAGATAATACAGGGTGGGGACACCAAGATGATGGAGATCTTGGGGACCGTCTTAGAATTCTGCTTAGCGATACGCACAGTTCCCTAGCAGGTAATTGGCAAAGCAGTGTTGTCTTTGAGCAAAGCATGCATGGAAATCTTCACATCGAAGTGCCTCTCAAAAACATAGATGCTAACTACAAAAAAAAAAAAAATCTGTTTTAGAAAGCTTCCAAATACCTGACATTTGTGAATAATGTAGCTATCAGCACCATTAAAGTAAGTGTAAGCTTTGTTAGTACCTAACAATGCACATATATAAATAATGTTAAGGAACAAAAACATGAATAAAAAATACTACATACATGGTATCTACTGTTATATTAATGATACGTGGATTAGAAAATATATGATGATGTAAAATAGTTGATTTATGTTTCTGGACTCAAAACATTTATCTGTCATTTTAAAAGTATAACCTTTAAAAAGTCATTTATCATACAGAGTAGCAGATGGTAAACATTTCTGTTGACAGTAAGTGCTACAGAAGTTCAGAATAGGGGAGATTAATGTGGACTAGAGTTCTTCCTTAGGTATAAAATAAGGTTAATTTTTTATGCGGTAGTTTATCATAAATTTTGCCCCAGAACTAGTTGCTTTTATGTAGTTTGTCATCTGCTCGGTATACAAGATTGCATGCCTTCTATGAAGAGACCCAGGTCATCTCCACGTATGTGGCTGATTTTCATTTAAGTAGAACTCCTTTAACATTGTTTTAGAACCTCACTTGTAATCTTGAGTCATTGTACTAGCCCTCTTTTATTATAGGCTAGGAAACATGGCATTGCTATATATCTGTTAGTTGATACTTTTTACCAATTAGTTCTTCATTTTCAACTATTGCAAAATAAATTGGTGGGATTCCCCCCCCCCCCTTTCTGCTAGGGATCTCGATTATTCATTCTTCCTGTATCTCTAGAATACATAACCATCTCAACTGCTTATGAATTAGTTCTTATTTTAAAAGTTGTGGCAAACTGAATAATGGCCTTCCAAATACGTCCATGTCCTTATTCCTGGAACCTGTGAATGTCACTTTAAATGACACGGAGGCTCTGTATGACAAGAGACTTTACAGATGCCATTCAGGAACTTAAGATGATGAAATGATCCAGGAGTCCATGGGTAAGCCTGGTGTAATCAGCGTGGTCCTTATGGGAGGGACAGAGGAGGAGTCCAACGGCTCACGGTGCAGACCAGTGGTTCTCAGAGTTTGGCCCCAGGTTGGCAGCACCACCCAGGAGCTTGCTAACAGTGCACATTCTTCGGCTCTACTCTAGAGTTACTGAGCTGAGAACTCTAGGGAGTGAGCCAAGCAATTCACATTTAACAAGCCCTCCAGGTGATTCTGATTCGTGCTAAAGTTTGAGCATCATTGCTAACAACTCAGTTTTGCTCTCCCAGCAGAATAGGCTTGAGGCTAAAATGCTGGGGAGGCTCACTCTATCGGCTTGTCAACAGTAATTTGCGACTGCTTCCTTTCCGCCTGACTTCTGTCAGACTGTAATCACTTGAACAGCCTAATTGAGAAATCACTTATGTTTATAGCTGAAATTAAATATGTTTTGTATTTAAATAACTGCTTTTGATTAGAATCATATTTTGTGGAAAGTGGTTGGTTTTATCTGTGTACTGTAAAGATGTTTATAAAAAGTCATCAAATTTCTAGCAGTAACTAACATCCTATTCAGTATAAGGTGAAATGTTTTACATCAACTCTCATGCTGTGTAATGGCCAATCAAAAGGTATTTAAGGTGGCTGAATGGATTTCTTGGCTTAGTATTCAAAATTAAACATTTTAAGACATTAACATTTAATGTTTTTCTTCTCAAAGTTGATGTTATATAACTTATTATTTGCAACTCCTGAAGTCTTGCTTAAGCAGTGAGTGGCAACGCTTTCTTTTTCTCTTCTTTGTGAATTTACTGAAATATAGATTGTTTGAAAATGAGTTTAGCCTTGTGGCACATATCTGTTTAGCTGTGAATACTATCTTTATTAAGAAGACAAAAACACAGCTTTGTCTTGGTAAACATGTGTCACTGATTTCTGAAGAGTCAAAAGAACTCCCTCTATTGTGCTCTTATTTGACAAGTGATCTTGTGGTTCCTTTTAGGTATCCAATAGGAAAAGCATTCTCCCGTCTGCATCTATGGAACTGGATGGTTCCTACTTAAGTGTAGCCAAACCACAGATCCACACTCAAACCAAGCAGAGGCCTAAGTCTGCAAATCAGGACTCCGCTTTGGACTCCCTTGTGGAATTTAGGAATAATTCTTTGAAACCAGCAACCCTTCATTATTCCAAAGAAGATATGAGCAAGGTGCCCTCAGAGACCAGAGCATGTAATTACAGATCCCCAGGGAAAAAGCTAGTAGACGCAGTCCCAACAGAGAAAGCCCCTCCCAAAGAACTGAAGATGAAGGAATGCCAGCACCTTCAGGCTCCTCCGTCTAGTCAGTGTTGTGGCCATGGACTTTCTGAAAATGCAGATCATGTTCACGAGAACCATCCAACAAACATGGGCCCTCAGCATTCCAAGACACAGCTGGACTCATGCAGGTTTTGTGGGCTTTCCTGGGCGTCTCTGATGCATGGCCATGGGGCACTGCCACCTAATGAAAATGATGTCAGAAAGCAGCTCTCGGAAGATAGGAGGCAGCAACTTATGCTTCAGAAAATGGAGCTGGAAATTGAAAAGGAGCGCCTTCAGCATCTGTTGGCCCAGCAGGAGACAAAACTTCTCCTGAAACAGCAGCAGCTTCATCAGTCTCGACTGGACTATAACTGGTGAGTTCTGTCTGTTTTTTCAGCAGTACCTGTAGTTTGGATAATACAGTATAAAATGACAGCTGTGTTACTGTAACAGATGCGTAGGAACAGAAGTTCCTCAGAATCTTGGTTTGCTCAAGATGCATAGCAGCTATGACTTCCAAATACATTGTAGTCTTTTGAGAAAGAACTGAAAGATTACCTTGTCTTCCAAAATGTTAGCTTAGAATATCTACTTCTCACCTGTCCAGTGTAGTTTTGGCTGGATTCTAAAGACAGTATTTTTCA
The DNA here is from genome assembly GCF_023699985.2 of Odocoileus virginianus. Lineage (NCBI taxonomy): Eukaryota > Metazoa > Chordata > Mammalia > Artiodactyla > Cervidae > Odocoileus > Odocoileus virginianus. Next base: position 37,339,436 of record NC_069695.1, read on the forward strand.
ACAATGTTACCATTACACAAAATACTTTGTTATTTGATGTCATTGTAGAGAATATTAAGCATTAAGTAAAAACTTAAAATTTTAGGATGTAAAATGAGACTCACTGTGACTAGGTTTCATCATTCCTTATAACAAAGAGAACCTGCTAAATTCAACCTTTTCTGGATATGAAGCATAACCTGTTCAATAGCCAATTATTATACACCTTCCCACATTTAAACTGCTCTTCCTCTGACAATTTTTCCCTAAGAACAATGTTTTAAAAGCTAAAGCCCTATTTAATATCATGTAGTGTTTATTATAGTTTTACATACAAAGTCAAAGTTTGTTATCTTAATTTCAAAATAGTAATAGATCAAATGCAATTTTAAACATAAGAAAATATGGCATTTATGTCTTTTTATAAGTAAATTTCAAGGAAAGGGAGTATATATTTGTGTGTGTGTGTGTATCCCTGCCATTTTCTCCTTGGTCAAGCATACCTTTTCCCCTTTGTACACATTCTTAGACATGTTGATCCTTGCACACCTAATATTAGTGTTATTTTCTTTTACTTCTTGGAGTTAGTTGTCTTTGACTTTCAGATCCTGCTCCATGTTTTTAAATCCTCATGTCTTTGAAAGTTCAGTCTTGTTTTCTTCAATGCAGTGCTGACTTCCCTAGGAAGCAAATGTGATCTTCCTCTTTCTCCTCCTTTATGATCAATTTTATTCTTCACTGTTGAACCTGGAGGCTTTTAAAGTAAGTGAAAATGAAGCCTCTTGTAACAGGATTGTCACCAAAGGCTGAAATGTTGCTTCAATTTTATGACCCCAATCTCTAATTCTCCAGTTAACGTGTAGTTTCTCCTGAGAACTTCATTCCACAAACATTTATTGAATGTCTGTGTTATGTGAGGAATGGTTCTAGGTAGTTGAGATAGATAAAAGAATTAAATGCAGACTTTAAAGAGATCACAGTCTAGCAGGGGAGAATGGATAATTTTATGTTAGGCATCATGTTCATTTCAACAGCATTGTATATGCTCCTTCATGATAATAAAGTGCTTATTGTTCTCTTGATCACCTTAGCTTAGATGAAAGCACTATGAAACACAAATTTTGAACAAGTTTTGTGTATAGAGATTTCTTAAAACTTTTTATTTTGAAATAATTGCAGATTGATAGGAGTTGCAAAAATAGTACAGAGATTCTCTGTGCCCTTCACCCGGTTTCTCCCAACAACTACATTTTATACAAACATAATATATTGTCAAAGCTAGTAAATTAACATTGGTACAATGTGTGTGTGTGTTTCTGTGTCATTTTATCACATGTGAATTTATGTAGCCACTTCCACAGTCAAAATGTAGAACTATTTCAGCACCACCAAGATTTCATTTATACTATGCTGGGGTTTTTTTGTTTTGTTTTTTAATTTTGTATTGGAGCATGGTTGATTAACAATGTGGTAGTTTTAGGTGTATAGGAAAGTAATACACATAAAGATGTGTATTTTCTTTTTCAAATTATTTTCCTGATTAGATTATTACTGTGTCCTCATCTATTTTTAATATGTGTTATTTATTTATTTGGTTGGTTGCACTGGCTCTTTGGGATTCCCCGGTGGCTCAGATGGTAAACAGTATTCTTGCCTGGAAAATCCCATGGATGGAGGAGCCTGGTGGGCTACAGTCCATAGGATCGCAAAGAGTCAGACACCACCGAGTGATTACACTTATTTTTTGGGCTTCCCTGGTAGCTCAGATGGTAAAATGTCTGCCTATAATGCAGGAGACCTGGGTTCCATCCCTGGGTCGGGAAGATCCCCTGGAGAAGGAAATGCAACCCACTCCAGTATTCTTGTCTAGAGAATTCCATGGACCGAGGAGCCTGGTGGGCTACAGTCCATGGGGTCGCAAAGAGTCGGACACAGCTGAGCGACTTCACTCACTGGCTCTTCAGTTGTGGCACATGAGGTCTTCCATCTTTGTCATGATGTGAGGCATCCTTAGTTGTAGCATCTGTACTCTTAGTTGCTGCATGCAAATTCTTGGTTGTGGCATTCTGGTTTCCTGACCAGAAATGGAACCTGGGCTTCCTCCATTGGGATCGTGGAGTCTTAGCCACTGGACCACCAGGGAGGTCCCTGAACTATGCTGTTAGAGTCACTCTTCGCCCTCATCTGTCCCTAACCCTGGGATCTCCTAATCTTTTGTCTATTTCTAGATTGTTATTATTTTAAGGATTTTATGTAAATGGAATTATGCATAATGTTAAATTTTGATATTGGCTTTTCTCATTCAGCATAATGCTAAGATGCATCTAGATTGTTACATATATTATACTTTTTGACTTCTGAGTACCATTCCATGATATAGATATACTGTGGTTTGTTTAACCATTTATCTATTAGACAGTTTCCTTGTTTTCAGGTTTTTTTCAGTTACAAATAGAGCTTCCATGTACATTCTTATACAAGTTTTTGTGTGGCCTAAGTTTTTTGTTTCTGCAAGTGAGAACTAGGAGTATGATTGCTAAATCATATAAGAGATCTTATTTAGCTTATACTCATTTAGTTTACAACACAGGAGACCCAGGTTCGATCCCTGGGTCGGGAAGAGCCTCTGGAGAAGGAAATGGCGACCCACTCCAGTACTCTTGCCTGGAAAATCCCAAAGATGGAGAAGTGTGGTAGGCTGCCACATGGGGTCTCAAAGAGTCAGGCACGGCTGAATGACTCTGCTTTCATTTAGTTTAAAATACTTCTCCTACCAGTAACATGAGAAAGATCATTTCTCCACACCCTCATCAGCATTCGATTGTGTCACAAACTTTTATTTGATGTGTCCTGCATCTGTGTAGTGATAGTTCATTGTCACCTTAGTTTGCATTTTCCTTATGGTTAGTGATATTCAATATCCTTTCATTTGCTAGTTTGCCCTTCTTCCATTCTTTTGGGTATTCTTTTTAGTATCACTTGTCATAGTCTAACTGGATTGTTTGAATTGTTTTCCTGTTGAGTTTTGAGAGTTCTTTATATATTCAAAAGATATAAGTCCTTTGTCAGATAGGTAGGTGGATTTGCAAGTAATTTCTCCTAGTCTCTTTTCTTTTCAATCTCAAAAGGATCTTTCACAAAGCAAAAGTTTTTAATTTTGATAACAGTTCATTTTTTATTTTTATTCCTTTTAGATTGCATGAAGTTTTTATAATGTCCATTGCATTTTGTTAAGTATCTTTTATGGGATAATTGACATGGTTGTTTGATTTTTCTTTTTTAGCCTGCCAATACAGTGGATTGCATTGATTGATTTTTTATTTATATATATATTGACCTAGCCTTATATCCCTGGAATAAATCTCCTGGGTTATAGTGTATAATACTTTTTATGCATTCAGTTCAATTTAGTCACTCAGTCATGTCTGACTCTTTGCGACCCCATCGACTGCAGTACACCAGGCTTCCCTATCCATCACCAACTCCCGGAGCTTACTCAAACTCATGTCCATCGAGTCAGTGATGCCATCCAACCATCTCATCCTCTGTTGTCCCCTTCTCCTGTCTTCAATCTTTACCAGCATCAGGGTCTTTTCCAACAAATCAGTTCTTCCCATCAGTTGGCAAAAGTATTGGAGTTTCAGGTTTAGCATCAGTCCTTCCAATGAATTTTCAGGACTGATTTCTTTTAGGATGGACTGGTTTGATCTCCTTGCAGTCCAAGGGACTATCAAGAGTTTTCTCCAACACCACAATTCAAAAGCATCAATTCTTCAGCACTCAGCTTTCTTTATAGCCCAACTCTCACATCCATACATGACTATTGGAAAAACCATGGCTTTGACTAGATGAACCTTTGTTGACAAGTAATGTGCATTAATAATTTCTTTTTACTAATATTTTGTTGAGAATATTTACATCAATATTTCTCAGGTCTGTAGTTTTATTTTTTCATACTTTCTTTGTCTGGTTTTGGTATCAAGGTAATTGTTGTTCAGTTATGACTGACTCTTTGCAACCCCATGGACTACAGCATGCCAGGCTTCCCTGTCCTTCACCAACTCCGAAGCTTGTTCAAACTCATGTCCATTGAGTCAATGATGCCATCCAACGATCTTGTCCTCTGTCATCCCCTTCTCCTGTTGCCTTCAATCTTTCCCAGCATCAAGGTCTTTTCCAGTGAGTCAACTCATTGTCATCTGTCAACACACAAAGATATTACATAATTATTGACTATATTCCCCACACTGTACATTTCGTAGCCATGAGTCATTTATTTTGCAGCTGAAATTTTCTACCTCAGTTTCCCACACCTATTTCTCACCTCCCGTGACCCTTCTCTCCTCTGTTTGTTCTCTATAACTATGACTCTGTTTCTGTTTAGTTATGTTTGTTCTTTTGTTTTTTAGTGAAATCATACAGTATTTATCTTTCTCTGTATGACTTATTTCACTAAGCATAATACTCTCCAAGTCCATCCATGTTGTTACAGATGGCAGATTTTATTCTTTTTATGGCTAGTACTCTGTTGTATACATATACTACATCTTCTTTATCCGTTCACCTATTGATGGACACTTAACGTTGCTTCCGTATCTTGGCTATTCGAGTAAATAATGCTGCAGTGAAAACAGGGATGCATATATCTTTTCTAATTAGTGTTTTTGGTTTCTTCAGATAAATACCAGGAGTGGGATTGCTAGATCATATAGTAGTTATATTTTTAATTAATTGAGGAATCTCTTCATTTATTGAAGAGTCTCTATACTGTTTTCCATAGCAGCTGCACCAATTTACTTTCCCTGCAGCAGTGCACAAGTATTCCCTTTTCTTCACATCCTTACCAGCGCTTGTTTTCTTTTTCACAGTGGCCCTTCTGACAGGTGTGAGGTGATATCTCAGTGTGGTTTTATTCTCATTTCCCTAGTGACTAGTGATGTGAAGCATCTTTCATGTGCCATCTGTATGTCTTCTTTGAACAAACGTCTATTCAGATCCTCTCCTGAATTTTTTAACCTGGTGGTTTGGTGTTTTATTGCAGAATTGTATGCTTGTACTGTTTTGATGACTATAGCTTATAATAGAGTTTGAATCAGAAAATGTAACGCTCCCATCTTTGTTCTTCTTTCTCAAGGTTTAGCTATTCAGGCTCTTTTGTGGGTCCATACAGATTTTAAGATTGTTTGGTCTATTTCTATGTCTAAATTTATTTTTACAGGTTAAGGACTCAAGCTGTATTTAAGTCAAGAGAACTGATTGCTAATAAAGAAATTACTAAACCTCGAGAGCTCAGTCTGGATATGAATGGGAGTGGCTCTGGACCAAGGTAAATTTAGGCGGTTGGTGAAGGCACACTATATAGGACTCAGATCTTAAGGATATGCTTGGTATATATTTATAGCTTCATACTGGTGAATCTAGTTTTCTGATTATATGTATAAATATATTCATATTATAAAACTTTGAAAAATATTGATAAGTGTAAAGAAGAAAATAAAAATCTTTGATAATCCTTCCGTTCAGAGACAGTCCTTTGAACCCTTTTCCCCATTCTGTCTCTTTTATGATATTATTTTCTATGTTACAGTAGGGATTATGCTTATACAGAATTTATTTTTTGCTTTTTTCAGTGTATGATAATTTCTGATGTCCTTTTTAATGAGAAACTTGATGTTAATTCATATAACAAATATTTATTGTGTGACAGCTATTACTCAGTATTTATCAATTAACCTATTATTAGATAATACAAGGTTTTAAGTCTCAAAGAGTTGGACATGACTGAGTGACTTTTACTTTCACTTTCATTATAGATTACGCTTTGAAGAAAATTTCTGTGAATACATTTCTTACCTTATCTCCACCTATTTCCTGGGCATAGATTTCTGTAAGCAGAACTACTAGCTTAAAGTACATGTGAATCCGTTTAAAATTCATGATTCACATTGCCAAATGACTTTTCATGAAAGTTAAATCAACTCAAACTCCCAAACCAATGTTTAAGAATGCTATTTTCATGAAATATAAAGAATTTTTGGCCATTATTTTTTCAAATACATTTTTTTCCTTAGTCTCTTTATCCTCTCCTTTTGGAACTCTGTTTACATGTATGTTACCATAGATCTTTAGTTATTGTCCCACAGATTCCTAACTCTCTGCTAATTTTTTAAAACCTATTTTTCTTTATTCATATTGAATGATTTCTATTGATCTGTCCTCAAATTCATCAACTCTTTTGTTGTTTCTAATTTGCTTGTAAGCCCATACAGAGATCTTTTTTTTTTTTTTTGATACTGGATTTTTTGGGTTTAGAATTTCCATTTGTATGTTTGTTATACTTTCTATGTTAAATTTTTCTATTTTATTCATTACAAGTGTATTTGTTCCTTAAACTCTTTGTCTGCTAATTTTAACACCTGGTTCATCTTGAGGTTTGTCTCCATTGATTGAAATTTCTTTGAGTTGGTCATGTTTTCCAGTTTCTTTATATGTTTAGTATTTTTGGATCATTTCCTGGTCATTGTGAATAACTCTAGAATTCAGTTATATAGGCATATCTCATTTTATTATGTTTCACTTTATCATGCTTCACAAATAATTTTATATTTTACAAATTGAAGGCTTTTGGCAATCTTGCATCAAGCAAGTCTTTCAGCACCATTTTTCCGACAGCATCCGTCACTTTGTGTCTCTGTGTTACATTTTGCTCATTCTTACAATGTTGCTAGCATTATTACTGTTTTTCTTGCTAATAGTAGTAGTATTATATTTGTTATAATGCTCAGTGAACTTTGATTTTACTATTGCAAAAGGATTATGACTTGCTGAAATCTCAGATAATGATTAACTAGCATCTTTTTAGCTATAAAGTACTTTTTTAATTAAAGCTTGTCATTTTATTAGATGTATGCTATTGCACATTTAGTAGACTAACAGAATGTAAACATAATTTTTATATGCACCAGGAAACCAAAATATTTGTCTGACTCCTTTTTTGCAATATTGACTTTATTGTGGTGGTCTGGAACCCAAATTGCAATGTCTTCAAGTATGCCTGTATTTATCTGAACAATGATAATATTTTGTGTACGTGTGGGCAGTTAATTTAACTGAACTCCAATCCAAGTTCGGTGTCCCTGGAGTAAGTGGTGATGATAATCACTGTTGAGTTATTTTAACTTTAATTGCGATGCTTGAGTCTGCCCTGATCATGGGCTTCCCTTGGAGCACAGCTGGTGAAGAATCCACCTGTAGTTTGGGAGACGTGGGTTTGATCCCTGGTTGGGAGGATCCCCTGGAGAAGGGAACCAGCTACCCACTCTGGTACCTGGCCTGGAAAATTCCATGGTCTGTATAATCCAGTTCAGTTCAGTTCAGTCACTCAGTCGTGTCCGACTCTTTGCGACCCCATGAACCACTGTACGCCGGGCCTCCCTGTCCATCACCAACTCCTGGAGTTCACTCAAACTCATGTCCATCGAGTCGGTGATGCCATCCAGCCATCTCATCCTCTGTTGCCCCCTTCTCCTCCTGCCCCCAATCCCTCCCAGCATCAGGGTCTTTTCCAATGAGTCAACTCTTCGCATGAGGTGGCCAAAGTATTGGAGTTTCAGCTTCAGCATCAGTCCTTCCAATGAACACCCAGGACTGATCTCCTTCAGGATGGACTGGTTGGATCTCCTTGCAGTCCAAGGGACTCTCAAGAGTCCCAACTCTCCAACACCACAGTTCAAAAGCATCAATTTTTCGGCACTCAGCTTTCTTCACAGTCCAAGTCTCACATCCATACATGACCACTGGAAAAACCATAGCCTTGACTAGATGACCTTTGTTGGCAAAGTAATGTCTCTGCTTTTTAATATGCTATCTAGGTTGGTCATAATTGTCCTTCCAAGGAGTAAGCAAGCGTCTTTGAATTTCATGACTGCAGTCACCATCTGCAGTGATTTTGGAACCCAAAAAAATAAAGTCTGACACTGTTTCCATTGTCTCCCTATCTATTTCCCATGAGGTGATGGGACCAGATGCCATGATCTTAGCTTTCTGAATGTTGAGCTTTAAGCCAACTTTTTCACTCTCCTCTTTCACTTTCATCAGGGGGCTTTTTAGTTCCTCTTCACTTTCTGCCATAAGAGTGGTGTCATCTGCATATCTGAGATTATTGATATTTCTCCCGGCAATCTTGATTCCAGCTTGTTCTTCTTCCAGCCCAGTGTTTCTCATGATGTACTCTGCATATAAATTAAATAAGCAGGGTGACAATATATAGCCTTGACATACTCCTTTTCCTATTTGGAACCAGTCTTTTGTTCCATGTCTAGTTCTAACTTTTGCTTCCTGACCTGCATATAGGTTTCTCAAGAGGTGAGTCAGGTGGTCTGATATGCCCATCTCTTTCAGAATTTTCCACAGTTTATTGTGATCCACACAGTCAAAGGCTTTGGCATAGTCAATAAAGCAGAAATAGATGTTTTTCTGGAACTCTCTTGCTTTCTTGATGATCCAGCGGATATTGGCAATTTGATCTCTGGTTCCTCTGCCTTTTCTAAAACCAGCTTGAACATCTGAAAGTTCACGGTTCACATATTGCTGAAGCCTGGCTTGGAGAATTTTGAGCATTACTTTAGTAGCATGTGAGATGAGTGCAATTGTGTGGTAGTTTGAGCATTCTTTGGCATTGCCTTTCTTAGGGATTGGAATGAAACTGAAGTTTTCCAGTGCTGTGGCCACTGCTGAGTTTTCCAAATTTGCTGACATATTGAGTGCAGCACTTGCACAGCATCATCTTTCAGGATTTGAATAGTCCATGGGGTTGCAAAGAGTTGGACAAGACTGAGAGACTTTCACTTTCATTTTTCAGGATGCTTGAGTCTGTTCTGATCATGTATAAGTTCAGGGGTTAGCCTGAACTGGCAAGATTGTTACATAGAATTTAAGGCTTTCCTATTTCTCTCCTCTCCAAGATTTTTCACTTTTTAGCTCCTTTCATCAGCCTATACTCTATCCTCTCATTCTTTAAGCCTGCTTTCAGCTAAAAACCATTAAAAAACTTGGAAACTCACCCAGAGCTGCTGTTTTCTTTCAAGTGCTGATCCTCTGGCAGCTTCTGCCTACTGCTGGCCACACCGCTTTTCAGTATGTTTGTTATTTTTTTCCTCCCAGGTTGTCCAGTTGTTACATGTAGGAGATTTGGCCCTGTGGAAGCTCCTCAACCATTATCAGGAGCAGAACCGAAGAATTCTTTTTTTACACAGTTTGCCATAATTAATTTTTTCAGTTGTAAAATATAGATAAAATTTGCCATCTCACCCATTTTTTAGTTTACTGTTCATTAATAGTAAACATATTTATATGTTGCTCCCAAACTTCTAATTTCTCTCTCCTGGCACCTTCCCCCTTTGGTGATCATAAGCCTGTTTTCTACGTCTGTGACTCTATTTCTGTTTTGTAAATAAGTTCATTTGTGTCATTTTTTTAGATTCCATATATAGGTAATATCATAGGATATTTGTTCCTCTCTAACTTCTTCACTCAGCATGATAATCTCTAGGTCCATCAATGTTGCTGCAAGTGGCATTATTTTATTCTTTTTTATGGCTGAGTAATACTCTGGTGTGTGTGTGTGTGTGTGTGTGTGTGTGAGAGAGATGAGAGAGAGAGAGAGAGAGAGTGTGATGTGGTATATAGTAGACATCTTTTATCAATCCATCTGTCAGTGGGCATTTAGACTGCTTCCGTGTCTTGGCCATTGTAAATAGTGCTACAGTGAATATTGGGGTACATGTATCCTTTCTCTTCTGTACTGTTAATATCACTTTTAATTTTAAAAATTTTTATTGGAGGATAGCTGACTTTCACTATTGTGGTAGTTTCAGGTGTGCAGCAAAGTAAATCAATTGTACCTGTACATACATCCCATGTCGGCCACTGCGGAGCATTGACTAGAGTTCCCTGTGCTATACAGTGGGTCCTTATCAGTTGCCTATTTTATATACATAGCAGGTGTGTATATGTCAGTCCCAGTCTCCCAGTTTCTCACTCCCTCCTCTTACCCACTGATAACCGTAAGTGTGTTTTCTGTATCTGTCACTTATTTCTGTTTTGTAGATAAGTTCATTTGTACCCTTTCTATAGATTCCACCTATCAGTGATATCATATCCTATTTGTCTCTTTTTGCCTGACTTACTTCACTCAGTACAACAATCTCTAGGTGCATCCATGTTGCTGCAAATGGCATGATTTTGTCTTTTTCATGGCTGAGTAATGTTTCATTGTATATATGTATCATGTCATCTTTATCCATTCCTCTGTTGATGGACATTTAGGTTGCTTCCAAGTCCTGGCTATTGTAAATAGAGTGCTGTGATGAACATTGGGGTGCATGTATTGTTTTGAATTATGGTTTTCTCTGGGTGTATGCCCAGGAGGGGGATGGATTGCTGGGTCATATGGTAGCTCTCTTTATATATATATATAATCATCTTTATTAAAGTTCATGATTACATTAGAAACTGACATGGATTTCTTTAAGACATGCAGATTCTCACAGGCACCTGCTTTCCACCTTTGAGGATGATAAGGAGGTCAATATCTTAATGTTATTACATCAATTTTTCACCAGATAGGAAACCTGAAAAGGTCTCTTGGGCCTTCCAGGTCACTATACTCTCTACAGACCTGCCCATATAGTCTCTTGAATTTACAATTTTTAATTTGCAATTTCTTGTAAATTCAATAAGTTCTGGGCAACAGAACACTATAACTCTGCTGGTTTTTAAGGTGCAGTTCCAGGGTTAAATATTGTACGTATACATTTCCAAATCATCCAGACTTATCTTTCCAGTAATGTGTTGCTCATTTTACCTGGTGTTTCAGATGGTAAAGAATCTACCTGCAATGCAGGAATTTCTAGGTTCAATCCCTGGGTCAGGAAAATCCCAATGGAGAAGGGAATGGCTTCCATTTAGTATTCTTGCCTGGGGAATTCCATGGATAGAGGAGCCTGGCAGGCTACAGTCCATGGGGGTCCCAAGATTTTCACTTTAGTAATCTCCCTGGCAAAGACAGACCCCAAAGCACTGATAACTACAAAGTTAAGTGAGGCTCCTCTTCTCTCCCCAAATCAAGTTGTATGTGGAATCCCAAAGAAAATGCTAGTTCCAAGCATGCAGGCCAGTAGTCTCTCCCAAAAAGCTCTTTTTAGTTTTTTGAGGAACCTCCATACTGTTCTCCATAGTGACTGTAGCAATTTACATTTCCACCAACAGTGTGGGAGGATTCACTTTTCTCCACACCCTCTCCAGGGTTTATTATTTGTAGACTTTTTGATAATGGCTGTTCTGACTTGTGTGAGGTGATACGTCAGTGTAGTTTTGATTTGCATTTCTCTACTAATTAGCAATGTTCAGCATCTTTTCATGTGCAATTTGGCCATCTGTATGTCCGCTTTGTTGTTGTTGTTTAGTCACTAAGTTGTATCTGACTCTTTGTGACCCTGTGGACTGAGCCCATCAGGTCTTCTGTCCATGGGATTTCTCAGACAAAAATACCAGAGTGGGTTGCCTTTTCCTTCTCCAGGTGGTCTTCCTGACCTGGGGATCGAAACAACTCCTGTTTGGCAGGTGGATTCTTTACTACTGAGCCACCTGGGAAGTCTATATATAGTCTTCTTTAGAGAAATGTCTATTTAGATCTTCTTTCCATTTGTTGATTAGGTTTGTTTTTGATATTGAGCTGTATGAGTTCTTTGTATAGTTTGGAGATTTAGCCTTTGTAAGTTGCTTGCAAATATTCTCTCCCATCCTGTATGTTGCCTTTTCTGATTTCCTTTGCTGTGCAGAAGCTTTTGGGTTTAATTAAGTCCCATTTGTTTATTTTTGTTTTTATTTTCATTACTTTAGAAGAGAGATCCAAAAAGATATTGCTATAATCTATATCAGAGCATATTCTGCCTATGTTTTCCTCTAAGAGTTTATCTTGTCCAGCCTTGCACTTATACCATTGTATATTCTGGTCTCCTTTGTCACAGATTAATTCTCCCTAGGTACATGGGTTTATTTCTGGGCTTTCTATCTTGTTCCATTGATCTATATTTCTGTTTTTGTGCCAGCATCAAACTGTCTTGATTACTCTAGCTTTGTAGTATAGTCCGAAATCCAGGAGTCTGATTCCTCCAGCTCCATTTTTCTTTCTCAAGGTTGCTTTGGCTATTTGGGGTCTTTTGTGTTTCCATACAAATTATAAAATTTTTTTGTTCTCGTTCTCTGAAAATTGCCATTGGTAATTTAACAAGAATTGCCTTGAATCTTAGATTTCCTCGAGTAGGATAGTCACTTTAATGACCCTGAGTCTTCCAACCAGAGAATTTTATATCTTTCCATCTGTTTTGTCATCTTCAATTTCTTTCATCAGCATCTTACAATTTTCAAAGTACAGGTCTTTTTTTTCCTTAAGTAGGTTTATTTTCAAGTATTTTATCTTTTTTGATGTGATGGGAAATGAAATTATTTCCTTAATTTCCCTTTCTGGCCTTTCATATATAGAAATGCTATGTGTTTTTGTGTATTAATTTTATATCCTGCAACTTTACCAAATTCATTGATGAGATCTAGTAGCCAGCTTGTTGGAAAAGACCTTGATGTGGAGAAAGACTGAAGGCAAAAGGAGAAGGGGGCAGCAGAGGATGAGATGGTTAGATAGCATCACTAACTAAATGGACATGAACTTGAGCAAACTCCAGGAGATAGTGAAGGACAGGGAAGCCTGATGTTCTGCAGTCCTTGGGGTTGCAAAGAGTTGGACATGACTTGGCGACTGAACAACAGTTTTCTGGTAACATCTTCTCTGATTGCTGTGTCTAGGACTTGCAGAACTATATTGAATAAAAGTGGTGAGTGTGGGCATCCTTGTCTTTTTCCTGATCTTAGGGAAAGTGCTTTCAGCTTTTCATCATTGAGTATGATGTTGGCTGTGGGTTCTATTATGGCTTCTGTTATGTTGAGATAGGTTCCCAATATTTGTCTTTTTGTGGCTTGCTGTAGTTTAATTTTATTTTATTATTGTTGAAATCAAGCATGTACATAGTTTAAAAAGTCAGTTGTTTAAGAAGGCTTATGCAGAAATAGTAGGGTGCTCTACCATTCATGGGGTCACAAAGAGTCGGACACGACTGAGCGACTGAACTGAACTGAACTACTACTCCTTCTTACTCTGTTTCCACTCATTAGAGATAAAAGTTTTCACTGCTTTGGATTTTTTTAATCTATTTATTCTATTATTTATATCCATATTTTAAAATATCAGACTAAAGCAGGCAGTAAGTATTGACTTTCTGCTATGAAAGATGAATTAGTTAGCTCTCACAGGTAACGATCTACATGCCGTCTCCCTCTTTTTCCCTTTTTCCCTCCCTTCCGTCTTCTCTCTCCTTCACTCTTTTCCCCTTCCTCTCTCTCTCTCACATACATAACCACACACATGCTATTTCTTTTGTCCACTCAGCTATATCACAATTTGTTTGCAATAAAATTATAGATATTTTCCATATACCTGAGCCAGCTACTTTGCAGTTATTAAATTCAATTTTTATATAATTTTTTCCAGAGTTTAGAAATGCTTTAATTTTCCATGCACTCATTCATTTATTAATCCACTGAAATATTCATAATATTTCTCACTATATTCTAGGCACTTTCGAAACTTTGGGGTAATATAACAGTAAACAAAATACCAAAATTTCTGGCCTTAGAAGTGTTGTGTCTTTCCATTCCCAAATTCACCCAGAATGTATAATTATCTGAATATATTCAGATATATCAGTTATTCTATCATATCTCTTTATTTTTTTTAATATTTCCTCTTGGGCCCTTCCATAGTTCTGCTCTATTCTGAACTGGTTTTTCTCTAAGTTTGTTGTTTAGAGATTTCATCCTGAAATTTTCCTTATCCATTATCCTAGAAGTTTTCTTTACTGTTCTGTACTGTATTCCACTTTTTGGTTTATACTCATCTTCGTTAATCGTGCCCTTCAGTATCTGACAAGGAGTACAGAGGCAACAATTTTTTGAGACTTTCTACCTCTAGAAAATGCCTTACATCTTTCTTCACATTTAATGTATAGTTTAGCTGCATGCAGAATTCTTGGTTGGTAATTAATGTTCCTCCAAGGAGATTGAAGGTTATATTCTATTATCTTCTAGTTTCTAGTATTACCATTAAGAGTTGGTGCAGTTTGATTCTCTATCTTTTTAATGTGACCTATTCTTCACTGTTCTCCATGGACACTATTAAAATCTTATCTTTCTTTGCATTATTCTAAAAATTAATGCTGATTTGTGTCACTTGGGCCTTTTTTCATTTGTTACCCTATTAGCCAGATGTTGAATCTCTTGGAATCACTCATTTTCTTTTTTTCTCTTGTCTTTCATATTTATGTTCTTTTTTATATTTTCTAAAAGACTTCTTGAAGTTTATTTTTTTTAACTTTATGTTAAATTTTTTGTACTATTAATTCCAAGGGCATTTTGTTTTGTTACCTAAATTAAAAAAAAAAAAAAACCCGTGCGTCTTGCAATGTCTTTTCTTATCTCTGAGGATTTTAATAGTTCTTAAAATTTCTTTTTCTTCTAAGGATCATTGTGTCTATTTTCAACAAGTTCAGGTTTCCTTTTTCCGCATATGTCTGATGATCCAGTTATATTTGCAAACAAAACAGTGGAAAGCTGTTGAAAGTTCTCAGTATATATAAGCAGGGCTTGTCAACTGATGGACTTCAAGCCAGCTTAAAACTGAGCATTTAAAAAAGTAAGATCTTGGCATCCAATCCCATCACTTCATGGCAAATAAATGGAGAAAAGGCGGAAAAAGTAAAAGATTTTTTTTTCCTTGGGCTCTGAAATCAATGCACATAGTGACTGTACCCACGAAATTAAAAGATGCTTACTTCTTGGAAGAAAAGTTACGACACACATAGACAACATATTAAAAAGTAGAGACATCATTTTGTCAACAAAGGTCCCAATAGTCAAAGCTGTGGTTTTTCCAGTAGTCATGTACATATGTGAGAGTTGGACCATGATGAAGGCTGAGCACCGAAGAATTGATGCTTTCAAATTCAGAGTTCCTTGGACAGCAAGATCAAACAAGTCAATCCTAAAGGAAATCAACCCTGAATATTCACTAGAAGGACTGATGTTGAAGCTCCAGTACTTGGCCACCTGCTGTGACAAGCCGACTCGTTGGAAAAGACCCTGATGCTGGGAAAGATTGAGGGCAGGAGGAGAAGTGGGCGACAGAGGATGAGATGGTTGGATGGCATCACCAACTCAATGGACGTGAGTTTGAGCAAACTCTGAGAGATACTGAAGGACAGGGAAGCCTGGCATGCTATAGTCCATGGGGTCACAAAGGGTGGACATGACTTAGCAACTGAACAACAGCAACACCAACCATTTAGCCAGCAAATATTTCAGTTTTTATTTTTCAAATTGATTGAGTTTGAACTTACTTGTCTGATTTCTGGGCTTTTAAAATATTGCAATATCTCTTTATTTGTTGTCCTTTCCTCTTTATTTTTCTGTAACCTCATTATTTTGTGTCTCTTTTATTTTTTGTCCTTTTACAATTATTTGAGAGATGTCAGAAAAGAGTAGAGGTCTATTTTCAATCAACCATGTAAATTGGCTCTCCAATGTTGATTGGTATAGTTAAGGAATATTTGGGAGTTTAATAGAAAGATGAAATCCTGTTGTAATTTTCAATTATTCAGTAATCAGTTAAGATGAATGTTTTCTACATATTTATTAATACTGTGTTTCTTTGTAGAATTTTTATTTCCTATCTCTGTATTTTCTGTGTAGGGGTTTTATATTTCTTCTTTAGTTGATGTGTAAGAACTTTTATTATATTTGTTTTTAACTTTAAATAATTCCATATTTATTCTTAGTGCTACTCATGTTTACCTATATCTTCATATATTTACTTGCTTGCTGTGGTAGGAAAATTATATAAAATGCCAGTAAGTCCAAAGAAAATAAAACATACCCATGATATCATCTAGAGGTAATCCTAGTATGTAGCTTCTGGGTCTTATTTTTTAAAGTATGTGATGCATGTTTATATTATACATTTTGTCTTATAATTCACCTTATTTTTAGTTAAATGTTACCTAAATTTCAAAAGAACAGCACTTTTCCTATTAAAAGTAAAACATCCAAAGACACATTAAGAAAAAAGCAGTCATCTTTCATTCACCATCCTGTTCCCTATCCTGATTGTCTTGATAGAATTAGTCTTAGTACTCTAGTGTTTATTGTTCTATACCTTTTTAATGCTTACATGTATTAAT
Organism: Odocoileus virginianus; assembly: GCF_023699985.2. Classification (NCBI taxonomy): domain Eukaryota; kingdom Metazoa; phylum Chordata; class Mammalia; order Artiodactyla; family Cervidae; genus Odocoileus; species Odocoileus virginianus. Next base: position 37,355,761 of record NC_069695.1, read on the forward strand.
ATGTGTGCTGTGCTAAAAATCATTTCAGTCATGTCTGACTTTTTGCAACCCTATGAACTGCAGCCAGCCAGGCTCCTCTGTCCTTGGGATTCTCCAGGCAAGAATACTGCAGTGGTTTGCCTGTACTCTCCTCCAGGGGATCTTCCCAACCTGGGAATCGAACCCACATCTCTTATGTCTTCTACACTGGCAGACAAGTTCTTTACCACTAGCACCACCTGGGAAACCTGTTTTAGTATATATAGCATTTATGTACATTGAGATCAAACTGAATTCATTACTTATTAGTCTTTTTTAATTCCACTTAATGATGCATAGAGTCGGACCCGACTGAAGCAACTTAGCAGCAGCAGCAATGATGCTTTAATGGACATTTGTCAGATTCTTAGAGTTTTTGTAAAACTGTGGTAAGCAGAATAATTGTCCTCCAAAAACATCTGTGTTCTAATCCCTGGAAGCTCTGAATATATTACCTTACATAGCAAAGGGACTTTGCAGATATGATGGACGGAATAGACTTTGAAAGATGGGAGATTATCCTGGGTTATCTGGGTAGGCTGCTCATTCTAATCACATGAGTTCCGAAAAATAAAGAACCTTTCCTTACTGTGTCAGAGAGATAAGACGAAAGGAGGAGGAGAGGTTTGAAGCTTGAGAATGACTTGGCCTGCCCTTGTTGGCTCTGAAGATGGAGGAACATCGTGTGACCAGCCAAGGATTGCAAGGACAAGCCAAGGAAGCTTGGAACAGTCCTCATCTGATAACCCACAAGGAAATAGGGATCCCAGTCCTCAAACTACAAAGAAAAAGGCTCTGCCAGAAACCTGAGTGAGCAAGGAAATAGATCTTCCCCTACAACCTGCAGAAAGGAACATAACCCTGCCAACACCTTGGTGTTAGACCTGCGTCACACAGGTCTGTGTAGTCAGACCTACAGAATTATAGTATAATACATTTGTGTTGAGTCAGTAAACTTGTAGTTTGTTATAGTGGTAAGAGAAAGCTAATGCAAATCCTAACTTGTTTCCTGTAAATGGGTAACTGTTCATGGCTTCTGTAGACACTGTAACTTTTTCAGCACTTCTATTGTTGAACATTCAGATTATTTCAAATTCTTTACCACTGCACAGAGTGCTGTAATAAGCATGGCTGTACTTAGATTCTGTGTTCTGGTCCTTTTATTTTTTTAGGGTAAATTTCCAAAAACAAAATTGCTAGGTCAAAGGCTATTGTTACATAAGTGTATTTTATGTAATGTACAGTTATAAATTTAATAATCCATGTCAACTAAGATCATGGCATCCAGTCTCATCACTTCATGCCACATAATGGGGAAACAATGGAAACAGTGACAGACTTTATTTTCTTGGGCTCCAAAATCACTGCAGATGGTGACTGCAGCCATGAAATTAAAAGATGCTTGCTCCTTGAAAGAAAAACTATGACAAACCTAGACAGCATATTAAAAAGCAGAGATTATTCTGCTGACAAAGGTCCATATAGTCAAAGCTATGGTTTTTCCAGTAGTCATATATGGATGTAAAGCTGAACCATAACCAAGGCTAAACACGGAAGAATTGATGCTTTTGAACTATGGTGTTGAGAAGACTCTAGAGAGTCCCTTGAGCTGAAAGGAGATCAAACCAGTCAATCCTAAAGGAAGTCAATCTTGAATATTCATTGGAAGAACTGATGCTGAAGCTGAAGCTCCAATACTTTGGCCACCTGATGCGAAGAACTGACTCATTGGAAAAGGCCCTGATGCTGGGAAAGATAGAAGACAGGAGAAGGGGCAACAGAGGACAAAATGGTTGGATGTCATCAACCAACTTGATAGACAGGAATGTGAGCAAGCTCCAGGAGATGGTGAAGGAAAGGGAAGCCTGACGTGTTGCAATCCATGGGGTCTCAAAGATTCAGACAGGACTGAGCTACTGAACAGCAAATGGCAACTTTTTTTTTTTTCCAAAAGGTTGTAGCAGTTGATACTCACACTTGCAATTTATGAAAGTGTTCATTACTGCTCTCTAGGTAGGTGTAGTGAATGCTTTGGAAACTAGTGCTTCAGTCTAAGAGATGGGCATGTTTTAAAGTTTAAATGTATCTGGGCATGCATGTCCTGCATTCAAGTAATTATGACAAAAATAAGGTAAGACTATGCACTGCTTCCAAAAAAAAATCTTTCCTAATATGCCTTTAATAAGATCTTTTAAGATCTTAATACACTGCCTAAAAATTTGAAGAAACTCTGGCAATGTTTTCAGAAGTCTGACTGTCATTGGAAAACCAAGAATTCTCATTCAAACAGTCCTTAAATTATCTAATCTAATATGAGATTAAAAGAAGTATAGGCAATGAGTTCATTTGTCTCCTTGATTCACTTGGCTGTAGAAATGATGTTGTCTCCACTAGTCCCAGAAAGAGTTGGAGGTGAGTCAAGGGAGAATAGCGTACAGCCTTGAGCACCTTTCCATTAAGTTGGTATGAAGGTAATTGTGGTTTCAGACCATGAATTTTAAATCATTTTAACTACACTCAAACACATCTTTATTAATCAAAATAGGAACCATTACAACCAACACAGTTTTGCAAACAAGAAATATGTTTATTTCTGTAGTATAAAAATCCATCTTCAGGATTCAACAAACTCTTGGAAAGCATTTTCTGCCTCTTGCTGGTTGCAGAAGCATTTTGCCTGCAAAAAGTTGTTGAGATGCTTGGCGAAGTGGTAGTCGGTTGGCAAGAGATCAGGTGAATATGGCGGACGAGGCAAAACTTTGTAGCCCAATTTGTTCGGCTTTAAAGCATTGGTCATGTAACATACTGTCATGTGGAAGAATTGGGCCTATTCTGTTGACCAATATCGGCTGCAATCACTGCAGTTTTCAGTGCATCTCATCGATTTGCTGAGCATACTTCTCAGATATAATGGTTTTTCCGGGATTCAAAAAAGCTGTAGTAGATCAAACAGGCAGCAGACCACCAAACAGTGACCATGACCTTTTTTTGGTGCAAGTTCAGCTTTGGGAAGTGCTTTGGAGCTTCTTCTGGATCCAACCACTGAGCTGGTCATTGCCAGTTGTCGTGTAAAACACACTTAGCTTTGTACATCACAATCCAATCAAGAAATCGTTCATTGTTGAGTAAAATAAGAGAAGATGACACTTCCAAACAACGATTTATTTTGATTTTTGGTCAGCTCATGAGGCACCCACTTATCAAGTTTTTCACCTTTCCAATTTGCTTCAAATGCTGAATAACCATAGAATAGTTGATGTTGAGTTCTTTGGCAACTTCTCATGTATATATAAGAGGATTGGCTTCAGTGATGGCTCTCAATTGGTCGTTGTCAACTTCCAATGGCCAGCCTCTACACTCCTTATCTTCAAGATTCTTCTCTCCTTTGCAAAACTTCTTGAACCACCACTGCATTGTACACGTGTTAGCATTTCCTGGGCCAAATGCATTGTTGATGTTGCAAGTTGCCTCCGCTGCTTTACAGCCCATTTTGAACTCAAATAAAAAAGTTGCTTGAATTTGCTTTTTGCTACATCATTTCTTTAATCTAAAATAAATATAAAATAAACAGCAAGTAATAAATCATTAGCAAAAAAACATAAACCGAGAAATACACATTAAAATGATGTATAATGTAACAACATTTATTTAAGAATGTAGTCCATTATCAAATGGCAAAGTTCAACAATGCAAAACTGCAGTTACCTTTGCACCAACCTAATAGGGTGATTTAAACAAAAATGTCTGCTGACTTTAAAAATGTAATCAAGAAGTGTTACAGGAAATGACCTTCTTTCTACCTTGCAGGCTCTTTGATTTTGCCAGCAGAACTCCCTAGATAAAATTTAATTTTAAGCTGAATTTTCTTTATTTGGAAATTTAAATTATCTTAAGTATAAAAATATTCTGTGTATTTAAAGTATTAAACTTACTCAAGTGAGGCATTAAAAATTTGGAACTAAAATAAATGAGATAATGAGAAAGTGAAAAACATATTTTTTATAATTAACAGCTCATTTTGAGTTAATTATATACCATTACCAAAATGTAATTGCAATTTATTTTCTATTATCTGTGGAAAAAATCACAGTCAAGGGAGCTTACATTGCTGCTTTCCTGCATAAATGGTATAGAATGAGAATAAATAAATATGTGAGGACTTAATGATAAATAAGAGCAAATAGCAGAGCACAGCTGAGCTGAACCATTGAAAGATAACTATCACATGAAAGATGTTAATGACTTAAAAAGTCACAAGCAGTTCTGATTGCATATAGGTTCTCTGGTTTGATTTTAGTTTGCTTGATGTTTTTGTTGACTATGCAAAGATGACCCTTATAAATGAACATTTTTTTTAATTCTGCAGATTTCTAAAAATCTTACCATTTTTGTACGTTCATATAACAGTGAGTAACTGAAAAACGTATTAAATACCCGCTATTTTTTTAAAAAATCTGACTTTGCTAAATACTGTAGGAAATATAAGAAGCCCCTAGTAGTAGAGTAAGGCAAATATGTAAATATTTATCATCTATAAAGAATCTCTGCTCAGTCGCTCAGTCTTGTCTGACTCTGTGGCCCCATGGACTGTAGCCTGCCAGGCTCCTCTGTCCATGGAATTTTCCAGGCAAGAATGCTGGACCAGGTTGCCATTTCCTACTAGAAGAGCTTTATAAAAGAAATACAAAAAAGTTAAGAAAAAGGTTTTTGGAAGTGGTAATGTTTACGATAAGTCTTAAAATATAGGACAGAATTGTGGTAGGCTGTGGAATATCATAGGTGTTTGTGTATGTTGTGGGTGTGTGTGTGTGTTTCTGAGGGGAGAAGACAGGGAAAGAGTTTCAGTAGAGGAAGGCAGTCCCACGTCGGGCACAGCATCAGACATGCTTCAGTGTGACGCTTCGGGAGTTAGGGAAAGTGAGACAAATGATTACATTAGTAAATTAGATAAAAGGGTTTAAATATCAAACTGAGGCATTTGGACCTGTATGATTGGAATAATTTTTAAAAAGTAATGAGAAAGAACTGATTTTTTGACAAAAATGATAAAGCTGATTTTGAAGACAAGTGGAATAAGAATGAAGAACTCCAAGTTTTGTCTTTCCAGTAATTAGCCATGTGACTTTAAAGATAGTGCTGTGTGCCTCAACCTCCTTGCTTATGAATGAGAGTTAACTTGATTTTTGTTAAGAGTTTTCCCATCTCTAACACTGCTGGGAAGAGTGCAAAGTGCTGGAGCCACTTTGGTGGTCAGCTTGGCAATGCCAGTTTACAGTCATTTTTTTACTATGAATGCTGATTGGAATAGCAACTCCCCTTCTGATTATCTTCCCCTACCTTCTAACTTTTCTTCATTTCTTTGCTCTTTGTAACTCATAGATAACCTGTTGGCCTAAAGAATTGCTTGTACAAAAAAGAGTGTTTCTCTGATTTCTCTTTCAAAACCCTTCAACAACATTACTGACTAACGTGGATGGGAATTACTGTCATCTTCCTTAGGCACATTAGAGAACATCAGTAAAACTGTAGAATAGGGCTCAGAGGTACCGCAGTATAAAGCAAAACTAAACTAAAATGAGAAAAATTGTCCTATTAGTTGAATGTTCCACAGCTTCGAAAATAGAGAAATTTTCAGGGATTAGTGATCTTCCTGTCCTCTTTCAATTTTTTTTTCTTTTTTTGAGCTGTAAAATGAAAATCTGTTTCCTCTTCAGTACTTTCCTCTAGACCCACATTTTAATCTTTTAAGATCCTTTGCCTTTTTGATAAATGTAAAAATCATCACTTAAAATCACTATATGACCCAGCAGTTCCACTCCTGGGTAATGTACATTCACACAAAGACTTCTATGTGACTGGTCAGGACAACATTATTCAGAATAGCCATAAAGTCAAAACAAGCTGAATGTCCAGCAGCTGGTGAACAGGCCAACAAATGTCATGGACCCATTCAATGTAATATTTGACAATAAAAAAGGGACAAAATACTGTTACACTCTACAGCAAGGATGAACCTTGCAAATGTTAACTGAAAGAAGGCTGTCACAAAGACCACAGATTGTGTCTTTCCATTTATATGAAATGTCCAGAAAAGGCAAATCTGTAAATAAAGAATATGAATTAATGATTACCTTGTATGGGTGGTGAGAATGGGGATGAACAGCAAAAACCATGAGGTTGCTTTTGGGGGTTTGGATTGTAGGGATGGTTGCACTTAGTAAGTGCACCTACTAAACATACTAAGAAGTACTTTAAATGGGTGAAGTTTTATAGTTTGTTTATCTCACTAGAACTTCAAAAAAGTGCCTTCTTTTTTTAGTATTTATGCAATACTCAAAGATAACTAAGAACAAAAGAAATTGTACAAAGCTTTGCTTACTTTCAGACTGCATCAGCCTTTCTCTCTTGTTCCTCAAGACTTTTCTTTCCATTTACCCCTTCCTACAGTTGGGAATTGTTTTTAAAACTTAATTCTCTAAGATGACATCCCATTCTGTATTTATAACAGATAAAATGATATGACAAGCAGGAGCAAATACTATTCAAATCCTATTTATGAGATGTATTCCTTGGTGAATGACAGTTTTATTTTTAAAAACTGTAAAGAGCCAACAATTTTAGGAGATAAATTTGATCAATGTATAACTTATTAAATCAAGTTTTCTTATGCCTTAATTTTAAGCATTATGGGGTGGAAGCATGTCTTCAATATGGTGCCTGTTCCATCTATGCCTTACCATGTGTCTTTGCCTTATCATGACCTCACATAACCTTCAAAAGCTAACCTCTCATATTCCATACTAGGGCACCTCCCTTCTCTTCCCTTGGTACAGACAGGTTTTCAAGAGATAGCTAATAGATGGAAACATAAGGCTGCTTAGATTTCTCCCAAGCTATTGTCTACACATGCTTTGTTACTTTGCAGATTAATGGCACTCAAATGTGAAAAGGCAAACATTTGTCCACTGTACATGGTATAACATAACCTTATTATTTCTTCATGTGTAGTATATACATGTTCTTGGCTATGGATTATTTTTAAATCACATTGTCATCTTTGTACATTTGTGGTATAAATATTTTCTGAACTGGAAAGGCACAGATTTTTCAGTGTTAGTTAATGGGGCTTCATAGCATTTTCCCAAGGTCTGGTTTACATGTACATGGTGGTAGAGGATAGAGAGCAACGTCTATAGAAATTAGAAAAATCTTCTAAAGAATATTGCCTCTACTACTGGTTAAATACATGGAGCTGAATAATAAATTGCACAAATATTTATACTTCATCAGCTGCACAGAAATGAATAAAATGGTTATTTTTCATCTTTCACTCTAAGGTACTTACAGAAAGCTCTCTGAAAGTAATTTTCTCCCAGCCAACAATATTAGCAGGATTGGGGAGTTAGAAGTTTCAGTGCAGTTTGCTTTGACAACCTCATTCCCAGATTTGTTTGGAATAAGAGCTGTTTGATTTCTTTTTAGACAGTAACTGCCTATCCTGTTCCAATCTGAAACATATGGGTGCTTGTCACAATATGGAACAGAGGTGACATCTTGGAGAGTGAACATTGTTTCCCAGAAAAAAGAAAAGCAGTAGTCTTAGAGGTGCCAGTTGGTTTAAAAAAATCATTTATTTTTTAGCATTTTTTACAAACCCCATTAAATAGAGATTAGTATGAGGCCTACAACTGCAGACTTAATTATCATGTCAAATCGTTTATAGAATACAAATGACTGTTTCTGGATCACTCAGTTCAGTTGCTTAGTCATGTCCAACTTTTTTGTGACTCCATGGACTACAGCATGCCAGGCCTCCCTATCCATCACCAACTCCTGGAGCTTACTCAAACTCATGCCCATCAAGTCAGTGATGCCATCCAACCATCTCTTCCACTGTCATCCCCTTCTCCTCCTGCACTCAATATTACCCAGCAACAGGGTCTTTTCTAAGGAGTCAGTTCTTCACATCAGGTGGCCAAAGTACTGGAGTTTCAGCTTCAGCATCAGTCCCTCCAATGAACACCCAGGACTGATCTCCTTTAGGATGGACTGGTTGGATCTCCTTGCAGTCCAAGGGACTCTCAAGAGTCTTCTCCAACACCACAGTTCAAAAGAATCAATTCTTCGGTGCTCAGCTTTCTTTATAGTCCAACTCTCACATCCGTGCATGACTACTGGAGGAACCATAGCCTTGACTAGATGGACCTTGGGTGACAAAATAGTGTCTCTGTTTTTTAATATGCTGTCTAGGTTGGTCATAGCTTTCCCTCCAAGGAGTAAGCATCTTTTAATTTCATGGCTGCCATCAACATCAACAGTGATTTTGGAGCTGAAAAAAATAAAGTCAGTCACTGTTTCCACTGTTGCCCCATCTATTTGCCATGAAGTGATGGGACCAGATGCCATGATCTTAGTTTTCTGAATGTTGAGCTTTAAGCCAACTTTTTCACTCTCCTCTTTCATTTTCACCAAGAGGCTTTTTAGTTCTTCACTTTCTGCCATAAGGGTGGTGTCATCTGCATATCTGAGGTTATTGATATTTCTCCTGGCAATCTTGATTCCAGCTTGTGCTTCCTCCAGCCCAGCGTTTCTCATGATGTACTCTGCATATAAGTTAAATAAACAAGGTGACATTATGCAGCTTGACATACTCCTTTCCCAATTTGGAACCAGTCTGTTGTCCCATGTCCAGTTCTAATTGTTGCTTCTTGACCTTCATACAGATTTCTCAGAAGTCAGGTCAGATATTCTGGTATTCCCATCTCTTTAAGAATTTCCAGTTTGTTGTGATCCACACCTTCAAAGCTTTAGCATAGTCAGTAAAGCAGAAGTAGATGTTTTTCTGGAATTCTGTTGCGTTTTCAATGATCCAGCAGATGTTGGCAATTTGATCTATGGTTCCTCTGCCTTTTCTAAATCCAGCTTGAACATCTGGGAGTTCTCAGTTCATGTCTGTCAAAGCCTAGCTTGGAGAATTTTGATCATTACTTTGGTAGCGTGTGAGATGAGTGCAATAGGGTGGTAGTTTGAACATTCTTTGGCATTGCCTTTCTTTGGGATTGGGATGAAAACTGACCTTTTCCAGTCCTGTGACCACTGCTGACTTTTCCAAATTTGCTGGCGTATTGCATGCAGTACTTTCACAGCATCATCTTTTAGGATTTGAAATAGCCCAAATGGAATTCCATCACGTCCTCTAGCTTTGTTCATGGTGATTCTTCTTAAGGCCCACTTGACTTTGCACTCCAGAATGTCTGGCTCTAGGTGAGTGATCACACCGTCATGGTTATCTGGGTTGTGAAGACCTTTTTTGTACAGTTCTTCTGTGTATTCTTGCTACCTCTTCTTAGTATCTTCTGCTTCTGTTGAGTCCATACCATTTCTGTCCTTTATCGTGCCCATCTTTGCATGAAATGTTCCCTTGGTATCTCTTAATTTTCTTGAAGAAATCTCTAGTCTTCCCCATTCTGTTGTTTTCCTCTATTTCTTTGCATTGATCACTGAGGAAGGCTTTCTTATTTCTCCTTGTTATTCTTTGGAGTTCTGCATTTAGATGGATATATCTTTCCTTTTCTCCTTTGCCTTTCACTTCTCCTCTTTTCTCAGCTATTTGTAAGGCCTCCTGAGACAACCATTTTGCCTTTTTGCATTGCTTTTTCTTGGGGATGGTTTTGATCACCGCCTCCAGTACAGTGTCACAAACCTCCATACATAGTTCTTCAGGCACTCTGTCTATCAGATCTAATCCCTTGAATCTGTCACTTCTACTGTATAATCATAAGGGATTTGATTTAGGTCATACCTGAATGGTCTAGTGGTTTTCCCTACTTCAATCTAAGTCTGAATTTGGCAAAAAGGAGTTCATGATCTAAGCCATAGTCAGCTCCCAGCCTTGTTTTTTGCTGATTGTTTAGAACTTCTCCATCTTCGGCTGCAAAGAATGTAATCAATCTGATTTCAGTACTGACCATCTGGTGATATTCATGTGTAGAGTCTCTTTGTGTTGTTGGAAGATTGTGCTTACTATGACCAGTTCATTCTCTTGGCAAAACTGTTAGCCTTATGACCCAATTGATAAAATGTATCCAGGCCTTGATTCCATGTTTCTTTCTACAAGTATTAAATATATAAGCCTTTTCTATGAAAAGAATCTGTAAACATATTGTTGTGTTTCATTTGTACAACTGAAGTATTTGCATATAAGTTATTTTACAGTGGGAACAGGGAGTAAGAACTAAGACAGAAATGGATAGAAACCAAAAGCATTTCCCAAAAACATCATGTTGACATATAATGCTTTTATATGCCTGCGAAAGAGAGGAAGCAGCAGGATTAAGACAAGTGACTGTTGGATCCATTTATTTATTCTTATTTTCAGAAGTCCCAAGAGTTCTCTTTGAAAGGATATAAAGTTTTTAGCTGCCATAAAAATTTTTAATTTTTAACACAGTTTCAGTTGGCTTTTCTAAGTGCCTGGATATAGTTTAAAAAGTGATTTTTGGATTCAGAACAATTGGATATGCACAGAACAAACACATATAAATGCAAAAGTTTAAAAATCAAAGCATTCTTTCATTTGTGGAAGTGTGTACATAGGAACTCCTGGATAAGTATGGTAGCAAGCAGGCCGGGGCAGGGGGCGGGGGGCGGGTAGGTATTTGAAGGGAAGATGAAAAGAAATAAGGACTGTGTTGAGCATATGTTTTGATCATAAAGGGTCTGAGAATGTGGTTGTGATCTTAATTATCCTGTGGTGGTTTGCAGTAGGTGGATGCGTTTCTCAGAAGAAAAGGCTATTTCATATGAAACAGTGCTAATTGATAACCCTAAAGTGAAAATTTTTATGTTGAACTCAACTCATTTGATTTTCTCATTGTTCCTGTGGTGAAGAGGATTGATTTCTGTGTTGCTTTTGCTCTTTGGCATGTTCTCTTTGGTAAGTAGTGTGTACAAGCCTTAACCCTATAACCTTGAATCTGAACCCTCGGCTACTTGGTGGAAGGAGAATCTTTCTTTGTTGTATCATGTGGCATGGGAAAGGATTATATCAGTCAGGGTCAACCAGAGAAGCAGAACCAGTATGAGATGAATTGCACAGGTTGGCTAGGCCAAGTCTGAAGTCAAGAAGGCAGGCTGTCAGGAAGGGCAAGCTGGAACTCTCAGGTAAGGGCTGAATCTTCTGTCCACAGTGGGGACATTTTTCTCTTTCAGGAAACTTTGGCTCTGCTGAATCAGGGCCATCTAGATTATCTAAGATTTAATGGATTTTAATCACATTGGTAAAATACCTTAGTTTAGTGATTAATGAACTGGAAACTGTAGCCTAGCCAAGTTGACATATAAAAAAAGACCGTCGTAGTCCACCCCTTGTCAACTTCGCACCTATACTCACCTTAAATTGTACTTAATCTCTAAATAGAGATAATAAAAAAGGCATACTCCCACCTAACATGATAAAACCTGCCCTAATACAACTGAAAACATCCTTTCCCCAGAAGCAGAGTGAAGTTCTTGGGTCATGGTCACTCTTCTCCATGACATCCTTTCATTTCAATGCTGTGATGTAAAATTAATTATTATTAATGCATCTTATGTTAGGTGATAAAAAGATAAAATAGAAAGAAAACCAAAAAATTAGGTTAATATATGTACAGAAAGATACTTCCCCAAAAGGTAGAAATACTCTTAACTATTACAGTCCTCATTTCTGCAGCTGACCACATGGATATAGCTGACATTTATAACTACTTTCCTCCACTACCCATTCCATATTTCCCTTTGCTGTCAGCAAACACTGCAGCTAATCATGGCTCTTTGTCTGATGCAGTGACCCAAACTTTCACTCCTGAAAAGGTGGGCCATTAACAGTCATGCCTGAACTGAATTTCTGTCACCTGCCATTGACTTCTCATCATAGGATACTCTAAGGGACTTCCTGCATTCCAAACAGATTCCTCTTCTCCACTGTGTAATAGCAACTCATTTCCCTCTCAGTTGTTCAGTCCCGAAGTCGTGTCTGATTCTTTGTGACCCTATGGACTGGAGCATGCAAGGTTTCTCTGTCCTTCACCATCTCCTCCAGTTTGCTCAAACTCATGTCCACTGAGTCGGTGATGCCATCCAACTATCTCATCCTGAGTCACCCTCTCCTCCTCATGTACTCAGTCTTTCCCAGCATCAGGTTTTTTTGATCTTTCCCAGCATCAGTCTTTTCCAATGAGTCAATTCTCCACATCAGTTGGCCAGAGTGTTGAAGCTTTAGCTTCAGCATCAGTGCTTCCAATGAATATTCAGGGTTGATTTCATTTAGGATTGACTGGTTTGATCTTCTTGCTGTCCAAGGGACTCTCAAGAGTCTTCTCTAGTACCACAGTTCAAAAACATTAATTCTTCAGCACTTAGCCTTTAAGACATGGGAATGCCAGATCACCTTACCTACCTCCTGAGAAACCTGTATGCAGGTCAAGAAACAACAGTTAGAACTGGATATGGAACAATGGACTAGTTCCAAATTGGGAAAGGAGTACATCAAGGTTGTATATTGTCATCCTGCTTAATTAACTTATATGCAGAGTATATCATAGGAAATGCTGGGCAGGATGAATCACAAACTGGAATCAAGATTGCTGGGAGAAATATCAACCACCTCAGATATGCAGATGATACCACTCTAATAGCAGAAAGTGAAGAGGAACTAAAGAGCCTCTTGATGAAGGTGAAAGAGGAGAGTGGAAAAGCTAGCTTAAAACTCAGCTTTCATAAAGCTAAGATTATGGGATTCAGCCCAATCACTTCATGGAAAATAGGTGGGGAAAAGTGGAAAAAGTGGCAGATTTTATTTTCTTCTGCTCCAAAATCACTGCAGCTAGTGACTGCAGCCACGGAACTAAAAGTGCTTCCTTCTTGGAGAGAAGGAGCAAGAAACCTAAACAGCATATTAAAAAGTAGAGATACCATTTTGTGGACAAAGGTCAGTCTGGTCAAAGCTATGGTTTTTCCAGTAGTACATTATGATCAATTCCCCTGGCCTATACAGTAATCCTGTAGCTCACAGGCATGAGGAGCCCAGAGTGGGGGAGTGGCAGTGTCATCCTCCAGGTCAGTGGGATCACAGCTGTGTCATCTGGTGGAAACACTCCTGCCTTTGGAACAAAGACCCCTAGACCAGTAGACCCTAAGGTCATGCAGAAAGGAAGCAGAAAAATCGCTGATGGGTCACTTGGTGCAATAGTGAATGTAACTACTTCCAGTCTGTCCTTTCCTGGATCTGTGAATCATGGCTGCGGGAGAAACAGCACCACATATTGGATACTGATTAAAAGCATATTTAGTGCATTCTAGAGGACCTTTCTCCATCCTGACAAGGTATTGCCTTCTAGCCAGTGCTGTTGCTGAGTCATTAAAGGCCATTTCATTGCTCTTCAGAATAGTGGGGGATGTGCTAAGACAAGTGAATTCTGTAGGCATGAGCATATTGAAGCACTTAATTTGCTGTGAAGTAAGTCCCTTTATCAGAGGCAATGCTGTGTAAAATATCGTGATGCTGGATAAGACATTCTGTAGGTCCATGAATGGTAATTTTGGTGTGAGTATTGTGGGCACAGAAGACAAATTCATAGCCAGAGTAAATGTCTATTCCTGTAAGATGCATCTCCAGCCCCATGGCAGCTACTAATACTAGGTATCTACAACCTATAAATTGATAAAAGGCAGAGGGAGAAATTAAACCTAAACAAAGGCATAAGGCTAGAATGAATGCTGTGGTAATAGAGTCTGAGATGTTAGTATATATACATGTTTATGTATTGTCTTAGTCTGCCCAGGCTGCCATAAATACCAAAGACTGGGTGGCTTAAATGAAAGAAATATATTTTCTCACAGTTCTAGAAGCTGGAAATGTGAAATCAGAGCATCTGCACATTCAGGTTCTGATGAGCACCACAATAAGTGTAGTTATAATGTCTCCATACATAGTTATTAACTAGATTCCCCATACTGTATATTTTATACCTGTGCCTCATTTATTTTGCAACTGGAAGTTTGTACTTGTTAATCTCCCTCATCCTTTTCTTCTACCTGCCTTTGACAACCACCTGTTTGTTCTCTGTATCTACAGGATATAGATGCCTTCTTTATTCAGTCATCTATTAATGGGCACTTGGGTTTAACATATCTTGGCTACTGTAAATAGTGCTGTGGTAGACATAGGGGTGCATGTATCTGTTTATATAGTGTTTTCTTTTTCTTCAGATATATACCCAGAAGTGTAATTAGTTGTTTATATAATAGTTCTATTTTCAGTGTATTGAAGAATCTCCACACTGTTTTTCATAGCAGCAACACCAATTTGTATTCCTACCAATACCATAAGTGTTCCCTTTTCTGCACATCCTTGCCAACACTTGTTATTTGTCATCTTCTGTTAATAGCCATCCTGATAGGTGTGACATGCAGTTTCTTTGTGGTTTTGATTTGCATTTCCATGTTGAGCATCTTTTTATTTGCCTATTGGCCATTTGTGTGTTTCTTTGAAATGATGTCTATTCAGGTCTTCCACCCACTTTTTAATTGGGTTGTTTTTTTATGTTGAGTCATGTGAGTTCTTTGTATATTTTGGATATTAACTCCTTATCAGCTATTCATTTGCAGATATCTTCTTCCATCCTGTAGGTGACCTTTTCATTTTATTGATAGTTTTCTTCTCTGTCCAAAATGTTTTCAGTTTGATATAATCCCATTTGTTTATTTTTGCTTTTATTTCCTGTGCCTGAGGGCAAATATCCAAAAAAAATATTGGTAGTATTGATGTCAAAGAGCATACTCTCTGTGTTTTCTTCCAGAAGTTTTATTATTTGTGGTCTTACATTTAAGTCTTTAATCCATTGTGAATTTATTTTTGTGCATGGTGTGAAAAGTTTCATCCACTTTGTTTCTTTGACCTTGTTGTTGTTTAGTCGCTAAGTCATGTCTGATTCTTGCTACTCATGGACTGTAGCCCGCCAGGCTCTCTGTTCATGGGATTTCCCAGGCAAAAATACCAGAGTGGGTGGCCATTTCTTTCTACAGGGGAACTTCCCAAGCCAGGGATCGAACCCACATCTCCTGCATTGGTGGGCAAATTCTTTACCAATGAGCCACTGGGGAAGCCCTCTTTGGCATGTAGCTGTTCAGTTTCCCCAACATTATGTACTGAAGAGGCTTTTCCCCATTATGTGTTCTTGTCTTCTCTGTCATAGGTTAATTGCCCATATAAATATGGGTCCATTTCTGGGCTCTCTATTCTATTCCATTGGTCAATGTGTCTTAGAAACTTCACTGGAAGGCTTTGGAAATCTAAAAGCCTTCCAAAATAAAAACTATATTTTTAAAAACAGGAAAGTATAAAGACATAATAACAAGCAAATGAAACACAGAAAGCATAGTTTTTTTAGAAGATTAATCTTGATTTTAAAATGTACTCACTAGTCTGTGACTTAGTGTGATCTCATAGTTGCTGCACTACTTACAGCAATAAGAAATGACGGGATTGTAAAGAGAACTTCAGTGCACTGAATCTCAATGACTCCTACTAAAATATCCTCCACAGAATATTAACTTCAAGTGTTTTTTTTTTTATTTGCTTTTTTGTTTCCTTATAAAATGATACACAGGAATTACTTTGGCTAAGCTTGAATGCGAAAAAATAAATGGGTTTATTGCTCATGGAAGATGAGAAGGATGAGTAATTATTTTGAATTCCTTGTGGTTTGGTGTGAGATGATATAATCCTTATTCTTTGTTAATGAAGTGAGGGGCAAAAATGCTGGATGGTGCAAGAAAGTAATGGTTTTATTAAAGAAATCAAAAGGTCTTGTAGTTCATCCAGAGAACCAGTCAGGAAACTCACAAAGAGAACCAGAAAAGGCTCTAGTTCTACATGAAAGTGAAATTTTTATCCACGAGATAGTTTACTATTCTGATAAACTGCAGAAATTTTGCTCTATTTGTCTTTCAGTCGTTAAGTGTTTTATGTGAAAACAGGTGTCTTTGAGGAAAAAGTGGAAAAGGATACCATTTTAAATTCCACCTCAGCAGAAAGGTTGATGCATTTCTAGAAAAAAAAATGAAGAAACTAATATAAAAGGAATCTGGAAGTGTAAGACTGTGAGCAAGTGGGTACATTTTAGAAATTTCAGGCTTTCTTAATGGGAAAAGCACTGTCAGGTAGGTGGCGAATAGAAAAATATGTCTCTATAAACAGAAAAAAGAGTCTATAGTCTACATACTTATACAATATAAATTGTACCTTTTTTTTTTCAGGTTTTAAAACTTTTTATTTGCATATTAAAAAATTGTGCATTCCAATAATTAAAACCATTTGAACAACAACAAAAAAAATGGCACTCTGATTAAACTGCATTTTACAGCCCGCAGAACACCTTGGACCAGCTTTTTAACTCTAGATTTCACTGTCGTCCCACCCAGCTTCCTCCTTCACCAACATGCAAGTTCTTTTCCTTCCCTGCCAGCCACATAGGCAGATGGGAGAGGCAGGCGCGGCCTACGTTGTCAGTAGTTCTCCATTCTTTGATGTGAAAAGGGGTAGCACAGTCATTTAAACTCGATCCAACCTCTTTGCATCTTACAAAGTTAAACAGCTAAAAGAAGTAAAATAAGAAGGCAATGCTTGTGGAATGTACAGTGCATACTGGCGGCGCACGCTTCATTACGACTCGCCTGCTTGCTTCTCCTGTTCAATCGTTTATTTCGAAGGCAGTGGGTTTTTCTCATGCGTTTCCGTTTTCTTCAATTTCAACTTATCGAACTTCTCAATCTCAGCCATATCGGGCTTGTCAGACATTGTTGCAGAGGGCGCGGAGCGAGCTGCGAGCGAGCGAAGTCTGGTCTGTGCTGTGGCCGCCGCCCAGTCAAATTGTACCTTTTTTAAAGTTAAAATGTATGTTTTAGAATTGGAAGAAATCAGTGTTTTTATACACCATTTTTTTTCCACATGAGCCAGATAATCAACATTCTTATCTTGGCTTTCCTATGGGGATTTTTAAAATTTATTATTACTCTTTATTGGAGTATAGTTGATATACAATATTATATGTTATACATGTACTATATAATGGTTCATAATTTTTAAGGTTATGCTCCATTTAGAGTTATAAACTATTTGCTGTTCCCTGTGTGCAGTATATCCTTAAAGCTTAATGTATACAAAATAGTTGGTCCTTCTTAGTCCTCTACCCCATGCTCCTGCTCTCCCCACTAGTAATCGCTAATTTGTTCTCTATATATGTGAGTCTTTTTCTTTTTCATAATATTCACCAGTTTGTTGTATTTTTTAGCTTCTGCGTATATGTG
Organism: Odocoileus virginianus; assembly: GCF_023699985.2. Lineage (NCBI taxonomy): Eukaryota > Metazoa > Chordata > Mammalia > Artiodactyla > Cervidae > Odocoileus > Odocoileus virginianus. Next base: position 37,373,128 of record NC_069695.1, read on the forward strand.
ATATCATACAATATTTGTATTTTTCTGACTTATTTCACTAAGCATAATACTCTGAGTCCATCAATGTTGTCACAGATGGCAAAATTGCATTCTTTTTTACAGTTGATTAGTTTCCATTATGTGTATATATGTGTGTGTGTGTGTAGGTATATATATATCACACACACACATATACATACATACCACATCTTTATCCATTCATCTGTCAACAGATGACACTTAGGTTGATTCCATATCTTGGCAATTTTGTGAACAATGCTGCTATGAACATTGGATGCATGAATCTTTTTAAAGTAGTATTTTTGTTTCTTTCAGATACATACCCAGGAGTGGAATTGCTGAGTCATATAGTAGTTTGTTTTTATTTTTTTGAGAAAGAAATTGTGCTCTTGAAAAGTCATAAGTAAATAATAAAAACCAGAATATGAAGATGAAATTTCACAGTTTTAGAGTTTAAAGAAACTGTAGAGGCAAAATCCAAGTCTCATTTTATCAATGTGTAATCTAAAGGAAAAGAATAAATTCAATTACCATTAGGGACATGCCCAACAATTTTAAATCACAAGAACAGTAAAGAAAATGTTTTAAGTTCTAGCAGAATCAAGAAAATCTACTATTGTCTTCTATGAGAATGGAGTTCATCAGGTATTTCATGATTCTCTTATACCCATGTGGAGGCATGTAGGCCTGACATACTTCATAAGAAAGAAGTATGCCATCATTAAAACCTCTGTCTATATCGTTATTTTAAAAAAAAACAACCTGTTGAGACTCTTTGAATCAAATTATTCATCTAAGTGTGAAGATATGACTATAGTTCAGATTTAAGAGAAAAGGAGCTCTCACTTGTTGTTACACTAGAGAGCATTTGGATAAAATCAAAGAGAAAGGACCACTGGAAATTTTACTTCACTCTTAAGAAGTCTTCTTGACTGCCTCTTGTTAGTGTTTCATGTCCTAAAAGGAGATGAAGACAGTCATAGAGTTGACACATTCATCCTACTTCTGACAAATGAAAAATTGATAATAATTAAAGGTGTAACCAAAAGTTAAGAAAGGCAAAGAAAAGAGAAGCATGATCTTCTGAGCTGAGATTCAAAAGGGTGAGAGTTGAAAGATCTGTGAAACTCAAAGTATAATTCTAACCATGCAAACATAAATTAATTGAAGAATTTAGAGAGGATTCTTCAGATCATCACTGCAAAAATAAAAGATATGTTTGAAGAGTAAGGTTTAAGACGATTTCAAAGAAAAGCAGGAAACTGTCAAACATACTAGAGCCAAAATAGGTTTTGGATTTTAAAACATGTCATGGATAAATGGAGTGACTGATGTGATACTGTTTAAAGGATTAAGTGCAAACCAAGAACAGCCTTATTATTTAGGGCCTATGATGTGTTAGGAGCTTCCCTGGTTGCTCAGACTATAAAGAATCTGCCTGCAATGCAGGAGACCCATGTTCAATCTCTGGGTCAGGAAGATTCCCTGGAGAAGGGAATGGCAACCCACTCCAGTATACTTGCCTGGAGAATCCCATGGAGAGAGGACCCTGGTGGGCTATAGTCCACAGAGTCGCAAAGAGTCAGGCACGACTAAGTGACTAACACACATGATGTGTTAACACATGGCAAAGAGTGTGTTAACACTCTACCATGTGATTATTTTTCTTCTCAAGATGAATTATCTTTGGTCTATAAAGAGTTGAACAACGATTGGTACATGAAAACTGAAGCAAAAGATAGGTGAGTTTACATATGTACTTTTATATAGACGTATTAAAATCAACTCTTCTAGCTTAGTTTATCTGCATCTCAGGATAGTAAAAATCACTCTAAGTAAGAATATTTGTTGGTAACCTTGAAGATTTATGGAAAACTGTGGAGGTACCAGGAGGATAGATGGTTAAACTTCATTAAGAAAAGAAAATTTAGAGCAGTGAATTCTGCATATTAGATGCCAATGAACTAGATATTGATTCTGAACATGTTTCTTAATTATAAAATGATTTATGATCTAAGAAATAGGATTGAATATGTGGTTAACACTCTCTCCTACAGAATACCACTAAGATGACAAAATAAAATGTTTGAGAAACCCAAGCTTAGGCATTTTCAAATGCATTTGTGCTCTGTTGCTCAAAACCAAAACTGCATAAACCGCCTTGACTTTAGTTCCCTTTTTTCTTCACCCTCCATATCTAGTTCACTAATAAATATTGTTGACCCTACTTCTAGAATTATCCATTTTTTAGTCCTTTGCTGAAAACCCTGTACTGGCTTCTAATCATACTTGAAATACAGATCCAACCTCTGCCAAGCCCTCCATGACGTGGCCCTTGCATACCTCTCTGAGCTCATTGTACACAGCTGTGACTCTGCTCAGGATATTCCAGCCACAGTGGCCTTTCAGTTTCTCTAATATGCTAAGCTTATTTTCATGCCAGACCCTTTGTTTACTCTGCCTGGAATGGTCTGTCACTAGATTCTTACATGATTAACTTCTTATTCATCAAGGAAAAAGCAGTCAGCTGTCACTTCCCATTTTGTATATTGGCAAAAATTAAAGAATGATAACACCCATGCCTGTAGGGCTGCAGGGAAAGTGACAAAATGCATATCTGTTGAAAATATAAATTATTTTGTAGGCCAGACTTACTCCACAGTTAAAATTGTACATGTAGAACTGAATGAAGGTAAAAAGTGCAACATATAAAAACTAGTGGGATGCAGATAAAACAGTATGATGCTGTTAAAGTGCTGCACTCAATATGCCAGCAAATTTGGAAAACTCAGCAGTGGCTACAGGACTGGAAAAGGTCAGTTTTCATTCCAAAGAAGGGCAGTGCTAGTGAATGTTCAAACTACCATACAATTGCACTCATTTCACATGCTACCAAAATAATGCTCAAAATTCTCCAAGCCAGGCTTTAACAATACATGAACCGAGAGCGCCCAAATGTTCAGGCTGGATTTAGAAAAGGCAGAGGAACCCGAGATCAAATTGCAAACATTCATTGGATCATAGGAAAAGCAAGATAATTCCAGAAAAACATCTACTTCTGCTTTATTGACTACAGTAAAGCCTTTGTGTGGATCACAATAACCTATGGTGCCATGAAATTAAAAAGATGCTTGTTCCTTGGAAGAAAAGCTATGACAAACCTAGACAGCATGTTAAAAAACAGAGATATTACTTTGCTGACAGAGATCTGTCTAGTCAAAGCTATGGTTTTTCCAGTAGTCATGTGTGGATATGAGAGTTAGACCATAAAGAAGGCTGAGCGCTAAAGAACTGAGCACCACTTTCGAACTGTGGTGTTGGAGAAAGCTCCTGAGAGTCCTTGGACTACAAGGAGACAAAACCAGTCAATCCTAAAGGAAATCAACCCTGAATATTGACTAGAAGGACTGATGCTGAAACTGAAGCTCCAATACTTTGGCCACCTGATGTGAAGAGCTGACTCATTAAAAAAGAGCCTGCTGCTGGGAAAGATTGAAGGCAGGAGGAGAAGGAGACAACAGCGGACAAGATGGTTGGATGGCATCCCTGACTCAGTGGACATGGATTTAAACAAGTTGAGCAAGATGGTGAAGGACAGGGAAGCCTGGCGTGCTGCAGTCCATGGGGTCGCAAAGTCGGACACAACTGAGTGACTGAACAACAAAGAGGGAATCTTATAGATGTTAGTCCTCTCATGGAGCTATGGGTACTGAAGTCCATGTTCTAACAGAAATAATGGAAGAAGCAAATGATATTTAACCCCATCCTATTAAACCACCATTTTTATGGATGGGGCTCAGGCATCTCTGTTTCTGGAAAGCTCCCAGCAGATTCAGATGTCTGGTTTTAGAACCAACTAGACAGAACCCTTTCTGTGTTCAAGTGGTGCCTGTCATGTGAACTACTTTAGAATTCCTACATGTTCTACTATACTATAAATGATGTACAGTAAACATTTTATTATGATGCTATTGTCTTTATCTCTAGCAAATAGTTCTTACGTATTTTTATGGCCACTGGGAATTCCAAGTTACATCAGAATTGCCTTTGCTTTCCAGAGCAGGTGTGTACCAAAGGTGGCTGAGTAGTGCTATCTGAAGTCAGTCTTTGGAGCCGTGTCTTCTCATCCCTTGATTTTGTGCTTGCAGAGCCTTTGAGTAGTGTGAAGGGAGCTCACATCTCCAACTGAATGAACTGAGAGACATAATAAGCTGTCATGACTTGTTTTTCATGACCAAGTAGCTATTATATATTCATACTTAGCAACTCCCCACTCCAGCCTCTCACTTTTCTCCAACAAGCAGTTCAGTGTTACACGTAGCAGTGAGGTTTTTGATGAAACACACTGCACAGAAGCCTTTTTGCCAAACAGCACAACTCAACAGAGACTAGTTTTCAATTTAACAGAATTTTAGAACTATGGTTCATCTGGTAACCATAAAGTAATGCCAATAGCAATAAACATTATTTGGGAAAAGCATGCGAAGGACTTTGTGTAAATTATATGTAACTATTAACATTAAAGTAGCATGATTGATATCTTTAAATGAGTCATTCTGAGGTAGTTAAAGGCTTTCATTTTATCCTTATACTCTGGGACTTTTCATACTGTTGGAGGGTTCTGGGTCAAATGGGTGCTAGGCCATGGCCCATACAAGCTATAATAAAACCACAATTTTATAGCTCAAAGCTGGCTGCTCTAATTATGGGTCCTTTTAACTGTTTTCTTTAAACCTCTCTAAAATGCTATTTTTTTCTTTTTGCCCAGCTTTCTATTTATTGCATTCTCATTTATTTCAGCAGGTGGTGGTTCTATGAATAGTACCCACTGGCAAAAAAAAAAAAGGGAGGGATTTCAAAATTGTAATTCATTTACCCAGAGCTTCCTGCTATCAGTGGCTATGAGCCAGTTCTAAGACCCCTGTGGTGAAGAATGGTGTGTATATACTTACAGTCATATTAAGTGTATGAAAACATAAAAGATCTTGTAGTATGCTGATGTGCCCAGGATTTTTATAGAAAATTTGTTGATTCTAAATCTCATATTACCAGTTTGATTGTCTCATTATATAACCATAATCAAAGCCTTAGAGGGAGATGCTTTGTTCTGTTTGTCCAAGGAGATGAGGAACCCTTTGATGACCTCTTGCTAACTGATATTACTCAGCAGTCAGATCCCAAACACATGATTCTGTAAATGCCAGAAAATGAGTTATTTTTGCGATGATTGCTAATCAGGCGAGGTTAATGTGAGTTTCTTAAATGAGTAAAAGTGAAGGGCAGTTTGGAATTGGAACTCCTGATGAATTCTCAAGATGTTTATTGGCAGGCAAGCTTACTTCAATAAATGGAGAATAGGAATTCTCTTTAATGTAAATGATAAGAGTCTGATCTCGGAAATTTTGGATGATATTTTTGAAGTTTGTCGCAAAACTTTTGTTGAGAATGCAGGGACTGGGCTCCTTTTAATCCATGCTGTTATCAGTGGTAAGAGCCAGAAGACTTCCTGCTTTACCCTCGGACTGAAATTCAGGAGCTTCCTTTGGTTAGCTGCACATTCACAGAAACTTGATTTCCTATAGCCCAGACCTGGAAGTCACACAAAGGTGTGCTAAGTCCACACAATGGGAAACTACTCAGAAATAAAAAGGAATGAAATATTGACACACACAAAAGCTTAAGTGAATCTCAAAGATGTGCTGAATTAAGGAAGCCATAAAAAAAAAAAAAAGAATCTTAAATAAAACCTGAATCTAAAAAAAAAAAAAAAACCTGAATCTTATTTGATTTTATGTACATGGCACTCAGTAAAAAACAAAGCAATAGTGATAGAGAATATACCAGCTGTTGCTAGAGTTAGGTTAGGGGTGGGAAAAGTGACTGCATACGAATTTTATAGTAGAGGGAGTTTTTTAGCATGCTAGAACAATTTTGTTTCTTCATTGTGGTGATGGTTTAAAGAATCCACACGTGTGTTAAGAGTCATAGAATAATATACCTTACCCACAAAGGTCAATTTTACTGTATACTAAGTTTTTTCATTGAAAATTTTTGCAGGAAACTTTTTCCCTGCCATTGATTCTCTAGAATCTTCCATATTGATGCTGGAAGAGCCTGTTGGTAATTATTTCCATGGACTCATCATTTATCATGCTACACAGAGTAGCAGTTCTCAAGTATTCTGATCTCAGGACTCCTTTACAGCCATACACTTTATGGAGTTCCCCAAGGAACTTTTATGTATATTAAATTCACTTAATGTGGGTTATATTTATTACTGTGCTAGAAATAAAAGCATAAAAATAAACATTCATGTAAAATCATAATAATAGTATGTAAACTCATTGCGTATAAAAATGTATTTTCCACAACAAAAAAATTTAGTGCAAAAAGTATCATTGCTTTACATTTTTGCACATCTCTAACGTTTAGCTGTTTTCTCACTGCATTCAGTATGCTGTGATGTCACATGTCAGGTATTCTCACTGTACCCTCATGAGAGAATGAAAGTGAAAAAGATAGATAATATCTTAGTATTTTTGAAAATACTTTTTACATTCTCAGACCATACTTTTAGAACCACTGCTTTAGAGATAGCAGAAATGTGGACTTGTTCTCACCCTGCATCTGTAGTAATACTCTGGTCACCATTAGACCTTGTGTTTTTTTAAAGAAATATTTTCAACCACAGTCCTTAATTGGTCACCATAAGGTTTTTTGACATTTCTGATACATTTATAGATCTTTAGTACCTTGGATTGGATTGGTCTATTTTAAAATTTTGTATTCACAGCTCACTGGCAAGATTTTTTTGGCATACTATAAACGTGTCCTCCTTTTCTCATCTTATACCAGATTTTGAAGGTTTTTAAGTGCATGCTTTGATGAAATTATGGATTATAGATCAAGGAATGACTACGAATGGTCCACAAGCCAAGAAAGAGGTAGCAGTGAACTAACTCAGAGTTCTGTTGTTTTCATTCCACAAATGTCTTCCAGTGATAACTGTCTCTTCAGTAGATGTGTGTTGGGCCTCTTCTCCGATGTCCACCCCCATAGATTGAATGCATTGCTGGGGGTGCAGAAAAGAGAACATGGTAACTGCCCTTAGGAAATGGATTGTGTAATGGGCACTCTGTGTTTCTTCATTTATATTAAACTGACATTTTCATCTTCCCAACTGTCAGTCTTCTTTTACATATTTTTAAAAAGTTAAAAAATGCACATTCCACATTAAAATGTGCACTAATTAGCTTCAAGAGCTATTTTCCTTATTGAAGGCCATTTCTAAGATCACTGCAACAGAACTCTAAATTAGTGGTTTGGTAATGGATACAGCACAGTGTTCTATTTAGCACAGCTTCATCACCATTCTCTTTTTCTTCACTCTCTCTCAGTTGTTGCTGCTTCTGGGAAGAATAAAAATGAACATCTTATAATTAATAAAATTCCAGCTACATTCCCTTTGGTGAGGGAGCAAATTATAATCTAGTGACATCTTGAAGTACAAAGCATACCTTCACTAAAAATGAGGTCTGCCCTAATTTCTAATTATATGGTGAGTGAAAGTTGCTCAGTCGTGTCTGACTCTTCGTGACCCCATGGACTATACAGTCCATGGGATACTCTAGGCCAGAATACTGGAGTGGGTAGCCTTTCCCTTCTCCAGAGGATCTTCCCAACCCAGGGGTCAAACCCAGGTCTCCTGCATTGCAGGTGGATTCTTTACCAACTGAGCCACAAGAGAAGCCCAATTTCTAATTATATGGTGAAGATCCCATATTTGTGTGAAACACTGACCTCTCTCCAGATTTCTTAGTTTAAAACCCATCAGGCATAACCGCTTCATGGTCCAGTAGTGTATCTCAGACCCACGTAGCTCCTGCATCAGTGCCTCGATCACATTCCCATCCTATTTTTTCAACAATTTTACTGTATCAATACTTCTCAGACATTTTGGGGCTCTTTCTCTGTATGTTTAAAGATCCTTCAATAGAAAACAACAAAAACTGCTCATCTTTGCCTTGCCATTGAACCACTGCTTTATCTTTTTCCAAACATCTTTAATAGCATAATCTACATGGTCTCTGCTTCTGCTTCCTCATTTTCCATTTAGTCCTCTTCTACTGAATCATGATCATGAGTATCCTAATTCCCAAATCTTTTTACTTCTTTTCAGTCCTCATCCTACTTGACTTCTCAGGACCTAGCTTCACAGCCAACCTTTCTGACATCTCTTTCAGTCCCTTGCTTTCTTGATACTATTTGTTCTTTCTCTGCTTTTCTCCCGTTTGGAAACTCTCTCCCTATTGCTTTTGCTTCCCCACTCCCACAGAGTATTTTACTTTTCCTTTGCCGCTGCCTACTGTTTAAGTAGTGACAAGTCCATTCTCTTCCCTCCAATCAGTATTATTTCTCGCTGTGGGAAATTTAATCCATTCAAGTGACTTTAGATCATATTTCTATGCTGATAACTCTAAAATCTTTATCTCAGGTCTCAGCTTTTCCCTCCTGAGGCCCAAAACTGTCCTTATAATTTCATGATAAAGTTATCTGGCCCAAATGACATAGGGTCCCTCAAATTCAAGGTTTTCAAACTATTTATCTCTCCCACTACCCCAATGACTTACTCTTTCTCCATCATTTTCAGTGATTATACCATCCATTTATTTAGCTAGTCTGCAATAACTTATTGAGAAGTTAAAATGTATTAGATGTTGCTCTATTTTAAATGCTTCATTTAATTATAATAGAAATAATGATAACAAATGCTGTTGATAACATTTATGTAGTACTTATGTGCTGGGTACACCTTTGTGTATCTTATGTATTAATTCATTTAATCCTCACAACAATCCTACATACTGTTACTTACCTCATTTTAGAAATGAGGCGATTCAGCTCAGTAACTTTAAGTAACTTATTTAACAACTCTATCAGATAAATAGCTGTAGATGCCCAGTTCTATGTGACCAAAGCTAGTATATATGACCAAAGCTAGTATACTACTAAACTGTGCTAACCAGGGCCAGACCCTCTCTTATGCCATACAGATCTAAATTACATGTTTTCTGCTTGCAAATTATTTGTTGTCTTCTAGACATCATTATTCTACCAAACATACCTAAGGGATTTGGTATCCTTCCATAAGTAAATTCTACATGAGGATGGCTATATCTTTTGGAACCAGGGACCACGCCAGTGCCTTTTGTATGTCCTTGGTTGCTCAGTCATGTCCGACTCTTTGCAACCCCATGGACTGCAGCACATGAGGCTTCCCTGTCCTTCACCATTTCCCAGAGCTTGCTCAAACTCATATCCATTGAGTCGGTGATGCCATCCAAACATCTTGTCCTCTGTCGTCCCCTTCTCCTGCCTTCAATCTTTCCCAGGATCAGGGTCTTTCCTAATGAGTCGGCTCTTCACATCAGGTGACCAGAGTATTAGAGCTACAGCTTCAGCATCAGTCCTTCTAATGAATATTCGGGGTTGATTACCTTTAGCATTGACTGGTTTGGCCTCCTTGCAGTCCAAGGAACTCTCAAGAGTCTTCTCCAGCACCATAGCTCAAAAGCATCAATTCTTTGGCACTCAGCCTTCTTTACAGTCCAACTCTCACATTCATACATGACTATAGGAAAAACACAGCTTTGACTCTATGGACTGGCAAACTGATGTCTCTGCTTTTTGATATGCTGTCTAGGTTGGTCATAGCTTTTCTTTCAAGGAGTAAGCATATTTTAATTTCGTGGCTGCAGTCACCATCTGCAGTCATTTTGGAGCCCAAGAAAAGAAAGTCTCTCACTGTTTTCACATTTTCCCCATCTATTTGCCATGAATCTTCATTTTCTGAATGTTGAGTTTTAAGCCAGCTTTTTCACTCTCTTCTTTCACTTTCATCAAGAGGCTCCTTAGTTCCTCTTCACTTTCTGCCATCAAAGTGGTATCATCTGCATATCTAAGGTTACTGATACTTCTCCCATCTTGATTCCAGCTTGTGCTTCATCCAGCCTGGCATTTTGCATGATGTACTCTGCATATACGTTAAATAAGCAGGGTGACAATATACAGCTTTGATGTACTCCTTTCCCGATTTGGAACCAGTTCATTGTTGCATGTCCGGTTCTAACTGTTGCTTCTTGACCTGCATACAGATTTCTCAGGAGGCAGATAAGCTGTTTTGGTATTCTCAGCATATGTGTGTGTGTGTGTATGCTGTATAATATATGCTGTTAAATTATCTTTTCTTTTAGTCTTCTTACCTCATCTGATTCATGACCCCTCACTCCCTTCTTGGAAGCTTCTTGTTATTTTTCAGCTCCCTGTGAAAAGTGAAAGTGAAAATCACTCATTGTGTTGGACTCTTTGTGACCCCATGGACTATTCTCCAGGCCAGAATACTGGAGTGGGTAGCCTTTCTCTTCTCCAGGGGATCTTCCCAACCCAGGGATCGAACCCAGGTCTCCCACATTGCAGGTGGATTCTTACCAGCTGAGCCACCAGGGAAGCCCAAGAATACTGGAGTGGGCAACCTTTCCCTTCTCCAGTGGATCTTCCCAACCTAGGAATTGAATCAGGGTCTCCTGCATTGCAGGCAGATTCTTTACCAACTGAGCTATCAGGAAAGCACTTTGCTTATACTGCTAACATAACACCTGCCATTGTGTGCTCACTGTTGAGCTAGCTGTCTCTTCTTGTTTACCTGTAAATATTCAAGGATGTCATCACTTATTCCCTCATGTACTTCCATACCCAAACACAACTGACACACAGTAGGCTCTCAGATAATATTTACTTGATATATGGAAATAAAATTTGTGCTGTGATTTTGGAGTGGGAACATATAAAGATCTGACAGTATATCAAATACTTCATTTTTGTAAATTTATTCTTTTAACTATTTGGTTTCAAAATATTTTGTTCATTGACAAGTCCGTCTCTGGGGAATATGACAATTTAGCTGCGACATTGAGGAAAATTATTTTTAAGAGTTATAAGCATTAGGGTTATATGCCATCTGGCTTCACATTCATTGGTAGCCAAGTATGCAGAGAAATGCTAACTGGAAACTCACAAAATAAGAAACCATGAATTCTTCCTTTGGAAGTAGCAGGTGGAATTAAATGATATCTTACTGGACCTCCTTTTGCTACTCCTGTTTCAGAATCATTTACCACATCAGTGGGTCCATAATATTTCATTTACAGACCAAGCAGACCATTTTTGCTGGATTGATTCATTGAGATGAACAGCTGAAACAAGTTAAAAATCCATCATCACATCCCTGCATAATTTTAAAATGAATTTAGTTGATATTAAACAGACATTTGTTTTTATTGTCTCAAAGATTGGACTTTTCCTTTAGTAAAGCAGACTAATGTATCTATATGGTGTTCTAACTTGAACAGTACATAAAGATTAGTAAATAAGGCCCCATTAAAAATACTTATAATGTAAGTAACATGAGTCCCAATAGCATTTCTAATGTCCATTAATGCTTATTCTGAGGATCAGAGCTCATTTTACTGAGCCATTTAGTCAAACCGTGTGATTATTTAGAAAGTTAATTCATGCATACTAAAATCTAGCTTAAGTAATTCAGAGGGTAGGAGGTAAAACTCTATGGAGACGATAGTCCTTTTTGTTATTTAATGATCAGCCATAATTAACTTGCAAATTTGAAATAATTAGAACAAATTAAAGGTATTTAACTTTGCCTCCCTAAAGAAAAATTCAAATTGCACCAAATGCAGCTTTAAATTATTCAAATCTCAGAGGTCTCGGCTAGATTTTTTTTTATAATGCCTTTTCTATGATGAGAATACCAATCTGCTTTTTGTCAGAAGGCATCCTATCAAGTAATTGTTCTTTGTGTTTAATAAGTGACAGCTCTTCTTCTTTGTAAAAGTATTCCAGTCTCTCAAGACTACATCAGCATTTCCGTGGCATTTTAATTCAATAAAACAAAAGGTTAATGTTTTTCTGCTTTTTAAGGAATGCAAATACAAGTGGTATTCAATTGGTCCTGAATGACATTTAAAATTTACTATTGAAGTTCAGGCAGACTATCGCGATATTAGATTTGGGAAAAATAGAAAGAAAAGTTCAAGGAGTATTGGATTACTAGACTTGTACTGAACTTGAAGAACTGAAAATGTGTTTTTCTTTCCCCATCCTAAATTGGAGCTACTCAGAGTTTCCCATCTAGTATTTTATAAGATTAAAATATTGAGATATAATTCAATAAAATCTTAATAACTTAAGAATGACTTATACAGTGTGACAGTCCTAAATGCCATGAGTTTAGGCATTTGCTATCTTGATTTTGAGCATTTTACCATCACTTTAACAGCTCCAACAGATACCAGTTAAGAACAGCAGAGAATTATTTCTAGTAATTTCATCATATCAGTGAATGATGTCTTATATTAGAGACCCTCAGTGAATTTTGTTCACGTTTTATCTGGACTGTATGAGAAACACTGATCATCTGACAGTTAGGTTTTGACTTTCTGGTCTCTCACACGGAAAATGAATGGTCCGAAATGTGTGCACAGTGAATGGTTCTTCAGCTTAGTACCGGATTCTATGTAGGTTTGGAAACAAAATATAGTTTATAATTTTGATATTATCTCAGCATATCTATGGAAAAGTTTCTTTGGTAATTCTTTTGCTGTTTTAACTTTATTTTTTATCAACTTTAAATATACGTTTAATTAAAATGTACAAGAAGTTTGTGTTGTAACAAATGAATATACCTGTGTAAGTAACAGCCCAATTAATATAAAAAGTATCCATTGTTCCATAGAGTACTTTGCTCTACTTTCCAGTAAGCCCCTCACAAACCCCTGACTCAGTGATCTAATTTCTGTCACTTAAGACAGCTTTGCATGTTCTAAATTTTCATACAAATGATATCATACAGTATGCATATAATTGGCATCTTTTACTCACTGTATGTTTTGGAGATCTTTACTTGTTGCTGCATATTTCGTTAGTCCATTACTTTTTAAATTCCTGAGTAGCAGTGCATTGTATAAGTACCCCACAACAAGTTTATCAATTCATTTGTTGATGAACATTTACATTGTTTCCAGATTTGGGCAGAAAACAGAAAATCTGAACTTCTGTAAACATTTGTGTGCAAGTCCTTTATAGACATATTTTCTTTCTCTTAAGTAACCAGATAGGGATAGAATGTATAATATTCTAAGTTTATTCTTAACTATACTTGAAACCCCCAAACTCTTTTATAAAGTTGCATAAATTTACAGTCTTAACCACCAAAGTATCAGAATTCTATTTACATCATGTCATTGCCAGGGCTTGATATAGTCAGACTTTTTTATTTCAACCATTTTGGTGGCTGTTACCTTCTTGTGTTTTAATATGCAGTTATCTGATTACTAATGATGAAGACCATATTTTGTGTGTGTGTGTCTGTGTGTAGTAAAGTTTTATTAAAGTATAAAGGAAATAGAGAAAGCTTCTGACATAGGCATCAGAAGGGGGTAGAAAGAATACCTGCTTGCTAATGTTAGCAGTGGAGTTATATACTCTCCAATGAATCCAAAGAATGTGAAGACCATATGTTAATGTTGCTGTTGGCCATTTGTTTATCTTCTTTTGGAACATATCTATTAAGATCTTTCAGTCCTTTTTTAATTGGGTAAATAATCACTGAACGTAGAACTCTTTGCATATTTTGGATCAGATGTGTTTTGTGAATAGTTTCTCCCAGTGTGTAACTTGTCCATTTATTTCCTTAATAGTCTTTTGAAGAGTAAGACGTTTTTCTTGATGAAGGTTGAAAAGATATTTTTCTTTATTTTCTTACAGAAGTTGTGTGTGGTGTAATGTAGGACTCAAGGTTCATTCTTTCTCTATACAGATATACCATTATTCTAACACCATTTGTTGAAAAAAAGGCTATTTTTTGTCTTCATTGAATTGCCTGATGCCTTTTCAAAATCAGTTGGATATGTACACCTGTGAAAACACATTTATGGATTTCTATTTCATTGATCTACATGTCCAGTCTTCTGGCCATGTCAGACAGTCTGAATTACTTTAACATTATAGAAAATCTTGAAATAAATTGTCTTCCAACTTATTTTTCTTATTAAAAATTATTTTAATAAGAAAATTCTTAATTATTTAATAATAATTTTCTTTTAATAAGAAAATTATTAATTTTTTTTAGCTATTTCAGTTTTTTTCTTTACATTTTAGATTTAGTTTATTGATTTCTATTAAGGAAGTGAAATTGTGATTGGATCAATTTAGGAGAATTGATATCCTAAAAATATTGTTTTCTAATCCATAAGCATGGTGTATCTCTAAGTTTACTTAGATTTTTAAAAATTTACCTCAGTTATATAGTTTTCAGTGTAACAATCTTGCACCTTTTTCATTGAATTTATCAGTAGTATATAGAAAGAGCATTGAATTTTTAATATTTTCTGTATATACTACAGTCTTGCTAAATGCACATACTCTAGCAGAGCTTGCTTGTTTTCTTTGTTTGTTTCATAGATTTCATAGGATTTTCAAGTTCATAGTCAGGTGAACGGCCATAACAACAGCTTTAAGGCTTTCCAAGTTTCATGCTTTTCGTTTCTTATTTTTAACTTGCTGTGTTGGCTAGAAATTTTAATTCAGTATTGAAGAGAAGTGATTAAAGAAGACATCCTTGCTTTGTGCTCAAGGAAAAGGCATTCATTTATTCACCAGTTAATCTAATGTTAAATATAGATTTTTGATAGTTGCTCTTTATCAGATTAAAGTAAGCTCCATTTTTTTAAATTGAATATTTTTATAATTCCAGAAGGGTTGTATCCATTAACTGTAGGACTAGTAATATATGACTAAATATGTATGTAATAGTTACGTATGACTAAATTTTCATGGTAAATAAGTTCCCTAGTTTGCTTAGTTTTTATTTTCTCAAATGCTTTTCTTACATTTAATGATATAATCATATGGCTTTGCATCTTTATTCTTTTAATGTGACAATTTACATGGATTTCTAATGTTAAGCCAACATTTTATTTTAGAAAAATACTCATTTGGCCATTATGTACTACCTTTTATATATTGCTGCATTTGATGTGCTATTATTTTGTTGAGGATTTTTGTGTCTATGTTCACAAGGGACACCAGTTTGTAATATTACTTTATTGTAATAACTCAATAAGCTTTTGCTATCACATAGTAATATGAAATGAGTTGAGAAGAGTTCCTTCCTCTTTTAGTTACTGAAAGCTTGTATAAAATTAGTAATATTTCTTCCTTAAATATGATAAAAGATACCAGTTATCTGATCAGCTTTCTTTGTAGGGATGTTTTGATTATGAATTCAGTTCTTTTAATAGATATGAGGCTATTCATATATTTCTTGTTTCTTCTTGAGTCAGTTTTAACAAGTTGTTTCTTTCAAGAGATGCGTGCATTTCATTTCACTTTAATTATTGACTATGGTGGCATAAAGTTGTTCATGAGATAGCCTTAATATTCTTTTACTATCTGTACCATCTACAGTGATATCCCCTCTCTGGTTGATGGTATTCATAAGTTTTTTTCTTTTTCTTAGTTTGTCTTGGATTAGGAGTTTTATCAGTTTTATTATGACTTTCAAAGAACTGGCTTTTATGTTTTTATTGTTGTCTATTTCATAGATTTCTACTCTTCATTGTTTCCTTTCTTCTACTTGCCTTCTATCTAGTTTGCTTTTATTTTTCTAGCTGTGTAAAATGGAATCATTGACTTTTTTTTTTGGCCATGCTTTGTGACATGCAGAATCTTAGTTCCCTGACCATGGATCGAACCCATGCCTCTGCTTTGGAAGCATGAAATCTTAACCACCAGATCACCAAGAAAGTCCCATTATGTCACTGACTTTAAACTTTTCTTCTTTTCTAGAAAAAGGATTTAAGCACTTGCTTTCTGTATCTCTCAAATCTTAATAGGTTGTATTTTTGTTGTCACTTATTTCAAAATGCATATTAATTTCTCTTGTGAATTTTTGACCCATGAGTTATTTGGAATATGTTAGAAAACTTCCAAATACTTCATACTTTTCTAGATATCTTGTATATTGGTTTTAATTTAGCTCCATTGTAGTCCCATATTCTATAGGTGTTTATCCTTTTGAAATATATTGAATTTTATTTTATGACTCAGCATCTGATTTTTCTTGGTCATATTCCAAGTGTACCTTTAAACATTTATATTCTATTGAGTTATAATGTTCTGTACATGAAAATTAAATTGATAAGTAGTGTTATTCAGATCTTCTGTAGCCTACTAAATTTTTGCCCTGTTTCTGTCAGTTGTTGACAAGGAGAGGGTAAAATCTCTAACTATAATGGTGCATTTCTCTACCTTTTCCTTCCTCTTATGAGTTTTCTATGTGTATTTTGAAACTGTTTTAGATAATGTATATTACTTGGGAATACTATGTGTATCTGATTATTTGCCCCCTTTAATCATGATGGAATATTTTAATGATGAAATATTTCTCTTATCTTTGGTTCTACTCTTTTTCTTAACATCTACTTTATTTGAGATCATACACCACTCTAGCCTTCCATGTGTACTATTTGCTTAGCTTACCTCCTTCCATCCTCTGTGTCAGCCTATTTACCCTTATACATTTAAAGTATGACTCTTGTAAACAATATGTGGCTTGGGTTTTGCATTTTTCTGTAGCCTTACAATCTTCCATTTGATGTGAGTGTCTAATTCACTTTAATTATTGATATTATTGGATTTCCTTCCTGCTAATCATATCTATTTTCTGTTCCTCTGTTTTTCCTTTTCTACTTTTTTGGGGAGGGGAAAGGAAGAATAGTAATCTTTTTCCATTTTTAAACAATTTCTCTATTATTTCATTAGCTATAGCTCTTTGATTTCCTTAAGTGACTTCTATAGGGATTATAATATGCTTTCCTAACATATGAAAAATTGATGCTTTTGAACTATTGTGTTGGAGAAGACTCTTGAGAGTCCCTTGGACTGCAAGGAGATCCAACCAGTCCATCCTCAAGGATATCAGGCCTGGGTGTTCATTGGAAGGACTGATGCTGAAGCTGAAACTCCAGTACTTTGGCCACCTCATGCGAAGAGTTGATTCATTGGAAAAGACCCTGATGCTTGGAGGGATTGGGGCCAGGAGGAGAAGGGGGCGATAGAGGGTGAGATGGCTGGATGGCATCGCTGACTCGATGGGCATGAGTTTGAGTAAACTCTGGGAGTTGGTGATGGACAGGGAGGCCTGGCGTGCTGCAATTCATGGGGTCGCAAAGAGTCGGACACGACTGAGCACCTGAGCTGAACTGAACATATTAAAGTCTATACAATACTAACATTGTGTCATTTTATGTAGACTAAAGAACTTTTGTATTATATATTTACCTCTCCATTCTTTGTGATATTATTGTCATATATATTACAGCTCAGTGTATTATAAATTCTCTTCTTTAAGCATGCATTTACCTTTTAATGGGGCTTCCCCGGTGGTGCTCGTGATAAAGAACCCACCTGCCAGTGCATGAGATACAAGAGACGCGGATTTGATCCCTGGATCGGGAAGGTCCCCTGGAGAAGGAACTGGCAACCCTCTCCAGTATTCTTGCCTGGAGAATGCCATGGATAGAGGAACTTCACAGGCTACAGTCCATGGGGTCGCAGAGAGTTGGACACAACTGAAAAGAGTTAGCACACACACAAATATCTTTTAATGACATTAAGGGAAGAATAAGAAAATACAGAGTTTTATATTTATTCACATATATACTATCTCTGATGCTCTTCATTTCTTAGATCCAGGTTTCTAACTAATTCTTTCAACCTCAAAAACATACTGTTTCTTGTAGTGTAGGTCTGCTAACAACACATTTTCCCTGTTTTTGTTTATCTGAAAATGTTATTTCTCCTTCCTTTTTTTGAAGAATATATTAATGAGATACAGAATTCTAAGATGAAATTTTGGGTTTTCTTAATTTTTTGTTTTTTAGCACTGTGAAGATATTGTCTACTATATTCTGGCTTTCATTGTTCTTATGAGACGTTAGCTGTCAAAATCATTGTTTTGTATGTAATTGAAATTTTATCTGGTCATTTGCAATCATTTTTGTCTTTGGTTTTCAACAGTTTGGCTGTGTTCTGTGGGTCAATGTTTTTCATCATATATGGGAAACAACCTTCCATTATTTGTTTAACATACTATTTCAAATATTTTTTCTATTTCATTTTCTATCTCTTCTCCTTCTGCAATTTCAGTAATGTTTGTTAGGCAGCTTAATATTGCTTCTAAGATCTCTGTTGTTGTTGTTCAGTCACTAAGTCATGTCTAACTCTGCGACCCCATGGACTGCTGCATGCCAGGCTTCCCTGTCCTTTACTGTCTCCCTGAGTTTGCTCAAACTCATGTTCATTGAGTCGGTGATGCCATCCAACCATCTCAACCTCTGTTGCCCCCTTCTCCTCCTGCCCTCAATCTTTCCCAGCATCAGGGTCCTTTCCAGTGAGTCAGCTCTTTCACATCAGGTGGCCAAAGTATTGGAGTTTCCGCTTCAGCATCAGTCCTTCCAATGAATATTCAGGGTTAATTTCCTTTAGGATTGACTGGTTTGTTCTCCTTGAAGTCCAAGGGACTCTCAAGAGTCTTCTACAACAGCACAATTCGAAAGCATGAATTCTTCACTGCTCAACCTTCTTTATGGTCCAACTCTCACATCCATACATGACTACTCAAAAAACCATAGCCTTGATTGTATGGACCTTTGTAGGCAAAGTGATGTCTCTGCTTTTTAATGTGCTGTCTAGGTTTTCCATAGCTTTTCTTCCAAGGAAGAAGACTTTCTCACAGCAGAGGTAGCCCAGTCAGAACTTAGTGTAGAGATTGCCTGTACAGAAGTGTGTTGGTGAAAATACCCAGAGCAGTGTTGTGGTGATTGGCACAGGAGGGATGGCTAGGGATTATGACAGTGGTGATGGGATATTTTCATACAAGAGGACTAATTAAGTAAATGATTATATTAAGGAAATGGTAGCCAAGTTTCTTCTGTTACAGAATGGAGTTATATATATGGAAAGGTGAAAACCTGAAATGAACCCTGTTGGTTTGGGGTTTGAATTGGAGATACTAGTGTAAACTCATGATTTTCAATATGTTTACCTAGATACATAAATTAATGCATATGTACATTCATACATGCATATAGTCTCTTACCCTATGAGAACTGAGGAACAGTGATAATCCAATCCTATCAGCTTTAAAAAAAATTAAAAGATATTAATATCAGATCTCCTTGAAGAAATGTCTTATTCCATAACTGAGCCAGAAATTGGACAATATAGCAATTATTTAGACATAGAATGACTAAACTGTACCTAAACTGGCCACTGGAGAAAGGAAGAAAAGATTTCATAGCTATCTGTTTCCGTATTCTATCTTCTAAATCAAGTTTTGTTAAATGACTCATGCCAAAATTTGAGTAATTTATTGATTTTCTCTCTTGTGCTTTTATTTTCTTAAAAATCTACCTTCCCTTCCCTAATTTTCATCATACCATAGCACCCCTTTCCTTCCTCTGCCCCCCAGCATTCTATAAAGGTGGCTTACAGAACCCCCTGTCTCACAGACATTAAACTCTTCTCATCCTCAGCCTTTTCACACGCGAGAAATGATTTCTCCCATTCTTAGCCATAGTTAGTGATTCTCAGTACTTGCTGGACGGTAGAATTACCTGTGATGCTTTAAAGGAGGAGAGAGGGAGGCATGCCATGTGACTCACTCCAGACAGATTCATTCCATTTCTAAGAGTGGGAAGGACCGCCCATTACTCTTCTAAAATGTTTCTCAGATAATTCGAATTGTGTATCATGCTGTGAATCAATGCCTCAATTTGGCATCTTTTCTGAGAATGCTACTCTCCAGGCCATTTTTTCTGTCACATCTGGCAAACCACGCAGACTGTAGTACCAGCATTTCCCATCTCCCTCATTCCAACACCTCAAACCTTTTTTTTAAGCTCACAGTTTTTTTTTTAATTGAACCAACATCTCAAACCTTTAACTGTAATTTACTCTGCAGCAAACTTCCTCCTCTATGTGAATCTCAGAGTATCTGATCTTACAGCCCATTCTTCCTTTTCTTTGTTTTCTATTGTCATCTCACTAAGAACTTGACATCCACTCAAAGTTGCTTCCCCCCCGACATCTCCTAATCCCATTCTGTGTGATTCCAGTATCTGTGGTTGATCTCTCTGTTGCCATAGCTAAGGAGATTTGTCTTCCACAGTTCACTCCAGTTTTCTTTAGCCATATCATCCATGGCCACGTCCAGACCTTGTCCTCCCCTCCTGCGTTTCCATCACAGAAATCGCAGACTGGCACTCCCTTTATACTCCGCCTCTTTCCCCTGAGTCTAGTCATGTTTTCATTTCTCACATGGATTATACCAAAAGTTTTGTTTGCTTTTCTTGTTGTTTTGTTTTGTCTTTGTTTTACCTTAGAGAGACATCTAAACCCTTCACTTCCCCCCTTTTTTGCCAGTCTTTCAGTCCCCTGTTTGTCTTCCTTTTTTCCCCATGTACACTCTAGACCAAATGGTTGGCCTAAACTCTTCTTTTATCAGTATACAAATTTCCCTTGACCTCTAGTGTGAAGTACCCTCCACATAGAATCCTAACCCTGGATCAATCTCTCAGGCTGCTTTCTCTGCTTTTGCATCTATGCCCCTGAGCCCCAAAGCAAATTTACAATTTCTAATTCTGCTCGGGTATCAACATGGCAGGACAATGTTATTGTTGTTCTTGGTCATTTTACTTTGAATTCCCTCAATACTGGCTCTAAATCACTATTTTTCTCCTCAGTACCCATTTCTTTCACTCACAGGAATGGATTTACCTCCTCTTTCACCAGCAAAATTGAAAGTAAAGCACGTACTTTCTCAACTCTCTCTCTCTCTCAACTCCACAACCCTAAAGTCAGTCAGCCAATGAGCAAAAAGCTGCAGTGTTATTTTGATCCATCTGTTCTCTTGAACGATCTTTCCAGATGTTTCATAGACACCTCAAACTACATTTAATCCCTATCCCCCCACCACCTTCTCTCTACTGCTTATCCACCCAAATTCTGCCATTCATTCTCAAGTCATTCCTGTCTCTCACTTTTCACATTCAGATACTTATCAAATTCTACCAATTTTAAATCCTAAATATATTTTAAAAGTTGCCTCCTTCCCATTTCTACCACTTCTTCTCTATTTCAAACTCTCATCATCTCTCATCAGAGCTGTTTCAGCAACCTTCCCACTCATCCAGTCCATTCTCTAAACTGTGCCAGGATAATTTTTCATAAATTCAAGTTGGAGCATGTCATTTTTCTCCTTAGAGCCCTTTAATGACTCCATCTTACTGACAAGATAAAGTTCAAGCCCCATGATATGAAAAACCATACCTTTGATGACCTTACCCTTCCCATCTGTCTTGCTTCACCCTCCACTTGTGCATACCCGATACGCAAACTTGATACTATAACAGTACCAAACTTTTTAAGTTGCCCAAAATATATTATGAAGTTTTGATATTTAGTATATTTGCTAATACCATTTCCTTCTAATACTATATCTTTCCATCCTCCTATCTTTCCTGGTGTGTGTGTGTTAGTCACTCAGTCAACTCTTTGCAACCCCGTGGACTATAGCCTGCCAGGCTCCTCTGCTCATGGAATTCTCCAGGCAAGAATACTGGAGTGGGTTGCCATTCACTTCTCCAGTGGATCTTCCTGACCCAGGGATTAAACCCACATCTCTTATGTCTCCTGCATTGCAGGTAGATTCTTTACTATCTGAGTACCTGGGAAGTCCTTCCTTATCCCCTGCTTATCCACCAAGATTTACTTTGAATGCTTCAGGAATTTCTCTTCAGTTATGCAGATAGAGTTAAATGCCCTGCCTTTGTGCCCCCATAAACACCATGCTGTGAAAAGCTCCTAGAGAGATGGGAATACCAAACCATCTTACCTGTTTCCTGAGAAACCATTTTACCTGTCTCCAGGTTTCTCTTCAAGAAGCGACAGTTAGACTCTTGTATGGAGCAATTGATTTGTTCAAGATCAAGAAAGGAGTACGACAGGGCTGTCTGCTGTCACCCCGTTGGTTTAATCTATACGCTGAGCACATCATGAGAAATGCCAAGCTGGATGAGTTACAAGCTGGAATGAAGATAGGTGGATAAAAACATCAGCAACTTCAAATATTACAGATGATAACACTCTAATGGCAGAAAGCGAAGAGGAACTAAAGAACCTCTTGATGAGGGTGAAGGAGGAGAATGAAAGAGCCGGCTTGAGAGTAAATATTAAAAAAAAAAAAACTAAGATCATGGCATCCAGCCCCATTACTGCATGACAAATAGAAGGAGAGAAGGTGGAAGTAGTGACAGATTTCCTCTTCTTGGGATCCAAAATCACTTCAGATGGTGATTGCAGCCTTGAAATCAGAAGACAGTTGCTTCTTGGCAGGAAAGCGATGACAAACCTAGACAGTGCGTTGAAAAGCAGAGACATTACTCTGCTGACAAAGGTCCGTGTAGTCAAGGCTATGGTCTTCCCAGGGGTCACATACAGCTGTGAAAGCTGGACCATAAAGAAGTCAGAACATCAAAGAATTGATGCCTTCGAACTATGGTGCTGGAGAAGACTCCTGAAAGTCTCTTGGACAGCAACGAGATCAAACCAGTCAATCTTCAGGGAGATCAACCCTGAATATTCGCTGGAAGGACTGATGGTAAAGCTGAAGCCCCAGTATTTTGGTCATCTGATGCAGATGACTCATTGGAAAAGTCCCTGATGATGGGAAAGACTGAAGGCAGAAGAGGGCATTAGAGGATGAGATGGCTGGATGACATCACTGGTGCAGTGAACATGAACTTGGGCAAACTCTGGGAGATGGTGAGGGACAGGGAGGCATAGCATGCTGCAGTCCGTGGGGTCACATGGGGTCATGCAACTGGGCAACTGAGCAACAACAACAACAAACACCATGCATATTCCTGAATCATAGCATGTATCATATCATATTAAAAATGATCTGTTTTGCATTTCCCTGTCAGTCCAGTAGTTAAGACTCCATACTTCCAGTGCAGGGAGCATGGGTTTGATCTCTGATTGGGAAAGTTGTGTGTGCCGCACAGCCTGACCCCCGCACCCCCCAAAAAAAGCATATGTCTTCATGTCTGTCTCCACCAATAAAATCACTTTGAGAACAGGAACCAGGTCTTGCTCGTGTTTGTATACCCAGCACATAGCACATAAGAAGTCCTCAGTAAATGTTTGTTTTCCATATTTGCCAACCCTAGCCCCATTGTATATATGACTATGTCCTCAATAAATATCTGATGAATATATAAATGAATGACTTGGCAATTTATTGAAGAGGAATAAGGAAAGCAGAATTTGAAACAGCTGAGGTTTTTCATCTTAATAACAGGAGGATGGTGATACATTAAATGAGAATGGAAACAGAGAGGAACTAATTTCAAGATAAAGATTATTTATTGCTTCAGCATGAGTTGGTTTTTGGAGAGGTAGGAAAAGACATCCCTTCACAGCTTTTTGACAGATTCTTGAACAGGTCAACAGTTTTGGAGAGCACTGTGGGCGAGATGAATCTATTTATAAGTCATAATTGAAGGGAGATACAATGATGTGGCAAGGATCTCTCAGAAAGTAACAAGAGGGAAGAGAAAAAAGACAAGGACGGAATCATCAGGAATGTCTGCATTTCAGAGAGGGAAGTAGAAGTGTTCCCAATAAAAGAATTGAGCAACAGCCTCCTAGAACTGGAAAACCAATCAAGATGTATGTCATGAGCTCCAAGGGAAATAAGTTTTAAGAAAGGAGTCAGTTGCTGTCATGTGGTCTTGTAACAAGCAAGATGGTTCAAAGAGAAAATGCCACTAGGCTTGTTCTCTAAAATATAGCTTTAGTAGGCACATCTATTAAAACTATTTTCTAGAAGCTTGACAAAGAAGGAGGTTATAGTAATACAGGGAAGATTGTGAAAGTTTTTGTTTAATAATTACAAACGTACATGCATTTTGTAAGAAATTTAAGTATTCAGAAAAATATAGATTATAGAAATCTTTCCCTCGATAACTCTATTTCTACTTCTCTGGTTTGTTATTTATCCATCCAGAACTTAGAAAATATTTTTGTATATTTTTTTACAAAAATGAGATCACAGTATACCTTCTGTTATTGCAAATTGCTTTTTTCTAACTGTATACTATGTCATGAAATTTATTCACAGTCGTGTAGAGAACTACCTCATTCTTTTTTCTCTTTTTTCATTTATTTTATTTATTTTTTATTTGAGGTATAGTTGATTTACAATATTGTATTAGTTAAGGTGTGTGACATAGTGATTTAAAATTTTTATAGATTATGTTTCATTTAAAAGTGAAGTGAAAGTTGCTTAGTCGTGTCCAACTCTTTGTGACCCCATGGACTATACAGTCCATGGAATTCTCCAGGCCAGAATACTGGAATGGGTAGCCTTTCCCTCTTCCGGGGGATCTTCCCAACCCAGGGGTTGAACCCAGGTCTCCTGCATTGCAGGCGGATTCTTTACCAGCTGAGCCACGAGGGAATTCCAAGTTATTTGTAAAGTAGTGATTATATCCCCACCAACTTTCTCCCACTTGGTGGGTTGTCTTTCGTTTCTTTAGTGGTTTCTTTTGCTATACAAAAGCTTTTAAGTTTAATTGCTGTTGTTGTTTAGTCACTAAGTCACATCTGACTCTTTTGCAACATGGACTGTAGCCCATCAGGCTCCTCTCTCCATGGGCAAGCAAGAATACTGGAGTGAGTTGCCATTTCCTTCTCCAGGGATAAGTTTAATTAGGTCCCACTTTCTTATTTTTATTTTTATTTTCTTTGCCTTAAGAGACAGATCCAAAAAAAAATATTGCTACAGTTTATGTCAAAGATCATTCTGCCTGTTTTCTTCTAGGAGTTTTTGTATATAGTGTGAGAAATTTTTCTAATTCCACTGTTGTTTATGTAATTCTGTGGGGTAATTTCTTAAAAGTACAGTTGTAAGAGGTTAGGTGCACTTTTATCTTGTAGTGACAAATCACTCACCAAAGGGTTATCCCAATTTGCAGTTTCCCCAGTGCTATAATAAAATCCTTGTGCCCACACTTTCTCTGACACTGAGTATTATTATAACTTTCCCACTTAAGGGAACAGTTTTTGGATTTAGGTTTTTTATTTTTAATGAAACATCCTGTCTTATTTGTAATCCTGGGAAGCACAGAGAAGTTTGTAAGTGATAAGAAAAGGAGATGATTGGCATGGCATAGTCACAGAGGGCATGGGTCAAATGGTACCAAGAGTATGAGTGAAAGGTATGATTTTCTTTTGAGGTTTTTTTTATAATTTTATTTTTGGCTGTGCTAGGTCTTCATTGCTGCACAGGCTTTTCTCCAGTTGCGACAAGCAGGCACTGCTCCCTAGTTGTGGCTCACGGGTTTCTCATTGCAGAACGCAGGCTCAGGAGTTGTGGTGGTCGGGCTTAGTTGCTCCACAGCATGTAGAATCTTCCTGGATCCAGGATCAAACCTGTGTCTCCTACATTGACAGGCAAATTCTTTACCACTGAATCACCAGGAAGCCCCCTCTTCAGAGATGTTAATAGAGGAATACTAGATGGGTAAATTTGGAAGTAAATGCAAATGAAAGAAGAAAATTTTTGTATAGTCATCTTTGTTTAAGAGAAATTAGAATCCAGGTTCCTAGGATGGGATTTGGAATGAAGGTACAAACTTCTGTGTAAAATGGAACGGAGGATTCAGTATTGGGAATGATCAACACTGACTAGTATCGGGAGTGTGAGTGGCCTGAGAATGTATGTCTTGGAATCCAGTAGTCTTGGTGATGTTAACTTTTCTGTAAGAAGTAGAGATGTAGTTGTTGAATTTGCCAGGATTTGGGACTTTTGGCTTGAGGTAAATTTATTTGACATTCACAATGATGTAGTTTTATTCTCCCTATCTTCCTGCCACATGAAAAGTAGTTTTATGAGCTAAGATACACGTCCACTGTCAGGTCAATAAGGAAAAGTGACCCTTGGGTTCTGGTAAAAAAAAATTTAAGCTCATAAATTTAATACACTGCTTTATGCCCATATAAAACCATACTGCTAACAGTTTTAGTTTCTTTATACCACTCTGAACATAAAGCTATATAATGCATTGACTTTTATTAATAAATTATGGTGTGAGCAAACATTACTAAAATTTCTGATCTACACAAAACAAGTTCAGTGACTCAGACAGGTTTATGTGATTTGAATCCTGGTCAAGGGCCTCGTGGGATTCATAATGGATCTAGTAATACTCCATCAACTTGTTCTAGTCTAAAGATTGCCTCTCCTTCTGGGAAGTTTAAATATTCTAGTTTTTAGAATATTATTCTTTAAATAAATTCTTTGTCTTTATTTTAATTTTCACATTGTTTATGGTCATAGGGAAGACAAAATGAAAGTATCATGAGATTGTGGTGAGCTTCAAATTAGAAGGAACGGACTAGCAGAATAGTAAGAGATGCACATCATT
This sequence comes from Odocoileus virginianus, assembly GCF_023699985.2. Taxonomy (NCBI): domain Eukaryota; kingdom Metazoa; phylum Chordata; class Mammalia; order Artiodactyla; family Cervidae; genus Odocoileus; species Odocoileus virginianus. The sequence continues at coordinate 37,399,755 of NC_069695.1, forward strand.
ATAACATTTCTCTCTAAAAAATGAAATGTTCCAAGAGGAATTGTGCTAATGGTGGGAACATATTTTACTAGAGAGAAAAACATATGCATGTGTGTTTATTTTCATTAAAATTTCTTTTACTCCATATTTGCCTTGTTGACTTTATAATGAAGTTATATGAGGACAGAGACCAATTCTCCCACATGCACTATAGTACTATTCCTCATATACTCTGGGTACATAATAAATACCATAGCAATCGAAAACAAGAAACACAAATGCATTTTGAAGAAAACTGGTAATATTTTAATCCCTTATGTTCATTTTTAGTACTCAGAAACATTTTAGTTATGCAAGTCTTGTTTTAGCACACTTTTTATTTCTACAGATATTCTGGTTCTTAGTCATAGTCTATGGCTTTATTAGCAGTTTCATAAGTCTGACGCTTATTTCCCCAACTCCAAATATAAACTTTTGAGGATAAAAACTACATCTCCAGAATTGTTTTGGCAGGACATAGAATAGGTCTTCAGTAAAATTTTTAAATTATACATCAATAAAAAATAAGAAAAAGTTTCTACTGCCATGAATTGCATTTCAACTTATGCTGAATTTATATGCTTTTTTGTGGTCCATTCCCCCTTCCGTGCTCTCTATAGCTCACTCACGTTTATTCTTTTCAGTTTATTGAAGTCAGAGTGTGATGACTGGACACTTGGAACATCACCATCCAGCAAAAAGTGCCAAGACTCCACTAACAGTGGAGGAAGTAGAAGGGATAAGAAGACAGTTGGGTTTCAATCGCAGATGGAAGATGATGCCCTGTGGACCAGTCAGAAGAAAGATGCATGTCGACCCCAAAGAGGTGAGCTCAGCATCTGCAGTAGAAAAATGGGAAGCTTTGGGGGTCAGGTTGCTAGTGGCCGCTAGCCATCAACTCCAGATGGTTTCCTGTAACCCTGGAGCAAGAGTTAAACATGTTACAAACCAGCATGCACCTGCAAGGCCACAGGTAGCACGTGTCCTGGATCAGTGAATTGCATCAACAGTTCCTCTTAGAAGACTCATGAGAAACTATCTAATGTGTCCCTCTTTTTGCAAGCAGCTAACTGTAAGGATTATTCAGCAGTAAATATCATCATAGACACAAAATAATACTTAAAACAAATAAAGAGGACCAGAAATTGAACATAAATCTTTGCTGGGAAAGTAAACTCTAACAACTGCAATTAATCCTCAATTAACTGGAAGTATGAGGAGAGTGGAAGAGAGGTCATTGTGGCTAAAACAGAACCTCGTAAATCTTAAACCTGTATTGCCTAGTAGTCTTTGAAGTACCAGTAATTCTTTCTATTTTATATGTGGTAGATATTTTAAGAGAAATCAGTTATAAATAACTATATGGAATATTAAGTGAAGCAGCTAAATTTAATTTCATATCCTAGTTGTTTCTGAAGTGACTTTTGGTTTAATCTCTCCTGGAATCATTAAAGGAAAGACTCTGGGACAGAGTGGAACAAGTCTGAGCTTCATTGGTCAGAAGACGTGCAGAAAGCAAAGGGCCCCAAAAGGTCTCAGAGCCCACTTCTGTTCACTCCTCTTTCCCAGACATCTTTCTTTCCTGTTCACAATCATTACCTCAATTTCCTCTTTGTTTACCTCTTTTTCCTGGGCTAGCTAGCACTGTCCACTGCTAGTGTTAACCAACTGACTTTTCATAATCTCTCTAGTCACTCTCACATTTATTTATTTGAGAATTGGACAGTGCTTTATGAGATCTTCCTGGGGCTTCCCTGGTGGCTCAGATGGTAAAGAATCTACTTGCAATTCAGGAGACCTGGGTTCAATCCCTAGGTTGGGAAGATCCCCTGGAAAAGGAAATGGCAACCCACTCCAGTCCTCTAGTCTAGAGAATTCCATGGACAGAAGAACTGCAGTCCATGGGATTGCAAAGAGTCAGGCACCACTGAGCAACTAATACTTTCATTTTTCTGAGATCTTCTAGGTATACTCTCTGCCTTTGCTCATCAACTGCCAGCTTTATCATGTTTTTTGTTTTAATTATGATTAATCTAGAAACCATTTAGTCCTCTCCCAGATCATTAAAAGAAGATAATTAGTCCCAGTTTCACAATAGAGACTATCCACAGTTTGAAACAAGAGCAGAGATACATTTCATTTGACATAGGACATAAGTTCTTCAGACCTCTACTGTTTTAGGACAACTTGGAACAACTCTTGTCTTTTTAGACTTTGCTACCAGAAACAGAAATGAAACTGAGGAGACTTTGTATCTGAGATGGAATCTTGTCTACTTTGTCTATTGGTCATCCTTCAGAGATGGGACATTCTTACTTCTGGCTTCTTCTGTTCTTAGTCACTGCACTTTGGAGAGTGAGAACCACTCAAAATCGCTGTGGCGGTTACACCACAAGGCTCAACATAGTCTTCTGTTAAACTGACAACAAACTTGTGTTGTGTGTCAGCACTAAAATAAAATAGCAATATGAGAAAAATGTAGTGTAATAGCAAAGGGACAAATAACTTGTGTTATTAACTGAGACCACAGCAACATTAGAAAGCTGCAATTGAAAAGGCACTTTGCGAGAGGTGTCATCAGGCCAGGCCCGCTGTGGAGGTTAATCTCTCCCAGGCCCAGCTACAGAAGCCGGAAGTCTACAAAGGGCTTGTGTCCCCCCTCTCCCCCTGCCCCAAAAAATCAATTTCTAATTTGAAACAAAATCATTTTTGACTAACAGGGATTCAGAACCCATTACTTTTTGCTGTGTAGTCTGCTGACATTTCAGCACTTTCTGTTGTGCACAATGAATCCTAATAGTCATTTTATAATGTTACTAGACCAATCAATTTAACCAAGAGAAAGCTGTTACAATTCTGCAGTTTCCAGGCACAGTTTTCACTCATGGTTTTATTTTTTTCATTACTCTTTTTTTCCCTTCCCCTTTTTTTGAGGGGTCGTGGGGGAGGATTATTGCATTACAGTGAGAAAAATAGAAAATTTTTCATCTTTTTAAAAGAGTTCTGCTTCAAGGTATTCACAGCAGTTATTAACTTTTTCTTCTACTCGTAAGAAATGCTGTCTTGTATTTTTCCCTTCTTTTATTCTAATATGGAGAGAAAAGCAAAATGATGGTATTTCTGATCACTGAGGAGCTGAAATTGCCCCTTCAAGCTGTTCTGCCCATTGCAGGGCTAGTGGTACACACAGATCGCAGTGCAGGGCGAGGTTGCTGCACTGGCATTTGCAGTGAGAGACAGACTTTCCCAAGGTGTGTGGTAGCAGGATCAGACACCCTGTTTAGCATAAGGCCAATGACCTAACACTAATTGCCTAAGTTACACTGCTTGGTTTAGCATCTCCTTAATTGCTTTCCCCCCTTTAGCATGTCTGAATTTTTAAACATATTATTCTTCTGTTTCATATCCTTTGTTACTTTTGCTGTCCTTTAATCATTAAGTACTACATAGGACATTTACTATAGGACCATTAATCTTTATTATCAGTCTCTTACTCCCTTACCTCTCCTATCTGCCTCACCATTCTGTCAACTTTATTAATACCAAACACATTTAAAAAAATAAATAAAGGCCTGATTCTTATCTCAAGAAATAACCTTGTGATTGTGAAAATATCAGTACAGTACAGTATTGTCAGAATTATGCTTGAGATGTAAATTGTGTTTCAATCATCAATGCTTGGAATGTTCTTAGTTGCCTTTATTGAGCTCTGTGGAACAAGGAGACTTACTAAGGAAAATCCAGACTTGAATCAAGAAGTTTTAAGCTGGCAAAGGCCAGCACAATATCGTAAAATAATTATCTTCCAATAAAAAAAGTCATAATTTACAAAAAGAGAATTTTTAAGCCAAAAGCATAAATTTAAAAACACACACTCTTCATTCTTCTTTTTTCCTCCCTACTCATCTGTCTTTTTATTCTCTCCTAGCTTGCCTAGACCCTCTCCTTCCTGAACAATCACTGATTCTCATTCCAGAGTCAGGCTGGAAAGCCACTCCAAAGCCCAGTACTGCATTTAGAGCTAGCTCCTGTTTGTTTCTCTGTCATCAATTTCTCACTCCCCTTGACACCCTGAGAGGGTTTGAGAAAGGCTGAACCTAGAGTGACTATGGTTTTCATTCTGTATGTCCTCTAACCGATATGGATAAGAGGCTTATGGAAGCTTCCTGTTGGGAGAGACTGACTGGAGGAAACTGGGTCTTGTTCTGATGGGTCTTGTTTTAAGTCTTTAATCGAATTTTCTGTTGATGGGCGGGGCTGTGTTCCCTCCCTGTTTGACCTGAGTCCAAACTATGGTGGAGGCGATGAAGGTAATGTCGACCTCCTTCAAAAGGTCCCATGCACCCCCTGCCTCACTCAGTGCCCCTGGCCCTGCCCGTGGGCCACCGCCAACCCACGCCTCACCCAGAGACTCCTGGACACTCACAGGCAAGTCTGGGTCAGTCTCTTGTGGGATCACTGCTCCTTTCTCCTGGGTCCTGGTACACACAAGGTTTTGTTTGTGCCCGCCAAGAGTCTGTCTCCCCAGTCCTGTGTAAGTTCTGTAATCAAATCCCACTGGCCTCCAAAGTCAAATTCCCTGGGGGTTCTCAGTCCTTTTGCCAGATCCCCAAGTTGGGAAATCTGTAGTGGGTCCTAGAACGTCCTTAACAGTGCAAGAATTTCTTTGGTATAATTGTTCTGCGGTGTGTGGGTTTTCTGCTCGGTGGCTCTATGGTGCGGTTAATGGCGACCTCCTCCAAGAGGGCTTATGCCACAGGCTGTGTGACCCAGGTAGCTGCACCCAGAGCCCCTGCCCCTGCAGCAGGACCCTGCTGACCCGTACCTCTGCAGGAGACACTCAAACTCAGTTCTGGCAGTTTGAAAAATCAGAATACCAGAAAAACATCTACTTCTGCTTTATTCATTACGCCAAAGCCTATGACTGCATAGATCACAACAAACTGTGGAAAATTTTTCAAGAGATGGGGATACCAGAATACCTTACCTGCCTCCTGAGAAATCAGGTCAAGAAGCAACAGTTAGAACCAGACATGGAACAATGGACTGGTTCAGAATTGGGAAAAGAGTACGTCAAGATGGTATTTTGTCACCCAGCTTATTTAATGTATATGCAGAGTACATCATGCAAAAGGCCGGGCTGGATGAAGCACAAGCTGGAATCAAGATTGCCAGGAGGAATATCAATATCCTCAGATATGCAGATGACACCACCCTTACGACAGAAAGTAAAGAAGAACTAAAGAGCCTCTTGATGAAGGTGAAAGAGGAAAGTGAAAAACTTGGCTTAAAACTCAACATTCGAAAACCTAAGATCATGCCGTCCAGTCCCCTCACTTACTTCATGGCAAATAGATGGGGAAACAGTGGAAATAGTGACAGATTTTATTTTGGGGGGGCTCAAAAATCCCTGCAGATGGTGATTGCAGCCATGAAATTAAAAGATGCTTGCTCCTTGGAAGAAAAGATGTGACAAACCTGGACAACATATTTAAAAGCAGATGCATTACTTTGCCAACAAAGGTCCATCTAATCAAAGCTATGGTTTTTCCTATAGTCATGTGTGGATGTGAGAGTTGGACTATAATGAAAGCTGAGTGCCGAAGAATTGATGCTTTTGAACTGTGGTGTTGGAAAAGACTCTTGAGAGTCCCTTGGACTGCAAGGGGATCCAACCAGTCAATCCTAAAGGAAATGAGTCCTGAATGTTCATTGGAAGGACTGATGCTGAGGCTGAAACTCCAATACTTTGGCCACCTGATGGAAAGAAATGACTCCTTGGAAAAGACCCTGATACTGGGAAAGATTGAAGGCAGGAGGAGAAGGGGACAACAGAGGATGAGATGGTTGAATGGCATCACTGACTCAATGGACATGAATTTGAGCAGCTCTGAAAGTTGATGATGGACAGGATGGCCTGGTGTGCTACAGTCCATGGGTTCGCAAAGAGTTGGACAAGACTGAGAACTGAACTGAACTGCATCTAGAGTAAGTTGGATTTACCTGATTGATATTGGCCATGCTCTGCATTTTGTCTCTCAGTTTTTTAGTTTATATAATATACAGCAGCTATCACTGGTTGAGACTCCCTGAGAGACTCCCAAACGCATTTTTCTTTTACTATAAGTGAAGGAATAATCCCAAGTGAGAAATAATCTCTGAAGTTCCTAGTTCTCCCTCTAAGTAAGCCCATGCTTGCAATGATCTAAGTGTTCTTTGCAGCCCATGTTGGATTAATATAGAGGTCCTGATTTAAAAAATAAGCAAGTGGGAGTATCTAAAGTACAGAAACAATTTCCATCTTGCCCCTAAGGAGCACTTATTTATGTTTCTTTTATTATTAGCATTATTATTATATGTCTAATCATTAGAAAGGATGCCACAATACCTTACTCCTGGTTCCCAGTAGTCTGAGAAAGCAGATTTGTTAAAACTTTTGATTCTTTCATCATCGGAACACAGAAGACAAGCAGACTGCAGGCTATGAATAAACCTAACCACATTAGATTAAATCATCCTGCCTAGCCCACTTAGAAAAGAAATTCAATCACAAGAGACCAACATTCAGAGCTGAAGTTGCTATGTATTGAATAGTCCATTAAGCCAGAGGCTCCACATTTCCTATCCTCTGTGATAGAAGTATCTCAAAATACCACATAATTTACTTACTTATTATGTATGTTTTGTGTCTTCTCCCAAGAGAATACAAGCACTTCTTATGTTCACCATTGTTTCCACATCTCCTTGAATGTTTCTTAACACATGGTCAGTTCAGTTCAGTTCAGTTCAGTCACTCAGTCGTGTCCGACTCTTTGCAACCCCATGAATCGCAGCACACCCGGCCATCCTGCCCATGACCAACTCCCGGAGTTTACTCAAACTCATGTCCATCAAGTCGGTGATGCCATCCAGCCATCTCATCCTCCAATGTCCCCTTCTCCTCCTGGCCCCAGTCCCTCCCGGCATCAGGGTCTTTTCCAATGAGTCAGCTCTTTATATGAGGTGGCCAAATTACTGGAGTTTCAGCTTCAGCATCAGTCCTTCCAATGAACACCCAGGACTGATCTCCTTTAGGATGGACTGGTTGGATCTCCTTGCAGTCCAAGGGACTCTCAAGAGTCTTCTCCAACACCACAGTTCAAAAGCATCAATTTTTCGGCGATCAGCTTTCTTCACAGTCCAACTCTCACATCCATACATAACTACTGGAAAAACCATAGCCTTGACTAGATGGACCTTTGTTGGCAAAGTAATGTTTCTGCTTTTTAATATGCTGATTAGGTTGGTCATAGCTTTCCTTCCAAAGAGCAAGCATCTTTTAATTTCGTGGCAACAATCAACACCTGCAGTGATTTTGGAGCCCAAAAAAATAAAGTCTGACACTGCTTCCACTGTTTGCCCATCTATTTCCCATGAAGTGATGGGACCAGATGCCCTGATCTTAGTTTTCTGAATGTTGAGCTTTAAGCCAATATTTTCACTCTCCTCTTTCACTTTCATCAAGAGGCTTTTTAGTTCCTCTTCACTTTCTGCCATAAGGGTGGTGTCATCTGTATATCTGAGGTTATTGATATTTCTCCTGGCAATCTTGATTCCAGCTTGTGCTTCTTCCAGCCCAGCATTTCTCATGATGTACTCTGCATATATGTTAAATAAGCATGGTGACAAAATACAGCCTTGACATACTCCTTTTCCTATTTGGAACCAGTCTGTTGTTCCATGTCCAGTTTTAACTGTTGCTTCCTGACCTGCATAGAGGTTTCTCAAGAGATGGGTCAGGTGGTCTGGTATTCCCATCTCTTTCAGAATTTTCCACAGTTTATTGTGATCCACACAGTCAAAGGCTTTGGCATAGTAAATAAAGCAGAAATAGATGTTTTTCTGAAACTCCCTTGTTTTTTCGATGATCCAGCGGATGTTGCCAATTTGATCTCTGTTTCCTCTGCCTTTTCTAAAACCAGCTTGAACATCTGGAAGTTCATGGTTCACGTATTGCTGAAGCCTGGCTTGGAGAATTTTGAGCATTACTTTACTAGCGTATGAGAAGAGTGCAACTGTGCAGTAGTTTGAGCATTCTTTAGTATTGCCTTTCTTAGGGATTGGAATGAAAACTGACTTTTTCCAGTGCTGTGGCCACTGCTGAGTTTTCCATATTTGTTGGCATATTGGGTGCAGCACTTCCACAGCATCATCTTTCAGGATTTGAAACAGCTCAACTGGAATTCCATCACCCCCACTAGCTTTGTTCATAGTGATGCTTTCTAAGGCCCACCTGACTTCACATTCCAGGATGTCTGGCTCTAGGTGAGTAATCACACCATCGTGATTATCTGGGTCATGAAGATCTTTTTTGTATAGTCCTTCTGTGTATTCTTGCCACCTAACACATGGTAGGTGCTCATAATGTATTTGTTTAATGAATTAATATATTATAGTTGACCCTTAAACTACTCAGGGTTAAGCTGCCAGAATCCCCTTACGTGTGGAATCCTTTCAGTAGCAAATACTGCAATTCTACACAGTCTTTGGTTGATTGAATCTGTAAATGTGGAAGAACTGTCTATACAGAGGGCCACCTCTAAGTTATACTTGTATTAACACCCACATTGTTCAAAGGTAAAATGTATATATATTAATTTTCTTTTCTGTGTCCTTGCCTTATTTTTCCACAACAAGGATCTAGTCAATGAGATCTTTGACCTCAATGCCTACAATGATTTAGTGGTTTAAGAAGTGTACGTGCTGGTCCCTTCAAAGCCCTTATGTTGATTGATTTGGTAATATCAGAGACGTCAGTGAAGTAGGGGGTCTTAAAAAGCACTGCTTGAGAGCCAAGAATACTATGGGTTTTCTTCAGTTTCTTTTATTCTAACTGAGATTTAATTTTTATACAATAAAATTGCATAGGACTGAAGAGTACAGTTTGATAGACCTTGACACTTACATATACCCACATGGTTAAGAAATAGCACATTTCCATTATTCATGAAGGCTTCCTTGTGTTCCTTTCCAGTCATCCCCGTGAGGCCTCTCTCCTTGGTTTGCAGGTGGCTGCCTTGTCAGTGTGTCCTCACATGCCCTGTTTGCTGTGAATGTGCATCCTTGGTGTGTCTCCCTTTTCTTATAAGGACAGAGTCTTACTGGATTATGGGCCACCCATATAACTTCATTTGACCTTCATTACCTCTTTAAAAGGGCTTCCCTGGTGGCTTAGATGGTAAAGAATTCATCTGCAATGTGGGAGACCTGGGTTCGATCCCTGAGTTGGGAAGATATCCTGGAGGAGGACATGGCAACCCACTCTAGTATTCTTGCCCGGAAAATCCCCAGGGACAGAGGAGCCTGGCAGGCTACAGTCCATGGGGTCACAAGAGTCAGACACGACTGAGAGACTAAGCACACAGCACATAGCTCTTTAAAGGCCATCTTCAAATATAGGGGCTTTCTGAGCTGTACTGGGGGTTAGGACTTCTGCATTTGAATTGCTTGGGGCTGTGGGATGGGGTGGGGCCGGAAGCACAATTCAGTCCATAAGTTACTCTCTTTCCAATCTTTTTATACCCTTTACTTCTTATTTCACTGTACTCTCTAGGATTCTATTAACCATGTAGAATAAAATGGTAAAGGTAGACTTCATGCCTTGTTCCCAGTGTCACAGGGAATGCAGACTATCTTTCACCATTAAGTATGATCTAAATGTAGGCTTTCTGTAAATACCCTTTATCAGGTTAAGAAAGTTTCCTCCTCATTTGCTGAGGGCCTTTATGGTAATGAATGTTGAATTTCATCAAGTCTTTTTTTTCCTGCACCTATTGAAATGATCATGTGTTTTCTTCCTTATTCTGTTAACTTGATGAATTAACTGATTGGGAAATACTGGTGCATAACATCCTTTTTTTTTTTTTTTTTTCTTTTGGTAATGACCTTGTCAGCTTTTGGCATTAGAGTTACACTAGCATCGTGAATAAGTCAGGAGCATGTCAGCAAGATGGCAGCATAGGGACTTCTGGGAGCTTGTCCTTCCCCAGAAACACTGGAAAGCCTGGCACATACTGTCAGAACCCACATTACCAGAGCTCTGGAAGATGGTGAGTGACTTATGGAAACCAAGCAAATGCTTAGCTGGGAAAAAGGCCACTGAACCATGGTAGGAGAACTTAACAAAGTTTTAATTTATCCTCACCCTGCTCCCTTCTACAGCGTAGCAGCAGTCTTACAGATGACAGCCGAATTCTAGGTGTGAGTACCTGGTCCCAGAGGAAGCAGACCGTATTCTCAAGGAGTTATGTTTATCTGTTTCAACCTGTCTGTGGATTTCCCAAAGGGTTGATACATGGAGACCGCCTTTGTTTTTCCTACTTGTAAACTTTTTCAAGACAGATAAGTAGCTATATGTAGGACATTCCCTGAAAACATTGAAAGCCAAATGAAAACACCACTGCCACCTGGGGTAAGAAATAACAGTTGAGACAAACAATAGACAAGTAAAAGCCAACACACCTAGGTGAAATGGACACAGACCTAAAATACACAAAGTGCCAAAACTGACTTAAGAAAAGTAAAACATCTGAGTAAACCTGTTAGCAAATAGATTAAACCAGTAATCAAAAAGCTCCCAACAAAAGCAAGCTCAAAATTGGATGGCTTCACTGGTGAATTGTACCAAATAGTAAAGAAGAATTAACGCAAATCTTTTTCAGACTCTTCCCAAAAATATAGCAGAGGAAGGAATACTTATTCACTCATTAAAATGAATGAATCATTTTATCAGCATTATTCTGAAAGCAAAGTCAAAGACATCACAAGAAAACTATAGACCAAAATCCATTGCGAATACAGATGAAAATATCCTCAACAAGATAAAAGCAAACTGAATGCAGCAGCATATTAAAAGAATTACATATCATGATCAAATAAGATTTAGCCCAGGAATTCATCACACAGGTGGTTTATCATATTAAAAGGTATTTCATAATAAAAATACCATATTAATAAAAATAAAAAATATCATGTTAACACAGAAAAATCATTTGACAAAATCTGACATTCCATGATAAAAACAATAATAAAATAGGAGTAGAAGGAAACTTTTTCAACATAATGAGGGACATCTATGAAAAGCCCACAGCTAATGTTGTATTCAGTTGTGAAAGACTTCCCTCTAAGATCAAGAACAAGCCAAGTATTGCCACTTTTGCCACTTCTATTCAACATTTTACTGAAAGTTTTCTATTTTTTAAGAAGACATAGACAAAAATTTGGCAAGAAAAAGAAACAAAACCTACTCAAATTGGAAAGGAAGAATTTAAACTGCATTAGCAGATGACATGATTTTATATAGAGAATATCCTATAGAATGCAAAAAAAAAAAAAGAAAAAAACTACTAGAACTAATTGTACCAAAGCTGTTAGAGCTAATAAATGAATTTAACAGTTTCAGAATAGAATTTAGCACAAAAATCTGTTGTATTTGTATATACTAGCAATGAACTACTGAAAAGGAGTAGGAAAACAATTCCATTTATAACAGCATCAAAACAATATAATACATAGCAATAAATTTAACCAAGATTGCAAGACTTGTACACTGAACAGTTGCAAGAGATCAAATTGCCAATACCCACTGGATAATAGAAAAAGCAAGGGAATTCCATAAGAACATCTACTGCTTTTTGACTATGCTAAAGCCTTTGACTGTGTGGATCACAACAAACTGTGAAAAATTCTTAAAGATATGGGAACACCAGACCACTTAAACTCTCTTGAGAAACCTGTATGCAGGTCAAGAAGCAACAGTTAGAATTGGACATGGAACAACGGACTGGTTCAAAATTGGGAAAGGAGTACAACAAGGCTATGCATTGTCACCCTGTTTATACAGTTTATATGCAGAGTACAGCATACAAAATGCCAGACTAGATAAAGCTCAGCTGGAATCAAGATTTCCAGGAGAAATATCAGCAACCTCAGATATACAAATGATAGCACTCTAAAGCAGAAAGTGAAGAGAAACTAAAGAGCCTCTTGATGAAGGTGAAAAAGGAGAGTGAAAAAGCTGGCTTAAAACTCAACATTTTAAACACTACAGTCATGGCCTCTGGTCCCATCACTTCTCGGCAAATTGAAGAGGAAAAAGTGAAAGCAGTGACAGATTATTTTTTCTTGGGCTCCAAAATCACTGCAGATGGTGACTACAGCCAGGAAGTTAAAAGATATTTGCTCCTTGAAAAAGAAAGTTTTGAGAAACCTGGACAGCAAAGACATCACTTTTCTGACAAAGGTCCAAATAGCCAAAGCTGTGCTTTTTCCAGTAGTCATGTACAGATATGAGAGTTGGACCACAAAGAAGGTTGAGTACCAAAGAATTGATGCTTTTGCAGTGTGGTGCTGCAGAAGACTGTTGAGAGTCCCTTGGACTGCATGAAGATCAAACCAGTCAATCCTAAAGGAAATCAACCCTGAATATCCATTTGAGGACTGGTGCTGAAGCTGCTGCTAAGTCACTTCAGTCATGTCTGACCCTGTACGACCCCATAGACTTCAGCCCACCAGGCTCCCCCGTCTCTGGGATCCTCCAGACAAGAGTACTGGAGTGGGTTGCCATTTCCTTCTCCAGTGCATGAGAGTGAAAAGTGAAAGTGAAGTCGCTCAGTCATGTCCGACTCTTTGTGACCCCATGGACTGCAGCCCACCAGGCTCCTCTGTCCATGGGATTCTCCAGGCAAGAATACTGGATTGGGGTGCCATCGCCTTCTCCGGGTGCTGAAGCTAGAGCTCCAATATTTTGCCTACCTACTGCAAAGAACCAACTCATTGGAAAAGACCCTGATGCTGGGAAAGATTGAAGGCTAAAGGAGATGCGGGCAACAGAGGATGAGATAGTTAGATAGCATCACTGATTCAGCGGACATGAATCTGAGCAAACTCTTGGATGTAATGAGGGACAGGGGACTCTGGCATGCTGCAGTCCATGGGATGACAAAAAGCCAGACACAACTTAGCGACTGAATAACAATAACAACAAATCAATGAATTTAGTAAAATCTGTATTAAATATACAGAAACCCCTTGCATTCCTATATACTAAAAATGAAAAATCAGAAAGAGAAAATAAGGAAACAATCGTGTTCACCATTGCAACAAAAAGAATAAAATACCTTGGAATAAAACTACCTAAGGAGACAAAACACCTGTATGCAGAAAACTATAAGACACTGATCAATGAAATCAAGAATGACACAAATAGATAGATATACCATGTTATTGGATTGGAAGAATCAATATTGTGAAAGTGACTATGCTACCCAAAGCAATCTACAGATTCAGCACAATCCCTGTCAAATTATCAATGGCATTTTTCTCAGAACTTGAACCCAAAAGTTTACAACTTGTATGGAATCACAAAAGACCCCAAATAGCCAAAGCCATCTTGAGAAAGAAAAACAGAGCTGGAGAAATCAATCTTCCCGATTTCAGACTGTATTACAAAGTATAGTCATCAAGACAGTATGGTACTAGCACAAAAGCAAAAATATAGGTCAAATGGAGCAAGATAGAAATCCCAGAGATAAACCCACACACCTGTGGGTGCCTTATCTTAGACAAAGACAAATATACAAGGCAGAAAAGACAGCCTCTTCAATAAGTGCTGAGAAACTGGACAGCTACATGTAACAGAGTAAAATTAGAACATTTCCTAATACCATACACAAAAATAATCTCAGAATGGATTAAAGACCTAAATGTAAGGTCAGAAACTGTAAAACTCTTCTAGGAAAACTTAGGCAGTACACTCTTTGACATAAATTGCAGCAAGATCCTATTTGACCCATCTCCCAAAGTAATGGAAATTTTTAAAAAAATAGCAAATGGGGCCTAATTAAACTTAAAAGCTTTTGTACAGCAAAGAAAACTGTAAGCAAGATGAAAGGGCAGCCCCAGAATGGGAGAAAATAATCACAGATGAAGCAACTGACAAAGGATTAATTTTCAAAATATACAAGCCAGATCAATAGCAGAAAAACAAGCAACCCAATCAAAAAATGGGCAGAAAACCTAAACAGACATTTCTCCAAAGAAGACATACATATAGCCAACAAACACATGAAAAGATGCTCAACATCACTCATTATTAGAGAAATGCAAATCAAAATTTGCATTTATATATATACATACTACCTCATAGTAGTAACTCCCACCAGTCAGAATGACCATTATCAAAATTCTACAAACTATAAATGCTGGAGAGGATGTGGTGAAAAGGAAACCCCCTTATACTGTTGGTGGAAATGTAAATTGATACAACCAATATGGAGAACAGTATGGAAATTCCTTTTAAAAACTAGGAATAAAGCTACCATATGACCCAGCAATCCCACTACTGGGCATATGCCCTGAGAAAACATAATTGAAAAAGGTCTTTGGACCCCAATGTTCACTGAAGCACTATTTACAATAACCAGGACATGGAAGCAACCTAGATGTCCATCAACAGATGAATAGATAAAGAAGTTGAGGTATATATATATACAATGGAATGTTACTCAGCCATAAAAAAGAACAAATATGAGTCTGTTGCAATAAGGTGGGTGAACCAAAGAGAAAAACAAATATTGTATGTTAATGCATGTATATGGAATCTAGAAAAGTGGTACTGATGAACATATTTCAGGGCAGGAATAGAGATACAGGTGTAGAGGTGAGTCTTCTGAACACAGTGGGGGAAGGAGAGGGTGGGACAGATCGAGAGGATGGCTAGCGTTGATGTTATACACTACCGTGTGTGGAGTGGATAGCTAATGGGAAGCTGCTGTGCTCACAGGGAGCTCAGCCAGCCTGTCACTCTGTGATGACCTAGAGGGGTGGAATTGGGGAAGGAGAGGTTCAAGATGGAAGGGATATATGTATATATACATACATACATGCTTATGGCTGATTCATGTTGTTGTGCAGCAGAAACCAATACAGCATTGTGGAGAAACTACCCTCCAGTTAAAAAAAAAAATGAAAATGTGGTACATATATATAATGAAATATTATCCATAAAAAGGAATGCAGTTGTGTCATTTGCAGAAATGTGGATTGACCTAGAGATTGTCATACAGAGTGATGTAGGTCAGAAAGAAAAAAATGTTGTATAGTAATATATATATATAAAATCTAGAAAAATAATAAAGGTGATCTTATTTGCAAAGCAGAAATAGAGACACAGACATAGAGAACTAATGTATGGATACCAAGGGGGGAAGGAGATGGGTGGGATGAATTGGGAGATTGGAATTTACATATATACATTACTATGTTTAAAATACACACTGAGGAAACCAGAATTGAAAGAGACACGTGCACCCCAGTGTTCACCACAGCACTGTTTATAATAGCCAGGACATGGAAGCAACCTAGCTACCCATCAGCAGACAAGTGGATAAGAAAGCTATGGTATATATACACAATGGGATATTACTCAGCCATTAAAAAGAATGCATTTGAATCAGTTCTAATGAGGTGGATGAAACTGGAGCCTATTATACAGAGTGAAGTAAGCCTGAAAGAAAAACACCAATACAATATACTAACACATATATATGGAATTTAGAAAGATGGTAATGATAACCCTGTATGCAAGACAGCAAGAGAGACACGGATGTATTGAACAGTCTTTTGGACTCTGTGGGAGAGGGCGAGGGCAGGATGATATGGGAGATGACATTGAAACATGTAAATTATCATATGTGAAACAAATTGCCAGTCCAGGTTCGATGCATGATACAGGATGCTCGGGGCTGGTGCACTGGATGATCCAGAGGGATGGGATGGGGAGGGAGGTGGGAGGAGGGTTCAGGATGGGGAACACACGTACACCCATGGCGGACTCAAGTCAATGTATGGCAAAACCAATACAATATTGTAAAGTAAAATAAATAAATAATTTAAAAATTAAATTAAAGTAAAAGTAAAAAAAAGAAAAGATAAAATGGATACCTAATGAGAACCTACTGTGTAGCACAGGGAACTCTACTTAGTAATCGGTGGTGACCCACAGGGGAAGGAAATCCAAAAAAGAGGCAATTTATATAAGAAAAGTGAAAGTGTTTGTTGCTCAGACATCTCAGACTCTGCAACCCCATAGACTGTAGCCCACCAGGCTCCTCTGTCCATGGAATTCTCCAGGCAAGAATACTGAAGTGGATAGCCATTCCTTTCTTCAGGGGATGTTCTCAACCCAGGGATTGAACCTGGGTCTCCTCCATTGCAGGCAGATTCTTTACCGTCTGAGCCACCAAGGAAACACCAAACATGTGTGTACATGTGGCTGACCCACTTTGCCCTGCAACAGGAACTGACACAGCAGTGTGAAACAGCTGTGCTCCAGTAAAAAGAACAGTCAAGAAATCAAAATAAAATATGCTGTGTGCTCAGTCACTCCGTCATTTGTAACTCTTTGCAACCCTATGGAGTGTAGCACTCCAGGCTCCTCCAGGCGAGAATACTGGAGTGGGTTGCCATGCCCTCTCCCCAACCCAGGGATTGAACCCAGGTCTCCCGCATTGCGGGTGGATTCTTTACCATCTGAGCCCTAGGGAAGCCCAAGAATACTGGAGTGGGTAGCCAATCCCTTCTCCAGGGCAACTTCCTGACCCAGGGATCCAACTGGGGTGTTCTGCATTGCAGGTGGATTCTTTACTAGGTGAGATACCCAGGACGCCCCCAAAATTAAAATAATAAATGTATTTTTTATTCATGCCAAGAAAAAGAAAAGTTAGAGAACAGGTAGAGAAATCAGAACCCTCATACATTGCTTCTGGGACTTTAAAATTGAGGAGCATTGTAGAAAACACTTTGATAATTCTTCAATACATGAACATAGAATTACCACAAAACTTGTCAGTTCCACTCAAATGCTTTCAAGCAAATCTTACACACATGTGATCATAACAACTCTATTCATAATATGCAGAAGGTGGGAGGAACCCAAATGTCCATGAACAGATGAATGGATAAACAAACTGCAGTATGTCCATACAGTAGAACATAATTTAACCATAGGAAGGAATAAACTTCTTATCCATGCTACAGTGTGGATATACCTCAATGATATCTTGCTCAGTGTAAGTAGTCAGACACAAAAGATCATGTTGTATGATTCTATTTATATAACTACCCAAAATAGACAAAGGACATTAAGTGGTTCACAGCGGCTACAGGGGAAGGGAAAATAGAGAATGACTGCTTACTTGGTACAGGGTTTCCATTAAGAGTAGTGAAAAGTTGTGAAACTAGAGCATTGCATTGGTTACACAACATTCATTAAAATGCACCTAATGCCAGTGAATTGTACACATTGCATGCATGCATGCTAAGTTGCTTATGTTGTGTCTGACTCTTTGTGACCCCATTAACTGTAACCCACCAAGCTCCTCTGTCCATGGGATTCTCCAGGCAAGAATACTGGAGTGGGTTGTCATGCCCTTCTACAGGGGATCCTCCTGACCCAGGGATCAAACCCACATCTCTTGTGTCTCCTGCTTCGACAAGGAGGTTTTTTATCACTAGCACCACCTGGGAAGCCCCTAATTGTACACGTTAAAATGGTAACTATGTTCTTTACCACAATTTTCTTTTTAAATAAGCCAGAAAGTCTTTTCTCCCTTTGTTTACCAAAAGAGTTAGTGTAAGAAACTATTGGCCCCACCATAGAATGTCAACAAGGAGTAGGGGTATGAAAAACTACATATGAGAGGTTTTGAGATTTTTAATAGACCTGAAACGGCACCAGCAGGGTCCACTAGTTTTCCATGTGACCATACATAGTTAAAAGTGAGAGCAGGGAATACAGTCTAGCTGTGTGCATTGTGGTGGATAACTAGCAGCCTCTGTCATAGCAGCATTCTTCAAAATAGCCCTAAACCAGAAACACTCCAAATGCCTATCAATTGCAAAGGAGATAAGTCATAAATGCATGCAATGGAATACTGTATAGCAAAGGAAACAGACTGCAGGTATGTAAACCATCAACACAGACTCATCTCACAGACATAATGTTGAGCAAAAGAAGTCTCAAAAAGAATATATATATATATATATATATATATATATATATATATTTCTCTTTGTAAAAAGTTTTAAAGCATCAAAACTAAGCCACATTCTGGGATGCATACCTAAAGTGGTAAAACTATAAAGAAGAAAGGGAATAATTATGAGAGTAGTGGCTGGCTCTTGGAGGCAAAAAGAGATTGTAATCAGAGATGTATGTATTGGTGATGCTTCCAGGTGGCATGCCATCAGTACTTTTCTTGATCTAGAAAGAGCTTACCCTGGTGTTTTTTTTACTGTTTATTCTTTAAACTGTACTGAATACTATAATATAACTCAACTATTTTAAAAATGCAAAATGAAACAAAGGCCCAGAAATGGAGTTTTCTTAAACATTGAACCCAAGTTCTCTTATCATAAGATGTTGATTGATGGATGAGCAGACACATCCCCAGCTCTGTATAAATAGGACATGATCCATTATATTCAATTCCATCTGTGTATGCAAAGATATATGTGTTTATTTACATAAATATATTCACATATATTTACATATGTATAAACATATGCCTTTATGTGTGAAAAGTATCAGCCTAATGGATGATAGTCTTAACAGCACTTTTGTTTTTAAAATGTGTACATTGTATGTGTGTGTATGTGTGCATGTGTTTAGAGAGAGATATGTCATTCTATGAATATGCATTAACTATATGTAATTGTTGGTATCAGTTCAGCCACTCAGTCATGTCTGACTCTTTGAGACCCCATGAACCGCAGCACGCCAGGCCTGCCTGTCCATCTCCCGGAGTTTACTCAAACTCACGTCCATCAAGTTGGTGATGCCATCCAGCCATCTCATCCTCTGTTGTCCCCTTCTCCTCCTACCCCCAATCCCTCCCAGCATCAGGGTCTTTTCCAATGAGTCAATTCTTCGTATGAGGTGGCCAAAGTATTGGAGTTTCAGCTTCAGCATCAGTCCTTCCAATGAATGTTCAGGACTGATTTCCTTTAGGATGGACTGGTTGGATCTCCTTGCAGTCCAAGGGACTCTCAAGAGTCTTCTCCAACACCATAGTTCAAAAGCATCAATTCTTTGGCACTCAGCTTTCTTTACAGTACAACTCTCACACCCATACATTACCATTGGAAAAACCATAGCCTTGACTAGACGGATCTTTGTTGGCAAAGTAATGTCTCTGCTTTTTAATATGCTATCTAGGTTGGTCATAACTTTCCTTCCAAGGAGTAAGTGTCTTTTTGTCAGGAAGCATTTAACAAGAGGCTTCCTATGTGCTATTTTGGATCTGTCAGGAACCCTCTGGCCCTTAATAATTCCTGAAAATTCAGGAATTGAGAGGAGAGGCACGCCTTTCCCGGGGCTGAGGAATCCAGGCATTTCTCTTTACGGTGATAAGTACCCTCTTCCTTCTTATGAACCATACGGTAAAAGGTGATTGTTTGCAACTCTCTCTTTGATAGGGATCACGTTATTTTTTGTAAATCTGGAATTCTAATCTTTGTCTTTGCTGAGAATAACTACCTTGTAAGACAGTATATGTGCCCACACCATGTTGATTAAAACACCTTTGCCCCATCAGAGCTTTGGTCCCCGTGTCTTTCTTTCTTTTTCTCTCTCTCTCTCTCTTTCTGGCTGATTCCCTGGAGCACGGAAGCCAGCTGCATAACCCAGGGAATATAAGCCTCTTTACTTCTTTCACTCTCTCATCGTTGACTCCGGACCACCAGGTTCCGGTCCATTGAAGGACCAACATCTTTTAATTTCATGGCTGCAATCACCATCTGCAGTGATTTTGGAGCCCCAAAAAATAAAGTCTGACACTGTTTCCACTGTTTCCCCATCTATCTGCCATGAAGTGATGGGACCAGATGCCATGATCTTAGTTTTCTGAATGTTGAGCTTTAAGCCAATATTTTCACTCTCCTTTTTCACTTTCATCAAGAGGCTTTTTAGCTCTTCACTTTCTGCCATAAGGGTGGTGTCATCTGCATATCTGAGGTTATTGATATTTCTCCCAGCAATCTTGATTCCAGCTTGTGCTTCTTCCAGCCCAGTGTTTCTCATGATGTACTCTGCATATAAGTTAAATAAAAATTGTTGGTATACTTAATATTAAATCAAATTTTATAGAAGGAATAAATATTAAAAGCTGATTAATAGCTTTCTGTAAACTTAATAAGGAATAGAGCTTAAAGAATTAACAAAAAGAGGTAAATTTGCCCTATGCCTTAG
The DNA here is from genome assembly GCF_023699985.2 of Odocoileus virginianus. Taxonomy (NCBI): domain Eukaryota; kingdom Metazoa; phylum Chordata; class Mammalia; order Artiodactyla; family Cervidae; genus Odocoileus; species Odocoileus virginianus. Next base: position 37,420,060 of record NC_069695.1, read on the forward strand.
AGCAATCATTCTTAACTTTTTGGGGTTTCTTTCAGAATTTAATGAACAGTATGGTCCCTTGACCCAGAAAAATGAATGAGCATATATATATACATTATTGTGCCTGTAATTATGAGGGATTCCTCATACACATAATTCTGTGTATTTACGAAGAATATAGAAGCCCCTGTACTCTATTAAAATTTCTTTAAAAAGTTTTTCCCATCAAATATCAATTGTCTCAACCAAGTTTTTGACAGAGGTATCAAAACAGAGAGAAAAAGACATTTAATGTTCAAGTTTTCTGTAATAGTGACTAACAAGTTATTTCTCTTATTACTACCAGGCATTTCTTCTTCCCCCTTGCCTCAGCCACAAATCCCTCCCAGTTGTTTCTCTTCCTATTACTTTTTTTTTTTTAAGATATTCAACACTTTATCATAAAATAGACTTTGTTTTAGATATTTCCCAGGTATAGGCTAATGTCAGTGTTCTGAGCACACTTAAACTAGGCTAGGCTAAGCTCTGATGTTCATTATAAGTGTATTTTTTTATTTTTAATTGGAGGATGATGGCTTTTCAATGTTGTGTTGGTTTCTGTGTACAACAGCACTAATCAGCCTTAAGTGTGTGTGTATGTGTATATATATATACATATATACGTGTATATATATATACATATACATATATACGTGTGTGTATATATATATGTATATATATATTCCCTCCCTCTGGAGCCTCCCTCCCACCCCCACCACCTGTCCCACCCATCTTGGTTGTCCCAGAGCCCCCGGGTGGGCTTCTTGTGTTATTCGGCAGCTTCCCACTAACTTTCTGTTTTACACATGGTAGTGCATGTAGGTCAGTGCTACTCTCTCAATGCGTCCTACCCTCTCCTTCCCCCGCTGTGTCCACAAGTCCATGTCTCTATTTCTGCCCTGCAAATAGGCTCATCAGTACCAGTTTTCTAAATTCCATGTCTTCCCTTCCATCACCCAGGATTCCAGCCAGTAGTTGTAGTCATGGTGAACTGCTTTTCCTGCCTCCATTTTCTCTGTTCCATTCTGTTCTAAGCTCTGCTACAAGAATAATCTCTCCAAAGACCAGTGTGGATTTTTTTAAATTGTTGTTGCTGCTGTGTTTTATTTTTGAGCCCAACTAACACAGTGTTTAGGAGTTTGCAATTCAGAATCAAATAGACCTTAACTGCATTCAAAGCCCAGCCTTGTTCTGACCAGCCTGTGTGATATTGGACAGGCTGCTTGCCCTTTTCACAGTTTCCACTTCCTTATCTGTAAGATGAGGACAATAATATAATTTACTAACTGCATTTTGATTTCCCTGGTGGCTCAAACAGTAAAGTATCTGCCTACAATGCGGGAGACCTGGGATCGATCCCTGGGTGGGGAAGATCCTCTGGAGAAGGAAATGGCAGCCCTCTCCAGTACTCTTGCCTGGAAAATCCCATGGACGGAGAAGCCTGGTAGGCTACAGTCCATGGGGTCGCAAAGAGTCAGACATGACTGAGCGACTTCACACACACACACATAAAGATTAATAAGATAATGCAGGTGAAGTGATTTAAACTGATTAGCAAAGGACATAGAACTCAAGAACTGTTTCCTGAATTTATTAAATATTTAGCTATCAGGTTTTTTAATTTAATGCTTTTGTGAACTCCATGCTCCCTGTTCCTTTCTTTCCAAAATTCCACCTCCTGCATCAGATCTTCCCTAACCCTAAAGCTAGATGTGATCTCTCCCACTTCTTAATTCCTCAGACTTTTCATATTATATTTCACAGCAGTATAGCATAATGGTGAAAACTCTGGGCTCAAATGCTGGTCACTTACTAGCTTTGTGACCTTGGGCAGGTCATTTAAGTCCCCTACAGTTTATTTTCCCCATCTGTAAATTAAATATTAAGAAATAGTATATGTCACAGAGGGTTTTTATGAGGATAAACATAAGTAATGTTTAGAAGTGGCAAAGCTATAGAGATGGAGCTGGAAGGGGATAGGAGCAGAACAGTCAGAGAGAAGAGATTGACTATAAATGGGTATAAGGAAAACTTTTGGAGTGATTAAATGCTTTAAAATTGAATTAAAAAACAAGTAAATGCATGACAAAAATATTAAAAACTGACTATGTAAATTTACTGCTATTTATCAAACTGTATACTTAAGAGGGGTACATTTTATGGTATTCAAATTAGACTTCAATGAAGCAATTTTTTAAAAAAGCAAAATGAATATATGGTATATGGAAAAGGCTTAGAACAGTAACAGGCACATACTAAGCTTACTGTTATCTGTTGGCTGTTTTTAATACCTTATACTGTTTTATACTGCCTTGAGTTTTTTATGGTTCTTCACCAGATTGTTCACAGTGTCTCATTTCTTACTCACATCTTCCTTCCCCTCTCCATAAACTAAGCCTGAATTTAATCCTGGTACTAGCCCCTGTGCATCATTAGGTACTTGGTAAACATTTACTGACTCATACATTGTATGAACTGCTGGAATTTATGTCCACTATTAGAAAGTACTGGTTTGGGTTGAGGGTCCCACAGGTTTGTGTATAAGAAGTCTGAATTGTGCTTTTGGCCAGCTGGTCTTTTACATCTCTACATGATAGAAAACAGTCAATATTGAGCATGGCTTTTAAATACCAGGATCTTGGTAATTGTTTTGATGCTAATCTCTACAGATATAGGCCTGGTTTTCTCTGGTCACAGCTAAACGCTGCCATTCCCTGAGTTAGCATATGGTATTCCTGATCTGGTATTTCTAACACACCAAAGCTGTCTTTTCAGATCATTTGAATATTCACCATTTCCTCAAAGAGATAGTGACTCTTCCCAAGTAACTTCTTTCAGCAGCTTGGGCAACAGTTTCCTAGGAACCAGAAGAAAATTGTGAATGAAATTCTTATAGTCTTCCAAGAAAAATACAAGAATGTTTTGTGTATTTTTGGAATACACAAAATATTCCACATAATATTATGTGGAAAATAACATTAAGAAGAAGAAGGAGAGAGAAGAATAAGATGGCGGAGTGGCAGGATGTGGAGTTCACGTCTTCTCACAGAGGCATCAAGAATACATCTACAAATGGAACAGTTCTCACAGAGCACCTGCTGAACGCTGGCAGAGGACCTTGGACTCCTAAAAGGACAGGAAAAGATGAAAGAGAGAAAAGGAAAGAAGAGGAAGCAGTACAGGATCTGTGGGTCTGGGTTGAGGGGGTGAGGAACTGGAGGAGAGGAGAGGTTCCTGCACCCAGGGGATCCTCCTCACTGTGAGGAGATCAGCTCAGACAGAAGAAGGGCTTGGGGCCTGGAGAAGAGTGCCGCAGCCGGTCTGTGGCAGGCGGGACAGAGTGAGACGTCCACAGGCGGGCTGTGCGTAACCCTGCGCACCTCAGCCTCAGACGTGCGTCTGCCGATGTGGACGAGGGCAGATGTGGTGTGCCGATGTGGTGTGGAACGTGGGGTTTGGAGAAAAGACCCGAGGAAAGGACTGCTGTTGGTTGCCTGGAGACAGCCTGAGGGGATAGGAGTGAGGAGCTCCACAACCAGGAATACTGCTGGAGGAAGCCCAGAATGCCATAGAAGTGAAGCACCACTGTTGAGTTAGGCATGAAGGGCAGAGCTGCCATTACATCCTCATCCCAGTCGGCTGCTGCCTCCCCCACTCCTGCCTGGGTGAGAACATGCACCCCAGTCAGTTGCCACCTCTGCCCCCTCTCACTTAGGTGAAGAGCAGATGCCTGTGGGTGACCCATGCACAGAGGTGAGCACAGAGGTGAAACCCAAGCTGAACCCCAGGGACTTTGCAAGGAAGGAAGAAGGTCTGAGACAAGTGCTCAGGGCTGGTGCACTGGAAAGACCCAGAGGGATGGGATGGGGAGGGAGGCGGGAGGGGGGATCGGGATGGGGAACACATGTAAATCCATGGCTGATTCATGTCAATGTATGGCAAAAACCATACACACATACACAAAAAAAAAATAATAAAATCAGAGAATAAAGTCTGAAAAAAAAAAAAAGAAGGTCTGAAATCTCTCCCTGCTGCTGCACAAACCACAGATTAAATACCTGAGATGGTCTCTGTAAATTCAGCACCTAAGAAACAGCTGAATGGACAAGTACCCTCACAACTGAGACAGGTCTGGTTGTAGCAGCTATGGAACTTGTCGGCACATACACTCAGGAGTGGACCAAGTCAGAGTCCAAGCTGCCCCCGTAGTGCCTGCAGTGGGTCCAGATCCAGGATTCCTGCAGTCCTGAGACCTGCCTTGAGTGGATTTATGCTGGCGGTCTGGTGAAGACAAAGCCTGATAAGACACCAGGGCCAACTGCTGGCATCCACACTGTTACAGTAGGGCTGAGAGCAGTGCCAGCAACATAGGAACTTGGGAGCTCACGCAGCAGGTGAAAAATGACACGAGAAAGCATACCCACAGACGAACAGCTCCGGAGGAGGGATTCTCAGTGACTTCTCTCCCAGTGGGAGTGCCCCAGACCTGCCTGCCTTGCACCACAGGTGCGAAGCACAGCAAGAATAAGATCTGGGGCCTCTGCTACAGCAGCTCGGGAGCAGACCCTGCCCCTGACAGAGCAGTGACAACTACAGAGCAAAGGGGAGCCCCCCCAAGCTCAGCATCCAGGGCAGGCTCTGGTCACCACACCAGCCAAATCCCCCTACCAAGGGGATAATGGCCAGCATACACTGAGGAAAGAGGTGGCAAACATTCATACTGAACACAGCCCTCTCACCAAGCAGCACACACACACACACACACACACACACACACACACACACACGCGCGTAAAAAGTAGCCCTCTAAGGCTGTCTGAGGGTCTCAAATTGGGTGGAAGAACTGCCAACATTTAGTCTGGAAGGCCAGCAGGGCTTAGGTAAAGGAGCTCCAGAGGGCTTGGGGGAACAGAGACTCCACTCTTGTAGGGGACACAAGATTTTACATTCACTGGGACCTAGCAGAAAGCAATACCTCCATAGGAACCTGGGTTATACCTACCCAGGGGTCTTGGAGGATCTCCTGGAGAGACAGGGATCGACCATAGCTCACTGTGGTGACAAGGACATTGTTAGCGGAGGCATCAGGGAATGTTAATTGGTGTGAGCTCTCTCAAGGATCCCCATTTTGGAACCACTCAACAACCTGCAGTTTCCAGTTTTGGAACGCCTCCAGTCAAACAATCAGCAAGACAGGAACACAGCCCTACCCATCAGCAGACAGGCTGCCTAAAGTCGTACTAAGCTTACAGCCATCCCCAACACATTCCCTGACACAGCCCTGCCCACTAGAAGGACAAGACCCAACTCCACCCACCACAAGGCAACATTCCCTTCCACCAGGAAGCCTGCACAAGCCCCTGAATGGACCTCACCCACCAGGGGACATACCCCAGACGCAAGAGGAACTACGATTCTGCAGCCTGTGGAAAGGAGACCATAAATACAGTAAGTTAGACAAAATGAGTCAACAGAGAAATATGTCTCTGTTGCAGACGAAGGAACAAGATAAAAACCTACAGGAACAACTAAATGAAGAGGATATAGTCTACCTGAAAAAGCATCAAAATAATAATGATAATAAAGTAAAATGGCTGTCTAAGGAGGCCTTACAAATAGCTATGAAAAGACGGGAAGAGAAAAAGCAAAGGTGAAAAGGAAAGATATACCCATTTGAATGCAGAGTTCCAAAGAAGAGCAAGGAGAGATAAGAAAGCTTTCCTCCACGATCAATGCAAAGAAATAGAGGAAAACAACAGAATGGGAAAGACTAGACTTCTCTTCAAGAAAATTAGAGATACCAAGGGAACATTTCATGCAAAGATGGGCTCAACAAAGGACAGAAATGGTAGCAACATAAGAGAAGCAGAAGATATTAAGAAGAGGTGGCAAGAATACACAGAAGAACTGTACAAAAACGTCACGACCCAGATAATCAAAATGGTGTGATTACTCACCTAGAGCCAGACATCCTGGAATGTGAAGTCAGGTGGGCCTTAGAAAGTATCACTACGAACAAAGCTAGTGGAGGTGATGGAATTCCAGTTGAGCTATTTCAAATCCTGAAAGATGATGCTGTGAAAGTGCTGCACCCAATATGCCAGCAAATTTGGAAAACTCAGCAGTGGCCACAGGACTGGAAAAGGTCAGTTTTCATTCCAATCTCAAAGAAAGGCAATGCCAAAGAATGCTCAAACTACCACACAGTTGCACTCATCTCACATGCTAATAAAGTAATGCTCAAAATTCCCCAAGCCAGGCTTCAGCAATACGTGAACCATGAACTTTCAGATGTTCAAGCTGGTTTTAGAAAAGGCAGAGGAACCAGAGATCAAATTGCCAACATCTGCTGGATCATTGAAAAAGCAAGAGAGTTCCAGAAAAACATCTATTTCTGCGTTATTGACTATGCCAAAGCCTTTGACTGTGTGGATCACAATAAACTGTGGAAAATTCTGAAAGAGATGGGAATACCAGACCACCTGACCTGCCTCTTGAGAAACCTCTATGCAGGTCAGGAAGCAACAGTTAGAACTGGACATCGAACAGACTGGTTCCAAATAGGAAAAGGAGCACATCAAAGTTGTATATTGTCACCCTGCTTATTTCACTTATATGCAGAGTACATCGTGAGAAATGCTGGGCTGGAAGAATCACAAGCTGGAATCAAGATTGCCAGGAGAAATATCAATAACCTCAGATATACAGATGACACCACCCTTATGGCAGAAAGTAAAGAGGAACTAAAAAGCCTCTTGATGAAAGTGAAAGAGGAGAGTGAAAAAATTGACTTAAAGCTCAGCATTCAGAAAACTAAGATCATGGCATCCGGTCCTATCACTTCATGGCAGATAGATGTGGAAACAGTGTCAGACTTTATTTTTTTGAGCTCCAAAATCACTGCAGATGATGATTGCAGCAATGAAATTAAAAGACGCTTGCTCCTTGGAAGGAAAATTATGACCAACGTAGATAGCATATTAAAAAGCAGAGAGATTACTTTAGGTCTGTCTAGTCAAGGCTATGGCTTTTCCAGTGGTCATGTATGGATGTGAGAGTTGGACTATAAAGAAAGCTGAGTGCCAAAAAATTGATGCTTTTGTACTATGGTGTTGGAGAAGACTCTTGAGAGTCCCTTGGACTACAAGGAGATCCAACCAGTCCATCCTAAAGGAGATCAGTCCTGGGTGTTCATTGGAGGGACTGAGGTTGAGGCTGAAACTCCAATAGTTTGGCCACCTGATGCGAAGAGCTGACTCATTGGAAAAGACCCTGATGCTGAGAAAGATTGAAGGCAAGAGGAGAAGGGGACAACAGAGGATGAGATGGTTGGATGGCATAACCAACTTGATGGACATGGGTTTGGGTGGACTCTGGGAGTTGGTGATGGACAGGGAGGCCTGGTGTGCTGTGGTTCATTGGGTCGCAAAGAGTCTGACATAACTGAACTACTGAACTGAACTGAACTGAAAGATCCAAAATCTTGGAAAGAGTGGAGACACAGGCCAGCAAGGTACAAGAAATGTTTAACAAAAAGACAGAAGATTTAAAGAACAAACAATGCAATAACTGAAATGTGAAATACACTAGAAGGAATCAGTAGTAGAACAACTGAGACATAAGCGCAAAGAATTGAGCTGCAAGACAGAGTGGTGGAAATCACTGCTGCAGAACAGAATAAAGGAAAAGAATGAATAGAAATGGGGACAGTCTAAGAGACCTCTGGGACAACATTAAACACACCAACATTTGCATTGTAGGGGTCCCAGGAGACAAAGGGCCTAAGAAAATATTTGAAGAGTTTATAACATGGGAAAGGAAATAGTCACATCCAAGAAATTCAGAGTCCCACACAGTATAAACCCACGGGGAAACATGCCAAGACACATATTGATCAAATTAACAAAAGTTAAATACAAAGAAAAAAATACTTAAAGCAGTAAATAACATACAAGGTAATACCTGTAAGGTTATAAGCTGATTTTTCAGCAGAACCTCTGCAGGCCAGAAGAGAGTGGCATGCTTATTTAAAGTGATGAGAGGGAAAAACCTACAACCTAGAATAGTCTACCCAGCAAGGCATTCATTCAGATTGTACAGAGAAATCAAAAGCTTTACAGACAAGCAAAATCTAAGAGAATTCATCACCACCAAACAGCTTTACAACAAATGCTAAAGAAACTTCTCTAGGCAAGGTGAAAAGAAAACAAAAAGAGACCACAGCTATAATAGAAACAAGAAAATTAAAAATGGGAAAGCTCATTTGCCTAGTAAAGGCAAACATACAGTAAATGTGGGAAATCATCCACATACAAATATGATATGGTACAGATAGATAATGGAATATTACTCAGCCATAAAAAAGGAAAAAATAACATGGACCTGGAGATTGTCATACTGAGTGAAGTAAGTCAAAGAGAAAAAGACACATATGATACTACTAATATGTGGAATCCTTAAAAAAATGACACAGATGAACTTACTTACAAAACAGAAATAAAGGCACAGATACAGAAAACAAACTTATGGTTTACTAGGGGGAAGCAGAAGCAGAGAGGAGGGATGAATTGGGAGACTGGGATTGGCGTGTACACACTGCTGTATATAAAACAGATCACTAGTAAGAACCTACTGTCCAGTACAGGGAACTGTTCTCAGTACTCCACAGTGACCAATTAGAAAAGAGTCTGAAAGAGTCAAGTTATGAATATGTAACCACTGATGCATTTTTCTGTTCAGCAGAAGCTAACACAGCATTATATATCAACTAAATTTTTAAAAACATTTTTAAAAAATGAAACGTTAGCCAGAGCTCTTCCTATAAAAAGCATCTATCAAAAAGATGATGCTAAGAGATGTAAGAGATGATCTGCAAGGTCTTTTCAGCTTTATCATGAGAATTTGATATGTGATAAAGCTCAATTATATTTTTAATAAATTAAAAGTTGGAAATTTTTGTTAAAAATGTTTTTAAAAAGAGGAGAAAATTATTAAATAAATAATAATAAAACAGAAACAAAAGATTTTTCTTTCCATGTCATTACTTAGCATTCCAAAAGTAAAACGTAATTATCAACTAAACCTTGCTCGTTAGGAACAGAAACCAAATCAGCCCTGGAATGGTTAGTTGAGCATCTTACTTGTTTTAGCCCAATGTTGGGTTCCTTAAAAGAAGCGTTCACAATTTATGCCTACTTTGAAAGTTTTCTGGGGGTAGAATCAATTTAATTTGGAGGGCTTAAAGGTACAAATTTTCTATATTCTATTTTGTCAAGGAGAGGATAGAACTTTTCTTATGACAGTTAAAAGGAGCAAAATAAAGCAATCTACTTTCTTGGGCGTTTTTACCCTAAACGCAAATCATCAGGACTTTAACCGTCAGGTTTACCAATCAAATCTCTAATTAGTCTGTTATTGCACACACCCACGTTTTTAAAAACAAGATATTGTGGACCACTGGTGTTTATAAAACCAAAACAACCCACCGAGCTTCCCATCTGCCATTGTTGCATTTCAGAGGGGAAGAGAGCTTACTTCTAAAGCTTGGGGATTCCTATAATCTCTCATATATTATTCATGATAGACTCTTGCATTTTCTTTTATTGAATGCCCAAATTATTTCCTTTATTGTACATGCAGGGACAGTGGCAGAATTTCGAAAAGATGCGTCCACGTCTCCTATGACAACAGGGAGCCAGAAGGAGCTTGTGATCCCAGCTACGTCATCCTCCCAACATGACAGCTCCCGGTGAGTTTTCGGGGTTTTTTGCTTTACCATTCTCCAGATGAGAACTTCTGCTGAGTTATTTAACAAAAAGTGAAAAATTTTAACAGTTCTTAATGTCTCCAACTCAAGAGAGAGGCCCTTATTTGGAAGTGTCTAGATATGACCAGGTAGAACTCCTGGAGCCCTTTCCTTTATCCATGCTTGTCCTTAATTGGTAATGGTAATTGACAGGGTTTCCATGGAAACACAAAGCTAATCTTACCTTTCATCAGAAAATGTTTAGGAGCAGGTCCTACCCAATTTATCCTGAAATTGTTATATACTTGGACTATAGGCTTAACTTACTGAATCAATTGATACTGAAAACCATAGTGGGTTTTGTACTACAGTTAAATGACTCAACATTTACTTATACCAGAGACATTTGAGGAGCTAATACTTTGATTGGCCTTTTCTACAGTCAAGAAAAGAAATATGTTATTAAAATTTCTCATGTCTAGTAAGCCAACTCCTATATTATACATTTAAGGCTGAATATATAAACATTAACACCAAAAGGGCATGTTTGTGTTTCCTTGGGGATATGATTTTTTAAGCACTTAAATTCCTAGCATCTTATCCAGTAAATATGGATTTTTAAGACTTAATTTTAAAGAACTTTTGCGAAATGACTCAGCACAGAGGATAATAGTAATGGAAGAGTTAAGGTAAAGAGGAAAGGCAATCTGGGTTTTCAAATGAATTTTCCTATCTTTGATGCTAAGATCTTGAATCAGATCTTAAACACTACTCTAATGTGTTTTTGATGATTGCACTTCAATTTCGTGAGAGGCATGAAAAGGAAGAATAAAATGTTTCCCCAGTAAGGGTTTTATAGAACATCTTCAGCACACATTTTCTGAAATGACCATATCAACTTTGTGGAGTTTTACAAGCCCAGGTTAAAATCGCGGTGAAGACTCATATCTACAGACCTTAAAAAAAGGATTCTTTCTCTGTTAGTTCTTAATGCTGCAGATGAGCTAGATACAGATTCTCAGAAGCTTCTTAAATAATGAGCATTTGGCTAAATGAAACAATGTGCAGCACCCCAGATTTTATCCTTAAAAGTGCGTGATGGCATATTATAGGTCTGCAATACAAAGTGCAGAGTTGAAAAGAAAGATTCAGTACTATGAAAATCAGTTACCAAGAAAACACAGTGGTTGCTTTCCAGACTTCAGAATCAAGATTATTTGAATTATTTTTATTTCAAAGTGTAGAAAAGGAATTTTTATAGACTACTTTTACATATAAGCTTTTAATGCAAAAGGAAAGCCTGTTATTCTTCATTCCAAGAAACCTTTGACAGTACTGAGAAGAACAAGAATAAAAGCCCTTTCCCTGTCTACCCAAAATTCCAAGAGTTGTCAAGACCTGCAGAAAAGGATGGGGATGGAACAGGGGCCATGGGAGACAGTTTTTCCTTTGTTCTCTGTAAAGTGCTAACACCTAGGAGAGTCCCATATGGGTCCATGTGCAGGTGATAAAACCCAGCGTGGAAAAATCATCTTTCTCATTCACAGTGTAGGTTGTTAATTGTTCTCTCTGCTGCCTGTCAGTATAATGTGAAATTTTCATTCCCCATTCAAGATGGGGAAAGTTGTGGTTGAAAATGTTAACATTTGCATTTTTATTTGTTGATTTATTTAAAGGACAGCCTCTCCTACAGCAATCCATCACTTGGTGACACCCCAAATATGAATAATGTATTGTAGACTTGCGGTTACAATGTGTAATAAGTGCTAGAGACAGTAAAGGAATGTTAACTATGTTGCAAATGTAATATTTATTGACGCATAAAGTTTATTGCTTTCGAGGTTCAATAATACTGACCATAGGACATTAATATCACTTATCCTGATTTTAGCAGGGCACCTTTGTGTGTGAAAATATTCATCTATCTCATGCTAACAAAATAAATATGTAATTTACAGCACAAGCAAAGAGGGCTTTATAGTTTTCTGTGCTGAGAGTGGCAATGCTTCTGTCTTTCTGTTTTACATTTGGCCTCCAACGCTGATCACACACCCCTGAGGTGTCCAAGAAAGTGGGCATCTTGGCATAAGAAGGTGGCACCACTGAACTAAACAGTGCCATGCATTTCTGCTGGACTGGAACAGGCAACACCCCTAGATCATTACACCTGAAGAGAAGACTGGAGGGACTTTTCTCCCGGTCATTCTGAATACCAGTGGGTAGGTGCACCTTTGCTCACAAAGAAAGTTGAATAAATACTTTTCCTGACAAGACTCTGAGTCAGAGTTTACCCAATTCTGCTTGATCTTCTGGTCTCCAGTGAGGAGCCAGAGCTGGGCAAGTTACCAGTGAATTTGTTATAAGCAGAAATGTTTCTGATAATTAACCCTTTTGGGCCTTCTAGAATTAGTTGTGTCCATTGCCAGCATAAAGATCATATAAGAAATATCTGAGATCCAGAGCAGAAGTAATGTTAATTAGCAACCGTCAGCTGTAATTGTCATCCCCATTAAGATGCAGAATTATGTATTTCTTCGTTATAAATAACCTTTCTAATTGTACTTGATGTATGCCAATTTAATCAGAAAGCATACTTGCAACAGGCAGATATTTGCATTAATGTAACTTTGAATCTTCAAATCTTTTATTTCAGATTTGAGGAGAAAAGTCTATTACATGCTGTATATTTTTTAAATGTTGGTATCTTTTTCTATTCAGATATGTATATCTGGAACATTTTATATTAAAATGAAGACAATATCTTGTGAAGCTATTCACTGAAACAGAAGTCTTGTCACTTTTTAAAGTATTGGTGGAGTTTCCGTCAGCCTTATGACAACTCAGTGATGATTGTTTTAAACTGATAAATAAAGACAAACACCAGGCCTGCAGCAGCAGTGTTAGTCACTCAGTCCCTGAAGTAAAAGGTTACTAAGGCCCCTTCTTGCTGTTCTTCCCTGACTCAGAAGAGCTAAGGCCAGTACTCTTGAACTCCACCCCCCCACCCCTGAGATGTGAAGAAAGACAGATCTCACCAAATAATGGCCAATTAGTGAATTTTTGGAACTGGAGCTGTGGTTAGCCTATTTCTAGGATGTACTGTTCACCCCAGTAATCTAGGTTTTTTTTTTTCAGAAAGATTAGTTTATATCACAACAGCAAGTTGAAGTTTTCTGTTTTACTTTGTTTGGTTTGTTTTTTGATGTATGTCATGGGAGATGATTTTGTAGAGCTTATTTTTCATTGAGGGAGGTTGGGAAATATTTGTGTATGTGCTATAAAGGACTTAATAGCTTATTGGGGAAACTTTTTAAAAAAATAATAAGCTGAAATTTTTTTTTTTTGAGGCCCTGACCCTTTGCTGTAACCATATGCCTAATGTGTTCCAAAAAATTTGCTGTAAGTTTCCATCTTGCCGAGCTTTTTCTAGAGCAACTGCCAGGACACAGTTGTGCTCACAGGCTACTGTTCACACGCAGCTGACTTGAAAGTCAATTGTGGAGACTCATCTACTGAAGTTGAGATCGAGGGACCCAGGCGTTGCTTCTTAACTATTTGGATGACTTTTACTTCTTTTTTTCTTTTTTCTGATCCCCAATTTCAGTGTTTTTTCATTCATTCACACTGTGTGAAGCTTGGATTTAGTTCTGAGGTATACGCACTAAGCCCATAAAACTCTGATTTAGATTAAGAATCTGACAGACTGACTTTAAGGGTCAGAATTTGTTTTTATAACTTGATAGGAAGTTAATCTAAGAGAAGGGAAAGTATTGTGTTTCCATTGCACACAATGGCCAGATTGCAACACTTTCTTGCACTTGTGCCCAGAATCCTATCACGAAATCTTTTTTTTTTAAATCAGAACTTCTCCTCACCTAGACATTCACACATATATTTTTAGTACCTAACAAGATCCCCTCATGTGCCTAGCACATAACAGTGTGTTATTCTGCCAAGGTGGAGAGAGAAGAACTAAACTAAAATCCATAACCTCAGACTAGAGCCTTGCAGGCACTGCTTGGCTCTATGTGGTCTGTTTGAACAGCAGACCTCACTGCCTCTATACAGTAGAACATATGAGTGGTGACCGAATGTGACGATACGGGCTTCTGTTCGCTGGATGCCTGTTGTGTATCGGTGTTGTGTTGGGCATGTTCAGATATGTCCTTTCACAATATATGTTCATATAAATTACATGTCATTGTAAAGCTCTTTTTAATGACTATTAAAACTCATTTTCAAAGTATTGGATTTCTCTTAGAATTTTCAAAATGATTTCCGAAAGTGTGAACTTCTAGGCCAAGGACTGTTATTTTAACTTTGTCTACCCTCAGAATAACACTTTCACAGTACGCATAAAGCACCATTCACTATAACATTTTCATTTTGTGCATATTGTAAATAACAAAATAAAAACAAAACTTAATGAACTCCAGGAGATAGTGAAGGACAAGGAAGCCTGGCATGCTGCTGTCCGTGGGGTTGCAAAGAGTCAGACACAACTTAGCAAATGAACAACAAAATGAAATACTGTACAAAATGATGACAGATAAAAAGGGATAATATGGAAACTTTAGAAAAGAATTGGTTGAATATGTAAAAGAAAATGTGAAGTTATAAATATATCTATCTTCCATATCAGGAGATGAAAAGCTCAGCCATTCAAAAGGATTTTTATTTAAGCCAAGTTGATAAATTGAAATTCCCTGCTAGCAGGTGCATTAATACCAAGAACAGTTGCATGCATGGAAATTTTTGTGTGTTTGATGAAGAGATGTTGCTTTTAATTAAGCCATGATTTGAGGCTGTTACTATAATTCCCACTGTTAAAAGCCATTAATATAATCATCCATTCCTTTTGTACACACTGCTTATAGAGTGTGTAAATTAAGAAAACAGAAACAAATAGGCTAAATAGAAATAATAAAGACATAGTTTAATTCCAAGAAATGAATTCAGCTTGAGGAAACCTGTCAATACATTCTTGACATAGAAGGAGCATACAGTACAGAGAAAGTACACATCATAACAGCTTACATTTACTAGCCACTTAGAGTTCTAGTCCTTGTCTCAGGAAATCTCTGTAAATTCTAGGTGAAGGGATTATAAGAGCTATTTTACTGCTCATATGTTTCTATATTTTCTATATGTTTTATAACAACAATGTATTACTTAGGTAATTTTGAAAACAATATTTAAAAGAAAACAAAGGGCATATATTCATAGGAAGGAAACCCACTTCATTATTTCACACTCTGTAGTGCCAAGTAGTTGCAAAAAACCTGTTATCCTTGAAACATATGACATAATTCTGTTATTCCTTTGTTGAGCCAGCAGTAGGTGAGGATTATGCTTCCTCGGTGGGTCTTCTCTCGGGGACTGAACTGTGGAAAATGCTGTGATTAGTGATATCTGTTCAGTATTTTCAGTTTCTTTTATCATTTCAGTTCTGAGCCTCATTTAGACTTGCTCATTTGGTCCAAGGTCATCAAATTCCCTTCACTTCTGTATTAAGAAATATTTGTTGAGTGTTACTTCCTGTCCTAGTCACTTAAATACTTTTATAAAAATGATATATGTTGCCTAATGTAATCCTCACAATCATGAAAAAGTAAAGCTCAGAGAAGCAATTACAGAACATTAAAGAGCCAGGGGATAATAATTTTAACACCCAGGTTAATAGGCCTAGGTTTCAATGCTAGCCTGTGTGGTTTTATGCAAATCCCTTAGTTTAATCTATAAAATGGGGATGATAATATCTCCCCCATAGGCTTGTCATAATGGTTAAGCAAGATATATTACATAGAGTACCGAGCACGGTCCTGGTACATGGCTAATAGGAGCTGTCATTGTAGAACTTACCAGCACCACACAAGCAATAGGAAACAGAGCTCAGATTTGGACCTTGCTGTTATAATTCCAAACTCTGTGTGAATTCCCTGACAAAAGGTTAGGAATAGGGTTAGGCTCATCTGAGAGTGGGCAGTACTGCTGCATTTTTTAATATTTACCATGTAAATGCTCTTGCAAACATACCTGAGCCTGATTCCTCATGTGAAAATAAGAGTATTAATAATGACCTTGCCAATTTGCTCAGAGGATTAAACATGACTAGATATGCAAAGCATTAACTTGGGGCTGGGTAACAATATGCCCTCAGTGTTAGCTTCCTTTTCTGTGCTCTGGGCAGCAGGATTTTGGGGGGTACTTGGAACACAGTATATGTGAATGACAGAGTCCCCTTGCAAAATGCACCGAGTGGCAGAGCTGTACAGAAATGTGGCTTAGAAGCCAGCTGAATAGCCTGCGTTCAAAGTTACTGATAATGGATTTCTTTCCATAATTAGCCCTTTGTAAAAATTCTGAAAGGGCTTAATTCCCTTCAGAGCAGTGGTTCGGAAATCTATGTGCACATTGGAGTCACTTAGGAATCTTTGTCAAAGTAGCAGTTTCTAGGCCTTACCTGGGTTAATTGAACCAGAATTGCCAGGAATGGGCACCAGTGATGTACAATTTTTATTTTCCCGGATGACTCCAACATACTTGGTCTAAAGACTCACATTTGGAAGCCCTACTCTGGAGCTGCCCATCTTCTCACTGCCCAACCCCTGCACACTGACATTCTCCCTTTCTCCTTTCTGCCCCTCTCCTGTCCCAGGGCCTCTCCCCTCCATCAACAATTTTCTGTAGCAATTGTCATTCTCTCCCCAAGGGACTATCAGGATACACTGGTAAACCTGCAGTGAAAAAAAATTATTAAGAAGCCCTTGAAGAACTCTATTCACCAATCTCAACTGTTGAAACTGGAGACTAATCACTGGGACATATAGTTGATGGCTTTCTTCTCTATGAAGTATATGGACACATCATTCTATCTGTGAAGGAACTCTCAGCAAACAGGAGAAAGATGCCTAAGGAAGTAATTCCTAATGTTTTCTGCCACTTTTCTCCTTCTCTGCTTTATCCTTTTTTCACAGTACTTATCACCTTCCAATATACTGTATAACTTACTGATAAATTTTGTCATCTGCCTCACTTGTGTCACATGGAACATAAACTCATGAGGATAAAGATTTCTATTGTATTCATCACTGCATCCCTATGCTGAGCAGGGCCTGGCTCATGGTAGACATTCAATAAAATATTTATTGGATGAATGAAAGAATGAATTAATGATCACAAAATGGATGTTTCCTTTTATTTATTTATTCAGCCACACCATGTGGCTCCTGGGATCTTAGTTCTCCAACCAGGGATCGAACCCAGGCCCATGGCAGTGAAAGTACCAAGTCCTAATCCCTGGACCACCAGGGAATCCCCCAAAATGAATGTTTCCTTTTAAATTTATCAGTTCATACATTAGTGTAGACAACAATTTTCCTTCATTTCTTCTCCATAACTACAAAAGAATCATGTTTATACCCAGCTAATATTAATACATTTGTTTTGCTTCATTTATTTCCCAGAACTTCCTCACATTTTCATCTACTTGAAGATTTTCCCATTGTATGAAAATTGGAAATGTTTTAGGTTGTCAGGAGGTTTCCAGACTGGATGACAGCAAGCTCTCAATTGTGACCAGTTTTTGCATGTTCTTTGCATTGGGATTTGTTGCTTCCTTAACATCTCACAATTATCTTCGCTAAGTGAACGTAGAGTGTATACCACTCGATTATCTTGTGTTCATCCATATCCTAGAGCTTCTTCTAAAGCTCTGCTTAGGCCTGCGGCTAGTTTTCTGTTTTGGTTTCCTCAAGTTAATATCCTTACATGCAGACAGACAGCATGGCTTACAGGAAAGGCCTTGAGAATTAAGGTCCAAAGACCTATATTCATCCTGTCTCTTTGCCTAGCCGTAGCAAAACCTTGACAACATGGACCCTCAACCACATGGACCTCAGTTTTCCAGCTGTCCATCCTATGTCTAAACCATACCCTCCATTTAGAGATGAGATCAAAATGGAAACATGTACATCTGTCTCTTGATTTCAGAGTAAGTTACACATTTTGAGGATAAAGTAATGGAGAGATGAGAATTTTTAAAAAATAATTAAATAATTGATTTCAGAATAACATAGTTTAAACTTCTCTTCAAAATCTTTGGGTTTCCTGCTGGCCAGTAGTTTAGAAATGCTAAGGAATAAACCAACTTGGCTCCACATCATTCAAAGCACAGGGACAAGCAACCCGTGGATATTGCTGGCTTTCCCAGTGATAGGAGGCCAGGTGTAATTTACGTTTCCTGAGATTGAGCTCCATGAACATGTCTTTACATCTGAAGTTTTTTTCTTTTTTGAGGTTTAAATGAAATTGTATCTGGAAAACATTAAATTTTACTTTAGGAAGGACACTCGGAGTAAAACAGAAACAAGTTAGTATCCTTGAAGTCCAAATTAAGGTCACTAGTCATGCTGAAAAAGGTGACTGGGTATTAGTGTAGGCTACATACTTTGTCTTAGGCCAAGAGTGGTCAGGATTGTGTGTGATAGTGCCAAGTATGCCACTGAGTAAAATCAAAGACACTATCAACAACAAGACTTGCTATGAAAAAGACAGAGAATAATGTAGCAGTTAATAGTCACTGACTAATGCATTTTCAACTCAGTTGGACATTTTTGCACACTGTTTATGTATTTAAATATATACATGTGTTATATTGAGTGAGTGAGTGAAGTCGCTCAGCTGTGTCTGACTCTTTGTGACCCCATGGACTGTAGCCTACCAGGCTCCTCTGTCCATGGGATTCTCCAGGCAAGAATATTAGAGTGGGTTGCCATTTCCTTCTCCATATGTGTTATATATACTACTTTTAATATATTTAACACTTTTCATATTTTCCTGTAAAGTATTTGCTTTTGATATTAATAAGCCCCTCCCCCAAAAAAGATATTACAGTCCTTTTTTTTTTCCACTTTCAACCTATCTTCTCTTTATTTCTTATGGAGAAATTGATTTTAGCATTTTGCATTATCAACAAATTTTTGTGAGTCTAACCACAAAACTTGAGACAGGTACATAGAAATTTCTTGTAAATAATAAAGGGAAACACATGAATATTGTTATTTTCATTAGCATTAATACACCTTTTTGGGGACTATGTATGGGCCACTTGGTGTACAAATCCTAATATTACCCATGAAAGAAAAAGTCCAAGTTGGTCTTGAAGCTCAAGAGTAATTGGCCAGTGCATTAAATATTTACTTACCAAGATTTTCATTGATTTTCTTTCTGTTGTGGGTGCCTACTGAAATAAGACTGTTACTAAGATTGAAAGCTCATCATCTCATTGCTTTGTACTCACCCCTAAATGGCTGTAAGATGATCAGCTTGTCTGGAAGGTAAGCCTCTTGGCCAGCAAGGGGAACATGATTAGTAGTACACATGAGAGGGTGTTTCTTCCTTTGGGAAAGCTGGGAGATTCTGAAGTGGATTGTGACTTGTTTTAGAGTAGGGAACCCTGCTTCACGCTTTCCCTATCATAGGACATGAGCTACTTAAAAACCAGAGCCAATCATTAGAGCCGAGAAGGCTCCATTCCAGACCAGAACAATGAGTAGAAAGCAGACAGACCTTGTTTGTAATCACATGTCATATAAAAGGCCTGCCTGCAGTTGTGCTTCTTGGAGAATTCATCCTTTCCACATTTTGACAATTTAAATATCACCTGGATTAATGTTCATATTAAATAATAATAAATAAAGGTTAAAAGATAAAATGAATGGGATTGTTAGCCATGGGATTGATTTTTAAATCTTATTTAGTAAATAAATAAAGGGTGATGGAAGTTGTACCCTAGGGATTGTCTTCTTTCTGTGACTGAGTAACCCTGAGAAAGTGAAAGTGAAAATCACTCAGTCGTGTCTGACTCTTTGTGACCCCATGGACTATACAGTCATGGAATTCTTCAGGCCAGAATATTGCAGTGGGTAGCCAGTCCCTTCTCCAGGGGATCTTCCCAAACCAGAGGTCTTACCTAGGTCTCCCACATTGCAAGCAGATTCTTTACCAGCAGAGCCACAAGGGAAGCCCAGAGTAAACCTACTGAGGCATTTTTTAAGAGCCAGAACAAAAGCTAGAGCTGGTGCACCATGCCATTTCACAATGAGTAAAAGGATGTTAAGTTTATTTTCTTGTTGAGGGCTGTCTCTTCCCCTCACCCTGGAAGAAATGTGTACAACAAAAGCCGGCATGGTCATGTACTTGGCCCGTGGTATAACCTGATAAATGCTAGAAGCATCAGGCCTTGGGACACTTGTCCTTCCAGGTGCAGCTTGGACCGATCACCACAAATGGCATTCTGTGTGGACTGTCACTCGGCTGCCTCTACATGTTCTTCATTAATGAATCAGTGCCCTCCTGCATGTGGAGTTGGTGGTGCAGTGTGCCCCAGCTTGGAGACTTTTCAGTCAGAGCGTGTCTTCATCCTGTCCAGCCCCATGTCTGCTGTCTTCACTGTCTCAGCCCCTGACTGAGAAACAAGCCACTCCTAAACTAGAACTTCCCCGTGGACCCGCTGTCACACCTCACAACCGACCCCTGTCTTTGGGCGTTGGGAAGAAACAGTGATGGTGCAAGAGCCAGATTCTGGTAAGAGCTGAGGTGCTGCTGCATCTCAGGGGCAGACCCTCATTGTCACACAGGCCCTGGGTTTACAAAAGGAACAAGCTAACTAGTGGCAGAACCAAGGCTGGAACTGGCTCCGAAGCCAGTGGGAGCCATGGCACCCTGAACAGCGGGAGAGTTAGGGGTTGGCGGCATCGCTGGATCGCGGTAGGGGAGCCCCCCTGAGCCAGGGCTGCAGCTTCCCGTTGCTCCTCAGCCCTTGTGGCTCAGTTGGTGAAGAATCCGCCTACAATGTTTGAGACATGGGTTCGATCCCTGGGTTGGGAAGATCCCCTGGAGAAGGGAAAGGCTACCCACTCCAGTATTCTGGCCTGGAGAATTCCGTGGACTACAGTCCATGGGGTTGCAAAGAGTCGGACACGACTGAGCGACTTTCACTTCACTCATCCAGGTGCGACTGGAGCCCAGTGGCTTCTCCAGACCTGTCCCTCCAGTCCACTGAAGCTTCACCAGCTTGTCTCAGTTCTTTTATCTGCCCCCTTTGAGTATAAATATTTTTGTCAGCAGAGAATTGTTTCTACGGATATACAGCTATAGGTCACATGGCACTTGACTTTTATTCAGACCAGAAGGTTTCATGCTATGACCAGAGTACTGTGTCATTACCTCAGCAAAGTCTTTTGTATCAACGTGAGAATTTCAGTTTCACGCCCTGCAGACTTCATGGTCTTCTGTGCTTTCTTTGCCTCTGTCGTGGCATAAAGGGTAAATCCCTGTGTCCAGTTCAGCTTACATTGAAAAAAAGTAAAGTTGATCCATTTGAGATCTCCAAATAAAGACAGATAAAAATCTATCAGCAAAAAGCTTTTATTAAAGAAAAAAAGAATTATTTTCAGCTAATATGGCTTTCCATATGGATGAATTTGGTCTCAAGGCACGAAAGAGGAAAAAACTTCTGTGTTAACGTTGGCCTCTGGTCCTATTTCATTATTACAGATTATCTTTTGACTTTACTGATTGAAACACAAGGTATCCTCAAGTGTTTAGGTATCATAAAAATCAGGCTGGGGCCAAGATCTGTTTTTAACCAGTCACTGCTAGCAAAGAAGTTAAAATTTCTCCTTCAAATAACTGTTGATTTGAAAGAGAGAAGGAAACATTGTAGTAGAGAAAGCTGTCAGTTTTAGGAAATGTCTGGAATAAGTTAATAGCAACCAAGGTAGAAACAAACCAGAACTTATTATTTAAATTGAATATTTGATTAAAACAATTTTTAAAATGAAATAAAAACCTTACATATGGACGTTTGCCATATCAGAGGCTTAAGATCAAAGATATCCCAGAATTAGAGTTATAGCTTAATATCATAAATTGTTTAACATTAACTGCTAAGAGATATATTCATTTAACCTTTGCAAAAAGTATGAAATACTGTGTGACCTATAAATTTACCTTTTTGCCACCACCTTCAGCCTGTGGCCCCAGTACGGCTGACTGCCAAACGAACTCAGTTGGTTGTGATGCGGCCACCCAGCTCCCACTCCCTCATGATACCATCTGTCCTCCCCAGAGGGCTGTTGTGTAGGGGCAGGGAAAGCCATTTGAGAATCTGTTTGCTAATTAATTTTTAAAGAAACTGACACCAGTGATTGGCAGCAATCACTTCAACATTTACGCTTAGTTGGGACAGTTGTAGTGATAATATATATTTTTTAAAGTGACATTTTAAACCACCTATAATCCTCCCACCCACTGTATACACTACTGTTAATATTTTAGTCTTTCGTGTATTTCCTTCCAGTCCTTTTTTTTCTTTTACATCTTACATACTTCTCTTTTTTTAAACTAACTTTTTCTAAATGGTGAAATATCTGGAAGTTTAAAAGCAAAAACTCTTCTTTGTGTTAATCATCCCATGAAAATTAGCAGTGCTAAGTAAAATCACCTGGATAGACCTGTCGGCAACATTGATTGTTTGAATGAGAACATACATGTGTCTCTCATAAGTTACTTTAGAGATGCTATGATATGATTGTTTCCAATAAAATGTCTCTTCTTTTTTCTTTATTGGATTGATACACAAATTTAATGCAAAGTATAAATCACTGATATAAAATATATGCATATTCTAAACATGACTCTTATATTTTGTCCTTTCAATGAAAAAATAATGTATTAAAGTTAAATCATACAATTAGGATGAATTTCTTTGTAAAGGGAAAAAAAAATTGATCAAGTGTGATCTTCCTGGTTAGGAGTACTGCAAGACCAAGTTTTGCTGGAGTATACCACTCCTATCTGGGCTTCCCAGATGGTGCTAGTGGTAAAGACCCTGCCAATGCAGGAGACATGAGATGCGCTTCTGATCCCTGGATCAGGAAGATCCCCTGGAGGAGTGCATGGCAACCCATTCTTGCCTGGAGAATCCCATGGACAGAGGAGCCTAGCAGGCTGAAGTCCATAGGGTCACAAAGAGTCAGACATGACTGAAGTGACATAGCACACACACTCCATTCCTATCTGCCCATTGCCATTCTGCTTTGGCAGTTTTCAGAATTAGAGGCAGCTTTGACAAGCCATATTGCTTTACCTTGCGGCCATCTGGAGTTTGAGCTAAGAAACTCAAGCTAAGCTCCAAGCCTCTCTTAAGACACCAAAGTAAAGTTGGATTTGCATCTTAGATACCCCATTTATTTATTCTTTTACCTGCTTCCTTCCATTTATCATTAACTTTAACCCAAAAAAGGGACATCAGGCTTAGTTACTGTGCTGGCCCCATGCCAGCTCTAATGAACCAGAAGATCTTCCCCTTCTCACCAGTCTTCAGTCTTTCTTACTAACACTGCTTATATTTCAGTATCAAATTTATGGTACTTTTCCTTGCCATCCAGTTTTCTAAATTCTTCCAAACTAGGATAGATTGCTGATCTGTCTGAGTCTTGTTACTGCCAGAGCCAGTGGCCTCCCAGGTCTTGGTGATCCTGTTGAAACTCCAGTTTCTTCCCCCTTAATTTCTGCTTTTTCCATTCCATGTGTTTACAACTGAAACATTTTCACCCTATTTGGCTGCTCTTTTTTTCTCCTCTGTTGACTCCCCTTCTTTTCCTTTCTTCCTACTGAATCATTCTAATTTTTCTAGCATCAGTGAAGCCCACTGAAAGAAGTTAGAAAAGTAAATCAGATATAGTTTCTTGCACTGTTTCTTATCCACACCTGCCTCCCCAATAGCACAGCATAGAGGGACGAACACTCGATGCACTCTAATCACATCTATTATAGTGGCCTGGGTCAGAGTCATTTTCATTAGGAGGATTTCCCGGCTACTGTAATGTCAGGCGAACATGACTTGTATTCAAGCATATCAGCTGTTCCACCAGTGGCATTCCATTTAGTAGGGGAGTTGCCTTTTTCAGGGTACATACTGTGTACTGTTGCTCTTACTCATCCCAAAAAGCTGGATGTTCCCCCCCTCTAATTTTTATCCAAGCTTTCACAGACTATGACCGGTTGGGGGTCATACATTAACCAACAGGTACCTCTCTATGCAGCTGTGTCCAGAACTAGGGAAACAGTCTGAGTCCACAGTCTTGAAAAATCACTGAAGTGGTGACGTTTCTGGGAGCCACCTATACTTATCAACATAGTAGGTGAGCTCTTTAACTGTAGGTCCCCCGGTTTCTGTTGTTTCACAACTTTGCCCTCCGCCAACCTGTATCACCTCCTTTGTGACCAGAGGATGGAAGGGTATAATCTGTTAAGTTAAACTGAAAGAATCTGAGGACCCTTTCTTCAAAGAACTTTCATTCCAGCTTGCTTCCAATCAGTTCAAGTCTCACAGCTTCAACTGTGGCACTGAGAGCAAGCAGTATACGTTAATCTCAAGCTCATGCTGTCCCCACTGAGTTTTGCCTAGACCAAAGGTCGCAGCCTGTGGCATACACATAGGGAAGCTGTGTCTGGGGGTGGGGCTGGTTTGTTTTGTGTGGGGTTGTTCTCCCTTACAGGTATATATGAAGTTTAGGAAGTGCATCTACCCATCTTGTCTTTCTTTTTGAAAGTATAGACAGCCATAAAACAAAACACTACCGTTTAGTCATGTAATCTTAAATTCTAAACAATGTACTGATGAATTATTTATGTTATAAAATGTTTTTTCAATAATGTGTAGCATAAAATGGGATAAACACATATCCATACGTGCCCTGAACTTTTTAAAGCGCAGGCTAATAAGCAGGGTAACCTGGCATCATTCTGGCCTGGAAGAGTTCACAAGCAAGCATTTCTCCTTTCAGTGTTAGTTTCTGCATTGTGTTCCTCGGAAGTCAGCTTACTGCTTCTGCAGCTGGAACCTTGCAGGCAACGTTCTTTAACTCCAAACTGTCTAACAGTGCTTCTCTTAAGATAACCAAGATTGGGGTCTATAAATTTCACTTGTCATTCTGGCTTCCAGACATATTCAATTAGGCTTTAATTCATAATTAGTTGGAAGCTACAATTCCATAGAAAAGAGGACATTTTATATTAAATGACAATTATCCAGCTTCATGATTTCACAAAATGATTAAGATGCCAGAAAATAATTAAGATATTTTAAGTTTCCCAATACTGAAAAATAGAGCCTTGGGGAGCTGTGTGTAGCTCTTGTTACAATGACAGAATAAAAGAAATTCTTCTTAAATAATTTTATTCTTATAGTTACATATATTATCAGATTTGCCCAGATTTTCTTTCCATATCAAAATTTCCAAGATCCACTACTTTGCTTGCATGTGCGTGTGTGTGTGCTAAGTCGCTTCAGTCGTGCCTGACTCTGCGAACCTATGGACCATAGTCCATGAGACACCTCTGTCTGTGTGATTCTCCAGGCAAGGATACTAGAGTGGGTTGGCATGCCCTCCTCCAGGGGATCTTTCTGAGCCAGGGATCCAACCTGCGTCTCTTATGTCTCCTGCACTGGCGGGTGGGTTCTTTTCCACTAGCGCCACCTGGGAAGCCCACATTGCTTGCAGAGTTACAGTCTTTAATGAAAATTGCCAAAGAGCAAGAGCGGAAGGCCAGGAGTAAGGCATTTCATAAACCGTAAGTGGTGAGGTGTTGAAGAAGAGGATTGGGTAACTGTCAGAAGGCTCTTTCTGTTAATGGTAATATCTTTGTGTGAAAACTTAACTCAGGACTGACAGCCAGGAGAGAAAATCATACAGGTCCACAGTCCTTCATCCAAAATTCTTAGAGCCAAATGTATTTCAGTATTTGCAAAATTTTAAAGTAACATGGTTTATATACTATATTGGATACAGTATAATGTATGATTATTCACATTAAATGTAATAAACAATACATATAAATTGCCTCATACAAGTTCAGGTCAGATTTTACAACAAAATAAATTTGAGTTAGATCAGATATTGCTACCAAAAAGGTTATTAAAAGACTCACTTTTTATTAATCTTATGATTTTACAATTACAGATAAGGATTCTGTGCCAACGTCATCACTGTTGGACATTTTATTTTATTTATTCCTAGTTCAGAAATCCCCATAAAAGGCATTGTCTCTGCTTTCCTCTAAATTATTTCTTCATATTGTTCTCTGAGACAGAGGTGATACAGATTTCAGGAGGAGCCCAGTAAGGAATTTCAAATCCATTTGAGTTAAATATTCACTTTCAGAGACAGAGAGCTAAATTAAATTTTTTTACAATTATTGTCTTATTCAAGAAATAAAAATTCATAGGGCTATTTCGTGAAAAACAGGCTTTCTCACACCCCAGTTTCCCAGCAGCCAAGTGCCCTCAGGGGATGTACCCTCTCTGTTTCCTGCGTGTCTTTTCAGGGATAGATATACAGGTATAGTCTTGACTGTGTGTATGAATGTGTGCACTGTAGAACTTACCTTGTTTTTTTAAGTCTATACAATGTCCCACTGTATGAGTGTACCACAGTGAATTTAACCAGCCCATTAATGAGTGAATATTTGAGTTATTTTCAGTCTTTTATGATTGCAGAGTATAATGCTGCAATGAATATTCCTATATGTGTCATTTATACATGTGTGAGGATATCTATAAGATAAATCCCTAGAAATGTAGTTGTGGGTCAGAGATAAATTCACTATAAGTTTTTATAGATATTGCTAAATGGCTTTAATAGAGGTTGTACAACTTATATTCCCACTTGCCCTATTTGAAAGTGCCTATTTTATTATACTTCAAAGAGTATAATCATAAAGTTCTTTGCCAATCTAAGAGGTGAAAATTGTATCTTTTAGTTATAATTTACATTTTCCCTGTCATGAGTGAAGTTTTATATTATAGTCATTTGTATTTTCTACAAACTATTGTTCTATTTTTTTTTCCCACCAATATGTTAGTCTTTTTTCTTTATATGTTAAAAAAAATGTAGTCCTTTTGTATTATGTCACAAGCATTCTCCCCAGCTTCTCTATCATCTTTTAACTTGGCTCCTATGACATTTTTTTTCCCCATGCAGAAAACTCTCATGCCAATAAATTTTCAGGTCCCTTTCAATTGGTTCTACTTTTGATTTGTCTTTAGTCATGTCACTCTGCATTCATTCATGTAATAGTTTGTTATAATAGCGTAAATGGCACATTTATCCAGAGTTCTTTTCTGATCTTTCTAGCTAATCTCCCTTTCTCTGCTTATATCTTGCCTCCTAACAGCAATCCAAAATTAATATTAATAGTAATTGTTGTTGTTGTTGTTCACTCGCTATGCCATGTCTGACTCTTTGTGACCGCATGAACTGCAGCACACCAGGCTTCCCTGTCCTTCACTATCTCCCTGAGTTTGCTGAAACTCTTGTCTGTTGAGTTGATGATGCAATCCAACCATCTCATCCTCTACTGCCCCCTTCTCCTTTTGCCCTCAATCTTTCTCAGAATCAGGGTCTTTTCCAGTGAGTCAGTTCTTTGCATCATGTGGCCGAAGTATTGGAGCTTCAGCTTCAGCATCAGTCCTTCAATGAATATTCAGGGTTGATTTCCTTTAGGATTGACTAGTTTGCTTTCCTTACTGTCCAAGAGACTCTCAAGAGTCTTCTCCAGCACCACAGTTCAAAAGCATCAATTCTTGGGCGCTCAGCCTTCTTTATGGTCCAACTCTCACATCCATACATAGCTACTGGAAAAACCATAGCTTTGACTATATGGGCCTTTATCAACAAAGTGATGTCTCTGCTTAGCTTTCATTTATTGAGCACTTATATGCCAGGCATAGGGCTAAATGCTTTGCAAACATTATCATAATTCCAAAATAAACATTGTCTTTGTCCCGCATTCAAAGATAAGGCAACTGAAGCTTGGAAAAACTAAGCATCTTGCCCCAAATCAGTTAGAAACTGGTAGAATCGGGATTCCAATATAGCATCAGACTTAGGAGCCTGAGCTCTTACCATTACCTTAAAGTGTTTTTATAAAGAATATAAATTTGGAGCTATTACCAGAAATACTGCAGTAATGATCAGCCCTATAAAGATGATTAAGGTATTATTCTCCTTGAAAAGCAAAGTCTTGAGCATGAAGATTCCCAAATTGTTACGTATTTATTCACTTTGTTATTGCCTGTTTCTCATTGGTGTCAGTAAAGCTATGCCATTTAAAATAGATGAAATAGAATGGTCATCTATTTGAAATATATATCCATGTGAATTTGGCACATTGAATTGTTCTACTTTGCCGAAAGTCTCTAGCTACAACTTTATTTAAATGATAATGACTTATCAGAGTAACAGTTTCATCAGCTGTATTCATTTTTAAAAGCCCCAGCACAACTGACAATATTAACCTTGTAGATCTAGATGTTGAGACCACAAGTTTGGTTTAAAAATAGGAGTTAAACTTCTCAGCCAACATTAATTTCAGTTTAACTGATGTTGTGCATGCTAAATCGCTTCAGTCGTGTCCAACTCTGTGCGACCCTATATGATACCATAGGACTAATAGCATTGAGAAAGCAGGAGAGAACCTATAGGAAGTCTTAATTTCTCCAGTTCCTGTGTCAGAGTGATGCCTGAACTCTCCACACCTTGCTTGTAATCCGTGGGGACTGGTTGTCATGAATGTGAGAAAACAGTACATATCATGTAAAGATCACTGATACTTATCTGAATTCATAGTATCTCAGAAAGGAAGATAGATAGATCTTTATAAACCTGGCTAGATTATGGCATGGTGAAAGCAAACCTAATTTGAGCTATTTTATCTCAGAATTCCTGAACCCTTCACTGTGTTTTGCCATCTTATTTCTGCTCATCAAAGCCAGTTATGTTGACATTATCTTGTGTGAATTTAATAGAAATGAAGTTTGAGAAAAGCGTACTTTAAAGGAAATATTTTCAAATTAACTGTCCTTAAATCAACACTAGTGACCAAATACTGATTTCTTCCTTAAGGTAACAGAATAGGAATACTAAATACAAAATATAGCTAGAGTAAGACTATATAAAGCTATGGAGATTCTTTAAAATTAGAGCAATGGCATCTCATAGAATATAATACTGCTGTAGTTTACTTACAAGAATTGTGTGGATCTCTGTGTATTATTGTGGAATGATCTCCAAAATATTTTGTTAATTAAAAAAGCAGATCATAAATCAGTACATAAACTTGGCTCAATTTGTTTTTAAATACATGTGTGTCAATGTATGTTTAATTGTATATGCATGTATAAGCATGTAACTATATAAAAAATGTTTAGAAGGATATATACTAAACTGGTGATCTCTGGGAAAGGGAATGGGATTTGTATTTGGGTAGGAGATGAAGGGTTGAAGGGAATTTTATTTTTCTCTATTTAATTCTATATATTTAAATTTTTATAGTGGAAACATACTCTTAAATTACTTGAGCAATTATATTTTTTAAGAGAACTGTTGTGACAGAGTAGTTTCATTCATTTTTTTTATCCAGTACTTTAGATTAAGAATATGATGTTTCATGGAGTGGGGGATGGGAGAGAGTGTCAAGGGGGAGGGGACATATGTATAATTATGGCTGACTCATGTTGTTTGTTGTACGGCAGAAACCAACACAAAATTGTAAAGCAATTATCCTCCAATAAAAAATAAATTGTAAAAATTGCAATGTTTCTTGCCCTTGTAGTTTCCAGTGTAGTGAGGGAGACAGGCATTAAACAAATAATTCCAAATTGTGATAAATGCAATGAAGGAAACTAGCAGATTATTATGAGAAAAAAAGAGCTACAGTAATCTAATTTAGACAGTGGAGTTAAGGAACACTTTTCTGAAGCACTGGTATTTCAGTTGATATCTAGTAGGATGAATTACAGTTTAAAAGGAGTTAAATAGATTGATATTCAAGTGTTTATCTTGTTAATATTCTTAACTATTCATATATATTATATATACTCTTCTGTATTAAAAAGTAAGAAGGAAAAAAAAAGAGAGAGAGGAAAGAGAATGAGAGAGGGAAAGCATTCCTAATAGATAAAATAGAAAATATGCTGGTTTTAAGACAGGAAATAACTTGTCCGTTCCAGAAATAGAAAGAAGACCATTGTCGCTGGATTATAATGATTGAAGCAGAAAGTCATATGTGAAATGAGAAAGGAGAAACAAGTGGGAGAAAGGATATTCAGGGTCTTGTTGCCTGTATTAGGGTTCTCCAGAGAAATAGAACCAATTAGGAGAGAGAGAGAGAGAGAGGGAATGTGTGCATTATTTTAAGGAATTCGTAAATTAGGAGGGCTGGAAATTCAGGTAAGAGTTTATGTTTACAGCTGTGACACTGAAATCCATAGGGCAGACCAGCAGGCTGAAAATTCAGACAGAATAGCTATGTTGCAGTCTTAACACAGTTCCTTCTCTTATAGAATATCTATGCTGCAGTCTGAAGACAGAATTCCTTCTCTGTTAGGGAACTTCAATCCTTTCTCTTAAGGCCTTCAGTGAATTGAATGAGCTCTCCCCCGACCACACACACTATAGAAGATGTGTGTGTGTGTGTGTGTGTGTGTGTGTATTAGTTGCTCAGTCATGTCCTACTCTTTGTAACCTCATGGACTGTAACCCGCCAGGCTCCTCTGCCCATGGAATTCTCCAGGCCAGAATAACGGAGTGGGTTACCATTCCCTTCTCCAGGATTATAGAAGATAATTTTCTTTAAAGTCAACTGGTAAAATGTTAATTAGATCTAAAAAAGTATTTTCTGGACTGCTGTTTGACCAAACAGTTGGGTATCATATCATAGCCAGGCTGACACAGTACTTACCCATTACACTCCCCTTGTGAGCTGTTTTATACCTAAGTACAAGGGGACATCTATGAATGGGATTGACGGGATTCATTTTGACTTTGTAAAAGTTCACTCTGGTTGCTATGGAAGAGAACAGGCATGAAATGGGAAATGGTTGGGGCTATTGCAGTAATACAGATAAGAGATGATGAAACTGGGACCCAAGGATTGAAATGGAATAGGAACAATCAAACCGACAATATATTTAGGAAGCAGAACCAACAGGACCTCATAGGGAAGAGGAGCATAAAAGAGAGGGAGGTGTTGAGGATGACTGTAAGGTTTTCATTTACTAATGGAGTGGATGAAAGAACTTTTGTTGAAATGAGAAAGCTGGAAGAGAAAGAACCAGATTTAGCCATGAGGAAAGGGTAGGTGTGGGGCAAAGATGAAGACTTTGGTTTAGGGAAAGTTCAGTTAGAGATCTGAAAGAAGAAAGTGAAGAAGCTGGCTTAAAACTCAACATTCAAAAAACTAAGATCATAGCATCACTTCATGGCAAATAGATGGGGAAACAATGGAAACAGTGACAGATTTTATTTTCTTGAGCTCCAAAATCACTCCAGATGGTGACTGCAGCCATGAAATTAAAAGACACTTGCTCCTTGGAAGAAAAGCTATGACCAACCTAGACAGCTTATTAAAAAGCAGAGACATCACTTTGCCAACAAAGATCTATCTAGTCAAAGCTATGATTTTTCCAATAGTCATGTATGGATGTGAGAGTTGGCCAATAAAGAAGGCTGAGTGCTGAAGAATTGATGCTTTTGAACTGTGATGTTGGAGAAGACTCTGAGAGTCCTTTGGACTGCAAGGAGATCTAACCAGTCAATCCTAAAGGAAGTCAACCCTGAATATTCATTGGAAGGACTGATGCTGAAGCTGAAGCTCCAATACTTTAACCTCCTGAAGCGAAGAGCCGACTCATTAGAAAAGACCCTGATACTGGGAAAGACTGAAGGCAGAAGGAGAAAGGGATGACAGAGATTGAGATGGTTGGATGGCATCACTGACTCAATGGACATCATTTTAAGCAAGCTCCAGGAGCTGGTGAAAGACAGGGAAACCTGGCATGCTGCATTCCATGGTGTCACAAAGAGACACGATGGAGTGACTGATCAAGAACAAAATTAGAGATGTTTCAGGATGTCCCAGTGGAGAAATCATATAAATGATTGGATTTTTCAGCTTGAAATGAAGATGATAATTTTGAGAATTGACACAGGTGTTATGTAAAATATTCAGGGTGGCTCAAAAAGAAAAAAGAAAAGCAGAAAAGAGACCTCTAACCTAAGCAGTGAGGAATGTCAATATTTTTAAGTTGGATAGAAGAAAAAGATCTAGCAAGTTATTTTAAGAAGTGGCCCAGAAGGCCAGAAGAAATTCAGGAGGTTGTAATGTCCCAGAAACAAAAACAGAAAAAAGTGTTTCAAGGAGGGCAAATATGGTCAATTCTGTAGAATGAGTTTAAGAGTTCAAAATAATTGAAATGTCTGCTAGATTTGCCAAAATGGAGGTTTTCCTGGTGACCTTGGAAAGAATGGTTTCAGGAAAGTGGTCAGGAGAAAGCCAAGTTGACTTGACTGCAGAACAAACAAGAGGTGACAAAGAAGAGACAAGGTGAAGTGCATGCTACCATTTCAAAAAGCTTGTTATAGAAGCAAAAGGGAATGTGGGTTAAGTGAGGATTTCTTTTTAGTTTTGTACTGTGGAAGTTTTCAGATGCACACAAAAATAGAAAGAATATAATGGACCCATATGATTTACTGAGTTTCAGCAACCTTCATCGTTCACTATTTCCTCTTAAGCCCAGACATCATATAATTTTACGAATACATTCTTTAATATGTATTTTTAACAGATAATGTTTTAAAACATAATCACAATACCACTTACACACCCCAACAAAATAAAAATTCTCTGATATTATCTAATACTCTATCCACATTCAGTTTTTCTTCATTTCAAGCGTACATATTTATCTTTGATTTTTTTAAATCACTATTCAGTTAAAGTCTACATGCTGCATTTGTTTGATGGATCTCTTAAATCTCTTTTAATCTATAACAAGTTTCCCTTCTTTTGTAATGCTGTTTATTTGTTGAAATAACTGAGTCATTTGTTTTTGTAGAATTCCACACTTTCTGGGATTTACATAATTATATCCTTGTATCATTTAGCCTCTTCCTCTGTATTTTACATTTCATGTGAATTGACAAATTGGATCTAGAGATTTGATTAAAATTTAATTGTTCTTTAGTAAAAATACTTCATAGGTGATGCTGTGTACTTCCTGTTGTAATATATTAGGAAGAACATAATTACTGGTTGTCCTGTTTTCGTGATTTTAAGATGAATCCGTGTGCTTAGATGATGTCATCCTGATCCATCTGTTATAAAGGTCACTATTGACCTTTCACTTAGGGATTTAGCAGCCATTGATGATTGCTAACTAGATTAGAGGCTGCAAAATGATGACTTTTCTATTGTTATTCCCTCTTCATTTATAAGATATGATTTTTCTATAGAGAAGGACTTTAAGGATTTGTTTTTAATATTGAGTTGTACCAGGTAATGCTGATGATAATTATTTAATTGAGAGAGAAAAACTGATACTGAAGAAGAGGAAAGAGATGATCAAATGATGACGGTCCCCAAGAAGGTGACAGGGAATGGGATTCAGAGCAGGTAAGGAAGGATCAGCTTTTGTTAGGAGATGGTCCACTCCTTCCATTATAAGGGAGGGTAGAAGGGTGGGTGCAGATGCAAGGAAGCTGATAATTGGGTGGTCAGAAGAGTAATTTAGTTCCCTTAGTTCCCTGTGGTTATATTTTTTTCAGTGAAGTATACAACAAAGTCATTGACTAAGGTCTGGAGAAATTGGGGAAGGAAGTAGGGAAGCAAAATTTTAATTCCGCTTTTATGTTAAAGAAAACTTAAAACAAAAAATTTCTGTAAAACCAATGGCTTTATTGGAGCCTGTCAAACTAAAATTATTTTTTCCTGAAAATTTTATCATTCAAAAGGATTCCTGAAAGCTTACCTCTTTGATGGAAGAAGAAATCAAGAATTTGTTCCAATACACTATTCTGTTTGTATGTTCTCTTTTCCCTCCTGAGATTTTAACTTCATTCTTTAAAAAGAAAAAAAAAAAAAACTGCATTCTCCTTCCACTCTGGTTGTTGTTGTTGTTCAGTCACTAAGTTGTGTCTGACTCTTTGTGACTCCGTGAATTGCAGCCAGCCTTCCCTGTCCTTCACTATCTCCCTGACTTTGCTCAAACTCATGTCCATTGAGTCAGTGATGCCATCCAGCCATTTCATCCTCTGTTGCCCCCTTCCATCTTGCCCTCAATCTTTCCCAGCATCAGGG
The DNA here is from genome assembly GCF_023699985.2 of Odocoileus virginianus. Taxonomy (NCBI): domain Eukaryota; kingdom Metazoa; phylum Chordata; class Mammalia; order Artiodactyla; family Cervidae; genus Odocoileus; species Odocoileus virginianus. The sequence goes on from NC_069695.1 coordinate 37,454,030, forward strand.
CCTTTTCTAATGAGTTGACCCTTTGCATCAGGTGGCCAATTTATTGGAGCTTTCAGCGTCTATCCTTCCAATGAATGTTCAGGGTTGATTTCCTTTTGGATTGACTCATTTGATCTTCTTGCTGCCCACGGAACTCTCAAGAGTCTTCTCCAATACCACAGTTCTAAAGCATCAATTCTTGGGTCCTCAACCTTCTTTATGGTCCAGCTCTCACATCCATACATGACTACTGGAAAACCTTTGACTGTAAGCCTTTGTCAACAAAGTGATGCCTCTGCTTTTTAATACTCTGTGTAGGTTTGTCATAACTTCTCTTCCAAGGAGCAAGCGTTGTGGTTTCAGTCACTGTCTGCATTGATTTTGGAGCCCAAGAAAATGAAATCTGTCACTGTTTCCACTTTTCCCCTATCTCTTTGCCATGAAATGATGGAACCAGGTGCCATGATCTTAGTTTTTTGAATGTTGAGTTTTAAGCCAGCTTTTTCACTCTCTTCTTTCATCTTCATCAGGAGGTTCTTTATTTCCTCTTTGCTGTCTGCCATTAGAGTGATATCATCTGTGTATCTAAAGTTGTTGATATTTCTCCCAGCAAACTTGATTCCAGCTTGTGCTTCATCCAGTCCAGCATTTCACATGATGTACTCTGCATATAATTTAAATAAGTAGGGTGACTATACAGCTTTGACGTACTCCTCTTCCAAATTTGAACCTCTCCTTTTTTTCTTGTCCAGTTCTGTTGCTTCTTGACCTGCATTCAGGTTTCTCAGAAGGCAAGTTAGGTAGTCTGGTATTCCCCACAGTTTGTTGTGATCCACACTGTCAAAGGCTTTTGCATACTCAATGAAGCAGATGTCTTTTTAGAATTCCCTTGCTTTTCCTATGATCCAGCAGATGTTGGCAATTTGATTTCTGGTTCCTCTGCCTTTTCTGAATCCAGCCAATACATCTGAAAGTTCTTGATTCACATACCGTTGAAGCCTAGCTTGAAGGATTTTAGCATGACCTTGCTAGCACGTGAAATGAGCACAATTGTGTGCTAGTTTGAACATTCTTTGGCAGTGCCCTTCTTTGGGATTAGAATGATCACTGATCTTTTCCAGTCCTGTGGCCACTGCTGACTTTTCTTTTTTTTTTTTTCATTTATTTTTATTATAATTTTCTAAATTTGATGGCATATTGAGTGTAGCACTTTAAGAGCATCATATTTTAGGATTAGGAATAGCTCAGCTGGAAATCCATCACCTCCACTAGTTTTCTTCGTAGTAATGCCTCCTAAGGCCCACTTAAATTCACGTTCCAGGATGTCTGGCTCTAGGTGAGTGATCACACATAGTGGTTATCCAGTTCATTAAAACCTTTTTTGTATAGTTCTTCTGTGTATTCTTACCACCTCTTCTTAAGTTCTTCTGTTTCTGTTATGCCCTTGCCATTTCTGTCCTTTATAGTGCCCATCTTTGCAAGAAATATTCCTTTGGTATCTCTAGTTTTCATGAAGAGTGCTCTAGTCTTTCCCATTCTCTTGTTTTCCTCTATTTCTTTGCATTGTTCACTTAAGAAGGCTTTCTTATCTCTCCTTGCTGTTCTCTGGACCTCTTCATTCAGTTGGGTATATCTTTCCCTCTCTCCTCTGCCTTTGGTTTTTCATCTTTTCTCAGCAATTTGTTAGGCCTCCTCAGACAATCATTTTGCCTTCTTGGCATTTCTTTTTCTTGGGGATGGTTTTAGTCACCATCTCTTGTACAATGTTACAAACCTCCGTCCATAGTTCTTCAGGCACTCTTGTCTACCAGATCTAGTCCCTTGAATCTATTCGTGACCACCACTGTATAATCATAAGAGATTTGATTTAGGTCATACCTGAATGGCCTGGTGGCTTTCCCTACTTTCTTCAATTTGAACCTGAATTTTGCAATAAGGAGCTGAAGATCTGAGCCACAGTCAGCTCCAAGTCTTCTTTTTGCTGACTGTGTAGAGCTTCTCCATCTTTGGCTTCAAAGAATATAATCAGCCTGATTTTGGTATTGACCATCTGGTGATGTCCATGTGTAGAGTTGTCTCTTATGTTGTTGGAAGAGGGTGTTTTCACTAACATTGTATGGAGACAAATGGTTATTAGACTTACCATAGTGATCATTTCGCAGTGTATGCAAATGCCAAATCACTTTGTACTACACCTGAGCCACACTATATACTACACTCTGGTGGGTTAGATAGTTATCCCATTTGCTCCTTTTACCTTTAATTTGCGTGTGCTATGGGGACCTCTTTTAAGAAGACAATATAAATCAAACCTGAAGGTAGAATTTGTTTTAAGACTTAAGCTTACTTATCTGACATATAAGAATGAAATAGAATCATTGGTATTTCCAATCTGACTAGTGTGACTTGTACAACTGATATATCTGTTACCCTTTTTGTTAGTTAATTCTTGATGTTGACTTGGATCACATTGATATACATTTTTTAAAAGCGTAATTATTTGCCTCTGAGATTTATTTTACCCTGTGAACATCTCACTTCTCTATTTGGTCCTTGAGAAACTGGACGTGTGGATTGCCATACATGAATACATGCAACTTTTTTCTTGTAACTTTATTCTGGGTGTTTTGGAAAATAAATGTGTTATGTTCTGGTACTTCTAGAATGCAAATCCCAAGTATATTTCCAAAAGTGTTACTAAACCCTAAGCAAAATAATTGTTTTCAGGCAAGGTTAAATAGCTCCAGTGGCAAAGCATAAATACCATAAGGAAGCAAGATACTCTCTTAAGGCATATTATTTTTTAACTATAATATAGTTGATATATAATATCATGTTGGTTTCAGGTGTAGTATATAGTGATTTGGCATTTGCATATAGTATGAAATGACCACCTTGGTAAGTCTAATAACTGTTTGTCCCCATACAACATTATTGCAATATTATTGCCCATATTCCTTATCCTTTATGTTACATCCCTGGCTTATTTATTTTATAACTGGTGGTTTGTACCTCTTAATCCCCTTTTCCTGTTATATCCATCCACCCCTCTCCCCTCAGACACCCATTCATTTGTTCTCTCTATCTATGATTCTGTATTCATTTTGTTTTGTTTGTATTGTTTTTTAGATTCCACGTATAAATGAGATCATACAGTATTTGTGTCTGACATTTCAGTTAGCATGATGCCCTCTAGAATCATCCATGTTGTTGTTAGAGGCAATTTTTTAATAGCTGAGTAACATTCCATTGTGTATAAGTGTCTGAGTGTGTGTGTATGCATTTATATATATATATATATATATATATATATATATATAAAAGATATAGTGTGTGCGTGTACATCTATATATACACACACACACTGTATCTTCTTTATCCATTTATCTTATCAGTGGATAATTAGGCTGCTTCCAAATCTTGACTGTTCTAAAGAATGCTGCAGTGAACACTAGGATACATATATTTATCTTTTCCAATTACTGTTTTTGTTTTCTTTGAGTAAACACTCAATTCCAACAGTGGAATTGCTGTATCATACAAAGAACCTTCATATGCTTTCCATACTGAAGTATGAAAACATACTTCATACTGTTTTCCATAGTGGCTGCACCAATTTACAGTCCTACCAACAGTGCATTCTACACATCCTTGTCAATACTTAACTATTTGTTGTACTTTTGTTAATAGTCATTCTGACAGGTGTGAGGTGGTATCTCATTGGGCTTTTGATTTGCATTTCTCTGATGATCAGTGAGGTTGAGCATCTTTTCATGTGTCTGTTGGCCATCTGCAGGTGTTCTTTGGAAAAATGTCTGTTCAGATCCTCTACCCATTTTTTAATTGGTTGTTTGTTTTTTTTAATGCTGAGTTACATGAGTTCTTTGTGTATTTGGATATTAACTTCTTATTGGATATGTTTGCAAATATCTTCTCCCAGTTAGTATGCTGTCTTTTCCTTCTATTGATGGTTTCCTTTGTTGTACAAAAGCTTCTTAGTCTATGTAGTCCCATTTGTTTATATTTGCTTTTTTTAATATTGTAAGTGATTTTATTTTTAACTAATATGTAAGAAATTCATATTCATTGATCTACATTAATCTATCAAAAATGTTTAACTCTTTTTATTTCCCTTGCCTGAGGAGACATATCAAAAAAAATTTTTTTTTCCTAAGAATGATGTCAAAAAATGTATTGCCTATGTTTTCTTCTAGGAGTTTATGATTTCAGGTCTTACATTTACATCTTTAATCCATTTAGAGTTTACTTTTGTATATAATGTGACTTAGAACATGTTCTTCAAGCTTGCTTTTGAAATTCAAGTCTAGATCAAGGTGCTTCCTTTTCCAACCAAGATGGAGTAGCAAGGATTGAATTCATTTTCCCACCTGAATGAGTAAACAAGCAGACAAAAGACATGAAACAACTGTTTTCAAATATTGCATATCAAGGACAATTATCCATGAAAAGAGGAGAAATAAGTGAGGTTAGCTCTACAATTATATTTCTACATGAATCAGGAACCTGCATGGAGCCCAACAAGTTCACTGACTTGAGAAGGCAGCATTGGAAGCCTGATGATGCCAAGGTGGCTAGTGTTTGCAGGGCAGAGGAGTGGATAGGAGAGAGCTACAGAAAGAGAGCACTCTAGATATCTCTAGTGTCTAAAATTGCTTAAAAAGCTAATACTGGGAGGAGCATCAACACTCAATTTAAAAACAAGGCAAATGATTTCAGGTGGTTTTCCTTGACTCAATGAGTTGACTGATGTTTTGGATATGGTTCAGTTGGAGTCAGTGCCAAATCCATACCAGTGACTGAAGAATTACCTTCTGTGAACATGAACGTCTATGGGAAACAATTACAGGCAAGAATATTTTCAAGAAAATGCTACGTCAATACCTCCTGAAGTGGAATCTGCTAAGATGTATTACAGCTGATGGTGGCAAATTATGTGTGGAGCTGAAAAAGATTTTAATTAACCCTATTTACAAAACTTGTAAAAAAAAAAAATAAGGTATTTAAAATGTGGTTATTTATCCTTTTATTTGTTAGCAGCTACTTTGAGGAAAATATTTTCATTTATTATGTGTTATTGAATCAGTAGTGTCAATAGCCAAATTTATTTTTTCTCATGGCCTTAACCACCATCAGTTCCATGAGTTTTTGGTATAAAGAATGAATATCCTGACTTGCCACTTCAGTGGCTTAGAAGTGGTAAGGACTTTGTGGGTTTTTTTTTGTTTGTTTTTTTTTTTTAGTTTTGCGATTTTCAGGGGTGGGGACAGAGATTGAAATTTTTCTGAATAAGAAAAATCCCCTTTGACCTCTATTATTGAACCTTGATTCACCTTGAAAATTAGCTTTTGTTGCATATTTGACAATGTTTCTTAATGAATTCAACCTAAAATGATAAGGCAAAACAGATGCTTATATGTAAACTGGTCCTGTGATAGTCATTTTAGTGACAGTTAACTTCGTTTGAATCACAAAAAAATACCGGTTTTTTTTATACTTCTCATTCTGTCAAAAGTTAAAAAAAGGAAGAACTTCATTCTCATACAAATTTATAATGAATGTGATTTCTGAGCTCAACCTACAGTTCCAGGAATGTTCTTCTGTCTTGGATGCAAATGCAAAGAAAGGATATTTCTATGTTGCAAAATTTAACTGTGCAGTTCTACCTAACCATCAACTGGAGTGATTAGTCTTTAGTGTAATGACATGTTAAAAGACAAATATTAAGAGAAGAACCAAATAGAATTCTATGTATTATCAATTAAAACCATATTCTTGTACATTAATATCACTATTTAATAGTACCTATCTGCATTTTCACATATGAAATATATTTTAAAATCTCGTTTTAGATTAGCATTAACAAATGAACATTTTAAATTTGGATGATAGGAAACATTAACTTTGAACCCCAGTTAAATGAAATTATCTTCTCCCCAAAAAAGAATTCTTTTCATTAGTGGACCTGAATGAAAAAGAAAAAAGTATACTCAATTATTACTCCATTTTAAATTTTGTCAATAAAAACTTTGTGGAATTTGTTTGCTCTCTTGTAGAAGAAAGTCTTCTCATGAATTTTGCTTCTTGGCTAGCAAAGCCTACAGTATTTACTATTTGATTCTTTACAGAAAAACATTTCTGACGGCTTCTCTAGGTAGCAGATCACAGGCTTTCAACTAGAACATTGACCACTACCCAGGTTCCACACTGCTTGCTGGGTAGGACATATATGGGACTGATCCAGGTAGCACTGCAAATACTTTGAAATTTTAACTGGTAGTGTAAAAACAACAACAACAACAACTGCGAAAACAATTTGGAAACTTGTCCTGAACCAATCCTGGTTGAATGCCTGCTACAATAGAACATAACAAAACAAAATCAACAGTCTCTTTAGAATTTAAACAAAACTTGCCAGATGGCAAAGTGGTAAAGGATCCACATGCCAGTGCAGGAGAACCAAGAAACATGGGCTTGATCCCTAGGTCAGGAAGATCCTCTGGAGCAGGAAATGGCAACCCACTCCAGTATTCTTGCCTGAAAAAGTCCATGGACAGAGAAGTGTGGTGGGCTACAGCCCATGGGGTTGCAAAGAGTTGGACATGACTGAGAGATTGAGCACAGACAGGAGCCAGATGACATAAATTTTCAAAATGTCCAGGACACAGTCTAAAATTACTCAGTATATGAAGAACTTTGGAAATCTCAACATACAAGAGAAAGGACAATCAATAGATGTCAAACCTTGGGTGACACAGGTGTCACATTTATTAGACAACGTTAAAGCAACTGTCATAACCATGCTTCATGAAGTAAGGGCAAACACACTTCAAACAAATGGAAAGATAGACAATCTCAGCATGGGAATATAAAATATAAAGAGCTAAATGAGTATTTTAGAACTGAAAGAGTAACTGAAATTTTAAAATCCACTGATGAGCTTAATGGCAGAATAGAAATGATAGAGGAAAGGGTTATTAACCTTGTAGATAAATCACTAGAGATTATCTAGTGTGGACAACAGAGAAGAAAAAAGACTTGAAAAGATATATAAAGAGAACCTCATGGACCTATGTAAAAATACCAGAAAGAGAAAAAGAAATTAGAATAAGTTATTTCACATTCAGTAAAGGACACTAGAAAACAAGAAACTCAGCAAACCCAAGCAAGATCAATTCAAAGACGTCTCTCCTAGACACATCATAATTAGACTTACAAAAACTAGAAAGAATTCCAATACTGGAAATTTCCAGGAAAAAAATGGTGTATATCATATATGGGAGCAATAATTCAAATCTGTATATTTCTCATCAGAAACCAAGAATAATAGAAGTTTTAAAGGGCTGAGGGAATAGAAAGATCAACTCAGAATTTTAGCTCCAGTGGAAATATAATATCTTTGAGGGGAAAAGAAATGAAGACACTCCCAAATGAAGGAAACAGAATTCACCACCTGCAGACCTGTTCTATAAGAAATGCTAGTACTTCAGATGAAGAATTGGAAAAAGATAAATAAAACTGTCCCTATTCAAAGATGAAATGATGATCTGCATAGAAAATCCCATGTACTCTCCAGAAAAGTTCCTAGAACTAAGGGAGTTTGTTAAGGGATACAGAATAAAAGACCAACAACTCAGAATTCAATAGTACTTTTATATACGAACACTGAACAATTGGAAACTGAAATTAATGCAACAGTGCCATTCACAATAGTTTCAATAATTAGAACAGTCTACCTTTAAGTGATATTAATGCATTTAATGTATGGTATAAGACCCACTGGCTTCCCTGGTGGCTGAGTGGTAAACAGTCCACCTGCCAGGAATCAAGACATGAGTTCGATCCCTGGGTGAGGAAGATAACCTGGAGAAGGAAATGACAACCCACTCCAGTATTCTTGCCTGGGAAATCCCATGGACAGAGGAGCCTGGTGGGCTACAGTCCATGGGATCGCAAAAGAGTCAGACACAACTTAGCAGCTAAACAACATATAAGACCCATACAACAGTATACTCTCACTTTCCCCCTCCCAGCTTCTGTGCTATTGTTATTGTACATTTAATTTATACATATGTTATAAATACCCAGAGAAGGAAACGGCAACCCACTCCAGTACTCTTGGCCTGGAAAATCCCATGGACGGAGTAGCCTGGTGGGCTATGGTCCATGGGGTCACAAGAGTCAGACACGGCTAAGCAACTTCACTTTCACTTTTCACTTTCATGCATTGGAGAAGGACATGGCAACCCACTCCAGTGTTCTTGCCTGGAGAATCCCAGGGCTGGAGGAGCCTGGTGGGCTACCGTCTGTGGGGTTGCACAGAGTCGGACACAACTGAAGTGACTTAGCAGCAGCATGTTATAAATACCAGAGAGCAGTTTGGGGTTCACAGCAAAATTAAGAGAAAGATAAAGATATTTCTCACGTACTCCCTGCCCCTACACTGCATAACTTCCCCCATTATCAACACAGCCCACATCAACAGGCCCCACTTGAGAGGTACGTTTTGTTATAACTGATGCATAAGCCAACATTGCCACATCATTATCAGCCAAAGTCCATAGTTTACATTTTGTACACTCCGGTGGTTTACATTCTGAATTAAGGCAAATTTATGATGGCATGTATCCATAGTTATAGTACAATACAGAGCATTCTCAGTGCCATAAAACCCCTCTGTGCTCTGCCTGTTCATCCCTCTCCCCCAGCTCCTGTCAGCCAGCAATCTTTTTACTGTCTCTGTAGTTATGCCTTTTCTAGAATGTCATATAGATGGAATCATTCATGTGTAACCTTTCCAGATTGGCTACTTTGTCCTAGTAATATATATGTAAACTCCCTCCATTTTTTTTTTATGACTTGATAGTTCATTTGTTTTTAGTGCTGAATAATATTCCATTGTCTGGTTGTACCACATTCATTCACATCATTATTTGTCCATTTACCTTCTAATGAACCTCTTGGTTGCTTCCAAGTTTTATCTGTTATGAGTAAGGCTGCTGTAAACATCTATATGCAAGTTTTGGTGTGGACATAAGTTTTAAGCTTTTGGGTAAATGTCAAGGAGCATAATTACTGGACCATAGGTTAAGAATATGTTTAGTCTTCTAAGAAACTGCCAGTTTGTGTTCTAAAGTGGCTGTGCCATTTTACATTTCCACTAGCAATAAGTGAGAGTTCATGCTGCTGAACATCCTCACTAGCAATGAGTTTTGTCAGTGTTCCAGATTTAGGCCATTTTCATAGGTGTGGTGGAGTAGGAAGTGGCAACCCACTTCAGTATTCTTGCCTGGAGAATCCCAAGGACAGACCATGGGGTCGCAAAGAGTTAGACCTAACTGAGTGACTAACACACAAACACACACAGGTGTGGAGTGGTATCTCATTGTTTTAATTTGCATTTTCTTGATGACATAGATGTGGGCATCTTTTCATATGCTTATTTGCCATCTGTATGTCTTCTTTAGAAATGTGTCTGTCTGTTAAGATCTTTAGTCCATTTTATTAATCAGGTCATTTGTTTTCATATTGTTTAGTTGTCAGGGTTCTTTGTATATTTTTTATAATCTTTTATCAGATATGGGTTTTGCAAATATTCTCTCCCAGTTTGCGATGTATCTTCCAGTTCTCTTGACATTGTCTTTTGCAGAGCTGATGTTTTTTTCATTTTAATGAAGTCCATCTTATCAATTATTTCTTTCATGGATAGTGGATTTGGTGTGGTGTTTAAAGAGTAATCATTATACTCAAGGTCATTCACATTTCCTCCTATTTATCTTCTAGGAGCTTTATAGTTTTGCACTTTGCATTTTGAGTTAATTATTGTGAAAGTATAAGGCCTGTGTCCAGACTCATCTTGCTGCATATCTAGTTGTTCCAGGCTATCTTCAAGTATGTATTGAAAAGGTTATCTTTGCTTCATCTCATTGCCTTTGTTCTTTTGTCAGAGACCAATTGATTGTATTTATGTGGGCCCTGTATTCTGTTTCACTGATCTACTTGTCTATTTCTTTTTGCCAATACCACACTCTCTTCATTACTGTAGCTTTATAGTAAGTCTTGAAGACAGATAGAATTGGTCTTCAACTTTGTTCTTCTCCTTCATTTCTGTGTTTTATGTTCTGGATCTTTTGCCTCTACACATTAACTTTAGAATCAGTTTCTCAATATCCACAGAATAGCATGTTGGGATTTTTAAAAATTTATTCATTTATTTTAATTGGAGGCTAATTACTTTACAATATTGTGGTGGTTTTTGCCATACATTGACATGAATCAGCTATGGGTGTACATGTGTCCCCCATCCTGAACCCCCCTCCCACCTCCCTCCCCAGCCCATCCCTTAGGGTTGTCCCAGTGCACTGGCTTTGAGTGCCCTGTTTCATGCATCAAACTTGGACTGGTCATCTAGTTCACATATGATAGTATACATGTTTCAATGCTGTTCTCTGAAATCATCCCACCCTTGCCTTCTCCCACAGAGTCCAAAGGTCTGTTCTTTATATCTGTGTCTCTTTTGCTGTCTCACACATAGGATCATTGTTACCATCTATCTAAATTCCATATATATGCATTAATATACTGTACTGGTATTTTTCTCTCTGACTTACTTTATTCTGTATAATAGGCTCCAGTTTCATCCACCTCATTAGAAGTGACTCAAATGCATTCTTTTTAATAGCTGAATAATATTCCATTGTGTATATGTACCACAGCTTTCTTATCCATTCATCTGCCAATAGACATCTAGGTTGCTTCCATGTCCTGGCTGTTATAAACAGTGCTGCGGTGAACATTGGGGTACACATGTCTCTTTCAGTTCTGGTTTCTTTGGTATGTATGCCCAGCAGTGGGATTGCTGTGTCATATGGCAGTTCTATTTCCAGGTTTTTAAGGAATCTCCACACTGTTCTCCATAGCAGCTGTACTAGTTTGCATTCCCACCAACAGGGTAAGAAGGTTCCCTTTTCCCCACACCCTCTCCAACATTTATTGTTTGTAGACTTTTTGATAGCAGCCATTCCGACTACCATGAGATGGTACCTCATTGTGGTTTTGATTTGCATTTCTCTGATAATAAATGTTGAGCATCTTTTCATGTGTTTGTTAGCCATCTGTATGTCTTCTTTGAAGAAATGTCTGCCAAGTTTTTTGGCCCATTTTTTTATTGGGTCATTTATTTTTCTGGTATTGAACTACATAAGCTGCTTGTATATTTTTGAGATTAATTTTTTGTCAGTTGCTCCATTTCCTGTTATTTTCTCTCATTCTGAATGCTGTCTTTTCACCTGGCTTATAGTTTCCTTCATTGTTCAAAAACTTTTAAGTTTAATTAGGTCCTATTTGTTTATTTTTGCTTTTATATCCATTACTGTGGGAGGTGGGTCATAGAGGATTCTGCTGTGATTTATGTCTCACAGAGTATTTTGCCTCTGTTTTCCTCTAGGAGTTTTTCAGTTTCTGGTCTTACATTTAGATCTTTAATCCATTTTGAGTTTATTTTTGTGTATGGTGTTAGAAAGTGTTCTAGTTTCATTCTTTTACAGGTGTTGGCCAGTTTCCCCAGCACCACTTGTTAAAGAGACTGTTTTTTCTCCATTGTATATTCTTGCCTCCTTTGTCAAAGATAAGGTGTCCATAGGTGCATGGATTTATCCCTGGGCTTTCTGTTTTGTTCCATTGATCTGTATTTCTGTCTTTGTGCCAGTACCATTCTATCTTGATGACTGTAGCTTTGTAGTGTAGTATAATCTGAAGTCAGGCAGGTTGAATTCTCCAGTTCTATTCTTCTTTTTTAAGATTGCTTTGACTATTTGAGGTTTTTTGTATTTCCATACAAATTGTGAAATTATTTGTTCTAGTTCTCTGAAAAATACCATTGGTAGCCTGATAGGGATTGCATTGAATCTATAGATTGCTTTGGGTAGTATATCCATGTTCACTATATTGATTCTTCTGATCCATGAACATGGTATATTTCTCCATCTATTTGTGTCATCTTTGATTTCTTTCATTAGTGTTTTAGAGTTTTCTATATATAGGTCTTTTGTTTCCTTAGGTAGATTTATTCCTAAGTATTTTACTCTTTTCTTCACAATGGTGAATGGAATTGTTTCCTTAATTTCTCTTTCTGTTTTCTCATTGTTAGTGTATAGGAATGCAAGGGATTTCTGTGTATTAATTTTATATCCTACAACTTTACTATATTCATTGATTAGCTCTAGTAATTTTCTGGTGGTGTCTTTAGGGTTTTCTGTGTAGAGGATCATGTCATCTGCAAACAGTGAGAGTTTTACTTCTTCTTTTCCAATCTGGGTTCCTTTTACTTATTTTTCTTCTCTGATTGCTGTGACTAGAACTTCCAAAATTATGTTGAATAGCAGTGGTGAGGGTGGGCACCCTTGTCTTGTTCCTGACTTTAGGCGAAATGCTTTCAATTTTTCACCATAGAGGATAATGTTTGCTGTGGGTTTATCATATCAGGTTGGGATTTTGATTGGGATTATGTTGAATCTGTAGTTAAAATTGTGAATTAACAACTTAACAATACTATCTTCTTATCCATGAAAATGGAATACCTCTTCATTTACTTAATTCTTTTTTTTACTTTGTTCATCAGTTTTGTAGTTTTCCTCATATATATCTTCTACCTAAGATTTATACCTAAGCATTTCATTTTGTATTGTGCTAGTGTAAATAGTATTTTTATTTCAAAATCTATCTGTTGGTTTCTACTGTACTGGAAAGCAGTTGACTTTTGTCAGTCTTGTATGCTGCAACCTTGGCTATAATTGCTTATTAGTTTTAGGAGGATTTTGTTGATTCTTTTGGATTTTCTACATAGAAAATCTTATCTTCTGTGTACGAGGACAGTTTTATTTCTTCTTTTCCAGTCTGTATGCCTTTTATTTACTTTTCTTGTCTTAATACATTAGTCAGCATTTCTAATATGATGTTGAAAAAGAGTGGTGAGAGGATATTCTTGCCTTGTATCTGAACTTAGTAGGAAAACTCAAGTTTATCAACATTAAGTATGGTGCTAGCTGTAGGTTTTTTGTAGATATTCATATCAAGTTGAGGAAGTTCCCTCCATTCCTACTTTACTGGGAGTTTTGTGTTTTTTTTATCACAAATAGGTGTTGAATTTGTCAAATACTTTTTCAGATCTATTGCTATGATAATTTTTTTTAACCTGTTGATGTGATGGTCCACATTTATAGTTTTTTTTTTAATGTTGAATCAGCCTTGCATATCTGAGATAAATCCCACTTGATTGAGAATTTTTGCATCTATGTTCGTCATAGAGGTTGGTCTATAGTGGGTTTTTTTGTAATGCCTTTGGTTTTGATACGATAGTAATGCTGCCTCATAGAATGTGTTAAGAAGAATTCCCTCTGCTTCTGTCCTCTGAAAAAGCTTGTAGAGAGTTGGTATAATTTCTTCCTGAAGTGTTTGCTAGAATTCACCAGTGAACCCATCTGGACCTTGTGCTTTCTGTTTTAGAAGATCTTATTAATTATCAATTCAGTTTATTTAATAGTTAAAGGCCTATTCAAGTTGTCTATTTCTTCTTGTCAAATCTTGAGATTTGACAGATTGCATCTTAAAGAATTACTCCATTTCATCTAGGTTATTACACTTGTGAGAGTAGTTCATAATATTCTTTGACTATCCTTTTAATGTCCACAGGGTCTGTAGTGATATACTGTCTTTCCTTTCTAGTGTGAGTTATTTCTTCCATCTGTTTTTTTTTTTCCCCCTTAATTATTTGTCTAAAGACTTACTGATTTTAGTGATTTTTAAAAGAACTAGCTTTTTGTTTCATTGATTTTTCTCTATTGTTTTCTGTTTTCAGTTACACTGATTTCTGCTCTACTTCATATTGTTTCTTCTTTTCTGCTTACTTTAGAATTAATTTGCTCTTCTGTTTCTAGTTGCCTAAAGTAGATACTTAGGTGACTGATTTTAGATTTCTTTTTTCTAATGTATGCATTCAATGCTATAAATTTCCCTCTAAGCACCGCTTTCACTGCATCCCACAAAGTTTAGTATGTTATGTTTTCATTTTTATTTAATTCAAAACTTATTTAATTTTATCTTAAGATTTCTTCTTTGACCCATCGGTTATTTAGAAGTGTGGGGTTTATTACTCTGTGTATTCTGGGATTTTCCAGCTATCTTTCTGTTAGTGATTTCTAATTTACTTCCATTATGTTCTGAGGGCAGACAGCATATGATTTATATGATTTCTAGTTTTTCAGTTTGTTAACATTTATTTTATGGCCCAGAATGTGGTCTTTCTTGGTTAATGAAAGGTTAATTTTTATGTTAAGGTGTGAGATTTGTGCTACAAGTTCTTTTTTTTGCTCCCGTATGTCTAGTTGTTGCAACACTATTTGTTGAAAAGATTATCCTTTCTACTCAATTGACTTCGCATCTGTAAAAACCTCAGTTGATCATATTTTTTGTCTTGATATATTTCTGGACTCATGTTTTTCTGTTGATCTGCGTATCCATTCTTCACTAATACCACATTGTCTTGACTAATGTAGCTTTACAGTAAGTTTTAAAACCATGTTGTATGAGCTATCCAATTTTGTCTTCTTCTTCAAAATTATTGTGACCATTTTATTTCCTTCTTCTTCCTATGTAGGAAACTGAGTCTCAGATGAAAAAGTAAATATTATAGAAAGATATATATAACATAACTAAGAAATTTTACTTTGTTATGTTTGCCTTTTAATATGTTATATTAAAATTGTTGATTAGAGGGTCTCCCATGTACTCATTGATGTTCTGGTAAATTCTTTAGCCTCCCTTCAAGTTGCACCGACTTCACATAATATTCACTCTATGACTTATATGCACTTCAAGAAGAAATATATTAAATTAGGGTTAGCAGAATCCTTTCATGATAGCACCTATGCTGAATGGAGAACAAGAGATAGAAGGTAAGATTCTGAGTATTACCCTCAATCCTGTGTCTGCACCTATCTGTCTCTGCATCTATGTGAGTAGTTCTCCTATGAGATCTGCAGTCTCACAGGCAGGTTCAAGACTACCTGTTTTTCTTTTCTTTAATTTAAAACTTTTTGTTTTATATTGGAGTGTAGCTGACTAACAATGTTGTGATAGTTTCAGGTGAACAGCAAAGTGACTCAACCGTACATATACATGTATGTGTTCTCCTCCAAACTCCCCTCCTATCTAGGCTGTCACATCACATTGAGCAGAGTTCCCTGTGCTGTACAGTAGATTACCCACTTTTAAATATAGCAGAGTGTACATGTCCATTCCAAAGGAGCCTCATTTTAAATAGTGGAAAAGCAGTATAAAGCTTAAATTTACCAACTTAACCATTTTAAGTATACAGTTCAGTTAATCACCCTTTGTCCTGATGGTTGACAAGTAATTGTAAAGCACTTATAAAATACACTGTATCTTCTATTTTTCAGAAACCTGAATGCCAGCCTAGGTTTGCTTTAGCAGTTAAAAAGTAGAAAACTTTTGAGAGGAACTCTTTTAGGATTCCTGAGAAGAAAGACCTATTCTAGGACTCCTAGCCTAGTGTGGTAATTGGTTATCCTTCTACCTTCTTTATGAATTCATTCTTTCTTGGTACTATTCCTTTTCTCCCACTGAGGTAAGAATAATATATAGGGATATAAAGAATCCTAGTGTTACTCACTCAGTCATGTCTGACTCTTTGCAACACCATGGACTGTAGCCCACCAGTCTCCCCTGTCCATGGGATTTTCCAGGCAAGAATACAGGAGTGGATTGCTATTTTCTTCTCCAGGGGATCTTCCTAACCCAGGGATTGAACCCACGTCTCCTGCATTGCAGGCAGATTATTTACCATCTGAGCCACCAGGGAAACCTCAAAGAATCATGAGAAGGAAATTTTTTCTTTTATTTTTCTTTTTTAATTGGAGAAAAATTGCTTTACAATGTTGTGATGACTTTTGCTGTACAATAACACAAATCAGCCATAAAACTTATATCCCTTCCTGCTTGAGTCTCCCTCCCCTCCCCCATCTCATTCCTTTAGATCATCACAGAGGTACCTGTCTGGGTTCTCTGTATTATATAGCAACTTCTCACCAGCTGTCTGTTTTACAAATGTAGTGTATATCTATATCGGTGCTACTTTCTCCATCTATCCCAGTGTTTTCTTCCCCCACTTTGCCCACAAGTTCATTCTCTATATCTCTCTACTCCTTCCCTGCAAATAGGTTGTTGTTGTTCAGTTGCTCAGTTGTGTCTGACTCTTTGAGACCCCATGGAATGTAGCACGCCTGGCTTCCCTGTCCTTCACCAACTCCCAGAGCTTTCTCAAACTCATGTCCATCGAGTCCATGATGCCATCCAACCATCACACCCTCTGTTGTCCCCTTCTCCTCCTGCTTTCAATCTTTCCCAGCATAACGGTCTTTTCTAATGAGTCACCTCTTCGCTTCAGATGGCCAAAGTACTGGAGCTCCAGCTTCAGCATCAGTCCTTGCAATGAATATTCAGGTCTGATTTCCTTTAAGATTGACTGGTTGGATCTCCTTGCAGTCCAATGGACTCTTAAAAGAGTCTTATCTAACACCACAGTTCAAAAGCATCAATTCTTCAGCATTCAGCCTTCTTTATGGTCCAATTCTCACATCCATACATGACTACTGGGAAAAAACAATAGCTTTGACTATATGGACCTTTGTTGGCAAAGTAATGTCTCTGCTTTATAATAAGCTTTCTAGGTTGCTCATAACTTTTCTTCCAAGGAGCAAGCATCTTTTAATTTCATGGCTGCAGTCTCCATCTGCAGTGATTTTGGAGCCCGAGAAAATAAAGTCTGTCACTGTTTCCATTGTTTCCCCACCTATTTGCCATGAAGTGATGGGACTGGATGCCTTGATCTTAGTTTTCTGAATATTGAGTTTTAAGCCAACTTTTTCACTCTCCTCTTTCACTTTCATCAAGAGGCTGTTTAGTTCCTCTTCACTTTCTGCCATAAGGGTGGTGTCATCTGCATATCTGAGGTTATTGATTTATCTCCTGGCAGTCTTCATTCCGGCTTGCGCTTCATCCAGCCCAACATTTCACATGATGTATTCTGCATATACGTTAAATAAACAGGGTGACAATATACAGCCTTGACATACTCCTTTCCCAATTCTGAACCAGTCCACTTTTCCATGTCTGGTTCTAACTGTTGCTTCTTGACCTGCACGCAGGTTTCTCAGGAGGCAGGTAAAGTAGTCTGGTATTCCCATATCTCTAAAACTTTTCCACAATTTGTTGTGATCCACACAGTCAAAGGCTTTAGCATAATCAATGAAGCAGAAGTAGATGTTTTTCTGGAACTCTTGCTTTTTCTATGATCCAATGGATGCAGGCAATTTGGTCTCAGTTCCTCTGCCTTTTCTAAATCCAACTTCAACATCTGAAAGTTCATGGTTCATGTACTGTTGAAGCCTGGGTTGGAGAATTTTGAGCATTACTTTACTGGCATGTGAGATGAGTGCCATTGTGCAGTAGTTTGAACATTCTTTGACATTGCCTTTCTTTGTGATTGGAATGAAAACTGACCCTTTCCAGTCCTGTGGCCACTGCTGAGTTTTCCAAGTTTGCAGGGCTATTGAGTGCAGCACTTTCACAGCATCATCTTTTAGAATTTGAAATGACTCAGCTCAAATTCCATCACCTCTACTAGCTTTGTTAGTAGTGATGCTTTCCTAAGGCCCACCTGACTTTGCATTTCCCGATATCTGACTCTAGGTGAGTGATCACACCACTGTGGTTATCTGGGTCATTAAGATCTCTTTTGATTAGTGTTTCTATGTATTCTTGCCACTTCTTAATCTATTCTGCTTCTGTTAAATCCATACCATTTCTGTGCTTTTGTATGCCCATCTTTGAATGAAATGTTGCTTTGGTATCTCTGATTTTCTTGAAGAGATCTCTAGTCTTTCCCATTCTATTGTTTTTCTCTATTTCTTGGCATTGATCACTTAGGAAAGCTTTCTTATCTGTTCTTGCTATTCTTTGGAACTCTGCATTCAGATGAGTATATCTTTCCTTTTCTCCTTCGCCTTTCCCTTTTCTTTCTCAGCTATTTGTAAGGCCGCCTCAGGCAGCCATTTTGCCTTTTTGCATTTCTTCTAGATTCCATGTATAAGCATTGCAATATGATATTTGTTTTTCTCTTTCTGACTTACTTCACTGTGTATAACATACTCTAGGTTCATCCACCTCACTAGAACTGACTCAAATTTGTCCTTTTTATGGTTGAATAATACTCCATTGTATATATGTACCACATCTTCTTTATCCATTCATCTGTCGATGGACATCTAGGTTATTTCCCCATGTCCTAGCTATTGTAAATAGTGCTGCTCTGAGTATTGTGGTACTTGTGTCTTTTTCAGTTATGGTTTTTTCAGGGTATATGCTCAGTAATGGGATTGCTAGGTCATATGGTAGTTTTATTCCTAGTTTTCTAAGGAGTCTCTATACTGTTCTCCATAGTGGCTGTATCAATTTTCATTCCCACCAACAGTGCAAGAGTGTTCACTTTTCTCCACTCCCTCTCCAGAATTTATTGTTTCAGGTTTTTTTTATGATGACAGTTCTTACTGGTGCAAGGTGATACCTCATTGTCATTTTCATTTGCATTTCTCTAATAATTAGTGATTTTTGAGCATCTTTTCATGTGTTTATTGGCCATTTGTACATAAGAAAGATTATAAACAAATATTCCCTATAAATATAGATGTTTTAAACCCTAAAGTAATCATACAGGTCTAATTTAAGAGTAAATGTAAAGAATAATTCTATGTACCCAAGCAGAATATATTCTAAGAATTAAAACATGGTTGCTATATATTTTGGAAGCCAGAAATAGAATATATCTCAACAGTATATCAAAGATAAAAATATATATTATCATTTCAGTCTATACTTAAAAGTTGTTTACTTGGTAGAATTAATTTTTCATTTCTGATTTTAGTAAGCCAAAAGAGAAAACACTTCTTAATGTAATAAAGAATATCTAGATGGGAAATACTTAATAGCAAAAAACATAGAATAATTCCTATTAGATCAGAATTGTACAAAGGTGCCTATGAAAATTGTAGTTTTAGCGACTCCCTGGGAGTTCTAGCCAATACAATAATATAAGAAAAAGTAATACTAATAGGGGAAAATAGATAAACCTTATGATTATCTATATTCAATATAACTGTTCACCCATAAAACCCATAAAAATCTATTGAAAAAATAATCTTAAAAATTAAGAGAGTTCAACAATATTCAGAACTCAATTACTGTAAATCTTGATACCAACATTAGCTATTTAAAAAATATAATGGGTAAGGGAAAGCTCATTTATAATAGCAGTGAAAAAACTCAGAAATGTCTAATAATAAACCTGGAAATTTATGGAAGCTTCCTGCAAATGTATTTCCTAGCTAAGATGATTCATTGAACACTTGTATTTATCTCTGCTATTTCCTGAGACGCCAGTAAGATGAGAGTAAATGAATGTATTTAAAGGCATAAATCCACAAAAGAAATGGGAGAAGAGTCATCAATGTACCAGAGATTTTTATACATTTTGGAAAATGGAAAATGAATGGAGGATTAGTAACTTATTAGACAGGACAGAGGAAACTACCACAGAGAAAGCACTGAGAAGGCTTTACAAATGAAGAGAGATTGATGTCACAGAACTTTGAAAAGTTTGGGAATTAGAAGCAACATGAACAATAAAGAGTGGTGATGTGGGGTAGAACTAAAAATAGTATGAGGTAGACTTCTGAAGCAAGAATCCAAAAACCTAGTACTCCTGCCACAGTCCATGTATGGAATATGAGTCCCAGACAACAGACTGGAGATGAATTCTCTGCATAAATTCAGTAGAGAGGACTTTGGAAGATTTCAGGTAGCCCCAATGCAGGAGATATAAGCAACACAGGTTCAATCCCTGGGTTGGAAGGATGCCCTGGAGGAGGGCATGACAACCCACTCCAGTATTCTTGCCTGGAGAACCCCATGGACAGAGGAGCTTGGCAGGCTACAGTCCAAAAGGTTGCAAAGAGTCGGACACGACTGAAGTGACCTAGCACGTACAGGTAGCACTGAAAAGGGGATGAACTCAAAGTCTACAAATGGAGAAAGGTCGCCCTCCTTCCCTGTTCCAGAAGTAAACCAAATCTCTCTCCCAGAACACTGAAAGTCTCTTTTCCAAGAAGCTTAATCGTCCCAGAGAAAAGACCTCCAAATTCTGAAATAAAATGACACATCCACTTTGGAGAACAGTGTGACAGTTCCTTAAAAAGTTAACCATAGAGTTTACAATCCAATCCTTAGGTATCCACCCAAGAGAGATGAAAACATATGTTTACTAAAAACACATACATGACTGTTCAAAGCAGCACTATTCACAGTTGCCAAAAGAAACAGCCCAATATCTATCATGTGATGAACAGATAAATAAAATGTGGTATATCCATGATTGTGTATATGCTAAGTTGCTTCAGTTGTGTCTGACTCTTTGCGACCCTGTGGATTGTAGCCTGCCAAGGCTCCTCTGTCCATGGGATTCTCTAGGCAAGAATACTGGATTGGGTTGCGATACCGTCCTCCAGGGGATCTTCCTGTCCCAGGGATTGAACCTGCATGTCCTGCGTCTTTTGCATCACAGGCAGATTCTCTACCGCTGAGCCACCAGGGAAGCCTGGTATATCCATACTGTGGCGTGTTATTTGGCAACCACAAGGAGTGAGATAGAGAGTGACTGCTGATGGCTACAAGGTTTCTTGGGAGGGAGCAGGCAAGGAAATGTTCTCAAATTATAATAGTTGCACAACACTGTTAAACTAAAAACCTCTTGGCTGTAATGATTTAAATAGGATCACGTTTCAGTATGTATGTTTTACTTCAGTAAAGCAGTTTAAAGTTTATAAGGAAGTAGTCAGCCACATTGAATGCTGGAGAGACATGTAAAGCAAGGACTATAAAATGTCCATTGGATTTAGCAGCACAGAAGTCATTGGTGAATTTGCTGAGTTCAATTTTAGTAGAGTAGTAGAAGATGAAAGCCAGGTTGGAACAAATTGAGAAGTGGTGTGTTTATGGAAATGTGTAAATGTCCTAAGTGCTCTGAGTTATCTAGTAAACAGGAAAAGATTGAAGGTTCTAGAGTGGAGAGTCAATACGAAAGGTTCCTGAGAAGTAGAGATGGAGTGATTAGCCCTGTCTAAGAGAAGGATCACTTCCTTTAAAGTAAAAGGAGGAAATGATAAATGCTGAAACACTTGGAAAGTGACAAAGGGAAGACAGTTTTTCTTTTATGACCCCTTTCTCTGAAATAGGAAGCAAGACCATCTGTTTAGCCTAAGTTGTGAAAAGGGAAATGGGAAGGGCAGAGCAGCTGATTAGAGAAGTACAGTAGCTCTGTCAGAAAATGTTTAGCACCCACTTAAGGTTAGTGACTGGGAATCTATATTGGATCTGCTGTTTGTATGTTGGCTAGTTTATTTAATCTTGTTTTTTTTTTACACTAAGTTTACCAACTATAAGTCACAGAAAAGACAGACATTTGGTTCATGCAGTGTTATGATTTTGCCAGATGTCGAGGGTGGATAAAAATACAGGGGACGTGTTTTTAGAAGCATTGTCAAAAGAGTTTTGGGAATGCTAGGCCGTGAAATTCAAGTTAAATAAGGGAGAAAAGGGTTGGGAAGAATGTATGCTATTAACGGTCCCACCAGGACAGAGATTTGAGCTGTCTTGTTCACCACTTTGTTCCCAGTTCTTAGAACAATGATTGTTTAAATTAATGGTCCATTGAGACCAGTGGGTAGAGATGGTAGGAGTAGCTGAAAAAACAAGCTTGAGGGTAAGATGTGGGTGTCAGGAAGTAGTGGGATGTTTGAATTACTCAATTCAGAAGAGAGGCTGTTCACAAGCTCCAGGATATAAAAAGAAAGATTTGCTGAGAAAATCTTTTTTTTTTTTTCCTTTTTTGACCATACCCCACAGCTTGTGGGGTCTTAGTTCCCTGACCAGGGATTGAACCCTGGCCCATGGCAGTGAGAGCACCAAGTCTTAGCCACTGGACCATCAGGGAATTCCCTGAGAAAGTCTTTGACCTGAGCGGTCAAAGAACTAAGAGTACTGGTTGAGTCCCATTCATGTCATGTTGACGTTAGCAAGTATGATGGTAACAGTTGAACTGAAGGAGAAGACTAAATCAAGTGTTATAATCATGATTGAGAGTGTGTGGGTAGATGGATGACATAGATGCAGAAAGGTTAAGGGTGGTATAGCAGATGACAGGATCCTTGGAGCAGTAGAGGTTTAATGAGAGACCAGGAGAATAATGATCAAAAACCAAAAATGGGAGCAATAATGGTCCAAATACCACCTCTTGACCCTAAAATCCATAGGGTACGTTGAATATAAGCAGGTCTCACTGAGAAGAATGTAGGGGAGGCATTGAACTCAGGAAAGAGCCAGGTTTCAGTTAAAACAGGAGATGGAGGAAGTACTCTAAGAGGAGGACAAAATACAGCTGAGTATCTCATAAGATGAAAGTTCCAGAAGCCATGGGGGCATGGGAAGTGTTGGGTAAAAAGGGTAAAACTAATGAGATGGATGAAACTGGAGCCAATTATACAGAGTGAAGTAAGCCAGAAAGATAAAGACCATTACAGTATACTAACACATATATATGGAATTTAGAAAGATGGTAACGATAACCCTATATGCAAAACAGAAAAAGAGACTCAGATGTATAGAACAGACTTGTGGACTCTGGGAGAAGGCGAGGGTGGGATGTTTCAAGATAACAGCATTGAAACATGTATATTATCTAGGGTGAAACAGATCACCAGCCCAGGTTGGGTGCATGAGACAAGTGCTCGGGCCTGGTGCACTGGGAAGACCCAGAGGGATCGGGTGGAGAGGGAGGTGGGAGGGGGGACCGGGATGGGGAATACATGTAAATCCATGGCTAATTCATTTCAATGTATGACAAAAACTATTGTAATGATGTAAAGTAATTAGCCTCCAACCAATAAAAATAAATGGAAAAAAAAAAAAAAACATATAGGGATAGCAGTGCTCTGCTAACTTGGAATGAGTTGGAGTGGAGAATACCCTATGGGCATTGACTTATTTAAAAAGGAATGAGAGATACAGCTGATTTAGTCTCAGAAGGGGCTTCCGTTCAGCTCGGCTGGTAAAGAACCTGCCTGCAATGCAGGAGACCCCAGTTCGATCCCTGGGTTGAGAAGGTCTCCTGGAGAAGGGAAATGCTCCCCACTCCAGCATTCTTGGGCTTCCCTGGTGGCTCAGCTAGTAAAGAATCTGCCTGCAATGCAGGAGGCCTGGGTTCGATCCCTTGGTTGGAAAGATCCCCTAGAGACGGTATCAGCTACCCACTCCAGTATTCTGGCCTGGAGAATTCCATGGACTGTATAGTCCATGGGGTTGCAAAAAGAGTCGGACATGACTGAGCAACGTGTTTTTTAAAAAAAGTATTAAAGTCTCAGAAGACCTTGGACCTAACCTAAGCTGTCTTCAGTAGGGGATTGGTTAACTCAATTAGAGTGCATCTGGGAGACAAAGTAACTTGAAGTCATGAAAAATGATATTATAAAAATTTATACAGAAAAAATATTATCAACATTTTAACTGAAAAAGTAGTTTACACAGTCCATATGTATATTCTTTTTTACAAAAGGAAAATAAGAATAGATGGATGAGTAATACTTTCATAATTTTGCAGTATGTTGTAATTTTTTAAAAGACTGGCTTTTCAAAGATTGAAAACGCTGCTTATAGAGGAAGGTGCTAAACTCAAGCCACAGAACCATTCATTTTGTCAACAAATATTTAGCTCCTACCTTATATCAGATCCCATTCTTGGCCCTGGAGATAGTAACACAAACACAATAATGACCTATTCTCATCACTGTTAAAAGAGAAAAGCAAATAAGCAAAATCTGAGTGAAGAGTGTCCAAAGGAGAGAATTCAACACACGCACAGGCCCAGAGGTAGGAGTCAAACATCACAATAGGTTTGGGGCAACCCTGCGCAGCTGGGCTGGTGGAGAGGAACAAGATTTGGAGAGAAAAGAAAGAAGAGTTCTGTTTTGATGCCTGTCACACCGCCAAGTGGAGATACCAGGCAACAGTTTGGTGTATGAGTTTGGAACTTGAGAGCAAGGTTAATGTTAGAGCAATACATTTAAGAGTCATTGATATATTGATGTTATTAAAAGTCATGAGGATGAAAAAATTTTAAAAAAAAGTCATGAGGATGAATGAAATTACTTAAGACATGAAAGCTAAGGATTAATCTCTGGGACATTCCATCATTTAAAAGAAAAGAGCAGAGAAGGGTAATCAGGAGAGGCCTACTGAAATCATCAAAGATGAATAAAGAATGAAAGGGGAAAGCTCCTGCATCACGCTTCACTTTCTACCCAGTGCAGCTTATGGGACGGACTGTGAAATTGTTTCATTTCCTGGCCTTGTGCTAATATCCTCAGACATCCTGTCAGACTGTCCCTTTCTTAAATTGGTGGCATGGAGCCAAGTCAGAGCTTCAGAGGCTGCAACCTCCCCTGGACATCTAAATGTCCTGCTAGGTCAGAAGCAAACAGAACAGGGAAGAGAGCTCTAGGAAGATAGGTTGATTCCGGTATGGCCAAGTTCAGATTGCTTCCTGGATGAGACTGGCACAGCAGATCAAATAAGCCTTCTGCTTGACACCTTTCCATAATGAAACTGTTAAAGTCAACCTGTGTGCCTAGGTGACCCATGAATACTGGCTCTGTGAGGTGCAGAGGCAAGAAAGGTCAACATCATCATGCCTGTGGTTAACATATAGTCTGATTTTGTCAAGGAATGGTATTTTATCGATTTGAATAAGTTATATGTCCCTTTACATTATTTGAAAACAAAACGTCCCCATCAGGGTCAGGCCAGAGTAATCAAATCCTGTCACATGTCACCTCAGCAAACACACTGCTCTTTACTGGTAGTTAGTACAAAATACCATGAGAATTCACTTTTTATTTTGCTTTATTGTGTATATAGTTCTGGCATAAAGTTGGGTGACTTCTCAAGTGTTGGTGTTTAACATAATCCTTGCTGTTTTGTTGCTTTTTAATCTGCCAGATTATTTGGTCTTTCCTGATAGCAAAAATACTATGAAAATACTTACTGAACAAAATCAGCTGTGAGCTGTCACTGAAATCCAAGTCCCTGCCTACCGCAAACTTCCTGGTTCTTCTGCCACAATGTAATCCATGACTGAATGTGGCTTCAAGAGAAATGGAATTTTTATGATGACAGCAGACCCATGAAGATAAGCCTTTGTACTTTAGGGTAGATGAAATTGTTGGTGAAGATAACCCCGTTGAATAGGAGTATGGCAGTGTTCACACTGAGTTACAACTAATCCTACTATACTTTTAAAATAAAACGTAGTTGGAAACAGCAACCGTTTTCTTCTTTTACTGTTCCTTTGGTTACACATCTTGTTTAACTTGATGGAAAGATTAAAGATAAACTAGTCTAGAAAGTTGAGGAAACTGTGTTAAAAGAACACTTGGCTCTGCCACCCAGTTGCTTTGTGACTCGCAGCAGTTGACTTCTGCTTCCCTGGACCTCAGTTTCTTCATTGGTAAAATGAGAGAATCATTCCAAATTATGCCTCAGACCCATTCTTCAGTGGTGGGCATTACTGGCGTTTAGCAATACCCAGTTCTCCTCTCTTCCAGTTCATGACTGACTCTGGCCAATGAAATGTAAGAAGTGTTATGTCACATCCTATGTGGCTATGGAGAATCTTTGTAAGATTCTTCAGCTTCTCTTCCCTGCCAAGACAACAGTGAAGCTCACATTACCTTGTGAGACAGTGGAGTTGCTGTCTGCCTGCACCTGCTTTGAGCACACAGTGTAAGCATGGGATGTATTTAAATTGTATTGAGCCACTGGAATTTTGAGGTTAATTTGTTACTGCTGTGTAACCTAATTTATCGTAACTGATACAGCAGATCTAATTCTCAGTGCTGTTGTGAATCACTCTATAAATATTTTTTTTACTATATTGCATCTGAATAAAAATACTTTGAAGAAATTTGAAGCCCACAACTATTTTTCAAATGATTAATAAGTTGGTACCTTTAAAATCAGTCTTTAAACTCAAAGTCTTATTGTTACTCTGAATTTCAATTTGCATCTCTGAATTGATTGATTTCTGGTGTAATTCCTAATCCCCAATTATTTTAGTTCTGTTTTTTAATAGAAAAGGCAACTGGTTTAATTTGTTTACTTAGACTATCTCTCCTTGTTTTGTATACTACAAAAATTTGAAATTGTATTTAAAAATAGGCTTCCCATTGTTTCTGATTTTAAAGTAAATTAATGGTCTATATGAAGAGATGGATATTAGCACAACATTGTTACGTGCCTCCAAGGAAAGTTCAAACAAAGCCTGTTCCTTGGGCATGAAGTAGGTCTGTGCTTGCTTGTCAACAAACTTTCTTAGAAGCTGGTATCCAACTCACTCACTGGCTTGCACCCTAAATAAAGATGTTTTAGTTGAATGCAGAAGTCGTTGTTTTAAATGATAGAAGCAATTGTATTGAAACATTGGCTTAATGCTATGTGAATAAAAGCTGCAAAAAATTTTCTCCTAAAAAAGAAAATTTTCTACTAGAAAGGATTTCAACTTATAGATTTTCATACCATAGAAAAAATATGACATTTCTGTGCCTGAAATGCTAGTCTGATTTTGGCTGAGACTTAAGGGCCAGGTCAGCTATATAACTTACAAGATCAATGCAAAATGAAAATCTTTTGCTCAAAAAGTAGGATTAAAAAATGTGGTTAAAGGTACTAAACCACAAAGTATGTTCCTTTAAGAAGAAATTTAATTTCCTTTAAGAAGAAAGTAGGAAAGGGACCTGAAGAGATATTTCTTCAAAGAAGACATACAGATGGCTAACAAGCACTTGAAAAGATGCTCAACATCACTCATTATCAGAGAAATGCAAAACTACAATGAGATACCACCTCACACCAGTCAGAATGACCATCATCAAAAAGTCTGCAAACAATAAATGCTGGAGAGGGTGTGGAGAAAAGGGAATGGTCTTGCGCTGTTGATGGAATGTAAACTGATACAGCCACTATGGAAGACGGTATGGAGACTCCTTAAAAAGCTAGGAATAAAACCACCGTATGACCCAGCAATCCCACTCCTAGGCATATACCCTGAGGAAACCAAAACTGAAAAAGACACATGTACCCCAATGTTCACTGCAGCACTATTTACAATAGCCAGGACGTGGAAGCAGCCTAGATGTCCATCAGCAGATGAATGGATAAAGAAACTGTGGTGCATACACACAGTGGAATACCACTCAGCCATAAAAAGTAATGCATTTGAATCTGCTCTAATGAGGTGGACAAAACTAGAGCCCGTTATAGTGAGTGAAGTAAGTCAGAAAGATAAATATTGTATACTGACACATACATATGGAGTCTGAAGAGATGGCACTGATGAATTTATTTTCAGGGCAGCAGTGGAGAAACAGGCATAGAGCACAGACCTGTGGACAAGTGGGAGGAGAGGAGGGGGAAGGGGGATGTGTGGGGAGAGTCACATAGACATTCACAGCACCATGTGTGAAACAGCCAGTGGGAATCTGCTGTGACTCGGAACTCACACAGGGGCTCTGCCACAGGCTGAAGGGTGGGGTGGGCTGGGAGATGGGAGGGAGGGGACATGGGTGTACCTGTGGACGATTCTTGTTGATGTATGACAGAAAACCACAAAATTCTGTAAAGCAATTATCCTTCAATTAAAAATTAAAAAAAAACGTGATATATGAATAATATCATAAACCTACAGTTAGCAAAAAATTATATTTTGATATCATAATTTTATATACTATAATAAATAATAATACTCTATTAATGTGATAACTTGGTTGATCATAAAATTTTTCTGGTTCACATTTCTTCAAATTCATTTATTAGATCGTCAAAGTTTATACTTTTAGCAACTTTAAGTGATATAATTAAAAGCAGATTAGTTGCTCTTGGCAAATGAAAGATCACACATAAATTTTGGTGATTTTTAATTTTTAGAAAGATCTTTCTGCTGATGCAACTGACACTGGAACTGTTAAGAATATTTTATAGACTGTGACACCATTTGGATAGATTTCTAATAAATTATTTCAAAATATAAATTTTAGTATGTCTAAAGCTGATGCTTCTTATGGAAAAATTTTTTTAAAGATTTAACTCTTCATACACATTAATTTCATGTGTGTTTGTCAAATTAAATTTGTACAATGCCATTTTAATGTTTTCTCTAGCATTTCTTATAACTTGTAGAGGTCATGCAAGAGACCAAAAGTCACTTGATGGTTTGTAGATAATTCAAAATGCCTGTTATGCTTTCTATTACTGTATCTTAAATTACAAAGAAAAGTGAATTTTAAAACTGTACTCCTCATTTATCTGTTCATTTGAAGCTGCATATAAAAACAATGTTCTTTTCCATCAAATGCAGTAATCTTTAATTTAATTTCTATTTCTCAACCAGTGGATATTTGCTTTGCAATGTTGCAACAGCATTTAACATCAGAGATTTTAAACTCTGAAGAATCCTAGTATCACTTTGATATGCTATGTTACAGTGCCCACATGCATGCTTTTATTTTGTAATTTACTGGCGTTTATTGCCTAAGCACTGGCAGTTCTTAACTCCACGCTCAGGCCAAAGAGCTAATACTTTCACCTTGGGAATAAGCTCTGGGAAGAAGGCAAGCCAGCCTCCCGCCAGTGCCCCCGCCACTGCCCCTTCTGTCCCCATCACGTGGCTCATCTGGGGCCCCGCGCCACCACCCCCACACTGCTCTGGCGCAAAGGTGCACACAGGCCGGAGCCGGCTGTCTGGCATAGACACAGTGCTGCGGGCCAGAACCCACACGTTGCCCAGCGTACTTCCTGTCTCACATGCGTGCTTCCTTGTTCCATCAGACTTTATTTCTAACAGACAAGGTCAGAGGTAGGATCACTAAGAATTTCAGGACAGCCACAGCAGAGCGCGGAGCCGTGTGTGGAGCCCCGAGCAGCGATGCAGGTCACACATGCCCTGCTTAGGCTTCACGTTCTGTCCGTAGGAATGATGCGACCCTCTGTGTGAGTGAATGTGGAGGGAGATCCTTTTGTGCCTTTGGCTTCCAATCCTGGAAATAAAAACAGTGACACGTGGATGAGATGTTACCGACCATAATTTGTTTCTCTGCCTCTTAACTGCTCCAAGTTTACTTTTTTATAAAAATGCTAGACACTAAGGCACTCCTTCTTTAGAAGGATTTTTTTAGTTTCAAATAAGATTCCTTTTCCAAGATTCTTGAGAAAGTGGGAGTAGTATCAGGACAAAATTAGCATTTATTGAATATTTATCACGTGTTGATTTATTGTTGTTGTTCAGTCACTAAGTTGTATCCAACTCGGTGACCCCATGGACTGCGGCACATGTCCTTCTCTATCTCTTGGCGTTTGCTCAGATTCACGTTCATTGATTCGGTGGTGCTATCAAACCATCTCATCCTCTGCTGCCTCCTTCTCCTTTTGCCTTCAATCTCTCCCAAGCATCAGGGTCTTTTCCAACGAGTCAGCTCTTCACATCAAGACCCAGATGGTGGGAAAGATAGAAGGCAGAAGGAGAAGAGGGCAACAGAGGATGAGATGGTTGGATGGCTTCATCAGTTCAATGGACATGAATTGGGCAAACTCCAGAGAACAGTGAGGGACAGGCGGGCCTGGCATGCTGCAGTCCATAGAGTTGCACACGACTCTGTGGACACGAAGAGTTGGACTTGACTTGGCAGCTGAACAACAAAAACACTCTGCATATAAGTTAAATAAGCAGGGTGACAATATACAAGCTTGTACTCCTTTCCCAATTTTGAAGCAGTCGGTTGTTCCATTTAAGGTTCTGTTACTTTTAGACCCGCATACAGGTTTCTCAGGAGACAGGTAAGGTGGTCTTAAAGAGAGATTTTAGCAAGTCTTTCTGAAGGCAAAGACTTTGAGATGCAGCTTTAAAAGTGCCCTGTGTGTGAATGCTGGAAGCAAATGACCTAGGTTCAAATCCTGACTTAGCGGGTAGTGGCTTCTTGCTAGACAAGTTACTTCTCAGAGGCTTAGTTTCTTCATGTAACTAATGGGGACCTACCTCATAGGGTTGTGTAGAGGGTTAAATGAAAGGAAGATACATGTAAAGCGCTGAGAACAGAGCCTGAAATTGGTGGCAGATGTCACTACTAATATCATTACTGCTACCATGTTACCTTGCCCACTCCACAGTCTCTCTTCATAGGTTAGTAGTCAGCAGAAAAGAAGGGCTTATTAGAGACAGATAGACAACAAGGCCCTTCTAGTGTTTACCTTCCCTAAAGTTCCCAGAGAAGGCCCTCTTGTGTATGATATGATCTGTGATCTGATTCTTATCCTGGGCAGCCCATCTCTGTGGTCTTTTTGGATTTTAATGTTCTGCCAACTTGATCATTTTCTGTCTGGCTTGTATGTATTACAGGTATGAGACGTCTCTGTTGGATTTGGTTCAATCTCTGAGTCCAAAGACTGCTTCCAAACCGCGGCCCCATCGCTCCAGAGAAGCTGGGTCATGGAATCACAGTACTTGCCGACTCAGTCCTCTGAAATCAACCTGGAACAAGACCAGGGCTGGCAGCACCCCTGAAGACCTGGAGGAGAATCAGATTCTAGAAGATATCTTTTTCATTTGACGCTGAAGCATGTGCTGCAGAATTTCCATCAGAAATGAGTGGGTGTTTTTATTTACCGATATAGGATTTTAAATTATTTAACTGTAATTGTGTCTCTCCTTTCACACGGACCTATCTCACTAGTATCCTGTTGTGTATGGAATTTAGAAATCATTCTAACAACCCAGGGTGTTTCTGATTAGACCAGTCAGTAGGTAACACATTAAGGGTGGGTGAGGGTAGAGGGCAGTAGCCTTTCTGTGCTAAGCAGAGATTAGAAAATTAACAAAGGACACATACTGCATGGCAGAGGCCATTGTTTACTCAGCCTCCTTCAAGAGTGTTTCCTTTTCAGTATTTTGCTGGAAATGTTGGGCTGTGTTTTATACACAGGGAAAACCTTTCCACTGAAAGATACCTCTGGTTTCAACATAGCCCCTTTGTAACATAAACAGTTTTGAAAACATAGACCCTTTTACCTCTCCACCCTGTTTTCTTACCACCTACCTCTTTGCAATGCAGTCAGTTAATTCTGAAGTTGGAGTCGGTGCCCTTCCCATCACAAGCAACACTGAGGGCCAATCGTGAGTCAGCCTCTGCAGTCATCAGCCTTGGCAGCTGCCCGCTCCATACCCTAGAGTGCTTAATGAGCTAGAGAGATCCACCCCCCACGCCCCAGCCCTTGGAAACTGGAATTAGATTACATAAGAGAGTGCTACCCCAGTGGAGGTGCCGGCCAAAATGCATGTCCTCCCATCTCCTTGGGTAAGTTAGAGCAGTCTCTCGGTATCTTTCCTTGATCCAAGTGTCTGTCTTATTCACCCTCATGAACTTCTGTCAGTGGCTGCAGGCTCATAGGCTTCCTGGCCTCCCCTCTTTCCCCATGAGGAGCCAGAGCTCTGGTGGACCAGGCCTTGCATGTGCTCTGCCCAAGGCCACTGTCTCATGGCCCCACAGAACCACCTCCTCTTGCCAGATAATGTTCCCCCCTGCTCTCCCACTGGGCCCCCCAGAGAAAGCCTGTGGAAGAATTACACCCAAAACCCCGATTCTCAGCTCTCCTGTCTGGCAGAGCTCTTGAGCTGGGTTGCTCTGCCTACAGAGGGCTTTAGTGGACTCTAGCAGCATCGCAAGCTGATGGGCAGTATCATGAGCCTGGTAGAGCCAGTGAAGTTAAAACTTTCCAGTCCTTGGAAGCAGGGGGGAGATGTTTATCACTCGATGACTTTATTTGGCGTAGGGGGTGTTGCTTTTCTCACTCTCCCTTTCACCAACCCCAGACGTGAACTGAGACTGTCAGTCATTGTTAGTAGCCAAGGTCAGAACATGCAGGGCAGCCTGCAATTAGTGAGACACGTGGTTTCCTTGAAGTCTTTATCAAAACTAGATTATTTCAGCCTACAGAAGCCTTCCAGAGCAGCTTCCATGCCTGGATAAATCCAGATCTCATTGTTTTTTCAGACTGGGCCCTCTCACCTCGGCCCAGCCTTCCTTCACTTGCAGCTTTTTGTCCTTTGGAGGGAGGAATATAGCCTGCCAATACTATATTCTCAATCTGAGGGAAATATCAGGTCAGAACAAACTAGCTATAGTCATTCAGTTGAAAATTATTGCAGATTACAGTCTTCTCTGAAAGTTCACCCCTGTGAAAGTAATTCAATCAGTGCCATCCCATTCTGAAAGCCTTTGGAAAATAGGCTTTTCTTGGTGTGGCAAAAAAAGGGGCGGGGGGCGGTGAAAACAAACTGAGAGCCCTTGGCCACTTTCTCAGTTAAAGTTAGATTCCTGAGCTATCTTCCTGTTGCTCCCTGTGTCATGCCCACCTTAAGTACACCCAGATCCTTCAAATCATCACAACCACACTTTCCCCTCCTGGACACCAGTGTCCCTACTGCTCTCTGGATGCCAGAAAGACCACGAAAAGGCCTGTGATGTCTTCAAGAAACTTGTTTGCCTTTACAAGAATCATAAGTAGGCTCTAAACTAAAGGCTTTGGGGGTCACATGCCACAAAATGGAGTTTAACTGCTTGCTTACCTCTCCTGAATGAGCAATCTGGAACAGCAAAAATGGATTTTCAGCAGAGCATCAATCAACCTGTTTTTCATATGCCACAGTCCCCCCCCCCCCCCCCCAGTTGCCTTTCTCTATCCTGTAGGCATTTCTTGGATGTCAGGGCAATAGGATGTGAATTTGTGTCTGGTCTAACGTCTTCATTATGAATTGAACAGTGTATGTTAACATTTCAATCTGTGTCTCACTTTGAGATCTATATATATGTATGAAAATGTTGTTGTAGAGCCTCGAGGCTTTTGTGGAGCCCGGAGGCTTAACCTAATTGCAGACTAAGCTACCAAGGGAGAGGGTCCGGCACACAGCGATCTGCCTTTTCTCTCAGTAAGCACTCCCGACAGTGACTGGGATGCACTTACCCAGCCTCCAGCCACTTCCCCAAAGCAAGGCTGGACACGTGCCGGGGTTGCTGCTGGTGTTACCACTTCCCCACCCTGCCTCCCATCATTCTAGGAGAGAAACGCCAGTCAACATTTGCAAAATGGGGAAGGACAAATGTCAACAGACACTCTTCAGTAGGGCCCAAGGTGCGTGATTTCAAAAGCCAAGTCTGCCAAGGAAAAGGTTTTCCTGGCGGTCACCCTTCCTGGAGGCACACTTGTGTTCACAAACCTGACCTCCATGGTGGGGGCTTGTCTAGAGCACCCCGAATGTCGTGGGAGGAAGAGGCTCCCTCCCCCTCCAGGGGCCCTCCTTTCCTTGACTCTGCTCTCATACGAGAGATTTGCTGGTCTCAGACGCCAGGGAGGGGCCAGGCCTGAGGAGCAGAGCCAGATGAAGACTACCATCGTTAGGGTGGGGGCTCTGGCAGACTCCCCCTAACTCACCCTCTATCCCCACCTCAGGGTATGTTATTTTTAATGTGGGCCAATGTCTCTTTTTATGAGGTTTTATGGTAATAAATTATCTGTATGGCTATTTTCCCCATGTGGTTTTGATACTGAATTGCTCCTTGAACATCCCTCATCAGAGAAGTGGAGTTTAGCTTGAAAACAAAAGCAGAGCCTTGGGTTATCATTTCACTAAGTATTTGTTAAAGCAACAGGAGCTTATAGTCAATTGAAAGAAACCCATGTCTTGTAGGTTTCCTGGCTGACTCCAGCTCATGCTTATCACGTAAACACTATGTGGTCACTAGAATGGAGGATTCAGTCTCTGTGTACTGCTGAGCCCCTTCTATGTCCCTTTTCACAAAACTGCTCAGTAAAGAACTGTCTTGGCACTTGGACACAGGAAAAATAGTCCTGGAGGAGAAAATGGCAATGCACTGCAGTAGTCTTGCATGGACAACCCCATGGACAGAGGAGCCTGGTGGGCTACAGTCCATGGAGTCACAAAAAGTCAGACACGACTTAGCGACTAAACAGCAAACAGTTGGCTTTAGGTACTGGGAAAACATCAGCGAGGGCTCGCATGGCTGAAGTGCTAAGATTTGAGATCACATCTGTGGATTCAACTAAGACAGCTAAAGGCCCTATCCTGTCCCTGCTCCCCTAGCCAGCTTGGCACCTCCCTCCGAACCAGGGGCCTTTGCAGCTGCTCCTCAGAGACAGAAATGATGAGAGCAAAGTCATCATTCAGATGGCTCCCGAGCTGAAAATGAACTAAGTAGTGTTTGACCCGACTGAAGTAAGATTATTACTCTTGAGTCTAGGAACAAGGCCTGATCCTCAGAGGAAGAATAAACACAGCGAGAGAGCCCGCTTCATAAGTTGGTAACCAGACGCACGGTTCCTTCTGAGTTTCTCAGATTTGCTATTTAAGGTGGGTTGTTCCTGAGCCCCTAGGGTTCCATTGTTCCATTCAGAACTGGGACCTTTTACCCTCTCAGGCTTCAGCCTCATAGCTCACGCACATCCAGCTCCACCACATACATGCTCAAAATTGAGCAAGTACCTGGAAAATGTGCCTGGGTCCTTTTCTGCTCTCCTCACCACAATTCCATCACCTTCCAGAGTCACAGAAGTCTGTGGCTGGATTGGACCTTAGAGCCCATAAAATCCATCACTTTGATTTTACAGATGAATAAAGTTCAGAGAAAAGTGAGCTCTCATATCCTGCCAGTGGTAGGTCTGGCCACCAAGCAAGGACCACCCCCCCCCCCACCGCCCCGCCTCCACCACTGCAGGACATCACTCCTTTGATGTATGTTCGAAGATGAACATTTTTAAGAATCTCAACTAGGATTGAACATTCCACCGCCATCTCTTGTGAGGTGAGCTTTTGTAGACTGCTTGGACCAAAGCGGGCAGAAACATAGCATGTCCTTTCTTCAGGGGATTTAGGTTGGTAACCCTCAAGGAGTGAATGCCACCGTCTAGAACTTCTTTCTGTTCATGGAGGTGGAAGCCATGGGAAGATTAAAGAAAATCCCTGGGAAAAAGCTAAATCTCTCCAGGTGGCATAATGGACATCACTGTCTTCTGTAAATAATAAAGGCTATTACAGCCCTAGTTAGGACTTCTTCTAAAAAGACAGTTGGCAAAATGAGAGTGAGGTCCACCTTTAACTGGCTGGGGGAAGTGGTAGATGTAAAACCAGTAGGAATGACCTATATCATACATTGTCAATAGGGAAGCCAAGTACTTTGACCATGACCTGCCAAAACCCAAGCTTGTCTTCATTGGTGGTCTCGGTCAGTTGAGTGGCTCCCCTGGGTCCATCATTGTGTCACATGCTGTTGGCCCCACAAAGGAAGAGAGTAACAGCACAGGTTATGGAATTAATTGGGCTTCCCTGGTGGCTCAGATGGTAAAAGAATCCACCGGAAATGCAGGAGCCCTGGATTCGATCCCTGGGTTGGAAAGATCCCCTGGAGGAGGGCATGGCAACCCACTCCAGTATTCTTGCCTGGAGAATCCCCATGGACGGGGGAGCCATGGAGTCACAAAGAGTGGGACACGACTGAGCGGCTAAACACAGCACATGGAACTAATTAGATCTTATCCAAATCTCAGTTATACTGCTTCCTAGCTGATTAATCTTAGGCAATTTATTAACCACACTAAACCTAAATTTCTAAACCTGTAAAATAAGGAAGATAATGCATGCCTCATAGGAAGGTTATAAGAGTAAAATTCAATGAGATAATATATGTGAGCTACTCAGTCATGTCCAACTCTTTGCCACTCCATGGACTATAGCCCACCAGGCTCCTCTGTCCATGGGATTCTCCAGGCAAGAATACTGGAGTGGGTTGTCATTTCCTTCTTCAGGGGATCTTCCTGACGCAAGAATCGAACCTGGGTCTCCTTCATTAAAGGCCAATTGTTTACCTTGTGAGCCTCCAGGGAAGCCCTTAATGTATGTGAAGGGCCTAGGAATAGTCCCTGACACATACAAAGTGTTTCATTAGTGGTAGCTATCATTACTATCATTTATTTCTCAGCTAACTAACAGACTAGATAGAAGACAAAGCATACATTTTAAATTAATTTTTATTGGAGTATGGTTGCTTTACAATGTTGTGCTACTTAGTGCTGTATAACTTACATGAATCAGTTATATACACACATATATTCAACTGTGTAGAGTACCTTGTGCTGAACAGTAGGTTCTCATTAGTCACCTATTTTATACATAGTTCATACTTTAAATTTTTAACAATAATAAAGCAAGAGCTCGGTTCAGTCATGTCCGACTCTTTGCAACCCCATGGACTGAAGCACACCAGGCTTCCTTGTCCATCACCAACTCACAGAGCTTGCTCAAACTCATGTCCATCGAGTTGGTGATGCCATCCAACCATCTGACCCTCTGTCATCCCCTTCTCCTCCTGCCTTCAATCCCTCCCAGCATCAGGGTCTCCAGTGAGTCAATTCTTTGCATCAGGTGGCCAAAGTACTGGAGTTTCAGCTTCAACATGAGTCCTTCCAATGAATATTTAGGACTATTTCCTTTAGGATTGACTGATAAACAAGAGTTATCTCAGTAAATTTCCCAGTGACTGGTAAACACTATAGTTTCAGATAGCAAATTGCTGGACTGAGTTTACTTAGAATTTGTGGGAGGAGGCAAAAAAGGAGGGAATTGTAACCTGGGCTTGGGAAGAACATCTAAGACGGATGGAGGGTGGGGAGAGATGTGGTAGGTGGGAAGATACAGAAGCTGAATGCTCACTGGTGAGAAAGCTCAAGATGTGTTTTGAAAGAATGCCTTGGTGGTCCCAGCTAGTAGTTGAGGTTCCAGACAAGAACACATGGGCCTGCACTGAGAGAAACAGGCCAGGCCCAAATTGTGAAGACTGCGGGATGCCAGGCACTGGAGTTCCATCCTTCAACAAAAAGCCGTGAACTATTTTAGAATCACTTGTTCAGAAATACCCACCGTGCAGGGGTGTCAGGCTCTACGGGGCGCGGGGGCGTGGGTAGGAAAGGGGAGGAAGGACACCGGCACTGAGTGCCTGCTGAGTGCTGAGCAAGGTCTGTAGATGCCTTACCTCATTTAATCCTAAACCTTGGGCGGCAGTATCCCACTGTTAGAGATAAGGAAACTGATCTTGGAGAGGTTAGGCCTCAACTGCTACACTGTGGAGCTAGAAGGGGCCTGGGAGACAACTGTCAAGTTCTATGGGTGTACTTCTTGTTCCATACAAGCCTTCCTCTGGCCTAAGCAGGGAGCACTTTAGGCAGAGACAGCTGTTGCACAGGTCAGATGAGGTTCTGGGAGACCTGTCACTCCATCCTAGGATTGGACAGAAGACTATAGAGTGGAGATGCTGCTATTAGGATCAGGCTTCCTAATACCACCTCCCAAGATTGGACCGTGGGACAGCCCACCCAGAGGAGAGTTGGGACAGCAGATCAGACAACCTAGGATTCATGTCGCTTGCCAGGGACTGAGTTGGAAAGAAAGACCTTGAATGCAGTACTTAAATCAACCTTGCCCTGTTGAGAATGTGCACAAAATGAAGTCAGATTGCCCCTGGCTGGAAAGATAAATTACAGAGCATTAAGGAGGAAGTGATGAGCATGGGACACAGAAAAAAGTCAGAACTTGCTCCATTGGAACTCGCTTCATGGAAACACTGGATGGGAGGGTTGATAAGATGCTGAACCCCAGTAGTGGCAACAGTGATATCAAAGAGGAAAATCTTACAGGAAAATAAGAAATTTCTACGACTCCTCATACTATGCTAAAGGGAATGTGAAATGGTACAGCTGTCTTGGAAAACAGTCTGTAAGTTCCTCAAAAAGTTAAACATAAAGTTACCATATGACTAGCAATTGTACCCCTAGGTATAGACCCAAGAGAAATAAAAACGTTGTTTAGTCGCAAACTCATGTCCCACTCTTAAAGTCTTGTCCGTCTTTTTGCGGCCCCATGGACTGCAGGGTGCCAGGTTTCCCTGTCCTTCACTATCTCCTGGAGCTTGCTCAGACTTATGTCCATTGAGTCGGTGATGCTATCCAACCATCTCATCCTCTGTTGCCCCCTTCTCCTCCTGCCCTTAATGTTTCCCAGCACCAGGGTCTTTTCAATGAGTCAGCTCTTCATATCAGGTAGCCAAAGTATTGTAGCTTCAGCTTCGGCATCAGTCCTAATGAACATTCGGGGTTGATTTCCTTTAGGTTTGACTGCATTTGCCCTCATTGGAGTCCAAGGGACTCTCAAGAGTCTTCTCTAGCACCACAATTTGAAAGCATCAGCTCTTCCGAACTCAGCTTTCTTTATGGTCCAACTCTCACATCTGTGCATGACTATTGGAAAAACCATAGCTTTGACTATATGGACCTTTGTCAGCAAAGTGATGTCTCTGCTTTATAATTTGCTGTATAACTTTGTCATAACTTTCCTTCCAAGGAGCAAGCATCTTTTAATTTCATAGCTGCAGTTGCCATCCACAGTGATTTTGGAGCCCAAGAAAATAAAATCTGTCACTGCTTCCACTTTTTCCCTTCTATTTGCCGTGAAGTGATGAGACCACATGCCATGATCTTCATTTTTTGAATGTTGAGTTGTAAACCAGCTTTTTCACTGTCTTCTTTCACCTTCATCGAGAGGCTTTTAGATCCTCTTTGCTTTCTGCCATTAGAGTGGTATCATCTGCGTATCTTGATTTCAGCTTGGAGTTCATCCAGCCCAGCATGATGTACTCTGCATATAGGTTAAATAAGCAGGTGACATGTACAGCCTTGACACACTCCTTTCCCAATTTTGAACCAGTCCGTTGTTCCATGTCCAGACCTAACTGTTGCTTTTTGACCTGCATACAGGTTTCTCAGGAGGCATGTAAGGTGTTCTGGTATTCTCATCTCTTTAAGAATTTTCCAAAATTTGTTGTGATCCACACAGTCAAAGGCTTTGGCATAGTCAATAAAGAAGAAGTAGTATTTTTTCTGGAATTCTCTTGCTTTTCCTATGATCCAATGGACATTGGCAATTTGATCTCTGGTTCCTCTGCCTTTTCTAAATTCAGCTCAAACATCTGGAAATAAAAACATAGGTCTACAGAAAATTTTTTTCATGGATATTCACAGCAGCATTATTTATAATAACCAAAAGGTAGAAACAACCCAAATGTCTATTAGCTGATTAATGAATAAACAAAATGTAGCATATGGACACATGGAATATTTGGCAATAAAAGGGAGAGAAATGCAACCTGCAACATGAATGAACCTTGAAAGCATAAAGCTAAGTAAAAGAGACCAGTCAAAAAGACCTCGTATAGTATGATTTCATTTACATGAAATGTCCAGATGGGCAGAGCCACAGGGACAGAGTCTATTAATGGTTGCCTAGGGTGGTAGGGGATGGGGGTAATGGAGAATGACTGCCAAAAAGTGTGGGATGTCTCTTAGGGTGATGAAAACATTCTAAAAATTTATTGTGATGGTTGCATAACTGTGACTATACTAAAAAACCACTGACTAAACTGTACTTTTTAAATTAGTACATTATATGGTATATGAATTAGATCGCATAAAGCTACCACAAGAGAAATGTCCTGGGGCATTGGTTACTGGGTGGCAAGGAGTGCTGGAAAGTCACAAGCAAACACCTCATCTCCAAGGCTCTGAAATGACTTGAGTGAAAGCTTCGATTTGTGAGGTGTTGGGGAGAGCAATGCATCCACAACTGCTCATCTTAGAAATCAGCTTGTGAAGGAAGGAGAGACCAGAAGAGCTGATGGAAGAGAAAGTTCGGACGAGCTACAGGGAGCTTTTCTAAGTTAGAGGGGCCTCCCCTTGATTCCCAGACTGGTCCCCCAAGGTGTTACCAAGAATCCACGAGCAATTTTCATGATTTGAGAAAGACTGATGGAAACCTTCTGTGTCTGCGGAGAAAAGCTGCTCAGGCCATCTGTATTACTTCTTTACGTTGTAATTAATAAATAAGTAATCTTTATTACTCCTTTATGTTGACCTGGAAATCACTCTGTCAGGGTGTGATACCCTTGGTTTTTGTTGGGGGGGGTCACCTCTGATTTGTGGCATATCTTTATCACAACGCATGAATCTGTGCTTAATAAACATGCATATAAATCTATATATGCGTTTCAGGAAACTGTTTCCCTACATGGGGTGCATGGGGGAATCATCAGAGGAGCTCCCTGGAGATGCAGAATTCAGGGACTGCTAGTAACAGGAGAGAACCAAGCCAT
This sequence comes from Odocoileus virginianus, assembly GCF_023699985.2. Taxonomy (NCBI): domain Eukaryota; kingdom Metazoa; phylum Chordata; class Mammalia; order Artiodactyla; family Cervidae; genus Odocoileus; species Odocoileus virginianus. The sequence continues at coordinate 37,494,520 of NC_069695.1, forward strand.
GGATGGGAAGAAACTGTGATAGGGGACAAAAATAACGTCACTGCAGGGTGATGATGCAGAAGGGGCAGAAAGAGCCAGGGAAGAAGGACTGGAAAGGGAGGAATGTGTACAAAACCTCAGGCTTGTGGAGTAGAGGCCAGTAGGTGTGCCAGGAAAGCCTCAGAAACTCATGAAGCTCTTCCCATGGGCCAGACTCAGGGCTGGGCCCTGAGGGTCTTATTCAGTGGCCTCTTCATACTTTAAAAAAATTACTGCATGGGGTTCTTCTTGTAAGTTACCTCAAATCCTTAATGGAATGAGACTAGGCACACATCTGTGCACACCTAAAATTTGAGGGTGATGTCATTGGCACCAATAATGCAATTGTTTTAACAAGACTTACCCAAGGTCGTCAGAACATCAAGTAGAGCATCCCAAGTAAATAGAGCGCAGACTTGGAAACAGGATTGGGAGGGTCATTTCTCACATCTCTGCCCTCCTACCCTCAGTCTCCAAGTAGCCCCGAGTCCTGCTACTTAGCGGCCTGCCCACTGCTCACTTTTCTAGTACAATGGTCTGTTCGTTGACTTTCCTGTCCAGTGGCCCAGATTCACCCTTACACGTGTGACTTCACCTTTCTCTGCTTCACTCTTATCTTTAAATGGAGATCACAATGGAACCTACCTCGCAAGGTTATTGTGAAGGTTAAATAAACGAATGTCTGGAGAGCGCTTGGCAGGAAATAAATCAGTGCCCAGGGAGGGTAACCTGTTATGACTATCCTCCAGAAAACTACCAGGGTTGTCATCACATCACAGCCTGGCTTACGTGAGAGGTAGTTTTCTATCGCCCTTTGAGAGCCTGGACTTCGAGCACAACGCACAAGGCTCTTGGTGATTTGGCTCGCTGCAGTCTGAAGACCTCCAGTCCCCTTTTCCCGCTCTCTCTAGACTTCTGGGCTCCAACCACCGTGAGTTTCCCTTAGTGCCTGAAGGCACTGTAATGTTCGTTTCCCGACCTTCTTAGGAGCTCTCTTGACCCTTGTACACGCATCGGCCCTGTGTACGCAGTGGCACTGTGCTGGGTTGCCTGTGTATCTGATTCCTCCTGTAGACAAAGGCTGCATGACGGCCAGACTAGGATGTCAGTCTCCTTCATCAATGACGCCCCAGAGCTCAGCATGGCTGCTGGCACCTGCAGGCTCTCAGTCCTTGTTTCTCAGCTAGATGGACAGGGAAGGGGCTGGGAGGGAGGATGGGTAGGAGGGAGGGAGGGATGACATGAAACAGAGCTGTTTCCAAAGTCCAGCCCTTTTGGCACTTTTCCAGGCTGCTCGCAACTCTCACGAGGGAGAGTGGGGCCTGGGACGCCGCCACTGCACCCCCAGACTGACGAGCCTTTTCTTTCCAAAAGAAATCTGAGATTTGTAACTTCCCGGCCTCAAGTCCAGAGAAGTCTGCAGTGGCTGTGGGTCAAGGAGCACACCCCTGAAAGAGACACCCCAGCTTCTCGGCACCTCACCCGCATCCCTTTCTACCTCCCCTCCCTCCCTGCATTCTGCTCCCCTTGCCACCCGCAGCCTTTGGGCATCTCCCGAAGACACACTGCTTCTTCCTGCCTGTGTGACTTCGGAGCCCCTCGCTTTCCGATGGATCTTTCCAGACTGGCCTCCGCTGTCTCTGCCGCCATGTTTTCCTGACTCCTCACCCCCAGGCAACAGTATCGACTCCTTTCCGCTGCAACTGTGCCTGGAGAGCTTTTGTTACAGCCCGCCTTCCAGCTGGGCTGTATTGTTCTGTGTTCTGCTTATCCGCCTGTTGGAATGTTAAGTGTCCAAATGCAGCCTACAGTGACTGCTTGTGAGCTATATACATTTAAGTAAGCTACTTATATCCACTAAGCCTCCCACATGAAAATTTATAGGATTGTTTTGTAAAAATGGAGATGCTATCCCTCCCTTACAAGTTTGGTGCCTGGCCTGCTGACCTAGCCCTGGAAACCAGCCCAGGGGAAAGCCAGACGATCAGGCCAAACTGTCCATGAATGTAGAGCAGGCAGGGAGTCCGGAGGAGCCCGAGGAGGCTCGAGAGGGGGCTCCTTGGAAGAGAGGGAACCGGGAGGCCCAGGAGGGAAGTGCTCTGTTGGATTTGTGAGCAGTAGAAGAGGTGGCTGGCTCGAAGCCCGGCCTCGTCTGAGATCTGGACAGGGCGTTGGCGCTGGCCTCTCCCGCCCCTCCTCCAGAGTCCACAGCCGCCGACCGTGCCCGGCACGTGGCTGGCACTGCCGCAGAGACCACAGCCGTGATCTGGGCTGCCGGGAGGCCTGGGGCCCGCTGGGCGGCACACGTGCTGCAGTTGTAAACTTTGTCCTTCTCTTCTCCATATTTTAGCCACTTCCCAAGTGGCGCTAGTGGTAAAGAATCCGCCTGCCAATGCAGGTGATGTAAGAGACACGGGTTCAATCCCTGGGTCAGGAAGATCCCCTGGAGGAGGAAATGGCAGCCCACTCCAGGATTCTTGCCTGGAGAATCCCATGGACAGAGGAGCCTGGCAGGCTACAGTCCATGGGTCGAAAGAGTCGGACATGACTGAGCGACTTCACCACCACCACCAGGTTCTGCCGGGGTTTGCCTGGTGCTGAGGGGAAGTCACTCCCCGCCTCGTGTGCTGCCAGTGGAAACAGGATGAACCCCAGGCTGGGTTGGTGGCGTTCCCCTCCCAGCTGGAAGTGATTTAAGCTTGTTGGATTTATATAACACTGAGGAACGGTAAACTGTGTAAATTTGCTATGTTTTCCAGGGACAGTTATTTATGGAGGGGCATTTTTAACTCAAGTGCAGAAGTGTTAAATCATTATAATAAATCCATGCTATTCAGACTTTCTTACATTGTAATAAATTTTTTCTAAGCATGAATGAGAAGATCCATGCTTCCTCTAATATACCATTATGTATTTCTTCTCAAAATGACACAGCTTACTATATCAACTTGGAGAATAATAGATTTACTGACTTGGAGGGGGAAAAAAATGTTGAGTAGCAATGAGTCTGAGAAGGGACTTGGGAGCGTGACCCCCAGGCTGACTTCTCTCGCGTCTCTGCTGGCTTCTTCCCCAGCCACGTGCAGCCACAGCAGGGGAAGACCTGGCTGGGGGCGCCTCCCCGCGAGCTCCTGGCTGAGCCTTTGAACAGAGAGATTCAGCCAGAAATCCAGTCGCCTTCTGTTCTGTCCTGTCCAAAGGGAGGTGTGGGGATGAGGCTCTATGAGAAATGAAAGCTCTCTCCCTATGATGTGAAATCCCTTCCAGAAGCATCAGTCTGGCTAGAGAGCTCCCCTGCCCACAGTCCTCTCATCACCTGCCTCACCCCGCTCCTCACCTGGATGCCTAACTGGACCAGAGGAGTCACAGCTTTCATCAGATTCTCAAAGGACCTTAGAATCCAAAGAATTCAGGAATCACAGGTCTTCAGGAAACTCAGAAGCATCTTTATCCACTAGGTACCAGACAAAGTCCAATGGCGTGGTCCCGGCAGCACCCGGGAACTATGTCAAACTGCAGTTAACGCGCTCAGAGGTGGATGCAGGCCCAGAGGCCTGAACGGCAGCCCCTGGGACGGGGACTTCCGACAGCATTTCCCAGAATATAAGATTTTACTGCTGAGCAAGGGCTGGAAGGAAGAAAGGAAGATGCCCTGGACCGAGGAAGAGTGTCAAAAGCATGGAGACAGAGACCTCCAAGGTAAGTGAGCTCATGGACAGCCTTGGAGGCTAGTTGTGGTGGTTAAGCTTGGAGAGCAGCAGGGCCCAGTGGAGAGAGACCAGCTGAGATTCCAGTATGCAGCAAGAGCTTCCCGTTTACCCAGGGCTCCGCCGGAGGCTGGACTTCAGGTCTTAGCTGTGCCGCCAAAACTGTGAGACACGTGCAGTTTTCTTCACCAGTGCAAATCAGTGCCTGACTTGCGAGATGTAGACAGCGCACACCTGCACAGCCGGCTCACAGATGACGTGGGGATACAGCGAAAGGATGCTTGGGTATCTGTTGGGTGAACAACTGTGAGGCACTTCCTAAACATCAGGTGCTTTTATCATTTATCTGATGGCTGGTAAGGGGCGATGGGCCCTCTGAAGTGTGGAGACCTGGGGCTTTCATGACAACCAGGCAAAGCTAGCCCAGCCTGCTCCCTACCCGGCGCTTACCTGCGCCCGCCACCACCCCAGGCGGTGCTCCCAGCCCTCTTCTCAGCCTCCAGGAGGACAGCCCACTGGACACCTGCCCGTTTCAGAATGCTGTTTACCTCCATCTCTCTCCACAGCTTGGGCTGCCTTCCCCAGAGTTGGGACTGTGCTCTCATCACCGCCTCATACCCTTGTGCAGAATCGGACCCTGGCCTTGAGGATGGTCCAGAGAAGACTGAGTCAAGAATGGTTCCGGAGTGGGGACCCTGGAGCTGTGGTCCATATACCTCCATCAGGGGCGCCTGCAAGCTGCCCACAGCCCTTCCTTCTCCCCTCCCGTCTCCTCTCTCCACCTCTAGGATTTTCAAATCTGTCCCTTCTCTCTTCAGAACTAAAGATGTGTTTCTTGCTTTGCTAATCAGGGTGTTCCTGAGGATGGGGGTGGGAATAGGCACCCCCAGGAGCCAGGACGGGGTAGCAGAAACCACGGTGGCCCCATCTCACCACCCATGACACGCACTGCTCACGTCCATGTTGGAGGGTCTGTCCTTTCAGATTCCCAGGGGAGTAAGGGTAAGTGGTAAGGGAGGGGGCGCGGGGGGTGGTCCCTGCAGCACCCAGTCTAGATGGCTGACAGCTCTCAGGCTGACCCAGCTGATGGTCAAACTGGCCACATTTTTTTTTCAAACATTTTATTTTGAAGTCAGACCTACAGAAAAGTTTTAGAAATAATACAAAGAATTCCTGTACATGAACACCCTTCACCCATATTCCCCAGGGTTAACATTTTAACTCAGATTCACTCTATCTCATACATATATAATGCATATATCTCATACATGTATTATTACTTTTCTGAAATATTGGAGAGTAAATTGCAGACCGACTACTCTTCCTTCCCCTAATAATTCAGCATGTATTTCTTAAAAACAGGGACATTCTCTTCCATACCCACAGGACAATGATTGAAATCAAGAAATTAACATAAATAGAGCACTATTTTCTAATCTGCAGACCAGATTTAAATTTTGCCAATTTTCCTTTTTTTTTTTTTTAATTTTTTAAAGTTTCCTTTCCTCAAATATCTTTCTGACAAAAGGAAAACAAAATCTAGCCAGGATACAGTCTATGATCATAAGTTGCATTTAGTTGTCATGTCTCTTTAGATGAGTACAAACTACTTATTTTGTAGGATGTCCCCAGTTTGGACTGGTTTGCTTTCTTGTGACCAAATTCAGGTCTGCATTTTCAGCAAGAATTAAATGATGTCATGTCATTCTCAGTAATCATACCGGGAGGCCCATGATAGCTATTTCATTCCAGGTGGTACTAACTTTGATCACCAGGTTAAGATGATGTCTGCTGCATTTCTCCACTGTAAAGTCACTTCCTTTCCTGTGTAACTTATAAGTATCTTGTGTGTGAGTCAGGAAGGGCATTACCTGAGACTAAGTAAATACTATTTCTCACCTACCCTTGACCCAGGAGTTTCAGCAATCAATGGTCACATGCCACTTTTTTTTCCTTTTTTCCAAACTTGCTTTTTGTTTGTTTTTTAATTAATTTATTTTAATTGGAAGATAATTACTTTACAGTATTGTGATGTTTTTCACCATACATCAACATTAATTGGCCACAGGTATGCCTGTGTCCCCCATCCTGAACCCCCCTCCCCCCTCCCTCCCCACCCCTGCCTCTGGGTTGTCCCAGAGCACCGGCTTTGGGTGCCCTCCTTCATGCACTGAACTCGCAGCGGTCATCTATTTTACATATCGTAATATATATATCTCAATGCTATTCTCTCAAATCATCCACGCTCGCCTTCTCCCACAGAATCCAAAAGTCTGTTTTATACATCTGTCTCCTTTGCTGCCCTGCATGTAGGACCATCGGTTTTGTCTTTCTAAATTACATATATGTGTATTAACATACAATATATGTCTTTCTCTTTCTGACTTACTTCACTCTGTATAGTAGGCTCCAGGTTCACTAGAACTGACTCAATTGTGTTCCTTTTTATAGCTGAGTAATATTCCATAGTGTATATGTACCACAACTTCCTTATCCATTCATCTGTCGATGGACAGCTAGGTTGTTTCCATATCCTAGCTATTGTAAACAGTGCTGCAATGAACATTGGGGTACATGTGTCTCTTTCAATTCTGGTTTCCTCAGAGCATATGCCCAGCAGTGAGATTGCTGGGTCATATGGCAGTTCTAGTTCCAGTTTTTTAAGGAGTCTTCACACTGTTCTCCATAGTGGCTGTACTAGTTTGCTTTCCCACCAACAGTGTAAGGTTCCCTTTTCTCTACACCCTCTCCAGCATTTATTGTTAGTAGACTTTTTGATGATGGCCATTCTGACTGGCGTGAAATGATACCTCATTGTGGTTTTGATTTGCATTTCTCTAATAATGAGTGACATTGAGCATCTTTTCATGTGTTTATTAGCCATCTGTATGTCTTCTTTGGAGAAAGATCTGTTTAGGTCTTTTGCCCACTTTTTGATTAGGTTGTTCATTTTTCTGGTATTGAGCTGCATGAGCTGCTTGTATATTTTGAAGATTAATTCTTTGTCAAACTTATTTTTAATTGAAAGAAAATTGATTCAGGATATTGTATTGGCCTCTGCCATACATCATCATGAGCCAGCCATAGGTATACATGTGTCCCCTCCCTCCAGAACCTCCCTCTGACCCCATCCCACCACTCTCAGTGTTACAGAGCCCCGGTTAGAGTTCCCTGAGTCATACAGAAATTTCCCATTGCTTATCTAGTTTACATATGGCAGGGTATGTGTTTCCATGTTACTATATCCATTCATCCCACCCTCTCCTTCCTCCCTGCCTCCCATGTCCATAAGTCTGTTCTCTGTGTCTGCATCTCCACTGTTGCCCTGTAAATATGTTCATCAATACTATCTTTCTAGATTGCATATATATGCATTAATATATGATATTTGTTTTTTTCTGACTTACTTCACTCTGTATAATAGGCTCTAGGTTCATCCACCTCATTAGCATTGACTCAAATGCATTCCTTTTTATGGCTGAGTAATACTCTATTGTATATATGTACCATAGTTTCTCTATTCATTCATCTGATGGACATCTATGTTGCTTCCAAGTCCTAGATATTGTAAATAGTGCTGCAGTGAACACTGGGGAACAGCTACACGCCATTTAAATCCTTAGTCTTCTGTTGTGTTCCCACCACCCTCTTTGACGGTCCCAGTGCTAGGAGACAGGCTGGAAAAGGAGACAATTATTGTCCTCAGGACCTTCAGCTGGAGAGGGAGCTAAGGACTCAGAGCATCACAGAACAGTGTAAACAAGGGCCAGTGAAGTGTCTCCACCTTGAGGGCAGCAGGAGGTCAGGAAATAGGTGCTTAGTTGGAGCTGGAGACCTCTGAAGCAGATGGAACCTGAACCAAGGGCGGGAGAATCTGAATGATCAGAAACTTGGGAAAACAGGAGACTCTGTGTCCATAAACCATCTCTGAGGGCCCCAATAGGGCCAGAATCCCAGGAGGGTCCCTGTCATCTCTGGAGCTCCCCGGGTACTAAGAAGACCAGAACCACCAGGCTTCCTTGTGTTTCCTGGTCAGAGTTGGCGAAGCTGAGGCACAGGGACTTGCCAAGAGGGCACAGGTGTGGGGTGCTTTGGGAGGGCTCCTGGGAGGCAGCTCCCCACCCCCGCCACTCTACGCCTCTTCTCATTCATTCAGCAAGCATCACTGAGCACTGACTATGTGCCGGACACTGAGTTCAATGCTAAAAGTACAAAATACTCTCAAGTAGTTCTTGATTAAAGGGGATGCTGCGGGCCCAGAGGCCTCGTCAGGTCCCCCAGCTCGCAGGACAGAATGGCAGGGGTCCTCTACCCAGCTGAGAGCAGAGCGGAGTGGCGGGTAAACCCTGCCCTCCCTGTGCAGTCATCTCCTCCAGGTGCTTCTCATGTTGAGAGCTTGGCTCAGGGCACTCGGGCCTTCCCTCCTCTGCACCCCCTCTTTCCACTCCTAGCACTTAGCAGAGAGCTCTGGACACAAAGGGACTGGGCTGAGTCCTTGAGATCCACCCAGGATACCTCGCTTTGCAGAGGAAGAAACTAACACGGAGGTCTGAGATTTTTCCATGCCGGTCCTGTCTCCACGCCTCTGCCCTGTGGTTAGGCTGCCTGTCTTTGTTTGAGGCTTAGAAATACAGTCAGAGGCTTCTGCGTGAAGACTTCTTACACCTGTGCCTTGGAAAGGTAGCCCCCTCCAAAGTCATACGGTGATTATAAGCCTGGGACCTGCTATCTGGGACTGGGCTCAAATCCCAGCTCTGTCAAACCAGGTGACTTGCAGCACGTCGCTTAAGCCCATCTGTAAAACGGGGTGTAGGCTGGTTGGGAAGGTTGCCTGGGATGGTGTCAGTGAAGTAGCCAGGATGCTGCCTGGTCTATCAGTAATGGCTTCTTTTTAGACAAGGCCCTGTGTCTTCCCCAGCATGTTCCCCGCTTACCTGAGGCATCTTGCAGCTCTTTAGCATGTCTGGGGCCCTTTGTTCCTCCATAACCCTCTCCCTCGGGGTCTGTGTAACCCCGGCTCACCCTGCAACACTGAGCCCAAGTGTCTCCTCCTCACTAGTCTGGCTACTGGCATTGTCTCATCAGGGCTACCCCGGGGCCCCTGCACAACTCACCAGGCTGGCCTGCAGCCATCTTTACCAGTCAGGGAACCCGTGGGAGGGGACATTGCAGCTGATTTTGAAGCTGGGATCCACTACTTGCTTGCAGTGTGATTTTGTTTTTAAACTTCTGTATTGTGGTATAGCCAATTAACGGTGTTGTGTTAGTTTCAGGTGAACAGCCTGAAACTGTTGAGGGGGGACTCAGCCGTACATATACATGTATGCATTCTCCCCCAAGCTCCCCTCCCCTCCAGGATGCCACACAAGATTGAGCAGAGTCCCATGCGCCATGCAGTACTTCCTCGTTGGCGATCCATCTAATACAGAGCAGCAACTTGCAGTGTGATTTGCAGCAAGTTGTTTACCTTCCCAAGCCTCTGGTTGTTCATCTCATAGCACCTTACAGGATGATGTCCGGGATTCAAGGGCACGCCCACAACACACCTGGCCTTGTGCCTGGAAGGTGCCTGCATGTGTAGTCTTCATCACCGCACCCCCGGTCCTTAGCACTGAGTGGGCACTGGATGTGTGCACTTGGTTGGGTTCTAAAGGAACAAATACACTCCCAACCCAAGGTGATTTGCATTTTTAAAAAGAGCAGAACTAATTAAGGCCCTAGCCTCACCCAAAGTAAAAGGCCTAATGACAGGGTCTGAGGTCCTGAGCAGGGCAGGAGAGCAGCAGGGCAGGGGTGTGGGGTCTGCCCTGTGGCCCTCACGCTGGTTTCCAGGGGCTGCCTGTGCAGAGCGAAAACACCCCACAGGAGCCTTGCTTCCGAAGCCCCTTGCTTCCGAGGCCCCCCACGAGGGCCCTGAGTAGGGGGCAGAAGGGAGGTGGGTGGACAGCACCCAGCTGCCCTGGATTTCCTGCCACCCTAATGCCCAGAGCTGAGCCCCAGGACGAGGTGGGAGAGAAGGGCAACGGCCAAGAGGGTTCATGTGGAGACTCTGGAGACGAGGGGCATCTTTGTGCCTTAGTGGAGTCAGGCACCTTCAGAAATGGTCACAGTTTCCCCTTGATTTGGAGTGATGGTGAACCAATTTGCATTTATCTTTAACAACCTGTGTATAGTTTTATCCAGAGTTTAGTGTGCTGGGGAAAACCAAGCTGACACAGCTCAAAAGGGTTTTGAACTTCAGGTAGCAGCATAAAATGTTAATAAATGCTCCATTTATTTCCATTTACTTTCCTCTCCTTGTTAATAATAAAAGCTAACCAGGCCTTTGGGGTTCTCCTCTCTCCCTCCACTGTCCCCACCATCAGGGGGGAGGGGTACCTATACAAGCACTGGGCCAGCCCAGACAATCCAGGAGGGCAGGGAAGAAAAGGACTGGCACCTATGTCAATAGAGGTGATGCCATTTCCTAAAGGTAAAATTAATATTATTGAGGAAAAAAAGGAGAAGGAGGGACAGGAAAAGAGAGACACGAGAGAAGGGTTGGAGAGGAGCAACTGTGCAGAGAATTTACAAGCAAGGGAGACAAGACACGGAGACTGAGCCCAGCTCTGCAGACAACCCTGGGCTGGAACCCCGACACTGGGTCATCTCCGTGGGGACTTAACCTCTCAGAGCCTGGTTCCGCATCTGTCAGATAGGGGTGATAACAGCAGCCTCAGAGAATTGGATGAGATAATAAGCAGCTCTTCACAGTGTCTGGCTCAGGACAAGTGCCTCAGCAGTGACGGCTCCCCCATGCCTCAAAGGGATGCGCCCCGCTGATGAGTGTGCTGGAAAGGACCTGGTTCCCCTACTCAGCCAGAGGCTTCTAAGCAACCCCACGCCTGGGCTCACTTCCTGGGAATCCCACCAGCCAGCTTCGGGCCTGGGAACAGCACTGCCAGACTCTGGGTCTCTTTACTGATAACTGAGTTCCTTACACCAATGCACACACATCTGCACCCTAAAGACCAAGGTAAACAAGACATCTGGTAATACTGGCTACCTTTGGAGACAGGAACGGGTGACTGGATTCAGGGGTGGAAAGACTTTTTATCATACGCTTTTTCATATTTTTTGAATCTTAAAATATATCTTATGTTATCTATTCCAAAAACTAGATAAAATTTTTTAAGCACAAAGACCAAACTAACATGCAGCCTGAGGCCCTGTGAACCGGGAGAGGATGCCTGCAGACACTGACAGCCACAGTGGTCTTGGGGAGGCTCATGGGGAAAAGAAAGCGCAGAGAGAGAGGAAGGGGCAGAGGACCATCCGTGAATAGGGATCCCCAGGAAGGTGGGTGAGCAGTGAGAGACAGAGAGGTGTGCACCTGAACATGACAAATTCTCTGGGGGCATCACAGGCTCACTGAACTCAGAGAAGATGATGGGAAGTGGTCTGGTACCAACTTCAAGCTCACTTGGTTCGGACGTGAATTGTCAGTGGAATGGGACTAAGGGAAGGGAAGGAGGAGGGGCTCAGAGCCTGAATTATTCATTCTGAGTATTTGCACTATTCAAGAATTTACAGCTTGGGACGGGGCATGGTTGTGTGTGGCTTTGTCTTCTTTACTCCTTACAATTCTTGGGGGTGGGGGTGTATAGGTATCCCCATTTCAGAGATAAGGAAACTGAGGCTCAGGGAGGTTAGGTCAGTTTTCCAAAATGAAACCAGAGGTCTACGCATCTCTTCAAAGTCCATGCCTTTTTCACTCTGACATGCAGTCTCCCACCCTCCTCCTGGTCTGGGCAGATCGTGGCTAGATGTCCACAAAGATACAACCTAGGATAGAGATGATCAGGGTTCCCTGAAGAGATGAGGAGCTAGGTTAGTGTGAGGGAAAAGAAGTTGGGGTGATAAGGAGGGCTCTGGGGTGCTGGCTGTCCACTAGCCAGGCCTGGGAGCCTGGGATCAGGGAGAGCTAAAGACCAGAGACTGATGGGGTGAGGGAAGACCTACAGGGAGAAGGGAGGACAGCTTAGGGAAATAGGAGGGGCAGTAGAAAGAGAAAGCTAGAAAGTAAAAAACTGACATTCAGCCGAGAAGAAAGGGAGTGTCGGCTACCCACTCATTCCAACTGTCCTCTTATTCCTTTAAAGAGTTTGCAGAACACCTACCTCTTTGGAACACGCTTTCAGTTGCCTGCAATTTGTCCTTCCTTCCTTCCTTAACTCATTCATCCCTGCAGGCAGTGGATCAACATGGCCTGAACGTCTAGCTGACTAGAGTGAACAGTCGATGGAAGGTATGATATTGATGGTAGCTAATAATTTCTGTTTGGGGGAACTCCACTTTGGGAGAGAGACAAATGGCACTCACACCAAGGCTGATGCTGCCACTTCAGGCAGGGCTGGGGCCATGACTGTGCTGCCCAGATGTCCCCTTACCATCTTACTCAGCTGGGAAATGTCCATTTGGGTTCAACAGGGTGTAATTCAAACACTGGCCCTGCAGACCTCGTGCCAGGAGGAGCTGCAGATTCACGTGGTCTGGGGGCAGCAGAACATGGAAGATGGATGTTGGACTTGGAGGCATGCGTGTGGGTAGGAAAACTCTAGGATATCCATGTGTGGCTGTACCAGTGCCCTGTGTGAGGAGTGGGTGGGACCCAGCTCAGAATAGGGACAATGTTGGATCTTTATAGAAACCCAGAAGGAGATGAAGTGTGAAGTGAAGTGAAAGTCGCTCAGTCGTGTCCATCTCTTCGCGACCCCATGGACTATACAGTCCATGGAATTCTCCAGGCCAGAATACTGCAGTGGGTAGCCTTTCCCTTCTCCAGGGATCTTCCCAGCCCAGCGATTGAACCCAGGTCTTCCGCATCACAGGCGGATTCTTTACCAGCTGAGCCTGCAGGGAAGCCCAAGAATACCAAAGTGGGTAGCTTATCTCTTCTCCAGCGGATCTTCCAGACCCAGGAATAGAACTGGGGTCTCCTGCATTGCAGGTGGATCCTTTTTACCAACTGAGCTATGCGGGAAGCCCAAAGGAGATGGAAGCTACTAACTCAGTGTGTGTGTGTGTTAGTCACTCAGTCGTGTCTGGCACGGTGACCCCACAGACTGCAGCCCGCCAGGCTCCTCTGTCCATGGAATTCTCCAGGCAGGAATACTGGAGTGGGTTGCCATTCCCTTCTCCAGGGGATCTTCCTGACCCAGGGATCAAACCTGAGTCTTCTGCATTGCAGGCAGATTCTTGACTGTCTGAGCTACTGGGGACGCCAGAGGTCTCAGTGAACATTCTTCTCATATTAACATTGCACAGAAAGCAAGGGAAAGAGAGGAGGAAAGAGAAAAGTGAGAGAGAAGGTATGAGTGCAGGAGGGTGGATGAAGAGCAGAGAGGCCTTTGAAAGTGCTGCCAGGGCAGGGGCTGGAGGGAGGCCGGGGCACCACTGCCCACCTGCGCGTGGGGCTGGGAGAGGCCACAGGGAGGCCCCAGGCTTACACAGCAGGGGCACAGCGGCCCGACAGGCCAGAGCGTGTCAGGGCGGCTTCGACAACACTGAGGGGAAACAGGGGTGTCTGCCAATGAAATGACTTGATAACTGGGATTTTCTTCAAAATAATCAGGAAATCGATGCATGTTAAAGCTAAGCGCTGTGTACACAGGGGGCTGCTATGCAAGTATCTCTATTTCCATTATGTGTGAAATACACAGTTTATAAGAATAAACAAAAAATCTTTAAAAAAAAATAGGAATCGGTGAAGGAATCACACACTGCAGGTAGAATATAGCCGACCCTCCATATCCACGGAGGAAGAACCCACAAAAGCAGAGGCCCGACTGTCCTGGGCCATTTTGAGCATCCACAGACTTTGCTTATCTGTGGGGGTCGGGGAACCCATGCCCTGAAGATTCCAAAGGATGACTGTACTACCAGAGGGACAGAAACCGTAGAATATAAGCAGAAATGAATGAGAACCATGTCTTGGGTTTTCTTAAATAACACTGCAAATCAGGGGTTCTTAACCAGGGGGTGACGGATGGGCTGTGGGACCCCTGAACTCCCTGTAATCATGTGCAAAGTGATCCAAGAGTTTGCAGCAACTTTTCAAGGAACCTCTGGTGCCCCCCATACCGCCCCCCCAATCCTGCAGAGGCTAATACATTACCTTCCCTCTTAAATGTGCGGTGGGTGGTTTTAAATAAAGGTTTACTTTCTAGAACTGGCATATTCACACCTGGGCCCTGTGTTTGCATCTCTCTTCTCAGTTAGCCATGCCTGGAACAGAGCAAAAGAGGCCAACCCACTGCACAGACAGCTCCTTGGGGATAGTTCCCTGAGGCCCCACTGCCCCTGAGCCAGAGCACTGGAGGGGGGGGGGGGGGTACGCTGTGCCGGAGAGAAGGGGACACAGCAGGGAAGGGCTGGGGAGGCCGGTGGGGCTCCCTGGGGTCTGAGAGAGTGACAGGAGGCAGTGTGGTTGAAGCTCTCATCCTCTGGCAAGCACAGCGGCTTTCAGCTGCAAATGTCCAACAGAAAGCATGGTTTTGAATAGTCTGAGGCTCAAAACCCAGAGAATTTCGTAGAAAATACCTTTCTGTTCCTCACAGGGTTGCGTAACTCCCAGTGTGACATCTACCCCTCGTGGTGAATTCCTCCAAGAAGTCCAGCTCCCTAGAGGCTCCCCAGAACTGGCAGGTTAAGTGTGGGTTATTTCAGAGGACAGGGAGGGTTTCAGCTTAGAACCATCTCCACGCTGAAGTTAAGGCTTGAAGAACTGCCCCAGGTCCCGAGGAGTGAAGGCCCTTTCTCCCCAGGCTAGCATCTCCCCAGGCTAGCGTGGGACGCAAGGGAGAGGGCCCTGCCTGGGGACTGAGGTGCGGGGCAAGGAGGGAGGCAGGGCCAGGTGCTGCTCCCCACCACTGCCTCCCCACAGAGGACGGGGAGCTGAAGCCATTCCCCACCTCTCACAGGAGGGCACAGACAGAGCGACAGACCTGTGCCTGCCAGGACTCCCGTCATCTCCCCATCCCATCACATACGAGGAGGAGATGGGAGACCCTTGGTGGGGCCTCCCTATTCCTAGACAGGTCTGCAAGGCTAGAGGCTGGGCCCTGGGGACAAGATGGACTAGCGAGAGAGGGCTGTCCCAGGACGGAGTGTGATGAAGGCTCCCATTCCAGGCTGTTGTGCACCTGGGGTCTCACCTCAGGAGGACATGCTCCCTCCCTCCTACTTCCCCTCCCCCAGGCCCGGGAACCTCCCCCCACCCCATACCTTCCTGCAAGCCTCCTGTGTAGACATCTCCCTGCCTCCCTCTCATGATACAGAGATGGCAGCACTCCAGGCTCCTCCCACCAGAGCCCCATCTCTGCGGATCACCTAGAACCTCAGTCTTCTCCACCCAGAGAAATGTCAGGGCAGTGGAAGGTGCAAGACCAAGAACAAAATGCCCCATGGCAAGTCTGGGGTGCGTGGGATTGTGTCTTCCCCTCCTTTACTGTAGGTCCTGCCTCCAGTCTCCTTCCTTAGCCCCTCAGAGCACATCCCCCCACCCCAACTCAAGGTGTTCTCGTTGTCCTCCTTCCTGCTGGGTGTGGGCCCTGTGGCCAATCCTACAAGGGAAGCCAGGAATGGGCATGTGGTGGAGACTTTCAGAGGTGCACACCAGTAAAGAGAGACTTTTCTAGAAGGTCCAGGCAGCAGACTGACTCCATGCAGGGAAGAACCAAAGCTACTTCCAGTGGGCCAGCCCAAGGGCACAGACACAGCTGGCCAGACTCCAGGAACCACAGACCACCATGGAAGAGCCTTTTTTTTTTTTAAACTGTGCTTTATTTAGGGCTAAGCTGGAGAAAGCGTCATCCAATAGTTACAGAAGGTTACAAGGAGCTTTAGGGAGTTGAGTGTGAAAAGAGCAGTTGTACTGAACTGCAGCTGTTTTTTTTTTTTTTTTTTACAACATCTGGACATCCTAAAAAGAAGGAGCCAAGAGAAAGAAAAATAAAATTTTACAAAATAATAATTAACCAACAAAATAGAAAGAAAGGAAAGGCAGAAGGCCTGAGAGGAACCAGATAGATGTTCTAAAGCAGGAAATTAAAAAACATGGTAGGTTCAAGGGCCTCCCCACCAGGCCTCCAGATAACTAGAGGTCAGTGAGGAGGATGTCAAGGCAGAAGGTCAAAGCAAGTCTTCCCAACGGTGCAAATAAATTATAATAAATATGTTATACTTTAAAATATATGTGTTCTTAAATAATTCAGTGTTTTTTTCTGATTCTGAGTTTTTTTAAGCAATGTCTTTTTTAACTGCTCTAAAGTCATTTACCAAAGATAAATATCGTGCTTTCATTAAATAGTTTTCCTTGTTTTTTTCTCTATCATTACAATTAAAAGTCCTACAAAATATGCAAATTTATTTACAGAAAAACAGAGCCGGCATCATTTAAACATCCCTGTTTTTCAAAATTCCTTGTAAACAGTTTCAGAAATTCTTCAAAGATTGTTTTTTTTTTTTTTTCTCTCTCTTGTTAAGGTTTTTGTGTGTGTGTGTGTTGTTTAGTTGTTTTAAGATGAAAGTTCCCAGGTCTCCCTTGCCCGGAAAGTCTCTGGAGCAAGCATGGAAGGCGAGTGAAGCGGAGGTGTCCAGGGCTTGCGCGGAGCGGGCGAGCACGCGCAGCTCCCAGAGCGAAGCGAGGCGGGGGTGGCGGCGGCGGCGGGCCTTCCTGCCAGCGGCGCGGCCTCCACCGGCGGTGGGCAAGCCCGAGGCCCACGGTTCTGGGCGGGTCCGGCCTGGCCCTCGGGGTCAACGGCGTCCAACAGCACTCGCGGGGAGAAGGGATTGATGCTCAGTCTAAACTCTACAAAAGTACAGTCCTACAACATCTGGGATTTTAGCAATAACGCTAACTTCTATAGGATTTTTTTTTCTTTTTTTTTCTTTTTTGCTTTCCTCTAATTTTTCTTCTATTATATAGGTATTTTAAACTTCTCCTTTTTAAAATTCTGTACAACTATTATGATTTTAAGAGGGGGGGAAGTTAGAAGCATTTACAGACTTTTCACAACAATTATCTTGCCTTGTCAGTCCCCTTTGTTCCCCTCGTTTTCTCACACTTCACAGTTAACGAGTTTTCGTATTTTGTTGCTTTCCCCAAATATCCACCAATTTGTTCATCTTAACAGCTCCATCCTGACATATAATACAGAAAACCGTAGGAAAGTGTCATAGACTTGAATGAGGGTAATCAAAGCGCCTCTCAAAGTATCAAAGAACTATTATCTTGCTGTTTTAAAAGCATTGAAGCATTATTTTTCCTTTTTTAAATTTTTTTGTTTTTTTGTGTTTTTTTTGTTTTTTTTTTTTTTTGTTTTTTTTTAATTACATTTTTTCATAGAATCGCTCTAAGCTGTTTCAAGAACAGCCATGAGACAGGAAGGAGGTTTTCCTCCATCCCCCCTCTATTTGACCTAGAGCTACACATCTGCAATAAAAAGTTTGGTCCTTTGGTCCCTAAATAGCTAAAGGAATGACAGATAGAGATGCTCAGCGGCGACCTCCCAGCCGCCCCCCTGGGGACCAGGCCCCGTCAGCCACACCGCTTGCCCCAGCCTGCCTCAGGCGCCCACGGGCTGGAAAAGCCCCGGGGATCGGGACGCAGCGGCCCTTCCCAGTTCCCAGCCCTGCAGTCTCCCCACCTTGTCTCAAGTTATTTTGTTTTAAAGTTGCCTTTTTTGTTTTGTTTTGTTTTTTCTTCTCATTTTTCTTCATCTTCTTCTTCTCTTTGTCATATATATATATTTTCCCCCAAACACGTGCCCTCTGAACTCCATAGACGCTATACTTTCCTTGAAGAAATGTGACAGTCACAGAGAGTGTCTGGAGTCTTCAGCTTGATTGATATTGGCTGATATGTCAAAGGTGTCATCCAACAGTTCTCATTTATAAATATATATAGAGAGAGGTTTGTTTTTTAATGTAGCCCGTTCAGCATCCTGCCCTAAAATGAAGAAAATCGGGGCTGATTAAGCCAAGAGAGGAAATGCAAAATACATCCAAACACCAAAAGGAACCTGCCTTGGGGGGTTAGGGTGGGAGCTCTGGGTGGGGGATGGCGGGAGGGAGGGAAGAGACCAGTATGAGAATTAGTCATGATCATGATACGTAAAAAAAGAAATTGACTCTTGTATTCAGAGTAAGAAACCACTGGGAGGGCTATAGGTGATGGCTGTAGCAGAGGAGAGGGTTTTTGATTTGGGTTCCTTTAGAGTTCTGGATTGGGGGATGGCTAGATCTAAGGGAAGAATTTGTGACTGTGGGGTATGAATTCATCATTAAACTGACCTCTGAGGGATCTAGCCCAGATACAATATGTATACAGAAGCCTAGCAAACAAGATGGCAAAAATCTAGCGGCCCAGCCCGCTCCTCCCCACGATCTGTGACGTGAATTTTGTAGAACTCTTGCCCAGTTTCCAAGCGAATCGCCTCTTTTCCAAGGTCAGTAACTATTTGCGAGGCTATGTATATATATGTATATCTGGATATATGTGTAGAATATATTCACCTGCACATATGTGGATATACATGGATACGTGTGTATGTATATGCATAGATACACACATACACACACACGGAATGTTTTTCTCATACATGCCAGGGAATTTAGAGGAAAGTCAACACTTTGAGGAAGTGGATGGGAGAACCTAAAAGAAGTTAGAACGGATTTAATCATCAAAGTTAAATTAACTCAGACAATTCTCGATTTTGTTTTGAATGGTGGCTTTTTGGTGTTTTGTTTTGCATTTCAAAGAAAAAAAAATCATGATCTGACTAGAATCAGAAGGAGAATGCTTAACCATTGTGAATTAACAAATGAAACTCGTCTCCATTCTAGCAAGCAGCTTCCACTTATACATGGGGGTGACTGGTTACATCAAGAGAGTTAGAACTGCAAAGCCCCCAGTTGAGGGGACAACGTCATGCGTATATCAATCCATGCTGGCAGGTTTTTCACACTGTTGATTCAACAAACAGCAAACCGTACACAGCAATCTAAACAATTACAACACCAAATAAAATAATAATAAAATTAAAAAACACTTGTCAAGGACCCTTTTTCAGTTGTAAACAAAAAAGTGCATTTTGCTTTTGTCAGTACTGTTTTTTCAAACCAACCAAAAAGCCCTCCCCAAGCCCCAGGTCCCCCACCTCCCCTCCGCACATTTAATTTAGCAGAAGTAGCTACAATACAAACCTTACAATTGTGACCGGGCTCTCTCTCAGAGGCCTCGGGCTTTAAGCTCTAGTTTTTTGGTTTAGAATTTTTTTTTTTATCATTCTGTTACTGTAGAGATTTTGTTTTTGTTTTTCCTTTTGAAGTGAGATTTAAAATAGCCTAACTTGAAAAAGACCAGACCTAGAAAGTGTCAATTGAAAAAGGCCCCCAAATTTCTAGAAAAAAATAAAATCACAATATTTTCAAGTGCAAGTAAATCAACCACGCATAGATACTTTTAAGGTGTATTCCTTATTTTTAAGAAAAAAAAATAATGGTTTGCACAGTTAAATGATCCCATGTCCGATAATTCGGGAATTCATCTTTATTTTTACTATTTTTTTTTTTTGTTCTTTTTTTTTTTCTCTATGTGACATCTAGAGAAGCATAAAAAACGCTGAACAAGAAAAACCAAACAACAGAAAGTAAAACCACTGCAAGCACCAAGAACGAAACGAAAATGAGCACAGCAAAAAAGATTGTGGCAGCACAAAAGTCAAGAAAATGCACGTGTGATCATGACTGGCCAATCATCAACTGATACAACATCCAAGAAAAACGCTCCAATCACAGCACCTCCACGAAACTTGACGGCAATTGTCATGCAACCGATTCTTAGCCTTGTTACATGACGCCATCATGTCACACTGTGAACTTTGAGTTGATTTGAACTTACGGATGGGGGACTGTTTTCTCCACTCTCATGTGATTACGTGAACTTTATTCCTAGCTCAGCGCGAGACTGTGGTGGATTTGACTGGCCCTGGTTGGGTTGTTGGAATTTGATTGAATGACAAAAGAAGAAAAGATTTATATATATATTTATATATGTAGAGAGAGAGAGAAAGAGAGAGAGGACAAGAGTGTGGGTAAGGGGGGGGGAGGAGGAGGAAGGGTGGGTGGGGTCGGGGATTGTGGGGAGCAGGGTGGGGGGACAGGGAGAGTCGGGTTGAGGGTGAAGACGGGCAAGGAAGAAGTTAAAACAAAATTAAAAGGAAAAATATTTATACAGCACCAGACCACAGCATCAATCTAAAAGCTCGGATGAGAGAACAGCAGTCAAATCATAAGAGAACGGAAAAAAACCCAAAAGGATGGAGGAAGCGGCAGACGAACGACATGGGCACGTCAACACGCACACGCACGCACGCACGCACACGCACACACGGTTGCTGATGCAGACAGGTGATACACTGTGAACAACAGCAGAACCTCACACAGGGCCACTACGGGCATCCGTCATGCTCCGGGGAACAGGAGGGAGGGCGTAGGCAGTTTGGCGAGGGGGCCAGAAAAAAAGGAAACAGCCCCTCAAACCACCTTGGCGGGCGAGCAGGTCAGGGGGACACGCTGTCTGCTTTGACCCCCTCCTTGATTCTTTCTCTCGCCCCCAGGGGCCGAGCGCGACTCGCCTCCCCAGCCTTCCTGGCTGCAGCCTGTGGTCAGCAAGGGGAGCCTGACCGGGTGGCTCCCATTTGCCGGGTGGGTCAGAGGCTGCCTAAGGCGACCGCTGTGTCTGGGGGTCCGTCCAGCAAACACTCGGCTGCCCGGGACGTTCCACACCCACGGCCGCCCGGACTCCCACCCTGTCCCGGCCCGCGGTGGCCACCATCCCCAGGGAAGGGCGTCCCGCTAAGAGCACCGGGAAGCTGCGGGAGGCCACGGGCCAGCCCCCCGCCGCTCGGCCTTGACCCTCGGTCCTTAGAGCCTTCAGAGAACCAGCACTCTCAGTGGTGAGATTTAGAGTCCATCACGGCAGTGTTCTCGGAATTCTACAAACACGCCCTGGCATGACTGATGTCGTGTTTCACGGCTGCCTTACTCTGCTGCTCCCAAGGGGGCCCAAAGCGAGGCGGGGTCCCGGTCATGAGGGAGGCTAGGGCGCCCTGGAAGGTAGGTTGCAGGGAAAAGGAGAGTCCACTGGAGAAGGGCAGCTATGGGCCTGGCTCCCTGCCGGTCTCTGCTGCTGCCACCGTGCTCTCTGCTTCCTCCCCACCCCCGCCTCCCCCTTCTCGGCTCCTTCACACCCCACATCCCCCCGACTGATGACTTTCTGGACTGACCCTCCTCACTGTCTTCTTTACTGATGGAGCCCTAACTGGTGCAAGCTGAGATCCCCCTCTCGGTGAAGCACCATCCAGTTATTCCAATTTGCGTTGTCTTGAACACGCTTCATTCACCATTTGGGGTCCTCTGTCCCCACCCAGGGCCCTGGGGGTCCCCGGCCCCATCCCTCCTCCTGGTTACCCCCGAGCTCACCCCCCAGCCCCTGGTCCCCTGCAGCACCCCGGCCTGTGCCAAGCCTGTGCATCAGGCTGGTCTCCAATGTCCCCGGCTTCCACCCGCAGCGGCTCCTGCTCTCAGCTTTGGGTTTCCCTCAGGCTGTGTGGAAGGGAAGCCTGAGACTGTGACATGTCGCTGTGGATAAGATGCAACATAGCTGAGAGGTGACAATTCTAAGCCTAAATCTGGCCCCCGGCTCTGCCTTCTCTGAGGAGCCCAGGCCTCTCTGCCGGCCAGCCGGCTCTTCCTGCAGCAGATCCCCCTCCCCGAGACCAGGGCCCACCACGGCCCGCCTGCAGCCCCAGCCCCTCCACAAGGAAAACCCGCAGACCCACCACCCACGAGAGCCAACTGGCAGGCTGGTGGGGTGGGAGAAGAGGCCTCAGAACTGAGGGGCGGGGGGGGGGGGGGGACTCCCTAGTTGTCCCATGGTTTGGACTCCGCGCTTTCACTGCCCAGGGCCCAGGTTCAATCCCCGGTGGGGGAACTAAGATACAAGCCACGCGGCACAGAGGCACCAGGTGTCACCACGCAAGTGTAACTAAGGGGCACCCAGGGACTCCCACCCAGTCCTGGGACGCCCACTCCTCCCCGCCCCGCTGGGCTCCTTCTCTGGCAGCCAGCTTGCCTCCAGCCTCCCTTCAGTGCCTGCCTCTGGCCGACGCTGGGGATTCCACACAGCCCCTCCCCAAAGCTCTCACACACACTTGGCCCCAGCACGTAAACACACTCTCACACTTAGCCTAAGGAGGCTCCCCCGGGTTCTGCTGGCTGGCCACTCCCTTCATGTGGGAACAGCGGCCCCTCTGCTCGCCGTGACCCCTGCCTGGCCGCCCTCTGGAACAGCCTCTCCGGGCCCAGCCGTAGACGTGGCAGCAGGGTCACTGACCAGCGTGGGGAACTTGAATCAGGCCTGGGAAGCACACCCCCCACCCCCACCCCATGACCTGGGTGAGGAAGTTATGGTCAAGTTGAGCCAATTTAGATGCCAGGTTCTAATCACAGCTGGCCTCTGGCCAGAGAAGGCTCAGGCCCAAAACCACAGCCCAGCACCAGGCAGGTCTGACCTGAAGCACCCGTACCTGCAAAGCTTGGAGCAGACGCTGTGCAAAAGCACACTCAGATCCAAGCCCAGGGTCCAGAGACACAGGGCAGGGCTCCCAGGATCCAGAGACACGGGGCTCCCAGGATCCAAAGACACGGGGCTCCCAGAGACACAGGGCTCCCAGGATCCAGAGACACAGGGCTCCCAGGGTCCAGAGACATGGGGCTCCCAGGGTCCAGAGACACAGGGCTCCCACAGGGTCAGACCCGCCACTCAGCACATTCTCCCCCTCAGCTCTCCCCCTGCAGAACTGCACAGCCAGGCACCTGCCCTCAGCTCAAGCTCAGCGTGCTCCAAGGTGGGACAAGGGACTTGGGTGTCTTCCTGGACCTGATATCATGTTCATGCTTCTGCCTGTTTCCTTCCTCTTAGTTTTCCAGTAAAGATTTCTTGGAGAAACTCCCATCTTAGCACAAGATAAGGGGCAGGGGCTGCAAGGATGCCAGGAACCCACCTAACAGGAGGCACAGACTGCATCCTACCCAGGCCTCGTTTCAGGGAACCAGAGCCCAACCACACTTCCCTGCCCGAAGCTGCCCTCCCAGGGCCCCTCTCCTTCCCTAGAACCCCCTCACCCCAGTTCTGATTTGACCACCTCTAAGCCTCTGTCTTAACTACTGGCTCGGAGATCCCCCTCCCCAGACCTCTTCACGCCTAGCCATGTCCCCTGAGCCCCTGATCAGCTGACCTCTGTCCTTCTGAGCAACCGGAACTCATCATCTGTAAACATCCCTTGTTGGTCTGTAAAATCATGCAACTTTAAGCTGCTTTTATAGCTGTTTCCTCCCTCCCTTGCTGGCAGCAGCCACTTCCTACTGCAGTCCCCGAGTCTGGCCCTTAGCTTGCACCTGCCTTCGGTTACAGCCTCTAACAGTCCTGGGCTGGGAAAGCCTGAATGCACCATTTGTTAAAATCCCGTGAATGCAGCCAAAAGGTCAACTTGAATGTAGGACTTACATGTTGTTTAGTCGCTAAGTCATGTCCAACCCTTTTGCGACCCATGGACTATTGTCTGCCAGTCTCCTCTGTCCATGGGATTTCCCAGGCAAGAATGATGGAGTGGGTTGCCATATCCTCCTCTAGAGGATCTTCCCGCCCCAGGGATCGAACTCACATCTCCTGCATTGGCAGGCAGATTCTTTACCACTGAGCCGCCAGGGAAGCATAAGGGGTATGTGACATCACAGTGTTTGCAGGGGACTGCCTAGTGAAGGCGTAGTCGGTCAGAGGGCTGACCCTAGAGAAAGGAGATGTTGTGATGTGTTCCCTCTGGTAGTCAGGAAACTCTGGGGTAGGAGAGAGTGGGGCGAGGATACAGGGGGGTTTATCATTCTCCCTACTTGAAGGAAGGGGTTAAGCAGCCTCCCGCCAAATCATGACTCAACCACTCAGTAGCTGATTGGCAAGTGACTTAATCTGTGTGTGCTCCAACTGTAAAACAGGAATAACAACACTGCCTACCTTATAGGCAGCGACAAGTATACAGTTATGTCTCAGAGTTGCCACCTACAAGAACAAAGCCTCGTGCATGGTGAGCATAGTGGGAAAACCTGCGGTTCTCATCTTTCCTGGCTTTTGTATTCCCTGGTGGAAGAACCACTCTGCTTTTTAAACTGTCCCCTCAAGTCCCCGCCGCAATTACTACGGCTAACTGGTTCTACCCTGAAGGCCACTTCTTACCTTCTGTCCCAAACAAATCCGCCTCCCTCACCCCTTCCTCTGACCGAGATGTCCCCTCCTTTCTTGGGTCTTACTTGCATCGAGGTCTACAAGGCTAAGACAGGCTGCTGTCGAGGGAGCCACAGAATCCCAGGGCATGAACCCCCAGCATGCCCCCACCTGAAAGCTCCTCTGATGGCTCCAGCACCTGGGTTTCATCACTGGAGAAATGGAAGCCCAAGAGGGGAAGCACCTTGACCCAGGTCATGCCCTGATGGCAGAGTTAACCTATGGAAGAAAACGTGCTCCATGTCACGAAAGGGCACTTCCACTGCACTGATCCTCCCTCCTCTGGAAACGTGCCCTCTGCACCATCTGCTGGCTGCCATAGAGCTAGAAGCTCCACGCGGGCAGGATGGTGATATGCATCTCTGCCTCCCGTAACTGAGCACAGGAAAGTGCCCACACTGAATGGACGAGTGTGTGTGTGTGCACGCACACATTTGTGTGCGTGTGTGCGCGCCCGCACGCGTGTGCTCATGTGCATTTCATGCAGACCAGAGATGGGCAGGGGCGGGAATTCAGGAAGCAAGGAACGCAGACTTTGCTTTTCCAGCCTTGCTGTGAATAGAGGCTCAAGAAACCTCTTGGAGAGAAGGTGAGTATGACTGCTCCCAGGTGGACAAAAGGGGTCCTACTGGCAGTGCGGGGATCTGAGAGGAGACTGGGAAACTGGAGCCCTCCCTCCCAGACTCCAGACTCTGACCCTTCACTGGGAGGTGTAACTGTCACGTGGCTGACCTTTCTCCATCTCAGGTCACAACTACTCTGCCCTTGCAGCCCCTCCGGCCAGAAATCCAAGCGCCGTCCTAACCCTCTTTTTCTCACACCCCCTTGAATTCCTTCCGAACAGCACCAGCTCCTTCACAGCACCTCGAGTGACTGCCATCCCCCTGGACTGAGTGGTCCAGGCACTAGACCTCTGCTTGTGGCCCCACGGTCTATCAACACAGAAGCCAGCGATCCTACTCAAATGCAAGTCACCCACAGCCCTCTGCCCTGCAGAGCTCTCCAGTGGCTCCCTTAGCCCTTCATTTCAGCGGAGATGCTCAAGTCCATACAGTGGACTGGGTTCCTACACGAGGTGGCCCCCCTCACCCCTGGGATCTCCTTTTCTGCTCTCCCAGCCCCCAACCTGCCATAGCTCTCCATCATCTCGGCCTACTGCTGGTCCTTGCACACACCACCTTGCCCTCACCTTGGAGCCTGTATACCATACCCCTCTGAACCCTGGCATGGCTCCCTGCCTTCCCTTCTTCAAATCTCTGCTCAAATATCACTTTCCCAGCTAGGTCTAGTCTGACTACCTGATTTAACTGTAACCAACAATTTCAAAACCCTATACAATTTACTCTTTGATTGTATGTCCTTGTTTGATATCTGCCTCCTTTGCTAAGGACAAGGATTCTGATCAGTATCACTCATGCTGAGCACCTAACAGTAGCTGACGCACAGAACTGTGGAAGCGGCAGAGGGCTGGCAGCCTGGTCCTGGCCCGGGAACAAGCTGGGATGGCAGGAGGGCACCGCAGTGGGGGAAGCCAGGCTGGGGGTGAACTCTTGATGACCAGGCACACCCCCCCCCACCTCACCCTGCCCCAGGAAGCTGCTTCATCCACGGGAGTATGTGGCCTGGAGGAGGAGTGGCCTGATGGTGCCTCCAGCTTTAAGGCAGGACTCAGAAAGCTGGGAAAAGTGACACCTGTCCACTCATCACGGGCTCTGAGAAGGGGGCAGGGTAAGTGGCCCCAGTCCCGTACATACAGTCACCCTCCTCAGCCTCTGTCCCCTCTTTTTATTTTTTGTTAAAGTTCTCTTTGAAAAGTCCTGTTCCCTCCTCTCCAGACTGAGCTGTGGGGAACTGGAGGGGTGAGGTGTCAAGTGTTGACAGGCCTCCAGAGCTAGAGAGTGGAGAGCCAGGGAGCCTGGTAGAAGGCCCCAGCACATGTCTACAGCTCCCCACCACAAAGCCTAAGTCGCCCAAACTCACCTAGCCCTGAGCTTGCCATCGGCTCACCCCAGGATTTCCTGGCAAACAAGATTGCCAGTGTAGACCTTCTCAAAGCAGTTCCCTCCCTCCTGGCCCCTCTTGGCTCTGCAGCAGGGGGCTGGACATGCCCATTTCTGCCTGGGATGACCACAGCTCTGCGCCTGCCCCCTGGGGAGCAGGTCGAGCCGGGCGCAGCGGGTCCAAGGCACAACGAGGGTCCTGGCAACAGAGGCCAGAGGAGGCGGCGGGTCCGTCCGGTGTCAACCTCCCCAACCTCCCCCGTCCCCGCGCCCCGGCCGATCCCGGTTACCTGTGCGAGTCCTGGTCTCCCCCGGGGGACGCTCCCGCTGGCGCTCAGTACGGGCGATTGGCGTCTTTGGGCCGCTTCAGCTGCACCTTGAGCCTCTTCATGCCGATCTGGAAGCCGTTCATGGCCTGGATGGCGGTCTGCGCGCTGGCCGGGTTGTCGAAGCTCACGAAGCCTAGCGAGACACGAGGGACGAGGGCCTGGGTTTCCACGGGGCCGCCCCTGCCGGGAGGGGGCGGGAAGGGGAGTGGGAGAAGGGCGGGCGCCGAGGGCCGGGGGCGGGAGGAAGCCCCGCCCACTCCCCGCCCAGCCTCCGGGGCGGGGCTAGAGGCTCCGCCCTTCTCGGCCCCCGCCCCCCCGGCCCCGGCCCCGCACCCCTCCCCCACAGCCCTCGTGCACGCGGCCACTTCCGGGGCCCGCGCTGAGGAGGCTCCCGGCTCCCTGTCCCGCGCGGGCCCAGGCGGGCCGCCCCCTCTCCGCCTCGGCTCTCGGCGGCGCCGCTGTCCCGGGCGCCCTCTCCCCCACCCCGGTCGGCCCCGGCACCTCAGCCCCCGCCTGCGGTGGGAGAGGGCGGACACACCTGCGGGCGGAGGAGTTTATTGGACACTGTCCTCCCTGACAGGAGGGGGCCTGGCAGCGGGAGGGCACGGGGGGCCGGCCTGGGGAGAGAGAGGAGTGCGAGGGGAGGGAGGGGAGGCGCCCCGGAGCGAACGTCGCCGCCGCCGATCCCGGCCGCCCCCGTGGCGAGCGCCGCCGGCCGCGGGCCGGGGCCGAGGCGGGGTCCCCGCCGCCCCTCCGCCCGCTCCATCCAGGCCGAGGTCCCCCCAGCCAGGCTCCGGGTAGCCACCCGGCTCAGTCCACACTGGCTCGCGTGAAACGCCACCTCGCTCCCAGAGGCCGGTCGCACCACCCTTTATGTTTAGTACAGCTCCATCCTGGGAGCAGCGGCTCTTGCCTTGGACTAAGCACGCGCCCACTGACGCGTCCCCTGTGAACCACTCATAGCACTGATAATGATGTAACAGTAATAGTACAAATTGACACTATTAGCGAAAGTTCGCTGAGAGCCTTCTCCGTGTACTTCAGGCTGCAGAAGTGCTTGTCACATGTTCACTCCTCCCAACATCCCAGGACAAGGATATAGAACCATTCATGGCTCCCAGTCACCTGAAGCAAGCAGTTCCCAGGTGGGACTGGATTAGGTTCCCAAAGTTGACACCTTTTGGAACTTCAAATGCATCTCCTATTTATAGACTACACTACATCAGCATTTCCCAAAACGGCTCTAAACGGTGCTCCTTGAGAAAAGACTTTATGTGGTCAGGTGGGTTTACAGCCAGGTCACTCTGGAACAGTTCCTGGCACATTAACCAACAAAAACATCCCCTCCCATCCCAACTTCTCTCTTCTTTATGGCTTTTTTTAAAACCTTGTATTTTCTGGAATTAATTTGACTTTGGAGGCCTTTTCTCTAGTAAAATGGACTTAGACCCTGCAAATATGAAACTAGGCTTGGCAAAGTTTCCTGGCCATCCTGCAAATGTGCCTCATTTGGGGCGTTTGTCCCCAAATGGCCATTAGATATATAAGGGATAGATGTACAGACCCCGCCGAGGTAGAAAGCTGTTTCTTGGTTAACTATCTGCGGTCCCACGGTCCTGCCTGAGACCCCTTCCTCAGTCTCCCCTTGTGGTTACCCTTTCTCCCCTTAACCTCCACCCGGACACTACCTCTTCTGGCCTCTTTTCTCTTTCTCCCTCCTGCATTTCTGCACATTTTCTCTTGCAACCATGCATCATCAAAGACAGGGGAGGGATGTATGCAGGTACATGTGAGTGTACTCGAAGAGGGCTAGCATGTGAGCTCAGATGAGACTGGTCACAGCTGGGCCCAGGGCAACATATCCAACATCTGTATTCATCTATACACCTAAATACACAGAAAGGATTTCGGATTATCCGTAGTTAGAAATCAGTGTGAGTCATCTTTACACCTCCCCCTCTCATGCCCTCCTGGCCCATCCCTTCCCCACAAAACTACAGTCAAGCTGTCAGCAGAGCAGTTTTCAAATGTGTGAATGGTGCATCTGTTACATCGCTCTCTTTTTAGGCAAGCTAAAAGCCTCCCTTCCTACCAGGACAAGATAACCTAACTGTTGGTGACAGCTCCCTCCCCGCCCCCCCAAAAAACAAACAAATATGGGCGAAGTAGGAAAGAGAAGGAACAAAGATAAAAAGGGCTGGAGATGCTGTGTAGGGTGAAGGTGTAAAAGGAGGGAGAGAAGTTCTGGGAGGAGGCAAGAAGCCCAGCTTCAGGTTGAGTATTAGAAGCCTGGGGGTTGGGAAGGGTTCCAGGCTCAAGGAACTTTTCTTTCTGAATGTTCTTAACTGGCTAGCAGTCAGGGCAGGGACTCCCCGCTGGCCCCCTCGGCAAGGCTCTGGGCACCATCTCCCATGTACTTGGTTTTCAGGGCTGTGTCCTGTCTCCTAGAGCCCTCTGCCCCATTCCTCCCACCCCTGAGAAGGCGCCCGCCTCCCAGACCGTGAAGGCTGTGCAGGCAGGATGCCCTCCTGGCGGCCCTCCAGCCCGTCTTCCAACGCAAAAACCATTTGTGAGGCTCACGAAGGCCTCCAAAAGATTCTGTTTATGGTCATAAAGAGCAAGGGAAGACTCTGAGGAGTT
Source organism: Odocoileus virginianus (assembly GCF_023699985.2). Lineage (NCBI taxonomy): Eukaryota > Metazoa > Chordata > Mammalia > Artiodactyla > Cervidae > Odocoileus > Odocoileus virginianus. Next base: position 37,523,597 of record NC_069695.1, read on the forward strand.
CATTTTCACAGGGGACCACGTGTGGAGCAACTTAGCCCTTTTAGGGGGAATAAAAGGGGCCCTAGCACCTCCTGAAGGCCCACTCTGACTAGGTCCCTCACATGGAATGTCTTGTGTAATGTTCACAGCATCATTGAGAGCTGACCCCTGAAATCCCCACTCCACAAATGCGGACACTGACCCAGAGAGTAAGCGCGCCCGTGAGTGCGTGCTGCGGAGTCGCACAGGCTGGGCTGCCAGAGCAAGGGAGGGAACCCAAGAGACTGAAGGAGGAGCCACTGGGCCGGCCCGCTGGGTGGGATCCTGGCCTTTCTCAAGGCTGCTGGATGTTCAGTGCTAGATGTTTGTTCAGGAAGAGAGAAAGAACCAGAGCAGAGGTATACGGGGGAGGACGTCCAGAAAAAGTAGGGCAAGTCTTTTGCTGGAGAACTTGAATGAGCTAACGACAAGGATAATCTGGGGTTGACTGGAGGGAGCGGCACAGCATAGATGCCAAGGGAAAAGGCTGCAGACTGAGCCTGCTCCAGCCTGGGTACCCAGCAAGTCTGGGCTCTTTGCAGTTTTCTTCTGACTTATGGAACATCTGAGGCTTACTTAGAGACCAAATGCACCTGCCAGTCTGCTGTTTTTACATACGTAACTGTAATTTGTCAGAAGAAACACCAAACAGTGGAGGGGTGCACCCCGGTCTTTTCCTTTGGCTTTGTTCTCCCATCCCCCAGAGAAATGAGCTGCTGGGCAACTCTATGCCTCTAAAGTACCATGGATTTTTAGTGGCAGCTGCTAGAAGGGGACACTGTGCAAAGATCTTGACTGCCTTGGGGAGCATCATTTCCACCCCGAAGCCTTCCATGGACCTGGAGAACTGATCTCCAAACTGGAATCTCCTTAACACGTGCTTTCCGGCACTTCTGCACTTTTGTGCCTTTTCCCCTCCCCCATCCCCAAGAGGGGACTCAGGTTCCCTGGTCAAATAAGGATCCTATTCTGTCCTCATAGCCCCTGAATTTGGGGGTCATCCTGGAGGTGCTGGGCTGACTCAACTCTGGTTCCACGTGTGGCTGTCTGGGGACCAGAATCCTCAATTCTGGGGGACTCAGGAGTAGATCAGACCTGAGAAAGCAGCTCTCATGGAGGCAGAAGAGGTGGGAGAGGAGCCGTGGTGGAGTGGAGAGGAGAGGTGTGGGGATGAGATGGGTTTCCAGGAGGTCTGAAGCAAACTAAAACTTGGGAAGCCCAGCTGAACTGGAATTTCAGATAAGCAATAAATACTTTTTTAGTATGTCTCCAATATTGCATGGGACACATTGCACATAATATTTGGGACATGTGTGTGTGTGTTAGTCACTCAGTCATGTCCGACTCTGTGACCTCACGGACTGTAGCCCACCAGGCTCCTCTGTCCGTGGAATTCTCCAGGCAAGAATATTAGAGTGGGTTACCATTCCCCTCTGTAGGGGCTCTTCCCAACCCAGGGACTGAACCTGGGTCTGCCACCTTGCAGGCAGATTCTTTACCTTCTGAACCACCAGGGAAGACCCATTTGGGACATATGTATACTAAAAATGTATCTGTTACTTATCCAAAATGCCAATTTAACTAGGTATCTTGTGTTTTATCTGACAATCATACTCTTAGATCTTCCCAAGTCCTTTGTCTCCCATCTAACACTCTGTTCAGGAGAATTTCCCAAAGGTATCTTCACCCCGTTACTCCCTCATCTTCCACTGCCTACAGTACCATATGAAGCATCTTCACCTGAATGATTGAAACCCTCCCCGGCACAGACTGGCCCTCACAGCTGGTCTCCCCTGAACCTTCCTGTCTCCCCAAAGCCTCCAGCTTCCTCGTTCACTAGCCTCTGACTCTCCTCATCCCAGCCCCCATATGCTCATCCATTCTATTTCCCCCTGCTTGGAATTCCCTCCCCTTCTGTCTGCTTGCATCCACCTGCCTGTCTCATTCCTCCATTAGTTGGTGCCTGGCAGATCTCACTGCCATTGAATAGATATGATTTTCATCTAAGCTCAGACCTGAGGCTTCCTGAGGGCATGGACCAGTTTCCTCTTCCTGATTCCTCGACAGTTTCGCTCTGGTGGCCTGAGGGGTGGGGGTTCGGGGAAGACGGTGCATTGGATGGCAAGAAGGGAGCAAAGAGCAGGGTTAGACAGAGAAGGGGGGCAGGCGCAGGACAGAAAGATGGACAGAGAAGGCCAAGGGGCCAGTGGGGTAGAGACTTCAGTCGGGTGAACCCCCCCACCCCAAGGATCATGCTCAGCTTTGACCCCCAGGGCCACTGTAGACTTGAGAGGAGAAGGGTGCTGGGAGAATGGCTGTTGTGAGGCTCTGCTCCCTGCCCCTCCTCCTCCTGCCCAAGACGGGTCCCTTCCCGTCTCAGTTGGTGGGAACTGAGCTTTGGGGCTGGGAGAGGAGGCTCTCCCTTGGACTGGGGGTGGTGGGTAGGAGACTGGATGGGAGTGGGCAGGGAAAGCCAAGAAACCAAAGAACGGAAGAGAGAAAAGGGTGAGAGATGGAGGCTGGAGGCTGGGCACAGGAGCACTTGGGAGTGGGGGTGCGGCGATGTGAAGAAGCATGTTAAAAGCAGTTGGACACCGGTAAATTGGTGCGAACACCACCCTGTCCTAGGTGAAGTTGGTTTGTTATCTTTACCCACCAAAGCATTTACTTTGGTTAGTCGCCCGATCCACAAACACTTTCGAGGAGATGACATTACCGAAAGGGAGGAACATCTGCATCAGCTCAGCGTCCCCAAACTCCTGGGGCAGATGGTAGATGAACAGGTTACAGCCCTCGGGCCCTGCGGTGGGGGGGGGAGGGGGTCGGGGGAGGAGGGATGGCGGGGTGGGGGAAGAGAGAGACAGAGGAGAGGTGAGCGAGTTAGGCAGCGGCAGCAGGGAGGGGTAGGGGCGAGGTTAGGAGGGGGGTCTCATCCAAGGTCCAAAAGCGGCCACGGAAAAGTGGGGAGCTGTTGAGCCCGGGTCTGAGCTCTGGTCTCCACTCTGCCCTCGAGCAAGTCTCTGAACCTCTCTGTGCCTCAATGGTCTTTTCTGCATCACAGGGTGCCTGGCAACTCTAGGACTCCAGGGGTGTAGGCAACAAGTGAATGGGGTCAAAGTGCCTGATTAGTCTTGGAGGAGAGATGCTGAGGAGAGGCAGTGGGTAGGGAGACCTGCCAAGCACCTCCCCAACAGGGGAGGATGGAGGGAAGTGCTGGGGGCAGCCCTGTCTCTGCAAGCCTCACTCCCCATTTTCCCCCATCCAAAGGCAGGACTCTGGGGCCTGGAATGCCCATCCTTTGTCCTGGCCTGCAGCCACTCTTTCCCACTTGATTCCCAAAGGCCTTACCCTCCGCTGCTCTGAACCTTAAAGTCAGCCCTAATCTTGAAGGTGGAAACCAAGATTTATCCCACCTGCTGCAGCAAGCCAGGTGAGCAGAAAGGGCTTCATAGAAAGGTTTCGTGATGGGATACCCATAAGCAAGGGTACCACCAGCTTCATCATATAAAAGACTCCCCGTTTCAACAATAAGAGCCCTGCCACTTCTGTAGTGCTAACTGCATGCCGGGCTGCTCTGTACACTTTATGTATATGTTAATTCACTTAATCCTTACAGCTGCCTTGAGGCTACTGTCATCCCCACTTCACAGCTAAGAAAGCTGAGGCCAGAGAGGTTAAGTCACCTGCCAAGTCACGTAGCTAGAAGGTGATGGAACCAGGATATGAACCCAGACCCAGGCTGTCTGTCTCCATGATCTGCGTCCTCCTCTCTCTCTACTTCCCTATCATAAATTTCAGTGCCCCAGAAATCCTGAATCCTCTTGGACTCCAGATAGCTAAATTTCCATATAGCTAAAGATTTGCATGTTTCTTTTAAAATAAATTTATTTTTTTATAAAAATTAAAACATACTGGCAGTTTCTTTCAAAATTAATTATGAATTTGATGGGGGAGTATGTAATTTCCTCGTTTCTGTCTCACTGCAGCAAAAATTTGAAGTGACAGATGGAAGAGTGTTACAGCTCAGTTACAGCTCAGTTTACGTGTTTCTTTTTAAATGACCAAAAGGCTGAGTTTTAGCTCTTTGAATGAGAAATCTCTCCAAGCTGCTTCCTCTTTTTCTTGCATCTAAAATAAAGTGTGCCACATAAAACTTGACCTTTTAAACTGTGTGTGTGTGCTCAGTTGCTAAGTCGTGTCCCATTCTTTGTGACCCCATGGACTGCAGCCCACCAGGCTTCTCTGTCCATGGGATTCTCCAGGCAAGAATACTGGAATGGGTTGCCATTTCCTACTCCAGGGGATCTTCCTGACCCAGGGATGGAACCCATGTCTGCTGCATTGCAGGTTGATTCTTTACCACTGAGCCACCTGCAAAGACTAACTACTTCTGACATACTTCTGACTTCTATTTTTACATCTTCCATCTATTTCTGTGCCCTTGAGGGTCATAGCTGATAGCTAAGAGTCCTCTGACCACCAAAGCCTCCCTGTGAACCAATGAGCTCCTCGGCCCTGGTCCCTGCCCCACACCATCTGCCCATCCCTACTCTCTGGCCTCCACTCCCTGGACGGCGCTTTCAGAACAGGTGCAAGCGAGCTCCCTCACCCACTGCCAGGGGTCCCGGTGCAGAATTCCTCAAGCCCTGGTGGCCCTTCCTCCCCACCACACCCACCTCCCTTCCCCTCCAACCATGGCATGTTTTCACTGGTTCATACCCTGTGGATGTGTCCCTTGATAGTTCCCAGCTAGATGTGAGTCCCCACAGCTCTGGGGCTCCCACAGCCCATATTCTGGGCAATACTGAGGCTCTTTCTCCAGTAGGTCTGGGAAGATTTCTCTCCAGCCAGAAGGGGGCGCTTTCTAGGGGGCAGGAGCATTTGCCTTCCCCATACTCCTACTCTGCTCTCCCTGCACTCTGACACCCACCTTGAACTTGGGGGCCTCCCTACAAGCTCAAGTCCTGCAAGCTGCTTGGATGTTATTTCTGTTCTCCTTAAAAGAGACGAGGAGCCTCGAGGGGCAGAGCCTCTGCATTCAGTCCCCTCAGCATTGTGTGGCTGAGCCCCACAGGGCCAGCTCTCCCAGTCCCAGGCTAGCCCCCTGCCCCCTCGCCCCCAACAGTGGGCCTATACATTGTCATTCTCGGGCTACCCTGGAGCCCTCAGTGCATTCCCTAATTCCCAGATTATCAAGCATCCAGATGGCACAACCATAGCACTTTGGATATCAATCTGGTACAACCCAGCCTTCGAAGAAAAGAGAAATGGAGCTCCAGAGACAGAAAGTGATGGGCCTGGAGTGCACCATGTCCCCTGGCACAACAACCCAGGTGGTCTGGGGCAGGCACCCTCGGGGGCTTCAGGCATCTGTTCTCAGGGTCAACTCAAAAGATAAGGGAGCTGGAAGGTGGTTCCTGCCCAGCAGCCAGCATGTCCTGGTATTTCAATGGCATTGACACAAGTGGTGGTGACCAGGTGGAAAGAGGCTAACCACTGGCATGCCTGGAGGAACACAGCCTTCTTGTTCATGCCTCATGCAAAACTGGACATGGCTTTGGTCTGGCTCCATCCCGCTCCATTTCCAGGCTCACCTCATACTTGGCAGCACCCATGCCTTGCTTTGCTCCTGCTGTTCTCCCTGCCTTGGATACCCATCTCCCCATCTCCAAATCTGAAGACTTCAGGACCCCAAAGAATTCCCCAAAGACCCCACTCCCAGCACCGTGAGCTCACCCCTATATGCAGTGTACCTCTCTAAAGATCTAGGTTCACATCTCACCCCTCCCCCTTCCCTGCTCCCCCAGGGTACCCAAGTCAGGGAGGATGGGGACAACAGTGGGAGGCCCCCCTGCCCGAGGGGAGGCCAGAGTGGGGACTGGTGTTGCCAGAGTGGCGACACAGGGTCTGGTCTAGGGAGCAAGGCATGGGGGTGGGAGGGCCTGAAGCTGCTCTGAGATGGAGAGAAGGTACATGGAAGAGTTCAGAGCTAGATGCATGGGCTGGTACAAAGTGTGAGGTAGCAGGTAGGACAGGGAGCAGATGAAGGGGATGGGTTTATGCCAGTGGTAGGGGCTGTCCTGTGTGTTGGGGTAAGCAGCACTGATCTGCAGGTGTGGTGTGTGTGTGTGTGTGTGTGTGTGTGTGTGTGTAGAGACCTCTGAGCCACAGGCCAGAGTGATGCAGGGCACTGACTACAAGGTAAGGGTGGGTCAGCCTGACGTCACAGTGGTGACAAAAGCAGTAAGGGCCCTTGGGCACAGTTCTGGGCCTGAGATGGGCAAAGCTGGACCCCACCACTTGTGACTCTGATCTGACTGATGTGGTGCTGGAAGGCACGGACTGGAGGGAGGAGGGCAGGGCAGGCTCCAGGGCCACAGCCCAGGGAGGGGACCTGCTGGAAGAGGCAGGCTGATGTCCTATCCCCCACCCCCACTTCACTGATGGGCTCAGGTGTGACTTGGAGCTGCAGCAGCACGTGGCTGCAGGAGCGAGCAGGGGGCCTCGCTGTGCACCCAGCTGGGTTCCTGTGGCTTGATCTTCACGGGCCCTGGGAAGATGGTGACACAGGTCTCGGGAGCGGCCCCCTGCACGTGAAATGAGAGAATGCCTCACGTACAACTTTGGAGGGGGTGACCAACTGGTGAGAGAAGGGAAGTATGAACAGTGAGAAATCAGCAGGTCACTGCTGGAGACTGGAGACAGTCTTGAGCTAGGTGATCCTCACACCCCTCTAGGGAGTGACTGCCACTGTCCTCATTCTACAGGTGAGGACGCCAAGGCTGAGAGAGGAGAGGCCAAGCTAGGACTCGAACCTAGAAGGGTTCGCTTCAAAGACCAGGCTCTCAGCTGTCCAGGCTCTGGGGCCTGTTTGGGACCACAGAGCTTTGGACTAACAGCCCCTAGGTCGTTTCCAGGACTAGCCCACCTCCCATAGCTCTGGGACCGTCTGCTGCAAGGATTACGAGCCAGCGATCTGGAAACCACTGGACCTTTCTGGCCATGTGGGCTACTGGAGTGGGTGCGGTGGCCTCACTGGCAGAGTGACCCTTTTCACGTGGTGGGAGACAGGACCCCATCAAACTGGTCTCTGTGAGCATCTCCGAGCTTGGACTTGTTATCCAGTCCCCATGGGGCTGCAGACTCTGCAATGGGAAGACTCTTAGGGTCTCTAGGAGGTTCCAGCATCTGAGGCCCATTGGCCTGCTGCCCTGCTCATAGCAGGGCCTCAAAGGCGGCTTTCTGGGATCCCCTTATTTTGCTAGGCCTACACCGGAGCACCCCATCCCCTCACCTACCCTTGGATCCTGCCCTGGGAGCTCCAGGTGGGCTCTCCTGCTCACGGAGAGGGCACAGCTTCTGTCCTAGATGGAACTGGTCTCCCCACTCCTGCCACCACCCCAGCCATAAGCATCCCTATGTCTCCCCTTCCTCTCCGCTGGACAAACACTGCCCATTGTGGGAGGGGCGACTCCTGGACCCTACCTCCTCCAGGCCCCCACCGTCCTTACCTCCCTCCAGTGGGGTTTGCAGAGTTGCCTGTGACATGCACCTCCGCTCCACCTCTCACAGTCCCGCAACCCCCCTCACCCTCGGCACAACACAGATGTGGTCACCGTGCCAACAGAACACCACCGCCAAAGGCCTGGGGGAGCAGCCTCTTTGGGGGGAGAAGGGGGAGGGGCATAGGAGCCCCGCTGGCAGACTCACCTTCTCTCTGTTGCTGGGGGATCATTGGAGGTGGCTGAGGAAAGGCCTGGCTTATCTGACCATAGGCAGCAGGGTAGGCGGCTGCTGGAGGACCCAAGGGAAGAGGCAAGAGCAAGAGACGGTGACAGTGACACGAAGAGAGACAGGGTGAGAGGCAGGAAGAAAGAGAGAAGTTTCAGTGGTGAGCAGTCAAAGCAGACCAGTGAAAAAAATACACTTTTAACATAAAGTCGGTTCTTAGCAGTAATGAAGGAGAAGCAGTAAAGGGAAGACTAGAAGTTGCATACATGCACTGGTGTGTGTGCATGTGTGTGTGCATGCCGGTGTATGCATGTGTGTGTGTGTGCATGTGTGCGTGCGTGCCAGTGTGTGCATGTGCGTGCGCATGTGTGTGTGCATGCTGGTGTATGAATGTGTGTGCATGTGCATACACATGTGTGTGCATGTCAGTGTGTGCATGTGTGTGTGCATGCCGGTGTATGCGTGTGTGCGTGCGTGCCGGTGTATGCGTGTGTGTGTGCATGCCGGTGTATGCATGTGCGTATGCATGTATGTCTGCATGCCAGTGTATGCATGTGTGTGTGCATGCCGGTGTATGCATGTGTGTGTGCGTGCCAGTGTATGCATGTGTGTGTGCATGCTGGTGTATGCATGTGTGTGTGCATGCTGGTGTATGCATGTGTGTGTGCTCACCCGTGCTCAGATGGCACCTGTGTGGGAGGTGGGGAGTCACCCTAGGTGTGAGCTTGGCCTCTGGGATCCTGCCAGTGGCTGGTTCCCCAGGGGCTGAGGACTGAATTGAACAAATCTGATGCTTTCTTATTCAAATGGAAAAAGGGTCAGAGAAGGCACAGGACTGGCTAGACCCTCCTCAGCCTGGCCTGGCTCCAGAAGGGGTTCGGGGGGCTCGGCAGGTGAGGAAGAGAGCTTCCCCTGGACTCTAGGTGACAGCCAGCTCATGTGAACCCCCATATACCAGGCAGCCCCGTTACCCTCCGGGGAGACACTGCCAGCTCATCTGAACACAAGTAGGAACCCTGATGGGGCCAGACAGCAGGACCCTGGTTGGCAGAGATGATTGTGGGGTGTGTGTGTGTTTGCACACATGTGTGTGTTATCCAGCCCAGAGGCAGGATAGAAGCTTAGCTGACAGCTGACCTTGGGCTTCCCACAGTAGCTCATCACCTCCCCATTCAGTGACCCGAGGCCACCTGCCCACTTCTCCTTTTTTCTACCTCTGGCGGCCTGTCCTCCGTGTTCCCTGTCTTTCTCGCTCGGGCCCCACTCCTGTTGCCTGTGTGTGGCTGAGAGTTGGGGGGAATGGAAGCTGCCCTCCTTCAAACAGGCATCTGTGCTTTCTGGGCCAGTGGCCCCCCAGCTCCAGTCTCATGCGGTGCTGCTGGGAGGCTGGTGCCCCTGGACAGACCCACCCTGGCAGCACCATGGGGGCGGGACATCTGGCCTCAGAGATGCCGCTTCACAGCAAGACTAAAGCTTAGCCCAGCTCACCAGCTCAAATGGGGTTCTGATCCCCCCGCCACTGCCAGGATGAATGAGGGTGAGGTAATCTGAGCCTGATCACCAAAGGACGCCTGCAGAGAGCGAGGCAGCCTGGTGGAGGGACCACAGCTCCCTGTCAGCCCCTCCCCACTCCCCCGAACCCCCACACTGCTAAGCCCAGGCTTGGGTGGGGCGGGGCAACAGTGCCCAGGCACAGGGAGGTGCCCGCAGCCGGGGACCACCGTGGGGACCACCGTGGGGACGCGTGGATACTAACGACCTGCATACTGCTGCACTCCGGCGTAGGCCTGCTGCAGGGGGTCCGCGGCCGTGGGGCTCTGCGCTGCAGGGGAGCCAAAGGGCAGAGGTCAGCAATGCCTGCTCAAACCAGCCCCTCCCCCGCCACGCCCCTGGAGATACCGCTGCGGCCACACTGCCTTCCCGGCCACTGTGGTCCCTGTCCTGGGGCATCTGAGGTAGGCTCCCTGAATGGCTGGGAGGGGGCGGCCCTTTCCCCAGCCTGGGCCCTCAGGAGGGTGGTGGGCTGCTCCCCCTGGGTGGGGGCTGCAGGCTGCCGCTTTAGGGGACAGCAGAGGGTTTGGGAGGCTCATGCAGAAGGCTGGGGAGGGCGGGGAAGGAGACAACAGAGGGGCCTTGACCATGAGGGGCTGGGTGGGGGGACACCTGAGGGATGTGGTCCTGGAGAAGGCCTGTGTGAGAGCAGGCAAGGGGGCCAGAGGCTGTTAGGAGGGTGGTCTCCTCCTCACTTATCCCTAGTCCCCAGCGGAACTGGGGGGCAGAACCTGAAAGAGCATGGAGGCCTCATCCTGCCATTCTCTCTGGACCACCCACGCCTGCTCAAATAGAGGGACCCCCTCCCAAATTCTTTAGGAGTTTGCATGAGGCACACAGGCCTTCCATTCCCAGGCATGCCCGTGGTAGGACCGACCACACAAATGAGATCTGCCCCACGGTGCCCACAGACATCAGGGAACCAGAAGACCAAGGGCCTTATCACACCCAATCTCATGACTGGATATCCACCGCCCAGTGCCAGAGCACCAGAGGCGGATACTTTGGCAAGCAACCCGGGGAAGCTGGACTGGGGAACAGGCTCGGTTCACTTCTGTTGCCTTTGTGGTGTCTGCAGACATGGTGGGCAAAAGTCTGGATGGTGCATGGACCAACGGTGAGCTCTGCCTTTGGTGATGAAGGTCAGTGATGACCGAAGTGGGAGTGGGCTGGCCTTGGGGACCCAGGGAGGTGGATGGGGAAATATCCAGCCTCATTACCTTTGAGACCAGCTGGAGAACACAGGGAGATAGAAAGGAAACCATCCATGTTTATCTGCCTGGTGACCCAAACTAGCCAAGCTAACTGGCCATGCCAGGCTCCGGGGCCAGTAGACCAGGAAGAATTCCCAATCCTCCTGTCTGAGCTCCCTCCCCTGAACCTCTCAGTAAAGTCACACCAGAATGATAGCACTAGGTGTCAGGGGGGCAAGGGAAAGTCCTGGGCCAGAGGTCCTTGGGGGAGGGCACAGCTCAGAGGGGTGAGCTAAAGATGGGTAAGGATGCAGGTTCCTTCCCACCTGCGGTTGTCCAGGACAAAACCTATCCCTCTGTTTCACCCAGGGTGGACACTGGAGAGGTGGCAGTGGTGGTGCTTGGCCATGTGACCGCCTGCTCCCTCCCCACCTGACTCTTGCACCAGCCCTAGCTCCCTGGAGAGAGAGAGCTATCTTGCTTGTCCTCGTGGTCTACCCAGCTCTGGAACTGGCCTTTATACCATCTAGAAAAAAGATATCTCTTCTTTGGGCAAAGTTTGGGCCCTAGGCAGAACATAATGTGTATGACTTATATGGCAGGTCCCTCTGCAATGATGCCAGGATCACAGCAAGTGCTCAGCAAATAGTGCGACGCAGAGAGGAATGAACAATCCTTATCATTTCAAAAGCCACCCCTTCATGGTGTTATGTGGCAGAAAAGGCCACACTGTGCACTTCCGGCATGATCTGGAGGGCAAGAGGGGAGAGTAGAGATGCTACCTGGGGCTAGGTAGTGGAGAAAAGCATTTCAGAGCCTCCTCTCTACTTCTCTGCTTAATGGCCTCATTAGTAACTGCCAAAGAATGAACACTTTGAAGGATCTCGCTCATTATAGCAGCTCCAAACTCCACATTTAAAGATGGTAAATTAATTTTTTTAATGTACTACTTTTTTTCTTTCCTTCCCTTCATCCCTCCCTCCTGCTTTGGCAGGGGATTGTTTATGGGATGTGCCAGATTGTTACAAATGGGGGAGAGAAACCCTTCCAAATTCCATGAGGGAAATAGTTCACAGATGTTGGTGGGGGTGGGGAAAGAACAGGTTTGTCAAAATCCAGAGATCCAGATGGGCCTGTGGGCAGGGAGGGGAGGGGGCGGTGAAACCACTCAGATGTGCTGGGGACTGCATCTCCCAGCCCACGAGCCTGACTGAGGAGGAGCCCAGGAACCTGAGATGGGTGGGGTCTCTCCCACCTCCAGCTTGCCAAGCCCCTCCCAGCCTGGAGCCTTCACCCTTCAACAACACTTCAGATCCCCCTCTAGGCCCTGTCACTTCATCCTCTAGGCTTCTCTGACCTCTTTGCTATGCACTGAGGGGTGAGGTGTGGGAAAACACGGGGAGGGGATAAACAGCAACTCCAAGTTCAAAGTCAGGAAATTCTCCTCCATTTCTCTCTGGCTCGGTGACCTTGTCCTCTGCTGCTGGTGGAGCTTGTATATTCTCTGGGTGTCTGGGCCTCACTTCAGAATGCTGAAATCGGAATCTGGGCGTCTGTGGGTTTGCAAGGCCAGTAGATTCTGGCGGGCAACAAGAGTGCAGAGCACTAATGTGCCCCCCAAGGCTGCCCTCCTCTGCTCTAGTTGGGCCAACGTCCTTACACCCTCTGCCCCATCAGGACGGCCCCTCCGCAGCACACTGCTCCTTGCTCATCCGTGCACAATGAACTCTCCCTTCAGTTGAATCCTTAAGCATCTCAAGTCAGAGAACACTCACTCTTGATGAAACTCTGCTGTACCATATTGCCTCATTATTCTGTTGATGCATACTGTACTCCTGCCTGGATTCTGATCTCCTCAGAGATCAGACCATGTCCTGCCCTCTTTCTGGGGCCCCCCTTTCATATGTCACAGATTGGGCACTAACTGGGGCTTATGGGGACTCTGTGACCTCATCACCTGCCCTCCAAGAAGGAGGACACAGCTCTCATCATCCTATTGCATTGCCTCTTACCGGTCTACTCTAGAGCTTTGGGCCCACCTTCCCTGCTCCAATGCAAGTCCACCCTCAAGACCAGAGAGAGGCCCTGCTTCAAGTCAACTGGGCAGTCTTATCACAGAACTGCCAAATTTTAGAGGAACGAAGTTATTCAAATTTTAGAGGAACAAAGAGAGAGTCCCTTGGACTGCAAGGAGATCAAACCAGTCAATCCTAAAGGAAAGTAGTCCTGAATGTTCACTGAAAGGACGGATGCTGAAGCTGAAACTCCAATAGTGTGGCCACCTGATGCAAAGAAGTGACTCAATGGAAAAGACCCTGATGCAGGGAAAGATTGAAGGCAGGAAGAGAAGGGGACAACAGACGATGAGATGGTTGGATGGCGTCACTGACTCAACGGACCTGAGTTTGAATAAACTCTAGGAGTTGGTGATTGAATGGGAGGCCTGGCATGCTGCAGTCCATGAGGTCACAAAGAGTCGGACACGACTGAGCCTCTGGACTGAACTGAAAGTTATTCAAGGGCAGGTCTCCTGGATCTTCCTGTGTGCCAGAATTCAAGCAGGACCCAGGAGCTGTCCAAGGTTTTGGTCCTCTGTTCAAGGTGCTGACCACAGTTTTGGTATGCAGCAAGGGACCGAAGTGGTGGGTACTAACCAGTCTAGCAATCTATATACCTCCACTTTCTTCCTGGAAGAGTCTTTTCCTACTTAAAACTAAATATAATTATTCTTTTGGCATCTATTCCCTCACTTCTTTGGATCAAATTCACTCTCAAGTAATTTGCAGTTACTAGCCTCTCTTTTGGGGAAGGCAATGGCACCCCACTTCAGTACTCTTGCCTGGAAAATCCCATGGATGGAGGAGCCTGGTGGGCTGCAGTCCATGGGGTCTCGAAGAGTCGGACATGACTGAGCAACTTCACTTTCACTTTTCACTTTCATGCATTGGAGAAGGAAGTGGCAACCCACTCCAGTGTTCTTGCCTGGAGAATCCCAGGGACGAGGGAGCCTGGTGGGCTGCTGTCTATAGGGTCGCACAGAGTCGGACATGACTAAAGTGACGTAGCAGTGTAGCAGCCTCTCTCTACCTGGTTGGACAACTCATCTATTCTCTTCTCTGCCCTGAGGGAGTCCCAGAAATGGGTTTTTTTCTCACCCATCAGACCGACAAACATCCATGGATCTGTCTTCTCTCCCATCAGAAGCTCCCTGAAGGAGGGCAGGATCTCTCCCTGATCACATTTGGGGTTCCACCAAAGAACAGACAGAGGGAAGGAGCCACACATTCCCATGATAACAGTGAGGGCAGGGACAGGAAAGGATGAGGAGCATGCCGCATGGAGAAGGAAGGGGTACCATATGTGCTTACCTGGGTAGGGGTGGATGCCATTGGCAAATACAGCTTCTGCAGCGGGTTGCCCATTGGCCTGTGGGGGGAGGCCGGTGAAGCCGTTCACCCCAATGGGGGACGGGATGCTAGGCACGGCTGGTGCAGTGATGCCTGGAGGGGTGCTGCCTCCTGGTTTTAGAAGTGATGCGGGGTGGAAGAGGGGAGACAGGCAGAACAAAGGCAATGAAGGTCGACCCATGGATCTCCACCCCCTGGCTCCAAGGGCCCGGGCACAGACTTGGACCTCACACATCAACTCAGTCCGACCTGTGAATCAGGCCTTGGGTTATCTCCCTACGTGTAATGACTCTACTCATCCCAACTGTATCTATTCTTCAAATTGGAGTCCAAATCCCACCTTCCCTACAAAGACTTCCCTGACCACTGACTGCTCAACCTTGGAGCTGTAGCACATAGACCTCTAAGTGTCCATGACTTTGACCACAGTCGGTCTTCTTTTAGTCTTTTTCAATGGTTCGTGCTCACCCCAGCTAAGTCAGGATGGACTGGTCCTTGTTTGGCCACCAAGGGGATTCTAAGCTGTGGCTCTGCTCTCTGCTATCTTGACTGGTACACTGATGGGCTGATCTGCCTTCCCATGAGGGAGTCTTGATACTCAGGTGGAGGGAGTCTTAATTGTGGTGCTTTCTTGCATTGAGGGAGAAAGGCCTTTGCAGAGTTCAGATTCAGCCCTTTTCATATACAAATTAGACACCCTGGCTACCTCCAGTTAAGACAATGGTGATGCTCACTATGGTGAGGGTAAAGTTGGGATTAGATGACAGCACACTGCCCTCCCTACACCAGGTGTGGGTGGCATCTTTATTGTACTGAGGCCCCAGAGGCTGGAAAGGGCCTTTCTCTTCATGTAGGAAGCAGGGAGGGTCTCTCTGTGGATAAGGACCTGAGGTCATCAGGAGTGTCTCCAGGTTGGGGGTCAGAGCTGTGGGGTGGTGCTCAAGTTGAGGCTAGAGATGGCACAGCCTTTTATAGTTTTTAGCTGGGAAAGGAATAGCTCCTGGATGTTGGGATACTGCTACTATGGCCTGAGAGCAGAAAGCCAAGGAAGCTTGATGAATGAGAGCCCAGTCCTTGGAGCTAGACAGGGATGCTTCACTTTGAAACTACTGGCATTTATCGCCACACATTTCTTTGAAGGGAGCTATCCTGTGCATCACAGGATATTTAGCAGCACCCCTGCTCTCTATCAGATTACAGTACTCCTTCAGTTGTGACAACCAACAATGTCTCAGGACATTGCTAGATATTTGGGGGCAAGGGGCAAAACTGCCCTGGTTGAGAATCATTGAACTGGATAACAGCCAAGATCCAATTAAAAACATGCTTTGTAAGTAGAGCTGTTTTCAACCCCTCTGTCCTTTAGCAACTCTTGCAGTTCTCTCTTGCTTGTTCTGTAGTTGTCTTGGAAAAAATCAGTGAATCTAGGTTGGGTTAAAGGAAAATGAAAAATGGGGCTCCTTCTGTGTTTGGACCAGGGACCAAACAGGGCCACAAAATGGGCAGGGCTCTTCTCCCTCAGACCTCAAAGGGAGATGTGTTCATGTCAATTTCTTTCCAGATCTCTATACTACAGATCAACATGAACTGCTTCTTGACATGGCTTAACAACTCAAGTGAAACTGTCGCCACTCTGAAATCGTATCTTGGACAGCAGGGGTTCCACATCCCATCTTCCCATGGGTCCTTAGGAATCAGAACATTTTTGAGACAAACTGCTCAAGGATGATGCCGGCACTGGGCCAAGACACCCAGTGCTCTTGACACAGGATGGTCCGTTTGTAGCTGAAATTCGCCAAACCAAGGTACCAACCTGGGGTCAGCAGTTTTCCTGCTAGGCCAGGCCTCGTGTTGGTACCTGCCCACTCACCTGAGGTTGGGGTCATGGGTGCGGCCGCCAGGCCGTTCATGTTGAGGGCCGCCATCTGCTGCATCTGGGCGGCGGCGAAGGCAGCCATGGGGTTCAGGTAGCCGCCCTGTGCGACTGATGCCATTAGGGCCGCTTGCTGCTGCATCAGCTGGGGCAGAGGGAGTGGAAAAAATATCATGCGCTTCCAGGAGGGCGGCCCTCCCCACCAAAGGGTCATTCAGCTCCTGTTCCTGGAGACCAGCTCCCAGGCCATCAACCCCAAGGAGCTCAGATGCATGTCTCTCCTCCCCTCTCTGACAGCCCTGAGCCTTCCCCACGCCTGCCCTAGTTCTCAGGGCTCCAAGTGTGCCAGCTAGTCCTGTGGTTCATGGAGATGTGACATCCAAAGCTCTAGAGACACCTGGATGAGCTGCTGTAGACCTAACTTGGCATGGTTTCTGTTCGGGATGGTCCTAACTTGGAGTCTGAAGGGTAGAGGCTACAGGAGCATCCTAAATGAAACCCAGAGGTGAACAGGGACTGGGAAGGTTGTTGAAACTGGCCATTTGGACACTGCTGAAGAAGCGAGGTGAGTTTGCAGTTTTAGAACCAGAGCCCTGGCCTACCTTAGTGCCACCGGTGTGGGGGTTGTGGTCACAAGTCCAGGAGGCAGCTGAAGGGCGATGCTGGCAGAGCCCACCCCCATGTGGGAGAATGGGCCTGAGAGGACCTCAGGGGAAGTGTGAGTGAGGGGCGCTTTGAAGCACCTCACAGGATCCCTGCTAGGAGTAACCAGAAGGTGGAAGGACACCCTTCCCTTGAGTGGTGGCAGGGGTGCGGTGGAGTCAGCAAGACCTCGAGCCTCTCTCCCTGTTCCAGTCAGCGCTTCCAAAGCTTTGCGGAGAACTGCCACCCCCGGCCCCGCCCCGCTGGGCCCCCACTTACTGCCTGTGCGTAGGCGCCGTAGGCCCCGAAGGGGATGGCCATGGGGTTGAACATGCCCATCTGGCCAGCCATCTGCTGCATTCGCCGCATTGTGCGCTCCTTATCGGTGTCGGCGAACTTGACCACCAGACTGGATGAGGCTCCCTGCAGCCGGGACTGCATGTGAGGCCCACCAGCCCTGCCCCATCCGCCTCGGCTCCCTGGCCTGGGCCCACCCGATCCTCTCCAGGGGTGCTTTGGGGGCGGGGGAGGGGAAGGGGGGCAGGGTAACAAGCACCAAGCCTCACCAAGGAGTCTGGAGCTTAACTCCCCCGCAGGCTTTTTCTACCTAGGTGACCTTGGGCTACTTCTTTAGCATCTCTGGGCCTCAGTGTCCTTGTCTGAGAAATGGGATTGTTGGCAATGCCTTCCTGTCTCCTGGGGAGGCTGCGAGCGTGCTATGCGGGCACGCGTTTGGCACCGTGTGGCCCAGCGGGCGCCAGGACAGGCGGAGCCTTGAGGATGTGCGGGATGGCAGAGATGTCTGGGTCCCTCATTGCCCCGTCTCGCACTCCCCAGGGTCGGCCACACTCACCGGCATGGTCTGGCTGCCGTGCAGAGCATTGATGGCGGCTTGTGCCTCAGCGTGGGAGGAATACTTCACAAAGGCGCACCCTGGGGGGACGGGAGAGGCTGAGCCAAGGCAACTGGACCCAGAGAAAGGTCAGAGAGGCGCGAGGAGTGAAAGACGCAGGACGGGAGGGGCCGAGGGGAGAGGGCGCCTCCCAAAGGAAAGCAGAGTGAGACCCAGAAACATTGAGAGACACCGACAAACACAGAGCTACACAAGGAGGCAAAGACCTGTGCCGGCCAAGGATGTCAAAGGACCCTTAACTGGCCCCGTCCCAGTCTGGACTCGGATCGCGGCATTTCCTTCCTCCCAGGCCTGACAGCTTCGCACCTTCCAACCAGCCTTTCCCCGCTGGCCGGATCAGGCCAGCTCCAGGGGGCTCTGAACTCCGCTAGCAGGCTGGCTAGAGATCCGCGGCTCGGCTCCGTCCGCCCCTCGCCCCGCCCCGCCCCCTCGCCCCGCCCCACACCGCCCACCTCTAGCTCCGCCCCGCCCACCCTTTCGCCCCGCCCCCACGCACCCTTGCTGTTGCCGTCGGGTCCGCGCAGAATGGTGCACTCCTCGATGTTCCCAAAGGCCTCGAAGAGGCGGCGCACATCGTCCTCAGACTGCTGCTTGTTGAGCATACCCACGAAGAGTTTTCTATCTTCTGGAACAAAATTAGGAGATGCTTACCCGGGCCAAGGACCCGGAGGCACGGGGTCGGCCCGCGGAAGGAGGGAGGGTTACGGAGGGGAAGGGTGGGAGCTGGTAGGGGGCAGGAGGGGGGCTCACAGCCGGAGGGGAGGGATAACAGCGGGCGGGAGGCGGGTGGGAGGCGGTGGGGCACCGCTCGAGGGGAGGAACGACCGGGCGAGGGGATGGACGAAGTGGGGTGGGGGGCAGAGCCAGAGGGGGAGGGCAGGCGGGAGGGGTTGCGTCTGAGCGGGGGCGGGATTGCAGCGACTCTGCCCCTTCCGGCCTGAGGGCCGGGCCAATGGGCTGGCTGCTCACCTGTGGTCCACAGGTCCTTTGGACAGCCCTCCATCCTCTTCCTCCCTCCTCTTAGACGCTCACTGTCTTCCTCAGCCACTTTCACCCCCAGAGGCCAATATTAATTCATAGCTGGCGGGTGGGCCACAGGGCCTGTGTACACGCTGTTCTCTTGGCCTGGAGTGGCCTCCACGTCACAAAGCTGAATCCTCTAATGCTAGGTCTCCGCTTAAATATTGCTTTCTCATCAAAACCCCTCTTTATGCTTCTTCATTCTCTGTCTCAACCCGTCTCCTGGTGCAAAATTCCAAGGACAATTATTTACTGCTTTGCCTGAGTAGTGAGTTTCCGTCTAGCTCCCCATCCCTCAAAGTAGGCTCCCCTAGCGAAGAGGCTAGGCCTCTGCTGGAGGTGGTAGAGGCACCTAGTAGGCCCACAGGACTGAGCTATGGAATGAATGAATGCATGCCCTATGCCATTCAGAGGGGCAACCTCGTTTCTGCCTCACATGTTCTTACCTCCATCTGGTGCTCCCTCTTCTTGCCCCTTCCTATTCATTCTACAAAATTCAGTCCTGGGCGCTTTGGAGGACCCAGTTTCTGAAGACTGGGCTCCCTCAGCAGACACCCGCCCCCCCACACACACACAATTGTATTGAGTACCAAATGGTTTGTTGACAACACTCAGGTGTGAGCTTAGGGTGACAGGGATTGCATCAGGCTGTGTGGATTTGTAGTAGCTTATGACTGCAAAAATGTTTCCCATCCCACAAGCTCCTATTGCCCTGTGACTTTCATTCCTCCCAGGGAGGTGGGATCTATGTTTCCTCCCCTTGAATCTGGGCTGGGCTGTGACCTTTCTAACCCATAAAGAATGGCAGAAGTAACACCAGATGCCTTTCAAGGCTGGGTCATAAAAAGGATCAGCTTCCACTCTCTGCTCTTTCAGGGATAGTTGTTCTGTGGTAACCAGTCACCATGCTGGGAAGAGCCCCTAACACCCACACCAGGAGTCCACATGGAAAGGAGCCCAGGCCTCCAGCTGACAGCCAGCATTAGCCATCAGACATGGAGTGAATGAGTCCTGAGATGATTCCAGCCCCCAGCCCGTGAGTCTTCCAGCCGAGGCCCAGACAGCCTGGAGGAGAGACAGGCCTTCCAAGCTGTGCCCAGCCTGAATTCCTGACCCACAGAATCCATGAGTGTAGGAAATGGTTGTTTTACACCACTCCATTTGGGGCTGAATTGTTAAGTAGCCATAGTTTGCTGGAACGTGGTCCTTGTGGTGGCAGACACCCACTCAATGTTTGTTGACTATTCAGTGACTGACATGCACAGCCAAGGCTGCAGAAATGCACACTCCAAAACTGCAGACAGCCATGTGTTCATGGTTTCCATAGAATGCAAGGGCACTCCAGGCCCATGTCCTTCTGGATCCAGGGTGGTTGGTACCTCCTGCCCCAAAGCACTCCCATCACCCACACTGCCAGGAGAGTTCACGTAGAGATGGGGGCTGAGTGGGCTCTGGAGCAGAGGAAACCTCCAGGTCCTACCCGGCTTCACAGGCCACCCTAGAGTCCTCCTCTTCAGGAAGGCTGACTGCTGCCCTACTGTTACCCCCAGCCTGGAGCACTCAGCACTGGGCAAGCTCTCCCTGACAAGGTGCTCCTTCCGTGCCCACACGGTATCAGTGCCAGTTCCTGCCACCAGGGCTGGGTCAGGACACACCGGCTTGGACCTCCACCATCAGGGCGGGGGCTCCAGCCAAAGCTCTGAGCTTGGATTCCACTCTGATGCTCAGGCCCTGGCAGGGAGGGGCACACCCCCGCCCCATCTCCAGCCCTCACCAACTCCAAGCTGTGGACTGGGGGAAGCAGAGACTGGGGGCCTGAGCAGGAATGGAAGGGGTGAAACTGAGGAGGGACAGAAGGTGATGGATTCATACAGAAAAGGGAGGGACAGAAATGGCAGAGACAGAGGAAAAAGAATTAGAAATAAAGAGCTGAGAGTAGAGATGGACAGAAGGAAACGGCAGAGACAGAAGTGGGAGGGAGAGGGACTTAGGTTTAACTCCCAGAAGCACAGCGACATTTTACAGGAAGTAAACTGAGTTTTGAAGCCTTCAGTGGAGCCTTGAAACTCTGCTCCCAGGTCATCCCCGTCTTCCCCCTCTCCCAGCACCTTTTAAAGACTCTGAGTTAATGGGATTGCTGGGAAGACAAAGAAGTGGCAACCTCCCCTCTCCTCATGCCTGACCCTCCTGCTCAGACACTGCCTCCCAGGAAGGACCTGGGAGGGAAGAGAAGGCCCAGTCTCCTTGGAGCCAGACTCAGATGCTATGACTACATCTCCTTTCCTGACTTCTGAATGTGTTCCTCTGGTTTCATTATGACAGCTTTCTGGTTGCATTAAAATTCATTAAATCCCCACATGCCTTTCTAGCCAGCCACTTCCCTTTTGCCAGGTTTTTTTTTTTCTGATTCCTTCTTTCCCTCCCTGAAGTCATCCCTTACGGCCGATTCTTGGTTCTCCATCCTACACCTGGGTCCTTCTTGTTTGAGGACTTTCTCAAGGTGAAGGGGGCCAGGCTCCCCCTCTTCCTGACTGTTCAAATCTCCCTTTCTGGAAGGCCACCAGGAACCAAAGAAACCTGGCTCTAGGCTCACTTCTGGGTGATCTTGGATTGACCCCACCCAGTGCAAAGGTTTATTTGTTTCTAGGTTCCTCTTTATTTCCAGTTGGCTTTGGCGCCGAGTGAGTGATTCTAAGGCTTGTCTTTCAGACCCGGGAGTGAAACGACTCTGATCGTCAGTCTCCTCTGGCCCAGGCCCGCTGGCTCACCCTCCTGCCCTGCTGCCTTTGGCTACATACTTCCTTACCCACCCCGGTGTCAGAAATGGGAATAACTAGGCCATCCTCATGTGGATGGTAGACTCCTAGGACGTGCGGCAGCATGAAGCAACCGGCAGTGGTAGAACGGTGATGACCCTGACCTGGGGTTCTCCATCCAAGAGGAAGAGGAAATGGAGCTCCGGGCCCTGACTCAAGGCGGCAGAGGTCACAGTGGGGGGCGGGGTGGGGGGAGACCAGAGGCTCCCGCGCCATCATCCACACAGACTCCCGTGTCCCGGGCCAAGCTGAGAAGGCCCTGCCCAGAGTCCTCCTGCCTGAGGGAGGCAGGGTCCCTGGGTGACGGCGGGCTAACCCTCAGCCTGAGCCCATTTTGGGGTGTGAAGCTGTGGTTGCTTCTCTGAGGAGATGTTCGGGCAGATGCTGCTGGGACTGGGCCACAAAGGCCACCTTCACGGAAGGTCAAGTCAGGAAAGACCTCAGGGCCAGGGTGTAAATGGACTGAAGGTATCCCTGAGTGTGAAGCCGCTGAGACAGTGTGGGAGTGGTCACCCCCAGGGACGCAGGAGGCTGGTCTCTAGCCTGGTAGGTGGCTGCAGTAAGCTCACCTTCCAACTTCCGGCACGTCTGTAGGGACTAGTCGGGGAAGGGGCAGTGGCAACACCCTGAGCGCTTCCTGGAGGAGGTGGCCTGGAGTTACAATGTCCACGGCTCAGGAGCAGGATCACCAGGCCCACAACAGAATGTGAGCAAAGACTGAAAGATGAGAGGGCCCTTTTCGGTTGTTCTTTTCATTTGCTTCCTGCCTGGGGGTCCGGGGGAGGGGTGGGGAAGTTTGGGCTTTGCTTTCCCAGGTGCCTCTGGCCTACCCTACACCCACCCTGCCCCCAACACACTCGTCTCCCAGTCCTCTGGTCTTGGGAGTCTTATTCCTTTTCCCAGAACCTCAATCTAATTCTGAGTTTCAGTTTCCCAGCCTACTAGCACTGGGGAACACCTCCAGGAAGCCTTAAGTGCCAGTGAAAAGGCAGAGGAATCTAGTTGCCAGGATCTCATGCTTGGGAAAGACCCTGATGCTGGGAAAGATTGAGGACAGGAGGATATGGGAACGACAGGATGAGATGGTCAGATGGTATCACCGACTCAGACAGACATGAGTTTGAGCAAACTCCAGGAGATAGTAAAGGACAAGGAAGCCTGGCACGCCACAGTCCGTGGAGTAGCAAAAAACTGGACACAACTTAGTGACTGGAAAGCAACAGCATCATGCTTGCTCCAGCCCCTCCAGGAGGGAAACAATCTCCTCTCTCATCCACTCAGAATATCCGGGCAGAATGGGGCTCTGGCTGATAGGCTTTGCATTTTAAAAGGAGAGCCCAGAAAACAGAGAAGCAAGACTCTGATGGCAAGATGAGGACAGGCTCCTATGGGGCATATTTCAGGATGGTGCCTCAGGGCTCCAGACGTGCGGGGAAGCATCTTGCTGGCTGTGCAGGATGAGGGACCCTGAGCGGGGCGGAGGCGGGTGGCAGCCGCAACACTTGACTTGCCAAATGCCAGCGCCCTGGCTCTAATGCTCCAATTCCGGTTTAATTTTCAAAATTTGATTCGCTCATTACCATCGGCATTAAACAATATTTCCTGCTTAAGGATAGATGGCTGCCGGGGCACCGTGGACGAGTGTTCAGATGGCTAATGCCTTTTATAGCTGCAATAGACTTTTACTGTTCTCTTCCCTGCAGCTGCCGAGGGAGGGTTTGTGGGGGACCTGAGCTGGAGAGAACCAGGAGGCCCAGGGCCACGGTGGGGAACATTGATTTTGAGTTCTGTGGCTAGTGGGGTGGGCAGGGGGGTTGCTAGGAGACCAAGAGAACCAGGCTGGGTGGGTCTTGTAGGACCACAGCTGTAGGGAATGCTCTCCACAGGGCCCCTGGAGGCCCGAGGGCAGCAGTCTGGGGACTGAGAAGAAAATTCCAGAGATTCACAGTGACCAAGTCAGAGGACTGTCTCCACTCTTGCGCCTTTGGCCCTGGGGGTGGGGAGGACTGGGCCAGAGCTCAGAGCCCCAGGTGCTCATGCACCTGCCCCTTGGCTGCTGGCAGAGGCCATGCCGGGCCCTCAGCATCCCTTCAGCTGTTCACTGTGGGACCAGGGGACTTCCCTGAGCGCCTCCTGGATCCCAGGACCATCTGCTCTCCCTGGGGAGTGATCTTGTGCCTGAGGTCCCACAGGGGGAAAGACGGGTTCCTTCTCCCTGAATTCACTCGTGGATCAGGGAGGACCTTGAGATAAAACATGTAAACTTGACAAGGGGTCGGGACCAGCTGGGGGAGGAGGGCAGGGGGGAGGATGGTGGGGGGAAGGAAGGAAGGGGCTGGGGCATTTTCCAGGGAGTAGCTGAAGCTGTGTGTCAAATCCTGGTTGACCGGGCCCCCTTAACGCAAGTCATGCACCCTCCCTGGGCCTCCATTCCCTCATCCGTAAAAGGGGAGAGAAATCGCACTCACCTCGAGGATGAGATGAGTTGAGGTACCTGAGATTTTTAGCCCAGGGCCCAGGACAAGTAGAATAAGTACAGTTCTGTGCTGGTTTCAGCCAGACCGCTGCTCACCCACAGGGGCAGCTTCTGCTGGGATGGAGAAGCCCACCCCACCCCTGGGGCATGGAGCAGACCCCAGGGACACTGATCAGACACCTGCCTGAGGGTCAGCCTGAGAAGCCGGGTATCCCCCCACCAAACAGCAGTGTTTTGGGGCAATCTCTGAGATGCTCCCCAGCATCCTCCAGGCCCCAGCCTAGACTGATTCACAACAAGAGTCATTTCCTTGAAGTTACATCGAACCCTACTCTGGGCCCTTTCCACTGCCCCGACCCATCAAACACCCTGGCTCCTAAGGGGGAAAGGAGCGTCAAACCGCACATCCAAATTGAAATCTGTGTCATTTTCACAGCTGCCGACCCCACCCTAAGTCTGGAGGCCTCCCCTTCCCACTTCCGGCCAGCCCCGAGTTGGGCAACATGCAGCCTCACACCTGCCTTTCAAAGAGGGGAGCAGCAGGCAGGGCTTCGGGTCTGCGCCCCCTTCCTCTCCTGCCTGGGGGGCCCGTGGCTGCCTGCTTTCCTTTGGGGGATCGGGAGTTTGCAGCATCACCATCCACACGGGGGTAAGGGCCTGGATTGGGGTCTCTCTGCAGCCCTGCGATCAGGTCGCCTGCCCCCTGAGAGCCAGTCCCTTCACCAGGTCACAGGCCAGGCCTCAGAGAGCTCCGCACGTGAAGTGAGCCTGTAAGTAAGCAGTGTGAGCCCTCCTTCATTCCCACAACACACAGTGTCGGAGCCAGAGCCCGGCGCAGCAGAGGATAAAAGCGTTCCTGCCTGGGAAGAAGGCTGAAGGAGACATCAAACCAGATCAAAGGCTGCTGGGGATGGGGCGAGACGGGGCTCCCGCTCCATGGGGATGCAAATGAGGACCCTCAGCTGCTCCGGACCCCAGGGGAGGCGGCGCAGGGCCTTGATCTGCCAAGCTCCCTGCAGACACATACCTCTGATGTCGGGGCTGGAGGAGGAAGAACTCCGCCACTCTCCCCCACTCTCATTCCTTCAGCGGAGTCTGCCTTCCAAATGCTTCGGGATGGGGCTGGGGCCACGAGAGTCCCTTCCTCACTGTCTCCTGACAGGCACCCAGCCCCTGCCGGCCGCGCTCTGCACAGCCCCACACGAGTGTCAATTACAATCCAGGCAGGTCCCGTCTGTCTCCTGCTCAAACCCTGCAGGGGTTCCCGTCTCACTGAAAACAAGGCTTGTGAGGGGCTGCGGGGGCACCCCGCACTCCGACTCCCCCGACCCCTCCATCCCTCTGCTCAGACACACACAGGTCTCGTGAAGTCTCAGGGATGCTCCTTGCACGCCCTGCCCCAGGACATTGACGCTGCTCCTCCTGCTCGTGTCCCCAAGATTGTGTGCTTGGCATCTGCAGGATGCTGAACTCCAGGAATCCTCCGAAAGCGGGAATGAGTGGGCAGCAGCCATGGTGCGGGCACAGAGCCTGTCGTGAAGAGCTCTGCGGGCATGGCAGGGGGAAGGAGTTTACAAGGCTTGAGCCCGGGCACTAGAGGATTCACACGCAGGGCTTGCAGCATGGAAGAGGCATGTGCAGAGGCAGGGAATGTGACAGGCACGGGCTGAAGAGTCGGGGTGATACACACACCCCTTCCCTCCTTCCTCTTCGCCACCCACCGCATTCTCAACACTTCCCCCGAGACCCCAGCCTGGACCCTGACCGCTGACCACAGGAAGCCTAGCCTGGGACTCAGACTGCATGCAGGCTCCTTCTCCCGTGTCCATCCTCACTGCCCACCACATCCTTCCTTGTCAGCCTAGCTCCTAAGTCATAGCACTGGGGGTGCTTCTGTGGTCCTGCTGGACGCCGAGGGTCACCCACCTCGATGGTCACCCCGGTGTCTTCATGACAAGAGCCAGTGACCCCAACTGCCTCTACCAGAGCCTCTGCTGCCCCCCGACAACACTGCTCCCTCTCGGGGCTCCTCGGTGCCCCTGCCCGAGGGAGGCCACAACTCTGACTCTCTCACTCCAGGAGGTGGTTATAGGAGGCACAGTACTGATAGAATGGTTCTCATTTAGCAAGGTATTTACTGAGTATGTGTGCTCGGTCACTTCTTGTGTCCAACTCTGCGACCCCGGAGACTGTAGCCCGCCAGGACCCTCTGTCCATGGGGATTATCCAGGCACGAATACTGGATTGGGTAGCCATTCTCTTTTCCAGGGGCTCTTCCTGACCCAGGGATCAAACCCACATCTCTTAGGTCTCCTGTTAGGCAGGTTCTTTACCACTAGCGCCGCCTGGGAAGCCCATTTACTGTACCTCCAGCACAGAAATAAACCCTTTGCAGGTATAACGAATAATTTATTATTTCCACTGTGTAGGCGAAGAAACTGAGGCTCAGGAAAGTTAAATATCTTTCCCAAGAACACACAGCCAGTCACTGGGGGAAGCCAGGACTCAGACCCAGATGGTCTGAACGGAGCCAAGCTCTCAGGTCACCCTCCTTCTTGGTAGAAGACCAGGAAGTGCTATCTGGAGATCTCTGTCTCTCTTCACTCTCCACTCCTCCGGGTCTGCCCAGATAGAAGACAAAGGCCTAATAACTCCATTGCTCTACGTGGGCCGGGCTTCTGATCAGAGTCTGGAAGTGGGGCAGGGTGGGGCCCTCAGAGGCTGCTGCTCAGCTCTGGAGCAGGCTCCGGTGAGTCCCAACTGCCCAGAGACCCTCAGACATGACTCACAGTCCCTCCCCGGCTCCCCTCACCCCTCCGCTTAGAACAGGGCCCTCTGGAAGTCTCCCGGGTGACTAAAGAATTCAGCTCTGTCCTGATGATTCCTCGGGCCTTCCTCTGCCCGGGATCTAGGCCGCAAGGTCTCAGACCTGCTGACAAGATCCCCTTGACCTGCAGTCCACGCCCCTCCGGGCCCTGGTGCCTTCCCCGGGAAAGAGGGGTGGCTCTGTGCCCTTGGGGGCTTGCGGCGCGTCTGAGGAGGCAGAACTAGAATCTGGGGGCTGTCACCATCCCAGGGGGCACAGATGGCCCCTGCACCCTCTTCTGTTGCCCTCTGCGAGGGGATGGGCAGGCTTGGGTGGAAGGTCTGGAGGCCATACCCACATCCCTCACTGCCTCCTTCTCTGGGCCTCCGCCCTTGACCCCCCGTATCTGTGAGTCTGCGCCAGGCCCTCCCAGCAGGAGCCTGGGGCCCGGGGTGGTGCTGAGTAGAAGTCACCTTTCACGGGGGCGGCAGTGTGGCTGGCTCTCCAGGTAGCTGATTATACATTTGATCTGCTACCTTATCCTTCCCAGGCGCGGCGCACGACAGACGGCCCCGCATTCTGCGGGGACTTCTGCAGCCGAACCCAGTTGTCTGGTGGGGTTTCTGCTGGCGTCTGGCGAGCTCTCCAGCATTTCACCCATCACAGGATAATTTATAGCATAATGGCGCCTTTTTTCCTTTATATCATGCAGGAGCATAAATTATGGCCAGTTTGTCCTCAGCTCTCAAGGAGACAGACAAAGCCAGGCTTTATTCCAGCAAAGGGGGGCGGTTTCTGCAGGGGGTGGGCAGGGGCCCGGTGGTCCACAGGGGAGCAGGGACAAGAGGAGGAGAGACCAAGGAACATCTTGTTGAGGGGTAGAGAATCAGAGGCAGCTGCAGACGGTGGGGAGAAGTAACAGCGCGCACTCTGTTAACCGTGGAGGGGGCTCCTGTCTGCTGCACAGCCTCTAAGCCTGGCTGCGGGCTGACCCTCACGTTGGCCACAGATCTTCCCACAGCCTCACGGAGAGGGTGGTGCTCATGGGCCCACCCCATCCCCTACCCCCTGCCACTGCCAGAGACAGAATGCAGCATGCAGTGCCCAGCAACCTCCCGCTTCTCTTGACTCATGGCATGTTTTTCACACTGAGGGTCGGGCTTAACTTCCCACGGGACATAGGGAGAGCTGCCTGTCCTCCCAGGGAGGTGTAGTCACCTCAGGGTCAACCTCACTAGTCTAATACAGCAGGGTTACGCCTGAACCCAGAGGCTGCAGCCCCCCAAACCCAGCCCCCACTCTTGGGCGCTGTGACAAGGACTTCCAGTGACCCTGGGTGGGGATGACACTGCTTGAATACCTTGGCAGAAGACCCCATCTTCTGACCCCCCATGTCAGGCTCGGGAGGCAGCCTGGAAGAAAATTCCCTCTTTTGCTCCCTGGAGACCCTGCCCAGACAGAGCCCAAGTCCTGCCCCCGAAGAACCGCTTAAAGCACAGCCTTCCAAGGATAACAGCAGGACTCTTGGATCTTGCAAGATGCTGGTTCTCAGTCCTGGCTGCTATAAAATTTACCTGGGGGGTTTCAAAACACAGATGTGCCCAGCCAGCCCCTGAGACAAATTGGTCCAGGCATCTGTATTTTTGTTTTGATGTTTTTCAAAAGATATTCAGATGATACCAGCACAAACTCAGGGTTGGGAAGGGCTGGGATGGGTCTTCTCCAGACTGCTCCTGGTCATCTCTCCTCTGGCACCCCCTCTCTGCTCTCAGCCTGCCTGCAGGAGCTCAACCCTTCAGAATAAAGGGTTCTGTGTGTGTTGGTGCTGGGGGACGGTAGCACCCACCTTCTCTGCCCTGACACCTGAACCTGGGCATGCTGCCATCCCTCATGGGGTTATCCTGAAAAGACATTGCTCTAATCTGGGAAGGTTCCCAGGTGGCACTGGTGGTAAAGAACCCACCTGCCAATACAGGAGATGTAAGAGATGTGGGTTTGATCCCTGGGTTGGGAAGATCCCCTGGGATGGGAGGGGACAGCATGGCGACCCACTCCAGCATTATTGCCTGGAGAGTCCCGTGGACAGAGGAGCCTGGTGGGCTACAGTCCATAGGGTTGCAAAGAGTCAGACAACGACTGAAGTGACTTAACACGCATGCATAGGAAGGTAGGATGAGGAGGGATTAGCGGGTTTAGGAGGCCTTCCTCCCTCCTTCTCTCCTCTCTTGTGCCCCTCTCCCCTCCATCCATCAGGCCAGCCCTTCTGTGAGAGGAAGGTCGCAGGCACCTCTTTCATCAACCCTGCAGTTTCTTTCCTATCCATCTTTGTTCTCACCACTGAGCCCTCCAGGAATCACCACTGTTCCCACCCCCTTCCCCTTGGAACAAGATAGTCTAGGCTTAAGTACAGGACTACTCACTGTGTTAACTCATGGCTGATAATGGACTGCAGATAGACACAGAGATGGATGGATGGCAGACATGATTAATAGATGCCAGATACCCAGATTAAATGTTGGATGATAGATAGATACACAGAGAGAAAAATGATTGCAGAAAGCAGATAGATTTATGATCGATGGTACATAAATAGTGATAGGTAAATATGGATGGATGGATGGCTGAGATGTTTCTGAGGACTTCACATAATGGGGTTGAAATGTGAAAGGTGAGAAAACTACTCATGGTCACTCACACCTGTTGGGGTATGAGCTCTCAGAGGAGCAAGGAGCCCTGTTCTGCTCAAGACCTGTCTTAAACCAACTTCCCTGAACCTCTGCTTGTCTGATGGGCTTGATGCTAGCGTAGGTTGCAGTGGGGCTGGTTTCCTGGGGATAGCCGAAGCTTCGATGCTCTGACTCCTGAGCCCCCGAGTGACCTCAGCAGGACCTCCCTTCCTGTCTGGTTCCCCCTCCCCTGGATGCATGCTCCTCAAAGGCCAAGGCCACTCCCTCAGAGCAGGTTGGTTTTTGGAGTGGGGCAGGCTGAGTTGGCCCCTGCAGTTAGATGGCAGGTGTGAGCCCATATGGCACTTGCAGATTCATCCATTCACTCCCCCCATTGGGACCCATGCCCTCAGAGAGGACAATGAGGGGTGACTCATCCGAAGCACTCACTGCAAGCCAAGCACTGCTCCCAGCACTTTAATTTTATAGGGTGGGCGCCACAGTCACCCCTATTTTCCAGATGAGGAAACTGAAGCAGAGAGGTTTGGCAACTTTCTGGAGGTCCCAGAGCTATTAACTGCAGGGCTTGGATTTGAACCCAGGTCG
The DNA here is from genome assembly GCF_023699985.2 of Odocoileus virginianus. NCBI lineage: Eukaryota > Metazoa > Chordata > Mammalia > Artiodactyla > Cervidae > Odocoileus > Odocoileus virginianus. Next base: position 37,553,315 of record NC_069695.1, read on the forward strand.
TCTAGCTCCCAAGCTTTCATCTACCATGCAGAAGGCACCCCTGGTGCTCCCGGAGAGTTGCAAGGCTCTGCTGGGCTCAGGATGGAACATGGCTCTGGGAACTGGGATGAGCTGCCCGATTTGCAAGATGTCATTATTTCTAATGAGTAATGAGATTGTGAGGGGAGTGTCAGTTTCCTTGAGAGAACAAATTATTTTGAAGGGTGGCAGCATATTAACTAGTGGTGTGTGGCTGGCACTGCTAACTACAGAGGACCCTGCTCTTGTCACTCAAAGGGGCCCTCTGAGCTTGGTAGGACTTGGTGACCGTGTGACAGCCCTGGACCCCTTCTATTATCTTCTAGTCAGTCATGCAGTCAATCAACAAACGGTGTGCAAGGTATCGTGCTGGGAGATATAAAAGGAGTCGATCTGACCCTTCAGCAAGAGAGTTTCCAAATCGGGGCTGGACTGGCCTATGGGGGGTAGGCAGAGCAGGCCTGGGGCTGACATAGGGGCAGCTGCACTGCAGAGCATGAAGACTTTGCCCAGGTGGGTCGTCAGGACCACTGAGGCCACGGGCACTGAGATGCCCGCCTCCCTCCTCTGGGAAGAGTTGGGTGGATGGGTGAGGAAAAGGAAGGAAACCCAGGATGGGAGCACAGAGGAGAGAACGCAAAGAATTTGACTCAACTCCAGGGCCTGTGTGCTGCAGAACTGTGCTTTGAAAAGCCAGCCACAAACCGCCCACTGACAGGTCTGGGAGGGGCTGGGGCTGGAAGCGCCAGCACTGTGGGCTCATTCAGGCCTGTCCGGAAGCGGAGGAGGGCGAAGACCCTGGCTTGCTGGCTGGAGCAGCCCCCTGGCTGGCCCCCAGTCCTCCTCACTTGACCACAGCCAGACTCTTCTGCAAGGGCTGGTGCAGCCTGGGCACTTCTGGCATTCTGCCCACTTCTCACTGCTGTGCTGTGTAAAAACATGCTCATAGCCCCATTTGACAGGTTAGTCCACTGAGGCTCAGAGAGGCTGAGGAACAGGCTTCTGCTCACTGGAGCATTATGTGCTCCATAGCACATAATGGAGTGTCTGGTAGACACGGGACCAGAACCACATGCCTCTGCCAGCTCTGGAGCACAGGATGGAATACGACTCCCACCCTCCCACCCCAAGGCTGGAACTCTGTCCTTTGGGTTCTCGGCCCTTGGACTCAGCATTGCCCTCTTCGGGGAGGTCTCTGAAATGTAGTTGCTTATGTCACCTCAACAGGAATGTTTTTACTAGAAAATGTGCCCTATGATCAAAGGGACCCAATAAGCATTTAGGCCTGAGAGTGGAAAAGGAGATGCGTGAAGGTACAGGGCTGGGAGGTCGGGTTCGGCGGGTCGAGAGGGGCCAGGGGAGGGGTTGCTGGTGGCTGGGAGAAGGGTGATGCTGGTGCTGAGCTGGGGAGGCCACCAAGGGTGGGCAGGCTGGGAGGAGAGGGGCAGGTAATGTGGCAGGACGTGCAGTGGGGACACGTGTGTGTTCCATTTGCTACAGCAGCCCCAGAAAGGGGCCCCTCACCTCCAACCCTGGGCTTAAGGTGAGAAAGAGGAGGCTGGAAAGGCTGCTAGAGAAGGAAGGGAAGCAGGGAAAGACACGACTCTCAGCCTAGGTGCTGCCTTAGTGGTCACAGGAAGAGGTCTGCACCAGCCCCATGCCCCCTGCCCCCTCTCTCTCCTCCCAGCTCCCAGCAGCCAGATGGTGTAGGGCAGTGCTGCCCGCTGACCTTGGGGTCCCAGGCACCTCAAGCTTTGTCTGTTGACTGCATCAAAAAATGCTTCACCTCTGGGTAGATGTGACTATTTTTCAAATGCGTATAGATGCTGTTGTGATTTAAGAAGTAGCAATTCATTTAAAAGCACTGCCGGCTTCAAGGTAGCTTATTGCCATTTTGCATTCTCTCAAACAATGGATACCCAAAGTAAAACATCTGTCAAGGAGGGGTGCTGATGAATTTTTGATGTTAAAAATGGCTCTTAACCTTGAAAAGTCTGGGCATGCTGATCCTGGGAGGGCAGCGGGAGCTGGAGGAGCCGAATCCCACCCCTGTGGCACTCATTCACAAAACAGCAGTGCTGTCGGCCAGGGAAGGGGGAGCACGGTGGATGCGGGGAGCACCCAGCACCTGCAGTTAGGAAAACTCAAGCTCATCCTTTGATGCTTCCAGAGGAGCCGGAATGGCGGTGGAGACCCACAGCAGCTTCCAGTTAAAAACTGGGAGTGGATGGTGTTTAACTCTGTCGAGGCCAGGAGGGAGCTTGCTGTCTTTTTGCTGCAGGGAGTTCCTAGCTTAGTGCCCCAGCCACACATGCTCACTTGATAAATGTCGGAATGAATAACTGTGACCCACGTATTCATGAGGAGACGTAGTCTGAGCTAACATAGACACGTCTCTTTCCCTCCCACACCCGGCAGAACCAGGGTCTACTTTCAGCAAAGACGAAATGAGAACCCACGTTGGGTTTAGTAGCTGGAGGCCTGGATTTTGTTCCCACCGGCTGGGAATTCGGAAACTCCCAGGTGGCGCTAGTGGTAAAGAACCCACCTGCCAATGCAGAAGACTAAGAGATGCAGGTTTGATCCCTGGGTTGGGAAGATCCCCTGGAGGCGGGCATGGCAACCCACTCCACTATCCTTGCTTGGAGAACCCCATGGACAGAGGAGCCTGGCGGGCTGCGGTCCATGGGGTCACAAAGAGTTGGACATGACTGAAGCCACTTCGCACGCCCGCATGCATGGCTGGGATCAGCTCTGATGGGGGCGGGGCTCAGCCTGGTCGTGTCGCCTCTTCTGGGCTGGGGTAACTGGGCCTGCAGTGGTGTGCTGACTGTGGTCATGGGGATTTAGACTGCTTCTGATCTAAGAGAATGATAAAAATAAACTTATTTACAAAAACACAAATAGAGTGACAGACATAGAAAACAAACACGTTTACGGGGGTGGATGGGAAGGAGGAGAGGGAGTGATTAACTGGGAGACTGGGATTGAAATGTACCCATGTAAATCCATGGCTAATTCATTTCAATGTATGACAAAAACTACTGCAATGATGTAAAGTAATTAGCCTCCAACTAATAAAAATAAATGGAAAAAAAAAAAGAAAGAAACGTACCCATGACTATACATAAAACAGATGACCAATAAGGACCCAATGTACAGCACGGGGAGCTCTCCTCAACACTCTGCAAAGGCCTATGTGGGAAAAGAACCTTAAAAAGAGTGGATTTATGTCTATGTATGACTGACTCACTTTGCTGTTCAACAGAAACTAACACAATATTGTAAAGCAACTATACTCCAATAATAATAAGAAGAAGAAGAATCTCTTTGAACATCGAGCTGCTCCGAGGGTAGTTACCTGTGCTCCTCTGCCCGCTCCCATGCCCATCCCCCCCCCACACTGGAGACATTCCTTCCAGGTCATCAGGGTCCGAAGTTGTCCCTGAGAGCATCCTTTTTGGCCAGCTGTACTCGGGGTGCACCCATGATTAGTTCCAGCCCTCTTTCTAACGTTCATAAAAAGCTGTCCGCAGTCTCTTGTCCCAGCACGGCAAAGGCCCTGTGCTCCCCTTGAACCGGCGGCTTCTAGAGCGTGAACGGTGGACCCTGAGAGGAAGAGGCTTGCTTTCCAGGATAAAAGAATGTTATCAAGGCCCTCCAAAGCCTTAACCGAAGGAATAGGAGGTCTACGGTGACAAGTCAGGACCTCTGACAGCAGGGGGAAGATGTGTGATGGCTTAAGACAAGATGGCCTTCCTCAGACCCTCAAACCACCCTTTGGAACCGCCCATCGGTTCTGCGTTGGGTGGGGCTGAGCTTGCAGAGGGCTTCCCAGCGAGATGCCTGCTCCCTGCCGCCCGGAAGTGACCCACGCAGGCCAAGTACTTAGCACAGCCCTTGAAATGGAGGAAAGTTGCCTGGTTATTAGTGGTGCCTAATGATATTTGCATAGATTAACAGACTTTAATGCAATCATGAATGCCACAGTCCCGAGAAAATAATGAAGAAATCCATTACAAAGTCATAAAGTAACTAAGTCAATACAGTAATAATTTGATCCCATATTAGTAATAATTTCATCTCCTGCTGCAAGGCGATTTTCTAATGTGCACCGATTCTGAACACTTTTATAAATTTCACCTTTCTTTGAGATAATTAATTAACAAAATTTAAAAAGTATACTGCTGGTATTTTATACAATAAATTAGTCATTAGTCTAAACCGGCAGGCTATAATAAAACTTATTAAGATGGATGTGTTCGGATTGCTAACTTCTCTTCAAGTGGCCTATAAACCTCTCTTGGGCAAACCCAGGGCCTGCCTAGTAGCAGTGGTTCAGGTGGACAGTCTGGACCAACAGAAACCCGTGATGTGGTAGAGAGGGAACTCCCAGCTGTCTCCAGGCACCGTCTTAGTTCCCTAGGGCGGCCACGACAGAGCACACAAACTGGGCATCCTAAAGCAACAGAAATCTATTCTCTCACAGTTCTGGAGGCTAGGCATCGGCAGGGCTGTGATTTCCCTACAGGCTGTCGGGACAGAGCCTTCCTGGCCTCTCCCCAGTTTCTGGTGTGTATCGGCAGCAATCCTTGGCTCTCCTTAGCTTGCAGGGTTATCACGCCAGTCTCTGCCTCCATCATCACGTGACATCCTCTCTGCATGTTCTGTGTCTCTGTGTTTGAGTTCCCTCCTTCCTCCAGGGGCACTAGTCCTACTGGCTCCTTGTTGTTATTGTTCAGTCACTCAGTTATGTCCAACTCTTTGCGACTCCAAGGCCTCCCAGTCTTTCACTGTCTCTAGGAGTTTGCTCAAACTCATGTCCATTGAGTTGGTCCATCCAACCATCTCATCCTCTGTCGCCCCCTTCTCCTCCTGCCTTCAGTCTTTCCCATCATCATGGTCTTTTCCAGTGAGTCAGCTCTTTGCATCAGGTGGCCAAAGTATTGGAGCTTCAGCTTCAGCATCAGTCTTTCCAGTGAATATTCAGGGTTGATTTCCTTTAGGATTGACTGGTTTGATCTCCTTGCAGTCCAAGGGCCTCTCAAGAGTCTTCAACACCACAGTTCAAAAGCATCAATTCTTTGGTGCTCAGCTTTCTTTATAGTCCAACTCTCACATCCATACATGACTACTGGAAAAACCATAGCTTTGATTAGATGAACCTTTGTCAGCAAAGTTGATCTAGGGTCCACCCTAATCTGACATGACCTCATCTGCCCTTGATTATATTGGTAAAGACCCTATTTTCAAATAAAGTCACATTCTGAGGTTCCAGGTTGACATGAACTTTGGAGGGACACTATTTAACCCACAACAGGCACTAGGGCCTTTTGTGCTCATTGTCCCTCCTTCCCCAGGAAGGAAGGGATAGACAGAGTCAGGCTGAGGGGCTGAACCTGCCAGATGAAGCAGGGGCTGGCTATTGAAAATTCATGGTTTCCTAGGAGGTTCTCTGACAGGCTATAAAGGGGGTCTGTGGACACCCTGAAGTGGTCAGCACCATTTCATATCTATGAGTATTTCTCCTGGAGAGAGGGTTCATAGCTTCCATCAGATTCTCAAAGGACCCCAGCGGATTCTTGTCTCATTACCATGCAGAGTATGTAGGGGTCATGGAGGGGGGGATCACAGAAACTAATCGACCAAGCAGCTGACAAAGAACCGACAAGTACACAATGTGTACAGTGTAGGATTCGGGATTCAGGAAGGAAGCTGTTGGAACCTTGGTACTATCATCAATATGATGGCAAAGGCAGGGGGAAGACATAGCGGCTCATGCAACACTACATCTGGAATGAGACCTTCGCTGGGGAGATGTCTTCGGGTTGTGAATGTACAGTCTAGCATCTCATCCTCCAGACCAGCTGTGGGTCATGAGTTCACTTAAAATTCAGCTTCTATGACTTCCCCTCCCAACCAGGTCCTAGATAAAAATGTTCAACAGAAGGGCACAAAGATGAAGGCCATCAATATCTCCAGGGACCTTCCTCCCCATCCACCCAGCTCTAAGGGACCCTAGGCAACCTTCACCATAGGTTGTCTTCAAGACTGATGAGCTGCTGATTTTTGGAATCCAGACTCTTCACCTTTTGAAAACTTGAACCTTGTTCATTTTTAGGCTCTATAATGCCCCAGTACATGACATGATGCTAGGTTAGGCCCAGCAGCACTCACTTAAGACAGGTGCCCAGCCCCCAACCCACCTCATTCTGGGTTCCTAACTCACCATCACTTTCCCCTAGTTTGACAAATTCATTCTAGAATGTTGCCAAAGGTTCTCTTCAAGATTGATAAGCTGCCAGTTTTTGGAATCCAGCCTCTTCACCTTTTGAAAACTTGAGCCTTGTTCATTTCCAGGCTCTATGATGCCTCAGAGATGACCCCCGGCTGCTCCAAGAGCCGGTTTGCCTGTTTCATCTATCTTCCCAGGGCTGCAGCTCACAGTTGGCTCCGACCCGAGAGCCAGTCTAATTTACGGGGCTAGGTTTGCTGGCCTTGCTTCGTTTGGGTGTTAATTCTCTTTTTACAGTGTTTACCTACATTTCTCATCCTGAAGGCCAGTCTCTTTGCTGGAGAAGATGGGAGAGATGCAGAAGTTAAACTCTTGTTTTCTCTTAGACAGCAGTTTACAGTTTGATTTCCAAGCAGATATAATAGGTGAGTCTCAGGCAGGAAGGCCACCGGCCACCCCCCGCACCCCCCACCCCCCCACTGCCAGAGGCACCCCTGTAAGTCCTGGCGGAGCCCATCTTCCTGTGCCATGTGGGTATTTGGGTGAACGCCAGTCCTCTTTCCATCTCTGGGGCTCCACTTGCATTTGGACGGTGAGGGAGGCGTTTCTTCATGCTGTGCCCCCCTTCTTTGCAAGTGTCTCCCCTGGATGATGGCTCGGCCCATCCCTATATCTGTCCCAGAGGCGCTGATTGAGAAGGACTTGCTGACCCAGCTTTACACCTCCTGTTTCCTCAAGGACATCGCCCAGTGGTCACTGGTGCCTAAGAAGCCCAGACTTGCAACTTTTTGAGAAGGAACTGCAATCCAATTTGGGATGAAGGGAGTGACTCACAAGCTAAAAGGACTACATTGGGGGTAAATGAGGAGCACTCCATGAATTCAGTGCCAGTGGCCCCACGGAGGCTTCCCTGGTAGCTCAGTGGTAAAGAAGCTGCCTACAGGGCAGGAGTTGCAAGAGACACAGGTTCCATCCCTGGGTCAGGAAGATTCCCCTGGAGGAGTGCACGGCAGCCCACTCCAGTGTTCCTGTTGGAGAATCCCATGGACAGAGGAGCCTGGTGGGCTACAGCCCATGGGGTTGCAAAGAGTTGGACAAAACCAAGCAACTAAGCAAGGCTTCATGCAGGGCCCCACGGAGGGTTGTGATGAAGCTAAACATATTGGCATGGGTCAGAGAACAACGAATTCAGAGAGGGCCCAGAAAGTGGGAGGGGAAAGGATGCTCTCTTGGAGGTTTAGGGAAAGGACATTGCCTATTTTTGGACTTCCTGAAACATGCCAGTCATCAGAAATGACATTACTATGGTGATGGTTGCTCTGCAGATGAGGAAACAAAGACACATAAAGAGATTAAGAGGCTCACCCACAGCTGCACAGTTAGTAAGAAGGAGAATTTTATGATCTGTACCCACATCTAGGTAGGGCCTGGGGAGTCTTCCACCACCAGTGGCAGGAGTGGGACACCCAGCTCTCACTCTTTCCCTAGGTGGAAAGGATGGGGTGCTGGGGTGTGGGAGAGGAGTCTGGGTTCTACCCTCCTGCATCGCCATGGAGCTGGAGCTGTGTGGCCTGCGTCCAGTGCAGTCACTGCTCTGGGCCTTTGTCTTCTCTTGGAAAGAGGCCTGTGGGATTGCTGAGGCCCACTGACGTTGGGAGGGGCCCTGTGAGGTGCTCTGAAGCCTCGGGGCACTCAGGACACCAGGAACACCCCCAGCCCCTTCTCTGTTCCTCCCTGCTCACTCTTTGCCTCTACAGGACCCCTCCTTCCAGCCACTTGGCAAACTTGCCTCTGGGCTTTTGCCATTCAATTATCTCTTTTGTTTGTTGGTTTTTAACATATTGAGTGACTCTATAATTTATTGCTCAAAGTGGGACTCTTGTTAGGTTGAAAGGGGATACTATTCACAACTAGTACAGGAGAATCTACACCTCTGGACCTGTTCTGGCTCATTGGGACTCCTGGGCACCCTAGTTTCACGCTGTTTCCTTCACCCTACTGATCTCTGCACTCCCCATCTTGAAAGCCTGTGTAACACCCCTCCCTGGAAGCCCTCCTTGACTGCTCCAGTCCACACCAATGACCCCCCCCCCACCCGGCCCCAGGGCACAGCCCCTGGCTCTGGTTCCACTCACGGTGTAGCATCATTTTCTTAAGAGGGTCTTTCTCTTTTCAGACTGGGCAGGGTGGAGGCTCTGAGATCTGTAAGCCAGCAATGTATGGGAAAGCACCGCCCCCACACCGCAACACCACCCCAACCAAAGGCTAAATCAAGAGCATAATCTCTCCTCCAGGCTCTTCCCACAGACCCAGGGCCTTGTGTGAATGGGGGGAGAAACACACCAGACAGAAACCAGACACAAGAGCTCTGACCTGGACCAGAAATCAATTAGGGCGATATCGACAGCAAGGGGAAGATAAGAAGGGAGCAGGGGAAATCAAAGGCTGACAGCCGGGGGGCCAGAGGCCAGTGGAAAGTCAGCAGGAAGGAGAGAGATGATTATAGACTCCTCTCTCTCCTTTTCGCCCATCATATTCACAGGGCAGATGATCTGCGAGGCATAACGTGTGGCTGAGGGCACTGGGAACCCCTACCCACTGCTGGCCAAGGGGTGTTGGATCCCACCATTAGGTTCATCTCATTGCGGTAAGCGTTGCTGTCTTCAGGACTCTCTTCTAGAATGCAAAGTCTCTCATCCCCTGTAGTCAGCCTCTAACACTTCAACACACACACCTTTATCAGATGGCATTCCCCTTGCCTGTAGCTGCCTCAGAGCACTTGATGATGGTGGAAGAGGGGGATGTTCCCCCGAGACAGGCATCCTTTTAGGCAGCTGACCCTTCCTGGTTCTTTCTGGAACACAGCATTCTTACTAGATTTTTTTTTTTAAAGATAAATTTTACCAACAGGGAAATGTATATATATCTTAATTGTAATCATTAAAAAAATTTTTTTTTTTACTGCACCATGCAGCATGTGGAACTTCCCTTAACAGGGGTCAAACCTGTGCCCCCTGCAGTGGAAGCATGGAGTCTTTAACCTCTGAATCACCAGGGAAGTCCTAACTGGATATGCTTTGACATACACAAACCCTGATGTGCCCCACACTCCTATCAAGATACAGACCGTCCCCATCTCCCCAGAGGCTTCTCTTGAGACACTTTCCAGCAGCCCTGCCTCCTCGAAGACACCCAGGATCCTGACTTTTTTCGCCACAGTTGGGACGAACTGTTCTAGAACTGTATTCATAGTTTGCTGATGAGGGTCTGCTCCTTGCATTCAGCATAATGTCTGGGAAACCCATCCACACCTCCCCTGCACTCTCCAGGCTGCCAGAGATGGTGAATGGTTTCTTGGGGAGCGGGAAGGGAACCCTGGCTGACACGCGGCTCGCCTTAGCTCCACAGATGGGCAAAGGGTCAGAGATGTCCAGTGCCATTAGGGTGAGAGGCCTGGGAGGGTGGGCTCTGAACCCAGGGCCACAGGACCTTAGAGGGACGGTGGGTGAGAACTGGGGTCTGGAAGCGTGTTGAGAGGGTGCACAAAACAGTGAAGGATGCACCCTCTTCCAGGGAGACGGACTGCAGTGTCTCTCACCGGGTCGCCCACCACCTACGTTCGAGTCACGCCCATCTCTCCTTTGTCCCCGAGGGACCTCCGAGCTGTCCCCTGCTTTGCCCTCATTTATTGTCTGCCTCCACAATAGCAGCCAGCACCGGCTGAACCCGGCCCTGCCCTGCTCACAGCCACCCAGGGCTCCCTGTTCCGCTCTGAGTAACATCCGAAGCCTTTTAAACGGTCTGCTGGAGACTGCGTAGGCTCTGCTCCCGTCCTCCCCAGCCACTCCTCCTGTGTCCTCACTCGTCCCGCGGCAGTCAGGCGCCCGGCCCCAGCCTGACCTTGAACACCGGCTGACAAGCGGCAGCCATGCCTTTGATTGGGGTTCTTGTTACTGTCTGCCCGTCCCCTGGCCGTGAGTCCTGGGACAGCGGCCCAGTTCTTAGCAGAGGGCCGGGTGGTGCTCATTAACCGCAGTGACACACGGAACCGATGAATGAAAAGCTTCCCTCGCCTTCCCAAATGGCCCCGTGACCCAGAAAGGTTAAGAACCTCTAGGCAGGACCAGAGCAGCCTGGTCAGTGCCAGGCCAAGGATGGAGGGTTCCCTGTGGGGAGCAGAGAGGCCGGGGGACAGGCCTGGCCAAGCGGACAAGAGGAGGCACAGTGAAGCGAAAAGGGGGTCTGTCCTTAATCAGAACAGGAGGCTAGGAGCTCCTGAAGGCAAAACCTCTGGGGCTGTTAAATGCACTTGTTGCGAAGACCTTCCTGATTTACGTTGGTTTCCTGTCCCCATGGGACTTTCCTGATAGCTCAGTTGGTAAAGAATCCACCTGCAATGCAGGAGACCCTGGTTGGATTCCTGGGTCGGGAAGATCCACTAGAGAAGGGATAGGCTACTCACTCCAGTGTTCTTGGGCTTCCCTGGTGGCTGAGCTGGTAAAGAATCTGCCCGCAATGCGGGAGACCTAGGTTCGATCCCTGGGTTGGGAAGATCCCCTGGAGAAGGGAAAGGCTACCCACTCCAGTTTTCTGGCCTGGAGAATTCCATGGGCTGTATAGTCCATGGGGTCGCGAAGAGTCGGACACGACAGAGTGACTTTCACTTTCCTGCCCCGACTCGTAGAAGTGGGGTGGATGAAGAGGGGTGCTGAGGGCACGGCTGGGGGCCTGGGCATCTCCGGATTAGGAAATTGCTGAGAGCCAGTGACCTGGGGTCTGGTGTGGGGATCAGGGACCAGGCAGAAGACCTGGGAGTCTCGGGGACCCCTTGGAATCCTTGCCCTTGGAGTGTGTGGCTCGTGGAGACAGGAGGAGATAGGGTTCGGGTCCCGGGACTGAGCTCCTGGGAGGCAGGTTGGCTGGGGACCGAGACGGTGGACTTGGCCGGCTCCCGCGGTCCCCGCTGGACTCCAGCTCCCTGGCTCCCTCCCGCGTGTCACTTAATGTTTGCAGTCAAGTATTTACAGATATGTTCCCATGGCAACTGAGGCTTCCAAGTTACTCTCACAATTCCGTTTTCTCAAATATGCTTCTCTGGTTGATTGCACAGAGTTTTCCTGGAAGCCGGCCAGGCCAGGGAGTCGCATTTCCAGCCCCGTGCTTCTGTGCCTGACCCTCCCCCTCCAGATTCCTATGCGGTGACACCCCCCCCACACACACACTGCCTCCCTCTCCCCCGCCCGCCACGTCTCACCTTCTAGATAAATCCTCCTGGGGCCCTTCCTCTCCCAGTTGCTGTCAGGCTTCTCAGGACCTGAGCTTGGAGCCTGCTCCCCTCCCCACCTGGAGAAACCTGAACCTGGGGGCTACCCCTGAACTCCTTGAGGTTCCTTGAAGGAGGGGCCTTCCCCCTTCACCTCTGACTCCTGGGCCTGGTAAATGTAACCCCTGTGTTATAGATCGTCCCTGACTTCAGGATCCCAGGCAAGGATCCCCCATCTCTGCACTTTCACAGCATCATCTGCGTGGTCCCTGTCCTCTACCCCCAGACACCCACACCAGGCCCCTGCTCCTGGCGAGGCACGGGGCAGGATGCCAAGGTACAGAGAAGAGCAAATAGAGCCCCTGCCAGCTCAGAGCTCGCCTTTGAGTGGAGAGAGGAGGACGGTGGATGAGAAAAGATCAGGGCAGTGGTCTGTGCCAGGGATAAGATAAAACAAGGTGGCAGCTGGGGCAGCTGGGGTGATCTCAGTTGGCAAGTCAGGCAGGCCTGGATGAGACGGATGGGTAAGCTGAGACGTGATGAAAAGTGATTATGGGGGAGAGGGAACAGCTGCTGCAAAGGCCGGAGCAAGGATGTCTGAAGAGCCAGGAGGCCAGGGGAGCTAGCGACAGGGATTGAGGGAAGGGGTGGCGGAGGTGCAGTCATGGAGGCTGCAGGATGACTGGACCAGGGAAAGTAAGGGCCTTGGACTCTCGCTTAAGTAGAGACGAGCGGAAGCCTCTCGAGAGATGCACAGTGGAGAAACAGGCTCTGATGGGACCACTGCGTGAGTGAGCTGAGGAGGCCAAGGTGGAGGCGAGGAGGTGGAAAGAAGCTATCAGGACAGGGGAGGCTCATCTCGGGCAGGGGGTGGAGGGAAAGGGCCTCAGCTAGAATGAAGGGCCACCCCTGGGCTTCCACCACCCTGGCGTCCTCAGGCACCCTTGTCCCTGCCTGATTCCTCATTCTTGTCCTCCACCAGACCTGAGGAGGCAAGGGAGCACCCAGCACAGTGCTCCCAGAGGGCACGGCCATCGCTTCCCCACGGCCCAGACTCAGCGCTCACCCAGGGCTGGGGGCTCCAGGAGAGCCCCGGAGGACAGGCGTGCTCCCTCCATCCCATAGCACCCGCAGCAGCTTCAGGCAACAGGGGCTTGGACCAGATGGTTTCTTCCAGCTCAGTCTTGCCTGACCGTGCACTTGCCTGACTCTCCTGTTCTGAGTGGCCCCTCCTCTATTTCCAGGAGCCCCGGGGGCCTGTCTGTGGAGGTACCGGCCCCCTGAGCCCAGCCTGAACCATCGCTCTGTGTCGGACCCTGCTGGGAGCAAGAAGATGCTGACTCTGCTAATGGTTCATTGAGTGGCCATATCACTATTAAAGATGATTTAAGTCACAGGCATTTAATTGACGTTATAACTGTGATATTGGAAACAATGTGTTCTCTGGTCACCGTGCATCACAGGGCATGCATGTCTCTCTGACATGCAAGCCTTCCACCATCTGCCTTCTCCCCGCTCTGCTGTCCTTGCCACCACCGTGCAGACCTCCTGCCTGCTCAGGCCCAGGCAGGCAAAGGAAAAGGCAGGCGGTCTGTGTGGGAAGGTGGACCTGCCCTGGTTCTTCCCCCTGGGCCTGGCTTGGGAAGATGTGTGGGCTGAGGCTACACTCTGACCCTCAGGAACTTACTACCTTCTTGAGTAACAAACACATACCTACACACAGCACACACACAAAGGATTGTACAGAGGCCCGAGGAGGCTGGGGAGAGCTGGTGCCAGCAGGGAAGGCTTCCTGGAAGAGGGAGGCTTTGAGCTGGACTTTGTGTCTGGGTAGGATTTGAAGAAAGAATGAAGAGACAAGGGCTGAGAGCCAAGACTTTGAAGTCACAAAGTCCAATCCAGTCCTTAACCATTTAAGTTTTGTGCGGCTATGGGTTTCCCCGGTGGCACTAGTGGTAAAGATCCTGCCTGCCAATGTAGGAGACCTAAGAGATGCGGGTTCAATCCCTGGGTCAGGAAGATCTCCTGGAGGAAGAAATAGCAACCCACTCCAGTATTCTTGCCTGGAGAATCCTGTGGACAGAGGAGGCTGGTGGGCTACAATCCATAGGGTCGCAAAGAGTTGGACACAACTGAAGCAAATTAGCATGCATGCACGGGCAAGTAACTAAAGAACTCTAAGTGCCTGCCTCATCTGTAAGATTGGTCCCTGATCTTATCATTAAAGTGGAGCCATCACCTCCTCTATTCTGGACACTATGCTTCTCTTAGAATGGCCACACAATAAGGTGAATCGCAATAGAGCTCTGCATTCTGGCTCTTCCTAAGTCTCTTCGTGCCCACCCTGTTCTTTCCTGGAGGGGATGAACAGCTGGGGCCAGATTGAGGGGGCTCTTGAAGGTCAGTCCAAGGGAATAGGAAATAGGGAAACATTCTGTTGGGGTGGCCAGAAAGTTTATTAACATCTTACAGAAAAACCCACATGAACCTTTTGGCCAACCCAATGGATTCTTGAGTTAGGGTTCAGAGTATCAGGTTAGTTTGAGGAATTCTGATCCGTGGGAGGTGCGGAGAATCATGCAGCTGAGGATTTCAATCTAGTCCTTACCATTTAATTTTTGGGTGGCTGCGGGCAAGTAATTTAGTCCTTTTGAACCACAAATGCCTCATTTGTAGGGTGTCATCGTGGGAGGAGCTGGAGGTGGAGACGCCCAGCCAGGATGGTTGCTGGGGTCCCACCCCCACGCCCCACTCTCTGGCACCACAGTCTTTAGCAGCCTCATCATTTCAGACTGGTCTCATGCCTGCCTGCCTCCATCCACCTTTCTAGAGACCTTCTCCAGCAGTAGCCAGGGTTCCAAGAGCTGGCCTTGGGCTCAGAGTGAGTCATAGATGCCATCCCGTTGCATCCACCCCACGAGCCCCCTCTTCCGACCTCTGAGAGGCCTCACCTCTCTTGCCTCCTTGAGCCCTGAACACCTTTGTGGGAGGTCCAGGAGCTGCCACCCTTTCAGGAGAGGCAGCAGCTGAAATGAGCTCTCATCTTCAAGGTCTAGTTTCCATGGCTGAGGGCAAAAGTCATTCAAAACTACAGATGATCTAAAAAATCGGGTGATCCACAGACTTGGATAGTGTGCATGTTATTTTGCTTGGGCTTTGAAATATATGCCAACTTTCATACCAAGCATGTTGGATGCTATGGGAATTTGGCTGTTCTAGAAATAGTCTTAAGAATACACTGGAAGGACTGTCTGATGCCTGCTGGCCCCTCCTTTCTGGGGAAGCTTCATGGAAAGTGAAAGTGAGGGTCGCTCAGTGGTGTCCGGCTCTTTGCGACCCCTATGGACTAACAGTACATGGAATTCTCCAGGCCAGAATACTGGGGTGTGTAGCCTTTCCCTTCTCCAGGGGATCTTCCCAACCCAGGGATCGAACCCAGGTCTCCCGCATTGCAGGTGATACCAGCTGAGCCACAAGGGAAGCCCAAGAATACTGGAGTGGGTAGCTTATCCCTTCTCCAGGGGATCTTCCCGACCCAGGAATTGAACTGGGGTCTCCTGCATGGAGTTACCCGTATAACACCCCACCACATCAGAGCCTTCTCCCTCACCCCTGCTTCTAACACTCTCCTGCCGCTGGAAGCGGATGGGGAGCGTGGAGCTCTGTCAAGTTTGCGTAGGACTCGAGCCTCCATGTAGGGGGTCAGAGCCGCACACTGCCTTATCACTCCCCTCGCGGTCACCTCGGCAGGCAGCCCCTCATCAGCACACACGTCAAGCTCGGATGGGGAAGCAGGCTGAGCAATTGGCAGACGGCCTAGGAGGGAGGACGCAAGTCAGGGACCACGTCGGCAGGGGTTGAGGTGACACCGGCCAGCACAGGACCCCCCCTGCCCAGGTTTCCTGGAGGTGGTGTGGGGGAGAGATGGGGGAGAGAGGGACAGGACTAGTGAGACAGAAGCACGGGGACTTTGGTGGGTGCACAGCAAACTTTCCTGGGGGCCGAAGGTGTGGAGAAGCAGAACTGTGGTGGGGCCAGCCAGCTAGACCCTTCTCCTAGACCTGCCTCTGGGAGCCTTCGGGAGAGCGGGGCTGGGGGCTGCAAACAGCCCTCCTCTCCCAGCTGGGCTTCCTCATCCCTTCTCCTCCCAGGAGGCCTTGGCACGAGGCAGCCAGGAGCACAGCTGTCTGAGGACCAGATGTACTAGCCAGGTCAGGGCCAAGTGGGCATGAAATGGAGGTGTGGGGGGGTGCAGAGTGGGGAGGGGGTGCCATCCTGCAGGAAGCTGGTGAGCAGGCAGGGAATGGAACATCAGAGCATCATATGTGGATGGCCTCTGGAAGGAGAAGAGAGGAGAAAGAAAGCTGGTGGAGGGGGCTGTCAGGAGCTGGCGGCAACCATCCCAGGGTTCTCAGCCCCTTCCTTAAGTCTCTCATGCATGCGCCCTGGGGTGAATGAGAGCCGGTCAGGCTGGAGGCAAGGGGCAGGGGTGGGCAGGGCAGAGCATCAGGACCAGATCGCTCCATCCTCTCCTCCTGCCCACCCTGAGCCACCCCCCTGCTCCCAGGCGGTGCCCAGCCATCTCCATCTTCCCTGTACCTGCAAGAGGTTAACATTCAAAATCCTTTCCGAGGACTCCTTCCTTCACTCCCTACCCTTCACATCCCCCTCCAAAAAGGAAAACAGTCGTTGAAATTGAAAAATGGTGCTCAGTGAAGGGTTTAAAGACATTTTGAATTTAAAATATATTTTAAAGGTCATTTTCAGCAGTAATTATGTTATAATGGTGGGGCTCTTAGCAAAAGGCAGAGTCCCACAGGAGTTAAGAGTCTAACCGGGAAGTGGCGAGAGCCCCCCCCGCCACCGCCCCTGGAACCCTCAGAACAGGGCAGGGGGACGGAAGGGGGCACAGCACCCTCCCTTTTGGAGTCAGTGCAGGATCACCACCATGGGGTCCCTAGGAACAGGGGATTACACAGTTAAATGTGGCCCTGTCACGGTGGGGTCCTCTGAGCACCCCCCCACGGAGGGCACCCTCTGGACTTCTTGGCTCCCAGAACCCTCGTGGTGGCAGACACCGGGGGGTCTGGCCCCTCTTCTGTCTTACCCATCCCCCCCAAACAAAGGATAGCCTTTCCTTCTGCTTCCAGGCTCTGGGAGCCTCCCGTTGGCAAGCTCCCCGGCCCACCCTGGGGCCAATCCCCCCTGGCCTGCTGGTGAGATGAATCCATGGCTTCCACTCCTGGAGCTGGAGAGATGTTCCTGCAAGGGGCCCAGTCTCCGCCCTTCTAGACCATGGCTGCAGTCTACATTTTTGGGAACCGATTGAGGCCACGACTACACTGGCTACCTATTTAAGCCTCACCGCTTTCTATCCTACATCCCCAAGGAACAGCCCGCCCACCCCTCGGCCCACTTTTCTCCTGTCCGTGACTGCACCCATTCTCTGCAGGAAGCCTCACCCACACAGATGCACAAGCTTGTGGAAGCCACACACATGTTTGAGTGCCTATTGTTAATTCTGAAAGGGTTGGCCTGGCCCCAGGGGGTTCCTGAAGAAGACTGGCAGGCAGGCTGTGGGAAGAAGAGACAAGGAAGGAGGGCAGTGGAGAAGTGTGTGTGGGGGGGGCGGGGAGGGCGGCTGTCTGGGCTTGTAGGAAGAGCAGAAAGGGCTGTTGGGGGTATTCCGGGAGGGCTTCCTGCAGGAGGTGTGAGGGGCATGAGCGCATGGGCAAAGCAGCAAAATATTGAACAGCCAATGGCCCTGAATAAAAAAATAAGTTGCGGCCTCTGCTCCCTAGCTAGCTGCGGACACTGCCAGCCCAACTGGGAAGAGGCAGGTTCGCTCACCAGGTTTCTGCGGGTCCCCAAAAGCAGCAGAGCCCCGGCTCTCGAGTTAGGAGCACAGAACCTGCCCGGGACCACGTTCTCCGCGCATCGCCCTGCCTTCCTCTTCCGCGGCGCTGTGGCACGCAGGTGGGGGCTGGTGGTCCCCTGGTTCCCGGGGAGGAGCCGGAGGGCGGCGGGGTGGGCGTTGATGGAGTCCTGGCTCTCAGACCAGAGCCCTGTAGGCAGCGCGGAGGATGGAGGAAGGCAGGAGGAGGCGAAATATAAAAATATCCGCGAGAAGTGCGGCGCTGGGCTACAGTGTTATTAAACTAAAGCATCTTATAAAACTCAAGCCATTAATAACAGGCTGCTGCCACGTCGGGGTAATTTATTCAAATTGCGGGTCCCGGATAGAGGAGCAGATGTTTCAGAGCTGCTGGTGTCACGGAATGAGCTCCAAGGGGGGAGGGGGCGGCGCCGAGCTGGGGAGAGGGGCGGGGAGGGGTCCTCAGCCGCGCTCAGCAACACTCCCCGCCTTCCTAGGAGGTGGGGACCTCTCCCCGGGCTGCCGGAAGCGGGAGGGGGGCCCCGCGGGGTGGGGGACAGCTAATTTAGCTCAACAAGTGCCAGGAGAGAAAGCCAGGGCAGAGGGCAGGCAAGCAGGGCTCCCTGCCTAGAATGTTGCTTCTCCCACCGCACCCAGCTGAAATGCCACCTCCTGCTCGAAGCTGTCCTAGGTGTTTCCACACTCACTGCTTGGTGCTGGAAATCAGAGGGTCCTAGGCTCCTTCCAGGTGCACTACCCACCAGCTGGTGACCCCAGCAAGTGACCCTCTGGGCTTCAAAGTCCTCTTCTGTCCAATGCCCAGTATTACCTAAGCCACGGAGTTGGGAGAAGGGGAAACACAAGTCACCCACAGGCAGGACCTGGCCCATGGCAGAGAGGGAGGGGTTCAGGCCTGTGGATTTCCTGCACTGCACCTGACGGCCCTCACTTGAGGTCAGCTTAGTGTATTAGAGGTTTTTTTCCAGTTTCCTAATGGTCTCACTGATTTCACCCCAGTCCTAGCCAAGAATCTGCCTGCAATGTGGGAGACCCTGGTTCTATCCCTGGGTTGGGAAGATCACCTGGAGAAGGGAAAGGCTACCCACTCCAGTATTCTGGCCTGGAGAATTCCGTGGACTGTGTAGTCCACGGGGCCTGCAAAGAGTCGGACACGACTGAACAAGTTTCACTTTCAGCCAAGAATCGTGTTAGCGGGGCTCATCTGTCTGGGGTGTGGGATGCATACAATGGATGCTCAATCAGCTTTCAGAACAAAGCCGCGTGGGGGGTACTGTAGGGGTAGGACTTCGGGGCCTTTCTTCTCTGATGGGAAAGAGGCAGCGAAGCTTGCACAGTCCTCCCCTTGGGCTTCCTTCAGCGCTGTCCCCTGGGTCTTGGTAGGTGGATCCTAGTACCTGGATCCTAGTAGGTGGTCAGGGCCTCAGGCTCAGGGTCTGGCTGCAGTTTCCAGGACACAGACCAAGAAAGTTGGTGGCCCTGGGGGTGCAGACCTCTGGTAGGTGAAAACCCTCCTGCCTAATTTTGCTTTTCTGGCAAAGCACACACCTTCCCCACAAAGCCGTTTCTGCCTCTCACTGGCTCTTCTCCCGGAGTGTTGGATGCGGGGGGTGGGGGGTGAGGTGAAGAGTCTGAAGCCCCACCAGCAGGGAACACAGAAGGGGGGCCTGGCAAGGTCTGGGTGCCCTGAGCTCACTATTTAAAATGGATGAAAAGAGATTTTTTTCCTCTTTTCTCTGTCTGGCAGATCTGGAGGCCTGCTTACAGAGTGGACTTAAAGTGGAGCTCAGCCTGATTGAGGATGCTCTGGAACGCCCCCCTTGGGTGTTCAGCTTTGTGCTTGGGTTCCCCTTGCTGACGAGAGGCCTCCAGCGGCCCCTGACGGCGCGGTGAGCGGTGTGTGGAGACGAGGGTGACGCTCCAGAAATGTCCCAATCGGAGGCAGACACATCTCTTCCCACAGGCCCCACCCCGATGGTACCACTACAGCGTGATGAGAGAGTGAAGAGGCCCTTCTGTCCCTCACACAGCCCTGACCTGAAATGACACCACTCGAGCGACGTCCTGTGCGGGAGAGATGCCCTTGGCAGGACAGCCTTTAGCAGATGCTGATGCCCGAGCAGGGGGCCTACCCCAGCTATTTCTGATCTGGACTGGGGGTCGCCCCGGACAGCAGGCTGGGTGGGGGATTGGCTGTCAGGAGCCTGGGGGAGGGTGCAGGGGCCACCCAGAGCCCTTCCCCCCAACACTCCAGGGGAGGTGAGGGGAGGCAAGACTGTGATGGCAGGAGGGGGCTTGCTCCCCTCCACCCCCAGCCTGGCCATCCCTCAAAGTGGCCCCTGCCCACCTGGCTGGGAGCTCACGGGCAGCCGGGGAGCCTGTGTCTCTGCTCCCTGCAAACTGGACCTGCTCACAGCCCAGGGTTCATTTCAAGCGAAGGAGAAAGCGCAGCCCCGCACTCCGGGGCGATCAGCACACTCTGTGATGAATGGAGCCCATGTCACTCAGTGAAAATGAATATTTCTTTGCGATAATGGCCAGATGGTAGCAACTCTCCGATCCAAATTAAAACATGCATGATAAATGCCAGGAAAACAGAGGAAGACAAAACCCCAACCTGGAGTGAATTCTCTCTATAAATCTTCCCCCTGCGCCTCCTCCCCCTCTACCACCGCGGCCCTGCTAATAGCCATTAAATTATTAAGACGCACTGCAAGGAGAATGCCAATGTCAGCGGCATCTGCCCCGCTGCCCATGGCTGCCCCCTGCCTGTGGACCAGGCTTTGGAGGGCCTGGGGTGGGGGAGATGTAAGAGGGGGCTGCTTTTTCGGCCAGCAGAGAGCTGAGAGGTAGAGAAAGTTCCTGTTTAGAGAGCTGAATGGGAGGTTGGCTTATGAGGCCGGGCCGGCAGGCTTGCCCCGATGAGACACTAACACCCACTGCCTGGCTTTGCGACTCAGAGAGAGAACAGGAGAGGCGTTCTGAGCCAGAAAGGGCCACCTTTCCGGGCAGGGCCTGATGACTTTGGGGCTTGTATTTCATGGTGACAAAAGGACTCTTGAACTTAAGAGTTTAATTCCCATGCCGCCTGCCCGCCCCCCCTCACAGCTGGAGGCTGGAAGAGCCTCTCCCGAGTCTCCTCGACACCTTGTCCGGCCCGCTGCAGGTGACCAACCTTCCCATATCCAGTTTTCACTAATCACCAGTTCCCTTCATCTTCCAGAAGACCCCCAGCTCTTTAGCGGAGCATTCCCTGGAACCCTCTTCTTGAGTCATCTGGTTTCCTCATTTTCCCTGGACAGAGTTTATGCCACAGGGCCTGCATCCTGGTGTCGCTGGTTTCTCAGCCTGAATTCCCTCCAGTAGGGCGCCTCCTCCAGGAAGCCTTCCCTGACTGCTTCCACCTGTACAGCTCTCCCCTCTGCCAGCTATGGCGCCTGCTGTCTCCACTACTCTTCTGGTGCCCTTGAGGTCTAAGCTGATCTCCTCACCAGACTGAGCTTCTCTAGGACCCAAAGCTCAGCAAAGACTTAAAGAATCTGGATTAAAGAATTCTGGAATCCCCCACACATTTGTCTTTCATGGTCAGCTCTCCAGGGGCGGCGATCATCTCTCTGCATTTCTGAGTCACTTGCAGTCAGCCATTCACGTCCAAACCTTAAGCCTCCTAAGTCACCTGGACCTGTTATCCAGTTGGGATGTGGCATCTGGGACAAGACATCTATGAGTCAGCATCATGGGCTTGTCTCTGATGTGATCGAAAAGAAAATCTATGCTGGCTTGTCCCTGCTGCCCTCCAGCCTCTGCCAAGCCTTCCTCCTCTCCAGGCCCAGCAGACAAGACCCTGAGTGCCCAGGCTGGCTCTCCTCTGCCAGCAGACGTGGAGTGTCTCCACCTGCCCCTCCCAGCTAACTCTCGGTGCTGAGAAGGACCACAGACAGGTTCATCTTGTTGCTGCCTTTGCACCTTAGAAAGTTCAGCTTTGGACCCTCCCTAAATCCCCCTACACCCACCACCATTCCCAAAGGGCATCAGGGAGGGGAGTGAGGAGCTGGAAAGCTCATTCTGAAGGCTGTGGTCCAACTGCATCCTTTGTGCCTCTGAGGCATGGATGCTGGGCAAGCATTCTCTAGGTCTCAGCACCACAGCCAGGCCTGAGAGAAGGCAGCAAGGTCCTGCCTGAAGGGCTGAGTGTGAAGGCTGATTATTGACTGTATGATCTTGGGCAAGTCACCTCTCCTTTCTAGGAGAACAGGGGTGCCGTTTGGCCCACCTTGCAGGGCCAAGACTGGTGCGCTCTTACTGGAGGCTCTGGGTGGCCTAGTGGGAGAACCGAGGTCCCTGCTGGCTCTCTCCATCTTCCTTCCAGAGTCCGGGCATGGCTTTAGCAGCAGCTGCTGCAGGCACTGCCTAGATCCCCTGTGTATTGTCCTGAACTGGGTGGGGAAGAAGCAGGGCTCTCTAACAGGAGACAGGCACGTCTGATCAGGAAGACTGGGCAGCAGCTTCTGGTAGAGAAACAAGCCCTGGGATGGGCCTGGTGAACTGGGACTGGAGGGTGAGAAGAGGCAGGTCGGCCCCAGATTCAGACTGCCCATGCGCCACACCCAGGACTTCTGTGCTCTGGAATACGAGGAGCAGGGAGACACATAGTGCACAACATCTGGTCTTCTTACTGCAGGGAGTGAACCCTCTTCTGCATCCAAACCAACTCTACTTTATTTTTAAAAAGATCTAAGATGACACATATTTGCCTCATTTGCCTCTGTTTTCATGTCTTTGTGGCACAGTCCAGGTGCTACCTCCTGGTAAATCTGTCATCCCAATTATCACCTCCTCCAGGAAGCCTTCCTTGGCTCACCCCGTTTTGGTACATTCACATGCACAGTACAGCTCTGGCCCTGGGGAGTATGATTTCTCTTGGCACTTTGTTGATCACACCTTGTCAACGGTCCTCATCCCTATCACCTCTCACCGCCCGAGGACTTGACTGCAAGAATAGAATAACCACAGCAGCTGTCATCAGGGAATATTCCACAGCTAACCAACTGTGTTCCACCTATGGCAGCTCTGAGGGGGTGTCACCATCCCCTTTGCAATAGGAGCTGGTGAGAGATTGCTGTGGGAGGGGCAGGACATGTGGGTGTGATGACCAGCACCATCTCTGCCCGTCTCTCTGCTCCGGCTCCCTCCCCACATCCGGCTGAGTCTTCCTAACCTACTGTTTGGAAAGCATGACATATATACATATATATATATATATATATATACACATATATATATATATATATCTCCTGTCACCCTCTGCCCCAAAGCCTTAGATGGCTTCCCTTCACCTAAATGTGTCAGTTTAAAGCACCTTCTGGAAATCACTGCTTCCATATCCTGCCCTCCCTCATTCCCGCCTCTTGGGATCCTCCACGCTATCCTTGGCTCGGGCTATTTTCCCACCTGGGAAACTCTGCCTTTCCTCCTGCAAATCCTCTTCCCATGAAGGTCAAGCAGGGGTCACCCTTTCTAATCTCTCTGGTCCTCGCTGTCTCTCCCTGCCTCTCACCCCCCCACCTCCCCCTACACAACCTCACCACTGCCACTTTGCTATCAGTCTGTTTCAAGTGGGGTATGTCGGGGGCCAGGGGGGCACTGGATGGGTCTTGCCTGCATCGGGGTTCACTGGAGGCTGCACTGAGGAATACCTGGTCCAGGAAGGACTGCCTGTGACATCCTCTCTCACCTCCTGCCGGTCTCCTGAGGAAGTGTGCATCCGCCTTCTACATTGTGCACACATTGCCCGCAAGAGCACCCCATGGGACAGCGCGGGAGACAGGGGGCCGTGGTCCCCTCTCTCTGTCATCCCTGTTCCTGTTGTCGGTCCCTTTAGCCTGGGCACACACAAGGCAGCTTTTAAATATCATCCAGGAGCCCATTTGCAATGATTAATATCCCATTTCCCCTGAAACAGTCCTTTGCTAAATTAGCCGGGGGCCAGAGGGAATTTGGTGAGGAGCCACGAGTCTCCACTTAACTTGCCGAATGGATTAAAAGAACTTTAACAACAAAATGCAGATCAATCAACACCCCTTCCCCCAGCTGCAAACCTAAAGTCCATTTAAGCTCAGCAGGTTTGCAGTTAATTATAATTTCGCACCTATGGCAGGAGTTACCAAGGTATTTATAATGTGCGTCCACCCCACGGGGGCCCTCTCTAGGGACGCTTTTTCCCAACAGCCACTCTCCTTCTCCAGCCACAAAGACCTGTCTTCATGCAGCTGCTGTTGGGTTCAGTTGTGTAAACAAGAGGACCTTTTCGGAGTGTTAAATTTTCTTTTTAAAAGCAGCCTGGGAGAGAAAGGAGGCAAACATCCTTTTAAGTCAGAAGGAACAAGGGTTATGGAGAATAAAACCCCAGGACAGAGGAACCTTACACCGGCAAAGACTGAGGGCAGGAGGAGAAGGGGAAGATGGAGGATGAGGTGTTTGTTGGATGGCATCACCAACTTGATTGACATGAATTTGAGCAAGCCCCAGGAGTTGGTGAAGGACAGGGAAGCCTGATATGCTGCAGTTCATGGGGTCGCGAAGAGTCAGACACGACTTAGCGACTAAACAGCTTGGAAATTCCTAAACAAAAGTAAGCGAGATTACGGTCAGATATGTGGTAGAACTTCCTGTCCACCAAAGAAGCCAAGCCCTGGGTGGGGCACTTGGCCTGGTGATGAGAAGTCTGATCCTCAGTCTTCCCCAAAGGCATAGGGCCCCTGCCCCAGGCTGCTCGTTGAGCACCACCACTGTCTGGGAAGTGGGGACGTGCTGCCTCAGATCTGACACGAATTTCCTAAGCTGGACATTGTAATGCCTTTTCTTTAAACATCAGTCCAAAATCAATCAGGGACGTGAGTACACGAGAGATCTGCTGGGGTATCAACTCTGGGGCTAGCGTTCAAGGGAAAACATTGCAATCTACAGCTCAAGAAATTCCGGACAAAACAGGATTTCCAAGCTCTGAAGGAGGCTGAGAGAAGCCAGGAGACTTTCCTTCTGGATGGTTTTTAAAAGCAGGAGGGCCGTGTGAGAGGTGGACTGGGGCAGGGGGACCGAGAGGGATGCGGCTGGACACAATGGCCCTTGAGACCTCTCCAGGGCACTGCGTGCCATGTCCTGGCCTGGCTGACCGGGGCAGTTAGCTGTCCCCCAGCCAAAGGTTCACCTTGACCCCTCGCTCCGGGGCCCTGGGGGCAGACACAGCTGTGAAAAGGGAGCATGGTGTTGAACCTGATGACTGAGGAGCTGAGGATGTGGGGGTCTGCAGGGTCTGGGGGCTGTGGTAAGGAAAGGCACCCTGGTGCACCCCCATCACACACACAACCAGCAGGCACAGCTGAGCACACACACTGCCTGCCCCCAGGGGCTTCTGTGGGGCCACAGAAAGGTGCGGGGGGCAGGGGTGTCTTCTGAGCCGCGGACCCCTCTCCTTTAGGTGGCTGCTGGGGGCCTCAGTCACCAGACCCCTTCTCAGCGCAGTGTCCCATCCTCTGGCTGAGGTGAGGTGGCCTCCACTCATTTTGAGATCTCTCTGGCGGGGTACCAGCCAGGAGCCCCAGAGTAGAGGTCAGGAGGTGCTGAACCTGGGCGGACACTCCTGATGCCCCAAAGCGGAGAGACTGGGCCCAGGTGAGGTGGCACCCTTGCTTTGGGACTCGACTTCCAGACAGTAGCTTGGCTGTGGCAGAAATGAGGCGGTTCTTGAGGTTGCGGTCTCTGCCTAGCCCACCCCCACCCCCAGGGGAACCTCACCCAGGACCTTCTGCAAAGGTTCACACCTGCCTCCAGGCCTTTCCTGACATCCTCCCCCCACCCCCCGAAACTGCACCTTGGGTCAGGTCATCTGGAGTAACACCATTTTTTAAAACCTTGTTTCCTACCATCTTAGCATCATTTTAGATGAATCCTCAAGATGCTGTGGCCCCTGGCCCTCATCTCATGTTTCGTGTACCCCCTCCCGCCTGGGACCTAGCAGAAGCCCGAGGGGCCTCTGTCTCCCTGGAAGCTTTGGTTGAGGGAGTCATTTGTTGCCCCTCGAGACTGAAAAATGGAAACTTCTGTATATTGAGTTTTCCGAAAGCAGAGCCATTTCATCTGCCGCTCGTGAAACTGCCTAACTAGAGTATGGGGTTAAATAGTTAGAAAAGTCTGGACGTGAGAAACCCAGCATCGAGGGGGTCAGCAGGATGGCCCTGGCTCTCCGGGGCCCCAGAACCTGAAGGTGAGACCCACACCTTTCAGCTGGTCCCCCAGTGGATCCTCCAAGGCCTCCCAACTGCACGTGGTCTGGGACTGTTTAGAAATAAAATAATGCTCCGAGGAGAAATGCGGAACTTAATAGGATTTTAAAAGCGGCAGGAACTGATGGGGCTACAGATGGTGGAGGACCGAGTCGGCCCCGGTTTTGTGGTGGGGAATGTGGCCTCGGGGAGGGTCTCGGAGCCATCCACACGCATCAGGTCCAACCTCATTAGCTGGCCCAGCGGGACGCTGCTGCCACGCGCGCCGGCGTGGTGAGGGCCCTGAAGACGCTGGTAAACGGACAGGGAGCAGCAAGAGGCTCAATGAGTTGCAGGGCTAAGCGACTGGCCTGCACCTGCTTTGCACCGAGTGGAAATGAACATCTCACGGAGGGGCTGTCACACTTGCCTCCAACTCTCCCTGCCTTCCTCATCCTGCCGGAGAGAGAATGAGATAGGTGGGGGATCGGGCTGGTGGAGAGACCAGACGTGGGCTCCCAGGCTCCAAGTTTCCCTATGTTGGGGCGGGGGGGGGCATGGCTGAGGCTCAGGGCCACTCCCCTTGACCTCTCTGGAACCTCCCCAGGCCCTGAAGACGGCGGGAGACACAGGACTTTATAACTATAACGGGGCGCTCAGCCTTCCTGCTGTTCCGCACGTACCCTCCCTCCCGTGATCGCTGGCCTCCATCCAGCATCCCCTCTCCGGATCAGTCTAAGCTGCCCCTTTGCCTTCCTTGCTTGGATCTGATGAAGGCCCCCTCCGGAAAACATGCCCGAAGGACCAGGGAGGGGCTGGGGGAGCCCCCTGGTGGTCCCCACTCAGGCATGACCACACCCCCAGCTCCGGCCTCCCACTGGAGGCTGGAATGTGATTCTGTGGTTTCCCGTTCAAGTCCTGGAGGGGTGAGAGCGTGGCGGCCATCCTGCAAGGCGGCTCTCAATGTTGCTTCCGTCCCCACCTCCACAAGGGCTCCTTGGTGGCCCCTGCTCACGCTGAGGGGGCGGCCCCCTGGGTCTCGGAGTCCCCCCTTCTGCAGGTCTCCCTCCCAAGCCCTCTTGATTTCTAACTTCTCCAACCCTTCAGCCTGACATCTCGCTGTTTGTTTGTTTTCTTCCTGTCATTTCATGTTGATGAGATAAAACCTGATGAAGAACCCTGTCTGTGCCCCACCCCCAGTCACTGGATCCTGGGATGGGCTAGGGGGACAGTTAGTTCCCGCCTCGCTGGGAGCAGGTGGAGTTGGGTGTGTGTGGGTGCCTTTGTCGGCGTGGGTGGACAGCTGGATGGTGGGAAGGTGTGTGAGTGCACCCCGCTAGGGGCTCCTCCATACACAGCCCGGATGAGGCCCCCACTTGCTGAACCTCCTGACCTGTAGCCGGCTACTGGGAAGAGGTGGGGGTGGTTTCTGGCGATGGGGCCAAGCGTGGCAGAGGGTGGTTCCGAGGGGACAGCTCACATCTGCTGGGGTGTGTCTAGGACTGGGGTGGGGTCCGGCCAACATCCACTCTGCTAGCTCAGGTCTCAGCCACTGCTTCCCATCTCAAGGGCTCCTACTTGCCTGCTGACTCTCTTGAGCACCCTCTGGGGGGTGGGGGTGGACCCCAGCCCCAGCCTCCTCCAGTTCAGTCCAGGGTCCCCAGGCAGTTTTGCTGCCTGAGGCCAGCTGCCCAGAGCCTGCTTTCCTGAAAGGAGCCCTCACAACCTGTCCGCAGGAGCCTGGCTTGGAGTGGGGTGGGAGGCTTGTCCTGTCTTGGGCCGTAAGGCCCACCCTGGACTGAGAGCGGGGTGGATGGGAGGGGTCAGGGCTGCGGGCACCAACCCCGAAACTGAGAGAGGGCCCCCGAGGCCACGGAGACGCTGGCCGTGAAGCCCCTCTCAGGGCGGGTACGCCGGTCTGCTGGGAGACTCGGGACATCACGGGGCATGCGCGATGAAGCATCCTGGCCTCTGAGATGTCAGGGCAGGTACCGGCGGGGGCGGGGGGCCCACCTGGTGTTTCGCTGTCCCCGGCCTGCCTGGCTCCCCTGGTGGCTTGCTTCTTTGGGGCTGGGGGTGAATCTGAGCTGAATACAGAGCTCCAGGAAGCTCTGATGCCCTCTCTCCACCAGGTCCCGACACAGGGTCAGTGGCTCCTGCTTTTGACGGAGACACGCGCCCCCTCGGCCCTGTGCTCGGGCTCCATTATCACTTCGTGCCCTCCCGGTCTCCTGCCGAGTCTGCACCTCTGGGTCCAGTTTTCACCTCTGGGAAGCCCTCCCTTCTTGCTCCTTGCTGAGTGCTCTCTTCTCTGACCCCTGCAGCCCCGGTCTCTCACGTCCTATGGGTAGGTCCCGGAGCTCCTTGTCCAGCCAGGACCTGCCTCCCTCATTTACCTTGAGAATGAGCCCAGAGGTAAGACAAATGCCTGTGGCACCTTCCCATTGTCCCTGGAGTCCGAAAGACTATCCTAGGAGTCTGAGGAACGCAGAGCATCTGGGTGCTGGTGACTGACAGGCAGGGCTTTGAATTTTGGCTCGGCCACTGCATAGCTGTGTGATCTGGAACAAGTTACTTGGCCTCTCTGGGCCTTTGTTTGTACCTTTAAGCGGGGCCAATGACTTCCACTTCCCAGAGTTGTAGTATGGATTATGTGTGTTTGTTTAAGAATTCCCCCGCAGTCCAGGGGTTAAGACTCTGCTCTCTGCCAAGTGCCTGGGTTCAATTCCTGGCCGGGGAACTAAGATTCCACAAGCTGCATGGTGCTCCCAAAAGGAAAATAAATAAAACAAAATAAATGCTGGCCCTCAGTGGGTGCTTTGTAAACATGAGCTTCCCTGGGAAGTGAGCTCTCCCATCCTTGGGTGAAGACGTGGAGGCCCAGAGAAGTGGCGTCCAGGCCAGAGCTCATTTTGCACAAAGGTGGGACTAGAACCCAGGACCAGAACAAGAACTGCCGTCCTGTACTCTTCCTGGGGAACCCCGGCCAAGCACCTAGCCTGTGTAACCTGGGATGAGGAGAACCAGGGTGGGGATAAACCCCCCTCTCCCTCCGGGACCCCTTCCTCTCGCTCCCACACCTGTGCCCCCCAAGTCTCCCCGGCTCCCAGCCATCTTCCTCCCTACCTGCTTTCTCCCAGGCCTCCCTCTGCCTTCTGCCCCTTCCGCTTCTCCTTTCTGGGCTCTTCCCTTCCTGTTGGATTTCTCCTCCCCTCCCCCTCCTACCCCTGCCTCCATCTCCCCATCTCCTGTTCCCATTTATTTCATCTTTGTTAATGCCCACCTCTCCCCCATTCCCCTCCCTCCGCAGAAGAACTATTTAATGGATATTAAATTATTTTAAACTTTCTTTTTTTTTCCAAAGAGCTTGGTGATGATGCTGACTCAGGATCATCTCACTGTCTAATATTGAATATGCAATTAATAGATAGATGTTTAGGTTTGGCTCGCTTTCCCCCACCTCCCCCCCTACCCCCACCCCCTTGCTACCACAGGAAGGATAAAAAAGCTGATTAATCTGGTTTGGGGCAAGTGTCAACGCGGGAGATGTATGGGAGAAAGGAGATGAGGTTAGCAACTTGGAGTCGGAGAGCGACTGCCTCCAAGGCAAGTGAGGGAGAAATGGTTTGTGTTGGAGGTCGGCACGGCGGGCCTCCCGACACCCGGCTAAGAGCCTGGGGTAAACGGGCGGGACTCTGAGCTGGTGGTGGTGGCGGAAGGCCCTCCCCACACTGGGCCTTCTTCTGGCCACTCCACCATCCCCAGGTGTGGAACGTCCCCTCCTTCAATCAGCTCAGGTGCCACCTCCTCTGAGGCCTCTGGCTGCCCCCAACTCGGGGACCCCTCCTCTGGGGGTGTGGGTGCCGCCTGCCGTCCGAGCTCCCTACCTTACATGACAGGTGTCCCCCAGAGGGCCGGGGTCTCCGCTGCCTCCTTGAGGCCCCGCCACACGGCAGGGGCATTGCCGGAGGCCTGGCCCTGGGTGTTTGAGGAGCCTCTGTGGGCAGAGAAAAGCAAGTAACTGGGCTGCCAGGAGGGGGCAGGAGCCAGCAGTGTGAATCAGGTGATCTCAGCACAAACCGTTTCTGCTCACCAACTGACCTGTCTCCACCTCCACGATGGGGGTCCCCAGGACGGGACGCCCTCAGGGGGTCACGGGGACACGGGCCTGTGCCCTGGGGCATGGGGCCTCTTCGGGCAGCACCAGGATGCGGGTTAGGCTTGTCGGGCGTGATTCGAGGCCTGGGTCGAGGGCCACAGAGGCCTTGTACCCAGGTGGGAGCCCTGCTGGGCCCCCGAGGGCAGCGACCTGTGCTGGAGGGACCCTACACACCTCCCCGGGGTGGGCAGGCTACCTGTGGCCACACTACAGGACAAGGAGCTCGCCTCTCAACTTTCCAAGCAGCTTTTGTCTATATGACTTCAGGCTCTTAATTTCCTGGAAGATTTGGGGGGAGGGAGGGATAGGGAGAGAGACGTTCCTCAGTGCCCAGCTGAGCTGAGCTGAGAGTGACTGTCCAGGCCCACTCAGGGAGGGCCCAGGGGCAGAGGGTGCTGGCGTGGGCATGGAGTGGGCATGGTGCCTGGTCAGAACCCGGGTGGTGGGTGCTTGACAGAGGAAGCTGGAGCCTGGCCTGGTCTGGCCTCTGTGTACAGTGGGGGTGAGGCCATGCTGGTGGAGACAGCAGAGCCTCCCTCAGGGAGCGGGGGCCTGCGTATGTGGGTGAGGCTGTGTGTGTCCTTCTGCTCTGTCCCTTCCAGACATCAGCCTGGCTGCCTGTATCTAGGTCTGGATCTTGGCCGGAGTGGCCCCACACCCCCAAGGGCAGCCCTCCTCAGACTTGCCCATTCTGGCCTGAACTTTCCACCGCAGGCGTGTTCTTTGTCACTTCAGTCGTGTCCGACTCTTTGCAACCCTACAGACTGTAGCCCACCAGTCTCCTCTGTCTGCAGGGAGAATCTGCAGGGGATTCTCCAGGCAGGAATACTGAGTGGGTTGCCATGCCCTCCTCCAGGGGATCTTCCCCACCCAGGGATCGAACACGCATCTCTTCCCTCGCCCGCATTGGCTGGCGGGCTCTTTACCACGGGCACCACCTGGGAAGGCTGGGGAAGGATTGAAGCACATTTCCTCCCTCCCATCCTGGCGCCCTTTCAGCCAGTCCAGTTCCATCACAGTGGGGTTCTCCTTCCTGACATGGAGGTGTCTTAAAGGGGGCAGTGAAGCACCCAGGACATCCTGCCCATTGACTCACAGAGAGGAAGGAACCGCAGCAAAATGCAGACCCCAATCCACTCTCCTCTTCAGCCTGTCCCCACACCAGCCACCCAGGGCCCCAAAGGCCCATCCCAAGCCCCAGCCACGAGGTCCCCAGGGGGCCGGAGGCAGCGGCAGGGAGTCGCTGCAACCCCCTCCCGTGGTGGTGGGGGGGGGCGGGGGCGGGAATGGAGGGAAGGGAGGGGCAGAGACAAGTGGGCCCTCACGTGAAGGGGGCTGGCGCAGGCAGCTACTACCTCCTCGACTCTCGCTGTCCGCCGGTTTCACCTGGATCGGCCGGTTCATCTGTAACAGAACACAGGGGGCAGCATTAGAGCAGGCGCGCCTGCACCCCGAGGTGCGTGGGTGTTCGAGGGACACGGCACACTGCCTACTCCACTGACGCCGACACCCGCGCCCCCAGCACCGGCGCAGCGACAGGCTCAGACGTGAGGGTCTTCACTAAAGCCCCGCCCCCCCCCTCCCCTCCCCAGTGCGGTCCCCAGGGCCCCCCTGATTTCAGGAGGGTTTCTCAGGACTGAAGACCCTGGGGTGTCGCCTGCCAGCCGTGAGCGGCTCTTGCTAACCCCGATGTCGGTCCACCCAGGACACAGCTGGCTTTGCAGCGTTGGTCTCCGGCCGAAACTGACTCCTGCCTGGCTTGGGGCCTGGCAGCGAGTTGCGCCCCACCTACTGTGCCATCCCCCAGACGCCGAGGATGGGTCCCAGGGGTCCCTGAGGTTCTGGGCTGCGCAGCTCCTGGTTGGAGCAGAGCTCAGGGTTGGGGCTCCAGACTGCAGCCAGGCTGTCCCCTCGGTGGGGTGGGGGCAGTATGTGCGGGGTGGGCAGCTACTCATCTCCTGTGATGGCCGGGTCCCAGGAGGACAGCAGGGGGCACCGCCTGCCTCCCCATCTCCCAGCAGCTGGCCTCTCGGGAGGATCCGGTCCATGCCTCATTCAGGCCACTAGGGGGCTCGCAACTCCAAGGATCCAAGGCTCCGCAGCCTGTTTTTAATCCTCCTGCTGCCGGAGGCATAGGATGGGCTAGGAGGCCCTGAGGTCCCGAGATATTTCAGACAATAAAAACGGGAGGAATCGCGCAAATGGAATCGAACTTTGTGTCTCTGCCCATGCTTCTGCGTGTCATGTACCTCCCTGATCCCTCATCCTACCTGCATTCCTCTCCCAAATGCACCCCGAGAGGCAGGCAGGTACTAAACGCCCCATTTGATAGATGCAGAAGCCAAGGTGGGGCTGACTAGTGCCAGGATGTGCCTGAGAACCCGGGTCTGCCAGGGCTATTTGGGGGCTTTTTGTTCTGTACCAGGGGACTTTTCACTGCCACTTCCCCTAGTGTCTGGAGGAGGCTGGACTAGCCCGTGGCAAGCTTCCTCCTGGTCTAGGATTCTGAGCAAGTTTTGGCTGCGACAGGACGACGGGGTGGGGGAGCGTGGGGGCCCATGACTCAGCAAGGTGAAGATGAAGCCGGGGAAGGGCAGAATCACTCGAGGAAGGACAGAGGCGGGAGGCAGGGCACGGAGCAGTGGACCAGGAAGCTCAGGTGGCCGGGGGCAGGAGAGGATGCTGGGAGGCCGGCCCACTGAGAGGGGTTGGGTGCCACGGTTTGCTCAGAGGTCCCCACTTGGCGCCCCTCATGGAGCCGAGGGAAAGGAAGGTGCTGGGTATGTAAGCTCGGCCAGCAGAGTTAAGCGTGCAGTACGGGGACCTCCGATCACAGGGAGAAGAATGAGGGACATAAGGAAATTCCCAGCTTCCTTTCAGGGGCCCTGGCTCCCCCATAAACCACCTCTTTTCCAGTCTTTGAGAAAAAGATCCAGGAGGCCGAGCAGGCATCTGACTGTGGGAGAAGGGCTCTCTCCCCGGTTTCCATTCTATGCCTTTGGAGGCTCCACACCCACCCCTTTCCAGGGCTCTCCCCTCTTCTGGAACACCCCTTCCCCCCCTGGCTCACAACCCCCCTCCCCCCGCCCCCAGACCTTCAATGGTCTCTTACTCCAGAAAGGCTCCACGGCTGACCTGGACCCAATTCTGGCCACTGTACTCTCCTGGATGAATTTCTATGGCTTTCTTGCTTATGTAATTTTTATAATTCTCTGAGGAAGGTATTATTCTCTCTTTTTCGAATGAAAAGCTAAGCCCCAGGAGTGGGAGGTCTGGGATGCAGCCAGGGTTGGTAGGCATGGAGCTAACACGACGAGGGTGGGTTGGCCTTCATACATTTCATCTCATTTGACCCCAAGCTGCCCTGGAAGTGGGGCTTCCCAGGTGGTGCAGTGGCAAAGAAGCCACCTGCCAATGCAGGAGACTCAAGAGATGGAGCTTCGATCCCTGGGTCGGGAAGATCCCCTGGAGGAGGAAATGGCAACCCACTCCAGTATTCTTGCCTGGAAAATCCCATGGACAGAGGAGCCTGGAAGGCTACAGTCCATAGGGTCACAAAGAATTGGACACGACTGAGTGAGCACACTGCACTGCTGCTCTGGAAGGAGGGGATGAAGGGAAGATGTCCTTCTGGTAAGGGGCGAGTGGGTCATCGCATTGACTACAACTTCCTCAGCCTAGCCCCCCAAATCTGGGCCCCACCACCTCTTGTATTATTTCATTCCTCATGGCCCAGCCCTTTCTCCCCTGTATGTTCCTTTGGCCTGAAAGCTTCCCTCCCACAGCCCCGATGGCCTCTTGCCCTTGAACCTTCTTCCTGGTACTCCAGGGGGAAAGGCCCTGCAGGAATTCTCCCTTTTCCATATAGAAGGTACAGTCAACACTGGGCATTGAGTTGCAAGGGGGCCACTGCTCTGCTACACCTACAGGAACACAAGCAGCTGCTCCAAAATTACATTGTCGGAATATGACCACTTCCCCTAGGGTGTATGCAAATAGAGAATCTTTAGCCAAGGAAACAGAGTTTCAGAGAGGTTAAGAAACTCTCCTGAGGTCACACAGGTGGTCAATGGTGGTCAAGATGAACCCAGGACTCTGGACACTGGGCTGCATGTTCAAAGATGCTGGGAATCAGGCCTGACAGGCTTGGGGAAGGTCTGGGAAAGTTCAAAGTAGAAGAGCAGGGTGGGAATGGGGGTGGAGTGATGCAGGCTTCTCCAGGGAGGACTTGGGTGAGCAGGGGCAGGCAGAGGTGTGTGAACCAGAGTTAGCCGAGCTCTGTAGCTGTGGAGATGAGGGAGGGAGGAGCCCACAGAGGAGACTTCATCCCTGGGGCCAGAGCAGGCCCAGGCCAGCACCGAAAGCTTAGGTCAGGGGACCCAGGAGGGCTTTTTCCCTGGCACTTTGTTTCTGAGTCCCGTGGCAAGCTGTCTCTTTGTGGGAGCAGAGGGGGGTGAGTCCTACGGATTGACAAGGGCTAGGGCGGGGGAAACAGTTTCTGTTGTGTGGAGACCCATTTTCCACGGTAAAGTAAACAAGGCAAATGGAATCTGCCTGTGCCTGGAGCCTTCCCCTGCGGGAGCGCCCCACCCTCAGGCAGCCAGCCACTGGCCCACTGTCCTTGGTACCTGGGCATTTGTGAATGCTCTGCCCCAGATCATGGACTCAGTCTTGGTTCCCTTCAGCCCCCCGCTGCCCCCCCACAAGCCCTCCCTGAGCCGGCCAGCCCTGGACGGTGCTCCCAGACCTCCTCCATCGCTGGGATCCTGGCAGCAGGGACTCAGGGGCTTGTCCAGCCTCCCACCTGCCCTCGGCTATGGTCCAGGCACCCGTGGTAGAGCAGAATTGACTTGGCTCCCGTGGACCTGTGGCTCCCGGGGTCATATTTCATATCCCATTACGATCTAGGGATGGTCAGCATCCACATAGCCTTCGCGGGGATGTCAGGGAGTGCCTGGCTAGATGGAGAGAGAAAATATGGCCTGTGCTTTCTTAATTCTCAGCAGAAATAAAGTGTCAGGATCAGTCGGGAAGATTTCTTAGCAGGCTCTGTACCGATGCCTCGGGCCTGAAGGGAGACCTCCCTTCTTTGGCCAGTGTCTCTCTTCCTTGTTCCAGACTCAGGCCCTGTCTAAGCCTACCTCTGTCTTGGGGAGAGGAGGCCAGACCATGTCGCAGAGATGGCCTTGCGAGGCAGAAATGGTGAGGAGGGGGAGAGAGGATACTGGGAGGAAGGCAGGAGGGGCGGTGGCCACTTCCTTGCCCTTCTAACTTTGACCGTGGCTTCTGGATCTCTCAGCCACATGAGCCCCAGGGCGTCCCTTGTAAGTGAATGTTGAGGATGCTGGAGCCTAAGTCTCTGTGTCTTTCCTCTAACCCATCCCTTGCTCCTCTGTCCAGCCGTCCCTCTCAGACATGATATTGTCCTTCTGGGTGGGCTTGGGGCTGGAGGCAGGGTCGTCAGCCTGGAGGTCATCACCCCATGCACCCTGTGGCCTTCAGGACAGGTTGGGTCTCCTGGTACCTGAGCTGGGCTGCCGGCAGGACAGGTCAAGCATGAAGCCACCCTCATGCTTCTGGGGTCAGCCCTTCCAGGGACATCGCTAACTTTTGTTGTCATCAACTGTGTTCCTGCTTCTAGCCCGGGGGGCACCCTCAGGGGGAACGAGTGGCCCTGGCCCAGCACTGGGGCCTTCCCTGTCCTGCTGTAGCCAAGGGTGGGTGGCAGGGCTTCTTCCCTCCCAGGCCCCTTCTGCTCTGGCTGGGTCTCCCTTCCCCCTCCCCATCTCTGCCACTTTTTGCGTCAACACATATCCATGCATTAAACAAGACATTCCATTAATTTCTTCATCATCATAACTTAAGCTGGGACATACCCTTTAAATATTCATTCAGCTATGAAAACTGGGCATTAAAATTTTAATAATGTCAAGCTCATTTGAACCGGGCTCCTTGGGGACGATTACGATACAATTAGAATAAATATGATGATTGAGCTAGTCCAAGGGCTTCACCTGTCTGTCCAGCGCGGGTCCCTGTGGAAAAAGAGGCCTGTGGCAAGTGGGCAGACAAAAAGACTGATGGACAGACCAGCCAGATCTTTCCTGACATCCTCTAGCCCTCCCACACCCCACTCATCTCTGCTCTGGGGGCCCACGTGATCCTCCCACCGACCCCTGCGGCTCTCTGCTGCCCACTCTGGGCCACGGTGCTGGGCCCTCCCTCCACACCTGGGAAGCCGACCCTGATTAACCATTGTGATTTCGGTTACCCTTTCCCTTGTCCTCCTGGTACAACTCCAGCTGTGCTTCTGGGCTTGTTCCTGCGTGGCAGCCATGCCCCCCCACCCCCCGTCTCTTTTCCCTGGCCCTGCAAGGGGCTCCTTGAGGCTGGCATGAGACCACACCAGAGCAGGGCCAGCCTGCAGCATGGGCCCCCAGGTGTTCTGCCATCAGACCAGAGAGGGGCTGTCTTCACCCAGCTTTGCTTCTGCAGTGATCACCTTCCTGAGGGCTGGCATGGAGGTTTTGGGGAGAGAGCTGAGCCCGCGTCCCCCCCTCCCATGTCCCTTACTCTCCAGCCCTTGCCTAAGACAGTGCTGGTGAGGGCCCCGCTTCGCTGGGACAGCCCTGACTGCCCGAAGCCTCCCTTGGGCCCCCTGCCCGAGCTGGGTCCCCCTCCACCTGTCTTCTCAGGACCCTGAGCCCCCTGCTTCACACCAGGCCCCAGTGAGCTGACCGAGAGCTGTCTCAGAAATAAAAAAGAGCCGGGAAAGTTCCCTGTCACTCCTCCAAAAATAAAAAAATAAAAAAGTGAAGTGAAAGTGTCAGTAGCTGGGTCGTGTCCGACTCTCTGTGACCCCATGGATTGTAGCCCTCCAGGCTCCTCTGTCCTTGGAATTCTCTCAGCAAGAATACTGGAGTGGGTTGCCATTCCATCCTCCAGGGGATCTTCCTGACCCAGGGACTGAACTCAAGTCTCCTGCACTGCAGGTGGATCTTTTACCATCCAAGCCACCAGGGAATGGCCACCCACACCCTCCTTCTCCTCAACAAGACTTCCTGTCCTTCCAGTAAGACTTCACTGGTTATCTCTCAGCTCCCTGGCCACACGTGGCCTATACTACTCTCTCTCTCTCTCTTGTGTGTGTGTGTGAGTGTGTGTGTGTGAGTGTGACAGACTAGGAAAGTCACTTGTTTCTCAAACAACAGCAGGGGCCCGATTTCCTACTCACAGACTCCCAGACTCTAACTCAGGACTCTTATCTCCTGGAGTGTGAGTGTGTGTGTGTGTGTGTACACATGTACCCACGCCCAGGCTTGAGTGGTACTTGTGTGACATCGCAGACCTCATGAAGGAATTTCTTCAGGTTGGGGATGGAATTAAATGAGATGAGGGAGGAAACTAGTGCAGTGGTCTCACAAACGTCTGCTTCCTTGTTGTTTGCCAATCTGTGGGCCAGAAAAGGTCTGGGCCGGTGCCCTGCATGAGGCTGGGGGTGGGGGAGGATGGTGGGGGTGGCAGGGTCACCGTGGTGGCCTGTGCAGACCGTCAGCATGCTCTCCAGTGGCAGCTGAGCCCCTGGATGTACTTTCTGGGTGGGTGTCCAAACCTCAAAGCCAAGGGTCCTTCCTGGCTCCTTTCGGGGTGTGTGGGTACCTGGTAGTATGCTGTTCCCTGCTTACCTGAAGGGCTCACATCTCCCCAAACCAGGAAGCCATCTGGTAATGCTGATTCTTCCTCTTGTCCAAACCTGCAGCCTGCCAGCTAAGAGAAGGCAGCTCTTAGCTCTGTGTGCACCCACCCACTCCTCAAACCTGGCTCTTACTCTTCCTCTGTCCCCCATCTGTTCTCATCCTCCCAGAGAACTCAGCTTTTACACTGTCTGTCCCCCACCCTAGCACACATGATGGCCATGGAAATGGTGAAGAAGCAGACCCTGCATTCTGGGCTTGTTTGAACATCTGTGCCCCAACCCCAGTGGCATCGCTGCTCTGGGAAGAGACAATTTGCAGCGCTCATATGGTGAAGAATCTGCCTGCAGTGCTGGAGACCTGGGTTCTATCCCTGCGTTGGGAATATCCCTTGGAGAAGGGAATGGCAACCCACTCCAGCATTCTTGCCTGGAGAATCACATGGACAGAGGAGCCTGGCGGGCTACAGTCCATGGGGTTGCAAAGAGTCAGACACGACTGAGCGACTAACACTTTCACTTATTCAAAAAGCAAGGGGAAAGTCATCATTAGAGCACTAAAATATAAAGCTTTCCCTTTCTTTCATGGTTTCTATCTTTCTTGACTTGTCATGGTATTTTTTTTTTTTTTTTTTGCTCAGCTATTTGATGTCATTTTAAGTAAAGAAAAATATAAAATTTAAAGTATTAGCATGGATTCTACCATTCATCTTTATTTTGTGTGATGCCAGTTTTAAATGCAAACATCAGAACATTTAACTCCCATGCAGAATCACCAAAATTATACAATTTCCGTTTTTGTGGCTCATGCCTGGAGGGTGCCTTGAGGAGAGAAATGTAAGCTAGACTCAGGAAGGTTAAGAAGAAAGAGGAGGTCCCCTCAGGCATTGAGACCCTCAGAGGAACCCAGAGCCCTGTGCTGTATCCTGGGGGTGGGCTGGGTTCCCCTTTCCACTGACTCCAGACCAACCTGGTACAATCAAGCCCAGGGCGGGCCCTGGGAACTCAGGCTACACTTCACTTGTGCCCATGGCCCTAACCCATGTGGGCAGGTGACCCTCAAGGGTATTTTAAAGTCTGTTTCAGAGGTGCATTAGTCACTTGCTACGATAAGGGCTCTGTTGACCAGACATATCACAGCGCTGAGCCGGGGGTGGAGGGAGTGCCCACAGAGATAGTGGGCCTGACCCAACCCTCCCTAAACCCCACCCAGGCCATTGCTGGCTGGCCTAGAAAGCAGAGGGATTGCACGTGGGGGCCAGGATGTATGTGGATCAGGCAGGGAGGAGGCAGAATCAATCATAAGCAGAGTCCCCAACCACCCCTACACGGGCTTCTTCACGCCACGGACTACACTTAGGAAACCCAAGTTCAAGGATAACATTGTGAGAATTTCAAGGTGGCAATTGAAGAGCACTAAACTCCAAGGATGGGACCCTCCTGAGGGGGGAGGCCTGGGTGACAGCACGGGGTGGGGCTGAACACGGTGCCTTTCTGCGTCCCCATCACCTTGCAGGCTTATCTCCAGGCATCAGACATTTCCTTGACCATCACGTGTTTTCAGGTGGAACTGTGCACAAGCTCCAGAAACAGTGTTACTCAAAGATTTATCTCTTAAAGATGACCTCTGGGTAATTTGTGGAGGATAGACTGAGAATTTCCAGCCTCTGGTATAAATGAGGAGGCAATCATCCAGTACGGATAGAGAAAAGAACCCCTGAATGGGTCTGTGGGGACCACAGGTGGGCTGCTCTTCAGAGACCCTGCCCTCCACCTGGATTTTGCCTTTGCCACTCTTAGCAATTCGTAATGAACAAATTAATGAATGGAGGGATTGTTTCTTTAAAGCCCCAGAGGGCAGATTTTGAATTCCAGGGTCCTGGATTCCCCAGGCTGTGCACAGTAGGCCCTCAGTAGCCTTGGAAGGAAAGGATGAATCCCTTGCTCCGGGGCTCCTGAAGTCCCCTCGAGACATGGAAGGGGCCTGGCAGAAGTGGCACACACTATTTGCAGCTTGTTGTAAATACACTGTTCTAATCACCAAATTGCATATGGTTCACTCCATAGAGAGGGGTGAGAGAGTCAAGGGCTGTCATCATAAAGTTTGACTCAAGGACACCCAGCAGTGATTGCAGAGTGACCTTTGCTGGAGCCCCTGACTGTGGGCCAGACTCTGATGTTGCTCTGGTCAGGCCAGACGGTGGCACCCTTCCCAGGGCGTGAGGGCAGGTCCCAAGCCCACCTGTGGGTGCAGGGTGCTTGCTGCCAGGCCACCCCCCATACCTCCTTCAGGTCTCAGCTACTCTGCCCCTACCTTGAAGGGTCCCTTCAAGCTCCCCTTTCTTCACTGCCTTGCCACAACTTAGGACAGTTA
The DNA here is from genome assembly GCF_023699985.2 of Odocoileus virginianus. Classification (NCBI taxonomy): domain Eukaryota; kingdom Metazoa; phylum Chordata; class Mammalia; order Artiodactyla; family Cervidae; genus Odocoileus; species Odocoileus virginianus. Next base: position 37,593,211 of record NC_069695.1, read on the forward strand.
TGAGCAGTATGGTTCTCAATTTGTAGATTTATTTGTTTAACGTTTGTCTCCTCTTTATGAGGGAAGGCCCACACGGATCTGTTCCCACCACGCCTGGCACGCAGTAGGTGTTCAGATGCTCACTGAGCAAATGGATGAAAAATCAACGTGTTAGTCGCTCAATCATGTTTGATGCTTTGCCACCCTATGGGCTGTAGCCCACCAGGCTCCTCTGTTCCATAGAATTCTCCAGGCCAGAATACTAGAGTGGGGAGCCATTCCCTTCTCCGGGGATCCTCTTGACCCAGGGATCGAAACTGGGTCTCCTGCGTTGCAGGCAGATTCTTTACCATCCGAGCCACCAGCGAATGGATGACTGAACCCTCTAATGCACCCGTCACCAGCATCACTCCCTCCTGCCTCAGCCACGCCCTGGCAGCAGGAGGGTCCAGAGGCCAGAAGTGGTCACCCGCCGAACAGCCCTATTTCTGGTCCAGAGAGAAAGGCCTTTAATCCTCCCTCTTCCAGCAAAGTGGCGATGTTGTACCTTTGGATTAGGAAGGGTTTACTGAAGCAGTGATCATGGTTTAGAGAGACAGCCAGTGAGCGCAGACCAGACAGAAGAACCCGGAGGTTATTGTTAAAATATGCAAATCCACAGCCCATTGAAATGCAAACCCTCCAGATAAGATTTTTAATAAATCTGGTTCTGCTCCCACTCCCCGCTTCCAGGAGGCCATCTGATGCTTGTTGGGTCAGGCATGTAGGCCCTGTCAGCTCTTCACCCCTCTCCTCGTTTAGATGGTCCAGCTCAGGCTGCCCCTCAAGTGGTGGTGATGGGGCCGCCTGCCACCCAAGGCCCCCAGTTCGTCCCCTGACACAACACGGGAGGTCACCGCTGGGTCACCCATAGGGACATCGCAAATGGATGTCCCTCATCCTTCATCACCCCTCATCCTTCCCAGACTTCACCGTCATCCTCACCTCCACTCATCCATCTGAAAAACAGAGTCCCAAGCCCTTGCGCCCTCTGCCAGGGGGACTGCCGTGTGGATCCCCCCAGGCTCAACTCTCACTCTGCCAGTCTTGGCCTCTGGACTCACTGTGGTCTGCTGCCGTCCAAAGTGGCCTTGGAGGGGATGAAGGAGGGCGATGGAGAAGCGGCACAGGGGCCCGACTGTCTTAATGCCCGTCAGGACAGGAGTGTGTGTGGACCTGCGTGGGCTCCACCATGTGCCTGGATGTAGGACGGGGAGGCATGCGCCACCGTGGCGGATGACAGTTCTCAAGTCCTCCTCAACTCCAGACCTGGGGCTGACCACACGCCTAGGCTTACCTCCCTCCATCCTCTGGGACACCAGATAAGCCAGGGGAACAAAACTCAAGGGGTGGGGAGGGTGTGGGGGGGAGGGGAGGGGTTCAGGGCAGGAACAACCGCGGACCACGCGGGTGGAGTTCGGAGAAGAGCCAGCCAGGTGCCAGGCAGCAGGGACTGCAATGTGCAGACAGGTCAGGTGGACGCAGGAGGGTCTGAGCCTGTGCTGTGGGCAGTGGTGTCCCCTCCCTCCACCCCATCAGGTTTTGGCAGCAACAGCATTCCAGCAGGGCCACGCTGGGAAAGAGCAAGGGCGCAGCGCGGGCACAGGGCAGCGGCGCCGATCGGGGTGGACGTTTAGATCAGGAACGGCCAGCGCTGTCTCGGCATCGGGTCTCCTCCCCATCCGCGGGCAGGTGGGGGGGCGGGGGGAGCGCTCACGCCCGCAGTGAGGGGTGGGGCAGGACGCGAGAGCCTGTGCAACCCGCACCTCCTCCGTGGTCCAGCCCCACAAACAGACCCCGGCAGTTGCATAGCAACAGGCTGCTCTGCTCCGCAGTGTCCAGCGAACAGCGGCGGCGCTGACGGAGCCTATTGGTGGGACTGCCTGGGGCGGCCCCCTCCCCTCCCCTCCGCTTTCTTCTCTCTCTCCCCCGCCTCTCTCCCAGCCTCCGCCCTCTGGAATCTAAGTTTACAGAATGCTTTCCCCTCACCCACTGGGTACAAACAAAGGAGGTGCCCCCTCCCCTGGGCCGGTCAAAGGTCTCTCCTGCTTGTTTCCAAAGGGAGGGGCTCCCGGTCAGTTTCTTAATTTCCCTTGTCCCCCCCACCCCCGACCATTGCCCGTGGGGTGGGGGTTAGGTCCCCCCTGCGTGGATGGATGCTTCTCGGGGCTGTGGCAGGTGAGGTTGGGGGAGGGGGCGCAGTGAGAGATCCCGGAGATGCAATAGCGCGGCTGGACTCAGCCCCTACCCAGCGGGCAGGGCTTCCCAAGTCCACGCGGCCAAGGGCAGCCTGTCTCTTTGTCTCCAAGCCCCACGACCGTCTCACCCGCTCCCAGCAAGGCGCCGGAGCTGCCCTGGCTAGGGTGGGAGGACCCTTGTGGTCCTAATTACCGTCCGCTGCCGCGGAAACGAAGCTCATTAGCCTACAGGGCCAGGCTGGGTCGCTAACCCTTTTCGGGGGAGTGGGGGTGTGATTTGAACAAAACAAAACAAAACAAAACAAAACGGCAGTGGATAGATGGATAATTCTGGATGAAACGAGCCCTGACTTCTTTGGGAGGCCTGGATGTTGGTTCTAGCTCTGCCACCTACTTGTGCCATGAGGTGGGAGTGTCACTCTTAGGGTCTCATCCCCGGAGTGTGGAGAACCCCGCAGTTGCGAGGCTCTTAGTACAGTGCCCAGCACCTAGTAGGTGCTCAGCAAACACAGGATAGCACCTCCCTTCCCTCCCCGCCCCCACTCCTCATCCCCCAGAGCCTCTTCCCCACCTGCCGCAGCTCTGCCCTCTCTGCCCTGTTCCCGGCACAAGGAGGCACAGCAGACCTTCCCTGGGGAGCCCACTGCCCAGTCTGCAGAAGGGCCTTGCTGAAAGGCATTCAAGCCCACCCTTCCTGGGCCGCAGCCATGCAGGGCGCCTCTACTCTCAGCCCCTCAGCCCTCCACTTGGTGGGGACCCACCACCTGGAACTCCCTTCTTCTGCTCTGGCGGGGGCTCTTCAGTACCTGCTCCCACACCACCGCAGTGGGGCGTGCTTTTTTTTGCACGAGTGCCCCAGTTCTGCCCTGGCCAGCTCTAGTGACTAGAGAGGAAGTGTTCCCAGACCCCATCCCCTCCTTTTCCTCTCATCAGCCCAGGTAGCAGAGCTCCATAGGGCAAGGCGAGCCCACCACCCAAGGCTTCCCTCAGCTGTGCAGACCATCCAACCCTGAGCATGCACGCACCTCACCAGGGCCCTCGGCTCGGGCGTTCTGGGCCTTCCGCAGGCAGCTATGTCCAGCTGGGTCTGACCTTTCCCAGCCCACGTGGGGCCACTGCCTTCCTGAGTTGGACCTGGCCTCCTCTGTGTGGGCAGGAATGAGAAGGGGAGTGGGCAGCCTAGCTCTGGGGGCTGGATGGAGACCCCAGCCTGTGTGACCCATGGCCCACCTTCCCTTCTGCTTCCCCCATCTCCCTGCAGCCCACCCCTGAGTCTGATGCACTGAGTCCTCCTCTACCACTTGCCCCAACAGGCCACCCTGGACTCTGGACCCTGCTGCCAGGTTCAGCACCTACCCCCGTGAGCAGAAAGGGGGCTTTCCGCCTCACTCTCCCCCAACCCGGGACCCCTCCTCCCTGTCTCACGGGGCTCAGTCTCAGGCCTGGAGGGACAGTCCCCAGGCAAGATAAAGGAAAACAACAAAACCCACACCACGAAAATGACAAATCTAGAGGAAATTGCTCTTAGTCCCACACCACAGTCTGACGGTGCCAGCCAAGCGCAAACCTGAGTCATCCTAGAAACAGCACCGACATTGGCTTTTTGGAATTTGTTTTGTCTCTGGGCTTTAGATTTAATCATTCCTTCTTTCTCTCTTCCCCCTCCCCCCACCGCCTGCCTCTGCCCCTTGCTCTCCGTTTGCTAATACGAGCCTGCACCGCCAGCTCATCCAAGTCTGTTTTCCTGGCATTAATTAACACAGCGCTCCAGCCTCCAACAGGCTAAATGATGAATCAGGTTAAATTCCAGACAACAGCCGCACACCGCCATCAATTAGCCATCTCCGGGGCAGCTTCATTAATAAGCATCGATCATGGCCCTCCTCCTGGAACACGCCAGGGTCTCTGGGTCACGGGCACTGCCCACGAGTGTGTCAGGCTTAGGTGTGAGTGTGATCACGTGTGCGTGGGCACTGGGGCGCCTGGTGGGGGTGAACACCTGAGTGTGTATGCAAGACTGCGGGTGTGTGGAGGGAATGGGTGGCAGAGGGGATGGTGCGTGTGGTGTGGATGTGGGTGGGTGTCTGTCAGTGTCTCTTATGGGGATGGGGTGCTAAGTAGAGGGGTTCGCTCTCCACTCTATTGCCTGCCCCCATTGCTGGCACTGTGCCCCTCTGCTTGCCTGCCCCTGTCCCCCTGATGGTGGGGTTCTTTCAGGAGCCCTTGGCCCCTCTCCTCTCCTCTGTTCTCCCTCAGAGACTTTGTCCAGCCCCTTCTCTTCAACTTGTACCCCATGGAGGCAACCCTAGAATCCCTCTCACCATCACCACCCTCTTTTCCCTTGCATCCTGGGTCCTTGCGGTCTCAAAGGCTGTCAGGCCCTTGGCTGTCCCCAAGGTACGCACGACCTCCAGCCCAAAGCTGATTCCCTGGGTTGTCTGGCACCAGGACCACCACTGCTTCTGCCCAGGGCCAGGCTCAGAGCCTTCAATAGCTTCTGCACCGGCAGGGCAGGTTGGAACCGAACCCTCTTGCAGGCACTGCTGACCTCCACCTGGACGGTCCCCTCACTCTGCCTCGCCCCACATTCCTTGCAGGAAGTAGGATAATTCTGAACCAGGAGCTGCTGGGAACCCCTCAGAGACTCTCCCTACCCAGGGGCTAAAGCCCATCCCCTCACAAGGAGACAAAGTCCCCTTTGGTCAGATGGTCCTTGCCTCTCCGGCAGCTTGGACGTCACAGGCCTGTCTTGCTCCTGGGACAGCCCCCTGCCAGATGGCGGTCCCTGTTGACCTCGGATGGTGGCTGCGGCTCCCCTCTCCCTGATCCTAAGTGTTCACGGGGTCCATAGGGTCACAAAAAATCGGACGTGACAGAAGCGACTTAGCATGGCATAGAGCTGCCTCCCTGACTTGCAGTAATTCTGAGCCAGTAGCCTCAGTGGGGTGCGTGCTCCAGAGCCTTCTCGAAAGAAAACCTGGTTCAGAGCAGGAGGCTGTAGTCACCCTCAGCCTCGCGTGCGGGGCGCTTCGCTCTGCGCAGAGAGCCGTGCACCCCTGATGCGCGCGCCAATGGGGATGGACGTGGCCTCCCCAGGCGGCCACAGTGGATCGTCTCCTTAAAGGTTAATTAAGAATCTGAAGCCGGCCGGCATGGTGCGGCCGGTGATGGCGGATGTGGCGTCTCTCCAGACCATTAAACACTAATTAGGTTTGGAAAGTCTATCGAGCTCCCGAGGTCTCATCAAGTCAGGCGCTGGCCCCCGGGTGCCCTTCGAAATGCCAGAGCTGTCACCCCCTGGCCCCCCCCACCCCTCCCCAGCCGACCCTCTAGACCTGCCCCGTGACCCCTGGCTTCGGGTGGGGTCCCGCTTCATTTCTCTCCATCTTATTGTGTCTCCCTGGCCCCAGCTGCATCACCGTCTACCCTCCTCCCGTCGCTGGCCTGGCGGTGTCCCTGGACCCTTGGAATATCTTCCTTCTCCTTGCATCCCTTTGCACTCAGGCGGCAACATCGCCTCTGTTTCCTCCCTGGTGGCTCGAAGGGCTGGTTAGAAAGGGGCGTGCAGTGGGCCCCCACCCCAGTCTGGTGGACAGAAAGCTGAGGGTGTGGGCAGAGTGGGCCTGGGCCCCGGTGTCCAGAGAGGAGGGTGCAGTGGAGAGATGGGGAGACTGCCTGCACCCCACACCCTCTCCGCAGGATTCTCCCCACCTTCATCAGAGCCTGATTTAAGAAAGGCTCCCTCTTGAGACTTCCTGGCCTCTGAGCTTCCTAGGGGCTGGACTCCACCTGCGTCTGGCAGAGCCCCTCTCCAGCCTGTTTGCCCAGAGACCTGGCTCCCTTGAGGCCATCCTTTACCCGCTCCAGTTTCCTTCCCAGCCTCTGAACTCAACCAGTGCAACCAGGAGGAAGCAGCTCCTGATAGCATTCATTCATTCATTCATTCACTCATTGGTTCGCACCTCTGATTTAAACCCTGCCTTGGAGAAGGGCATGGCAACCCTCTCCAGTGATCTTGCCTGGAGAACCCCATGAACAGAGGGGCCTGGTGGGTTACAGTCCATGGGGTCGCATCGAGTTGGACACGACTAATAATATTAATGAGCTACTAATATTGATTAATTAATACTAATAATGAGCTACTAATATTTTCACTTTCACTTTGTTCTCAGAGGACCTAGGGAGAAAGTGCCCCTCTTAGGACACTCCCTCAGTCACTGGTGCTCCCTTGGCTGGACGGCAGGATGAGTTGGGGGATCCTTGGAAGTCATTTTTTCCTCCCCGTCCACCCCACCTCCCTGCCCTGCCACATCTTTAGCACAAGTGGCTTGTCAAGAAGTGAAGGGATTTCCCCTCAGTGACAGAAGAAGGCTCATGTCCAAACCCGCCAGGAAGAAAGACGGCACCACACGCCTCTGGGTCTCCCAGGCCACAGTGTGGAATTCTTGGTTCGGTTCTTCTAGAGAAGTTGTGAAGTAGAAATGCTTGTCCCCTGCAATCCCTGACCGTATTTTGCGCTGACCCCCTGCCCTATGTTTGTGACGAACGTGTCTGAAAACCACCACTGTCAACATCACCATTGTCACCGTCACCGCCTCAATGACTGTCACCATCACCACCACCACTGCATCTTATAAATACGAATAGGATACGGCTTGATTCCAAGGGATATTGCTACTGGTGGAATTCTGGATGCTGGGACAGGCAAGGGGACGTCTGGGGTGAGGTGGAGCTTTCTTGGGACCCCTCGCACCACATGGCATAGATAGCCCTTGACACCTTTTTGTTCATGTGATGTCATGAACAGTGCAACTGGCTCTGCTATGACTAGCTGTGTGACCTTAACTCAGTCACTTAACCTCTCTGTGCTCCTGTTTCATGGACTGGAAAATGCAGGATAGACTCCCCTACCTTCACAGGATATGTTGTGAGCAGGACAAATATGTGCCCCAGACACGGCCTGACATAGGTTAATTGGCTTCCTCCCATCTTTAGACAATGCCCTGCACCCCTGCTTCTCCCCACAGAAGACAGGGAAAGGAGCTGGGCAGGGTCCCAGTCATTCAGGCCCCTCTACCCACCTTGGGTCCTGCCTCCAGGGTCCCTCTCACCCTGTGACAGGCAGGGCTGAAGTGGGCCCGTGGGCGCGGGTGGTGCAGCCCAATTTCATAAGCACAGAGTATTATGATTGCATTGATTTCCATCATAAATCATATTTCCTATCTTCTGCCTCGCTCTCCCGCATGCCCCGAGTTAAGCCTTGGTATTTTCTTTAGCGGCTGCCACTGTCAAACTTGGAGATGATATTAGGATAATGATGATAAATTTTACCCTGCAGCCAAGCCACTCCCTCTGTGGGGGGGAGGGGACCGTTTGTCCCCCCAAATGGATCCCTTTATGGAACGCAGGGACTCCTGCTGAGCTTCGGGAGGGAACTCACCTAAGCTTGAATGTGAAAGTCCTTGCACCTTGACACATAGACACATATGTGCGCATGAGTCACATGTGTGCAAAGATTTGGAAGTTTTCTTTTCCGGCGTATTTCATGTGGACACGTGGTGATGCTCTGGCCAGTGACACCTGGCAGGGGGCAGTGGGGTGGGAAGGCTGTGGGGAGGTCTGTGCTGAGCTTCCCGAGGTGCGGCCGCCCTAGTCTCGGGGTTCCCAATGACTTGGGATTCTGGGAGTCCCGGGGTTCTTCTTGTACAATGCGCCTCACGTCAACCCTTGTGCTGACATCTGGGCTGGTGAGGTGGGTGTCAGCACACATTTCTCTACAAAGCCGTGGCTCAGGAAATGCAGTCAACTCCCGGCTAGGGCATCCTTTCTGACCTCAGAAATGCCGCATCTGTTTGTAGGACGAAGCTGGTAATATGGCTCTCTTGAGTCTTGGGGCTTCTGCCTCTGCCAACTGGGCTGGGCTCAGCTCTGACTAAACTGTGGGCCCCTCAGGAGAGAGACAAAGATACGAGGTCCCGGGTGCAGCATCAGAGCATTTCTCAAGAGGCTTTGGGGTGTGCCCCATGGGGGGACAGTCCCAGGAGACGCTATGGGTTGTCTGCTGTGGGGGCTGGCCCTGGAGCTGGAGGAGGATTCAGCAGAGATGTGGTCTTGTGGCTGCCTGTTCATTCACTCACCTACTCACCCAGTTAATGAGTGTTCCCAAGCCAAGTGCCCTTTCCTGTCCACCAGGCCCACAGGCCAGAGAGGGAACCTCAGCACCCTCTCCATTGTCTGCACCATGGCCTGCTGGACTGAGATTCCTGGGTGGGGAACTGGCGAGTTTTCTCAGATGGTTGTGCTAAACACGTCTGGTTCTTAAAGAATGTACCCCTGCTGATGGAGATGATGGTGACGGTGAATCACCGACTCAGAAGATGATGGGCGTCTAAGCCCACCACCATGAGATACTGATGGCAATCTCACGGCACCCTCTAGGGCTCAGTCAGTCCCAGCTTGGATGCCTCCCATGATGGGGTGCTCACTCCACCTGTGAGTCTGATGTCTCTACTAAATACATTTTCATGGATGTCAAGCCAAAGCCTGAGCCACTTGCAGCTTCCCCTCCTTTGCACCCCCTGCTTTTGTACAGGAAATGCCTAATTTCTCTTCTTAATGATGACTCGTCAAAGTAGAGGTGATGGTGAGAACCATCTTGGAGGCTAGGGAGCAGCACCAGCCTCTGGAACGCCCTGGGGTGGGGTCTCAGTGGGATGCGGTGGGTTAGGAAGCTAGGTGTCAGCAGATGGGACTGTATCCTACAGGAAACACCTGTGTGTGAATGCCCAGCTCTGTGGTGTGGCTGTGTGTCTGGCAGGCTGGGCTCTCCCTGGGAAATCAGTGGCCCTGCTGGTCCCAGAGGAGCAGAGGGGTAGCATCCACTCACGCCACCAGCTCAGGGCTCTAACTGCTGCCCACAGGAGGGGAAGTCTGTGCCACGGGGTACAGACATTCTGGTGGAAATATGCAGGGTGCTCATATAGGGGGCAAGACCACCTGTTTGGACCCACATTGTCTGGAAGCAACTTACATGAGGATGGTTGGGGGCAGGGGTAGGGGCATCACACGCTCTCCAAAGGGCTGGAAAGTGGTGCCTGGAAGGTGTCAGGATGTGGTAGGAGTGTCCTGCTCCAACAAGGGGCCAGCCGCCTGGCAGCCAGGGTACTGCCACCTGTCCCCTGGGAGGGCTCCAGGAGCTCCTCGTTGTGTCTGCACACACGTTCAGTTGGGCCCAGCAGCCACTTCCATTCCTTCTGACATTAGGATTGTATGATGATGATGAAAGAAAGTTGCTCCCAGGAGCCAGAGAGGCTAAGGTTTCCATCACAGCTCTGTCACTTACTGACTGTGTGACCTTAAACAGCTTACTTGACTGCTAAGCTTCAGTTTCCCCATCCATAAAAAGGAAAATGATGATTCCTACAAGTAAAGGTTGCTGTGAGTAGTAAATAAGATATTCACATGAAGCCGCTAACGATGCTTGCCTCAGAGCAGGTACTTATCTCTCTGATGGATTCCTGAGGCCACTTGGCTCAAGATCCTCCTCCTCCAAGAAGTCTGCCCTGATTAATCCCACCCCTTTGGGGCAATCTGTGTCTTTCTGCTGAGATTCGCACCCTCTCTTTGTCTGTCGAGGCTTGGTGCGTATGTGTATGTGTGTGTGGGTGTGTATATGTGTGTCCCAGTCTCAGAGGATGGAAGAGCATTGCAGCTCACCGTAGATGCCACCTTCAGCTTCTTTCCTCCTTCATCCCCCTCTGCCCAGCTTCCAAGAGCCTGGTTATTCTGTCCTGAGAGGGTTGTGGCCATTTTGCACACGTAGAAAATGGCCACATACAGGAATTTAGGGGAAAATAATAGTGTTCACATGCACACACACACACACACACACACACACACACAGAGTGGCATGTGGCAGGCTCTCTACCTTCTCCTAGGTCCTCCTGTCTCTTGCTAGCAGTCCCTGGGGGCCTTCAGTGACAGCAACCTTCTCTGAACAGCTTCAGCTTGGTTGGGCCCTGCTGGTTCAGGGGCAGCCTTCCCCTCTCACAGAATAACTGACTTCACTGCTCTTTTCTGTTGTGGCGGCCCTGGTGGGGAAGGGTCCCTGCCTCACGGGATCCGGGAAGCCTCCGGGAGGCAATTGCGGAGGAGCAGCGAGGAGCAAGCATGCTTTCCTGCCCCACCACAGGCTCTGCAGTCACACTGTGCCCACCCTCCTGGCACCGGACATGTCCTGGGAGCCCTTTGCCCACCCTCCTGGCACCGGACATGTCCTGGGAGCCCTTTGTCCACCCTCCTGGCACCGGACATGTCCTGGGAGCCCTGCGGTCCAGGGAGCCCTGCCCTCCCCAGGAGGCACAGGCTAGTTGGGGGAGAGAGGCTGGGGTTGCTGCAGCCAGCTCCTGGTCTTGTGGCCCTGGGTGAGTTAACCTCTCTGAAACTTCGTGCCTTCATCTGGGAAATAATGGGGAGTGGGGTAGATAAAAGCTACTGTTTGAGCTAGTGTATATAAAGATGTGTTGTGAGTCTCCTGGGACAAAACAATGCAAGAGAGTGTGTTTAATTTTACCATTCCTATTAGCGAGAGGAGGCCCCTTGGGTTGAAGCACGGGGTAGATTACGTGAGAGGCCCCCAGTGTCCTGTCCCCCAAGTGGTCCCCAGGGTGTGTGTGTCTGTGTGAGCATGCACACTGATGGAGGCCGCCTGTGGCGCCATCCTGGGGCTCACATCAAAGGAGGGAGTCCTGGAACCACGTGGACACATCTAGACGTGTGAGCTTGAACCCAGGTGCAGTGTGACCACAGGAGAGAATGAATGGTGTGCTGAAAACAGACCAAGGCTGAGTGGAAACACACAGAAGGCATTTGCCGTGATTATGTTTGTGCTGAGCTATGAATAGTGTTTTCTGTCCTTCTTTCCTAAAAATTTTCTTTGGTGAGAAGAGGTAAAAGAAGTGTGAAAGCAAATGACTGCCTCTGTGTCCATATGTGTCTTCTGGAGTTTTATTGTGAGGCACCGTGTGCATCTGAGTTGGGCCATGGTGTCAGGGCTGGCCAGCGATGACTCTGTGTGTGTGAGGACCAGGGGTGTCCCTCCTCCATGTGACATCCCCAAGGCTCCCAGGAGCCTGAAACCTCAGAGGGTGCAGTGTTCCACATAACCACCAGATGGCGGCCGGGTGCAGTCTAAGGGCTCAGCTCTGAGGGTTTGGGCCAGGCTGGGCTTTGTGTTGAGCCTCACACACACACACACACACACACACACACACACACACAGAGCCACACACAGAGCGGCATGTGGCAGGCTCTCTACCTTCTTCTAGGTCCTCCTGTGGGCCTCCTCCTTCTCCATGTCTCTCTGTGGGCCTTCCCGCGCCCACGGAGGTGGGGAGCATTTGTGTGTGTGAGTGTGAGTGTGAGACTGTGTGGGTGTGTGTGACTCTGTGTGTGTGTGAGTGTGTGTGTGTGTAAGTGTGTGTGTGACTGTGTGTGTGTATGACTGTGTGTGATGTGTGCATGTGTGGTGCGTGTGTGTGTTTGTGTCTGTGTGTGGTGTGTGCATGTGTGTAGTGTGTGTGTGTGGTCTGTGTGGTGTGTGTGTTTGTGTGTGGTGTGTGTGTGTGGTGTGTGTGTGTATGTGGGGTGTGTGTGGTGTCAGTGTGTGTGTGTGTGGTCTGTGTGTGTGTGGGGTGTGTGTGTGTGTGTGTGTGTGTGGTGTGTGCATGTGTGGTGTATGTGTGGTGTGTGGTGTGTGTGTGTGGTGTGTGTGTGTGTGTGTGGTGTGTGGTGTGTGTTTGTGGTCTGTGTGTGGGGGGGCTTTGGGGTGTGTGTGTGGTGTGTGTGTGTGTGGTGTGTGTGTGTGGTGTGTGTGTGTGGTGTGTGTTCTGTGTGTGTGGTGTGTGTGTGTGTGTGTGTTCTGTGTGTGGTGTGTGCATGTGTGTAGTGTGTGTGTGTGGTCTGTGTGTGTGTGGTCTGTGTGGTGTGTGCGTGTGTGGTGTGTGTGTGTGTGTGGTGTGTGGTGTGTGTTTGTGGTCTGTGTGTGTGGTGTGTGTGTGGGGTTGTATGTGCATGTGTGTGGTCTGTGTATGTGTGTGTGGTCTCTGTGTGTAGGGGGGATGTGTGTGTGTGTGTGTGTGGTCTGTGTGTTGTGTGTGTGTGTGTGTAGTGTGTGTGTGTGGTCTGTGTGGTGTGTGTGTGGTGTGTGCGTGTGTGGTGTGTGTGTGTGTGGTATGTGTGTGGTGTGTGTTTGTGGTCTGTGTGTGTGGTGTGTGTGTGGGGTTGTGTGTGCATGTGTGTAGTGTGTGTGTGGTCTGTGTGGTGTGTGTGGTGTGTGTGTGGGGTTGTGTGTGCATGTGTGTAGTGTGTGTGTGGTCTGTGTGGTGTGTGTGGTGTGTGTGTGGGGTTGTGTGTGCATGTGTGTAGTGTGTGTGTGGTCTGTGTGGTGTGTGTGTGTATGTGGGGTGTGTGTGGTGTGTGGTGTCAGTGTGTGTGTGTGTGTGTGTGGTCTGTGTGTGTGTGTGGATGTGTGTGTGTGTGGGGGGGGGTGTGTATGTGGTGTGTGCGTGTGTGGTGTGTGTGGTGTGTGGTGTGTGTTTGTGGTCTGTGTGTGTGGGGTGTGGGGGGTGTGTGTGTGGTGTGTGGTGTGTGTGATGTGTGTGTGGTGTGTGTGGTGTGTGGTGTGTGTGGTCTGTGTGTGGTGTGTGCATGTGTGTAGTGTGTGTGTGTGGTCTGTGTGGTGTGTGTGTTTGTGGTCTGTGGTGTGTGTGTGTATGTGCGGTGTGTGTGGTGTGTGCATGTGTGGTGTGTGTGTGTCTGTGGTATGTGTGTGGTGTGTGTTTGTGGTCTGTGTGTGTGTGGTGTGTGTGTGGGGTTGTGTGTGCGTGTGTGGGGGTGTGTGTGTGGTGTCAGTGTGTGCGTGTGTGTGGTCTGTGTGTGTGTGTGGTCTGTGTGTGTGTTTAGTGTGTGTGTGGGGATGTGTGTGTGTGGTGTGTGCATGTGTGTGGTGTCAGTGTGTGTGTGTGTGTGTGTGTGTATACACGAGGGGACCACCTGATCGCAGGCCTGGCACCTGTGCGCGCACACGCAGCGTCCTCCGGGTCCTGACCCAGGCACAGCCCACACATGCTCTGTGACGCCGGCTCCCCCGGAAAGTGCAGGCAGACACGCGGGTGGCTGCCCGTGTGTTACGCGGACCCCACCCGGCCTCCCGCTTCCCAGACCCGCACCTCTTACTCCGGCCAGGCTGCCCCCAGCGTGGTTTGTCCCTTTCTCCTTTCCCCAGGACCAAAACTGTTCGCCTTGCCAAGAAGGCTCTGTTTCCCTCCACCTCAACCCGTGTGCTCCAGAGACTTCCGCCTTGGCGCCCCTTTTCCAGGAAGCTCAGCAGGTCTCCACAGCTTGACTCCTGGCTCCCGCCCACCGCCGGATGGGGTGTTGGGTCCAGCTGCCTGCTCGAGAGGGTTCGTTTCTGACTCTCCCCAGGTGCTGAGCCCTGCAAAGGCGGAATGGTGTGAAGTCCGGAGCCAGGTACCCAGAGGAAGAGCCAGGTGAAAAGCCAGATCATCGCGGGGCACACTTGCCCCGCTTGCCTGCCCCACAGGGTCCCAGGGAGCTGGTGCCAAGGACCGACTGTGGGAGGACCCCTCGAGCGGGCCCCTGGGCCACAAGGCCCAGTGACTTCGGCTGCGGCTGAACCCTGGGGTGCTGAGGGAGAGGCGAAAGTGGTCTGGTGGAGTAGTGGGCTCCTGGGGCTGTCTTTAAGACCCAGAGGTGGGCCTTCGGCTCTCTAGGCGGGGAGGGAAGGGGGCAGTGCTCCTTAGATGCAGCAGGGGAGTGACTGTCAGACTCTGGAGAACGCGTCCTCACAAGGGAGGCTCGGTTGGGAGCTCTGGGAGCTCGTGGCGGCGGCCGTGTCGCCATCGCGATGCTCTCTGTAGGTTTTGCTGTGTCTGCTCTCCGAGCGCTGACCCCGCGTCACACTTTGGCAGAGGGTTTGCAGAGGCGCGCGGCCGCTAGTGAACCTGAAGACAGGCGCTGTCACCGTTCCCGCAGGAGGGGCCTGTGGCTGGTGGGGTGGGGGCGGTGGTGCTCGCCTGGGAGTGGCCTTGCAGCCTCCTGACGACATCCCCCAGGGCTGGCACCCAGGGGTCCTGCCCCCCCGCAACTCCCCGATTTGAAGGCTCGGAGAGGGGAGGGTGTCTTTCCCCACCCCGTCGGTGCTCAGCGCCCCACGTTCTGTTCTACCTGCTGGAGCCCTCTTCCTGTTGCTTCCGAGTCTGCACAAGCCCAGGTGTGGAGGATGCGGTGAGGAGGGGAGAACTGGAGCAAGGGGGTGCAGAGGGGCTGTGAAGTGTGAGCCCCTCTGAAGACGGATGGCTCGTCAGCAAGGGGACTGGAGTCCCAGGCACGTGGAGCTCCTCGAAGCATCGGGTCTCGGCCTCCCAGCAGGTGCCCCTTCACCCACCCCACCCCCCGGAAAAGGGCACTGCGGGAGAGCAGAGAGATTGCCTTTCTTTGTATCCTAATTGTTCTGCAAAAGTCTCTAAGTGGGAGACTGGGTTGGGGAGCGGGAGACAGGAAGTTGAGAGAGACGGATGCGCCGGAGAAAGTGAGAGGGAGAGGGAGGCCGAGAGGCCGGCGGGCGAGGGCGGAGCGAAGGGCAAGCCTGAGGGAGGGCGTGGCCTCCGCCGGCGGGTCTCAACCTGGTGGGGGGCTCCCCTGAGGGGTGGCGCTCGGGGCGGTGGAGGATGCCTCGCAGATGTTTAAATTCACCCAGTGCTTCGGTGAGGGGATGGGGCCGGCTTTCTGCTCCGTGGAGTAGTACCTGGGGAATCCCCGGGAGGACTCCTTGGGGAGGGGCGGGGCTCCTGGGGAGCTGGAAGCGGAGGAAACCACGGGGTGGGCCCCCCCACACCGCTGCGAGCACCTGCCTTTTGGGAGGACTCGGGCAGGCATCTCCTGCTGCTCCTGGGTGAAGGGAAATTGGAAAGAGGACCCAAGAAGGCTGGGGATCCCAAGACAGAAATGCAGGAAGCCCGTGGGAGGCTGAGATCACTCCAGCTCCCCCCATCCACCTCCCAGCCCCCCGGGGATTCACGCTTATTCCCTATCACGCCCCCAGCCTCCGCAGCACCCGGGCTGAAGACCAAGCAGCCCCTCCCAGCGTGTGCCTGACCCGCTGCCCCCCAGGAGTTCTGTCCTAGTTCCTGGAGTGGCAGCTGGGCAGGTTACACACATTTAATTACTAGTAATTAAAAAACTGATTACTCCAAATGGCGCCTTCCCGGGGAGAGGCGTGCAGTGCCTGTCCTCAGGGCCCACTGTGAACGCCATCCCTGGGGCGTGGGGCAGGGAGGTCCCACTGTCACCTCCCTCTGCCAGGTAGGGGAGGGGGGTTCCCCTCCAGTGCAGAACAGTGCCCACCTCCTCCGCCTGGCCCACCGGCTGCCTGACATCACACCAGTCGAGCATCACCTACCGGATGAGTCACAAGTCCCCTTTCTTCGAGTCCTCTTCTGAACGCACACCCCCAAGCAAGGAGATGGGCTCAGAACTGGTGCATCAGAAGGAAGGTGCCTCTACGGAGGCCCAGGGGAGACAGGGCTCGGGGCCCCTAGGGAGGAGGCAGGAGCTGAACTCCGGCAGGGAATGGATGCGACAGTTGTCAGTTTCCTAGCCAGCCTCCTGGAATTGACTTGCTTTAGTCATCATATGACCACAGTGCGGTGGGTACCTTTCTGTGGGCCAGGTACGGAGGGCCCAGCCCTGATGGACCGTCCTATCTCCCCCAGGACAGGAGGTGGACCTTGTGCACTAAAGTGAACTGTGTACAGATGATGGTGAACTGTGAAAGGGCTGCTGGGCAGAGAAAAGTGTTGGGGGGCAGTTTAGATCGGGCAGTTGGAGAAGGCATCTCTGTGGTGATACTGAGGGTGAGGGGGCAGGGGGAGGAGGGGAGGGCTGTTGGGGAACCGAGAGCTGCTTGTGCAGAGGGAGGGGTGGGGTGGGGGGCAGGACTGAGGAGCTTCAGGAAGACTGGGGCCGCTGTGGGGGGACAGCAGGCTTGGGCTGGGCTGAGATCAGTGGGGCCCCGGGATGCCATCCCAGTGAGTCCTTACTGGACTGGGAGTCCCCAGTGGGGAGTCCCTGATGGGGAGTCCTTGATGAGTGTGAAGGGGGCACCTGACCTGAGCTGCAGAGGATGAAGTGGAGGGGAGGTGGGAGGGGAGTGAGGGGGGTGAGAGGTGACCTGGAGATGGGTCTCTAGGACCTGCTGATGGAGGGTTTACTGCCTGAGGAAGCAGTTTCCATCCTCAGCCCTTGCCTTCAGAGGAGACCTCAGGGACTTGCCAGGATGCCCGGCAGTGGGGGCTGCAGAAAGACCTGCAGTCTCCGAGGCATCGATGGAAGAGGAGGGGGAGCCGAGCGCTCGGGGTGCACCAGGAGTCTCCACCCCGCTGGCCACGTGGGTTGGTAACAGAGCTACGCAGCGAAGCTTCATCCGTGGCCTCACATGGGAAATGCTGACACACTGCTACGCTCATCAATCAGGGGATGCGATGCCAATTACTCATTTACCAGTAAGGGGTTTCCGGAGCCGCCCTGGCCCTGCACCAGCCTCCGTGCCTGAGAATCTGCTGCTGTCGTGGAGAGTGTCCTGCAGAGGGTGGCTCTGCCCCCTCTGACTGGGCAGGTCCTCCTCACCCGCAGAGAGGACCAGAGCCGCTGCACACGCTCTGCTGGGGGTTCTCCTGGCCCTGCCCCCACTCATTTCCACCTGGGATCTTCAGAGCCAGCCCTACCCCTGTCTACACCTGCCCACACTTATCCTACCCCTGCCCACACCTGCCCACACTTATCCTACCCCTGCCCACACCTGTCCACACCTGCCCCACACCTGCCCACACTTATCCTACCCCTGCCCATACTTATCCTACCACTGCCCACACCTGTCCACACCTGCCCCACACCTGCCCACACTTATCCTACCCCTGCCCACACCTGTCCACACCTGCCCCACACCTGCCCACACTTATCCTACCCCTGCCCACACCTGTCCACACCTGTCCCTCACTTGCCCACACTTATCCTACCCCTGCCCACACGTATCCTACCCCTGCCCACACCTGTCCACACCTGCTCACACTTGCCCACACTTATCCTACCTCTGCCCACATCTGCTCACACTTGCCCACACTTATCCTACCCCTGCCCACACCTGCTCACACCTGCCCACACGTATCCTATCCCTGCACACACCTGCCCACATTTATCCTACCCCTGCCCACACCTATCCTGCCCCTTCCCACACCTGTCCTATACCTGTCCACACCTGTATTACCACTGCCCACACCTGTCCTATACCTGTCCACACCTGTATTACCACAGCCCACATCTGTCCTACACCTGTCCTATACCTGCCCATATCTGTTTTACACCTGCCCACACCTGTCCACACCTGCCCTATGCCACCCCACATCTGCCAGACCTCCCTGGCCCTACAGGGAGAGGAGTCTCAACAGGAAGTAGGACCGGTGCCATTGAGGATTTGGGGTGCAAGGGTGCGCAGGGTCTGACTCTAGAGTAGGTTGCAGGTTGGGGGTGGGTCCTGGCAACACCCCAGGACCTTTGCCTGGGTGACACGAAACTCAGATGAGACACACATGAGCCCTCTGAAAGCTGTCCAGAGTCGTCATCCCCCCCACTAGGGTCTGTCCTCCCGACTGGCTGCTCGCGGTCCTGTCCATCCCCACAGCAGGCCCATCTCACTCTACACCTCCCATGCTTCCCAGCACGAAGGCCCCGGGGTCCAGGGGGGCCAGGCTGGATCTCCCTCCCCTTTTCCATCTGCCTGGACCTAAGCTCGAGGGACAGGACCAGGGCTTTTGAAAGTCTGGGGTGGAGTTCCTCTGTGGATTCGCTCAGCATCCCAAACAGTCCAGGACCCCAGGACCAGTCAGTCCCCAGTTCCCTTCATTCCTTTCACCCCCTCCTTCCTTTCTCTTCTTCAACGATGCTTTACTCTCCCACACACTAAAGTGAGGCATAAGCCCACCTTCTGCTCCAGGAAGACAGGAGGGCAGCCCTGGGGCAGCGCAACACTGAGAGCTGCCATCCCCAAGGATGGGGATGGGCAGGAGAGGCTGAAAACCCCAGCCCCCATGGTGCTCCCTGCTGCTCAGAGCCCCAGGAATAACCTGGTATGAAGGTGTGTCTGTGCCCATGAAGAGAGCCCCGGGGAAAGTTCTGTGCCACGGTGGGTGATGTGTAGGAGAGAAAGGCTGGACACAGGCAGATGGGACCTCACTTCATGGAATCCACGCCAGGGAAGGCCAAGACAAAATGGGTGGGTGGGGGGAAATCTGCATTATTCCATTTCCTAAGACGACTTCTGCTCTCCTTCCCTGAATCTGAGTCAAGGATGCCTGCTAAGTCACTTCAGTCATGTCTGACTCTGCAATCCCTTGGACTGTGTAGGCCCCTGCCCATGGGATTCTCCAGGCAAGAATACTGGAGTGGGCTGTCATGCCCTCCTCCAGGGGACCTTCCTGACCCAGGGATTGAACCCAGGTCCCTTATGTCTCCTGCATTGGCAGGCGGGTTCTTTACCACTAACCACCTGGGAAGCCCTCTGATTGCCCGAGTCTGCCTTTATCAAGAGTCCTGTCATGTCAGAACAATAAGTGCTGGAGAAGGTTTTTCCCACTTGCACTGCTGGTGGGAATGTAAATTGATATAGCCACTGTGGAGAATAGGATGGAGATTTCTTAAAAAAAAAACTAGTTTTAAAACTACCATATGACCCAGCAATCCCACTACTGAGGAAACCATAATTGAAAAGACACATGTACCCCCAGTGTTCACCACAGCACTATTTACAGTAGCTAGGACACGGAAGCAACCTAGATGTCCATCAACAGATGAATGGATAAAGAAATTATGGTACATATAATATATGCAGTGGAATATTACTCAGCCTTAAAAAGGAATCCTTCCCATTTTTGAGTCAGTTCTAATGAAGTGAATGAACCTAGAGCCTATTACACAGAGAGAAGTAAGTCAGAAAGAAAAAAAAACCCAAATACCATATATTAATGCATATATATGGAATCTAGAGGGGCTTCCCTGATGGCTCAGATGGTAATGAATTTGCCTGTAATGCAGGAGACTGGCTTCGATCCCTGGGTCGAATACCCATTCCTGTAGTCTTGTCTGGAGAATTCCACGGACAGAGGAGCCTGGTGGGCTTTAGTCCACGGGGTTGCAAAGAGTCTGACATGACTGAGCGACTAATGCACACACAGAATCTAGAAAGATGGTACTGTTCAACCTATTTGCAGGACAGGAAGGGAGATGCAGACATAGAGAACAGACGTGTGGACACAGTGGGGGAAGGAGAGGGTGGGATGAACTGAGAGAGTAGCGTGGAAGCATACATATTAACGTATGTAAAATAGATGGCCAGTGGGAATTCGCTGTGTGATGCAGGGAGCTTAAACCTGAGGCTCCGTGACAGCCTAGAGAGGTGAGATGGGGTAGAAGGTGGAAGGGAGGTTCAAAAGGGAAGGGGCATGTGTATACTTATGGCTGATTCAAGTTGCTGCATGGCAGAAATCAACATGATATTGTAAGGCAATTATCCTCCAATTAAAAATAAATTAATTAATTTTAGAAAAATATTCTGGAAGAGAAAAAAAAAGGAGTCCTGTCAAGTCAGAATCCCCTTTACTCCTGTTGGCTCCCCTTGGGAATTTTCCATCCACTGTGCCCACCCCCTGACTCTGCTCCTTGACTGTAAACTCCCGCTTGCCCGTGCTATCTTTGGATCTGAGCCCGGGTCTAAACTGAAGTCTTTTGTCTCCCATTGCAACAGTCCTGGAAATAAAATCTGCGTTTACTGCTTTAAGCACTGTCCAGCTCTAGTTTTATTTTGACAGCCCTTCTCGATCCCAGTCGGGTTTCCACATTGCAAGATCCACCTTCAACCAACCCCTGACCTTATAAATCCCTCCCCCTTGTGATGATGAAGGCCATGAGGATGATGGGCAGTGGACTTGACTTTGCATGATCAGTGGGTTATTCCACTAGTCTTTTAGGGAGACAGGCTGAAATCACATGGTTTTCAAGAATTCTTTGCCATCTTGGGGTCCAGAAGATTTGGAATGTCTGGTTCTGTGGTTGTAACATTTCTCATCTGAGACTCTAGAATTCTGGGATCCCCATTTCCAGGGTTCATGCTGTGTCTGACCTGAGTCCTGAGGGTCACCCAGGAGTAGGAGGATGGGTCAAGAGTTTACCCCAGCAGGGTTGCAGGCCTGATCTTTGATCTTAACCACCTCCTCCAGGGAGCCCCCACCCAGAGGGCTCCTTCCTACTGCCTTCAAGGTGACCTGAGTCTTCCTGTCGGTCACATCCTTACCCATTTCCCCCCTTCTTCTTTCAAGATTTTATTTTTGGCCAGGTAATTAGCATAGCTCTTCTCATTAATATTATATTTAAAAAAGAAAAGGTGGTGGTGGGGAAGAGAGGAGGTTGGGAGGGTGGGGCTTGCATATGCCAGTAATTGTCTTGACAGCCGGAGATCCCGGTGCAATGAAAGTCTACTTTAAGTGGCCCAATTAGCATAAGAAACGGCTCGCCAAAAGTTCTGAAGGCATCGTGTTGATTAATGCAATTTATCTTGCAAACCAGCGGCAGACAGCTGAATCGCTGCTAATGATTATTATATACATTTATACACATTATGTACATGCGGTTCCTCTCCAAGAAACGGCATCTCCCCACTCTCCTCCTGCCTGTGCCCCCGGCCCAGTAGACCCCCGCACTCGGCTCCTCCTGCCCCAAACCTCCGCCCAGGTCTCCAAAGTGTCTCCTGCATCCTCAACTGCCTTTGACCAGTTGCCGAAATGGGTTGCCTGTGATTCGAAGGAACTGCTTTTACCCCGAGTTTGAGCCGGTGTCTAGAAAAAGCACTTTCAAGAAGAACTTTCACTGCTCAGGTAAAGCTCCAGGTGGCCAAAGGAGTGGTCCGAAGATGAAGTCAGGATAGCGAAAACAGTCTGGACACAAAGCAAGATTCTAAAGTCTCGGCCGGCAGTGCAGTTCGAACAAGGGATGTCTGGTATTTGATGCTGCCAGCAGCCCTCTTCCTTCCTGCTCAAATGTTCAGCTGTGAACTGCGATCCTGGGTTCCACATCAGGGTCCCGGTAGCTGCAAGGGCCAGGCCAGGGCTCTGTAGGTGGGGCTCTGTCTGGGCAAGGCCAGGGCAGACCACCAGCGCAAGTCACCAGACAGAGGGGCCATGACAGCTGCCAGTTCTGAGTGTTCATCTCATTCCAGGACCGTCCTCAGAGCTTACGCATTCCACTCCTTCAGTTTCCCACCTCGTCTGCTGCTCGTTCTACAGAAAAGGAACGTGGAACCCAGGCAGCCTGGCTCCAAAGCTGGTGCGCCCTTTGTCACCCTTCTCAGCAGCCTAATTCAGGTCAGAGTCTGGGAGCTGGATCAGAGGTGGTGGAGGGTGGGGAACTGGCTCAGACGATGGGAGCTGCCACTCAGCTCATCACTCAGGTGATGGGAGCCTCAGGTAGGAAAGACTTCTGGAAGGAGGTGTGGGACTCCACCAGCTGAGGGGAGGCACCTGGGAATGCAGGGAAAGACAGAAGCTATGGTGCAGAGGCGGGGTTGGAAAGGATGTTGCCCTTGGTGTGATTCTGTGCCAGGTGTAGGGATGACAAGGATGCATCAGGAAGGACCCTTTCTCATGGGGCTAAGGGGCCGGGGTAAACTTGATTGGGTATATGGTTTTACAGATAGAGTACAATTCCTACCGGGCAGATTGAGCAATCCCAGGGGACAGTGGTGGAGCAGTCAGGTTGGCTCCTGGGAAGGATCTGAGATGATGGCGTGTGGTCCTGGGAGAACTGAAAGGGCCTGGAGCTGGCTGACAGCAATGAGGTGGGCGGGGGAAGGACCACTGGGGATGGGTCACCAGCAGGAGGGACCAGGAGTCATCTAAGGGGACTCAAAGGCTTGATGGCAGTGACATCATGGACAGTAATCAGATATCAGGAGGGTGGATGGCGAGGATCAGGGAGGAGGGGGAGGTGATGAGCTCGAGTTTAAGTCTACTAAGATTTAAGGTGCAGATGTCAAATGGACCAGGAGGTGGTGGAGACTGGACCTTCCTTAGGATGGTGATTGGAATGAGGAATGTGGGTTTGGAAATTGTTTTTTTAAGACAAACTCTTAGGGGAGGACCCAAGCTTTGCTGAGCACCTCCTGCATTCCAGGCAGTACACCAAGAGCTCAATTCCCCTCCCAATAACTGTAGGAGACATGGTGTTCTTGTCCCATTTTACAGACAGTCAAACTGAGTCTGGTGATTAGCCTATGAAGGTCTTGAGGAGTAGAGAGAACAAGCCTGGTCTCGTTGGATGCAGCCTGGCTTGGCGTTCACTGTGGGGGAGATGGGTCACTGCAGACTGAGGGGTGTGTGATCAGACTGTGGGCTGCGTGGGGGAGCAGCGGACCTGGACATTTCCACCCACATCTGGGGGAACTTCAAGACCCCTCCGTGAGAATGTTTCTTCCATGGGCCTGTGAGTGGCAACACACAATGTAAACCAGAGAACATGCTAGTCCCCGTGAGTAGGTAAAAATGTACCTATTCGCTCAGCAAATCCCTGGGCCTTTTTGGGGCAGGTTCTGAGATTGGAGGCTGCAAGGATTCATTTGGCTTCTGAATCCCTGACTCTTCACCCTGCGGCTTGTGATGGTGGTGGAGGTCCCAGGCCCGGGCTCCAGGGTGAAGGGGGCCCGCCCAGGCCTTCCCCCTATGCCGCAGTCTGTCTCCATTGGCCACAGGCGCCCAGTTCAGCACGGGGCCTAGTCCCAGGGCCTCTCTGGAAATGTTGCCACGGCTGTACTGAGACTCCAGATTTTCTGATTCAGGCAGCATCCCCGTGGCCCAGGAGAACACCCCCTACCTTCTCAAGGAGCACCGACCTGTGGGTGAAATCACCTTGGGGCCATCCTGACCACTCTGTTCAGCTTTTGCTTTTTAATGGGAAAATATAATGTGGCACTCATCCACTTTAAAAATGAAAAACAGGGGACATAAAACTTGATTTAATAAAGACACCAAATAATAAAATATTCTTCTGTTCTGGGTTATGGTAATTGAAAGAAGAGTGACAAGAGGGTCGGGAGGCAGCGAAGAGAAAAGCGGGGAGGTGTGTGGAGCGGGGGCTGGGAGAGAGGATCCTACAGACAGATAGATGGACGTGGAAGGAGGCAGGGGCAGGACAGAGGTGCAGAGAGAAAAGGAAGTGGAGAAGACAGCGCCCAGACCCCAGGACATGGGGGACCCTCGTGTCCAGAAGGGCCTCACCCAGGAGGGTCCCTGAGGCCCAGCAGAGGCTGTACCTGTCCTGCCTGTTCTGGCGGAAACCTCTCCAAGGTCCTGAAAGGCATCATTCTAGGAGAGAAGCGTGGGGGCCTGGAGTTTTGAGAACTTGCTCAGGTCTCCAGCTAAGCCACCTTCCGACCTTGCTCCTGCTGACCCTGACCCTCATTTCTCTGCCAGCTGGCACCCGGGCCCGTGTCAGGCTCTCTGCACAGGTGTTCACACCCCACACCTCTGCTCTGCGCCCCAGGGCCTTGGCCCGTCCACACAGCTCACTTGAGTGGCTACCAGAGCCTCCTCGCAGGCCCTCAGACCCCCCTCCTCCCCTCCTGCTGGCCTCCATGCTGCCCCTCTCGCTGGACCCCTGGCCTGGCTGCCTCCAGCCCCTCTCCCATCTCTTCTCCCACTTGCCCTGAGCTCCAGTCATTGGTTCCCCTGGGTCATACTGGGTGCTTTTGTGATCTGATGTCTTTTTGGCCTGAAATACCAATGGGGACCATGATGGGAGCCTTAGAGGAGGGCTTGAGGGTGTCACGGGAGGCTTCCAGAGAAGCTGAGGTCTGAACCTGGGGCCCACAGTCAGCTGAAGTCCAAGGGCATCCAGGTGAGGGAATAACCAATGCAAGGATGAGGAGGGTGAAGGCTGGAGCAGGACGGGTGAGGGCAGAGGTGGGGCAGGGGAGCCTGGCAGGGAGGCAGACCGCCTCCCCCCCCCAAATTATCCTTGTCTGTGCTCCCCTTTGTCCGGGTATGCATTGCAACTGGCTTTGAATTGGCCAGACACAGGCGCAGTGGTCCTGCACAGGTGGGTGGCGGGCAGGGCTGACCTGCCTGCTTGCAGGCTGTGCGCAGTCAGCTCCCAGTTGCCTGATGGACTGCAGGCTCCAGGTGAGCACACAGTGTGCCTGACTTGTTCACTTTGGCCTGCCACACAGTTGGAGCTCAGGAAAGACCTGTTGAGTGAGTGAAGGGATGGTGAGTCTCAAGGAGAAGGATTTAAGGCCAGGCACCCTGGGAAGAGCTGGTCAGTGGGTCTCTCCCAGCCTGGAGCTGAGCAGCCCTAGGCTGTCTGGACCCCAGAGCAGCCATCAGTTGTTGCCTTCAAGGTTGCAGGTTTCTGCTACATTCGCTCAGGTTTGCCTACCTCCCCTCTCCAATCTCCAGCCACGCCATCTGGGCCTGACCCAGGGATGGAGCTGATAGGAATAGAATAGGATGGTTGTAGATAGAAAACAGATAGTTGTAGATGTCCCAGTAGGGGATTATAGATAGGGAGGGAAACCCAGGGAACGTTGGGAGACCACTGTAAGTTAATGATCGCTTGAGAAAGCTATCGGAACCAAGCAGGTTGGCTTAACTGTAAAAGCATGAGATATGCCCCAGGTCATGTGAAAGAAAAAGTGTTACCATCCTTCTGCTGATTTGAATAAGTGCTATGACAGTCCTAGTTTGATCTAATAGGGTCAGACATTCTCCTGCCAGATGCAAAGGAGGAGGTAGTGAGGCAAGCCTGATGTCTACTGGAAGAATGAGGAAGAAGGTGGTCTTTCCCCCACTCCCTCACTTTCCTTTGATTATAAAATTGTAGCTCACTTGATCCTCGGGGCAGAGCCAGCTCGTCTGCCTGCTTGCAACTCTCACAAGTGTCCTATATTAATAAATCTACTTCTTGCTTATCCCTTTGCCTCTCACTGAATTCCTTCTGTGCTGAGAAACAAAGAACCTGAGCCTCAGTAAGTCCAGACTCCAGGTGAGTGATTCCAGTGAAAAGACCGTGGGTTCAAATCCCAGGGAGAGGTGCATGGTTTCAAGAGCCTCAGGGGCAGCAGAGAGCTGAGGGCTCCAAGTTAGCACCATGTCTTCACTGCTGGGCCAGGGACCTCACCCCCAACATTGCCACCACCTGCATAGTAACCAGCCCTCCTCTTGTGGAGCTCTTCTAGCTGAGAAATCCCCGTGTGGTCTCTTGTTAATAACATTGTGAACCAAGCCCCACTCAAGACTGGGGCTACTGATATCATTCCCATTGGACAGATGAGGAAACTGAGGCCCAGACAGCAGAAATCACATACTTAAAGCTAAGCAGTTGGTCGGAGTGGAGGCTGTCTGGAAGTGGCGGCCCTGCTCCCACGCCTGCTTTTAGTGATCACGATGTCCTTCTGGGGGAGGGAAAGGCCCCTGCTGGCTTGATGTCTGGGTTCTGGCCAGGCATCAGGTCTGTGGCTAAGTTCTGGGGGATCATCAGGGGGAGGCCATGGGAACTGCCTGGACTTTGCAGCCAGATGGCTTGGAGTTGACTCTTAGCTCCAATCCGTGGGTCTCCATGGGTCATCGCAGGTGAGAATGGTGCTGCCTTCCTTGGCATGGGCTGAGGGTCCATGAGGACACGTGCTATACAATAGGGCCTAGTGCAGGCTGGCCCATCTTTTCAGGCGCTCGCTCAATTCCAGCTATTACTAGCAGCCCTCACAGTGGCCCCAGCAATGCAGGGCACAGATTTGTTGTTGTTCAGTCGCTAGGTCGTGTCCAACTCTTTCGCAACCCCATGGACTGTAGTCCACCAGGGTCCTCTGTCCATGGAATTCTCCAGGCAAGAATACTGGAGTGAGTTGCCATTTCCTTCTCCGGAGATGAGAGAGAGGATCCAGGGGTCAAACTCTCGTCTCTTGCGTCTCTTGTACTGACAAGCAGATTCTTTACCACTAAACCACCAGGGCCCAGATCAGGCCTTGAAAAATGCAGCTTGAGAAGGCGACGTCAGTACAGGACTGTGACTGTCGTTTGCACAAGGGTGTCAATCTTTGGAAGCGCTGCATCCTGGTCCTGGATCAGGCTCAGCAAACTCCTCTACCCGAGGGGCAGAGTTCCACCAAGAACTCGCCTGGGACTCTTGGGTTGAGGGATGCGCCAGACCTGAAATTGCTAAATGGGTTTTTAGGAACTTGACCCCCTCACCCCATTATTGCAGCTGCCCAAGTGGTTCAGGCTCAACCAGGGGAACAGGCAGTGCTCTGAGGTCTGGCAAACACAGGCTGACCGTTAGTGACGTTACTTAGACTCCCGTGTTGATGACTTCTGAGGACTGCACACCTCCTGGATGTGCAAATCAAGCCCTGGGGGCTTGCAGAATTAGCCTGCTGGGCTTCCGCTGGCTCAGAGGTGTGACCCCGGAGCTGAGGCTGGGCCTCACCCGGGCAGGTAGACCCCAGTGCAGCGAGGGGGAGGGGGGGCTGCCCCGCGGCTCCCCTCAGCTCTGCGCTCTCTTCTGGCCTTTTTTCTTCCTGAGGGGTCACTCCTGCTCATCAAGGACATTTTAAGTGGCTTTTAAAGCCTCGGCTCACGTCTCCACGTTCAGGCTCCCCTTGGAGATGCCCAGCCTAGAGCGACCTGGCCCATTAGAGCTGCTCTAGCAGCAGGCCCCGCGGGAGGGCAGGAGGGGGGCTGGGAGGGGCCAGGAGGACTCCTTCCCTCGGCCTCTGAGACACCCGCTGGGCAGGAAGAGGCCCGGGCAGACCCAGGCGGAGCTTCAGAGCGTGGGCTGTGAGCACCCTGATGCCCAGGGGCACGGAGGCCGGGCCAGGCCATGATGCCAGGGGAACAGAAGCCAGAGGGTCGGAGAAGCCCCGCAGTCAGACCCCACCTGCACTCGTGGTCAGAGGACGGCAAAGCATCTGTGCCAGGTGGGCCTGAAGGGCAGTGCCCCTCAGGCCTGGTGAAAGGCAGGGAGCTCCGAGGAGGGACAGAGGCGTGGCCCTCCTCGCCCCCGGGATCCCCAGGACCAGGAAAGCTCTTCACTTGCGAGTCTGCTGAGCAGGCTCCTCGGGCCAGACGCCGCCCTTCTCTTCCCGGTTCCAGCTCCGAGGTTTGTTTGTTCCAGCCACAACAGCCCTCCTCCTCCTCACACCAAATGGCATTTAAATGTTAATCAAGTCAGGGTGCTGCCATGCAGCCGGCAGAAGGTCAAGGCTGAGCCTGAGAGGCCGCCCTGCCTGAGCTGGGCTTGGCAATTCCTGGGGTCCTTCGCCCCAGGGCCTGGGGCTGGCCGGGCTCCCGGCTCTTAGGAAGGGACAGGGCTTGGATGGGTGGGGTCTGCGAGCAGGTGCAGACCGCCTTGCTGGGCACCCTGCTGCCAGGACGCAGGGAGGACCTCTGGGCTGCCCCGGCCTGGAGTGAACTTACCCTGAACTTCTCTATGGGGGCCCATAGGGCCCCCGGACCCTGCTTTCCTCGTGGTCCCTCCCCCAGTTCTCTGACCGTCCCCCTCTGTCCTGTGTCTCCCATGGCCTTCCCCTCCACCTCTTGTCCATCATCTGCCGGCTCTCTGTTTCCCAGCCTCTCTGGCCCTCCTCTCTCACTCCACCAAATCTCTGGGCATTGGCACCCATGCGCTCAGGGCTCAGCAGCGGTTTGGGCAGCCCCCGGTCTGGATGATGGAGATGGTGAGCCTGGTGGCCAGTAGGGTCCTCTCTAGACTCAGCTCGTTTCTCTCTCCATTTTCTTCTCCGGTTCCCTCTGAAACTCTATCCTTTCTCTTCAAGTCCACAGAGGGTGGAATCCCACCTCTCCAGTGGCTGGCTGGAGGCCACAGAGCAGAGATGCCCATGGGTGCAGACACTGTTGGGCTTTCGGGGCCCTGAACCAGCCCACGCAGGGTCGTGGTGGGGCAGGTGTGTGCTTGTGGGGAGAAGATGCCCAGCTGGGTGAGGTTGGGAGATGCTGAGCCTGGCTTTTGTGCCTCGAAAAAGCCATTAGGAGCCATGCAACAAAGGAAGGGAACCTCTCACTCGGGCAATATTTCCATGTACAGAGATTTATCACCTATCAGGACACAGACAAGAAATAGGAAAGGAGGAAACATTTTTCCAGGTATCCAAAATCAACATAAAGAAAATAAGTTACAGGTTTTTTTTTTTTTAAGTACAAAGCATTTTTCATATCATAGATTTTCTCAGGCCTTCTCTTAGAGCTTTATAACTCTTACTTTAGGCAGAAATGTAACATACAAGAGCTCTCAGCATACAAGAGCCTGGAATTAAGACTTAGAGGGGCTGCAGGTGTGATGAGAGAGGAACCTGGTAGAAGTGGAAACTTGGCAGCTGCCAACCACCTTACAGGGAGTGATCAGGGCTATCTTGGGTGATTCAAAGTTAAGTCTCTTACAGAGGCCTCTAGATGATGGGGTTTGGGGCCCTAATGTCGTTTCTGGAAACATCTCCTGCATGGTGACCAGCCCCTTCCCACTGCTGGGCACTTCGCAGACCTGCTTAGGGCACCAGCCTTGGGCTCAGCACCTCCCCCTTCTCTGTGCTCCTCCACGTGGCCCCCTATCTGTGTATGAAGGACGGTCAGGGTGGGGGCCTCATACTGTCGCCGCCGAGTCTCCAGGAATACACCACATCTAAATTCCACACCCCTTTGGGTGAGGAGACTGAGAAGGGGGACAAAGGGAGCGGGCTCCTTGCCCCGCGGGGCTTCTTTTGTTCTGTGAAATTCTTCCTGGAAGGTGGACGGTCCATGTCCTGACCACCCCTCACCCACCCTGCTGGGAGCAGAAACCCTCATCAGGAGGAGCATGTTCTCCATCCTCTAACTGAGGTTGGGAGCCAAGGCCTGGGGAGGGGTCTTGTGGAAACAGAGCAGAAGCGATTCCTTCGCTTTCCCTGAAGGCGGACAGGACACCTTGGGAACTAAGCCAACAGCAGGACACCAGATTCCCTCTAGAGAAATGGCACTTCACGGGGACAACAGTAAA
The DNA here is from genome assembly GCF_023699985.2 of Odocoileus virginianus. Taxonomy (NCBI): domain Eukaryota; kingdom Metazoa; phylum Chordata; class Mammalia; order Artiodactyla; family Cervidae; genus Odocoileus; species Odocoileus virginianus. The sequence goes on from NC_069695.1 coordinate 37,622,589, forward strand.
ATCCCACCCAGGATCTAGGTAGTCAGCTGGATGACTGTGGGCTCCCTCCTGACTGTGATCTGTGTGAACATGACAACGTGGTGCAGTCAGAATTTAGAGGGAGGCAGGCTTTAGCTCAGCCTAAGGAAGAACTTTCTAACCCTGAAAACTGTCTGACCGTGGAACAGAACGTCTTGAAAAGGCCATGTTGCAAAAGGAAACGTTTGCAAAGGACGTCGCAGGTGGTGCAAAAACGATCATCGTGTTCTTCAGTTCTAAGTCCCGTGAAGACCCTGCCAAGGGGGACGGTCTCTGTTCTCCCCAAACCAGATCTTGAGATGTCCATCTGAACAAGGCTTGAACTGGGACAGTGGTAGGGTGGACCCAGAAAACTGGGTCTAGGGCAGAGTGCTGTAGGGCTTCCCAGGTGGCTCCAGTGGTAAAGAACCCCCCTGCTAATGCAGGAGACATAGGGGAGGCAGTTTTGATTCCTGGGTCAGGAAGATCTCCAGGAGGAGGGCATGGTGACCCACTCCGGTATTCTTGCTGGATAATCCCATGGACAGAGGAGCCTGGCAGGCTACAGTCCATAGGGTGTCAAAGAGTTGGAGATGACTGAGCGACTGAACGGAACTGAACTGAACTGAAGAGACTTAGCATGCATGCAGGACAAAGTACCACCTGGCCAGGCCTTTGTATTATCCTGGTTATGAAGCACACCCACAATGATGCCCCAGTCATGCCCAGATGTCAGCTCTGCTGTGTCCCGGGCCATGTGCTCTTGACTTCTACCTGCTAGTTCAAAACCCTACCCCAGTCTCTCAGGATAGATCCCTATCGCTTTTTTTGCAAACAGTAAAACTGAGGCTCAGAGTTGTGAAGCTCATGTGCAGGTAGAGGCGGAGTGGGCTGCCGTCTGCCCCATCCCATCTTCCCCATGCTCCTGCCTGGAGCCCTTGCTTGGTCCTCTCCTGGCTCTGTGGGACCTGAAGTTCTGCTCCCATGGAGATGGAGCCAGTAGAGGAGGAAAGGATATTCCCAATGGAAGACCAAGAGGCTGAACTTGGAGAAGGGAATAGCATCCTTGGGGTCCCAGAGCCCCTGGGCGTGGAGACTAAGACCTGCCCACCTCACAAGCTTCAGCTGTTCCCACTGCTCCCAGAGTGTCTCAGTCTGGGATGGATCTGGTGCCCCACCCCCACCCTTCCCTTCTTTTTTCTTCTGCTTGCACCCGTCTGCCTATTCCCCATGGGGCTTCGTGGTTGGCTCCTTACTGGTCTCCCATTTAAGAGGGGCTGACCAAAAACCCCGGTGAAAATGCTAAGCTCTGTAGGATCTGGAAGTAGGGGAGCTGGGATACTGGCCTCTCAGAAGCCTTGAGATGACTTAAGAGATGAGGTCTGGGGGAGGAAACCTGGGAGGCTGTTGGGCCAGTGTCACAGGAGGAGAGGGCAACCCAGGCTATTTGCTGGAGAAAGTGAGGAAGAGGGGGCTTGGGCAATAGCGGTGGTGGGCTTCCTGGAGGAGGTGTGACCTGAGAGATGGAGAGGCTGGGGCAGGTGGACTGGAAGGAAGCAGTCGAGTCATGGAGGTGGGAATGATGGGGCCTGACTGCAAACAGCCATCGGGAGGGGAGAGAGAGTGCCCAGTGCCTCGACGCTGCAAAGAGTTGGGGGCTGGGCCTCTCTCAGCCTCTTGAGCTTCCTTCTCGCAGCCTTGGGGGGTGGCACAGGGTTCCCAGCTGGGGCCAGGCTGGGAGGGAGAGGGTAAAGATGCTCTGGAGGTGTCTGTCTTGTCCTGCAGGAAACACTTGGGACAAAAGGAACAGGGAGCCACATCCGACTTTCTCCTAAGGGCCCTAGTGTTGGGCGCCCATCGCCCACCGGGTGCAAAATCCTGGATTGCCTCCATCCTCCCTTTTCTTGAAATAGGGAAGCAGAGGAAGGAAAAATGTAAATCAAGTCAGGGAGACTGTTTTTTTTTTTTTTTTTCCTTAAGAGAGAGAAAGAGAACGAGAGTACAAGTGACATTTGGAGCCATAATACCTTAAAGTCAATATCATTACCTCTGATATTTACTGTCAGCTCCGTGGCGCCGGTGAAGTGGGAAAGTTCATCCATCTCTCCCTACGCCAACTGTAGCTCCCTCCCTCCCCCTTGTGTAATTCCGCTTAATTGTTTGGGTGCGTTAACACCCCCCCAACACACACACACACACACACACACACACACACATGCGTGTGTCAGCCTTCCTGCAGGTCAGGGGAAGGTGGGATTGGTGAAGAGGTGTGCCACTGGGGTGGATCCTTGGAACACACACACACACACACACACACACACACACGCACGTGCATCAGCCTTCCTGCAGGTCAGGGGACGGTAGGATTGGTGAAGAGGTGGGCCACTGGGGCGGGTCCTTGGAACCCAGGGACACGGGCTGGGTGATGTGGGAGGGATGCCGGCTCTGGGATTCTCAGAGCTGGGTTCCAGCCCCTAGCTTAACACAGCCTGTGGGTCTCGGAGACTCGTCTGTGACCTGGATGCGGTGACACGAGAGATATGTCCCAGGATACAGATCTCATTCACTTACTCATCGACCTGTTAGGTGAGAACACAACCTCCCCCTCGCTCCCCACCTATAACCCCCACACCGTGTGGATGACGGAGGAGCTCCCCGCCAACATGTGCGCCCCATTCCCCACTTGGCCTCCCTGCCGGGTTCCTCTTCTTGACCCCTGGCCCTGGTACTCATCTTAGACGAATGTCTCTTTCAGCCTTTCCTGCCTGTTCGGCCCTGGGGTCTTGATCCTTCCCCCCAGGAGGGAGACAGCAGGGCCTGGCTCCCCGGGGAGGGGAGGCCGGGGAGGGGGGCTGGGGGTGGGTGGGGAGGGCACTGTCTCCCCCCCACACCCTTGCCCCCAGCTGGCCTCTCCAGCCGCTGCCTGTCCTGACGGCTGTGGCCTCGGACTGGCTCTCTGCCCAGGGACCTGGTTTGATTTCAAATCCAATTTTCTGCCATAAAACTTCCTCTCTCTCTGGGTCGGCGGCCAGCCTCCGTCACTTTCAGCCAGCAAAGTCATTTCTCCAGGCTGACCCCAGGGTTTGGGGCCACCTTGGCCGCAGAGGGAGCAGGCTGCTCTGCCCGCCCCCTGCCCCCCGCCCCGCCCCCAGCGTGTGAGCTCAGGGCTGCCCGTCTGCAGGGCCCTTGCATGGCAATGCACGCACACACCTGCGTTGCTGGTGCTTCCTGGGGTGTAGGTGGGCCAGCATCATTTGTGTGTGAGCAGGTGCAGGGCTCGGAGGACCCGGGTAAACCCTGGGGTGCCCCTGTTGTGGGTGGACACGCGGTCCCTGCAGTGCCCGGGTCTGCACACGGGAGCCTGAGCAAACCTCAGGGGTACCTGCCTCTGAGGGGGGCCCTATGCTTGTTTGAGCAGCGCTAAGAAGAGAGGAGGGCAGGCTGGGGGGAGGCTCCTTTAGAGATGCTGCCACAGGGAGACGCAAGCTCCTGACCCCCCAGGCCCTTGCCGCTGCTGAGCTCTGCCTTGGCCTGCAGCGCACACCCCCACACACACAGGCCCCCAGCACCCAAAGGGGTGCTGCAGGATGCCGTGGGGTACGAGGTACAACAGGGAGCTGGGCTGGGTCCCAGGGCCTGATGCGACCAAAACTCTCACCCAGCAGTGGCTCAAGGCCCATGCTTACTCTTCCCACCCTGATCTCTCGTAGGACTGGCTCTCTGGGCTTCTGGAAGCATCTACGAGTGGCTTGGGGACTCCATGCGGGAGGGAGAGAGATGTAGGAACAACAGGGGTGCGTGTTTCCCCTGGGTTTTCTGAAGTCTCAGGGTGGTCCCCCGATGACCCCCCTCTCTCCTTGCTGGAGTTGCCCCTTCCTCTCCAGTCTCACCATCGCTACCCGAGGTCCTCTCCTTTCTGATTGCACTGCTTGCTCAGCTGCTCAAAGAGATGCTGGGCTCCGCCATGCCAGAGGATTAGCCCTAAATCCTGCAGGCCAGCATTCATGGTCCCTCTGTGGTCTGGTCCCAGTGACTCGCCCAGGATCACCGCTTCCTCGAACCCTGTTCACAGCTTCTGCCGCAGCCAGGAAAGGCCATGGCCTTAGTGTCCCCTGCCTGAGACCCTTGCCTGGCTGCTCTGCGCCCTGGGGCCTTGGGCTGTGCAGACTGCAGGGAGCCTCAGCCCCACGCCTGCCCTTTGCTCTCTTTCTGCAGAGCTGCCCGATCCGGTCAGGTGTTCCTCTAAAGCAGACAGCGCCTCCTGCCCGAGATCTGGGAGACAAAGATGAGTGAGCTGCAGGCCAGGGAGACCCCAGGCCTGGACCCCCAGAGCCTACAAGCTGAGGGTCCGTGAAGCTTCCTGGAGCTTCCCGAAGCTTCTCGTCCACTAGGTGCCATCCTGACAAGCGTCTATGGGCATAGAGCCCTGTCATTCCTTCCTCTGGAGGACCAGCCACCCCACCTTTCTGAGCCTGAGGAGAAGCAGGAGAGGATGGCTGCCTAGCTCCATTCAGGGTGGGGCCATCTTCCCAGGATTATACACTAATGGACTTGTTCCGCTGCTCTGAAGCATGAGTGGGGGTTCCACTCTTCCCACCAGCCCCATGGATCTTATTGGAACAGTTTTACTTAGAAGGTGTACACCAGGGTGCTTGCGTGCAAGTGTGCTAAGTCGCTTCAGTCGTGTCTGACTCTTTGTGACCCCATGCACGGTTGCCCACCAGGCTCCTCTGTCCATGGGATTATCCAGGCAAGAATATTGGAGTGGGTTGCCATCTCCTCCTCCAGGGGATCTTCCCAACCCAGGGACTGAAACCACGTCTCTGATGTCTCCTGCATCGGCAGGTGGATTCTTTACCACTAGTGCCACCTGGGAAGCCCGTATGTCAGGGTGGAGATGTCCCTAAGATTTCTCCACACTCAGGAGGGATCGAGGAGCCCAGGTGTCCTGTGAGGCCATCTGGCCTCTCCATGTGCTAACCGTAAGTCCTCACTAAATGACCCCTACTCTGAAGTGTCCAGTTCAGCCACGCACAGTAACCGCCACTACAGTGGCCACGCATCTCTTGTATAGCAAGGAAAGCTATCATGCTTTCGGTGCTTACCCTAAATCTGACCCGAGCGTTTCCATGATTGGTCCTAATTTCATCCTTTGGAGGCACAGGAAACAAACTTCTTCCATGGGCTCACCCATGAGAAAGAAAATGGTCCTTCAAGGGCGCCATGTGTGTAAGTGTCATGGGTCATGCTCATAAATTCTTCCATGTCCTACCTCGTGCCTACCTAGTGTTTACCTGCGTCTCCCTGGGCCCCGGACCTGGTTCAACAGCACAGAGTGGAGTGGAACCAACACTTCCTCCTTCCAGATGCTTCGCTTGTCTTAACACAGCCTTAGGTGCTCCTGGATTCCAGGGCAGCAGAGTTAGACTGAGTGGGAGAATCCCACTGAGTTAACAAAGCTTCTGGAAGCTGCATGCATGCATGCACGCTAAGTCACTTCAGTCACGTCCGACTCTTTGAGACCCCATGGACTGTAGCCCGCCAGGCTCCTCTGTCCATGGAATTCTCCAGGCAAGAATACTGGAGTGGGTTGCTATGCCCTCCTCCAGGGGATCTTCATGACCCAGGGATCGAACCTGGGTCTCCTGCATTGATATTTTACCACTAGTGCCACCTGGGACACCCTGGTAGGAGCTGCGCCTTCTCCTTTCCGTGCGTCTGCAGTTAGAATGTCAGCCCCAAGTGAAAGGTCCTGAATTTCTCCCTGTTGAACTCGATTTTGCCGGAATCTGACCATCACTTTTATCTGCTGAGATATTTTTGCATTCTTATTCTGTCATCTTGCCTCTCAGTTTTAAGCCACCTGGCCAATAAATCAGCAGTCAAGTCACTGATAACAACACGGTTCAGGCCAGGAAGCAGGCCAGAGGCAGCCACTTTATCTTGGAGGCATCTCCCTGGGTTGTGACCCTCCTAATTGTCACTATGCCCTAGAAACAGGTCTTCAACCGATTCCAGACTATACTTTGTCAGTTGCCCACAAGAGCCTCAGGAGAAAACTGGCAGAGGGTCCCCAAACTCAAATTGACCTGTCCACAGGGAGATAAATTGTCTGGCCCGGCTTCTAGGGTTGTCCATGGTAGGCCCTGAGGTTCACTACTTCTTTCTCTAAGCATTCACATGCCCTTTCTTCTAGAATCATGTTGGGAGCTGACACGTTACGTACTCACTGGTGTGTTGTTTGAGGAATCTCCCTTCTCTTTGGTGGAAATCAGACATACACTTGCCTTGCATGACCTCACAGCATCTTTCCCACCTGCCATGATTCCTCAGAGATCATTAACCAAGAATTCAGTAAACAGACACTTACCACCCTTGCTAGGAATAGGCAGTATTAAGCCCCCAAATTCATGGTACCAGGCCTGGGTGGTAGCAAGGTTCTGGGGTGCTCTGCGGGTCCTTTGGGGCCTGACTGCTGATCAGAAGCCCTCGACCCTGGCCTCTGAGGATGCGCATGGTCCCTCCTGGAGTGGGCTTTCTGTGGACGGCTTCTCCAATGTCCCCTTTGCTCAAAAGTCTGTGGCCATGCCTCTCCTGATGGAAAGACCCCTCCTCCCATGCGGTCCTCATGCTGAACAGCTAGAGACCTCTCACGATCTGAGTGAGAAAACTCGCTGAGCAGTGCCAGGATCTGAGTACGTGTTTTCTTGCTTTGTCACTGTATTGAGTGGATGGGGGTGGAAGGGGTGGGGTTGAAGGAGAGAAGTCTGGTCTTGTTACCAGGACCTGGGATCTTGGAAGCTGGGAGGGGGCAACCAAGGCCCTTGGTTATCCCCAGGGCAGTTCTCAGGGAGTGCCAGGCCCTGGGGGTGGCACCGAGGGTGACTGAGACATCCACCTGATTCAGGGGCCAGAGAGAGCAAGAGTCGGGGCCAGAGAGGTCACATGACTGGCCTGGGGCCAGGCACTGTTCAGACCTTTAGAAGCATGTGCTTTTTTCCAGGGTGCAGTTGGAGTTGGGTAAATGACGTGAAAGTGATAGTCACTCAGTCATGTCTGACTCTTTGCAACCCCATGGACTGTAGCCCGCCAGGCTCCTCTGTCCATGGGGATTCTCCAGGCAAGAATACTGGAGTGGGTAGCCTTCCCTTCTCCAAGGAATCTTCTCGACCCAGGGATCGAACCCGGGTCTCCTGCACTGCAGGCAGATTCTTTACCGTCTGAGCCACCAGGGTAAAAAATAGTCTTAGAAAGAAACGTGTTGTCTCCGGGGCAGGGTCCTGCTGGAGCAAGCGATTGGTTGTGGCCTGTTGACAGCGGGAGTGGGGGATGTGCCAGGGCTGAGCGAGAGCCCCAAGTATCAGAGGGTTTCAGCTGAGGAGACGCCATCGACAAGACATCTTTTACACTCCCTTTGCTGGATACTTTGAGGTGTGTCACTGGTCTCCCTCCATCGCACAACAAGCCGGGAAGACGGGGAAAAGAGGATCCAGTTTACAGGTGAGGATGACTAGGCGATCCTGAGAGACCAAAGCCAGACTGAACCCCACCTGGTAAGTGGCGTGCCTCGCACACCCCGCCCACCCACGGACCAGAGAAGGCAACGGCTCTGGACCGAATCCAGACACTGAAGAGCCATGTGACGGAAGCAAACACCCACAAGGCAGAGCCTCTTGCTCCTGGAGGATGTTGGTGGGAACAAGGAATGTTGTCATAGTAACAGTGATGATTCGTTACTGACGATCAGCAGATCTGACTATTTACTCCTTTGGTTTTCTCCAGGAGAGCGGCACTTAGCATCAGCACTTTACAGACGAGGAAACTGAGGTACAGACAGGTTCACTGGCCAACCCAAGGACGCCCAGCCCCAGAGCCCGCTGCATCCCTGCACCTCCCTGCCTCCAAGGGATGGGGGCGTCAGGGGAGGAGGCCGAAACATCAGGATGGGTAGGCTTTGGCAAGCCGGAGAGAAGCTGGGCAGGCCGTCCAGCTGGGGCATCCAGCCAGCTGAGAGCCGGTGGGTGGGGGTGCCCAGGCATGAGTGGCCCTGCCAGGCTTCTGGTGGACATGAGAGGCCCAGGTGGGCGGGCCCGTCCCCACACCACAGCCTCGGGCGAGCTGCCCGTGGGCTCCCTGACGGCTGATGATCTACAGCTGCCGGGTTAAAGGCCTGCTTTAATCGAACAATAATATTGGGGAGTGCTGAGCCACTGTACAGCAGCTCTCGCCAAATGAAAAATTCCAGAAGAGAACGTGGGAGGTGAGCGATGGATGGGGAGTGTGCATTTTACCCAAATCTACAGCAATTTACATGCTAGAGAGACAGCTGTTCTCACTGCCAAGCCGTCAGCTCCCAACCACAGATCAGCCCGGCCGTCCTAGCAACCCCCAACGCACACCCTGCCCCCTGCCTTTAGTCCAGCCTCTCGCAGCCTCGACAAAACTACATTTCTTTCTTTCTCTTTTTAAAAATCACTGTTTTAAGTTCCCTGATGGCAGGATTTTTATTTTTAAAATTAAGAAAATGTGGTGAAATCCGCACACATAAAATTGACCATCTTAACTCATGTTAAGGGCTTCCCGGGTAAAGAATCTGCCTGGCAAGGCAGGAGACTCAAGAGACGCGGGTTCGATCCCTGGGTCGGGAAGATCCCCTGGATGAGGAAATGGGAGCCCACTCCAGTGTTCTTGCCTGGAGAATCCCGTGGACAGAGGGGCCTGGCAGGTGTAGTCCATGGGGTTGCAGAGTCAGACAGACTGAGCACAACTCATCTGAACCCTCCCCTGCAGGAGGCCTGGTCTCTGATCTCCCTGCTCTCTGGCCACCACGAGGCTCCCTGCCTGCCCCCAGATTGGAGTGCTGCCCATAGCAGGCTAGTTGCAGAACTGGGGTCTCCCTGGTCTTGCCCTCGGGGGCACAGAGGTGCTCCCGAAGTCTCCGGGAGGGACTGTTTTGAATTAATCCTGATGGACAGGCCTCAGGAAGGCCAGTGTGCCCCTTCCTGCCCCTCCAGCGGAGGGCAACCCCCAATGCGAGGAAGGCACAGAGTAGTGTTAACTTTGTCCAGTGCTGACCTCAGACCTTGGCTCTGCTTCTTACTGGGCCTGTCTGGGTCTAGCCCTGTCTCCCTGAGCTGCGGGCCCTCCTCTGTGGAACAGAGACGGAGTGAGTTGGTGGCTGGTTGTAAGCTGGTGGCACAGGGCCGGCCAGCCGGACAAAGCTGTGCAAGCGGGTGTGACCGTGGTGTGGCCTGGCCGGCCCTGGACGTGTTTTCAGGTCAATCAAGTGTACAGGGTGGCAGTCACTCATTCATTAGCTGCAGCTGCCCAGAGCGGGGTGGGGGGTCACGAAGACCCATGTGTGTGTGTGTATGTGTGTGTGTGACCTCTAAAACCTCCTTGCCGCAGAGTATAAATATTTATACAGATACCTGCCATAAATCTGCCCGCCTGGCAAACAAATGAATTGCAAGTGTAACTTTGGGAGTCTTTATGAAAGTGCTCGGCAGGGATGGGGTTGAAGAAAGAAGGGAGAATTAGGGTGATGAAGCCACAGGGTCTGGTCCCAGGGCAGGCAGCGGGGTCCCCTCAGCCTGGTCCCCTCAGTGAGGAGGGAGGGACTCCTGGCCTGTGGAGATGGAGCCCCGCCCCCCCGCAGACTGAAATGTGCTGGCATCAAGGGGTGGATGCGCAAATCATCCGACCAGAACCAGCCATCCCTGACTGCCTGCCCTGTCTGAACAAAGTGCTTATTGAGTTGTCCACATCCCATGAGATGGAGGAGACTGAGGACCATAGATGGAAGCAGCTTCCCTGGGTCGGGGAGCCAGGACGGAAACACAGGTGTGCGTGAGGCTGGACCTGGCTCCTACCAGCAGGTACTGACTGCTGCCCGTGGTCTGGCTGGAGCTGGAGGCCTGGGTGTGGGCGAGGAGCTGGGGCTGGAGCCAAGCTCCCTTACTCTTTCACTCTCAAACATCTGCTTCTGATGACCACTCCCCACCTAACTCTCCCAGCCCCGTCCCATGCAAGCCTCTGCCCACGGGCTGGAGAAAGCCTCTTTAATTGGGTCCACAAGAACTTTATTACCTGGGAGCTAGTTCCTTTGCTTTTCCTGTAACAAATTATCCTAACGATGTGACCTGGGACCAGATGTTAATTGCAATGGAAAGTAATCAATTTCCTTTACTGAGCCCGGACTCGGGGGCAGGTTAGTCAGAAGCAGAGAGGGGGTTCTTAATCAGGAGGGTACCCGAAGCGTCCAGCGGGCTCAGCAGCACACCCACTTCATCCCCCTCCCCATCGGCCCTCACCCCTTCCTACTAGGACAGCATCCACCCCCAAACCCCATCCAGCACTTTCCTGACCTGGCAGCCTCCCATTGCTCAGACCACGTCATCTCTTTTGGCCACCTACTTCTCAGGAGCTTCCACGGCTCCCTGACCCTGTGGGATCAGCTGAGTCCTCCTTCCTCTGTGCTCAGCCCCAAGTCCCTCCCTGGCCTGGGCGTCAGCTGCATCCCTGATGCAGCCCAGCCTGTGTACCTCTGCAAACGTGCCCCCCTGTTCCTCCGGCTGTCTCCTGCAGCCCTGCCCTGCATGGCGTGCCCCTGCCTGCTCCCACCAATCTGGCCAAAGCACCATCCTTCTCTGGCCATCAAGGTTTCCGAGGGTCCAGTGGTGGGTGCAGGAGAATTCCAGGGAGGCCTCAGAGACCCTGGCCTCTGGCGCTTTTCGGCTCCTCGGCGTGCAGGGTGCAGGATGGGGGTGGGGTGCTGGCTGAAGACTCATTTCTGAAGGTCTTCAAAATGAGAGAGAGGCACCAGAAAACAGCCATGAGGGAGGAAATGGAGAAAATGAAATCAATGTGCACGAATGGACTGATAACCCGAGTCCTGGGACTGGGCTGTCAGGAAAAGGCAGGTGTGCTAATGGTTTGAGTTATTCAAGCCAAATGCTTCTGGGGTTAGAGATGGACCACCCTCCCCCATCCTCCCCTGTCTGAGGAAGGAGCACTCATTCACAAGGGCAGGGTGGGGGACAGGGGGAGGGCAGACAGGGAGAGGGAGGCATTCTTGGCCAACTCTGGCTTGGGTCCTAAGACGCGGGGTCTGGCCTCACCTCATCGAGGTTCCATCGGAGTGGGGCAGATGGACAGGGTGAGCGGGCAGCCCAGGGAGGGAGGTGGGCACTGGCTGGCCATAGGGGTGGCCAAGGACAAACTCCTCCGGCTTTACAATTTCCCTGAGAGTCTACAATTCTATTAAATAGGATAATGGATTTTAAAATGCCCCGAAAAGCAGAGAGTGCTGTAAGATGGGCGGCATTATTGTTATTAACAACCACATCCTTCTTGGAACGTTGAGAGGAAATAAATCAGACGACGCTTGCAATGAGCAAGTCCCCCGGAAGCATTCATTGCCATGAAATAAACACACATATATTATAAACCCCAAATTAAAGGGAAATAGCACTTGGGGGTAAGCCCTGCTTTTAGATTTTAGAGTCTTGTGAAAACCCACAGATGCTGGGCGAGCAGATCTCCCAGGACACAGTGAGGGGGCACCCAGGAGAGCAGTAGTGGGGTACATGGCCCCCAAGTCAGCACAGAGGGCACATGGGGATTTTGGAAAGCCGGACGGCCCCAGGCCGCCAACACCTCCTGATTTCATGGCATAAACTCGTCCTTTGCACCCTTCGAGGCTGACGTGTCTCTTTCTCCAGAGAGTCCCCACTAACTAACCTCCCACTCTCTTTTCTCAGCCCCCTTGGTCTTCCTGTTCTTGTGTCTGACCATGACACCCTGCTCTTCAGCACCTGCTGTCCTGACTTCCGTAGCCGGCACTGCTGCTGCAGGGCGGCAGAATTGGAGGTGTGGTGGTCATCCGAAAAAGGACTGGGGGCTGTTTTTCCCTCTCGTACCTCATTAAGCTCAGCTTCTAATTACGTGTTAATGATGCTGGCTGCCTTTTGCCTTTCGTAGGCTGGAGTTTACTGCAGTGTCTTTAAATTTAATCACCTCCATAATGGCCAGCTCTGGCATCACAAATAAGAGGCCATGAGAAAAAAAAAAAAATACAGCCCATTGCTCCTGAATGAGCCGGCAAGATCTGGGGCCCCACTGAAGCCAGAAAAGCCCTTCACTATCTCCACACCCTGGGCAAATCCTAGGATCTGAATCCGAGGGTGAGCCACTGGTGACAGGTGGACCCTACCCAAACTGGTGTGATTTCAGAGATGCAGAGAAACTCTCCTGACCTCACTTCCTCCTTAGACCAGCTGCCCTCGCTCTCCCAGCCTGTCAACCACCATTGCCCTCTGCCCACTTAGACTGCTACTGACTCTCTGGGGAAATTTCCATTTTCCCCAGCGCCATGTGGTGCTGAGGTCTCTGTCCTGGGCCTTGTGTTACAGGTCTGTGTGCAGCCTCCCTCTCCCCACTATTCCTACCAAGGTGACGCCTGTGTCCTCTCCCAACTCCACACCCACATCCTTCTCTCTACCTGGCCATTCCTGACACTCTTTTGCAAGGACTCTTTCCTTCATTCCTCCATCTGCCACCCATCCATCCATCCACCCACCCACCCATCCATCCATGCACTCACACACCCACCCACCCATCCATCCATCCATCCATGCACCCATCCACCCACCCATCCACCCATCCACCCACTCATCCACCCATCCACCCACCCATCCATCCATCCATCCATGCACCCATCCATCCACTCATCCACCCATGCACCCACCCACCCATCCATTCATCCTCGCACCCACCCACTCACCCATCCACCCACCCATCCACCCCTTATCCATCCACCCATCCATCCACTCATCCACCCTCCCACCCACCCACCCATCCACCCATCCATCCACTTATCCATCCATCTGTTTACTGACCTATCCATCCACCCACCCACCCACCCATCCATCCACCCATCCACCCAACCACCTATCCATCCATCCACCCATCCACCCAACCACTCATCCACCTATCCATCCATCCATCCACCTATGCACCCATCCACCCATGCACCCATCGACCCATGCACCCATCCACCCACTTGCCCATCCACCCACCCATTCATCCACCCATCCACCCATTCAACCATCCACCCATCCATCCATCCACTCATTCACTCATCCATCCATCCATCCATCCATGTGTCTATGCACCCTAGCAGGCTTCATCCATCATTCATCCATACACATCCATCTATCTACTCATCCAACAACCCATATTGAGGCCATACATAATGCTGGGCCCGGCACTGGTACTGGGATAGGTCTAATCCCAGTCTTCAGGAGACCACATTAGAGTAAACAATGTAGATAATCTATTAGGCAATTATGTCATAAAGTCAGGGAAGGCTTCTGGAGACGAGGAGCTTTAAAGGACAACTCACCCTCTGTCTAGGCTCAGCTCAGGCCCCCAGGCTCCAGGCTCCAAGCTCTCTGAATGCTGAAGGCTGTATCATACCACATGGGAGCTCCAGAAGGCAGGTGAGCTCCCTTAGGTGGAGGAGCCTTGCCAGTGCCCTCAAGTAAGGGCAGACCCCTCCATCATACTAGTACTCCCTTAACAGGAGGGAAAGGAAAGTTTTGCCTCTGCCATTTGAATAGGATCTTCCTGATGCCAGAGTGATGCCCTTTATTCCTTCACATCTCTTCCCACTGCCCAGGCCAGGACTCAGATGCTAGAGTTGGTTTTAAATGAGCTCATGGAATATCCTATGACTGATTGCTTACCCCCAGCTGCCATCTGGATTAAGACTCAGATTCCTGTTGGTCCCCAAACCCTCCCTCCTGCTTGACCCACTTCTTACACCTAAAGAATTCACAGCAAGATCCTGTCCTGCCCCAGTCTCAGCCTGAGCTCTTTGTCACTCATTAACACTGACTGGATACCTATTGATGGGTCCAGGGGAGGCAAGGAGGGGGAGGGCAGAGACAACCCAGGGGCTTGTGAAGGAGGTCTCCATCTGCTCCAAGAACCCGGGAGCAGGAGCCTCGGGCTTGAGGGGTGGCCCAGAGTCATACCCAGCACTGAAAGACCATTCTTGACATTAAATCTTGTGGTCTTTAAAATGACCTGCTAAGGATGTTCAAGTGTAAAAAAAGCAGAAGTATTTACTTAGAGCTCATGATGTGCCAACACTGACTTCTGAGTACTTGGCATCAGTTATCAGAGGACAGCCTGGTAATGATGAGATGAGGACTGTTACTGTTCCATTTCAAGGATGGGAAAACCAAGATACAGAGAGAAGAGACAGCTTGTCCAGGCCCACAGAGCTGGCATCAGCAGTCAAGCCTGGGTGAACATTTACCCTCTCTTCTGTTTCATCTCTCCTTGTAGAAGTCATGTACTTCCCTAGTAGCTCAGTTGGTAAAGAATCTGCCTGCACTAAAGGAGGCCCGGGTTCAATCCCTGGGTCAGGAAGTACTCTGGAGAAGAAAATGGCAACCCACTCCAGTACTCTCGCCTGGAGAATTCCATGGACAGAGGAGTCTGGCGGGCTATAGTCCATGGAATTGCAAAGCGTTGGTAGAAGTCATTTGTTGAAAATGGGAAACATGGATCCAGGGAGGTTCAGGGTCTCCCCACAGTCACAGCTGGTCCATAACCCAAGCAGTCTCCATCTCAGGCCTGGCAACCACAAACTGGGGCTCCTCCCCTCTGCCTTGTACCCTGGGCTTGGGAGAAGTTTCACTGTTTCCAGAGGTCCTGTTTATTCCTTCCAATGGTGCAAAAGCCAGTGAATTTATACACACACACACACACACACACACACACACCCCACGTGTGCACACTCATGCATGTATAATGCCTTTTCCATCTGCAGTGCAACTAGCAAGCATGCTTTCCACTCTTGAGAATACAAGAGAACCAGGAAGTAGGTCATAAGGGGCCCTAAGGTTTATTAATCCCTTCATTGATTCGACAAATGTAAAATATTTACGGTCCATGTATTAAAACTCTTGTGCGCTTTGCTCATGGAAAACCCACTCCAGGGCTATTAACCACTAGTTTACAAACAGTGTTGACAAGCTGCTCCCTACTCCCCTCCCCAGAAAGGTGAGCGCCAGGATCGAGTCACTACTATCGCCCGTGCCAGGAATGGAACCTGGCACTCATACTCCTGGATAACTCAGTGAAGCCTAGTGATTCTGGTTTCCATCACCAAAACTGATAAGCAACTGGTTTAACGAAGGACCAAGAGACACCACTGTGAGGAGAAGCAAGAACCTCCAGACCACACGGTGGCCACTGACTGTCCAGAGACCGATCCACACCCTCTGGCAGTCTTGACTACAGCACCCTGCAAAAAGCATACTCGAGTCAGGAGGAAAACTTCAGGTGATGTTTTTATACTGAATAAGAAAATGGCACTGGAATGCATTTTAGGAAGATGTTTCCTCCTAATAGTTAAAATGAAAGTTTAAAAGTTTGGATGCTTGAAGGCGGCAATCTTCAGCCAGCTGAGAACTCTATTATACATAATCCTTAATTTCCAGATGGTTCATGTATAATACAGAAGTCTGTAATACACAGCCCCAGGATTTCTTCCTCCCATGCCAAATGCCATGTGGCATCTGTAAACCCCTCCTTACTTTTCAAAGCACGTCCACATCCGTTATCTCTTCTGATTCCCGTGATAGTCCTGTGATGTGGGAAGTCAGGTAGAAACCTATTATTTTACAGAAGATGAAACAGAGGCCCAAAGAGACCCCAGGTCTTATATGAGGGACCCCAGGTCTTGACTGAGATCTGCATGGAGCCAGGGCTCCCGACTCGCAGCCCAGGGCCTGTGCTCCCTCCTGAGTCCCTCTCCTTGCTGACCAGGAAGGCAGGACCGTCAGGAGAGAGTGAATTCTACCTCAGCCCACCACACCTGTCCTGTCTGGGGGCCCAAGTGGTTCCTCCCGTCTCTGGTAGACTTTCCAGACACCTGGCCACTCTGGCTGCTTCTGCAAAGCCTTTCCTCGGTTCTGAGAGGGTCCTGCCTCCTCTAGCTAACTGTGAGATGGGCAGAAAGGCTCCACGCTGGGCGCAGGGTGGGGCGAACACAACATGGGGAGAGAGAGAGGTAGGTGGATAGATAGATAGGGAGATGATAGATGGATTGATGAGAGAAAAGTTGCGCAGCTTAGGGGATGGGAGGGGGGGACAAGTTTGGCTTCTCAAGTCTGGTTAGCTTGCTTATGGGGGTGGGGGAGGGGAGACTGTCCTTCCTGAGCTGCTAAATGCTGTCACAAAAACATTTATTAATATGCAAATTCTAAGTGGCAATCTGGACCCAGTCGGGTTGTGCTAATTTGCACATTAATATCTGTCTTCAGGCCGGCCGCCGCTGGAGGGGGGAGGTGGGGAGCGGGTGGGGCTGGGAATGGGGACTGGGGAGGGAGGAGCTAGGTGGGGCAGGCTGGAGGGGGCCTGGTACCCCTTCCCGACAAAGGGGGGCCTGCAGTAGAGGGAGGGGGATTCACCTTGGTTCAGCAAGTTCAGCCCATGATCAAGGCGGGACCCGGCTCTGGCCTTTGGCCCTTTCTGGTGCCTGAAGTCCTCAGGGCTATGTCAGGAGTCAATCGAGGAAAGGGAGGCTGCAGAAGCCTTAGCTCAGAAAGGATGCTGACACTGACAGCTCAGAGTGAAGGTGGTAGGAGGGATAAGTGGGGCACACCACAGGACCTGGCAGGGCTGTCGTGGTCCCATTCATGGAAATGGGCATCTTGTGGGCGGAGGAGGGGCTCAGGAGCGCTCCTGACTGACCTGTCCCTTCCGGGACCCGGGCTCATCCTCCACACCCAGGGAGCTGGCCTCCTCTCTCTGCCCTCTGCAGTGGACTCTTAGCCCCCATTCTGCACCCACAAGCTCAGAGCCATTCATCTAAATTTGCTGGGTCAACTGCATCCCAAACCTTCTCTCCCTTTGTCCCTGTAAGTACAGTTACATTTGTCGGACTGAGTGTCAGACTTTTATGTTAAGAAAGCGATGGTCACTTTTAATGGATTCAGCGATGGTGGTAGCAGCAGTGATGGGATGTCAAGAGAAAAGTGGGAGCCGGGTGCAGTGGCCTCTCCCGACCTTGGCTGGTCCATATCCCCGGGTCATCAGACAGGCCAGTGGCTGTCTGAACTGAAGTGCCCCATCCCTTCCAACTCCCCCAACCTACAACACACCCTCCTGCTGCCTAGCTATGTATTGATAAGATTCATTCTCCAAACCCTGCTCTGTGCTATCAAACCCTATCGACACCCTGCCCAGAAGGTTTCTTTCTGTGTCCCCCTGTGCCAGCCACCTGCAGTTTTGAATGCCTCTCTGCTTCATATGTGAATCTTGTTTCTCTAGCTATATGGGGAGTTCTCTCCTCTCCAGTTTGTGGCAGGGACCAGACATGTGGTCTGGGTTAAATATACACTTACCGTTTTCCAAAGCATTTTTGTCAGTTAATACCTTTCACTTTTCTCAAGCCCGTGGAATGGCCTCGCTGTTACTTCCAGACACTAAACTCACAGTGCTCAAGCATATTTACTGTTACTTCACAAGTTTAGATTTAGGGGTTCATTTGAAAGTGAGTGAAAGTGTTCGTCGCTCAGTTACATCCAACTCTTTGTGATCCCGTGGACTATAGCTCACCAGGCTCCTCTGTCCATGGGATTATCCAGGCAAGAATACTGGAGTGGGTTGTCAATTTTCTTCATCAGGGGATCTTCCCAACACAGGGACCGAACCTGGGTCTCCAGTATTGTGGGCAGATTCTTTACTGTCTGAGCCAATGGGAATCCCAAAGATTCAGTTCAGTTCAGTTCAGTTCAGTCGCTCAGTCGTGTCCAACTCTTTGTGACCCCATGGACTGCAGCATGTCAGGGCTCCCTGTCCATCACCAACTCCTGGAGTTTACTCAAATTCATGTCCATTGAGTCAATAATGCCATCCAACCATCTCATCTTCTGTCATCCCCTTCTCCTCCCACCTTCAATCTTTCTCAGGATCAGGGTCTTTTCAAATGAGTCAGCTCTTCACATGAGGTGGCCAAAGTATTGGAGTTTCGGTTTCAACATCAGTCCTTCCAATGAATATTCAGGGCTGATTTCCTTTAGGATGGACTGGTTGGGTCTCCTTGCAGTCCAAGGGACTCTCAAGAGTCTTCTCCAAGAGGAGTCACTTTGTCAAAAATAAACTAAACTTGCAATTCTGAGGATGGCCACCAGGTGGTGATATGTGCATTTGGTACAGCCTTTCTGCTTTGAGCATATTTTTTTGGAGACAAAGAATATATTTGTGTTTTTCACATTTCTACAATTTTAATTTACCTGTCTGTATGTTACAGGCATGTCCACTCCCACCCCCAAAAGACTGTCTACTATGAGACTGACAAATGGACAAAGAGGATGATAGTATCTTGTGGTGTGTGCTGAAATAAACCATGTTCTAGAAGCTTAGAGAAAGGGATAATCAGCCCAAAGAAGGAGAAGCCTTCACAGAGGAGGTGACATCAGAATTAAGCAAGTATGAAGAAAACCAGAGTTTTCCAGGAATGTGTGAGTCCACGGAAAGGAAGGAGCTTTCGGCAAGAAGAGGTCAAGGTGTATAAAGGATTAGAGATGATGACGGGAGAGATGAGAAGGGATGTTGCTGATGGGAGAGAGTTCCCGGAAGAAGAGCAGGAGTGGAGGGCCTTCCCAGCTCCTGAGCGGGACCACCATGAGCCTGAAACACCTTCCCTCCCGCATGGGTGGGTAGCATGGAGCCCATCATGAAGATGGAAAGTGGGTGAAAGCTGAATGTGCCAGCCTTCAGTGCTTGGAAGCTGAGCTGGAGCTGCAGGGTCCGGGAACTGAAGGAGGGTGGTGATGCAGAGATGCAGAGAGGCCAGCCTGGGAACCGGAGGGAGGGCTGGAAGGGCAAGGAAGGGAGGGGTGGGTGAGGCAGAATCTGAACGAACCACACTGAACTGTCCTGGTCGGGAGGCAGCGCAGGTGATGACGACTGCTCACCAAGAGTGAACACGCGCTTTCCCACTCGTTGTCCTCAGCAAAAGTCAAAGTAGAACTTTTGATTGGATTAAATTAACTTGAACATGGCGCCATTAAACAGGAGATTGGAAAGTCTTAGAAAACAAGCCTATAAAGCAAAAAAAACCCCACCTAGGTACAATTTAGTCCCTTTCTCAATAATCTTTAACTGTTATGGTCCTAAATAGTTCCTGTTTTTCCGAAGTTGTTTCCCCTCTAGGGTATCACGAAGAAACCCTTGACTATGGGCTCACCCTTCAGTCCGCTGTCACACCTCAGGGTGGCTACAGTTGGGTTCTGTGAATTCTCTTTGCAATAAAAAGCTGCTATTGCCTCTGATGGGGTAAGTCTGCACTTTCTAGCATTGACCTAAAGAAAAAGCCACCAGTGCCAAAAAATGAAGACCGTGCCTCTCAACTGGCTCTGGGGCTCTCTCAGCTCCTGGTTTAACTGGTGACGTCAGAGAGATGGGGTCCCTGGGGCTGCATCTGCAGCTAAGAGCCCTTGGGGACCTCCCTGGGGGATGTCTGGATAATGCTTTGGCCCTTGCCCCAGGCACAGATTCTAACAGCACAGGCAGGGAGACAACTCCGAGTGTAACAGAGCAGGACCCTATGAGGCCTTCTGGAGGCTGATTCCTACCCCCCGACCTCTGCTTTAGATCCTCTCTGAGCACCTAGGTACCTGATTCACATTTCTGGAGCTGTTTTAGAGATACTATTAATAAAATCCCCACCAAATGGAAGAAGTTAACTGTTTGATGACCATGAGCATGGAGCCCCCAGACCTACAGAGGGGTCTAAGGATTGGTAACGTTAAGCCCTGTGACACCATCCAGTTACCCCACCATTAACCAATCAGACAATTGCTCACAATAACTTGGGATGCCCCTCCCTCATCTTGCCTTTAGAAATGCTTTGCTGAAGCCCGTTAGCGGGTGTTTCGAGCACTAGCTGTTCCAGAACGCCTTGCTTGGTGCCCTGCAATACAGGCTGCACTTTCCTTCCCTACAACATAGTGTCAGTAGATTGGATAAGTGGACCCAAGTTTTGGTTCAGTAATGCAAGTTGCTCTGGTCCCTTGTCCTGGGCGTGATTTGTGTCCAAGACTCTACAGCAGAAAGCTGAAAGCGATCCCTCCTTTCCTGCCCTTCTAATTTCCATTGTGCCAGCAGCCAGGAGGTCAGGGTCAGCTGAGCCCCTCTGTGAAGCTGAACCCATATGTCTGGGCCAGGCCCTGCATCCCCCAGCAGCAGTGGGGGCAGGGGCCCTCAGAATCTGTTCCCTGAGCACTGGCTGGGCCCTGCCCCTGCGATCAGGGCTTTGGATGAACAAGACTACAGCCAGTCAACTGCTTCCTTAACCTCCAAGTCCCCTCTTGCCACCCAAATGCTCGTGCTCAATCCTGGAGGTTCACGATCCAGCCACCGCCCTTTTGCTAAGTCTGAGCCAGGTCTCTGCCCCCCAGGACTGGGTGCAGTGGTTCATGCTCAGCCTCCTTGGATGGACCCAGAGGCTGGCTAGAAACCCAGGGACACCAGACTGGCAGCTTTTCTGGCCTCAAGAGGCTGGTGGAAGTTCCGGAGCTGGTTAAAACTCCAGATTCTTGTACCCTGGCTGCTCCTTGTGGGCTAGACCTCATTTTTTGCAGCATCCTAAGCAGACTACCAGCATGTTTTGCTTTCCATCCCAGCCCTCTGCTCCTTCCAGCTGTCATCCCCAAAGATCAGTGCCTTCACCACACCTCACTCCCCAAAGGAAGCCTAGGGTGGGCTTGGGGGGCACTGACCCTAGAGTCCAGCAGAGTCCTGTCTCCCCACACCCTCCTCTTTCCCATCAGATGACGATGCTCTGCATCCTTACATTGGGCTTCTCAGGTGGCGCTAGTGGTAAAGAACCCATCTGCCGAGGCAAGAGATGCAAGAGATGCAGGTTCAATCCCTGGGTGGAAAAGATCCCCTGTAAAAGGAAATGGCAACCCACTCCAGTATTCTTGCCTGGAGAATCCCATGGACAGAGGAGCCTGGTGGGTTACAGTCCATGGGGTCGCAAAGAGTCAGACACGATTGATGTAGCTTAGCACACATCCTTACTTACTGTCCTTGTCCCTGCTTTAATGCAACAGCCCCTGGGGATCACGGTGAGGTAGGTGGTAGTTTCTTTGGGGCTGATGTTCACAAGGGGAGGGACCTCTGAGGTGGGAAAGGGGGGTGTTCTTAAAAAAAGGTGGGGATCGGCTGCCCAGGCCAGCAGGGCTTGATTTGTCAGGCTTGATTCTGAGGGTGCCAGAAGCTGTGCACAGAGGTGGCGGTGGGGGAATACGGTCCCCCTCTCTGAATGGATGGCATGACTGATGCAGTGGACATGAACTTGGGTCAACTTTGGGAGATGGTGAAGGCCAGAGGGGCCTGCTGTGCTGCAGTCCATGGGGTTGCAAAGAGTCAGACATGACTGGGCAACTGAACAACAACCACTCTGAATGGCCGCCCACCAGCCTCTGACTGCTGCTCTGCTTTTCCGGCCTCCTCCTCCCTCTCTGCTCCCCATCCTCCTCCCTTCTCCTCCCTCTTCCTGCACTCCCTCCCACAGGGTACCAACAGTTCCTGGGCCCCAGAGGTGACCTCAATCTGGTTGAGTTCAAGGCTGGGGCCCCTCCCCTCTGGCTACAGATATCCTTTAGGGCCTGTTGCTGGAATTCATTAGCATAGCAGGCCACATAGCATAGCTGTTGGAAGGGTTGTTTTCAGTCTCTCAGTCCTGTCCGACTCTTTATGACCCCATGGACTGCAGGTTGCCAGGCTTCCCTGTCCATTACCAACTCCTGGAGCTTGCTCAAACTCATGTCCATCAAGTTGATGATGCCATCCAACCATCTCATCCTCTGTTGCCCCCTTCTCCTCCTGCCTTCAATCTTTCCCAGCATCTTTTTCAATGAGTCAGCTCTTCGCATCAGGTGGCCAAACTATTGGAGCTTCAGCTTTAGCATCCTTCCAATGAATATTCAGGGTTGATTTCCTTTAGGATGGATTGGTTGGATCTTCTTGCAGTCCAAGGGTCTCTCAGGAGTCTTCTCCAACACCATAGTTTGAAAGCATCAATTCTTCAGTGCTAAGCTTTCTTTATAGTCCAACTCTCACATCCACACATGACTGCAGGAAAAACCATAGCTTTGACTAGATGGCCCTTTGTCAGCAAAGTGATGTGTCTGCTTTTCAGTTCGCTGTCTAGGTTTCTCATAGCTTTTCTTCCAAGGATCAAGCGGAGGAACTCTGCAGGAGTGGGGGTACTTCCCAGGACTTCCAAGAGGCATGCAAGGGCCCCTTTCCTCTCATTCCCTCTTCCTCTCCACCGCTTCCTCCCGGTACCCTCTGCTTCTACCCAGAGCACTCAGCATTCTCCATCCTGACTCCTCTGGCCCAGGAAACCATCCTTGGCGCCCTGGAGGGCAATCTTTGTTCATCGGTGGATAGGTGTTTCCGGGGTGTCTGCAGGGGCACCTGGCTCCCCCCTTAGCCTTCCTGAGCTCCGGGTGATGCTCCCAGTCTTCCCCCTCCCCCTGCCCCAGAGCACAGTCAACCTGGAATGAAACAGAGTGGGAGCTGGCCTTCCAAACCCTTGATGGCCAGTTTAAAGTGAGAGGGAGCTTAAAGGTGGAGGGAGGCAGTGGTCAACGAGTGAGCACTAGTGACACACCTGGCCGGATCCACGCCCCCAGATGCAGCAGGGGCAGGGAAGGCGGTGTGCAAACCTCTCTCGGGCCGCCCAGCCCTGCCCCCTGAGGCGAGCCCACACCGCACGCGGCTGGTCCGGCTGCCGAGCGCGGCAGACCACAGGAACGCGAGGCTCCTAAAATTTATGGCTAGACTTTATGACAATGGAAATATTTTTTTAATTGAGGTTTGCACCACCATTACACTGCTAATTTAATTATTCCCTATATTTCATCCGTCACCATCTGATCCTCAGGAAGCAACTAGCTTGTCTTCTTGACAAGAAAGCACCAAATTGATTAAAAGCGTGTGTGGGAGCAGGGGGCTGGGCTGTGATTTGCTCCGTGTGGCCGGACCTCTGGGTGCTCAGGGGAGGCAGAAGGCAGCGGGAAGCAGAGAGCAGATGTCTCCTCCCCACCCCGCCCAGTGCGGTCACCTCCCGTCAACCAGCACCCTGCCGTCACGGTCACACCCATGCCCACGCGCACACAGGCGCTCACCCTCACACACATGCTCAGACATATTTACAGACATCGCCTCAAGTACAGCAGCAAAACACTCGGCCCCGCCCACACCCAATCTGTCTCCCGGGCCACGTGCAGGGAATCCACCCTGGTCCCAAACACACAGGCGTGCACGCGTGCACACACACACACACACACACACACCCGGAGAGTCTCACACGGCTGCCTTGCAGAGGACACTGTCAGGACCCCGTCAGGAGCTCTCTCCCTCAGGGCAGGCCCATGGAGTGTTCTGGGGATCGGGGTTCGCTTTTGCACGGGACTCGGGGTCTTGAGCCTGCCTTATCCCCTGGGTGAGGGCTGGGGTGGGGGCGGAACTGGCTGCTCTGGTCCAGCCATTGCCCAGGACATGTCATAAGATGCCTCCACCTGCCCCTACGGGTGAGCTGGGGGCACCTGTCCACGAGGCGTGGCCGTGCGGGTGCCCGCAGTGTGGCAGGGGGAGGTGCCCGGGGCAGTGTGGCAGTTTCTCCACTGGGTTCTTTCTCTTCTTCGTTCATGACACCCTGATGCCCCTGGATCCCCAAGAATGAGAGAGCTGGAAACACCAGTGGCCGCCCCACAGCTCTGGCGTGCACACACAGCACCTCTGGGCCGTCCCAGGTTGGGTTTGATTTTCCAGTTTTGTGCAGGTGGGTCTTCTCACCCCACCTGGAGGGCAACTGTTTCCAGGCGGTCGTGCAGAGGGCTGGGGGTGGGCATTATTCCTCTCTCCTTGCCTCTGCTGGGCACATGGCCCCCGGTTAAGTCAAGGCTGGTGGGCTGGGACAAGCCCCCTGCAGGGTGACTGAGGGCACCTGCATTGTGCTGCGGTGACAGAGTGGCTGGTGAGCAGGGAGTGGGATGGGGCAGAAGTATGGAAGGAGGGAAGGAAAGAGGGAAGGAAGGAAGGCGCCTTCAGAGCCAGACCACGTGGTGGGAGGGGGCCAGATGCGGACTGATGGAGAGGAGCGAGGTGGAAGTGGGGGCTGGGGGAGGGGGCGGGGGCCGCCTCTGCGGGGCTGCCATCAGTCATTGTGAAAGCTGCAGGTGACCGGTGCAGGCCCAGCAGACCCCTGACCCAGCCTGATCAATCCTAATGGAATGCGGCAGAGGGGCAGCCGCCGGAGGGAGCGGGCCGCCCGTCCGCCCTGCCGGCCCCGTCCTTGTAACTTTGTCAGCTGTCACGGCAGCCCGGAACGCACTGGCTGCCCACCTCCGTCATGTCTGGTCTTGTCTGGCTGGACGGGCTGCCACCAGACAGGGGGACATGAGGCGGAGGGGGCAGGAAACCGATGACCTGGGGAGGGGCCCCAAACCACAGCCGTAGGTGGCAGGAGACAAAAGCACTAAGGAGCAGGCAGAGAGAGGCTTTTGGACAAAAGTCTCCGATCCGCTAATTCACACTTGTTTCCCGAGACGGGCAGAGAGGCAGTGACCCCAGGCCTTCTTTTAACCATTACGACACACAAACACATCTTCAGGCAAATCGCCCCCTTTGAGGCGCAGCCCCTGCCCACGCCTGCAGGAATTGGCATCCCTCTCTGCCCTCTGAAGCCCCACAGTAGCATCTGTCCTGCTTACTCTGAACTCAGGTGGCCGCCTTCCAGGCTCTGAATCACACAGGACAGGACCCCTGTGCTAGTCTCTGGGTTCGAGCGGTCCTGCCTTCTGGCCTAGGCGGCCTGGAACGTTCCTGTCCTTGCTGTGATCTGCTGGTGCGCCCACTTCTCCCATTAGATCAGGGCTTCCCTGAATTGTTCCTTTCGAGGCCCTGACTCCCAGCACAAGGGGCGGAACCCGGCTGCAGCCCAACCACCTTGGGCTTCGGGGGCGAGCGCTCCTCTCCTGAGCCCCCTGGGCTCTGCGTGGGGCCAGGCGCATAGTACAGGCTGCAGCAGGGCTGGTCTCCTGAGCGCCGGGTGAGGATCAGGGGGAGGACGGGACTCAGGTGAGGTGGGGCAGGGAGGGAGAGACGGAGCTGGGCAAATAGGATGCAGGCAGTTGAGGTCTTTCCCAGCTGCATCATTCTGCCTGCTGCGCCGCACCCTGAGTGCCTGTATCCAGGGCATCACTTGTCTCAGGGCGGCTTTTAGTGAGAGCAGGGAGGACTCAGTGATGCTGCCTGCAACTGGGTCACAGGAATCGAATCTCGGGGACCCCGGGGGCTGTGGGCCTCTCTGCTCCCCTTCAACTAGAATTACTTCTGTGATGATGATTCAGCTGCGAGTGTTCAGATCTGCTTTTCACTGTGGTGGGGGAAGCAGGGGAAAAGAAAGATTTTCCCAGAGAACAGGCTGGAAGCTGAGTTCAGTGCGGGGGTGGGGGGGGGTGCATTACCACCATGGGACCAAGATCCCTGTTGTCCCCCTCCCCACTGGGTCTAACTCAGGAGGCACAAGAAAGTGCTTAGAGCACCACCCTCAAGCCATCCTCATTTTAACTCCTGGGTTTGCACTTGGCCATCCGTTTTGCATACAGGCAACCCCTGAATGTGCTGTTGAAAGACTCCTATTTATGTGCACAGGCTGTGAGAGACATCGTGGGAGCCTGACCCACATCCTGTTGAATTTGACCCCTAAGAACCCAGCTAAGCTGAGCGAAGAGAGCAGAGCCCACTGTAAAGCCGGGGTCTGCCTTCCTGAAAACAGCAGGCTGTTTCCTGCACTTAGAAAATTCCTTTGTGCTCAGTGGGATCTGGCAACTCTTCCCAGTGGGCCATTTCCCAGGAATTTCTGGTCCGCAAAGAACTGGACCTGAATGTGCAAGAACACATTCTGCAATGTACAGACTCAGACCCATTTTGTCTGTTACAGTGATGTGTGTAGGCACACACATGTGGACAGGTACACAGACACACACACACACACCTCACACTGCATCTTCTCCAGTCAGAGTAAGCTGGGGTCTCTGATTTGGTCCATCTGAGAGACCCTCCTGAAGAAGGTGAGCTTTGAAGAAGACAATAAGGTTCAGAGAGGTGAGGATGAGGGAGGAGGCAGAAGAGAAGCAGCCTGCTGTGCTGATCAGGATGTTTGGGGCCCTTCAGGTCTCAGGCCAAAGTCACTTCAGAGGGGACTTTCCTGCCACTTCAACTCAAACTGCCCCTTCCCTTTCTGGCCTGACACCTGCCTCATCCTTTGTGATGGTATTAGGAGGGGGGATCTTTGGAAAGTAATGAGGGTTAGATGAGACCTTGAGGGTGGGGTCATCACGATGGGATTAGTGCCCGAGAAGAGACCACAGAGGGCTTGCCTCTCTCTCTGCCGTGTGAGAACGAAGTGAGAAGGTGGCTGTCTGCAACCCAGGGAAAGAGTCCTCACAGGCAACCAACCTTGCCAGCACCTTGCTCTTGGATTTCTCAGACTTCAGAACTGTGAATGATAACTTTCTTTTGTTTCAGCCATCAGGTCTGTGGTATTCTGTCACACAGCCTGAGCTGACTGATGCAGGCGCTATGTGTTGAATGAACATGTGGATTGGGGGAAACAGAACAAAGGTGTGGAGATCAGCTCTGTTCCTCTCAGGAAGACCCTCGTGTTCTCCCATGACCTCTTGGTCAAGGGGTGACCAGCTTAGCCCGGCAGCCAGCAGAGGAAGCCCACCCCAGACCCCAGACCTATCCTGATGGATGTTCTGGAGACTTGCTCAAAACCATTCAGAATCGTGACAATCCATGTTATACAAAGGGGACAGTCTTTGCTTTCCAGAGATTGTCAAGCTGGCCAAGAATTCACCAAAAATCCCTTTGGAGAATCAGCTGTCTCCCTGCTTACTTGGGAATCTGATACAAACTGACCTTTGGGGGTCAGACTCTCACCATCAGGGGGTGCTGTCCAGCC
Source organism: Odocoileus virginianus (assembly GCF_023699985.2). Classification (NCBI taxonomy): domain Eukaryota; kingdom Metazoa; phylum Chordata; class Mammalia; order Artiodactyla; family Cervidae; genus Odocoileus; species Odocoileus virginianus. The sequence goes on from NC_069695.1 coordinate 37,649,656, forward strand.
CCATGTGAAGGAGGTAGGGGTGAGGTGTGTTAGCAGGAACCAGAGCTCTGGGCACCAGGTCCAGGTCAGAGTGGGCAAGACTGGACTTGGGCTGCTAGGGGTCCCAGGAGAATACAGTGCATATGCCCTGGTCATGGGCACAAGCCCACCAGAAGAGGACTGTGGGTGGGGGTGGGGAGGCAGGGGCTTCCTGCCAGAGGACTGGTTTTTGGAGTTGGGCCTGGGTGCCTAAACCAGGGTCTGAGTCTGTCTCCAGGATGGGGGCGCCCCTCTAGATTCCTTCACCTCCTAACTGTCACTCCCTGCCCCAGCCTTGGCATCCTCTGAAGGTGAGCTGCATACTGGGGAGCCACACACGCTGAGTGCAAATAAAATTAAATAAATGATATTCCTCTATATGCCGTTTCTCTTTTTTTCTTTCTTTTTGGAAACAACACAACTGCCACAGCAAAGGCCAAGGGAAGGGGAAAAAAAAAAAAAAGGAGAAGGTAAAAACACCCCACCTCCTCAGAGCCCAGTGCCAGCGGCCGGCTCTGGGATTTGCATGACAAAAGCACTCGACAAACAACAACAAATTGCCAGCTTGTCGGAGGCCGCGGGGCGCTCGCGACAACTGGCGCGCTCTCCGGGCGGCGGGCGGCTCCGGGGCCGCAGGAGGGGCCCGCGGCAGATGCTCGGGACCTGGGCGGCAGGCCGCGATGCCAAGGCAGCCATGACCGCGGCCCCCGCGCGCTGCACAACCGCCGCCGGCCCCCAGACCAGGACCCGGCGGGAAGGGCAGGGCGGAGGGCGTGGGCGGGGCAGCCCAGCGCAGATCCCCCAGGGGGCAGAATTGCTCCTCTTTCTCCTCCGGTTCACAGTCCATCGCCTGGCCCCCTGACCTGGCCTGATCCCTCGGGCACACCACGGGGGCGCCGCGGGAGCCCACCCCAGGAGGGCTGTGGGATGAGGTCCCCGCCGACAGGCGGCCCTCGGTCCCGCGTGCCCGCCGATGGGCAGGGCTGCCCCTCCGTCCCTAAGGCTGGGCTGGGGCGGGAGAGCGCGCCGGCCCCTCCCTGCCTGGGTCTGGCTCCCCCCACGTGAGGCCCGGGCAGATGGCTGGTCAGGGCTAAATTGATTCATAATGATTTGTGTCTCTCCCCTGCCCGGCAACGGGTAACTTTTCATTAGAGACACAGATGTCTTAATAACGCTGTGCCAGTGTCCTCCCAGGGCAGCTCCAGCATCTACTCCACACCTCTGCAGATAGGTGGGGGTGCAGAGGGTGGGGTGGGGGGGACTAGAGAGCGGCCCCCCTCCCCCACCCAGCGGTGCCGGCCCAACAAGGTGGTCACCTCCAGGCCCCGAATGTGTGTGGCCCATGAATCTGAGCAAACTCCAGATGGTGAAGGACAGGGAAGCCTGGTGTGCTGCAGGCCATGAGGTAGCAAAAAGTTGGAAACGACTTAGCGACCAAACAACAACAACAACAACAACAACATTTCCCCACCTGGGAGCTCCTGACCTGCCCACTGGGCCACCGCCTAGCCTCTGGACTGTGTGGGTGCCCCCAGTGTTGCTCCTGGAGCCCCTCCCATGGCCCCTCACTCCTTCCCACCCACCCTGCCGGTTCCCAAGGCCTGAGCCTGTGAGCCTTACCACCACTCGCAAGGCCTCTGCCGCTCCTCTCATATAATCCCCAAACTCCAGTCCCCTAAGTCTGCCCTGATGAATATTCTTCCATAATGGAAAGTAGCTGTCCAGCCCCTTGGCCATGGGGGTCATCCCAGCTGCCTGGCCCCGCCCACTCTTTCTCTGTCTAAATATGCCCACATGAAGGTCTACACATCTTCTCAGCAGAGCTGAGCACAGGGGTGGTTGGGTATCACTCTGGTGGTTTCTCTGCATCCTTCCTGTAACTGCGCCCCATGCTTGGTGGCTACTAGGAGCTCACCTGGTGATGTGTCGACAGAATGAGCGGTTTCTCCCACTCATCGGGAGAGCTCCCTGCAGCCCATGGTGCCAGCCTGGGAGCCAGGGCCCCCAGCCCCACCCCACGTCCTGCTCTCCTGTTGCCCTGCTGCCTCACTGACTCCAGCCACTGTTCCTCACTCTTCGTTGGAATCTTCGCTCACCTCAATTCCACCTGCTGTTCCATCTTTCCCTGGCCTTGCCTGTCTGCGTCGGTGCTAAGTCACTTCAGTAGTGACCAATGCTTTGCGACCCTGTGGACTTTAACCTGCCAGGCTCCTCTGTCCATGGGAGATTCTCCAGGCAAGAATACTGGAGTGGGTTGCCATTTCTTCCTCTGGGGCTCTCCCCAACCCAGGGATCGAACCCGGGTCTCTTATGTCTCCTGCCTTAGCAGGAGGGTTCTTTACCACTAGTACCACCTGGGAAGCTGTCCTTGCCTATCTAGGTAAGCCCAGTTCACCCCTCCAGGACAGGTTATGGACCTGTCTTGTCTGTGAAGGCTAGTTCCTTCTCTCCATTCAGACCATGAGCACAAGGCCCCTGACCTCTCACATTTCCCTGGGACCCAGCCAAGGTGCCTTTGTGTGACCTCGTGGGATGTCTCCCATGAGGTTGGAAGCCCCTCTGCTCTCCCCACTCTTCCCCACCCCCACCCCCTGACTCCTGACCTCAGATTCCCTTGAGCAGCCCATGGCTGCAACCATAAGAACGTGCTGCGAGGCTCCAAGAACGTGCAGTTACAAGACGGGAACCCAAATTCTTGTCCTAGCTGTGCTGCCCTTTTCCCATCTGTACATTTTGGCTGTTGAGAACATGCGCAAGATGGTGGATGGGAAGAAGCTCTGAAAAGGACTAGAAACAGGCAAACATAAACAAGGATGAGTCACGTCCAAAGGGCGGGGAGTGAGCGGCTCTGAGCGCCCAGAGCTTGCTCGGCTCTCAGCTTAGTAGGTACTTAACCAGCGCTGGTGGAGGTAATGCAGTGGCCCTTCTGGGAGGCGGCAGAGCTGAGGACGGTGGCCAGGTAGAGAAAGGGTCACTTGGAGGCCATGGCTGGCGTCAGTCTGGGAGAGCGGATTAGGGTTCTTTTTCCTGGGGCCTTGTCGGATATGCACTGCGACTTCAGCATCACTGACGGCACGGCCAGGCCACCGACCGCTCCTTGCAGACAGCCCTCCTGGAGGAAGCCAAGAACCCATCCTTTTCACCTCCCCTGGCATCTCCCAGGCACACTCGCCCAGCTCACGTCTTTTGTTTTTCTTAATTAAAGTAGCAAGAGCCAGGATTCCGTCTCAGAAGGGGCAGCCTCGTGTCTGGATGTCTTCATCTTGGCTGTGCCATTGTTGTGCCCGCCTGCATTGGCAGCTGGATGCTGGGGCTCACGAGACCCAGTGGGGAGAAGCGTGCCAAGGCCCTGACCCACTGCGGCTCAGCCTACAGGTCTCCCTGCTGCCCCCTGTCACCTCTGCGGGTGTGTGTGTTAGTCCCTCAGTTGTGTCCGACTCTTTGCGACCCCATGGACAGAGAAGTCTACTGTCCATGGGATTCTCCAGGCAAGAATACTGGAGTAGGTTGCCATTCCCTTCTCCAGGGGATCTTCCCGACCCAGGGATCAAACCAGTGTATCCTGCATTGCAGGCGGATTCTTTACTGTGAAGCCACCAGGGAAGCCTCGTCACCTTTAGCTTCCTGCAAACCCTCATCCCTCCCAAACCTTACTGGGCCTTCCACTCTCCCCCCTGCCATGTGGAGGGGCTGTCAGCTCTGGGCACCTGGCTGTAATCCCGGCTTTCTGGGCTCCCACAGTGCCGGCAGCCCCTCACCTCATTCGAGGAGCCCAAGGTGCATTTGTGCACAAGGAGTCTTGGTAGATCCTTCACTCCTTCAGGGAAGCTTGTGGGTATGCTGTGGTGTACTGGGCTGGACAAAGCATGATCCCAGGAAAGCCCCAACTCTGGGAGTTTCCAATCTAAACTGGGAGGGGGCAGGCCCAACTAGGTAGCTCAGGGAAGGTCTCCTGCCTCCTTTAGGCTTGTTTCCTCACCTGCAGATTGAAGGCATTGGCTGGAATCTACACACTGTGTCTCAAGGGGCTCTGGGGAATCCACAGAGGCACAGTCTGGACTCTGAGCCCCTTCTGGCCACTTCCTGCTGAGGTGCACGCATGGGTCATGCTGCCTGGAAATGGGTGCCCAGGATGGGGAGACACTGTCTGGTCATAAATAATGTCTGTGGAAGAAACCGGTGAGGCAGTTACTGCTGGCGTTTCATCAGAGAAGAACTGCAGCCTCAGCTGCGGGGAGGGGGTCGCTGAACTGGGACTGGAACCCAGGTCTGTCTCTGCGCCCCGGGAGCTCCTGGGAGCCCTGGGCACCGACCCCCGGATGGGGGGCAGGAACCTTGGACGTGTTTGCTTTGACACAAGGTCGCTCTGCTCTCTGCAGCAGGGGCTTCTCCGGCCCCCTGTCCTGGTCTTAGGCTGCGTCCTCCCTCCGGTCCCTCCTCGCCAGGCCTGGGCTGGACAGCAGGGCTGTAAAGGTGCCCCGGGCCCCTCCAGAGTGTGAAGGGCAGGCGCGTCAGAGAGGACGGGTGTGCGGGCCCCACTGCTGGGAAGCAGGGAGTGCTTTTATGGACCCGGAGGCCTGCACCACCCCCTTCCCTGTTAATAACAGTCTGGCCAAAAACTGCTTCCTCCTCTATAGTTCTGGACTTTGGAGGTCAGCAGGAGGTGGGGCTGGGAGATGTTAGCTAAAGCGGCAGGACTGACCAGGAAGGGAGGCGGGGCTGGCGCGTCTCAAGCAGGAGGGCTGTTCTGTTCTGGGCGGTGACTTCTGCTGAGAAGGGGTCCTCCCTGCCCAGCCATGGCCCCACACCTGGGGCTGCTCTGTGGCCTGGCTCTGGACTATGAGCGGCCGTGGGGGGCGGACCTGCTTCTGTCTTGAGTTAGAGGCTGGGAGGAGGCGTTTAGCTGTGTTACAGAGCGGCAGTCAGTTTCCTCCATCCCCTCCTCCCCGGCCAGCAGGGGTCCTCCCGAGGACGGGTAGGTGGAAAAGGGCAAAAATGAGTCCACTGCAGACACTGCGTGCCGTCCCTGGCCTTCGCCTCCACAGCTGGGGGCCTCGAGGGGAGGAGGACTTGATGGGCAGAGCACCACCTGCTTGCGGTCTGCCCGCTGCCACACGAGCCAGGCAGCCCCGTGCTCTTCAACCGTGCGAGGCGGGGACCACATCCCCTCTGGGGGGCTGCCCCACGGCAGGCCTGCCCCTCCCCTTGCTCCAGGAGACCCTCCTTAGGGTCAGCATCTGTGAGGCCGTCGTTCTGCGCCAGGCGCTGGGCCAGACGACAGTGTCCGAGCTGATTCATGAGCACAACAGTTCACAGCTATTTCTCATTTAGAAATACTCAGTCACCAGCAAGAAGCTGGGCATGCGGACGGGGCTTTTAGTAACAACCAGACGACTGTCTGCTACGAAGGCCCCGAGTAACGGGAACACCGGGCGCCCGAGACCTTCCAGCCCCTGTCCGCTGGCCCCCGGTGGCTGTGTCGCGGAGCCGCACCCCTGGAGCCCTTGCACTTCACCTGCCTTCCTAAGCACATGACCCCATCCACGACCTGCAGGCGGGTGCGAGAGCTTCGTCCGGGTGGCCGGTGGGAACACTGCGATCCTGATCCCTGAACACACCTGCTCGTCTAAGTAGCCGGGGGACCCCGGGCAGATGAATTTCGAGCTCTTGGCATCGGTCTCACCAGTCACATCCTCTGGGGCGTCTGCTCGGTCTCCTACATTCCCTGACGTGTTGCTTCCTGCCCCGTGAGCTGAGCCTCACTGCTTTAGGTCACTTGGGGGCGGAGATGCCGAGGGAAATAACAACTGTCAGAAGCCACCTGGAGAGGGGGTTCATTCATAGGTCAGCTCAGCGAGGCTCTGGCGCTTAGGTAGCCAGTCACACACGCATCTAGGTGGTGTAGTGATAACATTTTGAAGACGTGGGGAACATCCACATGGATTGACTTTGAGCAAAGGAGACTATGGTCTATTATGTGGGTGGGCCTCATCCAAGCAGTTGAAAGGACTTAAAAGCAAGTGGAGCTTTCCCTGAGGAGGAGGAATATCCTGCAAGACACTGATGATGCCTCCTGCTTGAGAGCCTCTGTCTGCTATTGCTCACGGATTTTAGACCCAGCAGTACCCTCCCAGTCGCCTGAGCCAATCTCTTGAAATAGACCTTTTAATACATATTAATAAATATGGTGGCTCAGTGGTAAAGAATCCGCCTGCCAATGCAGAAGACGCAGGTTCAATCCCTGAGTCAGGAAGATGCCCCGGAGAAGGAAATGGCAACTCATTTCAGTATTCTTGCCTGGGAAATCCCATGGACGGAGGAGCCTGGTGGGCTACAGTCCATGGGGGTCACAAAAAGAGTCGGACGTGACCTAGAGACTAATCAACAATGTAGATTATATGTGTGAGTATGTGTGTGTATTTCCTATTGGTTCTGTTTCTCTAGAGAACACTGCTGATACACCAGGGCTCAAGAACCCTTCAGAGAGATGCATTTCTTGTTTTCATGTTCTTTCAGCAAATTGTTGTTGTTCAGTCACCAAGTCCTGTCTGACTCTTTGTGACCCCATGGATTGCAGCACGTCAGGCTTCTCTATCCTTCCCTATCTCCTGGAGCTTACTCAAATGTATGTTCATTGAGTCGGTGATGCCATCCAACCCTCTTGTCCTCTGTCATCCTTTTCTCCTCCTGCCTTCAATCTTTCCCAGCATCAGGGTCTTTCCTAATGAGTCGGCTCTTTGCATCAGGTGGTCAGAGTATTGGAGCTTCAACTTCAGCTTTGGCCTTTCCAATGAATACTCAGGGTTGATTTCCTTTAAGGATTGACTGGGTTGATCTCCTTGCAGTCCAAGGGACTGCAAATACTTAGAAACAAACCAGGAGGACTTCAGTAATGGAGACTCATTTGCGGTTGCTCTTAAATATGTCCTCTTCCTCACCAGGCTGCACACCCAGCCCGTTTCTCAGGCCGGACTTGGAATTCTCAGTCCATTCCATCTGCTCAGATTCCTAAAGGCAACCTGGATTCCATGATCCCAGACCTCGAATGCATGAGGTTCGCTGGGCTATATTTAAAAAAAAAATTTGACTGGTATCTATTTTACTGTTCTGAGCAGATGATGTTCTTTGTTTATGAGAGAAATTAGGCCAAATCCAACTTTTCCACAGATGGAGAAACCTGAATTATTTATCAGAGGATCATGAATTTGGTTCTGGCAAATGGCAGGGCCGAGGGCGGCTGATTTGTGTTTCATTGTTGGAACAGCTTGCTCCCAGCAGGTCCGGGGCAGTCTTGACGCAGAGCTGGCTCTGGGCAGGGACTGGTGGTGGAGACCTTCCCGTGGCTGTTTCTGCTGGGCTCCACTGGTTCCCAGAGGCTGTGGGAGAGGCCCTGATGAGCACTCTGACCAGCCACTGGGATGCTCTGGCTTCACAGGGGTGCAGCAGGTGGGCCCAGGTGGGCCTTCTTCAATCAGAAAAGAGTGATGGAAATAGAGATAGTGGTCGTTACAATTTCCCTTCTGCCATCAGGCCATTCTTTGCTTTAAAATTGAACCGTTTGGTGCAGGTGCTATGTCTGGTGGCTCAGCAAGCAACTGGGAAGGCCTTGTCCTGGCTCCTATTGGGTGTAGCATCATGGAAAAGAGTGGGCTTTGCATTTATTGGGGAAGACCTCAGAAAAGCACATTTCGGCGTGAGCTAGACCATCTTAGGAACTAATACTAACTTGTGTTGACCTAGCCCTGATCATGGGTTGAGTGCTGTCCAGGCATTAACTCATTAACCCTCAGAACAGCCCACTGACCATACTCACACCGACCATGTCTCCCACCTCCCTGGTGCTGTGGCTGTCCCCAGCCCTGTAAAGAGATGAGAACTTCACATTTCAAGCCTGGAGTTGCCTTGACCAGGGCCTTCGGTGCTCTGTGAGGTAGTGGAACCAGGCTCCAGGTCTCCCTGCTTGTCTAGGTATGTCGCTACCTGGTCATGCTGCTGCTGCCGCTGCTAAGTCGCTTCAATTGCATCCGACTCTGTGCGACCCCATAGACGGCAGCCCACCAGGCTCCCCGGTCCCTGGGAATTCTCCAGGCAAGAATACTGGCATGGGTTGCCATTTCCTTCTCCAGTGCATGAAAGTGAAAAGTGAAAGTGAATTCGCTCAGTTGTGTCCGACTCTTCGGGACCCCATGGACTGTAGCCTATCAGGCTACTCCGTCCATAGGATTTTCCAGGCAAGAGTACTAGAGTAGGTTGCCATTGCCTTCTCCACCCTGGCCATAGCCTGGCCTTTAAACCTCACTATGAGTGTTCCCAGGTTGCTGGGGGCCTGGGACAAATGCTTGCATCTCTCCAGGCCTCAGGCTTTGGGCATCTGGACTCCTGGGCTCTGGACTTTCTTCCCTTTTTATTTGCAGGGTCACTTGAAAGGAGGCCAGTCCTGTCTTCTGATTTAGTGGGAATGAGCAAGGAGGCTGCCAAGGTGAGTGTTTAAGTGTTTGATTTGGACCATTTTAATGTGCATCAAGTTTGATTCGCATCGCCTTTCAGGTTGCCCACATAGAGAAGAGGCACTTGAGCCCCTGGACGCTTGCTCCTAATTTTCAGCACTCCAGCCCCTCTAACTGCTTGGGATGGATGCCTGGCTCTCCACCTCTGGCCAACCACCGCCTTTGGCACCCCCCCCATTCCTGCTGCCCCCTCCCTGACCCCTCTTGCCCTGAGGTCCCACGGGGTTGGCGTTCTCTCCTTGTGGCCTAAGCAGGAGCCCCCTTCCCAATCCTTGCAACTCAGAAGTGGCAGGGACGTGTGGGTATGGGCTGGGGCAAGGGAAAAAGCTCTTTGTCCTTCTTTATTTCAGCAAAGAGCCAGGGTCTGGGTGGGGGAAAAGGTGAGGAGGAAAGACAATAAATAAGAAAGAAATCGAAGTTCAAGTCAAAGGGAAATTCTAAAATTCAAAATGGTCTGTCTTCCTCCTCTACAGAACTCCCCCCACCATCCTCTCTGCCCAGTTCATTCCGCCCTGGGCACAGCGATGCTGCTCCTTCTTTGAGCAGCTGTGTGCCCTTCCACCACCTACCAAGTTTAAGGTCCTTTCCAGGCCTAACTCAAGGGCCCCCTCTTCCAGCCCCTGCCCCAACCTTGTCGGGACCTCCCTGCCCTCTGCGAGCACCCAGACATCCACCCCACTTCCTGTGGCTGGTGTGGCTTGGCGTCTTCTGCCTCCCTGGGCAGAGGGCTGGAGGGGTGCCGGGAAGGGAAGGAGGCAGACAGAGAAAGAGCAAGGGGAGAGAGACAGGGAGGGGTCGGGGAAAGGATGGCAGAAAAGGAAGAGGAAGGTGACTAGACACAGTCCCGGGACAGCCAGGGACTCGGGCCTGAGTCAGCAAGTTTCACCCACAATCTCTTAAGCATCTGTCAGGCCACGGCTCCCCCGCCCCCCGCCGTGAAAGGAGCAGCCGCTGCGAAACGGAGCCAGAGCGAAAGCCTCATTTAGCAAATGAGGGAAAAGCTTAAAAATACCGCAAGGAGTCACCCTCCAAGAAGGTCCACCTCCTCTCCTGCTGCTCTCCGCACCCCTCCCCCAGTCCAGCCAGGCCCAGGAGAGGGGCTGGGGACAAACAGCTGGAGCGGAGGGTGGGGAGCAGCGCTTGCACGTGATGTGGTGCGCCACGGGGGCCGCGGGGCCGTGCGTGGGCTGCTGGGGTGGCCTGAGTGGCTGGGCAGGTGTGTGATGGTGCGGACCCGGGAGGCCTGGCCCTGCCTGTGAGCGCCACCCTCCAGGTGTGGGCTTGTGACGGGCTGTGACCGGGCAGGGGCAGGTGACCCACACAGGCATGGGGGTGTGGGTGCTGTCCTGTGTGTTTCTGCCTGGCAGAGGGCGTGGCGCTGGGCAAAGTGTGACAGTGTTGCCATCAGTACACATTCAAACGATGTGTGATAGAACCTTGTATGAGAAGGACAGACAGACGGACGTCATAGCGGGGAAAGCAGCACCCAGATCTTCTGGGCTGCGACTGTCCTCAAGAAACAGGCCATCACCTCCTCTTCGGAGCGGGTCTTGGCTACAGGCTCCTCCAGATTTGGCCCCAGTTCTCCCTTCCTGTTTCCCCCACCTCGGCTCTGGTGCTAGCGGCTGGCCTTGCTCCGGCCTTGCCCCTGCCAGGAGGCCACCTGTCCAGGAAGCCCAGGATGGTTCAGAGCCAACAACGTCTTCTCCTCCAGTGGGAGCTTGACCACCGTTCGCTCGTTCTATCGTCCGCTCCCAGGGCCTGGCCAGGCCTGCCGGCCTCACCTCCTTCACCCCCACAGCAGCCCCACGGCCCAGGTGCAGCTGACCGAGAGACAGTGACAACAGGAAAAGGCCATGGCACGTGCTAGTGGACAGTGAGGCAGACCCACGGTGCTCCTGCCCAGCTCCCGGCCAGTTCACTGCCCGACGGGAGCAGAGGGCCCCAGCCACGGGATGGGGGCTCCTCTGTTCTCTGGATCTCACCCCATAGAGGAGGACGCTCCCTTTTCTGAATAACTCACCCGGGATTCCTTTGAGCAGGGTGTTTCTGGAGTTGAGTATTTTTGTTTTTTCAGGTTATTAATTCACTGACAAAAAGGCTGGATGTGGTCTGGGGATGGGAGTCAGGGAAGCAGACTTGGAAAGCAGGGGGCCCGGCTTTGCCCGGTTGGAGTGTGTGCACACCTGGATGCCCAGGAGCCAAGGGTCCTTGCACACTTGGGCTGCGTGTGCCCACCACCCCTCACCCTCTGGTTCTGGGGGAGCCGGGCTCACGGAGGATTTGCCAGTGTCCTGGGAGGGCTCAGAGAACTGGGATGGAGGTGTGTCCCTTGCAGCCAGGGCCAATGAGGACACGCTAAGTGTGACATCTGAGGTACATGGGAAGCCCCTGCCCTCCCAGTGTTTGCCCTGTGAGTCCGCCCTGGTGGCAGAGACACTGCCATCGGCACTTAATCTGGGGTTAAAGCACTGCCTATCCCGAGTGCTGTGCAATGCTTAGTAGCTCAGTCATGTCCAACTCTTTGCAACTCCGACTCTTTGCAACTGCAGCCCACCAGGCTCCTCTGTCTGTGGGGATTCTCCAGGCAAGAATACTACAGTGGGTTGCCATGCCCTCCTGCAGAGGATTTTCCCAACTCAGGGATCGAACCCAGTTCTCCTGCATTGCAGGCGGATTCTTTACCAGCTGGGCTACCCGGGAAGCCCTGCCTATCCCTTGCACTGTGCTTTTCCTTCCTTCGGTATTGCAGTATTTTTTATTCATTCTGCTCTACCCTCGGAAATGCCTTTTCTATTTGTCCCACCAAACACACCCTCCTTGTCCAGGCCCCAGCTCCCGAACCCACCCCTTTGGCCCACGGGGATTCCTCCCTGCTCTTAGCTGGCTAGGCCGGTGTCTGAAGGCAGGGCTCATACCTCCCCCGGTTGTTTCCGGTAGATCCTATGAACTGTTCCTCGTGGGATTTGATTTTCAGGTACTTCCTTCACCATACCGTCTGGTCGTTTTCACCAGCTGTTGAATGTCTCATCAGTTAAGTGCTGTCTAGAGGTCCCATAGGATTGGGTGTCCTGGTGGTTGGCTGGGGGGTGCGGATTTCCTCACGTGGGGTCCTATTCCATGGAGACAATCCCCTCTCGTTGGTTCAGTTGTTGTTGCTCAGTTGCTAAGTTGTGTACGACTCTTTGTGACACCATGGACGGCAGCACGCCAGGCTTCCCTGTCCTCCACTCTCTCCCGGAGTTTGCTCAAACCCATGTCCATTGAGTCGGTGATGCCATCTAACCATCATCCTCTGCTGCCCCTTCCCCCCTTGCCCTCCGTCTTCACTAGCATCGGGGTCTTTTCCAGTGAATTGGCTCTTCCCATCAGGTAGCCCAATGGTCCGCAGCCTCAGGACCAAGTTGCCCACTCTGGGACAGGCCCCCTCCTTCCCGTGTGGCATGCACACCAGTTCTTGTATCTACCCTGTCCAGGGTGGGGGCACTTCCCTGGGGTGAGGAGACCCGGAAGACCCTGAGAATGAAGATAGAGGGGTGTATCTCTTACGGGCAAGGCCAATGAGGCCCCTCTCTGTGTTCCCAAATGCAGAACAAGCCTTTCTCTTTACCACCATCATTTCCTTCATCTATGAAACCAGGTGGAGAGCGTAACACTGGCTGGGTGGGTGGGGGTGGGGGTCCTACGATTGCTTCTGGTTTTCAGAGCCTGTAGCTATGCCCTCCCCTCTTAGAAGCAGCTGGAGTCCCTCTCTCCCTACCTGTGGAGGGAGGGGCCTGTGGCAGGGGTGAAGTCTGAGAGCAGAGTCCCTGCATGAAGAGCACTGTGAGCTAAGCTCCGGATTCTGGACCCCTGTCTGTCTCTGTCCTTCCCTTCACATGTCTTTTCCATCATTTTAGTCAAGAGTGGGGCTGGGGAGGGGCCTGGCTGGCCCCCCTCCAGTCGGCAGTGGAAAAATCCATCACGCACCTAACATATATTTTAAAATAACTTACACGCAAAACACCCCCACGCTCCCATTTCTGTGTCTCAGATCTGATTATCTGCAGCTCTCTCTCTCTCTCTTTTTTAATAAAAAATTGCTATAAATCTTTTTGTCACAGGAGATATAAGACGCAGGTTTGCTAGAGAAACTGCCTTGCTGAGTTGTTTTGTAGATGGTTTGGTGCCTGGCTCTGGTTTTCTTTTTTTTTTTTCCTTTACTCCCCTACAGCTCAAGCTGAATTTCAAAGAAGATGAGAGTAAAGGAGAGATATCTCTGGTTGGCATTAAAGAGGGAAAAGAAGTTAGCAGGGCTGATGGCACCCATCCCTTCTCACCCCAGGAGTCTCCACATATTGCCACCACACCACTTCCAGATTTGGTCAGTGGGATCTACCACGTGATATAGGTCATTAAAATCACTCCTTTCATGTGTGTGTGTGTGTGTGTGTATGTGTTAGTTGCTAAGTCGGTTCTGACCTTTTTGTGACCCCATGATTGCAGCCCGCCAGGCTCCTCTGTCCAGGGAATTCTGTAGGCAAGAATACTGGTGTGGGTAACCATTTCCTTCTCTAGGGGATCTTCCTGACCTGGGGATCAAACCTGTGTCTCTTATGTCTCCCACTTTGCAGGCAAATTCTTAACTGTCTGGGCCAGAAGGAAAGCGCATCCTTTGCCTCCCACATATGTCCCTATCTTCTGGCTAAGACTGATATCATGTGCTGTGGGCCCTTTTCGACTGGGAGAGAGGGGGGATGGGATATTGGGGAGCCTAATCCATGGGGCCTCCAAGGACCTGAATCACAGACAATCCACAGATGGACAACTTGGAAGGTAGCTGTTTACTGGGAAGTTGTGCCAACACAGCTGACCCATTTGTTAGCCCGGCCACAAAGCAGGTTGAAAGGAGAGAGTATTCCTGCCAATGCTCCCCTGGGGGTCAGGGTTGAAGGCAAGGGAACCCAGCAAAGCTGCCTGTGGAATGCGGGCCTCTGTGCAGGGCCCTCCAGGCCTCATATTCGGCAGGTGCTCAGTGGGCTGGGCAGGCGAGGTGTAAGGTGTGTCTCTGAAAGAGAGGCCAGGATAGGTCTTGTGGGGAGGGAGGGGGAAGGCGGTGAGCCAGGGAGTGGAGGGGGGCGTATGTGGGAGTTGGTGAGAGAGACCAGTCTGAACAAAATGAACACCTGCTGCTGAGCTGCCTTCCAGTTCATCCGTCAGGCAGACTCAGCCTCACGAGGATGCCCCTCAGGGAAGGAGCCTGGCCTAGGGAGAAGGACACGGATCTTTGGGGGGGTAGATCTACCACTCACTATTCTGTGGGTCTGGGCCGCTTTCCTACATCTTTGTGCCTCAGTTTCCTCACTGGCACAACGAGGATGATACTGTCTTCAGAGTTACTATGGGGATTAGAGGACCCTATGAAGCTACCCCTGGCTTCCCCTGTGGCTCAGCAGTAAAGAATCCGCCTGCAATGCAGGAGGTGCAGGAGATGTGGGTTCAATTCCTGGGTCGGGAAGATCCCCTGGAGGAGGGAATGGCAACCCATTCCACTATTCTTGCCTGAAGAATCCCATGGACAGAGGAGCCTGGTGGGCTATAGTCTATGGGGTTGCAATGAGTCGGACACAACTGAGGCAACTTAGCATGCACACACGCTTGGAGCTACCCCACAAACCTAAAACTGGGTGCAGAGGGACTTGGCAGGTGTCCCCGCCTCCAGCATCACTTCAGGGAGGGCACTGCAGGGAGTCTGCTCCAGGCCCCTCCAGGTCTTCTTGAAAACCAGGCAGGTTTTGCCAGTGAAGAACGAGTGAGCAGGACCCAGCACTGCCCGGCCTTTCCACAGCCTGCTGTCTTCCGGGCCGCTGCCAGGGGAGGTGTCTTTCATTTGTATTTAATAAAGTCCAGCAATGCCGCAGTGTGTGAATCACAGTGTAACGCACAAGAATGGATACCAGATAAATGTATATGGATGTGTGTGTCTATCTATATATACACGTGTGCACAGGTTTATTGGGATTTTCAGGCCCACTACTGTTATTAATCTGATTCAAAGCCTGCAGCCTGGTTTAATATATTAAGTGAAATGGCAAGTCTTTATCCGTCTTTGCCTCCTCCTGCTCCCTACCTTCTGTCTGCTCTCCAGGACAACACCATGCATATGCCATATTAGATTCCATTTTGGTCCTGTTCTGATAAGCAGGAGATTAAATAATGAATGAGATTCCCATTAGCTGGATTTTTTTTGGGGCATATTTCAGGCAACCTTTTCCCTTTTTAATCAAATCGGCTCCGTACCGCAGAATATTTTTACATTGATTTGAAAGAAAAGGATTTTTAAAAAGACCCAGTTACGCTGACATCGCCATGCATAGGAAACTTGGCTGGCAGCGTCATGGGCAAGGGGAAGGGGCTGGAGTGAGGCTGGAGGGCAGCAAGTGGGGTCTGGAAAAGCCCCTGCTCCATCCACCTTCCCTCTTTGCCAACTCACTCCTTTCCTCTTCTTTTCCAGATCCTTCTGCTCTTAGACTGAGGAGCTGGCGCGGGGGATGGGGGGGGGCGGAGGCGGGGAGGTGCGGTGCGGGGAACACGTGGCTCCTTTGTTTTTGTTAGAAAGCAGGACTGTTCATTGGAATGTTATCCCAGGCATGGTAAGAACTATGTGTAAGGTGCCCATCCTTCTGGAAGCTTCCTTCATTTATCTGGGGCCATTGCCTTCCTCTTAAGAAGACCCTTTCAGAGGCTGCACAAGGGATCCAGAGCCCCAGTTCCCCCACCCCACCCCTGGGTGCTTCTCATCCGCACTGACTAAACATGTGTCCTTCATGGAAAAACCAAGGCTTTTTTTTTTGCCTCTAGAGGTGTATAGCAGAGGAGAAGACCTGGCAGATCTGAAGACCTCACCACATGTCACTGTTTGGTTCTTCCTGTTTTCCAGACATGCAGGCAGAGTTTGGAAGACCCAGGTTCCAGGCTCCTTTCTCTGGGGCCCGGCTGGGAATGCCTGGACTCCCGTTTGTTGAGTCCCAACCACATGGGAGGGGGTGTGATAGGTGATGTAGGGTTGGGCTTCTCCCCAGACTTCAGGCAGGGGTAATCAGTATCCACTGAAGGGATGAAGGAGACCGGGGCTCAGCATACCCAGTCACTCGCCCACAGGCCGCAGCTGCTAATAAGCACGGGGGTCTGGATTCAAGCCTGGGTGCTCTCTCCCCCGACCCGGGATGGCTGGTGGGGTCCCGTGGTCTTCCTGACGCACAGTGTCCATTGCTTCTGGCTCTGAGGCGTGTAGGGTTGTCTCTGCCCCTTCCCCGTGCTCCCTGTCCCCAGAGCTGGTCTCTTGGCTGTGTGTTCAGTCGCTTCAGTCAGGTGCAACTCTTTGCAACCCCATGGAATGTAGCCTGCTAGGCCCCTCTGTTGGTGGGATTCTCCAGGCAAGAATACTAGAGTGGGTTGCTATGCCCTCCTCTGGCCTCTTGGCTATAGGGGACAAACAGAGGGGGTGAGGTGAGAGGGTGGCAGCTGCAGTAGCTATAACCCAGTCCCACATGGGCCCCTCCAGACAGCAGATGGGCGTGGTCTGAGGACTCGCCATGGGCCCGCTGCACCCTGGTCTGAGGACTCGCCATGGGCCCGCTGCACCCTGGTCTGAGGACTCGCCGTGGGGACACCCTGGTCAGGACACATGGGTTGACTGTCAGTGGAGGCTCGGGAGGGGGCCTGGCTGACTCCTCGGAAGTCCAAGGTCATGAGGAGGAATCCGGCACCTGACCTGCACACCTATATCCTGAAGAACATGACTCTCCCCAGGGATTTTCCACACAAGCACTTTCCCACTTTCAGACATGACTGGACCGAACTCACAAAGCAGTTTCTGCTCCTCCGTTCTCTGAAAACCTGGGGCTGATGGCTGATAAGAGGCAGGCGGTGGGATATGCTGGATCCCACTGAGGGGCTAACTGGGGCCGGCCGACGGGCAACGCAGAGAGTTGGGAGGAATCGCGGGGGCTTTGTGGGCCCCCACGTGGATGCTTCCAGGCTGGGGCAGCTGATCCCTGCGCGGGAAGCCAACTGTGTGCCGTGGGACATCCCTGCTCTATGCAAGCTCTGCTCACTCCTCACTCCTACACCCCGGCCCACGATCAGGGCCAGGCAGACCCCACCTTAACCAGCCATTGAGGTTCAGAAAGCCTAGGGTGGGGGCTACATCCGGAAGGGGCTGGATGGCAGGGGGCAGGGGGTGTGGGGACAGGGCCTGGGCAGCGATGCCCTCCCAGCCTCCCTTCGGATTCCCAACAGTGGGGCTGTTCATGACCGGTGACAGGCAGGAGGGACGGAGAGTGAGGGTCTGCTGGGGACAACAGACATAAGAGACACTGGCCGACACCTGAGACCCACCGCGGGGACAAAGCTTCAGTTTACAGACTGAATCCTTGTGCTACCCTGTCCAGACCACCAGCCCTCCCTGGCTCCCCCTGGGCATCTGAGACACACTGCTTCACGACCCTTCATCTGCGGGGCATCAGGGCCAGTGCACCCTGGCAGAGTATGCTGCTCAGCCTGGGCCTGCGAGCCGTGGTGGTTGGCTGTTAGTCCTGGAGACGAGAAAGGCTGTGGGAGGCAGAGGCGGCCTCAGGGACATTTTCAGGTGTTGACTGGCCAGGGGCTGCCCCTCCCTGTGAAGATGTGCGTGAGGTCCTTGGGAGAGTGTGATGAGTAAAGGACAGAAGGAGGAGATAAGAGAAGGGAGCTGTGGACAGCCCCCCTGCCCCCACGTCCCTGGCAGCTCGGGCTTACACAATCCCTGGTCCGTGTTCCAGGTCCAATTAATCTCCGCTCTCCCCTGTCTCCTTCCTTCTCCTGCTTCTGAAGACGAGGGAAGGAGAGTGTGCCCTTTTGGCTGATGCCTCTGCTGAATTATTGGAGAGATGAGACTTTAAATGGATGTTTAAAGGGCCAGAGGCCTGGGCCTCTGTGCCAGGGCACCCGAAGGTCTGGGCCTGCAGGTGTTGGGGGGTAAGCCCTACCCTCTGCTCACCCCCTCGCTGTGCTGCCAGGACCTCAGACTGATGACCGGAGGATGGGGCCTGACACCTCTGGTGTGCTTGGGGGACACATGTGGGCACCCTGCACGGGTGTGTGCTGGTGGACAGTCTCAGCACACATCCGTACACAGTTTGGACACACAGTTCTGTGGACACGTTGGGGAGACGTGGATGTGGCACGTGAAGGCTCTGTGTGTGCCTGGCAATGGTCTTTTGTGCACATGTGTGTAGGTGTGACTGTGTGAATCAAGGAGTACGTGAGTGAATGTTCACATCCCCGTATGTGAGCCGAGTGAGGAGGGTCTGGCAGGGGTTGTCCTCGTGGCCTGGCAGAGCTGAACGGCGGGAGTGCCCTCTTCCTGAACTTCTGGTTCTATGACATCCAGAGATTTCAAGAGGGGCTGTGCTCCCAGAGACAGAAACCAAATTGTCCACATTTGAAGGAAAGAGTTTTGGGATTTCTTCTGAGTGCAGGTAATCTAGAAGATACGAAAGACTGTCCCCAAATGTGAGAGCTGTGTGTGTCTGTGTGCACGTGAGACTGTGAATTTGGTACAAGCTGATCCCATGACAGCCAGTGGTTCCTGGTTGTGTCTGTGTGTGTGTGTGTGTGTGTTTGTGTGCGTGTGTAGGAGGAGACAGGAGGGTCAGTTTTGCTCAAACCATCTCCAGGACACAAGGCTGTGGGGTAACTTGTCTGTGAAAGTGGAAGTGTAAGTCTTTCAGTCATGTCCAACTCTTTGCGACCCCATGGACTACACAGTTCATGGAACTCTCCAGGCCAGAATACTTTTCCTTCTCCAGGGGATTTTCCCAACTCAGAGACTGAACCCAGGTTTCCTGCATTGCAGGTGGATTCTTTACCAGCTGACCCACCAGGGAAGCCTGACTTGTCTGTAGGGGTCACTTCTGCTCTCTACTTTTCACACTAACCCCTCTGGTGGGTGACTGACACTTAGGAGAGTGAGATATGTGAAGTCCTATGGTGTCTACCAGGTCCAGCAGATTGAAAGTCTCTGAAATCCAGAACAGCCAGCCCTGAGGCAGAGCTCTGCCCCAGTCTTATCCAGAAAGTGAAAGTGTTAGTTGCTCACTTGTGTCTGACTCTTTGTGTAGTCTGCCAGGCTCCTCTGTCCACGGGATTCTCCAGGCAAGAATACTCAAGTGGGATCCCTTCTCCAGGGGATCATCCTGACTCAGGGATCAAACCCGGGTCCTCCTGCATTGCAGGCAAATTCTACGCCATCTGAGCAACTAGGGAGTATTCAGAGGGGCAGCCAGATTTGGGGCTAGGATGGATGAGGGACTGACAAACCTCCCCACGCGCCTAGGTCACTGCCCTCGGGGGTGGGTTCAGCTGTTGACTGGCCCTTGCTCCCAGCCAGGAGCTCTGCTCACGTCACCTCTCCCAGCCACTGTTTCTCCATGTTCCAGTGGCCCGGTGCAATGAGGGTGCCTCCTCGTCATCTACCTCCTTCAAGGAGCAAGTCCTGGCCACTCAGCACCCCTTTCTTTGCTGTGTGTTGATTTTTTCCCACTCACTCACTCCTGTGCTCATGATGGTGTTCAGTGGTGTCCTACTCCTTGCAGCCCCATAGACTATATGTAGCTTGCTGGGCTACTCTGTCCCTGGGATTTCCCAGGCAAGAACACTGGAGCAAGTAGCCATTTCCTCCTCCAGGGGATCTTTCCGACCCAGGGATTGAAGCTGAGTCTCCTGCATTGGCAGGCAGATTCTTTACCTTTGAGCCACTTAGGAAGCCACTCAGCCCTGTAACTACCATACCCTGATCAACCATACACATGGCTGCCAGCCAGGTACTGGGGAATGAGAAAGGGTGAACTTCAATTCAATCTCACACATGTTCACCAAGCATTCATTGTGCACCTACTCGGGATTAGGTGCTGAGAGTCCATTGTTGGACAAGACAGATAGGGTACTTCCTTTCACAGAATTTATAACCTAGTGCAGATCGCTAATGGTGTGGTTACAAACCGGAATGTCTGGTGCCATTTCTAATATGGGAGTGGGGAGATGGTTGGAACACACAGAAGGTCTCCAGGCTGGAGGTCCCTGAGACACACACCTAATCCCAGTCAGAGTGGAAGCTTCCCAGGTGGTGGCAAGGACAGCATTTTTCTTCTTGCCAACACTTCCACAGTCCGTATCCCAGATCTGTCTGGGTTTTTATAGACTATGAAAGGATGGATGGATCCCTAAATGGATGGATGGACGCATGGATGGAAAGATAGATGGGTGGATGGGTGGGTGGATGTTGCTTATATCTCATTCCGATCTCTCAGCTCTGGAAGCATGGACTGCTCAACCAGGTCAGGACTCAGTGTCGAGTGCCAGCAGCGACACTCACTGCCCGCCCCCGGCTCTTCCCAGGGGGTGGGGGCTGGGCAAAGGCGCCTCCCCTCCCAGCCCAGGCTGTGCACACACATTATTGGCTTGCTCCTCAATCATGCCTTTTCCAGCTAGCCGCTCCTGTCACAGCACATCTTGTTAGCCCTGGAGGCTCAATGAAATGGAAATTCATGTTTAAATTTAAAAACAACATATTGACCCTGGGAGCCAGCGATGTCTACATTTTTAATAACTTACTCAGAACGAAGGCTTGGATGAGCACATGTGCTTCTTCGTGTGTGTGTCCCACATGTGTGGACTTGTGTGTTGCCTGGGGTGCATCTCTGCATTTGTGTATGTGGGTGTCGGTAGAGTTTTCACTTGTGTCAGTGAGCGTCTGTGTGTGTCAGCATCTGCTCTGAAGTGCTGTGTTGTCTCATCGTGTGCTTACAGCTGTGTGAGGCTGTTGTGGGGTGTGTTGGAAAGGTTTGATTTGACTGGGACGTGTTCAGGGAGCTCAGAGAGCACTTTGCCCCTTCCATCTCTTGGCAGAATCAGCATCCACCCCTTGGGACAAGTGCTTCCTTCCCACTCAAGCCCTGCAACCTTCCAGAGCCCCATTCCTCAGGAGGCCCAGGATCTGGCCCAGTACCACCAGCTGTGTGGTTGAGCTAAGTGCCTGCATGCTCTGTACACCCTACAAAGGAGACCCTAGGTCACCTTCGTAGGGTAGGGGGCCACAGTAAGACCCTAGTCACCTTTGTAGGGTAGGGGGCCACAGTAAGACCTCAGAAAGGCCTATCCTAGGGTCTGTCAGCTGTCACATTATGATTCCTACTCTCCAGTCTAGTCTGATCACTGTTATCCTGTTCCAAGCACACTCAGTGTTGGGTCATTGACACTTTTTCTGATTTCCAACCTGATAGAGCAGAGGTAAACCCCAACCCTACCTGTATGGCAGGGGCTCAGCAAACACTGGCTCATTGACTGAAATAGTGTGTTGTCAGTTTCAAGTGTCTTATTCCTTCATCTATCCATCCATCCATCTACCTACCATGGGTTCATTTACATTTCTTTCCTTCTTACTATATTCAAAGGCGTAGTCAAGCATCTTATTCCTTCATCCATCCATCCATCCATCCATCTACCATGGGTTCATTTTACATTTCTTTCCTTCTTACTATACTCAAAGGCAGCTTCGCCTCTTGAGATGTTTTCAGCCTACTAATGACGATGGTGTGTAGGGAAGAGCTGGATAAGAAAGAGTCAGGGTGCTTTGGGAAGGACTTGGAGGACGATAGCATGTGCAAAGAGAGATTTCATGAGGGAGGTGGTGGGAGTGGAACTGAGCCCAAGCGACTAGACTGGTCAGATGGGGAAGGAAGGAAAAAAGAAGGGGCCCTCTCTGGTTGGGTGCATGGAAGCATGTTTGGGTAAGAGCATGGACAAGTAGGGGGCAGCAGTGGAGAAAATTCAGCCCAACTACCTATCCGTGACCTATAGCACTTTCTTTCCCATCACCTTGCAGTTCTCTCATTAACCTTAGTTCAAAAGCAGAGAGGCACTATCGTCTGTCTTTCAGAGATGGGAAACTTGGCCCAGGATGGTTGAGCATCTAGCCCAAAGTCACACAGCAAGTGTGTGACAAAGTGGGGACCACAACCCAAGTCTCTGGAACTGATGACCTGGAGTCTCCTTCTCAATGGTGAGATAAAGAACCCATCCAGGAAGTTTTTAAAGTCTTATTTTTTAACTTTAAGAGAAGTGGGAAAGGGTCTGTGAGCACTTTGTTTCTATTACCTATTGAAATTTGACATAATGCCTTGGCAGCTCCCCCTTAATATTCTGCTGTATATGGAGCCTGACGATTTCCACCATCGAATGTGACAGGTTGGGAAGATTAAAAAGAGGAGCTAAACTAGCAGCAGTTGGAGATGAGGAAAAGTAGCACAT
Source organism: Odocoileus virginianus (assembly GCF_023699985.2). Classification (NCBI taxonomy): domain Eukaryota; kingdom Metazoa; phylum Chordata; class Mammalia; order Artiodactyla; family Cervidae; genus Odocoileus; species Odocoileus virginianus. The sequence goes on from NC_069695.1 coordinate 37,671,510, forward strand.
TTATGAATAATTTCAGCTGAATCCTCACAACACGACACTCCCTGGACAGAACACATTCATTATCTTATTCACCACGACTACTGCAATATTAGTGATTTGTTACCAAATCAATTATTAATTCATACAGGAGAATGAGGCTCTGTCACTTAACTCTTCTCTGAATGTTGGGCCCAGGGTGGGATAGGGAGGGGGGGAACAGACAGATTTAACCTTCATTCCTTGGTTTGGACTCTTCTAGAATGTGGAAGGACAGCTAAGGGTGGTGGCAAGTGAGAAGTCTGATTAGAGTGAGCATCTCACACCCCTCAGAGCTGTGTTCCTAAACAACAGACATCCAATACAACAGAGCAGTGCAGAGCCTAGAGGTCGGTCGGGGCCAGCTGAGGACATCCATCCATCCATCCATCCATCCATCCACCCATCCACCCACTCATCCACTCCATCCATCCAATTATCCATCCATCCATCCATCCACTCATCTGTCCATCCATCCATCCATCCATCCATCCACCCACCTATCCACCCATCCATCCACCCACCCACCCATCTACCCATCCATCCATCCACCCATCCACCCACCCACCTACCCATCTCTCCAATTTATTGCCTGCCATCTGAAGTATCTGACTCAAATATTTGGCTCTGTAATCCTCCCTCCTCTGACAACCCATGCACACCCTTCCAATCGTCAGAGCCCAACTCAAGTGATCAACTTCCAGGACAACCCCCTACCCTTGATTTTCCAACTCTCCAGCTCCTATTCCAAGAATTCTCCAGCCCTTCACTCAACGTGTATCCACACTTGACTGAACACAGCTTTCACTTGAATTGTCTTGACTCCTTAGCTCAAAATTCCTCAAAGCATCTTGGGACCTGCTTTATACCACCTGGTCTGTTCTTTAAGAAGGCAGATCCCAGAGCCCCACCCCAGACACACTGAATCAGACCTCAGGGGCTGGGGCCTGGGAGTCAGCCCTTTAAAAGAGGACCCAGGGGATCCTTGGGCATGCTTCTGGGCCAGCCTGAGACCCCCCTCTGTCTTCTCAGGCACCACGCCCAGCACTGGGCCTTCAGGCAGCCGAGGGGCTATAGACTTCTGCTCATCCAGGGCTTGTTAACAGGTTGTGGTTCTTCCTTGCTCTGCACGTTCCCTGTTGCTATAACACATGTGCTCGGTGTTGAGGAGGCAGAAGCGCACCGTTCTGGATCAGGGAGGCTCAGAAGCAAGGCAGGTGGAAATGCTAAAGGCGGCAGTGTCTCCCTGGGGAAGAGAGAGGGGCGGAGGGAGGGAGGGGAAGAGGGGATGACGTAAAGAGGATAAAAAGGAGGGTGAGAAGGAATGGGAAGAGAGGAGGGGGGAGGAAAGGAGAAAGTACAGAAGAAGAAAGAATAAAGAAAAACATGAAAGGGGGAAAGAAGGAACGGCAGGAAACAAGGAAGGATGGAAGGAAAGAAAGGAAATAAAGAAGCCACCCCCATTGGGTGAGGCTGCCCATAATCCTTGGTGAACCAGCTCAGTTGTAGTTTTCTGGACAGAGAAACTGGGCTTCAAGGGGAGGAAGGGCTAGGCTAGGCGCCGAGTCTGGGAGTGGACAAGCTTATCGGCAGGGGTGGCTCTGGCTGAGTGGAGTTGGGGAGCCACCCCCCAGCCACTCCCTAGCCCAAGGATAGCCCCCGCTTTCTCCTTCTCCTCCCTGTTTCTCTAACTTGACCTGTGGAAGTAGTAGAAGTGAGTCACTCAGTCATGTCTGACTCTTTGTGACCCCAGGACCTATAGAGTCCATGGAAATTTCCAGGCCAGAATACTGGAGTGGGTAGCCTTTCCCTTCTCCAGGGGATCTTCCCAACCCAGGGATCGAACCCAGGTCTCCCGCATTGCAGGTGGATTCTTTACCAGTGGAGCCACAAGGGAAGGAGTCTCCTTTTCCTGGGTTTAGGGTCCCTTCCCATATCTTCCCAGGGCCCTGCTGGCAAAAGACAGCAAGCCCAGTGGACACCTGCTGCTGGCCAGGGGGTTAGCAGCGGCCTAGGAGGGTGCTTCTTCCCTGACCAGTGGCTGGAACCCTCTCCCAGGAGAATGCCCTGCCCCAGAGCCCACCAGGAAACCAGGAGAGAGATAAAGCTAGAAGGACAGAGTTACAGGTGCCAGGGTTACAGGGATCCCAGAGCCCAGTCCAATCCTAATCTCAGCCCCTTTCAGACCTGTCAGACCCTCTGGGCATCCCAGTCTCTCTGCAAAGACCACTTAGAGCCCAGACCTAGCTAAGAAAGGTCACCTGCTCATAATGAATTGTGTGGGTGATAAGTTATCTGAAGGATGGTCTGTAGGATGTTTTGGGGCCGACTGAGTCCCAAGTTTCTAAATCCTTGCTCTTAACCCCTCAGTTCAATGGCTGGCACCTGTCCACACTCTCGGTGTATGTGATTTCCTGGAAGTGCCACCCATTAGAGCTATCATGGAAACTTATCTCTCCTTCAAGGCAAAGTGGTTTGAGCAAGGACCCCAGCCAAGTCCCCGCCTGGCCTCTCCTGTGCCCCCTCCGCAGGGCAGGGAAGCAGCAGTCAGTATGTGGTTGTGGATGCCAACAGCCCCAGTGCCCCGCTCCACTGGTGCTAATTACCACTGGAGAAATAGACAAGGGGGCTTCCCTGGCGGCTCAGTGGTAATGAATCTGCCTGCCGATGTAGGAGACTCAGGTTCAATGCTTGGGTCGGGAAGATCCCCTGGAGAAGGGAACTGGCAACCCACTCCAATTTTCTTGCCTGGGAAATGCCATGAACAGAGGAGCCTGGCGGGCTGCACCAGGGAGCCGCAAAAGAGTCAAATGTGACTTAATGACTAAACAGCAGCAGCAGCAACAACAACAACAACAACAAATAAACCAGGGGGGAACATCTTTGAAAAATCCAATTATTGCGTTGGTCAAGTATGGGTGGGTCCGATTTATTCAGAGTCCTAAACCCTGAGCACTCAGGCTGTCCTGGGGGTCACTCCTGTAGGCTCTGCTCCCTCTTCTCAGGACCACCCTCTCCTCTGAGCCTCTGAACATTGTCCCAGCTTTCTTAGACTTGGGTTCTGCTTGTTCCCTAACCCCTTGGAGTCATAGGATTTTCAGAGTAAAGAAACCTTTAGAGATCGCCTAACCCTAGGCCCAAGGAGCCGTGAAGAAGGAACCGGAGTGTTTGGGTTCGGCTCCATTCCCCCCACTGTGTTGGCCAAGTCGAGCTCCTCACCTCACTGACCTTTTCCCCATTTTCAAAATTTAACATGGGATAAAAACCTATCCCGGCCTGCCTCACAGGGTCACTGTGAGGATAATCAAAAAAATGCTGCAAACCATCTCCCAAGCAGGAGGAAGGCCACTGAACAGTCTTTTTAGAGGAGAAACTCATGCCCAGAGAGATTCAGTAACCTCCAAAGACGCATAGCTTTCTCAAGTCGTCGGCTGGGCGCCCACTGTCAAGGAGCATGTGGGTCAGACCCTGAGAGCCAGACTGACTTCCGGGCCAAGGTTAGCTGCACTTGACAATCCTCTGGAAGTCTCGGCTGACTTGCACGCTAAGCCGGTGTCTGGCATGGAGCTGGTGCACAGAGTGGGGTGGGGTGGGGGCGTGGATGGAAGGGACCTGCTGGATCCTTGTGACGATCCTTGTGATGACGAGGCCGCAGCTCAGGGTCCAGCCATTGAGTGCCTGGGCTGCCGGTCCCCTCTGTCCTCAAGTGCAGGCAGTGCCCTGTTCCTCTTTCTTTGCTCAACGCCTAGTGTAGGGCCTCACACCCACGAGGAGCTCAATCAATGTGATGGAACATATAGGCTAATTGCTAATCAATATTGGTTTTACTTTTCTATGTTTGATTACACGGGTTTAACAAATGAATCGCATGTTTAAGTGATGAAACTGCATTTCTTTAAAATGATTTGAGAAGTATCTTTGTGTTTGCAACTCAAGAAAGATGTACTGGGGAGGGGCTTCATCTCTCTGGAATGTTCCACTCGGGGGACCGCAGGCCCTCTGGGAATCAGGACAAGAGGCTGGGGAAAATGGGCTAGGGCTGCGGTCTGTGACCCCAGGAAAACCTCCTACCAGGGGCCTGGCCTCGGGGCTGCTAGGGGGGGCTAGAGTGGAGGCCAAGCCTGAGGATTTGCAGCACTCCTGGATGCGTGGAAGCCCCTGTCCCACCCTTTCCAAAGGGAGCGGTCAGACAGAGAGAGAGCTTGGAGCTCCTACGGGGGAGAGGCCGGAGGAGCTGCCTTGAGTTGTGCTCAGGGCGGGGAGGGGAGGGAGGTGGCCTTTGTTGCCTGGACCGCTGGTCAGGAAGTCAGCTGGGCACCCTCTGCCTGGCAGAGTGGAGACCAGAAAGCCCTCAGGAAAACCCTCAGGTTCCAACAGCATAAGATCCAGGGGATGATAGGGTCCAGTCGACACTGGGAGGGTCCCTGCAGGATTAAGGGCAAAGAGACACCCCATCCGCAGGATTCCTGGCCCGTCTGTTCTCACGGTCCCCGGGGCAGGGCCAGTTCACAGAAGGATCGGGGGAGGGACTGCGCCCTGCGGTGGCACAGGGGCAGTGTTAGTCCTCTGCAAAGGACTCACAAAGTGGCCACTCCCAGCTTCTGGCGGCTGCTGTCTTGAGCTCACAGGAGCCAGCGTCTCCCCTAGTCCAGCAGCACGTTGATCCACCAGCTCTTGGCACCCAGCTGGCGGGCTTGGGGGCGGGGAGTGGGCAGAAGACTTTTTAAGTCCTGATCTTGCCCGAAGGAGGCCGGCTGTGCAGCGAGGGGGCACAAGGCCTCCAAACAATGGGAGCAGCTGCAGGGGCTGCTCTCGTCTGGTGCCCGATGTCCTGCAGCCGCTGGGAGAGGCCGTGTGGCCTCAGGGTGCCGGCTCAGACCCTGGAGCCAACCCAGTAGGGGTGGAATTCTGACCCCACCCTGCACCAGCCACGTGACTCCAGGCAGCACTTCGTTTCTAGGCGCCTCTGTTTCCTTATCTGGTATAAGGGATAATGGATTTGCCCGGTGGCACTAGTGGTAAAGAACCCGCTTGACAATGCAGGAGACCTAAGAGATGCAGGTTCGATCCCTGGGTCAGAAAGATCCCCTGGAGGGGGAAATGGCAACCCACTCCAGTATTCTTGCCTGGAGAATCCCATGGACAGAGCAGATTGGAAGGCCTCAGCCCAGAGGGTTGCACAGAGTCAGTCACGACTGAAGCGACTTAACACACACACACATGCACATAAGGGATAACAGCACTTAGCTCAGAGGGCTGCGAGGAGGAGGAGTGAATGGAGCAGCTGAGAATGTGATGCTGCCTGTGGACGGGATCCTCGGGGAAGGCTGTGTGTAGGAGGTGGGACTTGCACCCTTGGCCAGAGGGGGGCGTGCAAGGAACTGCCTGGGCTCAGTGAGGAGGTGGAATGGGCTGGGAGTCCTGTGGGGGGCGCTGTGTCCCCCTGCTCCCGCCAGGATGCTCTGCTCAGCCAGGCAGGGGTCCAGGTGGTGTACGCGCCCTCAGGATGGCCCAGGTCCTGGCAGAGAACAGGGTCCCCCGCTGGTGCCCTGAGCCTGGGAGGCTGGACCTGCCCAGAGGTATATGAGTGCTTCAGACAACAGGCAGATCAGCGGCTTCTTGAACATAAGAAGGGAACTCTCCGAGCACAAACTGCAGACCTGAAACACCCTACACTAGGAGGAGGTGTGTCCACAGTGACCCCAGCTCCCCACCTGTCTCCTGGTCTCCATGGAGCCTCGAGTGTCTGGAAGCCTGTGAGGGACTGCAGGGACTAGCCTTCCCCAAGAAGAGCCTTGTGCCATGTTTTACAGCTCTGTTCTGGTCCAGCTCAAGTCTGGGGTCTTCCCAGTTTCCTTGGCCGATGTCCCTGCCTCCCCCAACTCACTCGCTCCTTGTTTTCTTTTCCACCATTTGATCCAAGTGTAGGATCCGCTGGATTTTTGGTCCTGACCTTCCCGACTCTAACCCCGCTCTCTTGGCTGTGTGCCAGCCCACATTCTGCCTCCCAGCTCGTGGTGGGGGGCGGGATCTCCTTGTACCCCCAGTTTGCAGAGGTAGAAACAAAAGCTCTGAGAAAGCAGCACAGGCAGCGCTGTGACCAGAACACGGCTCGCCGGCTCCCCGGACAAAGCTCATCCTTCTCTACCTCCCTGGACTCTAGCTGACCTGGCTGCAGACTGCAGCGGGGTCTCTGCCACCTTCTGAAATGCAGGGGGCCTCTTCGCTGCTACCCCGGGTTAAAGCTTTTCTTTAACCACATCAGTGCACACGTATCTCCGCTTGCAGAGGAGGAGGCAGCCTTGGGAGTCCTCCGGCTCTGATCGACGGCCACCCCTGCTCTTGATTGTGTCATGTGTGTGAGTCATGTCTCCCCAGCCAGACAGTGACCTGGCCGCCTGCCGCGGCAGCCACGTGCTCCTTCCTCCAGAGCCCCGTGGCCCGAGCGCACAGTGGGGACTCAGCGGGAGCCATGAGTGATAAATGGATCGGAGACTCAGGCGTGAGGGTGATTGAGGTCAACCTTTGCTCTCTGTGTAGACAGTGCGCTCCTAGAGCAAATTAACAGGCCGGCAAACCCAGGACAGTCACGTGCAGCCTCTGGAATGTGAACTGTAAACATCTGATGTGAATTCAAGCCTCCCTGGGTCCGTGTGGATGAGTGTGGCCTGGTTCTCTCCATGGAAAGCAATCCTCACACCTCCCCCACACCCCCCGGTCACCCACGTCAGTGTCTTTTCAGAACCTAGCAGTGTGAGCAAACACGGAGGAGATATTCCTGGATCCTTGCCCTTAAGAGCTTTCATTTCCAAAAGCTAGTCCTTTGTGTCTAATTCAAAGCCCTCTTGCTGTAAGAGATGCCACTATGCCGGGGACGACAAATTACTATGCCCATTAGATAGGTGGGGAGACTGAGTCTGGGGGCAGGGGATTGCCTCAAGATCACAGAAGGGGCTGGTGCCTGAGTGGGGGCCAGACTCTTTAGCACCCCTCCCTCCATCTGCAAGTGCAGGGCGGTGCAGCTGGCAGGCTGTCTCACCCTGGGCTGGCCAGGCAGTGGTGACCCCTGTGGCCCATTAAGAAAAGAGTTGTTTTTTCCCTGCTGCCAGCCAGACCGTCCGTGAAACAAACAGGATATTTACCAGGGAGAAAGGAGGAGCCAGCTGGCTCCCAGTGGCCCCTACCCTTGCACTCCTTGTAGCTTTGACTCCAGAGCCCTGCCTTTATGAAGGGCACCATTCAAAAGGCAAAGCAGCTCCTGCAAGTGTCAGGAATAGGTGGGGAAGCTGGGAGTGGAGACGAGCCTGGGGGAGGGAGCAGCTGAAGCCAAAGAACTTGAGACTGAATGTGTGTTATTGCGCGTGGGAGCATGTGAGTGAATGTGTGTGAGTGTGGATGTGTGTGTTCCCGCACGTGGGGAGGGGTGGGGAGGGAGAGTCTTGTGACCAGGGGATGCTGCCTTTTACAGCTGCCCTGGTGATGTTCATGGCCACAGAGAAGCCTGTATCCTGCCATGTTTTGTCAAGGAGACTGATCAGAGCTACCCCAAGCTACTCCCTTGCTTTACTTCTCCAGCAGAAACGACCCACATGTGCTCCTGCCCCTCCTAGCTTCTGCAGTGAGCACAGCCACCCCACAAACCTCTTCTGGGCTTTTCATAGGACGTGCAGTACCCTACCCTGTATCTTCTTTTTCCAAGCCATGTTCTCTGATACTCGACAGGGCTGGGAAGGATCCAGGAGCAGCTGGTGCTCCCAGTGTGCCGGTCGTTCAGGTGGAATGGACACCCCCCCGCTGCTCATCAGCCAAGACAAGCCCATGCAGTGCCCCAGGGCAGTGCTGAGAGTTCTAGAAGGTGGGCTGGGGGCAAAGGATGCTGACATGGTTGGGTCCTGACCTTGGCTCATCCAGGTCTGATTGGGCTGTGCAGGTTTTCCTGGTGAAATAAATGGCACCAAGGATTTGACTAGAATTTCTCAGGTCTTGTAGCGTGCTGACTCTAGGGAGGACTGGCTCTCACAGGGGAGGGAGTCCCCTGTGGGACCAACCTGGGTTGGGAAGGCTTCCTGGAGGAGGTGGGGTTGGAGGTGGGGCTGGAGATGAGTCTTCAGTGGGGTTCAGAGATCTTGTGGGCAGAAGTGGGGCCTGAATTCAGCGCCCTTGAATTCATCATTGGCGGAGCACAGGATGCCTGCCTTCCTATTCTCTCCCTGTTACTGGCACATGTCTCCTCTGGTCACTGGCCTGTTGTCCTCTTCCAGGCCCCGAGCTGGGAGATGGGGTGAAACTACTGTGGTGAGAAATCAGACTAGTGGAGGTACCCGTAGTCCTGGCAACAGATGTGGCCTTGGTCTCCTGAAGCTACCCCCAGGCCCTCTGAAAAAGCAGGGAAGCCTGCCTGCCTCCTTTCTCCTTGTCACCACTCAAACCCTTCAGGGGAATGGCTTTGGGAGGCTTTCAGGAGACTGGCCGTGGCTGAGACTGTCACGGATCTTTCGTTGGGGTTCATCATGCTTCCCGGTCCACCTCTTGGTCAGATGCCAGGCTGCTCATATACCAGGCCACCTTCTCCTTTTCTCTGAGTGTTCCCCTCCACCACTCTCCTAAATTTCTTCCTCTGAGAAGCCCTCCAGGATGCATGGTGCCTGGCCTACTGAGACAACTCCCCGTTCCATGAACTTGGGATGGTCCAGCCCTCTTCTCTGAGGTTGTGGCTCCCGCAAAGCTCTAATTTGCTGGTACTCTCTGCTCAGGAATGATATGTTCTTGGCTTTATCCCGAGAAGGCCTAAACGGTAAAGTGACAAGATCTAAGACACAGCCCAGCTGTGCACAACATATGCTGTGCCAAGGAGCAGTAGGTTATTATGGGAGGCTCTGGGGATTAGTGACATCTAGAAGGAATGGAGGTGACTGTTCTGCCCAGGAGGAAGAGGTGCAGGGGGACTCAGAACAGGCACTAGGCTTGTCAGCATCAGAGGGAAATGAAGAAGGAAATGTGCCTCCCTGTTTCTCACCCTGGATGGTCCTGGCCTGGCTCTAGAACCTGGCACCTCTTGCCTGGAGCACTTTGAGCTTCATGAGTGTGTGCAAGCAACATTGTATGCTTGTGGGCTGAGTTGCTTCAGTCGTGTCTGATACTTTGTGACCCTATGGACGGTAGCCCGCCAGGCTCCTCTGTCCATTGGGAATCTCTAGGTAAGAATACTGGAATGGATTGCCATGCCCTCCTTCAGAAGATCTTCCCAACCCAGGGATCAAACCCAGGTCTCCTGCATTGCAGGTGGGTTCTTTACCCACTGAGCAACCTGAGAAGCCCAAAATGAAAGTGATGGCTCAGATGGTAAAGAATCCACCTGTGAGGAGGACTACCCTGGGTTGGGAAGATCTCCTGGAGAAGGAAATGACTACCCACTCCAATATTCTTGCCTGGAGAATCCCTTGGCCAGAGGAGCCTCGTGGGCTATAGTCCACGGGATTGCAAAGAGTTGGACATGATTATGTGACTAACACTTTCGGCAAGCAACACTGCCCGGACTATTACTAAGGCTTCGTGCAGTCACCTTGCAGCTGGAGTAAGTCTTCCCAGCTGCTTGCTAGGCATGCCTGTGGTCACCGTGGGGGCAGGTCTCTCGCGGCTGTGGATGAGGGGTCACATCTGCCATCCCCTGCAGTTCCCCCAGCCAGGTGGTTAGGATGGTCTGCCCCGCCCTCACTCCCAAGCCCCCACTGTCTCCTGCCCTTGCCCCTTCACATACCCTCTCCATTCTGGCGGGAAGAGGAGGTCCAGATTCCCCACTCACTCCCAAGGCCTGGGCCCCAGAGACCCCTCTCCTGCTCCGTGACCTTGCTGTCACTGGCCACCTCCCTGGCGTCCTCTATTCTTTCAGACCCACGTGCATCCTCTCTCCCCTCCAAGTCTGGCCCTCATCCCGGGCAGATCCCCTCGCGCCCTCCCCAGGAGCGTCCTCTGACCTCTGACCACTGCGGTACACACGGCCAGCCCTCCATGCCCAGCACTCCTCTGTCTTAAAGTCTGGGCTCCTTTTTGGACACTCAGTCCCGCCCTGTCTTGTCATGGGACCCAGCTGTGAGGTGTGACCGTGGGACTCCGGAAGAGAAAGACAACTTATTCCAGCGATCTGAGCCTCCCATCCTGGCACAGCCAGGGCTGGCACCTGAACATGCTTTGCCCGTGACAGGGAAAAATGGATCATCTGACCATGATGTCACCTGTCCCTCACGGGCTGGTGACTCGGGCAGAATCCCTCAAGTTAAAATGCGGAAGTTGTATACACATCTATTAATATCTCAGCTTTGCAGCAAAGACAAGGCCCTTCCGGGTTCTAACCCTTTTCTTGTGCCTCAGCCAGGATGACTAAAGGGGTCTCAGAACAGCCACCTCAAGAAGATCCCCCCCCACCTTATCTCCCAGTTTGCCACCTGAACCCCCCCAACCTCACCTCCCTGCTTGCCTCCTGAGCCCCCACCTCCAACTTCACCTCCCAGCTTGCCACCCGACTTGACTTAATTGCCCCCCGGCTTTATCGGTACCTAGATTAGAATACCCGAGACCTAGAAAATTCATAATCACGTGATTTTTTTTTTTTTAAAGAAAAAAGGACAGGAGAAAAAAAGTGCATTGCCTTTCCACCGAGTTGTTCATAATTACCTAATTAGAGTGGGCACCATGCACTTGTCCATGGGGAAAGAAATCTCATAGAGATTCAAGAAGGAAAAGTGTGGGTTCCCTGGGAGAGCTCTAGGGGCAGGAACCGGCTCCCCTGGCAAAGGCTAGACCATTTGTATTAGCAACAGCTAAAGTTGCTTGGCCAAAGCAAGCTGGGGCCGCTGTCCTTGCCAGCTGAGGGACGTGGTGGAAGATGGGCACCGCCCGGAGCACAGAACAGGGCTGCCTGCTGAGGGCGCTTTGGTCTGTATGTCGATTCTCTGTTGGGTGCTGGGGTGGGGGTGCCTCCATCCCTCAGAGAGGATGCAGGTGAGGGCACTGTCAGCGGTGGAGGGACGGCAGGCCGCTAGTGGACACAGCCCCTGCCCTCGAGTGAAGGTGGTCCCCGCTCTCTGTGGCTGCCCGCCCCCTCCTCAATACCTCACCTCCCAGCCTGATCTGCCCCCAGACATGGATCCTGGCCCAGGGGAGAGGTAGGCTCCCTGGCCCCCTGCTCCCCCTCCTGAATCCCACCCATGATTCAACCACCATAAGACGCGGTAGTGTGCTGTGACGTGAGCTGTCGGGCGGTAGCCCCGATCACCATTTTCAGTGTCCCCGGAAGAGCGGGCGTGGACAGAGAACTGGGTGGGACATGGACTCCGGGGATGCTGGTCCTCTGCCTGCCACAGGCACTCGAGGTGACTGAGGGGAAGCCAGGCCCCCCTCTGGGCCTCAGTTTCCCCTTCTGTAAAAGGAGAGCGCTGGCCCCAGGCACCTGCCTTTTCAGCTCCCAGCCTTGGTCCTAGGCTTTGGTGGTGGGTTAGGGGCTGGACAGGCCCAGGGTCTGGAGGAAGACAGACTGTCCTGTGACAGAGCCTTAAGAGGGACTCAGGAACACAAAGATCTTCCTGAGCTGATCTGAGGAAGCTGAGGGGGCTGAGCTACAGGAGGGCCCATGGAGGGCCACCTGCCTGCTAAGTCACTTCAGTCGTGTCCGACTCTTTGCGACCCCATGGACTGTAGCCTGCCAGGCTCCTCCGTCCATGGGATTCTCCAGGCAAGAATACTGGAGTGGGTTACCATGCCCTCCTCCAGGGAACCTTCCTGACCCAGGGATCAAAACTGTGTCTCTTACGTCTCATCTTCTGCATTGGTAGGCAGGTTCTTTACCACTAGTACCCCCTGGTAAGCTCCTGAGGAAGCCACGATGGCCCACAAAAACAACAGCAAACCTGCAGAAAATTGAGAGGGACAACTTAGCTTCCCAAGCAGGCTGAGCAAGGCTGGGCTTGATGGCTTCTAGAGCACCACCTTCCTTTTTCCATCTGAAAAGCCACGGAACCCCTCTGCTCAGGGAGGCGAGGAAGGAGGTCGCAGGGTGTGGAGGGCAGGGGGCAGGGCAGCCTGATGGGGGTCCTGTTTCCTTGAGACTCTCATTAGGACACGTGGACAACAACTGGCCAGGCCGAGTTGCGTCACCGCCTGTGCGGTTTGCTGCACATTAAATTCATTATTTTAACAGGTCAATGCCTCTGACAGATATTCATTTGTGGGAGATGAGCACGGCTGCTTCTTTAATCCCCGTGGATTACTTGGCTCTTCTGAAAGGCGATACCAGTAACTTGCAGAGACTTTAATCCCAATCACTCCAGACTGTTTACAAGGAGAAAAAAAAGCAAAACCTGCTCACATGGAGCTGAGCGCCGTCTCCCAGTCCTGCCCCTCAAGGCTCAGCCTTGGCTGGGACACAGAGGGACTGAGAAGGTGGGCCCCGCAGGTGAAGCCCCTGGCCCCAGCAGCCTGGAGCCCACCCTGGTGGGCGTCTGGGGAAGGTCCTTGTTCTGCTGAGGCCTTAGCTGACTGGGGGTCCTAGCTGACTTTCCGAACTCATGCCTGGTTTTCCCTAAAGATCTAGGCAACCCAGGTGGGAAGCAGCACAGGAGGCCCTTCGGAGGAAGGCCGATGTTCAGCTCCCCCACCCCCTCCCCCCGGGGCTGCTCAGGCCGCTGCTCTGTGGGTGCCCAAGGCCATGATGGACCTGCCCGTGTTGCCAGCTGGGCCCCTCTGGGGAGCTGAGTGCCTCGTGCAGTTGCAAAGAGGAGGGGACCGGAGAGCCTCGGTACCGCAGAGTGCTCGGTGAGACAGTGATAGAGGCCGGCCTGCCACCAGAGACCTGCTATGCCACGCTCTGCTTCCTCGTGGTCTCCAGACTCCCCAGACACCCTCTGCCAGGCTTGACTTCTATTGGGGAACATGTCCAGGGTGTGTGTGTGGGGGGGTGTGGGTGTGTGGTATGTGTGGTGTGTGTGTTGAGGTGCGTGTGGGTGTGTGTGGGTGGGGTGTGTGGTGTGGGTGTGGATGTGTCTGTGCGTGGGGTGTGGGTGTGGGTATGTGCGGGGATGTGTGTGTGGGGGGTGTGTGTGTAGGTGTTGGGGGTGTGTGGATGTGTGGGTGTGTGTGTGAGTGTGTGTGTGTGTGGGTATGTGTGTGTGGTGTGTGGTGTGTGTGTTAGGTGTGTGTGGGTGTGAGTGGTGTGTGTGCGGGGTGTGAGTGGTGTGTGTGGATGTGTGTGTGGTGTGTGTGTGTGGGTGTGTGGATGTGTGTGTGGGTATGTGTGTGTGGGTATGTGTGTGTGGTGCGTGTGTGTGGGGTGTGTGGGTGTGTGCGGCGTGTGTGTGTGTGGGGTGTGTGTGAGTGTGTGTGGGTGTGTGTGTGGTGTGTGTATGGGAGGGTATATGTGTGTGTGTGTATGTGGGTGTGTGGATGTGTGTGTGGTGCATGTGTGTGGTGTGTGTGTGAGTGTGTGTGGGTGTGTGTGGTGTGTGTGAGTGTGTGTGAGTGTGTGTGGGTGTGTGTGGTGTGTGTGAGTGTGTGTGGGTGTGTGTGGTGTGTATGGGGGGTATATGTGAGTGTGTTTGTGGGTGTGGTATGTGAGTGTGAGTGTGTGTGTGTATGTGGGTGTGTGGATGTGTGTGTGGGTATGTGTGTGCGGTGCGTGTGTGTGGGGTGTGTGTGAGTGTGTGGGGGTGTGTGTGGTGTGTGTATGGGGGGTATATGTGAGTGTGTGTGTGGATGTGTGTGTGTGGATGTGTGCGTGTGTGTGGGGTGTGTGTGTGGTGTGTGTATGGGGGGGTATATGTGAGTATGTGTGTGTGTGTGTGGTGTGTGGGGGTGTGTGTGTGGTGCGTGTGTGTGTGGTGCGTGTGTGAGTGTGTGTGTGTGTGGTGTGTATGGGGGTATATGTGAGTGTGTGTGGGTGTGGTGTGTGAGTGGTGTGTGGGGGGAGTGGGTGTGTGAGGGGTGTGTGTGTGGTGTGTGGGTGTGTATGTGCTTGTGCATTTCTGTGCACAACTGTTGTGTTCATGACCTCGCCTGTCTGTGAGTGTGTCCAGCCATGTTCTGGGGGCACTGGCTACCTGTCCATTGGATGAGTAATTAATTGGAGGGTGATAAAGCGATTAGCCCCAGAGCTTTCGAAAATAATGAATGAGGGTCCTGTAGATGTCAATATTTGAAAATACTAATTTAAGGCCTATTAGCTGAAACAAATTTTAATTAAACAGGGAATAATCAGGGTGATGAGAGGAAAATACAAGCTTCGGCCAGTGACTGAGTCCTCACGAATGCGGGGAAAGAGAGGGATGGTTTGGGTCCGGAGCTTGGACCTGGCCAGTCCTCACTCGGGCAAGGAACCCAGGATGGGCCGGGGTCGGGTAAAGGGGCTGATGCCACACTTCTGCTCTGGGTTTCAATCTTCTCATCTGTAAAATGAGAGGGGCCCCCGGGGCCATTCTCTATAGACTTCCGACTGTGAGGAGGGAGGGGTGGGAGGAAGCAGCTAAGCAGAGAGGTTCTACACTGCGCGTATCCACTGGGCTGTAGCTTGTTCCCAAGGATGTCTCCGAGGTGTCAGCCCACAGGTGCTGGGACAAAAGAGCTTGGACTGTATTCTTATCCCATGGACTGTACTGCACCCACAGAACAGTCCTTGGGACACACAGGCCTTTGGAAGGACTCACTACTTGGGTTTCCCTGAACAGGCTCACGTAATTCCCTACAATCTCAGCTTGGTACAAACTTTAAATCTGCACGCCCAGGAGGAAGACCTGCTGTGAGTGGGTCACATGGGAGAGGGAGTCTGCTGGACAGGTTACTGTCTACCCTGCTGGTGGGCACCTAGGACTCACGACTGGATGTTTTTCCAGGGAGAGCGCCCTGATTCAGGTTTCCCTCTTCCCACACACACTGCAAACAATGTTCTCACGGAATCCCCTACCCGCCGCCTGCCACAGGTGTGAGTTGCTCCAGAGCAAAGCCAAGGGTTGGGAAGGTGTGTGTATACGTGTGTTTGTACATTTGTGTGTGCCTATGTCTCTAAACCTGTGTTTGTGTATGGAAGTCTGTGTGTATGCAGGCTAATGTGTGCTTGTGTCATTGAATAGCTACATGTGTCCACGTGTGTGTGTGTGTGTGTGTGGGTGTGCATTTGTATGACAAGGGTCCTGGAGTTTCCAGGTGGGCAGCGCCACCCCCCACAGGACTGCCCCCTTCCCAGGGCCTCAGCCCCACCAGGCAGAGGCAAGAACTTAAGCTCACACCACAGTGGCTTTGCTTGGTTATTTATTTATAACCCACCACATTCCACAAACGGTCGGAGGTGGAGATCTTGATTAGTCTGGGGCTCCCCTCTGGCCTCGCACAGAGGCTGCCCTCTCAGGCTTACTCCAGGAACCCCGAACAACCTCATCTCTGCTGATGACAACACCCTTGACTTCATCCTTCCCTCCCTCTGCCTCCTGAGTCAGGCACCCACCTGCAGTTTTTGCTTCCCACTTAGCGGCCAGCAGCCTGCCTGGCCCCTCAGCCTCCCAACTCTGAGAAATTCCAGGCCAGCTGGTTCCTCCCAAGATCGTGCCCTTTGCCCCATACTTCTCCCGTAGCATCTTTGCCCACCCCCGGGACTGTGGTCGGGAGGCTCACTCTCCTGTCCACCCCTGGCTCTGCACCCTGTCCCCAGACACCTCCAGCCTCACCGTGAGCCTGCTCTGTGGGCGAGAACCACGCGACCTCCTGCCCAGCCCCTGCCTGCACCTCTGCAGCTGAGCGGAGGCTGGGAGGTGGGGGGGTTGGCCCATGCTCTGAGTCAATGCTGCTGGAATTGAAAGTTGCCTAATAACCTGGGGCCCCTTGGAAACTTTTCATCTCAACACGGAGACTGATTAAATAGCAACAAAAATAAATTATGTATACATAGGGTTGTAAAAGCATCCAGAGACCGGAGACTTGGGGTCTGTGCCTCATATAAATGCAAATACTGTAATAGCATTGCCGTGGTCCCCACCCCCACCCTGCACACACCTGGGGAGGGGAAGGTCGGAGCCAGGCAGGATGGTGTATAGTACAGCCGCCCGTGAGCTCAAGCCCGCGGGGACTTGAAACAAAACCTGAAGCCAGGCATGAAACCCAAACCAGCGCAGAGAGAGACTGACCCCAGATAACGAAGGTTTAAGGCAAACAAAGGGATACAGGAAGCGGTTGATGTGTCTTGACTTTGCGGGCAGGGGTGGGGGTGCAGTGATGGGAGGGGTGATGAGCAGGGAGTCGGGGGACCTGTTTTCCTGTCTCCACAGCAGATATCACCCCCTGGCCTCTGCCAGAGACCCCCCCATCCCAGGGGCTCAGCCAAAATGACCCCCCTTCAGGATGCCCCACCCATGCTGCTCTCCTCCGGGGCACCCCGCTCCCCAGAGGAGGTGTTCGTTGCTTCTCCTCACCCTGGGGAGCTTGTTGGGCGCTCACATTAGCAGCTCTCACTTGTGCAGAAGGTGGGACAGGAGCTTTTTATAGCTGCAGGTGTCTCTGGGCGGGGCTGCCTCCCTGAGGCCTCTTCTGCTGCCAGCTTCCCCCTCAGCCCTGGTTCAGGAAACGCGTCCCTGGGCCCAGCTGCTGGAGGCCTGGGTACTGGGTCCCGCCTGGGTCCGGGGATGAGAAAGGGCAGAAAGGTCTCCAGACCCCAGTCCTGTTGGGCGTCAGTGTGAGTCATGTGCCAGGGGCCCCCTCCACGCTCCTCTGCCCTGGGACAGCTCTCTCCTTATTCATCATCTGCCCACTGTCTAGTCACTCCCTGACAGACAGTAGGTACCCAGAGAGAGCTGGCCAACTGATTGGTTACAAAGTCATTCTGCGGAGGACAGGTGCTTTTTTTCCTGGAGGGCTACGGTCCCTTTCTGATTTTCATGTCCCATTCTCCTTCCATGAGACAGCTGCTCTCTCCTTTAAGTTACCTGAAACCTCCATAAACCAGTCACTGTAATGAGATTAAAGTATTAAACATCCATGGCAGGTGAGCTTAGCACTTTATACTTTGCAAAGTGCCATCTTATTAAATCTCTCATCTTCCTAACACATCCGCAAGGCTGTTGGGGCAGGCACCATCATGCCCAATCTACAGATGAGGAAATTGAGGTCCTGAGAGGCTTGGCTGTGCTCACATAATTAGGCCTCCTGAGTCTTAGGCTGCCGTGCTAGGGAAAAGCTGTAGAGGCATGAAATAGGTCTCCCCGCCTTGAATGTTTAATTTTCCACTGATGGCAAGGAGTGAGAAGCACAAATGATGCCTGTCCATTGCAGTCTCTGCAGGGGCGGGGAGGCCCTTAGTCTTGGCTTCTATCTGGTCTTTCCTTTGGGTTCCCTCCTCCTGGGTCCCTGACACAGTGGCTGAAGAGCAACCAGCGCGGCAGTGGACCCCAGCTCTTATCTGTGCACCTCATCTGGGAGTGCTGGGGAAGGCTCCAGAGTTCACCCAGACTGGTCCCATCCCAGGAGCCCCCCATCCTCACCCCTATATCCCACCTGGGCCCAGAGAGGGAGACGGGAAACAGGAAAGAGGGCCTCTGTGCTCCTATCTATTACTTGAAAAGACTAAACCAGAGAAAGAAGGATTCAACAAATAAGAGAAATCAGGGCTGGTGGTACTGTCCTCCATCTTTATAAACAACAATAAACAGTGTGATGAAGGCTAAGCGTGGCCCAGCCAAGCAAATCCCCACAGCAGAAGGGTGGAGATGAGCTGTAAGAGGCCACACAGGCATTTTTAGATGGCAAATGCAGGGGAGAATATAACTTGTTCTCACTCACACAGTCTGACATATGTCTGACCAAGACTGTGTGTCCATGTCCTACTGAAAATGACCCTTAATGCTTCAGGGTCAGTGGCATCATTCAAGGCAGGGTCCCGGACTCCTCCTGGAAGCCCCTGAGGATAGCCCCCAGGAGCCATGCCTGGGTACCCTGCTGTGGCCCCCCAGAGAGATGGGCTCTGGGGACCCAGACCTGTGGTCAGCCCTTCCTTCTGATTCACACTCTTCTCAACATACCTTCTTATAGGAAGTTTTCTTAGGTCGACCTCCTGCCTCTGATGATTTTCTTACCATATCCTCTGGGCACCTTCATACTCTTTATATTTTATGCTCTTTTGATTTGTTCTTGGTTAGATGTGAACTTGTAAGTACCACCAAGTTTCCTTCTAACATCTGGCTCCTGTTCTAATCATGGGCTGTACAACATAGTAATGACATTGCCATGTACATGTATTTCTGACGCTCGATAAAACTAACGAATGGATTGAGTGAACTGCATGAACTGCCTTCAGAGGTGAGGAGTGATGGAATGTGTGCCAGTGGGGTGCCACCCTTGCATCTCCACAATCAATGATTCCCACGCTCATCTGTCCAGGGAGGTGACTGTGCTCCCAGGGATGTGAGACCCAGGGTGGGCTTTAGAGACCCTGTGGGCCCACGCCTTCTTTCTTCAGGAAAGGACACAAGGTGCTGTCCATTGAAGGATCTAGCTCATCCAGCAGTTAGAGGTGGCCTGCCTGCAGACCTGGGCTCTGGTCTTGCCAAAACAGTGTATCAGGTGAGGATTTCTCCTCTGTGGGGTCAGCCTTTCTCCATTGTCTGGTCCCCGACTAGACTGGATGTGGCCTGAGGCCAGGATCACATCTTTCTCTCTGTCTGTGTCCCCAGAGTGTCCCACAGAGGACAGAACACACAGTAGGCAACTATTAGTAACATCAAAACCATTGTTTTGGGAAATTATCTTAAAATGCCATGTCCTGGCCATGACTATCTTTGTCTGGGAACATCTATAAGTACCAGCCAAAAACAGAATGGGCCACCTGGCAAGTGGGGAGTTAAGTAAACCTGTAGGAAGGCGGGTGCAGGTAAAGTCTGGTGACCATGGGTGAGAGATGCCAGGGAGGGATTCCTAGAGCACAGGGGGTGGGACCACAGAATATTGAACTTTCATTCTCTCCCTGGTTTTATGATCCTGCCCCTCTGAGCATGAAGGGACAGATGGAAATTGGTAGGGTGACTTGTGTCTGGAACCCTGGAAGCTGGCTTGCTGTGTTGAAACCAGCCCTTGAGATTGGCCAGCTCATTTAAGACTTGAAATGCCAGTGAGAGGCAGAGTTCGGAAGGCTTTAAATAGAGAAATGTTAAATTGAGTGTCCAGGACATTGGAGGTGCTATTTAGCATCCTAGGTGCCAAGGGTGGAAGTGGTGGTGGTTTAGTTGCTAAGTTGTGCCGGACTCTTGTGACCCCATGGACTGTATGTGGCCTACCAGGCTCCTCTGTTCATGGGATTCTCCAGGCAAGAATACTGGAGTAGGTTGCCATTTCCTTCTCCAGGTGCCAAGGGTAAGACAGAAAAATCAGGCCTGGTGTCTGACTTCACTGAGCTTACAGTTTTGTTGGGGAGAAGAGAAGCTGCCCATAAACTCTGAAACATAAACCATAAAAGCAAATTAATAACGAAGAGTTCAGAATAAAGAGAGAAGCTGTGTTTCAAGGCCATACACGATTAACCACCCAATGACGGGTGTAGACAACAAGGCCTGGGGTTACCCGGAGGAGGAGGGGGGCACCAACTTTTGGCTGCAGGGCTCGTGCAAAGCTCTGGAGGCTGGTTTCCAGCATTTTCAGTCTGTTAACTGCAGTCGTGACCGTAGGGATTTGACTTCCAGGGACCACGCAGGGGAGCCCCTTGATGGCTGGAAAGCCCTGAGCCACTCCTGTGGCTCCCCTGGGGGAGGGGCGCATCACCCATCCTCTTCACCCTAGTGGCTGTCTGTGGCTCCTGTCCCCAGAGCGGAGTGACAACCAAGCGGCTTGGCCATTGTTTTCCCTGCCCTGCCTGCCTCTGGGCATGAGGTCTGCCCCTCATTACACCAGCAAGGTGTGGCATGGACCTGGGGGCAGGCTGGTGCCTCTCCCTAGGGGACTGAAGGAGCAGTGGAGAGGCTGGGCTCTTACAGGTTGGTCTGTGGATGGCAGGAGACCCAGCTGCAATCAACAAACACCCACAGCCAGCAGACCGTCCCAGCGGAGGGGGTGAGGAGGGGACTCTGCTCCCTGCAGCCAATGCCTCGAGTGTCCTCACACTTGGTTTGGAAGGCAGCTCATAAGCTCACCCTTGAATAGGCCACCCAGCCCCCAGCCCCCACCTTCATATCCCAGCTGATGCCCCGAGCAGGGAAAACAAGCTTGTCTCCCTTTGCTGTTTCTTGTTGTCCCTGGGGGAGGATGGCAGCTCACTGGTGCTGGCAGTATGAATCTGGATCTTTGGACCACCGCCTCTGAAACCCCGGGTGGGAAGAATGACCAGTCCACAGGAGGGGAAACTCTAGGGGGCATGGTGAGGGGCCAGAACCAGGCCCTGCCCTCATTTGTAAGGGTTCCTATCTTCCCCAGCCCCTGTTGGGTCTTCCCTTGGCCCCTCTTTGGGTGCTTGGGGGGTGCTGCCTCTCACAGCATCCCACGTGTCAGGGCTTAGATCCTCAGTATTCTGGCTGCCTGGCAACAAAACCCCTTACTAGCCAAGCTGAGACAGGAGGTATTTTTCCAGCTGCATTTTCTCCAAGAGAGGAACAGGAGCAACTAGAAACCATGGGGATTGCTTATCTCTCAGGAAGCCCAGGGATCGGCAGGCTGACTGGTGACCGCTGCCTCATTCCCTGGACCTGGACGGGCAGCGAGTTTTGGGGGGTGCTCCTGGCTTGTGCCGTGTCTGACATGTCACTGCCCTGCGTGTGCAGCTCTAGTCTGGGTCTGGGCGAGGCTGCCATGCCTTCCCCTCTCCACAGCCAGCGGCAGCTCCTATTCCTCTGGTCTGGTGTCTGCTCCCTTGGCCACTAAGTTTCTCTCCCTTGTGGTGGAAGGTCTCCCATCCTCGGTTCTCTTTGCCGAGCTGAATGAGACAACTGACAGGTTTTGAACTTAACAAATGATCAAGCTCTTCTCAGCTCGAGATCTCAGCAACACCCACTTGCCTGGGTCCTCTGCGATGATTCATCACTCAGGTGCCTCCCCCATGCCCCCACCTCATCACACACCTACCAGGTCCCAGCTCCCTGGAGACTCCCAGAAGAGGAAGCCGTTCCTTTGGGTTCAGCCTTGACTGACACCCTGGTCTTCAGCGCTAGCCCATCTCAGCGTGTCTTTCCCAGGGAGAGCCCAGCCGGACCCCTGGTCTCCCAGGCAGAGCCCCACCCCAGCCTTAAGGCCACCTGCAGGGAGGGGAGGAGAAAACTAGTGGATATGAGGAAATGGGCCCCGGGGGGGGGGGGGTCACAGAGTGCAGGGGATGGAGGGTGGGTGGGCAGTGCTCTGGACCCCTGCCTGGCCTCCCCCCCTCCCCTCACCTCCCCCAGGAGCTGGGGAGGGCGGGCAGAGTGAGCTGAAGGCAGCAGGAGTGACTTCACATCTTTGTTGCTGTAGCTGCTGTGCTGAAAATAGTCCTCTCTAGGGCAGGCTGGCTCGGGGTGTGAAAAGCTTGGCTCCCAGGGAGCAGCAGGAACCAGCTAGAGAGAAAAATTAACCACAGGTCTGGCGCTTGCTTGCCTAGCTGAGGAACACAAGTGTCAACCCTACCGCCCTGCTTACCGCTGAGTTTTAAGATGTTGGGGGGACTACACGCTCACTCTACACAGTTCATGGCGACCCTCTATGCCTCTCCGTTTCCTGAGGGCTTCCTGCCCTTGGGAACTAGAAGCTGCACACCTGGGCATCTCTACTCTGGACACAGGTGGCAGTGCCCTCATTTGATAGAGGGAAACTGAGGCTCAGAGAAGTTAATCAGCCTGCTTACGGTCACACCGGGCTCCCCTGGTGGCTCCGTGGTAAAGAATCCGCGTGCCAACGCAGGAGATGCAGGTTTGATCCCTGAGTCGGGACGATCTCCTGGAGAAGGAAATGGTAACCCACTCCCATTCTTGCCTGGAGAATCCCATGGACAGAGGAACCTGGCGGGCTACAGTCCATGAGGTTGCAGAGTCAAGACACTACTTAGCAAGACCCCAGTGCTTCCCCAGCAAACACTGGAGGCTGCACAGGGTCTCCAGTCTCTTGCTGTCTCCCAGCTGCTGTCTGCTTCCTGCACAGGAGGGAGAGTGGTGTGAGGACCCATGTCCCCGGTGCTCCTGGCGGGGTGGTCAGAGACGCAGGCATCCTCCCCACCGGAGGGAGTCTCTCGGGGCCAGATGGAGCAGGGGCACTTCCCCACCTCAGACCAGGGGCCGGCATCTCAACCCAGCCTCAGTGTGATCACCGGTATGTTTGTCTATTCCCAGCACGATCCCCACCCTCCATTTCCACCCTAAAGTACACTAGATAATTAAGTCTCTCTCAGGCCTCCTCAGTATTATGCAGATTAATTTATTATTTAAATCTGAATAGAATATTAGCTCATTGTCTTAATAGTTCTGATAAACGTTGGGGGGGTGGCACAGGATGGAAATCCTCCCACTCACCCCTCCCCCCATCAGAATGGAAAGGCCCCTCAGGCAGGTGTGTGTGTGTGTGTGTGGGGGGGGGCTGCGGCTCTAGACCCCGGGGTGCACAGGCGGGTTTGTGCACATGCAGGGTCCTGTGTGTGCCCTACACAGCCCTCTTCACACAGGCCCGGCCTTCTGCCCAAGAGAGAAAGAAGGGGCAGGCAGGGAATGCAGGAGCCACAGAGAGTTTCTCAGTCTGGAGGCTCTCCCCCTGCTCTTTGGACAGGATGGGGTGAGGGGGCAGGGTGAGAGTGCAGGAGACAGCTGCTGGGTGTCCGTCAGTGGAGGGGACTGTGGTCTGAGAGCTGGGAAGTCTCTTAGCACTTCAGTTTGCCCTTCTCAGAAATGGTTCTGGTAAGGAAGGACCTGGTCACCAGGGGTGCCCTGGTGGCTTCAGACAGTCAAGAATCTGCCTGCAATGCGGGAGACCCGGGTTCAATCCTTGGGTTGGAAGACTCCCCTGGAGAAGGGAATGGCCTCCCACTCCAGTATTCTTGCCTGGAGAATTCCAGGGACAGAGGAGCTCTATGGGCTACAGTCAATGGAGTCACAGAGAGTCAGACACAACTAAGTGACCAACACACT
This sequence comes from Odocoileus virginianus, assembly GCF_023699985.2. Taxonomy (NCBI): domain Eukaryota; kingdom Metazoa; phylum Chordata; class Mammalia; order Artiodactyla; family Cervidae; genus Odocoileus; species Odocoileus virginianus. The sequence continues at coordinate 37,694,618 of NC_069695.1, forward strand.
TCATCACCAAACAATCCAGAGAGAGCTGCTGGTGGAGTTGGCTGTGTTGAGGGAGGTCCTACAGACACTAGAAGTGTGGGGTGCAAACTGTCCTGGCTTTACCAACACTCTGCCTCCCCACCCTATCCCAGGGGACCCAGGCAAGGCCTAGGGAGGTCCCTTCCTGTGAGGCCTGCCTCCTCCTCCGTCAACAGTCTCTGGCGAAGAGGAGTTCAGGCTCATCCTTGCTGCTGCCACCTCCTACAGAGATGTCCTCTTGGCCACCTGATCTCCACAGCACGTACAGTGATAATAAGACCCTTAACATTGAGATCAGCACAGGAAAGGAACTGTGGGCCTTCCACTAAGCATGCCTGTTATGGACTGATTGTGTCTCCCCAGATGGGTCTTTGATGAGTGGCTGATTTAGATGAGATCATGAGGGTGGGGCCCTCACAATGGGATTAGTGCCCTTGTAAGAACAGCAAGCGACAAGAGCTCCATCCCTCTCTGCCAGGTGTGAAGGTGGCCGTCTGCAAGCCAGGGAGGGTTGGGTGGGGGGGGGGTGCTCTCATCAGGACTTTGATCCTGGACTTCTCAGCCTCTACCACCATGAGAAGCAAATTTCTTCAGTTCGAGCCACTTCGTCTATGGTATTCTATTAGAGCAGCCTGAGCTGACTGAGACAGTCACTCTCTGTAGATGTGGAAACTGAGGCCAGAGAGGTCAAGCGTTGCCCTTTGGCTGCAGAGGGGGTGGGTGGTCACAGAATAAACGATGTGACTGGTGCTGCAGGTACCCTGCTGCACACTCACACAGGAGTCAGTGTCCACCTCGGGGGTGTCGGGGCACAAGAGGACTGCCATCTGGTCCTGTGCTCAGAGCCCTGACAGGGTAGAAGGTGTCCCTTCACACATGGAATAGACACAACTCAATCCCTGGAGGATGAGGAAAGCGGGACCACGATGAGGTCATGGATATGACCTCCACCAGCCCTCCTGGAGGAGGGGAGGAGGCAAAGCCAAGTGCCTCCACGTCTGAAGCTGCCCTGGCTGCATCCTAACTCAGGAAGGGTCGGTTTAGGGTCATGTTTACCCTAGTGCTCCCCACCCCAAGGTCTGGAATCAAGTGGGTGCCCTTGGCACAGACAGTGTTGAATCTAGCCAGGAAAAATATATGGGACACATCGTGTGGCTGTGGTTTCTTTGCACCATCCAGTCATACAGCTGGCAATTAATTTCCCCTATAAATGAAACACCTTTCATATCACTTTATCTGGAGAGCTTGAATTGACAGCAGCGGGTGTAATTTATACATACTTTTTACCCATCTGTTAGCATTCAGGCTTCAGGCTGCTTGTGTTTTTTTTTTTTCTCCCCTTCAATTCTCTCCCCAAATTGAAAGGATTAGGTTAGGATTAGGTGAGTGTTTTAACCAGATATTCACAAAGATGGATGGCGGTGCTTCCAGACGGCCGGTGCCCAGGGGAGGCCCCCACACGATGGTGGCCAGGTGGGGCTCAGTGATCTGGGAAATTGCCTCCACCTGAGAGCCAGCGGCCCTGCAGTCTGAGGCTGGAGCTGCAGAGGGCCTCGGGGACTCTCCGGGCCGTCCTTCATTTTACAGACGAGAAAACTGAGGTTCAGAGAAGCAAAGCGACACGTGCAAGGTTGAGCAGCTGGTCAGAGGAGGAGCTGGACGGGGGTCTGATTGGAGAGAGTGCCAGCGGGAAGCCTGCTCCATTTTACCTGACGGAGCAGAGGGGCATGGATGGGGCCCCGGAAGTGTTTGGCTGGCCAGGGTACAGTTCCTCCTGCCCCTGGGTGTCCAAGGACGTGGACACAATCCAGCCTCAGGCTCCTGGGATGTGAGAGGTAAATGCTGCGGGCCTGGCCTTTGGAGGTCAAGGGCAGACCTCCGGCCTTCTCGATGGCCCACCTCCGCCTCTCCTGGCTATTGCAAGGTGTCTGTGATCACTGCGTCCTTCACCCCTTCCCTCTTGCCCAGGTTCAGCCCTGGAGCCATTAGCAGTGTGACTCTGTCTGGTAAGAACCAGTGAGATAGCTCTGTATTAGCGCAGGGGCCTGAGGAGATTTGGCCATTAAATGTTACATTAGACCCAAGGTGTCCTGTACATGCTCCCGGTGGAGTTTTTCAGGCAGCCTTGGCTGGGGGGCCTCGGCAAGGGGGAACGTGCTGGAACTGACAACCAGGTTGGGGGGGGGAGGTGGATGCTGGGCTGTGTGCTCCCCCTGGAGCTCTGAGGACATCCTGGAGAACCATGGAGGAAGGGCAAGCGTGTCCTTGCCTCCTGTTCAGCCCCGGCGGGCCCTGCTGGCTATGGCTGAGTGCCCAGTTTGTCCCCAGCCCAGCGGGGCAGCAGCCCAGCTCACCTCTCAGTCCCGGGCAGCCCTGATTTCGCATCTCCTACCGTCTAGGAGCTCATCCTCCTTATTGGACCAGATGTCCCGAGTTTTAGCTCCAAAAATACACACATGGAGGTGAGGGAACAGACAGAGGAGAAGCTGTTTCCTTTTCCAGGGAGGACGTGAGACCTGCAGGGAATAATTAGTGAATAGCACTGGCTTAATCAAAATACAACTAACTGCCTCCTACGGGGCAGGTGATTACTGTTTGAGTGGCCAGGAGGGGAGACATGGCTGTTGGTTGAAGTCAGCTAGTCTTCTTGTCATCCTAAGTACCCAGCTGCCCAAAATACCTACATCACCCAGCTAAATACCCATCCACCTAACTCCCCACCCACCCAACTAGCCATCCATCTACTTGTTCTCCTAGGATCCTGGGTAAACCGTGCAGTCTCTCTGGATCTAAGTCTCTCTGCTGAAATGGAGATAAGAATTCTCCCCTGATCTCCTCTTGAGCTTGTTAAAGGATCTGATGGACCCAAGGACGATTCTGGCAAGTGGTGCAAAGAATACAGATATCAGACGGTGGGTATATTAACGATTGTTACCATTACTGCCACGCTGCTGCTGTCTAAACCCTTTCTGACTTGAGATCTTGGCCGACTCTCCCCTGCCTTGGACCGGTGACTCTGCACATCCACGGAAAGGAGGCTTGGGAACTTGTTTTAAAGATCTCCTCCCAGCCCTGCAGGGCGGGGCAGACCCTGGAGGAAGCTCAGCTGCCCGGCCTCCTCCCTGCAGGGCCGCTGGCCCCACCCCTCCCGGAACGCGGCCAGAGAGGAGCAGCAAAGCGGGGAGGGGGGTTCTGAGAGCGTTAATGGCCCGGCAGGTTGGAGGGAGACCGCGGACAGGGGCTGGTTGTGCTTTTTCCAACGTTAGGGCCTCAGAACCAGAAAAAAAAACAAGCTGGGAGCTTTAGAACCCGGAGGCTAATTGTTCGGATGGGAAGATATTTACAGTAACGGGGCAATGAGGAAGGAGGTGCCCAGGGTGGTTTTGGCTGGAGCAGCCCAGTCCATCCAGGGGACTTCTGGGGGCAGCCTGGGGCCATCCTATTGAACCGGGCCGTCTACCTGCGGTTACCCTCTGTCTCACAAGTCACCCTCCTTCGGGGAAGGCGCGCATGAAACAGAAGCGGACATCTCCTCGCCCAGGGTTTCTGGCGTGGCAGCCAGATCACCTCCCCAGCCAGCACGAAACACGTGGCCCTGGCCCAGGGAACCTTCTATTCTTTAAGGCCCAGTCAGTCGCCCTCTCTCAGGAAGCCCTCCTGACTACCGCAACTCACAGGTGGTCTCTTCAGACCTCCTGGATCTCTGAGTCTGAACTGCAGAGACCCCTGACCACACAGCTTAGAGGTCCGAGCTTCTCCTAGTGATGGGCTCCCCATTAGTGTCTGGCACAGGGCTGGTCATGCTGCTGGGCTCGCAGACCTGGGAAAGGAGGACCAATTACATCGGGGGGTGAGGGTGGGGGGCGCTTTAGGAAAGTGGTTGAAGTTGGGGAGGAGGAGAGGGATAAAAATCATCAGCAGCTCAGCTGAAGGAAGAAATTGGAAAATCCAGGTGACAAGGGCTCCGTGGGGCCCCAAGCCTCAGGCCCCTCATTCATCTGCCTGCTCACTGGGTCTTGCCGTAAACAAATGAAAACAGACATTGAGAATCCACACTCAACATGCACCAAACTCGATCTTAGATCGATTATGGCTAGTCATTTGAGAATATTAAAAAACTGCAGATCTCAGAGGGAAAAACATCTTTCCTTTGAAGCAGAAAATGGTCCTTTTGCAAATTAATGGCTGGGTGGGCCAAAAGCCCCTCCTGGAAGGGAGAAGGGGGCCCGTCAATATCTCAGGAGAAGCAGAAGGGTCTGGCTGGGGTGATGGGCTCACGGGGCCAGAGACTGCTGAGCCAAGCTAGACGCAAACCACAGGTGTGCTGTGAGAGGGCCCAGCAGTGACTCTGCAGGAGAAGGAACCCAGACAGGCTGCCTTTGGTCAACAGAGCCCAAGTCCAAATGCCAGGAAACAGGTCGTGCTGTGTGTCTCTGGACATTCCTTAAGAAGTGGCTGGGCAGCCAGTAGCGTGGGCTGTGGGAGGGGTGGGAGCCATGTGCACAGGACTGCAGGCGACTTGGAATCTCAGACTTCTTCAAGGAGCTGCTGGGCCGGGCTCCATATCTCCCTTGCCTGCTCTATTAAGCTCTCTCCCTCCCCTGCACAGTGCCCGCTACCAACCACAGAGCCGTCTCTGTCTCCTGAGGCGCTGGGTTGGTTTACACCTATCTTCCTGTCTTCTCCATGCTCCAAAATTCTACCTGGTCCCTAAGCCCCCGCTGACTCCCCAGCACATGGCCCTAAGGCACACATGGCCCAATACTGGGCTGCTTCTTGTCTGTCCCCCCAACTGTGAGCTAGCCAGGAGGTGAGAACCCCGGCTGTCTGTGACACCCGGTGTCCCCTGTGGGCCCTGGTGGATTGTGAAGCTGGGTCCCCGGTGGATTTTAGTTAGTGCCAGACCATGAGGCCATGCAGGGGGTGAATCCTCACCCGTATCTGCCTGGACACCTCCTGGGATTTCTTTCTTCTCCTTCCTTGGCCTACAGAAGTGGAAGAAGACAAGGTGGGAGTCATCCTTCTGCTTAAAGGTAGACGCACAAGGCAGCTCTGGGTTAATGAGCAAAGGTCTTCCAGCTGCACCCCTACCTTGCCCCCACCCCACCCCAATGCCAGCACACAGAGTGGGTAGGAAGAGGAAGATGAGGCATCGGTTCCCCAATGGCTGGAGAGAGGCCGCCAAGCTCTGTCCCTCAAAACCCTCAGGAAGAGGAGCCAGCTCTCCTGCCCCAATCTGGGAGAGTGGGGAGCAGAACCCGAGCCCTCTGCACCCACGGCTCCCTGCGGGGGCGGGGGTCATCAACACGGACGCCAAGTCTCTTCCCACACCCTCAAGCCCAGCCCTGTGTGGGTCCAATTCATCCGGCCTTCATCTACCAGGTATGCACTGCCCACCACAAGATGCCGGCAAGCTGTCAGCTCAACAAACATTCATGCCTGCATATTCTGAGAGCAGAGCCTAAAACAGATGCTAAAATTGAGAGGTTTATGTAACTGAATATAGCCCGATGACAGTCATGTGTGTCCGTGAGATTCTCCTTCTGATCTGTAATGCCTGACCTTGAATCCCAGCTCTGCCACTTATGGCGCTGCAGGCATGTGTATTCAGTCGCTTCAGTCGTGTCTGACTGTGACTCCATGGACTGTAGCCCGCCGGGCTCCTCTGTCCATGGGATTCTCCAGGCAAGAAGACTGGGATGGGTTGCCATGCCCTCCTCCAGAGGATCTTCCCGACCCAGGGGTCAAACCCGCATCTCTTGAGTCTCCTGCATTGCAGGCAGATTCTTTACCTGCTGAGACACCTGGGAAGCCCAATGCTGGTGTGACCTGGGACCAATTACTTAACTTCTCCCTGCCTCATCACTCCCAGCTGTGAAATGAGCCACTGTGCCAACTGAATGTTAGACCTGGACCTATTACACTGTCGTTTCCTGGGTTCCTGCTGTGTGTGAGATGCTGAGCCCACCGCCCTGGGCCCTGTGGTGTTTACCCTGCACGCAGGGCCCTCACAGCCCTACGGACCCCCTGAGCATGGAGGAGACCAGCGTCCGGGTCAGATCTGGGAACACCATGAGCGGTCAGTCAGGACTTCTGCTTGAGGCGCTGATGAGCTCCCTGAGAAAGGCCACTGCTCGGGGAGCTGGAGGGTGTCATCTCTGAGTCCTTCTGTAGCACCGGAGTCCATTTACGGGGAGGTCACTTATGAATATTAAACTCTTTGCTCCAGGCTCCGAAGAGTCCCGCTGCCCTGCTCTACCCAAAAGTCAAGGTTACAGCCCAAATAAACAAAACTGCCCTTCTCCAGAAGAAACACACTGTCACACACACACACACACACACACACACACACACACTCATATTCACACCTGCAGTTATCTGAGGGGGAAGGAGAAGGGGGAAATGCAGGGGTTGGGGCAGCTGTTTCCTCACCCCTGGCTCCGTGGGGAGGGGGTGTCCTGGCCTGCAGGCTCCCCCGACTTGCCTCCCCTGCCAGTTTCTCAGACACACCAGGCACGGCTTCCCCAAGCAAGTGGGGTCTGACTTTACAAACAAGAGAGGGAGCTTCCAGGAGAGGGCGCTGTTGGAACATCCTGGGAGTGGGAGGCACTGGGCGGGCCTGCAGCGGGCACACGGGCAGGCCAGAGCCCTGGGCTGGGCCCGGCCCCCGCGGGAAGCAGGAGGGTCCCTGCGGGTGGGTCTAACTTTGGTGCACTCGCTAAAAATGCAGCAAGCCTGAGGGTGGGTCTGGGAGCCTTAGCGGCTTCCCGAGAGGCTGACTCAGGTGGCCGCCCAGGGCAGGCTGAGAGAGGGTGGATGAGACCCTAGGATGGCACAGCCCCCCATCTACTCCCACTCAACACCCAAAGAGACAGAGGCCCCCGGGGCTGCTCTCAGCCCCAGTGAGCATGGCAAGGGCTTGCCTGCTCCATCCCTCCCCTGGGGACAGAAATAGGACTAGGCAGGGCTGAACAGCCTTATCAGGAGGCTGAGTCCCCAAGGAGCGTGTGGGGCCAGCTGAGGAGGGGCCTGGGGTCCGGTGGTCAGAGCTGGCATCCAGGTGCGGGTGTGTAACTTGGGGCTGTCCCCGCGCGGGACGCTGCTACCGCCAGACAGCTGGGCTGAGCTACAAGGGCGCAATGATTAAGGTGGCTAAGCCAAGGAGACAGTGAGGGGACAGGGCAAGAGAGGCAGGGTGACAGACACCGGGAGACAGAGGCAGGGAGCAGGGCAGAGGGACAGACAGACCGGCAGCGGGGACAGACACACTGACGAGAACTCGGAAAGAAGGGAGAAAGGGGAGGCATGAGTCGGATTCATTCCGTGTCACCCACAGAGCTTCTCCTGGAAGCTGAAAGAGGATCTGCTGAAGAAGAGACGATGGTGGAGAAGAGACGGTGGCAGCTAGGATGCCCGGGGAGCTTTATGGGGTCCCTTGGTCTGTCACCACGTCACCATCCTCCTCCTCACTATTACTATCTACCCTTTGAGTATCTGAGCCGTGCCAGGCACCCCATGTGCGCCAGCCTTTATCCTCCTACATCCCTACCTCAAAGCTGGTATGAAGATCTCCACTTTATAGAAAGGGGAAGGGGGGCTCTGACCTGCGACTTTCTAATACCATCTTCCCCTTAGGCTTGTTCACTGCTCCAGAGAAGTTTCCAAACACGGAGGGTTTGCCTCAGCAGGAAGAGACCAAACTGGGCCTGCGAGGGTCTGTCCAGGTGGGCATGTGTGTGTGAGGAGGGGGCCAAGACAGTTCAAATACCACAGCCCCCCATTTACTTCTGACCTCTCACCATCCACATGCAGGTGCTGGATAGATTGGAGAGTGCGAACCTTGGGTTCTATGTCCCAGGCCAGGTAGAGGTGGTGGCCCAGGCTGCTCCTGCCCCTCCTTTCCCTTGCATAGCCCCAGCCTGGAGGGGTCACCCCAGGTCTGGGTGACTGGTGCCAGCCCCCCAGGGTCCTCACCTTGGGGTGCTCCCCTGGGAGGATGGGGATAAGGAGCCAGTTAGAACTGGGAAGAGAAAACCTCTTGTCCCTACTCCCCAGTGAGGCTGTGGGTCTCACCACTGCCAGGCTCCCTGCGTGGGGGAAGGCAGGAAAGCCTTGGGCTGCCAATCCACAGGGTCGGGCCTGAGTCCCAGCTCTGCCACTCAGCAGCTGTACCTTCAGTGAAAGGTCCTTAACCTCTATGAGACAGCTTCACCGCCTTTGAAATGGTCCCAGCCTCCGGGCTGGACGATCAGATGAGAGTCCATGTGATGCACTCAGTCCTGGCACACAGCTGCTACTGCTGCTGCTGTTGCTAAGTTGCTCAGTCGTGTCCGACTCTTCGCAACCCCATGGACTGCAGCCTACCAGGCTCCTCTGTCCATGGGATTTTCCAAGCAAGAGTACTGGAGTGGGTTGCCATTGCCTTCTCCACTGGCACACAGCAAGACTCGGTAAATATCTGCTGACATCTCTTTAATCACGAGCATCATTGCTTTGGCCTCTCACACCTCCTCTCTCCCTACTCCTTAGCCCCATCCCCTCTCCCTCAAGCTGTCAAGCCTGTTTTCAGAGGGTCTCCAGGCGCTGTGCCTCTGCTATGCTTGGAGCCACTCATGGGAAGGCCACGGGGCGGTGAGGAAGAGGGAGCCAAATTAATTCAGTTCAACATTCCTGAGCGTTTTCCCTACAGAACCCTGTGATCAGCACCAGGCATGTTAGACTTTCTTTTCCCCTCAAGGAGCTTCTACCAAATAGGAGGAACATGGGGTGTATATGGGTAACTTTCATTCACTCACTCATTCATTTAGCACTAAGCTTTCCTTCACGATCACCAGTGATCCAGCAGGGTGTGATCAGTTGCAGGAGTGAGGAAACAAGAGTAGAATTCTGCCCTGGCATGAGAACTGGAGTAAAATAAAAGATTAAGTCTCATAAAGGGAGGGTCCCATTTTGGGAGGCTAACGTCACACCATGGGGGCGCCTGTGCAGCCGCTGCCAAGGGGCTCCGGAGCCCAGGGGCCAATTAGCAGACACACAGATCCTGAGTTACACAAGCTGGTGTTGTCACGGAGAGGATTCACCCTCACCCTCATGGTCAAGGTTTATGAAAAGTCTTGTGTGCCTTTTTCACTGCATCTCTCAACAGCCCTGGGAGGCAGCCGGGTTGGGGCTGAGTGTCCCCAGCTGTTCCTATGGACACTGCACAGAGAGCGACACATCTCACCCGCAGTCCCCGGCAGTGACTGTCACAGCCGGGACGACACCCTGGCCTCCCTTGGGTCTAGGACTCCATTTAGGCCCCGTTGTCCCCACCTGGGCTTTCTTCTCCAGGAGCTGAATGGGGGGGGGGGGGGTGACTGCTTCCATTCGCCTCCCTGGGCAGCTTGCCCTCCATCCTCAGGGGGCCCCTGAGCAGCCCCGGCAGCCCCAGTACATCCTTGGCCCCTGGAAAGAGCAGAACCCTCTGTGAAGCTCAGCTGCAGTGCCTGGGGGTCCCAGGGGCCCTGGGGGTGGGTGATGGTATCTGCACCCTCCCTCCCTTTGGCATTTGACCTCTTCTGATTTGCATCTACCCCAAGTGAGGTCCGGAGCAGTGCTCCCAACCTTGTCGACTGTCTTTTCTTTTCCGGGGGCCTCATCGGGTCCTCAGCCAGTCGTCCTACTCCGGTCCACGCGCTCCATACGGGCTGACTGTGCACTCGACGGCCAGTACCCCGGGTGTGTAAACACCTCACCTCCCGCCACAGGCGGCTCCACGTTCCCCCAGGCTCCTGGGGCCCCCCGCCCCCATTCTGCTGACAGGAACGTGTCTTCCCGGCCCGCATGTGAGGCCCTCAGCGAATCCCACGTTAGAACCAGCCAGTGCTGTGAGGCGACCAAAGGGCCAGTTGGGTAGAACCTGGAATGGTCGGTAAAGAACTTCCGGGCTCTAAGGCATCACTACGCATCCGCTTCCGGCCTCAGACTCACGGGAACGAACCAGAGTCCTCTCGCAGAGGCCTCGAGGCAGTGATGACGGCGGGAGCCTGAGGCCCGGGCAGGTCTCAGGGACCTTTTATTTGTCCTCTGGGAGGTCCCAGGCCAGTCTGTGGAGAATGGGATGAGGCGCCGCCACCCCCCGCAGCCTCCCTGCAGCCTCTCAGACCAAGGCAGCCCCCTCCATGGCTGACGCCGCGGCTCGGCCCACTTGCCACCCCCCAACCCCCGCAGTTGTCTCTTCAGGAAGGTTTTCTTCTTTCCCCCACTCTGCTCGCTGCCCTCAGGGGGTGTCTAGCTGACTGGCGGGGTCGGGAGGGGCAGCCGCCCGCACGCCCCTCCTCTTGCGCGTGGGCTCCGGGAACAGGCCGTGGCCCCCAGCCGAGCTCCAGCATCTGCCTAGAGCCGCTCTGACCGCCTTCAAGGGCACTGCCAGGAATAGATGCGGCCACCCCGCCGCCCGCGTGGGCCTGGCAGCTTCAGCCTGCCCTTTCTCCAGCCTTTCTGTGCACTTCCCAAGGAGTGTCCCAGCCGACGTACAGGTGAAGGCTCCGTGGGATGCCGCCGCGTGCTGGGTTGTTCGGAATGTGCAGAGCCGTATCCCACGAAAGCCCAGCAAACGCTGCCCGGCCACCTCTCAGCCACCAAACTGCAGCCCCCCACCACCCTGGCCAGTCACCCAGTGGGTCTGTCCGAGCGGGAGTCCTTATTGATGGAGCTGTACCTCTTGGATTCATGGCCTAGAAACCAAGTCAGGGAGATGAGGTGCTTGCTCAGTCACAGCTGGCCACCAACCACAGCACCTCACTCCAGTCAGGAGCCCTAGGCATCTGCAGGAAAAGTGACACTCTGGGGCTGGAAGAGGGCAGGGCGCCAGAGAGAATGGGGCACTTGAACCCCTCTGAGAGAAGAGGAGGGGCTTGGTCCCAGGACGCAGGGATGAACAGGTTACCTCTGAGCACCACTGAGCAGAACAGTGAGGCCTGGGACAGGGGTGCCCATGAGGGACAAGGAAAGGGAGAGGGTGGGCTCTGATTACATGGAACCCAGGGAAAGAGATGTCAAGGCACTGGAAACTCAATCTTGACTCTGCTCTGAGGCTGCCAGTGTGACTCCAGCGGGTGGAAGAGATTCTGCCATCAGCCACGGCCATGCAGGGTTTATGGAGTGGCCCCTTGACACCGTGGGGCAGGCCCTGTTCTAGGATCCAGAAAGAGCAGAGAGAACAAGTTTTCTGCTCCTATGAAGCACATGGAGAGAGGTCAGCATGCAGGTCAGGATGGGACAGGTCAGGTGGAGGCGGACACAGTGAAGCAGAGGAACAGAGAGAGGATGGTGGCCCTGGGGTCAGGGCATAGCTGTTTTATACTGAATGGCCAGGGAAGGCCTCTCTGGTAAGGTGACACGTGAGAAGATGCTTCGAGGAAATGAGGGAAAGAACCAAGTGATTGGGTGGAAAAAAGAGTGTTCCAGGCAGAGGGCAGAGCAAGTGCAAAGGCCCTGAGGCGGGGGTGTGCTGGGCTGGCTGGGGGAAGAGCCGTCTACAAACTGTGGAACCAAGTATGTCACAAGAGTGTCTCAGTTCACTACCCCAAGATCAAGCTTCTTCAAACAGAGCCCCTCCTGTCTTCATGATCCCATTTTTCCCCCTCCCCCAGGCAGGAGAGCTGAGACGCCTTTGCTGAAGGGTGATCCAAACATGGAATTTGGAATCTGGGCACAGCCAGGAAGGGGAAAAAATATAAGACTCTGAATTCTTAACCTCAAGGTGTGTCCCTTATTTAGTGTGAGGCTCTTTTCTCTGCCCACTGCTCCTTCCTCCATGTGCAGGACTCTGGGCATATCCCCTGGGAGGACAGAAGGGGAGCTGAAGTCCCTGAGTGTGGAGGGAGTCTTGGGGAGGAAGGCATGAGGGCTTCCTGGAGGAGGGCCCCAAGGAGTGTAAGCCTTCGGAGTGGCCAGGCTTGGGGCAAGAGAGGAGCAAATTCTTAGGGGATGGATGACTGTGTGTGTGTGTGTGTGTGTGTGTGTGTGTGTGTGTGTGTGTGAGGAGCAAGGAGAAGCCAAGAGGCCCCATGGCAGCTGGAAAAAAATTCCCCTGTAAGAAAGGGGGAGGGGTGGTAATGTTCTAGAAAGGCCTCGTCCCTTCTCTGTTAGCTCTCACTTCCTCCTGTGCCTGTGTCTGTGTTTCTGAGTGAGTCTGTGAGTCTGCGTGCATGTCTCTTTCTGGTTCTCTCCCGTCCAGTCTCCAAGCTGCCTGCAGCCTCTCAGTCTCCCCGCGGTGCCGCTTTCTCTGTCTGGCTGGCTCTGTCTCCCTCGGTCTCCATCTCTCTCTCTCCCTCCCTCTCTCCTCCCTCCCCCCCACTCCCCTCTTTCTCTCAGAACAGGAAGAGGCCTGCAAAAGAACTGCGATTTCCCTCCCGCCCGCCTCCCCACCCCCTTTCCCTCCCCAGGTTTTTTCTCTGCTCCTTATTCAAGGCAGATAAAGTGCACACAGCTGCTCCCAGCTGAAACGGGCCTTAATTGCACCCCCGTTGCCATGGCGATCCCTGATGATCTCCGTGGCTGGAATGTTGCCCTCCGATCTCCCTGCTGGGGCCTCCAGGCTCCGCAGCCTTGCTGGCCCCAGAGCTGCCCCCACGCGGCACCCTGGCAGGGCAGCGAGGTGGCCCCGAGCACCTTCCCCCTCCCCCACCCCGGTCTTGGTCACTCCTCGGGACATTCTGGGGTCCAGAGCAATAATGCACATGCTCCTGGCCGAGGACAAAGCATTCCTCTGTCACAACCTAGGCCCGGGTTTTAGGGGTGGGAGGGACCCTGGTCAGAGCGCTGTGCTCTGGGCTTCACCCCCCACCTGCAGACCTGCCACAGCCACACCCAGGGTGATCACAGGAGTTGTCAACGCGAAGCAGCCTTTTCACTGCAATTCCCATCTGAAGAGCCCCTGGGCACACGAAGGTGGTGGGCACTGCAAGGGGGTGGACCCAAAGACCCTTCCTACAGTGTCACGGTTCTGCAGAGGGACTGGTGCAGAATCAGGCTGCCCCATCCCTGCTGTGGAAGACTGGGGTGAGGGAGGTTGGTGCCTACACTGGGCACCTCAGGGGGATAGGGGCACCCCAGAAGAATGTGCCTTCTGGTGCCTGAGGGGCACCCTATGGTCCAGGTAAGTAAGCCCTATACAGAGTGGTGGGGTGTGTGCGCATGCATGTTGTGTGCTTGAGTACCGCGTGTGCATACATGTTGAGTGCATGTGTGTTGTGTGTACACGTGCTGTATGTGCACACATGTTGGGTGCACGTGTGTTGTGTGCATACTTGCTGTGTGTGCCCACGTGTTGTGTGTGCATGTGTGTGACCTCATCCACATGTCTGCTTTACACTCCCCTCCACACCACCCTCCCTTGGAATCCAAGCTGGACCACACTAGACTCTGTGTTCACAGCTCAGAGTCTCCTGACAGGGGTCTCGGGAAGGGCAGCATACTTAATGCCCCAGTAAGCACACCCTGAGGAGCCAGCAAACGCAAAGTGGGATGGCTCTGGCCAGTCCGGGGAGATCTGCCACTGGCCCTGGTCCTCTTCCATCACCACTCCACCCTCTGGGTACCAAGCCCAGCTCCGGTCTCATGAGACCTACACGAAGTCGGGTTTCTGAACCCTTGGCAGACCTGGAGGTGGGGGTGTCCCAGCACTTTCTGTCTGAGCTCTCCTATTGCCAGGCAGGCAGGTGGGCCAGGCCCCTCCTTCTGGTCTGTGTCAGAGCCCTGGATTCTGACTGGACACCCCTGGCCCCTTCCCTGGGTGGCATGTATGACCTGCTTGGTGGCCAGTAGGTGAGCCCAGGGGGATACCAGCCAAGATCCCCGGCACAGAGCATCTTTGGTGGCCCTGCTCTTTTCCAGTGATGGTGACAACGGAACGCACCCCACCCTTAGCCTCGCTGGGGGTATAATAACAGTAATCATAGCAGTGGGAGTAGCGATAGCTCCTGTTTATTAAGTGGTGGCCACGTGTGAGGGACAGTGGGTAGAACTGCACACTCATCATGGCCAGTCCTTGAAGCCAGGACTGTGAATGTCACACAAATGGGAAACGCATCACCTGCCTAACCAAGGCCACTGCACTCTCGATGGCCATGTGTGTGGGACCCTGAGGTGGACCCTAAGTCCACATCTGTGCTGCCCCAGCCTTTGGTTAGCAGTTTACCCAGGATCTGGGAAGGCTCTTAGGCCCAGCACCTCCTGCCTGCAGTGAGACCACATGCGGGTTGTGTTGGAAGCAGCAGGAAGGCTTTCTGCATGATTCTCTGTCAACAACGCCCCCACCATCCAAGTGCCCGCCCCACCATTAACCTTGAGTCCACTGGACGCTGCTCTCGGGTTATCCTCTCTCTCGCGGACCCCACGCTAGGAGGTTTTCCATTAATATTTGCTTTCAAACTGTGGTGCTGGAGAAGACTCTTGAGAGTCCCTTGGACATCAAACCAATCAGTCCTAAAAGAAATTAACCCTGAATATTCATTGGAAGGACTGCTGTTGAAGCTGAAGCTCCAGTACTTTGGCCACCTGATGCAAAGAACTGACTCATTGAAAAGACCCTGATGCTGGAGAAGATTGAAGGCAGGAGGAGAAGAGAGCGACAGAGGATGAAATGGTTGGATGGATTCACTGATTCAATGGACATGAACTTGGGCAAACTCCAGGAGGTGGTGAGGGACAGGGACGCCTGGCATGCTACAGTCCATGGGGTCACAAAGAGCTGGACACAACTTAGTGACTGGAAAACAGCAACAACAACAAAGTAAGTGAAGGCGTGAAAGACCAGTACTTCTTGTCTTGACTTGGGGCCTCAACCTGACTTCCCTTATCTCACCCCTGCAATGACTACAGAATTCATCTCCTCTCTTTCTGCTCAGCTGAGACCCCAACACAGTCCAAAGCCAGGTCCCCACTGCCTCCCATCCCCTCCCAGTCCCCACAGCCTGAGTGAGCCTGAGACAGGGCTGGCATGGCTGGTCTGCTCAAGTCTGCTCTAGGCTCCAGAAGGACCATGCTGCCTCCAGGTCAGTCCAGGTCCTTTTGAGGAGACCGGGCCCCTCCCCTCGAATACTCCTGTTTCCTCAACATGGTTCCTCCACCTGGCCATTGACCTCGAGGCTTCCTCTGCCTGGACCGCCCTTCCTCTTTTGCTCTATGGATATAATATTCCTTTTTGGTCTCACTTAGTCGCCAGCACCTCCTACTGCATTCGTTTTACTAAACCGACCACCTTAATGCCATGTGCTATTGCTATTGGCTGAATGAACAGATGAACATCGAGGGGCATCCAGAGAAGACAGGCCACACGTCTGGGGTCCTCCCTAACTCTCAGCTCAGCACTAAGATTCTAACCAAGCCCGGGTCAGCCCTCGGAGCTGTAGGAGGGGATTCCAGGTGGAGGTGGCATGCCCTGCTCTCTGGAGGAGAACCAGCCCCTGCCAGAACCCTTCGCTTGGTCTGGCGGTGCTGTCCAGACTCTAAGGACAAAGGGCTGACACGTGAACTGGGGAAGATTTGGAGGGAGAGGTCATTTCTGGTGGAGGGAGCCTTGGGGCGACGGCATGGAGGTGGGACAGTGCAGGGTGGTTGACAGGGGGCAGGTCGGCCAGCCTCGGGTGGCCCGCAGGCTGAGGGTGGGACCAGCGAAGCTCCACGGCGCTGGTTATCACCGGACGGGCGGCAGCCTGGGAACCGGGGTGGTTGCTGAAAGAAAATGCCTGGAGGGGCCTGTGCCTCACTGTTCCTCCTGATGCTAAATAAGGCAGCATAGAGAAGCTCATTTCTCTAGGAGGAATCGTGGACTCCTCAAAGATAGGGCCCAATTTTCTCCCCCTCCTCTCTTTCTTTCACCCCCCATCTGCTCTCAGTCAGGCTGACCTTGGGCCTTGCCTGCAGTTGCACGGGGAGACCTTGGAAGGCTGCTGTCCAATGAGCTCCCATCGTGCCCCCACCCCACCCCACGCTTTCCTCTCCATTCATCTGTCTTTCTAGCCAAAAACCAATTTCCTTGCCTCCAGACAAACCAATCACATTAGGAAAGGGATGGTTGTAATTCATGCGAAAACAACACAAAACAAAACAGAAAGCAGAAACAACTTTGCAAAGATCTGTCCCCTAGGATGCAAAAAAAGAAAAAGTAAGTCCCACCGGGTGGAAAGCAGCTTCTCATTGTGAAAGATGCTGGCAGGTGCCAGAAGCCTGACCACACCTGGACACGGCGCTGGGAGGCAGGCGGAGTGACCGTGTTCTGCAGGGGAGCCTGGGACCCTGGAGGCTCACTGTATTTGAATGGTGCCAGTCAGACCACCTGAATCCCCAGTGACCCCTTCCTAGTTGGACAAGGTACCGCAGCTCTTTGCAGGTCTCCTTCCCGCACCCTTAGCACTTGTCTCAGAGCAGCGAGCCCCTCACATCTCACCAGGCTCACAAAACAGGTTCTGGATGTGCTAAGGACCTTAAGGAGGAAAGCAGCCATCAGTTAACTCACAGCCGTTGACCCCGTCCCTCGCTGTGGCCACGCTGGGGGGACACGGGCACCCACCCCTGGTGTCACTCCCTCCCTGCAGGGCCAGTGTCCCTTCCCACCCCTGCTGGTGAGAGAGTTCTCCAGGGCTGCTCAGGGTTTGCATTGCTAAGTGGTACTTTGGGAGAAAAATATCTACGTTCGTATATATTTCTCTGCCTCTCCACTCAAAATCTCTGGGCTTTTAAATATGAGAGCCTTTTATTTCCTTAAAACAGCAGCTGCTTTCATTTAGTTTGATGGATTTAAAGCCTTTGGAGGCGGGAGGAGCAGACGGGAGGTGGTGGATTTCTCAGGCTACCTGCTCACACCCTCCAAAGGATGAAATGTACCTGGTGCACAGGATACGGAAGCTGGGCAAAAATGCATCCTCCCTCCTTTCATCTTAAGACTTAGGATTTAATTTGTTCTGAGGATGCTGGTGAGATTCCCCCTTTTAAAACTTTCTCTACCCAGTCTTCTCCTTTCCCCCCTTCTCGGTTCCAAGACTTGTTCCTGGATTCCCCTTGCTGTTCACCCTGCTATTATTTCCTTATACTCCTGGGACAACACGGCCAGGAGCTGGGGCCACAACTAGACTCTCCTCAGTGCCACTCTCCTGGCAGGAAAGACCAAGTCTGGGGTGGGGGCTCCCCAAGGGCTGAGAACCCTTCCCTTTCAAGCCCTGGAATCTGAGGAACCAGGGCTGGAGCTCTGAGCCCAGAGCTGCTGCTGCTTCTGCCCCCATCTCATGGCTCGTCTGCGGGTGGGGTCTCAGAACTGGCAGCTGTGTAATGAGGCGGAGGACAGATGGTGATCCTTGTGCAGACCCCCCACTCGAGACACAGGGCATCTCAGTCCACAGGGTCATGGGTCTTCCTCGGAGAAGTGGCTGATCATAAACTCATCTGGGAAAGGCTGCCCACCTCCCCAGGCCTCTGTGGGGAGGCCTCTCCTGACCCCCCGGAGAGCTGGAAGTTTCTCCACCCTTGGCTCCTGTGGCTTCCTCCCTCCCTTTCAATCTGTCTCCCCCTCCTGACCAGAAGCTCCCCAAGGGCTGGGCATCTCTTTTCCTCTTGTATCTCTAGCACCACGAATTGCAACGAGAGAGTCCTGTGGCTGATTCTGAGCCTGAGGCTTCTGCTCCAAGGCCTCTGGAGCGTCTGGAGCTCCCCTTGGCACCCGTGGCAGAGGGACCCTGTGCCTCCAGCCTGCTTCGGGGCCAGCACTGTCCTCTTCTGCTGCCCACCTTCCCCGAGGCTTGTGTGGACTCAAGTTCTTCTCCGGGCAGCTACCTCAGTCTTCCTCTTCCCTCCTGAGGCCGTCTCCATCTCTACATCCTGACACTCACCCTCCATCATGGTTCTCAGTAAGAACTCAAGAAAGGGGCTGGATGAGGGTGGGCCTGGCCCGTTCAGGCCTTGTTTCTGACTCCACTCACTCTGGGTGGCACTTTCTCCACCTCACTCCTCGTCCTCCTGGCTGGTCATCCCAGGCCTCTTCTTCCGCAAACACTCGGAGCAGGTGCTGGTTTGCTGAAGACACAGGCTGGCTTCCTCCAGCCTAGGTTCCGCCCTCCCTGGACGGACCAAAGAGGGGTGAGGCCAAGCGTCTCCATGCAGGGCCCTGGGTTAGTGTCCTGCTAGTCCTGCCCTGAACGCCACCCCTGCACTGTGACAGCGCGTGGGGTTGCCAAGGAAACCTTCTCCAAGGGCTCAGGGCCACCCGTCTCCTTGATGAAGACAGGACTGTATCTTGCCAAAGGGCTTCCGCTGCCCTCTTCTGATTAGAGCCTCCTGGGTCAAAGGTGGGGAGGGAGGGTCTTCTTAGCCCCCATTTACAGGTGGGGAAGCTGAGGCGTGGGTGATCAGGTGATCACAGTTGGGAGGAGCAGAACCAGGACTGTGCCTTCTTGTGGATGCTCACTCTGGGGCCCGTTCCTGATGAACCACAGTGATGTCTGGGTGAGGGATGGAGACTCACACTTCCTCTCTCAGCTGCCCATCCAGGGATCTCTTCCACTAGGCAAGGGGCAGGGCCTGCGACCCAGCCTGGGGACTCTCCTCCTATTCCAGGGCTCCATGTTCCAGGATCCAGCCTCCATCTCACTTCTCTATTCCTCATCCTTGGATGTGATGGGCAGTGACCCATCCTCAGAGGCCTGCAGACTGAACCTGGCTCACAGGGCTCCTTTTCCGAGGCCTTCTGTCATTGGCCCTTCCTGGGAGCATCTCTCCTGGGGTGGCATCTCTCCTGAGAGAGCTTCTGAGACCTGCCCTCACCCCAAAGGTACAGTGTGAGTGCCGAGGCTGGCTCTATTACTGGATGCTGCAGAAGCCCGGCTGTCTCCTGGGGACTGGCAGGGCCTCTGGGTATGTGTGGCTTTCCTTGAGGGGCAGAGGAGCTGGTTCCACGTGACCACTGTCACCTGTATAGCCTGCTTGGTGCTGCCTCCAGCAGGCGGCCCATGATGGCCCCTCTGTGAGCCCTGGATGACTGTTGAATCTGCTGGTCTTCCTCCTCTTCTGAGGGGTGTCCTCTCCTGGCAGCCCTCTCCAGGGGTGCCCTGAGACCTGTGGCCAAGAGTCAGTCCTGTTAGCTCTCTGGGTGTGATCAGAGCTTGGAGAGGAGGGGGAGGAGGCTTTGCCAACCCACCTCCGGAGCAGCTGCTGAGCAAATCCAGGGAGTTAATGGGAGCCACACAAAGCCCTCGATTTGCTCCAGAGATCAAGGGTCAGCCTGAATAACTCATTAATTAACCGAGCAAGGCTTCCTGCTATCGACAAGGTCTGGGAGCTCGGCCTGGGAGCAGACCTCACATCCTGCAGCCAGAAGACCATTCCCAGCTCCCCCTCCCCCTCCTTTCTTTCTTCCAACTCAGCACCCGCAGACCTGGGAGATGCCAAGAAGGCCATTCCACTCTCTGACCTCAGCTTTCCAAGGCTCTGGCCTGGCAGGGTTATGAACTTTGACCCTTCAGCTTTTAGGCTTGATCCATGAGCTGTCTTCCTGCTCCCTTCCCTGCCCACCGTGCCCAGCCTTCACGGGCATCATAGATGCTCCAAGGATCCAGGCACGCACAGGCACCCACACAACCTTCTAACACTGCTCTTGGACGTCTATCACCAGGGAGAGGACATGACGAGCTGATTCACACCGAGGCTGTGGGCTGACGGTGTTGGGAGAGTGCGTGGGTGGTAATTTCATTTAAACGAAGTTCATGCTTTGACTTGAATGGTGTAAGCTCTAATGGAGGGATTTCAGCAACAGGGAAGGCTAGGCGGCAGAATCCTTTTGGTCAGGAGTTTTTCCCCATGACCACTAAGATCATGGAGTAGGGGTGGCCTCTTTCCATGCCTATGGCCGAGTCTGCTCTATCCTAGGCAGTTTTTCTTCTCATTAGGGTACAGCTTCTTTGCCACAGATGTGAATATCTAAGCATCTGCTTTGGCTACCTCCACACCCACCCTGGCAGCACCTCTGAGTTTTCAAGTGCATTTTCACACTCCCACATCTGCGAGTGTTCTTTGCCCTTAAAAGGATGCACCCGCAGAGGAGACTTCTCCACGGAGTAGACTGGCCACCCAAGTGTTGCTGGAGGGAGGACCCTCTCATCCCCCAGGAGCTCACATGAAGGGAGCACCACAGGACTCGGTTTGGACAGAGCTCTCCCAGCATGGATACAGCTTTCTTCAGCCTGCTATTTCTGGAGACCAAGACAGGGGAGACCTTGATGCAGTTTGCAGCACCTCTGTTATTCCTTGCAGAGCTCGGCTCTGCCGACTGACATTTGCACAACCCTCTGCTGCTTGTAGAGTCAGCCGTTTCTGGAAGGTCTCGTCGCTGGCTCTAGAGCCCGTTGCTGTTTGTAGAGTCTGTGGTTAGCAGAACCAGGCCTTACAAGCCGAGCTCGTTACTAGCCCCAAAGCTGGCTTCCACTTGTAAAGTTTCTTGGAGTTTGTGGAACCTGATATTGCTTGCAAAGCTCAGGAGAATCTGCAGAACTGAGAGCAGTTTGTAGAGCCTGTGGTCTGCAGAGTCAGTCCTTGCTGGCAGAGTTCTTCACCCACTTTCGAACCAGGTACTGTCCTTAGGATCTGTTGTTTTTAGCAGATGCTGGCTTTGTAAGCTGAGTTCATCAGGAGCTACAAAGCTTACTGCTGTCTGCTGAGCTTGCTCTACTTGCAGAAACATCACTGCCCGCAAAGCTTCTCTTGGTCAGAGAACCTGGGGTTGTTGGCAAGTCTGACATCGCTTACAGGGTTCACCACCGATAATAGAGCTTGGGACACATTCTGGTTCTATTTCCTATGCCTGGATCATCCACCTTGTGGTGAATTTTTCAGGACAAGTGTCCATAGCCTCAGGTTTTGAAGTGTTTTCTTGCACTTGTGGGTTTCGGATTCTCTCCAAGATGCCTGGCATGTAGAGACCCCACATCATTCCCTCTGGTCTCCATGTATCCCATGATCTTGGCTCAATGACCAGACTCAGTTTCTTCTTTAAAGCCAACATGCTCTGAGTTTTCTCCCTCTCAGAGCTAACAGTCTTTATGATCAACTCTTCCATCTTTGCTTAGAGCTCTTGAACTTCCAGGCAGGTGCCTGGGTTCTCATCATTATTGGCTCAGTAAGAGCTGATGTCCTTTCGCCTATGTGCTCTCCTTAGCATAAAGACCTAATGTTTTCATATTCTCAGATGTTTATAGAATTCATGTGAAGCAGTGGTAAAGAATCCGCCTGCCAATGCAGGAGAGGCAAGGGATGCAGGTTTGATCCCTGAGACAGAAAGATCCCCTGGAGATGGCAATGGCAACCCACACCAGTATTCTTGCCTGGAAAATTCCACGGACAGGCAAGCGTTATGGGCTATGGTCCACGGGATCACATACAGTTGGATATGACTGAGCGACTGAGCACACAGCATACACACACAGAATTCATGGATGTGACATCCTGCAATGAAAGAGTAAGGACTGGACAGAGCAGGGCATCTGTGTCACATATGAGGCCAATTCCAGGCCCTGGGGGGAAGCCCTGTGAATTTGGCCTCAGAAACTGGAAGGATAACTCATGATTATGTTCATCAGAGCTGCCTTATGGGCCTCTGTGCCCCTCTGGGACTGGGAGGGGGGTTGTTGGCGCTCCTTGAGCAAGACTGTCCTTAGGTACAGCTGTTGTTGTTGTTGTTGTTCAGTTGCTAAGTTGAGTCCAACTCTTTGTGACCCCTTGAACTGCAGCATGCCAGGCTTCCTTGTCCTCCACTATCTCCTGGAGTTTGCTCAAACTCAACGTCCATTGAGTTGGTGATGCCATCCAAACATCTCATCCTCTGCCACCCCCTTCTCCTGCCTTCAATCTTTCCCAGCATCAGGGTTTTTTCTAGTGAGTCAGCCCTTCACATCAGGTAGCCAAAGTATTGGAGTTTCAGCTTCAGCATCAATCCTTCCAATAAATATTCAGGGTTGATTTAGGATTTAGAGTTTTAGGATTGACTGGTTTGATCTCCTTGCTGTCCAAGGGACTCTCAGGAGTCTTCTCCAGCACCACAATTTGAAAGCATCAATTCTTCAGTGCTCAGCCTTTGTTATGGTCCAACTCTCACATCCGTATGTGACTACTGGAAAAACCATAGCTTTGACTAGATGGACCTTTGTAAGGAAAGTGATGTCTTTGCCTTTTAATACGCTATGTTTGGCTGCAGCTGGCATGCCCCAACCAGTCCTGGTCACCCACGGACACATTCAATCTGTAAAACCATACCAACTTAGGACCCCTGTGCTGAACTGAGTGTTTTTATTTATTTTCGGCTGTGCTGGGTCTCTGCTGCTGTGTGCCAGCTTTCTCCAGTTGTGGCAAGTAGGGGCGACTCTTCGTTGCAGCGTATGGACTTCTCACTGCAGTGGCCTCTCTTGTTGTGGAGCATGGGCTCCAGGTGCATGGGCTTCAGTAGTTGTGGCACCCAGGGTTGGTTGCCCCACAGCATACAAAAGCTTCCCAGATCACAGATCGAGCCCAGGTCCCCTGCATTGGCAGGCAGATTCTTATCCACTGTACCACCAGGGAAGTCCTGGGCTGAGTGTTTATTTTTTATGGGGACATAGTCTTTTAAACACACCTGTCCTCGGAAGAGTTTGGAGGCATGATTTGTCATATGGAGGGACTTTTCAGAAAACTGGAAGGAAGATCAAATAGCAATTTCCAGTTTCTTCTTACTGAAACCTAGCAGTTCCCATTGTAAATGGATAGACAGCAGTGAGCAAGGGTGACGGAGTACAAGGAACTGACCCTCATGTCACCAGCATTTCTTCAGGGATTTTCCTCAGTATCACCATTGCCCAGGACTTGTCACAGCTGAACACAGTGATTCCAGGTAGAGACCTTAACACCAAGGGTGTCTGTTCTTAGGAAATCTGTGCTACCAAAAGTCAAGTCAGAAGGTGGTCACTCCTTTTACATGAAGTGAAAGTGAAATTGTGCAGTTGTGTCCGACTTTTTGCGACCCCATGGACTATAGCCTATGAGGTTCCTCCATCCATGGAATTTTCCAGGCAAGAATACAGGAGTAGGTTGCCATTTCCTTCTCCAGGAGATCTTCCCAGCCTGGGGATCGAAAGCGGGTCTCCCGCATTGCAAGCAGACGCTTTTACCATCTGAGCTGCCAGGGAAGCTCATAAGGAGTTTGTCAAATAACTCCTGGAATCATTTGAAACAGAACACACTCCTTTCCATAGCCCAGCTACATACATCCATCTCTTAGGCTGTGACAGGTTCCCGACCAGCTCTCAGTTCTGCCCCAGAGACCCCAGGAGGCTGCCACTGAGGACCTCACTGGACCAATGACCCTCAATCCACAATCCATGGATGGGGCTTAAGCAAACTCTTTCCCTTCCTTAAAGCTCCATTTTTTTCTGTCCTTTGTTCTTAGAAGAAAATGAGCTCTAGATTCAGTGCACTGTTGGCTTTGTCCACAAGGCCCGAGGCGAGCGCTGCTCAGGAGATAATTCAGAGTGCTAATGGCATACAGATGCATGCTAATTCATGTGCGCACACACAAATTAGGCTGCAATTATCACAGGAACTATTCGCTAATGCTGGTTACCATTCGAACCATTACTCAGCATTGGTTACTGCAGACGGCCGGTCAGTATGGCTCAGCAGGAGGCCTGCCTCTTAGGCAGCCTCGGAAACTAATGGACCCTTGAGTCAACGTCAAGTAAGAGCCTCTCGCTGCTTCCACGTGGGAAGTGGGCCTCCCAAGGCTGACTGTGGGAACGGAACAAGCCTGCTGGAAAATGACAGTCCGATCTCATCGGGGGAAGGAAAAACCAGCGACAAATACCACATAATACACTGTGGAGTTCATGTGGAAGGCCAAGGGGTAATGCAGAGGTATGTACGTTTGTGGCTAGCTCATTCCTGGCTGTCTCCTGTGTGCTGGGGAAGTGTTAGACTCGGAGGATGAGATGTAGGCTGATAAGTGACTTGTAAAACAAGAGCCACCCACAGAAGCAGCCAGTTAACCCACAGGCATGGGGGCAGATTCACTGTTGAGTCCTGGAGGGATTCACCAGGGTCCCTTGGAGAAGGCGGGGCTTGAGCTTTAGAGTCAAGGTTGGGACCGATTTTAGTGCAGGCGGGAGGAAGGCGGTCAGGATGCCTGCCAGGCTGTGTGATCATACATCAGAATGGCCACCGAGACACAGCGGGGGCCTCTGCTCCGCCAGAGGTTGCCGTTACCACCTTGTCTTGAGGGTTCCACCAAAGGAGGCATGTGCGTGCGTGCTAAGTTGCTTCAGTTGTGTCTGACCCTTTGCAGCCCCATGGACCTGCCAGGCTCCTCTGTCCCTGGGATTCTCCAGGCAAGAACACTGGGGTGGGTTGCCATTTCCTTCTCTGGGGGATCCTTCTGACCCAGGGATTGAACCCGCGTCTCTTATGTCTCCTGCATTGGCAGGCAGGCTCTTTACCATTTGCACTACCTGGGAAGCCCAAAGGAGGCAAATTTTATAGCAAAGGAGTCAGAGCAGTTTAAGAGATTACCTCTGAAGCAACACGGTTGGGCTAGAATTAGCTTTCACGTGTGTCTGTTGGTGAAGGCACTCAAGACAAGGCAGGGTTGGGGGTAAGTGAGGGGTGGTCTCAGTGGTACTGCAGAAACAGCTCCTGGCATGACCAAATTCCTTCCACCAGAGAGGGGAGTATGGCCGGTCAGTGACGGATGCTTGGTCCGCAGTGTGTGTGCAACAGAGCAGAAGCCGACAGCGAGCTTCACACTGACCACTGAGTGCTGGATCCCGGGGAGCTCCCAGAGCCCAGCGGAAGTGGGAGGGGGCCCGGGCGTTGCCCGTAGCTATCTAGCCTCCCCTCTATCACAAGGGCGCCTCTGGCACTACCTGATCATCTCGGGAGGGAAAATGAGAGGGGTCAGTGGCCCCCATGTCCCACTTCCCTTCGAGCAGGAAGCTGGGGATCCCCCTGCTGACCTCGGTGCCACATCTTTTCTCTCCACCCTGCTCCTTGCTTCCCTGGAGGACTTCCTGTCAGGCTGGCCGTCTATGAGCCCTGCAGGCATCCTGACTTCTCTGCCAAGCCTCCCCCTGTGCATGTGCCCTGAAATCTCCAAGGCGCAGCTGGGTGAGCTCCCGGCCGCCAGAGTCTAGAGCGGAGGCTGCGGCAAGGCGCCACTAGCATCCACTCTTCTCTGCTGAGCTGGGACCTGGGGCACCTGTTTTGCTGGGAGATGGGAGTGTGCTGCAGGGAGATGGAAGAAAAAAAAAAAAAAGCCTGTGTGCATGAATAGATGGCCCGATGTGACTTATCTCAGCCAACTTGGGGTGCATGGTGTGGAAGACCCAGGCTAAAGCCCACAGTTCTTTGCAGAGCGTTTCGGGGGAGCCCTGCCTGCACTCTGCAGACAGCGGGAAGAAGACCCAGCCCTTGTCTTCAGGGAGCCACTGCTCCAGGAGGCACGATGAATACACAGAAGTCCCCCAGGACTGTCCTTGATGGTTTTGACGGGAGTGGGGACATAGTTTGTGGGTGTAAAGTGAAAAATTGGAACCTGTTGTTCTGAAATTACTAAGAATTGAGCACTGGTGACAACAGAGCATGGACTCAAGTGCTGGCCCTCTGAGCATGGGGCGCCTCTCCACGGAGCTGGCTGGGGAGGAACAGGTCAGAGAAGGAACCGTTCTGCTGTGCCCCAGCTCTGCCCGCCCCCTTCCTTCCCTGACCCTCCAGGACCAAACTGGGATCACCCACTGGGGCTTGGACTTTTCCTTGGAAGGAGCTTCGAAGGACAATGGCCTCTGCTTTCCTCCATCCTCTCCAGACCTACCCCGCGCTCTCACCCTGAGACCAGGGCAGTCCCAGCTCCCACCCTGCTCAGCACCCAGGCCTCTGAGTGATCCTGCCAACCTAGCGCTTATTTACCTCTGCCCCCCACCCCAGCTGAGGGCGAGGCAACATGGGATTCCTCCCTCTGTCCCTGCAGGGCCATCAAGTCCCTCGGGAGGCCTCCCATGGTTGGTGGTAATGGCACCTCCTGTCCCCTCCCCGACATGGACACACCACGGCCAGTGCCACCCCAGGCCCCCAGGCCCCTCCTCCTGACCCCAAATTCCAGTTGCCCCTCCCTGATAGGCCCCCCAGCCCCGGGGCACATTTACAGAAATGCCACTCAGCAGAACAACCCAAATCGAATGAACGTTCCTGGGAAAGCTGCGAGCTTCCAAATTAGCGGTGCATAATTAGTTTCATGCAGAACCCTCTCGGAAGCGCTGGGCGCTGGCTGGTGAGACACACAATTAGTTTCTGTGAAGAGGAAGTGGAGGAGAGCAGGGAAAGATTGTGGGGAGCCGGGCAGGGATGGGGTGTCAGGACAGGAGTGTGCCCTGAGTAAAAGGCAGATGCATTCAGGTAGCTGAGGCTCTTACAGTCCACCCAGCAAGGTGCAGCCCTGCCCCTCCAGGATGTTCTGGCTCCTTCCAGGCCACTGGGAAGACTGCATGGAGACGCTCTGGATCGCGCTTGGGCCCTCAGGGAAGACACTGTGTTTGTGCACATCTGCCCCGTGACTCAGGACTCTGGTTGGCCCGGGGTTCTGCCGTGGAGGCGCGGCCTGCAGAGCAGCTGGCCGAGACTCAGAGCCCTCGTGCATTCCAGGGCTCCTGGCACTCCAGATCCCAGCGGCCCCACGAGGGGAGGCGTCTCACGGCTGGAGACCATCCAAGCCTGGCTGCAGCTTGCCGAGACTGGTGCACACGGGGCCGGGGCGACAGCGTCGTCGCCAGACTTTCAGAACCAGCGTGCTCCTCCCACTCCATGCGGGCGACAGGCTGAGAGGAAAGCCTTGACCTGCTGTCCTCAGAGACACTGCGGCGATAACCACCTGCTTGGCGTGCATTCCCAGTACGTGAACAGGTCCCCGGAGACTTCTCTGTGGACCTTCCCAAGGCCCCCAGGACCCCTCCAGCCACCCGTCCAGGCCCTGGCCAGGCACTCTCCCCTCTCTGCTCCCACACCTCAGGGGGCCGGCACGCCCCTTGAAGCACCAGTAACACCACACAGCTTCAGTCGTGTCCGACTCTTGGTGACCCCATGGACTGTAGCCCCCCCAGGCCCCTCTGCCCATGGGATTCTCCGGGCAAGAACACGGCAATGGGTTGCCATTTCCTCCTCGAGGGGATCTTTCCTACCGGTGGATCAAACCTGTGTCTCTTAAGTCTCCTGCGCTGGCATTGGAAGGCAGGTTCTTTCCCACTGGTGCCACCCTGATGGGTTCATGACAGTTCTCCATCCCCAGCCATGGCTCGAAGGCTGGACCGGCCCCTTCTGCCTCACTCACCCACCCCTGCCCCTCCAGGCCTAACAAGAGTGATGGTGGCGACTTCTTATCCACTCAGCTGCATCCTCTCGATGGTGGAGGGGAGGGGGCCCCAGCATGATGCTGATGGTGGAGGTGAGCTTCGGAAGTCTGCTCTCCTCTTTCACCTCCAGGTAACTGAGGGTGGGCTCTGAGTTGGCCCTGGGAAGGATGGCAGCACCAGCCTTGTGTCCTTGGAAGAGGCTCCGCCTCCCATCCCCCAGCCTGACCCACCTATGAGACAGGGCAAGACAACACCTATGAGACAGGGCAAGACAACATGATCCGGGCGTGGCTGCATCTCCCTGTGGTCCCGGGCAGGTCTCTTCACCTCCACGGGCCTTACCTAGTTTCCCTGCCTATCAGTTGTTGATAACAGTACCTGCCCCACCCCCCTTCCTCAAGGTTTTGTGGGGTCAGTGGCAGCAGAATATTATAGGCTTTCGATTGATGCCGCTGTGCTCCCCACTCCCAGGGGTGATGGCTGAGCCACAAGGATGCTCAAGTTCACTGCAACGGCTGGCTGAGAGCTCGAGAGGGTGGTTATCTCTCAGGCTGGGGTTCTGTTGGGCCTCTGGTCCCAACCGTGGGGCCTGCCCGAGGAGAGCTCTTTATGTGGAGGCGTGCCATCTTTATTGCTTATTATATATTATTTATTTAGTCTTAATTTATAATTGCATGATTGCCAGAGGATCTTAGCGCCATAGGGACAGAAATGTGCTGCCCAGTCCTCAATAAAGAATGCTTTTCCTGCCATAAATAAACAGAATAGCCAATCAACTACCCATCAAATTGCCTGGCCCTGGCACAAACAGAACACCACTAATGAGACACAACACACATTAGCTTAATGCTTTACCAGGGGAAGCAGGGTGGCCTCTGAGTGCCAGCCTGGGCCACAGCGGCAACTGGAATGGGTGGGTCTCCGTGTGGGCACTGGGGGTGGGGGCTCCACCTGAGAGCCCCCCAGTGCCAACCAGTCACCCCAAGGAGTTGGGGCTCATCTTGGTGGGGTCACTGCTGTGGGTTCACTTTGACTCAAGTCATCAGGGATTGACCCATGTGTCCAGTCGTGTACTGGGTGCTGTGGGCACCATCCGGGGAGTCTGCTGTTTGTTTTGGGAGATACGATTCATGAGTACGATGTGGGTTAGAGCATGAGTGAAATCATGTAGCAAGGGCCGGGGAAGTTTCCTGATGTGTTGGGGCGGGGGCGGGGTAGTCCAGGAAGGTTGCCCGGAGGAGGAAGGCATGAGCTCCTCCTTCAAAGACAAGCGAGAAATGAGGGTGAGTGCATTCAGGTGAGAGTCACAACGCGGGCCCACCCATGGAGGGAGGGAGGAGCAGTGAGCTGGCTGCCGAGATGGGTGCCCAGGGGCTAACACTGATGCTGGGAACGGCCAGAGGATGCAAGTGCCGAGGGCTGGGGTGGGAATCTGGGCTGTGCTTGGCAGCACCGGGGACTCATGGAGGGTCCCGGAGGTCTGGGGAGATCAGCACGGCAGAGCTGAAGCCTCTGCGGAGCAAGTTTACCCGAGGCCCTTTCCTGCCCGCCTTCCCCCGCCCAGGCCGCCAGGGACTGGGCTCGGGAGGAAGGTGGGGGGGCACAGCTCCCCCTTGCTCTGTCTGCTCTTTATCACTGTCAGCTGCTTAAAGCCAAGCCTGAGCAGCCACCTCCCCAGCAGAGCTGAGCTCCCTGAAGATAAGATGAATGTCTGCAGGCCACAGAGCTGCGATGCTCTAGAGGAAGTGGAAGGGGAGGAAGAAGGAATAAACACCCGTCACATTAATAAGAGTTGGGGAGAAGTGAGGGGCTGAAGCCAGGAGTCTCCAGATGGTGTTTAGTGAAATGACAGTTTGGTGCTTAAGAGGAAAAATGGAACTGTGGGATGCTGGGAGCTTCGATCTTCGTGGGGTGGGGGTGAGGGGTGGACATGTGAACCCGGTGTGAGACCTGTGCCCACAGAGGCCTGCCCAGAGTCCGTCCCGGGTCCCAGCAGTGAGGGAGAAACACCTCCAGGATGTCCGGGAGAGGTCCCTTACAGGAGCTCTGGTCCTGAGGTTTCAGGGGCATATCCACCCACACATTCCAACATCCTCCCAGCCTCTGAGAAATTAGCAGGCTAATCCTTGTACCAACGCTGTGCCCACAGGGGTTGGCGGGGCCCAGCCCGTATCCTCTCAGAGCAAGTGGTCCAGGGTGAGGGACTGGCCAAGAGGTCATGTCACAACATGGAATTTGAGGAATGCACGGGAACTTCTGGGAATCCCGGATAGGGGGCATCCTATCCAGCCTTGTCCAGACTGGGGAAGGCTTCCTGGAGAAGCCGATGGCTGGGCTGAGTCTGGAGTGTCGACCAGCGCTTGGGGTACAGGGGGATGCCAGCAAAGGGGAGCAACAGAGCAGAGCGTGAGGTGTGATGCTGTGAAGGAAGCAGAGAGCCAGGGGTTCCTGGGTCCTGGGGTGTCCCTGGTGTCAGGGAGGAGCCGCGGAGACGAGCTGGGCCAAGTCAGGGATGGCTGGGGGCGGGCCTGTCCTGTTCACTGGGAGTGTGGCTGCAGGGTCTACCCAGTCCCCGCTCCCTGGTCTACCCTGAGTGCCCTTCCGTGGGTTAAACACAATGTGCTTTCAGCATCCATCCTTGAGGGCTCAGGCACTTTCTCTGCTCTCCCCTGAGGGCAGAGGCCTGGAGCCTGGCAGCTGTGGGGAGGTACCCAGGGGAGCGGTGGGTCCAAGTGGAGGGAGGCCATTTCTCTCGGCTCCGGCTATCCTAGCGGAGGCTTTGTTTGTTAGCTCTCTGGGGAGCTGCGACACTCTGGGACCCACAGTCCGGCAAAGGCAAGATCCCCTTGTGGCCCAGGCTGGGGATGACGTGGCAGGGAGGCTGGTGTTGGGTGGAGGCTGGTAGGGGGGACAGGCAAGGGAGGGGAGCAGGAGACAAAGGAGAGAGCGAGGCAAGGAGAGTTGAGGAGTTGTCGCCGGCTCCGGAATCCATTCTGCGTCGATTTCCCCCCAAGTCACACAGCTGCCAGGGTTCAGACAGATGCTGTGATTAGCATTTTAATGCATTTCAGAGGACCTTGTCCAAACTACTCTGGAAATCAGAAATCAAGAGTTTATCTTCAGCTGTCCCTGCAGAGCAACCTTCCCTTTTAATTCTAAAAGGAGCCAGAGGAGAGCGTGCATGCACATGTGTGTTTGTGCACCCACACGCAGGCGTGTGCCTGGGTGCCAGAGTGTGCACGCCTTCCTGTATGTATGTTTATGCATACACACATGCATCTCGTATGGGTGCAGAGCTTCCTGCACACACACACATGCCAGGCACCCCGGTGTATGTGTGTGGGCACCTTTGAATGTTGAGTATGGGTGTGTGTCTATGCATGCCCACGCACATGCATGCTTATTCTTCACGTGCCTTTGCAAGTGTGATTTCATCCTGGAGCACTCATGTGGAAGGGGGGTAGCTGGACGTGGGATGAAAACAGGTCAGGGCTGAGTGACTCGGGCTGTCAGGGCGTCTGGGCCTCAGGTCATGGGAAATGCATTTCAGAGGCAGCTACAGTGGCCTGGCTTCATCCCAAACCCAGGTTTCCAGACAACACAGGCCAGCCGTATTTTTGAGCAGAGTGGAATTTCTGGAGTTAGAATTCCACTTCCTTTGGACAGTGCTGGCGTTGCAGTCCAGCTTCTGAGATGACTCTGGAGCCCGGCACAGGGGCGGTGGAACAGCTCCTGGAGGGTCAGGCATGGGTGGGGTCGGGAAGTCAGGAGCCGCTCCAGACACATCCTGTAGGGAGGGGGCTGCCCCTCACCTTCAGGCTGGTTG
Source organism: Odocoileus virginianus (assembly GCF_023699985.2). Taxonomy (NCBI): domain Eukaryota; kingdom Metazoa; phylum Chordata; class Mammalia; order Artiodactyla; family Cervidae; genus Odocoileus; species Odocoileus virginianus. Next base: position 37,725,848 of record NC_069695.1, read on the forward strand.
GCACTAGCCAAGATGGAAGGGTTTCCTTCTCATTCCTTTGTCACCTTCCCTGACACTCTCCCCTGGGAGGTGTAGCTCTCAGCTCTAAACCCAGGTTTCCAGGACTCCCTTCCCAGGCCACGGACAAGGGAACATTGCTTTCCTCTACTGGGGAGAGATACCTATTCACCTGGCAAGATGGTATCGACTCTTAGGGATCTGGGCAACACCAGTGGCTCCCTTCTCAGGGTCAACTAAAACCCCAAGCCTTTAACCCCTGCCACACCAGCTCCCCACGTAGTGTCATTATGGTGGAGTATTAACTTGTAGTCTCACGGACCCCTGAGGTTGCTCTGGACTCCACGGAGTGGATGGCACAGTGATGGGGGTTGGGGGTGCTTCCATTAGAAGGCAGGCAGGGAAAAAACAGACAGTTCCTTGTGAATTTGTTTAATGTAAATACACCCTCTATTTATCTTCGGATGTTAATAAATTCATGCATTATTACAAAATCCCTCATACCAGCAGACCACGCTGTGTTAGATCAGCTCGCTTTAAGAGATTTCCTGTTGGCAGGTTTCAAAGCCCACACCTGCAGCCGGCCCAGGCACAAGGATTTAACTAAACGCCACAGATAATTAGATCAGTTAACCTCGCAAATTAAAACAAGCACATCGCATTAGCTCAGTTTATCCTAAAAGAAAATATTAAGTTCCCCCAGATAAGTCCTTTAATAAGAATGGAGGGAGACAGCACGTATTGTCTTTCAGGACCTATGGGCAGGAGGCAGGGGGGCTCAAACAGCGGTCAGACAGTGGGATTGTCTGATGGGTGACTGATCAGGTTCTTGCCTAGTGATCTAACAGCGTTGGAAATGTCTGCAGAACATCCAGGTGGGGTGTGGGCTGAAGCACACCAAACAGTGGGAAAGCTCCATGGGGTCTGAGAGGCGTGAGGGTCATCAGTGGGATCTAGTCTGCTCTGCAGGTTCACAATGCAGGATAATCCCCAGGGACACTCTAGGAATATAGAGAATGGGTTCACCCCATCGGGGGAGGCTTTCTAGAGAGGCAGTGACCCACCTACTGAAAGTTCCTTCTGTGTGAGATGCTCAACACTTAAGGAGTTGGTTGAAGTCTTTGAAAAGTTTGAATCCACCAAGTCAGGATGGAAGGGGTAATCTGGACTTGAGAAGAAGTCAGTCTTTGCAAAATCTATAGCATAAAACATTTTAAACAACAAATAAAGAGTGTAGACAATATTACTGTCTGTAGGAGTATGTTGTCTACTTAAGAGACCAACAGCATTTACAAGTGGCTGTTTCCACCGTCACACCATGGCTGTGCTAATCACACACACTTTGTATCTGTTCATTAAAGCAGGCTTGGCAGGATATTAACTTGGAAGCACTATTGGATCATCTACTCAGAAGCCATAAAACTGCACTGAGCAACCCTGTCACATGGATGCTAATGGGAATGGGTGTCCCCCTAGTGCTGCTGAATTGGGCCGGGTTGACCAGATGACCAGATTCATCAATCGTGATGAAGGCTGTGTTGTAAATGAGAAAGGACCCAAATGTGGCATCTGGGCAGAGCCATGCCCACTGTCCACAGACCTTCACAAGCCACATACCCTCTTTGGGCTACTGTGTTTCCCACGCACAATGGTGGGGAGAAGATGGTGCTAAGGCATCGTCCCTTCCACTTCTCTGAGGGTCTCTGGCCCTCAGGAAGAAAACATAATGGTAGAGAAGCGTCTCATTCATGGATCAAACTCCTCTAGCCTGAGAGGAGGAATGAAAGTCTTCCAACAATGCCAGACAGACAGTGTGGGTGCCCAGAGCTCCCAGAGTTGGACGGGCACTCAGATCATGGCAGGAGCCCTTGTAACATGTGGATTTGCAGGCCCACCCTGACCTCATGCCTCTGTGTGTGTGTGTGTGTGTGTGTGTGTGAGAGAGAGAGAAAGAGAGATTAAACCTCTATCCCCTGCACTTGTAACAAACTTGAATGTCTCAGAAACTTCCATGTGCAGCCAGGTGGTTTGGGGACCTCTTCAGCACTCTCCTTCAGATGAGACAAGCCCTTTAAGTGGTCATGTTGGGGGTGGGGAATCAAGTTCCCCTCACCAGCTGCAGGGTCCAGAGGAAGCCAATTTCCCCTCAAGCCCCCTCCAGCAGGCCTTCCCAAGCCCAGAGAGCAGCCCCTGACAACCCAGGCCTGAGGTGTGCCAGCTGCACTGAGGCTGTCACTCTCCTACCCTGGAAGCTTCCATAGCTCCCAAGTACCCGAAGGGACTGAATTGCTCAGTGGGATGTTCAAGACCTTCCCCACTGGGGTCCCAAGCCTCCTCTAATTCTAGGGCCCCTCAACCTCTTTCTGAGAGCTCTAGGAGTGCAGTCTCCCTCCCTCCGTCCTCCTCGATAGGTGCATCACCTCCCTGGAATGATGTGCCCAGCCCCTCTCCATCCACCCAAATCCTGCCAGTCCTTCCCAGGACAGCGGCCCTGGTGCTCAGGGAAGCGAGGCTCAGAGAAGGCACCCCATAGACACAGCTCTGCAAAGCTCCCTGACTACTCAGAGATCTACACTTCAGCCCAGGGTCCCAACCCATTGTCCCCTGACCACATGGCATATACATCGTTTCCCCTCTGCAGGAGGGGAAGCCCCAGGGCAGAGGGGTCCTTGCCCTCTCCTCGTGCCCACCCGCCAAGCAGCACCAACACAGGGCCAGGCTCCTGATGGGTGCTCAGGAAACACCAATTGAATGAAAAACCTTCTCTCAGGCTCTGAACGGTCCCAGCTGTCGGATGCCAGCTGTCAGAGCTGCTGGGAGAAGCCAAATGCATATTCATTTCAGATCCCTGGGTCGCCCTGCCTTGAAGGGCCTTCTGGACCATCCGAAACCACGTGGATGCCGGGATTGTGCAAACTGTCAGCACGGACTTCACTAACACCTCTCGGGGACTGAGGGGCAGAAAGCGGCAGAAACCTCCCCCTCCAAGCACGGCCAGGCCTCAGGTGGAACAGGACCAGGGATCTGAGGGATGGTCCCACCGCTCCCACACCTGGCTTCCTCTCACTGAGGTACGTTGGTCCACCATGTGGCCGGCCCTGTGTCAGCCATGGAGCTGTGCGCCCTGGGCCAGCTCTATTCCAGGCCAGGGCAGGAGGGGTGGGGATGGACAGAGGGGGCCACCCCAGAGGACTCCCTCCTGGGCAGGGTGGGGGTGCAGGTGATGGCCAAAGCAACGGCGGCAACAGGGGGCGCCCATTATGGAGTTCCCACGTGCACACAGGGTGTTCATCGCTTTGCTGGCATCACTTCATGCAGCAGGCCCTGGGGAGAGGCACTGTTGGCAGCCCAGGGTCTACAAGGAGGAAGCCGCAGCACGGAGGGTGAAGTGGTTTGTGCAGGGTCACAGAGCTCAGAGTGGCGGAGCTGGGTTGGCTGAATTTGGGACCTGAACCTGCCCAGAGATGTGGTGGGTCCCGAGTGTCCTCAGAGAAGGGAGGGATTGGGAGGGCTGGGCGGCCCTCCTCTTGGAAACAGGCTGGCAGCGCGGGTCACGGGTGCAGCTGGGGTTGAGGACTGAGTTGGCACTGGTGCACGGTGGGGCCATTTATGATGGAGACCCAACCACAGCACAGAAAATCACGGTCTTGGCTCACCTCCCAGAAGTGAGTCGTCCAGAGTGGGGTTGCCTGCGCTGTCCTCCTTCCGAGTCTCCTCCACTGCTCCCCCTCCCCACCCCCCACCTCCAGGGACTCAGTCCCAGCTTGAATGCTTCTGTGGCGGGAGGCTCACTCCCTCCTGGGACAGCCCACGCCCTGGGGCGTGGCGAGGGCTGGGTGGGCCTTTCTGGTGCTGCAGGCTGAGCCCAGACAGAGGGCCTGAGGAGCTGAGGGCCACACAGGCCAGCTGGGGGCATCTTTCACCCCTTCCCTCCCTATGCTCAGCGCAGCCGGGTGGAAGTTAATCATGTGGGCACATCCTTCCTCCTCAAGGCAAGCCTGGCACAGAGTACACACGCCTCACTCCACACCCCCAACAACAGGCCAGAATACGGCTGCTTCCGTTTCTGAAAAGTCAAGTCGTCACCCCGAAAACCGGTGGGGCTCTTTCAGAAGGCATCCACCCCCCCAGGCCCCAAAGTGAGCGTGGGGACCTGACCGTGGGATCCCCGTGACGTGGGCACAGCTGGGGGGTGGCATGGTGGCTTCTGACTAATATTTAAGCCACATACAGGGGCGCAGAAGGATACCAGTCCAAGAGAGATGTAGAAGATAAAAATATGATAGCTAAGGGGCTGAAATCTTCATTCCCCCATGAAGGATTTCATGGAATTAGAAACCATGTCAGTAGTTGGATGGACGCGCTGAGTCAGCAGTGCTATGTTGAAAAAGCAGTTCTTAGGATACCCTCTTTCTGAACAACTCTTTCTGAATCGGCCTCCTCACACAAGCGTCAGGCCAGGATCTGAGCACAGGATCTCTGCACGCTGCCCAGCCTGCCCTTCTGTAACCCTACCCATCTCTAGGAGGCTAACAGGGGGGACTCTCTGGGCTCCTATGCATTATCCATCCCCTTTCCTCCCTCACTGACCAAAGCAGGTTTGATCATGGCAGATATATGCCTCTTTCATGGCAAGATATTCCTTTTCTCAGCCTCCTTTGCAGTCAGGGCGGTCACGGACATGTGAGTTCCTGTCTAGTTGTGTCTGACTCTGCAACCCCATGGACTGTAGCGTGCCAGGCTCCTCTGTCTGGGCTTCTCCAGGCAAGAATACAGGAGTGGGTTGCCATGCCTTCCTCCAGGGAATCTTCTTGACCCAGGGATTGAAGTTATGACTCATGTCTCCTGCTTTGGCAGGCAGATTCTTTGCCACTAGCGGACATGGTTCTGCCTAATGAGACCCACAAAGAATTCTACCGGGGAGAGGCCTTGGGAAATCTTTTGCATTCCTGATAAAATGGACAGACACAACTGGACTTACTCTGCTGGACTGTGGGTATGACGCATGGTGCTGAGGCAGCCATTTTATAACCATGAGCAAAGAGACTGATGCTGACGTTATCCTGCCTAGCCAACATCAGATCCCGACTCCATGCGAATGCAAAAATCCAAAGCTCCACTTGTTGAAGCCACTGCAGCCAAACACATCTCTAACTCATAGGGCAGTCACTGAAACTGAGGTTCAGAGAAGTTAAGTGACTCTTCAAGGGCACACAGTCAGGCTCCAGGCAGAACTGGGGCTGGAATTAGACTCTGTTCCCCATGCAGAATAAAGCTTCTCCAACCCAAAGGCAGGTTTGGTGTGCGGTGTTGGCTGTGGGGCCACTGCCCTGCCTCACGTGGCCCCCCGGGGAGTCTAGCAATCACGCCAGAGCCTCCTGTGGGAGCAGCCTGCTCTTGACTTTGGGGTGACAGAAACAGAAGAAGGTGACCCCATTCCCGCCCTTGTGATGCTCGGGTTTTCCACAGTCTTGGCCCCACAGGATGCGGTGGAAGAGGAGTGGGCCCTGGAGCCAGACCCCTCCCTGGTGAGTGAGCCCCTCCCCCTCAGTCTCCTCATCCATCAAACAGTGCGGGCGCTGCTTACACGAGAACGCGCCCATGTGGTGCTGTTTTGACAGATAAATGAGAGAATATTGTGAAGTGTCAGGCCTTCAGGGAGTCCTCAGTGAGTGGTGGTTGTCACCCTGTGGTACTTCATCACTTCCCATTTGTGTTTCTGGGGTCACCATCTGAAAAAACCCACTTGCATTCAAATGCTTTTCTGAAGTCTGCTTCTGGGAATACTTAAATGAAGTGTCTTTGAGAACCTCAAGTTAGGCCAGTGGTCCCCACACTTTTCGTGCACATGATTCTCCTGGTGATCTTGTTAAAATGCCTCGGGGTGCAGGCTGAGGGACCTGGCTCAGGTGGTCCGGGTGGCGCTGATGACTCAGCATCTAATAGGCACCTGGTGATGATGACGCTCTGGGCCCAGGTCCACACTTAGCCAGGGCTTAGACCTCCAGCTCTGCTGACCTTGCTCAGACTAAGGGGAGACTGATGTGGCCTAGAAGAGCAGCCTAGGAGAGCTTCCTAGATGATGGTAGGGCTTGGAGCTAAGTCCAGAGGCCCTGGAGGACTGGGGTGGGTGGGCAGGGAGGAGGGAGGCTAGGGATTGCTAATGCTCAAATCACGCCTAAGTGAGCAGGATGTCCAGGACTCATTGCCTGGAGTTGACTGAGGCCTGCAGGCTGTATGGGCTGGACATTCTGAAGGGCAGCAATGTGAGAAAGGCCTGCTGCTTTTCCCACCATAGTCTCTCCAGTCAACCCCTAACTCTGGGAGGACAATTCAGACCATCCTGGCTCTCCAAAGTCTGTCCCCCTAACTCCCTTTCCAATTTCCTCTCCCTGATGCACACCTGGATTGGTCTCCCTGTCCATGGGGGTCCTTCATGGTCATTCCACTCACAGTCCTTCTCTCTGAGGTGTAATGAGGCTTAGAATTCAAATCACACTGTTGACCATTCCTTATTTTTACTGTCCTGAAACTATCTCATGAATGAGTTAGGAACCACTGGAGGTTACTGTGCCAGAGGACCCTGGTGAGGCACACTCAGCATCACTGTTCTGTCCTTCATGGCAGTCCCTGGATTTATAGCACTCCACAGCATCCGAAGGGCTGACACACAAGATTTTCACCATGGAACTAGGAAACAGGCCCAGGAAGGTCATGAGGCTCGTCCCAAGTCATCCAGCAGCTTGCTCTCATTCCCACAGGCTGTAAGCGCTCCGGAAGGTGGAGCAGGGCGTTTTGCTGGGCGCAGAGTGGACACCACAGTCTCACAAGTTGCCTTGTGTCCACCCAGCCAACAGAGCCGGAGCCCACCTGCATGGCGCCCCCTGGTGGTCCCATTGAGAACATACCACAAATGCCTTCGCTCAAAACACACACTAGGGCCACAGGGAACTGGGGCCCTGAACTCCAGCCCTTTTCTCTTTATAACTATTTTCAGGAAGATCTGAAGAACAAATAACCACAGTGTCTTCTGCCATCATCATCCAGGGTTTCCCATCTTTGACGGGACTTGGCAGCCCACCGTTCTGCAAGGATGCAGGCCCATAACGCAGACGCCTGGCTCTTTATTCTTGCCCACGCACGCCCTCTCTAGAAGAAACCCTGCCAGTCCTAAACACATCCATTCCCACAGCAGGGGTTCACACAGGTAACCTGCTTCCCTGCCTTGTGCTCTGGTGAAAGGTCAGCAAACCCTTAAACAGCCTCACGTGGTCTCACCTAGGCACTCCCACTGAGACCCCTTCCCTCCACCCCTGCAGCTGACACACGTGTGTTGGGAATCCCCTTCACTCTGGTCACTCCTGGCCGCCCAGACACACGCGTGCCAGCTGCCACTGGCCAGGCCAACGAGCCTTCTACACAGTGTTTCCTCCAGGCTTATCAGACAGGCTTATCCTGTCTTATCAAGTGTAACCCCGCAGGTTGAGCTAAGCTGAAAACTTTCTGGGGAGCCGCGGGGCATGAGGTGATGTGGATGGAAGAGGAGCCCTGAGAATAGATCTGCTGGAATGCTTCTGGGTATTGCCAAGGCCTGCGAGGTCAAGGGGTAGAAAGAGAAGCCGTCCCCTGCCCCTGCCCACCGCCCAGCTGTGAATCAGCTCTGGGCAAGAGAGCGGGTACAGAGAGCACTGGGGGGCGGGACTCCAAGCCCTGAGAGGCAGAGTTAGTGCTGTGTGTTAGCTGCTCAGTCGTGTCCGACTCTGCGACCCCACGGCCTGTAGCCTGCCAGGCTCCTCTGTCCATGGGACTCTCCAGGCAAGAACGCTGGAGTGGGTGGCCATGCCCTCCTCCAGGGGATCTTCCCGACCCAGGGATCAGACAACGGAGCAGCCTGGAAGCAAAGGGCTGAGCAGGAAGAGGAGGCTGAAAGAAGGCCAGGTGCTTGGCCGAGAGCTGGTGGACCTGTGGCTGGTGAGGGAGCTGCGCTCAGCTGGGCCCCTGGGCGACTGCAGCCCGAGGGGTGTCCAGGCAGGCGGTCAGTCTTTATGTCACCATGACAACTGGCCCAGTCTAGGAAGCACGTCAGAGGGGGAGGAGCCTGGAACTGGGAGGCCACCACGGTGGGACGGGGCGGGCTCCTCCAGGACACGCTGGTTTGTCCTAAGGCCTCTTGCAGTTGAACTCCTGGGCACTTCCCATCACTGCCACTTTTTGTCACCTAAAGCCACTTTCTGGATCACGAGCGGTCTTCACACGTGCCTCCCAAACCTTCAGCTGTGTCTCACTTATTTGTCTGATGCCCACCCCACCCCCAAGCAGGTAACCTGTACACACTGCTGCTGATGACTGATGACTGGGCTGATGGCAGTCATGGGCCTGGGCGAGTGCTGAAGAAAGTTGAGAAATTTCTGCCTGGTTTCTTTAGGAAGAAACCTGAGCAGAAGGAAGCGGGGGAGGCGCGGGGCCCAGGGGCAGGGATGGACATGGAGGCGGGGGTGCAGCCCTTCCCTGAAGCTGTCCTGGAGCCAGCCCTCGGGGGCGGGCGGTCTGGCCACTCTGCCTCGGGGAGACCCCGAGCTGACCCTCGCTTTATTACACTTGTCACAGATGGAGTCAGGCTGTGGAGGCCAGGACACAGCCTCCTCCCCTCCCTCCTGGATTCAGCAAGGTGAGTAACGCCAAGTCTATTAGTCTCAGAATTGCAGAAAATGTCAGAGGGTCCAGAGGCCCCTCTAGACCACACCCCCTTCCACAGTCCAGAGGTGGAGGCTCAGGGTGGCTCCGAGCTGAGCGTTTTGCCCCAAAGTACCTGGTTTGTTTGCGGCAGGTGGGACCTGGCACCCAGGTTCCCTGACCCTGGCCCAGGCTCTGACCATCACCTCACGTGGCCTTTTATTTATCCCTTCAACTTAGAGACGGTGGCTGTGGACACAAGGCTCTCTGGGTCCTTCAGACAAATCTGTGAGAGAGTCTTGCTGAGGACAGCCCATGGCCAGGCCTGGGTTCTGTCGTGGGGGTCGCAGGGTGGGTGTGAGAATCACTCCCTGGAAAACTGGGGATCCCCCACACCCAGGTGAGCGAAGAGAAGGGTGCACCCAGACACAGGGCACAGCTCTGGTGGGAGGAGGGCTTCGCGACCTGGGAGGAGGGGAGGGCAGGGAAGATTCCCCACGGAAGCTGAGGGAGGTGGGACCCAGGACCCCGGCGTGAAGAGGACAGGCAAGCTGAGCATGCTGTGGATGCAGACGTAGCTCTGGATTTTAGGCATTTCTGCCTTCTCTCCTGGAAGCCCATGCTCCCTCCTGCTGGGAGAGCCCGAGACCCTGTGGACTCAGCTCTGCCCCAGCCTGTGGTGTGGTCTGCGGGGAGAGGAGGGGTGGCTTGGCTGGGGACACGCCTGCCCGATCCGCTTCCGGTCAGGATGGGGGCTCTTCCAAAGGGGGGTGCTGGAGACCCCCACACGTGGGTGGGTGAGGGAGGCCTGGATTCTGGCCCCAGCTCTGTCACAAGTGAATGGCAACTCATGTCACCCAATCTCAGATTCCGTGTGGGTAAAATGAGAAGACTGAGTGACATGTCGGTGCTGAGACCGGACAGCCTGCAGAGAGGAGGGTGCGAATGATTGCTCAGAAACGCCTCTCAGCCTGGAGGGGAGCCTCTGTTCTCTTCTGCTGCCCACTGTCCGCTCTGTGCTTACGCCGTTTGAGCTTGTGCCCCTCGACGAACCCTCCCACCTCTGACACCCTGAGGACCCCGGCGCTTGTCCCCCAGGTGATTGAGAAGCAAGGAGTAAGAGAGATAGAAGCTCCCCCCAGGGCCGCACTGTGCATTTTCCATCTGCCCTCAGTCCCAGCACAGGGCCCTCAGCACCACCGACATTCTGGGGTCGGGTGCTTCTTTGTTGTGGGGCTGTCCTGTGTGCTGTGAGATGTTTAGCAGCATCCTGACCTCTACTTAGCAGATACCTGCACCATCTCCAGACAATGTCCGTAGGTCCTGTTGGGGGCAAATGTGCTCCCTGTTAAGACCCACTGCCCTAAAAGGACAGATGAAGAGTTTTCTGTAGAGAAAATGGGGAAAGAGAGAAGATATGTCATTCATTTCCCCCAGAGAGAAAAAGAAAAGAGCATGAGGCCAGTGGGGAGAAGCAGAGGAAGGGCTGGTGGGATCCCCCCACCCCACCCAGTGACTTAAACACTGCTGAAGACCTTTCTCTCTCTGCCATGGAAGGGCCACAGGGCTGCCCTTAATTCAGTGTTACAGGTTGAATTTCATCCTCTCCTCCCCCCAAAAGATGCTGAAGACTGAACTCCCAGTACCTGTGAATGTGACCTTATATGAAACAGGGTCTTTGCAGATGTAATCAAGCTGGGAAGAGGAGGGATCAGGTTGGGCCCCAATCCCATACAACTGGTGTCTTTATCAGACGGGGGAATTGGGATACAGAAATAGACATGCATACCAGGAAATTCACGTGATGGCATAAGAACACCATTTACCAGCCCAGGAACGCCCCCGAGGCTACAGGAAGTGAGGAAGGAGGCACGGAACAGGTCCTCCTCCCAGTGGTCAGAAGAAATCAGCCCTGCCAACACCTTGATCTTGGTCTTCTAGCGCCAGAACTGTGAGACAATACCTCTCTGCCATTTTAAGTCATCCAGCCTGTGGGACTTTGTTACAACAGCCCCCCAAACCAGTAGCAAGAAGGACCACTGGACCAGGGAGTTGGAGGGATGCATGGACCTGGCTTGTGATCCCATCATCTAAATCAGAGACAAATGCTGCTGGGACCCAAACTCACCATATAGAGACTGAGCCTACAGGACAGACAAGTGGAAATACATCACATCTCTAAAATGAAACGCTTTGCGCCAATCGCTAGAAGTTGTAAAACTGCCCCGTACATGCTACCTACATCCATCATAAATTCATCTTTAGTTTCTGTTATCATATCACTGTCTCTGGGGACCCCTGTCTTGTCATCATTTGCCCTTTATAATTTATTCATCTTGTTCTTGCCTGCATCCTTTCTACTTATCATTCATCTTTACAGTTATACATAAAATTAGATGGATCCTTCCCAGGTAGGGCTGTCAGGAGGGAGATGGGCCTCACCAGGGAAGTCCCAGGTGAGCTGGTGGTGGTCCCATGAGAGCCCCCTATGGGTGTCAGAGGCAGAGGTGAGTGGGGAGGAGTCAGAGGGAGGATGTGTGGGAGAGGCCAGTGAGAAGGATAAAGGGGAAAGGATGGGAAGTGAGAGGGAAGAAGAGGAGGAAGAAAGGAGGAGGAAACAGGCACAAACAGAAAGATGGCGATGGGCCTCAAGGAAACAAACATGGGGGGAAGGGGGAGCAAGGAGGGCACCCCGAGACCGCAGTTCTGGAAATCCAATTGAGTCTTTCCCTTTTTTAATTTTCCATTTTAACATCTTTCCTGGCAAACTCAAAGAAGGTCACATTGAATGTCCATGGAGATGTCGCGTCCTGAGTGGCGGGGACCCGAATGGGGAGGTGTGATGGCAGCGATGGCGCTTGTTGACCAGGCTGAACCGGGGCCGGGGTAGGGGTGGGGGACGGCCACGGAGGAGTGTGCGGGCTTGCTTTGTATTCTCAGGTTGCTGGAGTCAGGGCACAAAAGCCAATCTTTAACTAGTGAATTGGAACTTTAATGTTTACCAAGCAGACACAGCTCCCACTCGCCCCCACCCGCCTCCCCCTGGCCGCCCCCTCTTCTCCCTGCTCCAGGCGCCTGCTAACTGGACCATCTCATGGCCCCTCGGCAGCCCTGGCGAGGAACCTGGTCTGCTGCCCACGGAACCTGGATCCCTGATCAGAGTCTCTTCCCAGAGGGCCTGCAATCCCAACTTTGGAAACATATGGGCTCTTCCTGGAAGACAATTCCCGGCGAAGTCCCAAAGGCAGGGGGAGCTGGAATTGAGCAGCAGGGGCCTATTTTAAGGAACGGAATTCTTCTGAGAGGCCTCCTGTGCCTACTCAGGCCCCAGGGAGCTGTCCAAGCAGACCTCTCCCGCCTGGCTCACGGCTCCTGGCCCTGTCGTGGGCACCTTGTCTTTTAGGTTGGTTCTCAGACCACTGCTCTTATCTGACACCCCCACCTTCCTTCCAACTTTCTAGTGCCACCTTGCCCAGATCCTGAACACACTTTTCAGTAACTCCTGATAACTTCCCTGGTGGCTTGGATGGTAAAAAATCTGCCTGCAGTGCAGGAGACCCGGGTTTAAGCCCTGGCTTGGGAAGATCCCCTGGAGAAGGGAATGGCTACCCACTCCAGTATTTTTGCCTGGAGAATCCCATGGACAGAAGAGCCTGGTGGGCTACAGTCCATGGGGTCGCAGAGAATCAGACATGACTGAGTGACTAACAATGACCCCATAGTTTTCCGGGTACCCTCTAAAGCAACTGGTGGCCCTAGAAAGGAGAGGTAGATATCCTGGGTTATGGTAGCAGAGCTGGTGATGGTCCTTTCTTGGCCATTTATTGACGTGTGACCTTGGACAAACTGCTTAATCTCTCTAGTCTGGGGTCTCCTCATGTATGGGGGATACTCATGGCATCTTCCCCACAGGGTGGCTGTGAAGATAAAATGGGGTAATGGGGGTAACCTGCTCGCATCACACTTGTCAGATAGTAAGTGCTTAATAAGTATTAACTGTTATCATTGAGCTATTTTCTACTCTGCCCACTTTATGATAGCGTGCTGTCTTGTATCACTGATGTATGTGTGACTTCTGTTTCCAACTTGATGGACAGCTCCAAGAGAGGTGGGAATGCAATTTTCTTATCTCCGTGTCTGCCTGGATGCCTAGCACAGTGCTCGGCACACACACAGGAAATTCTTGTCGATAGGTTGAGAAACCATGTGGATGGTTACCCTATAAATGATGAACATACACTGGGGATGGAAGAAGGTGGGCTGAAGAGGGCAAGGGGTCAGGAGAGAGAGTGAAGTTGAGTGTGAGGGAGAGGTGGGGAGTTTCAGAAAAGCAGAATCACTTCCTGGATACTGGCAGAAGACCCTGCTCGAAGGGACCCTGATGAGGCTTTGTGGCTCAGTAATCTCATTTTACTGAAGGCATGCCAAATTAAGAAACAATAATCCATTTGTAACACTGGTCCAGGGCTGACTCCATCAGCCATCCCAGAGGCTTTGGTTAGGCTGGTTCCCAGGGATACTGACCTCTGACTTGTACAAACAGCCACTGTAATGTGGTTTCTGAGCTTCCACTGATCCTAACAGAAATGTCAGCTCCTCTTCCCCGTCCCCACATGAGGACACGTGGGAGGGGTGTCTCTAGCTCTGTCTCTGTTGTTTGGTTATTGTTTTGGTGGTGGAGGTGTGCGTGTGTGTGCCCACAGATGACAACCACGGCAGTGTTCCCTGCTGTCAACAGGATACTAGCCCTGCAACTTGCTGGGAAACAGAATGGGCTGCCAGTCCCATCTCCTCCCCTCTGCCTCTCTCCAGTGAGAAAGTGGAGGACTGATTTTAATTGATTGATGTTAATGGATTTTGAAGTCTGGAAAAGTGCCTAAATTGCTGAGGTTACCAGTTTCCAGGTTCTTTTTTTTTTTTTCAATTTTCTTCTTCTTCTTCATCAGACAAGGAGTGCACTCACCAGGGCACCTGGGGTGGTGACTCCAGACAAGAAGTGGCCTCTCTCTGCTCCTTAACCAAGCAGCCAGTCAGCCTGCCTCAGCTGGTGGGGACACCCATTATATGGTCGGGTGGGAGCACTTTGCTTGGTCCTGTCCTAGCATTTGCCAGTGGCTCACTTTCTCTGATCTCAATAATGACACCAAGTCCTGCTTTCTGGAATCCAAATGACTCCGCTTTAAAATCTGGTCACTTTGTTTTTCATTAATCTCCATGTGAGTTTGTGCACGGACAATGTGCCCTGGGAAGTTTGAGCTGCAATCCTGTCTTTTCTCCCCATCCCTCCTGCTGTGGGCTGTGCCTGCCCCGAGAATTGTGATGGACTCTTTGAGGCCTCGCGTCTCCCAGTCTCCCTGTGAGGCCTCTGAAGAAAGGACAGCCTTCCAGGCACCGTCAGGGGACTCTGGGCTGTGTTTTGGTTCCACTGGTGGCCTCTCTCCTCACCCCTCCCACCTCCCAACATACATTCACTTTTTTTTTTTCTTTCTTCCAAACTTGCCCAACTTGTCTTTGTGGTTTCAGAAAAATGCCACTGGATCTCCCAGTATGAAGGATTAGCACAGATTATGGGGAACAGTGTTAATTATCGGTGGAAGGGGGGCAGGCGCGTTACTCCAATGTGCTGCTGATTTCCCCTGGGCCTTTCTGTCTGGTAATAAGCCTTCTTTAATCTGGCAGGCCCCTTGGTGAAATCAGCACCACGGACAGCGGTATTGATTGCTTCTGAGAAACCATCACAGCTGCTCAACCAAATTACCTTTGATATGTGACCTTTAATGTAATTACTGCAACATCAAAGTATTTCTATAAATTATTAAAGAACTAATACACTCCATCATTTAGCTATTCTATTATATGTAAAATAAACAACCACAAGTTAATGTTAGATCCTGAACAATCCACACTTACTACTGAAATTCTCCCAGTTCCCAGCCTCTCCCTCTTCAAAACCCTAAGCCTCCCCCTCCCAGCTTCTCTGTTTCCCCATCTAATTCCAGGCTTTTAGCCATCACGAAACTCCCCAGCAATCTCTCTCAAGCTGATGAAGGGCCTCCCATAACAACGTGGTATTTTCTATTCCATTTGGGTGGCTCTAAAATATCTATCACAATCTCCCCCAAAACAAAGTACCATAAACACTTTATTAATCAGCACAAGCCTTTCTCAGAAGCCTTTGATTATCTTACAATATGGCTTTATGCCTCACACATAACATGGGGCGATGTGGAGCATATTTCTGCCATCTTACAGAGGGCACCCAGAAAGTAATTACTATAATATATGTGCATGTAGCCGCGCCACTAAAAAACCAACTGGGGAACGACCACCGTGCCAGAGCTGGGCTCCACACAAAAACCTGAGCGGTGCACGATTTCCATACATTTGCATCCGCGGGTGTGTTATTAAGATGACTCAGCCCCGTGCTTTGCAATCACAAATAACAAACACAGTACAAAGGCTGTCTTAATGGAAGGAAGGCCCTCCCCACCCCTAAACGGGTAAAGAAGGCTCTCTGATGCAAAGGAAGCCTGTCCCCGACCCGGGTTGGGCTTTCTCTCTATCTACCTGGTTAACCTTTCCCGCTGCGGGGCAGAAATAGAAACGTGTGTTTACATATGGTTTGCTTGGTAAGAATGTAAACATGCATGTGTAAATATTGGTGAGCATACATATAGAACACACGTGCTTCCCTGCAGTGTCCATTGTATAAGCTTAAACAAGGTACATCTTAAAATTCTTTATGCCCACAAACGCTCACATCTTTCCATTTATCTTTAGATACTCGGCCAGCCGTATATCTCCCCCCCTCCCACCCCCGCCCCCATCTCTCTGAACCCACAGGAGAGACCGCGCAGACCCTTGACCCGGTCTACACTTCTTATTTTATGGTGATGAACTAGCCTCGATAATAGCCATGGCTGATATCACACCCAGTTAGGGGGGCCATAAATAATTCTCTTCTCCCCCGCACAGAAGCTATAAACCAGGGCTGAGGCGCGATAGTTTATCAAAGACGAGGGCTGGCTCCTTAAATAAACCGCGGTGATCTCACTCGCGGCGCCGCGCCCGGGCGGGTAGGCGCTCCCTCCCGCCCCGGCCCGGCCCCCACCCCAGGAATCGCGAGTGTCCGACGGAGATCGGCGGGTGTTCGCGCGACTCCGCCACCGGCGGCCCCGCTCAGTGGGCCCGGACATCCTGCGTCCCCACCCCGGGCCGCCCGCGCCGGCAGCGCGCTGAGCCGAAGCCCGATCGGCGGCGCCCGGGAGCGCCAGGGGAGAAGCCGCTCCCGGGCTTCGCGGCAGCGGCCAAGTTCGTCCCCCCGGCCCGGGGTTCCGTCGGGCCTGGACGGCCGTGTGCGCGGGCCGCTAGGCGAGGTCCGGGCTCGGCGCCCACGCGGCCGTTTCGCAGCCCGGCGCCTAGCGGCCGCCGGGGACCCAAAGGGCGGCGCCCCAGATTCGGGGCGAAGGCCCTCGCTCCCCGCGCCGGCCGCGCCGCCGCCCGGCCTCCCGAAGTCGCCCCCTGTCGGCGCGCCCGTCGCTCGCGCCTCGGCGGGCGCCACTTACCCCGGGCAGAGTCTTCTGCTCGTGCAGCGCGCTCTGGGCCTTCAGCGCTGACTCACGCTCGCAGTAGGTGAGGAAGGCGCAGCCTGGGGAGGGAAGCAAGCGCCGAGAAGGGTCAGTGGGGGCGCCCCCCGGCCGCCCACGCGCCCGCCCGCCCGGCTCCGGCCCCTCCCCGCTCTCCGTCCCTCTCCCCACCTCTCTTCTCTCTCCCGTGCGCTCTACTCGAGCTTTCCTGCCTCCTCGTTTTCCCCGGTGCCTGCTTTTCGTCCCTCTCGTTCGTTGCTTTTCTCTTTCGCTCCTTGGGCGAAGTCTCCCCACTCAGCATTCCCCCCCTGCCACGCCCCCTCTCCCCGCGGGTCTCTGACGGTCCCCGCGCCCCGGGGGGGCCTGCCTGCCTCCGTCTGGGTGCTCTGATATTTCAGCTCCAGCCCCATACCTCCCAGAAAGGGGCAGCTTCTACCCTGCACCCCGAGCACCTCTGGTCACTCTTGATCACGAACTCCTCCTGCTCTGGCCCCCTTAGGAGGGATGAGGCAGGGACCCTTCAGGCCTTTCAAATAAAGCCTCCATCTGTAAGGAGGACCCCAGGCCAGGCTGTTCCTAATGAAGTGAACCGGGCTGTCCGTGTGTCCCCCGCCCCAGTTGGCTGTCGCGTCTGCAGTGCTATCTTCACCCCCCTCCTGGAGGGCTTGGAGACCAGGCCCCCTGTCTCTAATTCCCTGGGGGACTCCAGGAGAGCCCTGCGCTGCCTCAGTCTCCCCTCATGTGAACAGAGGGAGTTGACTGAAGGGTCTGCAAAGTCCCGTTGCGTTTTCCCCTTGAGTGATTCTGACAGCACCTTACCAGGAAATCTGGATTTTACAGAGCACGGTGCCTTACTCAAGGGATGACTTTTTAACGCTGGCCCTTCAGGCCCAGCGACAAGGCAAAAAGAACGCCTGTGGATGGGAGAGTCTTTGGGGACTTCCCTCAAATTTCTCCGTGTCAAGGCTTCTCCCTGTGCCCGCAGACGTGGCTGAGGGTGTCTTAGGGCACCTAGGGCCTTAGGGAAGGTCAAAAAGTCAACTCCAGCCAATAGCAGGCTTGAGTTTCATGGGGGCGCAGTGGCCTCAAACTTCCTGAAGTTACCCGGGGCCCCAGAGAAGGCATCCTGCAAACCGGCCACTGTCTCTGTTTCACTCTCTTCTTTCTCTCCCATATGTCACTCTCTTCCCCATGATCTGACCGCCCAACCATCTGAGTTCACCACTGTCCCCACCTTTCCTTTGCTCTCACAGTCTTCTCACACACTCTGCATTTTCACATCTCCCAATCCCATCCATCTTTCAAGAATCTGGTCAAGGTCCACCTCCTCCAGGCAGCCACCTTGACTGGTCTGGTCCAGTTTAAGTCAACCTCCCTTCTTAACTGCCCACAGTTAGCCAAGTGGTCATTCTCGTGGCCATTTAACAATTATTTCCTGAGTGTCCTTGTGGCAATTTCTGTGGCAGGTCCAGGATCCCAGGCCCTCTTGTAGGAGGCTGGTAGGAGCCTTATCACCAAGCTCTGTGTAGCTCCTCATTTCCCTGGGCATAAAGTGCTCCCAGCGTCCTCTGCAGTTGCTGGCTTCTCCATCACCCAGTAAAAAGCTCCCTTCCCAGGTGGTGCTAGTGGTAAAGAAAGCGCCTGCCAACGCAGGAGACACAAGAGACGTGGGCTCAACCCCTGTGTCGGGAAGATCCTCTGGAGAAGGAAATGGCAACCCACTCCAGTATTTTTGCCTGGGAAATCCCATGGACAGGGCAGCCTGGTGGGCTACAGTCCATGGGGTTGCAAAGAGTCAGACACGACTGAAGCGACTTCACACACGGGTATCCTCCTCTTCCATTTTAAAAACTGGTCCTGCCTCCCTTCCCTCCTAGCTTCAGAGAGGAGATGGAAGGAACTGTATGTGTGAGGGAGACACAGAGATGGGGAGAAGGAAGCAGGGAGACAGAGCTCTGCGCTCCCAGGGGCTCTCCGCCTTCCCATCCTCTTCCTCTTGCCTGTCCGGGGCTGGGAGGAGCTGTGAGTACCACGGAGCCTCTGTCCACTGCATGTCATCCCTCCCCAGCCAGACTCTAGATCACCCCTCCTCCCTGCTCCCCGCTCCTCCTTCCCCGGTCGGTCGTGGCAGACGGTTATTGATGGAGACACTTGGGGACTGAAATGAATAGCGGTCAGAGGCCCCCGTGACGTCGGCCCTTGTGCTGTTGCCTGCCTCTCCCGGGGCCTCTTTCCTCTTGTCCCCTCGCTGGCCTTGTCCTCCGCCCGTGCCTGCCTGCAGCCGGGAGGCAGCCGCTGTCTCGCTGCAAGCCGGCAAGCCAGCTCAGGACAAGGTCAGGGGCAGGTTTGGGGGAGGAGGAGGGAGGCAGGAGAGAAAAGGGAGGAGGGGGATGGAGAGGAAACGGCCACACTGTCTCTGTGGCCCAGGATACCAAGGATAGGATTCCAGAAAGAAAAGAGAAAGAAAAAAAAGAATCTGTTGCTTTTGTCCAGCTTCCAGGAATTCTTGCCACAGTTTTTTTCTTTTCGTTTGAGAGAAAGCGCATAGCTGTGTTGTGAAGCAGAATCTGTGAGGGACCCTCAGGCCCTGCGTGACCTCCCCTGTCGTCTCCACCTCCTGGCTTCACCTCCTCCCCTTGCTCCCCCGCTCACTCATCCGTCTTTCTCCTGCCTCTCTGCCCTGCCAGGCACACTGTGCCCCCGGACCTTTGCACCTGTGGTTCCCTTTGCCCAGAAGGAGCCCGGTCTGCTGTCTGCATGGCCGTCTCCTTCCTTCCCCTCGGGTTTCGCTCACATGTGACCTCTTCAAGGATGTCTCTCCTGACAGCCTCACTGAATGCAGCACCCCTCAGCCCCACAGGACACAGTCCTGCTCTCTGACCCTCGTCCTGCTGGTGCTTCTCTTTGGCAGCCCTCACCCCGAAATACTAACATTGTTTGTTTGTTTCTTGATTAATGTCTCCCTGGCTCAGATGAGGTCAGGACTTGACTTTGTTCTGTTTCTGCTTGGTTCTCAGTTCCCAGAAAGGGGCCAGGAGCTCAATGCACGTCTGTTGAGAGCATTGAATTCTGAACACCTTGGCTACTTTGGGGGTGCTAGAGGGTGGGTGACTTGGGAGGGGTGCAGGGGGCTGATCAAGGCCCTTAAGCCACACTGGACTTCCATACCAGGGAGGGCAGTGGTTGCATGTGAGAGCTGATGGGTGGCCCAGGCAGGAAGACTTTTGTTCCCGAGGCCTCCTTGAGCCCATCTGCTCAGGCCCTTCACAGCGTGGTTGCCATCATGGTCCTGCTCTCATCCCCAGCAGATCATCACCCCTGACAAGGCTGATGCACACAGACAGGAAGCTGTGCTCGGCCAGGGCCCACTTACAAGTTCCTCTCTCTTGAGTCCCAGTTATCTTATCTCTAACTCCCTTCAGAGGCTGGTGGAGAGAACTATTAAACAACAAGCGAGCGCTAACAACCTCTGCAGAGCTCTCTGATCGCAGAGTGCGGTGAAAACACAGTCACTCTGGTGGATGGGAGCGGGGACTCAGAGAGGCAGAGCCCCTTCTGGCCCTCTGCACCTCTGTGAAGACGGACCAGTCTTACATGGGGGCCAACTGTTGCCCACCCACCCGGCCTGCTCAAACCATCTCTTCGGCCAACCAGGTGCCCTGTCTGATAGTCTCCTCTTGGAAGAACCGTCTCACTACAGCTCTATAAAAAACTCAGAGACGGACATGCAGGTGTTAATTGCTGGCTCCAGGTGCTTGAAAGGACCACGTCGGCTCCCTTGCTGGGGGCAGAACCCCAGGAGCAGCTGCTTGGTGGAGATGGGGCTTCGGGTGGGGATTCTGCCTTCACAGGATACTGCAGAGTGCAGTGGGCCTGGGTAGGGGGTCGAGGTGGGGGCCCTCAGTGGCCAGGGGGGAGAGGGGTCCTAAGCCATCCCCCTGGACATTTGCTGAACTGTGACTTCCTGTCCTCATCACTGCTTCTCCTAGGAAACTGAGGAGGGGGCTCCGAGCTGTGAGGGGAGTCACTAAATCTCCCAGGCTCGGCTCCTGTAAGAAGCCAAGGTATCCCCAGAGACACGCCCTGTGAGGCCCCTTGGGAATGCTCAGTCTAGTTGGGAAATGGGGTTCTTTCAGGGAAACAGCCTCGTTCTGATCCAAGACTGGTGGGTGGAGGGGACAGTGAGGCTGGTACCAGGCTCTGCACCTCAAGGCTGAGAAGGTCTGATGATGGAGAGTCCCTCCCGGGAATGGGGCTGGTGGCACAGACATCTAACCTTGCCTTTAGGCCCAACACTTCCCTTCCCAAGCCTGATCCTGCCCGTATCCTGTGCTCACAGCAGAGGGAACACGGATCCCCTGTGGTTGGTTGGAGAAACAATAAAATTGAAAACCATCTAAAGATTTCTCAGTGCCATAATGCTTTTATGTTTAAACTGTGGAATACTCTACAACAGTCAATAAGATGAAATGGTTCTAAATGTCCAATGTGGAAAGGCGCATTGTCAGATGGGAGAAGCAAGTTGCACAGTAGCGGACGCCACGTGTGTACATCAGAGACATCTCCACGACTCCCACACGCACCCATATCTCTGCCTACGCCATAGCACAAGGTCTGCGAGAACTCCCGCCAAGCTGAAAACAGGGACGAAGGGGGTAGCGGGTGTCTCTCATGACTTCAACATTTTTTGTTTTGCTTGACACATTTAGACCCAGAATGTATTCATAATGTCACTTATATAATTAACTTTAAAGAAAAGAAACTTTGCTGAAAGAGGAAGATGGAGTGCAAAGGGGGTGGGTGGAAATGAGTGAGCCAGACAGGAGGCAGGACCCGTTTCGAGGAGATGGACAAAATTCTCTGGACGTTAGCCTCCTGGCAGGTTCTTCATGAAAGGCATTATCATGGTGGGTCCTGTGATGGCCCTGGGTCAAAGCTTCCTCTCAGCTCTGGGACTCGAAGCAGATTCTCTCCGCCCAGCAAGCTGCACATGGTATTCGTTTGGGTCCTGTGGCCCCTGAGTCCCAGAAGGTATCTGGGCTGGGCTGAGGATAGACTCCATGCTAGGACATAGAGGCCTCCCTCGCCCCATACCTGGCCCGCTCTCCAGTTTATCTGAGACCCAACGGGATGTGTGGCGCTGATGGTGGGATCTGAGGTGAAAAGTTGCGGGAGTGACTCGGAACCTCTGGGTGAGGTCTGACCTCCTCTCCCCTCAGCCCCTGTCTTCTCCATCCCCCAGTCTGCGATGTTTGTCCCAGCTCTAGCTCATCACCTGACTCTCCCACCCTTCAGGATCAGCTCCTTCTAGCCACCGCCTCCTGAACATGGGAGTGAGCGGAATAGAACTGCAGCCTAGCAGGGCGGGAGCAGCCTTGGGAATTCATCAGGGTGGGCGTGGGAGCAGGCAAGTGTCACACTTGCAGAAAAGTCATGCCCAGTGCGGGCACCTGCTGCTTATCCCCTGGCCTCCCTGCAGGAGGAGGACCCCTCTGGCCTCCCCAGACCTGCGTCTCCTTTGCTGCTCCCCGTTCTACTGTGTGCGCTGGACACGGGTCCACCCTCACATTTCCTCATGCAGCCTTCTCTGACCTGTTCCCTCTCACCGTCCTTATTTACTCGTCCTTCTGTCCAGCAGCCTCATGTCCTGCATCCTTGAAGAGGCTGTCAACTCCGTGATGGGTGGAGACAGCTTCTACAGGGAGGCTGAGCCTCTAGCCCGAGGGAACTGAGAAGGGCGGGGGAACACGACTGAAGGTTTGGGGCTCCGCAAAGAAAGCAGGAAGCGCTGAGGGCGGAGGAGGAGAAGGGTGTGGCCCCCGGGGAGGAGGTGAGCCAGCTGGGGAGGCAAGTGGAGTGGGCGTCGGCGGCTCAGGAGGGTGGCAGACTCCCTGCTCCAGTAGGGCAGCCGGCGCTGACGGTGCAAGGGCGCAGCTGATTCCTGAGAAGCTGGGCGGGGTTGGGAGGGGGGTGCTCTCCCACGTGAGGGAAAAACACAGCTCCGCAGAATTAATTGCACGGAGATGGCAGTCATTTACAAAGCCCCCGTGTGCGGGGATAAAAGGCCTTGTCATTGTGAAGTGAAGGAAGTACAATTTCCTGCCCAGCTCGGAACAGGGCTGACGCCTGCCTGGGGTGTAAGCGCTGCGGAAGGGCACACTCCCGAGGCGCACCTCCTCCCACCCCAGCCGGGCCTTGGCTTCCTACTAATTGAATTACAGAATTAGCCAGAGGAAGGTGGCCCTGGAATAGGAAGATCTGGACTTTAATAAAACATCAGTTCCTCAGGCCCTGCACGTGGCTGGCCTGGAGGAAGCGAGGGGAAGCGGGATGTGAGAGGGGCCAGGGACGGGGACGGGAGCCCGAAGCCCACCAACCAACCAGGCAGACCCAAGGGTCAAGGAGGGGCTCCCTGTTCGGAGTGATTTTTCTTGGCCCGGAATCTCCACGCATCCGCCTGCGGTGGTACCTGAAACCCCACCCTCAGCGCATCCTTCCTTGGTGATTCTCCTCCCAGCGTTCACAAAACAGACGTGGGCCCCACCGCAGAGAAATTGAGGCAGACTGTCTGGGGGTGGATAGAGCGAGGGCGAGAGGGAATGTCTTCCAGCTTCCCTGGAAAGAGGGTTACTGGCTTTCTGGGAGCAGGTCTGTCCCTCCATCCAGTCCCTGTCCCCCCCTGCTCTGGGTGGGCAAGAAATGCCTCCCGAGTACCTCTTGAATCAGATGCCCCCTTCCCGCTTGTGGGACAGACACCTGCAGGGCGGGTCCTCGCATACACACTCTGCCCCTGGGGATGTGCCCCCGGCTCTGAGCCTGCCCTGGGTCTGCGCCTTCTTCAAGACCCAGCGCTTGTGTCCTGCTCTTCAGCGAGGCCCCGAGAGCCTACCTCCGCCTCGTGGTCTCACCTTCTGTGGATTCCTTTGCGGCCGCCCCCTTGACCACTATTCGTGAGTTACCCCAAGGGTGAGCCCCGTCCGCCCCTCTAATCTGTGAGCACCTTGAGAGTCTGTGAGCTCCTCCAGAGCTCACAGAGAAAGAAACCACGGGGCTGGCCCTGCAACGGTCTCTGCCTCTATTTCCCAGTGCCCAGCCATGGGCTGGCTCCTTCTGCCATCTCCCCCAGAACCTGTCCTATCCGTTCCAGTTTCCTCAAGTCATTCCATCTGGACCTTACTCCCTCCCTCCCCCTCCCCCCAGGGAGTTCTGATGCTCTCTTCTCTCCATAAGAGAGGGACGATGATTGTCCACCCACATCATGACCCACCCACATCATGACGCTCTTGCTTCTCCACCTCCATCAGGGGAAACCTGAGCCTTAGAACCACACCCTTACCGCTGTTGCCTCCTCCACGCCTCCTTCTTTTGGAACTCACTTGTCCTTCCAGGGGATTTCCCTGGTGGCTCAGACAGTAAAGCGTCTGTTTACAACACAGGAGACCTGGGTTCGATCCCTAGGTTGGGAAGATCCCCTGGAGAAGGAAATGGCAACCCACTCCAGTACTCTTGCTTGGAAAATCTCATGGACAGAGGAGCCTGGTAGACCATGCAGTCCATGGAGTCCCGAAGAGTCGGACACGACTGAGCAACTTCACTTTCACTTGTCCTTCCAGGAGTGACTAAGCCTCCCTTCCTCCAGGAAGCCTTCCGTGACTACACCAACATCTCTTAAAGCCCTTAGCTATGGCCCCTCTCATTTGGCAGTTAGAAGACACATCTTTGTCTCTCTCACATTTATGTGTGTCTGTCCATGGGGAAATAGTGTACTCTAGGAGCTGCCAACTCCAGGGTCCCCTTCTCCTTGCAGTGACAGACATTACTGAATGCAGTGGTTACTAAAACTCACTGTGGGCCTGGCTGGGTGAGAGTGGGGAGATGGCTGACTGCAGGAAAAACTGCGGAATGGGTCTTAGATGGGACTCCCCCCACCCCAGCTTGGGCCTCCTGGAAATGGCAGGAGACATCCGTCTTCCTTTGAGGAGGCCTGGGGGGGTGGGGATGATGGGGCGAGTGGTGGGGGGGGGAGTGGATTGTGCCCTCAGCCAGTGAGTCAGGGGTGCTGGCCTGCTCCCTTCTGCAGGGCCTTCCAGCACTGAAACCCCACCCTCGGCCCACAGCCTGCTTCCAGGCTCAGCACTGCCCTCCTGCGTCAACTCTCTTTACACCAGAGACTGCGGAGGAGTTTGAACTCAGGTGAGCTCTGAGTTCAGCCCTCTCTCTCTTCCTGGGGGCACTGGGCCAGGCCCAGTGAGCTCAGACCCAGGGACCTAATGGGCTGTGGGCCTTGGAGGATGAAGGCCCAGCGGGCAGGCCTTTGCCAAGTGCCTGTCCCTGCCAATAACCCTTGTTTACGCTCTCAGCGCTGGAGAATTACATGTCTGGTGTCGGCTGCAACATCTTTATGGCACTGTGAAAAAGGACAAGGAGTGGACATGACGTATTGATGGCCTCTCCCCTTTCTCAGCAAAGAGTTCTCGGTCTGTGGCTGGAGCTGACGGGCCTGCGAGGCTCAGGGGTTGGGGACGGGTCCCGGGAAGGTGTCCTTCGGCCCTTCTAAGGCCCAACCCTCAAGTCAAGTCCAACCTGCTTCATGACACGCGCGCTGGGTTTTGCTCGTGCAGTCAAGCGGCTGCCCCTGTGCCCAGGATGCACCAATTTCCCCTTTGGTCTTGCAGGGAGTTTTTAACTCTCCACCATGCTGTCATGCCTGCGAGCTCGTGATTCTTACACTTCAGAGCAGTCTGGGGTTTTATCGGCATCTGACAAGCGGGGGGAGCCTGTGTGACCTGTCCAGTGATGGGACAGAGACCTGGTTTGGGGCTCAGATCCTGCCTCTCCTTTCTGAGCCCGTGGGCAGGGTGTCAGGAAGTGTGAGTGGGGGCCGTGGGGGCCCTGATGCTAGATGTCCTCCCTCCACGCCCCTTCCCCTTCGCAACTGGGATTTGGGGTAAGGGGCTCAGGGATATCTTCTTTCTCTTCCTCTAAGGACCCAAGGGGAGACAGCTGGGCTCTCTGGGGGGATCCCTGGACCGCCGACCCCTGACCTCCCTCTAACCCCCGGGTGCCGTCTCCAATGTAAGAGTCAGGTCGTGGGCGCCTCCACAGACAGCTCTATCTGAGCATCAGGGTCGGATTTGAAATGTGCGTGGGGTATTCGTTCCTTCCACAAACACCAAGATAACAGCTCAAGCTGAGAAACTGAACTCTGCCCGCTTCTGATGAACCCGGCTTAGATCTTCCCGCTTTTGAATTTTCTTAGTTCAGGGTGCCCCTGCTGAGAAGCTAGGTGGGACTCCATGGGAAGCGACCACTGCTCACCGGGCCCCATGTGAAAGGGGCTCTCCGGGGCCTCGTTGCTGTGACCCCACCAGTCGCTAAGCCTTGCAGGGTAGGGCCCTTGAGAAAGCGAGTCTGTCTGACTGACCTGAGAGGCAGACCTGGCCTCCGCCTCTGCCCTCTGCCTGCCCCTCTCCACGCCTGCCTGCCTCTGGGTGCCTCTCCTTCCTCGCCTGTTTGGCCAGAAATGCAGAGCCTCGCTGGCTGACTTTGGCCTTGCTGCTGATCCACTGGACTCCTCAGGGTGCGGGGCTGACATGGGGCTGGAACTGAGCCCCTAGCGTCCCCAGTTTGCCAGACGTGTACAGGTTCTGTGCCCACAGAGGGGCCAGGTGAATACTTTTTGAGCTGCATAGAACTCCCCTTGTTGAAGCTTTACCAGGTTTTTGGACAGGATGAATTGGTGGGGTAGGGCGGGGTCACTTCCCCCCTAGGATCCCTTTCCCCATGCAGAGGAATCCCTCCTTGGCATGACCCTAAAGCCCCGGGCCCCCAGCCCGCAGCTGTCCCCAGCCCACCCACAGACAGCTCTCTACCCCCACGATGTCCTGTGGGGTGGGGGTCAACCTCTCTGACTCCTTCCTCCTTTGAAGGAGTGGCCATCAGACTCGACAGGCAGGGGGCTGACGAGCCCCTTGGTCCTTCGTGGGTCATCCTGAGCCACGCTCTCCACAGCGGGTGTCATGTCACCCCTGGGCCTTTATTCCTGCTCTTCCCTGCACCCCCACGCTGCCTTCCCTGCACCTCGGTCCTCTTCCAGACCTGCCGGCCATTGGAATCTTCCGCAGCCTCCTCGCAACGGGCCCTTTCACGTCCAAGTGTCTGAAGCATGAAAGCAAGAGTGAGGTTGAATAGCTTTCCGCTGTTCTCATTTGGGGAACTTCTCCCCAGCTAGACTGCAGCTCCTGGGGCTGTGTCTCTCCTCCTGTAACCATGGCAAGCCCTGGGACGGGGGCCTCACCAGAGCAGCTGAACTGTTCAGAGTTAGGGGGAGGGCACGCCGCACCGCTTTGATAGCAAATGGGCGCCCAGGATCCACCGGTGAGGTGAATTAATCTCACCTCTCTTCTCCGGCTCCTTCCTAACAGGCCCTAATTCACTCAAAGAACAGCAGCAAAAAAATTAGAAGCACACCAACCAAGAAATTCCGACCTCAGCATCCAAGACAGGCTATTTTGAAAAGACCAATAGCTAGGAGTCCTATATTAACAGGATCAATGTTTGGAAAATGTGATTTTCTTTTTAAAAGCAGAAAAACAATCTCTCCCAGTGCAGGCAGGCCATGGTCCAGCTCTCGGTGGAGGACGCTGTTCCCTCATGATCCCGGTCACTTAAGCCACTCTTCTGGCCAAGCTTTGGGACTCACCCAACGTCAATAAGATAGGCTCAGTCACAGGCATTTAGCAATATTTAACCTGAGGGCTGTGGCCAGGAAGTAGTCAGCAAATGTGACTGGGATGCTGGCTTCAGTGTGTGAGCATCGAGGCTGGGATGACCCCCACCCCACATGCCCACAGAATTCACCAAGAAAGAAGGCTGAACTAACTAATCGGTTCACTGGTACTCAAGACTCAACAGACCCTGTGACTGGGATCGGGGTACTGTCCTCTGTGGACGGAGCAAAAGTTGCTTCATACCTCGTTCATTCATTCAGTCCATGATCATTTAGGGATAGACCATCACTTGCCAAATGATGAAAGACATACCCCCTTCCCTCTTCTTCTCTTTTCTTTTCCCTTCCTCCCTCCCTCCCTTTCTTCCCTCGTTTCTCTCTTTCTTTCCTGCTTTAAAGGAGATGCCAGGTAAACACACTTGCAAGGCCAGGTAGCATGCCTGCAATAAGAATACCCACTCAACCAAGGTTGGTGTAGGCCTCAGCAGTGGCACAAATGATAACAGCAAACACTTGGTGATTTGGGGTTGTATGTTGGGCATTGTTCTGAGTGTTTTACATGTACTGTCTCATTTAATACAGTAACTGTACAATTCTCCCCATTTTACAGATGAGGAAACTGAGGCACCCAAAGATGAAAGACTTGCCCAAGGTCTTGTGGTCAGGTCCGTGGTGGAGCTGGGCTGTGAGCTGGGCAGGCTGCCTGTTGCGTCTGTGACCTTAGCCATGGGCTCTGACCCCCGTGGAGGGGGACACTGTGCAAGGCCTCCTGACTCTTGAACCCCGAGTGACCTCCAGCGAAAGATGTGCTAGGAAAGAGCTCTATGTGGTGGCACTAGTGGTAAAGAACCTGCCTGCAAATGCAGGAGACATAAGAGACGTGAGTTCGATCCCTGGGTTGGGAAGTTCCCCTGGAGGAGGAAGTGGCAACCCACTCCAGTATTCTTGCCTGGAGAATCCCATGGACACAGGAGCCTGGAGGGCTACAGTGCATGGGGTCATGCAGAGTCGGACACGACTGAAGTGATTTAGCACATGTGTGCAAAGGTGCAGAGGTGTGAGTCTGGGGCCTCCGGAGTTGTTTAGAAGGCTGGAGCCTCTGAGGGTAGGGCCCCTTCAGAGCTCGCCCAGACACCTTCCCAGCACCTCTCCTTGGCTTTCCACCTTGTCCATTCTTCCTTTCCTCTTCTCTTTTCTTTTCCCTTCCTTCCTTCCTTTCCTTGTTTCTTTCCCCCCAACCCCCACCCCCACTTCCAGCATCCACCCTCCCTCCTTCCTTCCTTTCTTTTCTGGCCCCACGACTGGGGCCCCTTATTTTCTCCGGTCCATCTATTCAATTTCCATCCTGACTCCTCCAGGATACGCCATTTTTTCCATCTGGAAACAGCGGTCACATCTGACCCCGGGGTATGCCTCTGGGAAAACCATTTAACCCCTGTGGCCTGATGGCCTCCATCAGCAGGATGTCTGAATCCTGGGAGACGGCTGAGGATCTGGTTCCAGCAGTAGCCTCTGTCTTCTTCTTAGAGCCCCCTGGGATCAGGCAGTTCACGTAGCCCCCCGCCCGCCCCCCACCCCCCCACACTGGGCCTCAGGTTCCTTCCCCGGGAAGTGGGGACGATGACGCTTATTTGCTGGGGTCGTGGGTGTCCAGCAGAGTGCCTGGCGTACAATTAATGGGGAGGATTACTATTGCTGCCATTTTCAGTAGCAGCAGTTGTGATGTGATGCTAAAGATTCCCCACGGTGTGAAAAATAGCTTTGGCATTTATACTGTCTGCTGGTGTCTGCTGGCTTTGCGTGGGACCTGCGCGTCCCCCGCGTAGACACTCACAGGGACTGGGGACCCTGTGTGTGCTTCCGGCCCCGGCACAGGCCGGCTCGCCGGGGGCAGGCTGACTGATGGCTGGCATTGACAGTCTGGGAAGTGAGTGTGTTTTGTTTACCTCATGGATCTAATATGCTAATGACAGGGAGGCAGTAATGAGCTGGCAGGGACCTGGGTGACAAAGAGCTGGCTTCATGCTTCCCCAAAGAGGCACCTCTGTGTCAATTGTTTCTTTTGTGAGAGGAATTGTTAAGACCTGGGAGTGTGAGCTGGGAGAGCTGGGGAGAGGAAGTCGGGGGTGGGGGGTGTCTCACTCAGAAGTGGTGCACGACCCAGCAAGGGCGGGGGAGTGGGCCCCCCCACTCCCGAGGGTGGGCATGGGCTCCTCCACCCTGGTGGGGAGAGGATGGCTGTGGGCTGGGCACTCTGATCCGTGTTCCTCACTGAGTTCTTTGAGGGCCCTGTGAGCTCTCCGATGGCAGAGTGGACCTGCCCACCGTGGACCCTGGTAAGCCCTGCTCCCAGCACATGCAGTGGCTGGAAACACCAAATGCCCCGGTTTCACATTTGGATGCCGACCGAAAACAATCTCGTGATAGGTGAACCCCAGCCTCCAGCAAGTCACCAGCTCTCTCTGGACCTCAGTCTGCTTTTCTGTGAAATGGGTCTGATTTCCTTGCCCATGAGTTGTGTCTCCACCATTAGCACAGTTCGGCACAAAGCAGGTTCTGGCGCATATGATGGATTTGTCAGTAAGTGAATGAATGGATCCATCCTAAAGGAAATCAGTCCTGAATATTCACTGGAAGGACTGATACTGAAGCTGAAACTCCAATACTTTGGCCATCTGATGTAAAGAACTGACTTATTTGAAAAGACCCTGATGCTGGGAAAGATTGAAGGCGGGAAAAGAAGGGGACGACAGAGGATGAGATGGTTGGATGGCATCACCGACTCAATGGACATGAGTTTGAGCAAGCCCCGGGAGTTGGTGATGGATGGGGAGGGCTGGTGTGCTGCAGTCCATGGGGTCGCAAAGATTCGGAATGACTGAGCGACGGAACTAAACTGAACTGAATGAATGGGGGAGGTAATAGAGTGGGCAGTGTACCTCGTTCGTTTACAGGAGAGGAGAGGGACACGTCTGGAGGTCAAGGTGAGGCTCCCATCCCAAGAGCACACAGCTGGTCGGCGAGGGAAACAGCTCAGGCCCACCGCCTGGCCTCCTGGAGGGTAAGCCTGTGAGAGGGCCGCCCTGCAGGGGTGAGCAGGCTGAGGCTGGGTGCTGGGTGCTGGGTGTGGAAGGTCCCAGAGAGAACATGCAGGGAGCAGACTGTCTGCAGATGCAGGAGTGTTGCCAAGACTTTGCAGCATGTGGAAGGCAACAGGGAGAGCAGACTCATGCGAGCGGGTGGGGGCCGAGTCCACGCAGCACCTGGCCCCCACCTGGGAGACGGGGGGTGGGGGGGGGGCGGCCGGCAGGGCCGGGGGAAGCGGAGCTGAGGCCTGACCCGCTCCTGTGTCCTAGATGCATGCATGGTTCTAGCTTCCCTTCTCACTGCCCTCAGGAGGGCCTGGGGGCTCAGTGAGCAGTGCCAGGTAGGACCAGCCTGAGGCCTGGCCTTGTCACCTCCATCACGGGGCTGACTTGGCAGCTGCCCATGCCTCAGTCTTTGCACCCTCAGATTTCCCCTTTCTCTTGGCTTCCTAGAAATGTCCTTTAGTCCTTTGCTTGGCCGAGCTGACTGAACCCTATAGACAGGAAGGCCAGCTTGGGGAGCTGAGGCCCAGAAGGAGAGTTGGAGCCTTGGAGTGGTTAAAGGAATGTCTGCTGGGCCACCCACTCCCTACCCCCCACCCCCCAGCAGCGGTGGCCCCTCTGCCCCTGAGCAGGGGACCCTGCCCCCCGCTTTACACACCTGGTGAAGGGTGGACACTGGTTTCACATCAGGATGCCGACTGACCGAAGGCAACCTCTGGATAGATAAACCCCAGCCTCCAGCAGGTCACCACCTCTCTCGGGACCTCCGTCTCCTTTTCTGTGAAATGGGTCTGATATCCCTGCTCCCAGTGGGTGCCGCCTGTTTTCATCTGTGGGTCTGTAGATAGCGGTGGAGATGCACGCTGGGGAATTGGCCTCAGAGGTCCCCAGCAGTGCCAGACATGGGGCCCAGAGGTCAGGCTGGGTGAGAGCAGGAGGTCCAGGACTGGGGTGAAGAGAGGCAGGGATGCAGACGGAGACCCCGGATGCAAAAGCCCCTCAGCGCGAAGTGCGGAAGGATCCAGTGGGTCCTGCCACTTGGGTCAGAGACCAGACAAGGTCGCCAGCCTTCTGGGGACCCCGGCTTCCCTGCCTGTAAGATCCTGGAGAAGCCCCAGATTCCTGCTGACAAATTTCCCGGGAATGAAGACAGGAGGCCGACCGCAGATTTCTGGGTGCTAATTCTGCTTCACCCTGTGCCTCCATCACCCTGAAGGCCCAGGTGGACATGGTTGAGCCCCCAGGTCCTGGCAGGCCTCTGGGGCCTGCGGCCCTCAATTCTTTTCCCTCAGTGTCTATGGGCACCACCTGCTCTTTGCCAAGACTGGCCTTGGGAGGGAGGCGAGGACAGGAGAGGAAGACAGACTGCCAGACAGACCCCAGTGACACCACCCAGCTTGGGACAGAGGAACACGGAGGAAGCTGAGAAAGGTGCCATCCCACCCAGTGACCAGGGGACCGCTGCGGACAGCATGGGGGAGCAGGGGGCCCTCATGGAGGCAGGCGTGCACCTTGGGCCTTTACAGAGGGGTGGGGAAGGTGGGGGCATGCCATCCCTGGTGCCAGGAGCGAGCTTGCTCTGTGTGGGGCCCGCGGGGCAGCGAGCACTGGAAGTGAGGTGGTACGTTGTGTTGGGCCACACGGGTGTAGCCCAGTCTTTCCCCTTTCCTTTCCCCTTCTTTCCTTCCCTTCATCACCAGGTGTCTTCCCGCTAAACTGGGGTAGGAAGTGGGGTAGACGCCTAGGGGCTCGACTTTGCACATTCCCCCCTGGTTCCAGGGGCGCAGGCTGCCTCTGCCTCCCAGGGCCAGTTCCCCCTTGAACCGCGGACCACAGAGCTGGCTGTTTTCGTCCGCGGGTCTATATATAGCGATGGAGATGCACACTCTGGAATTGGATTTGATGTAGCCCTCTGGACTTGAGCTAACTTTTGGGGAGTAGTTTTCTTGGGAGCCTGCCAGTCCAATTCCTCCCTCATGAACACTAATTACTGCACAGACCTTCTCCATGAAATCGGCGCTGAAGCCATTTCCATCTAGGCGGCTCTCCAAGACGAAATTTTTCTGCTGGGAACCGACAGCCGCAAATAAACCTACCATCGACTTAGCAACGGAGAGCAGAGCGGGTGGGAGGCGGGGAGGGAGGAGGGACGCGGGGAGAGTGGCGGGGGGAGGACTCCGAGGAGAGGGCCAGGCGTCTTTTCTTCCTTCTGTTCTTTATTTTGCAGAAAGGGTGTAATCAGCGCTCAGGAAAGGTGGGACAGGGAGTCTCGGGAGAAGGCGCAGTGGCCTGGGAGGAGGGGCTCTTGGCTGTCTGAGCCTGGCCAGGGCCCTCTGTCCACTGCTGGGCACTGCGGTGAGAGAGTCCCCCTTCCCAGCCTCTCCAGCATTTATTCCCGCCTTCCCCACCGTAGCCTCCTTGGTACTCCTGCAGGCCTGGCCCATGCCTAGCATCCTTGGTCTCGCCTCACTGAGGATGGCTGCCTGATGAGTTCCACCCATGATCTAAGGCTTGGGTACCATCCTGTCTCTGCCAGGCTGGGCCTCCTTGACCCTGCTAGGCAGCACCAATCCCTCCATTCTGAACTCCAGGGGTTGTGCCAGGCACCCAGCAGTGGATGGGATCCGTTCTGTTCTCTGCCCCCCTTGAAGTCTGCACATCGACTGCCAAGGAAGGGGTGGGCACTAAAGTTGGTGGGTAGCTTACAAGGGCAGGTCCTGCTGGGTGCTTCACCACATCCCTGAGATTAAATGCCTTCTTGATTTTTTTCTCAGCTCAAGGAGGATGTTCATAGTCATTTGTTACTTAGGAAGGGGCAGGGCTGGGACTTAAACCTCATGAGTGTGCATCCCAAGGTCAGATGCTACTGTTCTCTCTCTCCTGGCTCCCCTGGCATGGCTCTGGGGGCACTGTCTGCTTCCCGCCCACCTCCGTCAAAGGTGAGCCCAGGACTGTGCACTCAGCCCCGGTTCTCAGAGTGCTTGCATCTAAAGGGCAGGAGAACTTTCCCGCTGAGGTTTCTCAAGGTCTGGGGCAGGCCCAGCGAGCTCTGCGATCACTGGCCATGTTTCAGTTTCCAGCACTCTAGCCAATAAACTCAGAGAGGCCCCCAGAGCCTGCAGGGGTCATGGCACACTGCACCAACCTGGCCCTGTCAGCAGAAGCACTGCTCCCTCCCTTGGCAGAGCCCGTTCTGTGTTCTGTGCTGAGGGACACGCTGCACTACAATCCCAGTCCATAAGTCACCTCTCCCACATCCCTTAACTTCTGTTTTCTGAGACCCACAGCCCAGGATAAAGCACCCTCCCAAAGTCAGTTATGCCACCAAGGCTTGGTGAATCCCTTCATCTTTCTGGGCCTCAGTTTCTCCATCCATCAAATGGGCACAGGAATGCCTGCCCTAGTTCCATTACCTGGGTGGCGGTGGGGAGTGGTGTGTGTGGCAGGGGCATCACTAGAGATGGCAGTAGTATTACCTGGACATTGGTCATTTCCCTCAAGGCCACTGTCCCACACACCCGGCTTCATGCTCACCCTGGACCCTCCTGGCCCTGCCCACCCATCCAGGGTGGATGGGTGATGTCAGAGCTCACTCTTCTCTCCAGCTGAAGCTGAGAGACCTCCCATAGCGGAGGGAGGGGGGTGGGTGAGGAGGGGAGAGGAACCCCCGGAAGAACTCTCTCCTAAGAGACCCCTGGGCTGAAAATCAAGAAAGTAAGACCCCGGGGCCTTATTTGTGAGGAGAACTACGGGGCCGGACCAGGTGATCTCTGGCTTTTCCCTCTCAGGTGTCGAGTGGGGCTCCCACACTGCTTGCTCTGTCACCTTAGCAGTGGTTTGGGGCAGGTTTCTTAGGAACTGCCTCAGTTTCCTCACCTGTAAAATGGGAGACTAAGAACGCTCGCCTCTCTGGGTCGCTGAGGGCTAAATGAGAACGCCTGTTCCGGTGTGGGGTCAGTGCGCTGGGCAGTGTCTGCTCATCTGTAGGCCGTATGGTCCTGGCCAGTGATGGAGTGCATCCCGGTGAGCACCGTGCACGTGCTTCCTCGCTTAGTAGAGTAGTTCTGCTTTCATTGTGCGTGTGTACATGTGTGTGTGCATGTGTGCGTGTGTGTGCATATGTGTGTGTGTGCATCTGTGCGTGTGCGTGTGTGTGTGTGCAAACATGGACTCCCAGAGGCAGGACCAGAGCATTGCCTCACTCGGCATCTACGGAGCCGGTCCCAGCTCCCAGCATCTGGCCGCTGTGAGAGACTCCTCAGAGGACCAACCTGAGCTGCTAGGGAGGCTGGTGACCACCATGCCTGGGGCCCCCAGGGGCAGTGGTCCTCAGGCTCCAAGGGCCCCCGGGCTGAGCCTGCTGAGGTGAGGGAGGGTCTGGAGGTTTCTGGTCGAGGAGAGGAGGGAGCCAGCTCTCCTGGCAGGGACTGGGATCCTCTCACCAGCTTTCAGTCTGGGTGGCTTCACTGGGCCAAGATGCTTGAGCCTGATGAGGGCCAGCCCGGCTGACCCAGAGTGCAGGGAAGGCAGCTGGGCTCCGCACACCCTTCCTTTCTACAGCTCTTGTGTGTGCTGGTTTCATTTCCCCACTTAGATTCCTGGTTTATCTTCTTTCATAAAACCCTAACCTCCCTTCATCAGAACTAAGCTAAGCACCCATCACAAAGGCTGCCCCAAGGTGGGTGTGGCAGCGGGTACGTCTGTCCTGGATGGAGCGCAGGTGCAGTGGGCTTTTGGGGACCAGGTGGGGATGGCTGTGTGGCCAAGCCTTTTCCATCTAAGGTCAGTGCTCTCCTCCCAGGGAAGCACCACCAGGGAGCATCCTTGGGGGGGTGGGGTGGCAAAGAGAATCCTGGAAGCAGGCAGGGGAGCAGGGCAGTTAGAGATGACAAGCTTTGGTATCAGACAGACCTGGATCCCTATCTGGGCTCCACCGCGTCCTGGCTGTGTGATCTCACGTGACTTACTTAACCTCTCTGAGCTCCACTTTCCACGTTGTACAATGGATTCGATACAGGCCTGTTGGAACAGATGTGAAGCTCCCTGTGTGGTGCTCACGTGTTTTTCGTGACGCCACTGAGCAAGGGTGTCCTCTGGACTGCGCTGCCCTGGGACAAGTCTGGGACACCAGGGTGGCGGCCTTGGCCCCATTGGTAGGGGTTCCCTCCTGGGCTGTGAGCCCGCTGTGCCTTCCAAAGCCTCAGCCCACGTCTGTGTCTCCCCCTCCCCTCCCCACCCGCTGCCGCCCCACTGTTCTTTCAGCATTCTCTGTTCCTTCTTTCAGGCAGGCAGCTAAGCAGAAAAACAAATCAAAGTTGCCTGCATGTCTTGGAGCCCACGATGCTCCCACGAAGCGATCCCTTGCTTCCCATTACCCACCCCAATAACTCTTGTATATGGAGTGTGAAATAATTAGCAGTGGCAAAAATAATTTAGGAAACAAGAAGAAACTAATTGTATGAGCTTGTTTGGGGAAAACACAGCCGACCAAAAAGCCCACAGTATCTGGAGGCCAGGGCAGTCTTGGACTGGCTTTGCGGAGGTCAAGCCCCTGGCTGACCCATCAGAGGGGTCCCTTGTGAGACCCTTTCTTAGGACCGCTTTCTTCACTCGGATCCTCCAGGAAGGGCCCAGTGCCGTGGCCAGGACAAGCCATCCCCTTGGGCCCAGGGTGACTTCTCAGAAAACATCCACAGCCTCCACTTCGGCCATCCCATGGAGGCAGCTGGTAGGGAGGCAGTTATGTGGGGAGGTCGGGGGCAGTCTATGTGGTCACGTGGCCTTGGCAACCTCCCTGAACTTGAGCTGGGGCCGCAGGTGGGCTGGAACGTTCCCGTTCCCTCTCCCACCCGCCTGCCTTCGCTGCTCAAACTCCCCAGCCCGGATGGATGGACGCCCAGTGCACAGTGAGGAGTCAGCGCGCCCGGACCACGTGGAGCCTCCCTGGGAAATGGGGGAAACAGCCAGTGTCTCCTGTTCCCCGGCCCTTCTAACTCTGAAAACTTTGCTTCCTCCCTGAGTACATGTCCAACTCCTGGGATCCTGCCCATCCTCCACGCCAGTGCTCCTCGCTTTCCGGGACGTGGAGGGTCAGGCGCCCTGAAGTTTCCAAGTGACAGATGAAAGGAGTGAGGAAGGGACGGTCTCAGGGTCAGGGGATGAGGGGCCAGGGTGAAGAAACACGGCAGATGATCAGAGTCACCAGCAAGGCAGCTCTGGGTCTGACCCGGGTGCTATGTCTCGCCTTTCTTGCTGCGCTGGATGACTCAAGTCACCGGCCTGGATCCTCGTTGAGCACTTTGTTGGCCTACTCTGCTCCCGGGGACCCTGGCGAAGGTCCTTGAGACCCCCTCCCCTCATTTGAATGACAGCTGGGCCCCGGGTGGGGAGGAAGCCTCTTCTTCACCCCACCCCACCCCCTTAGATAAGGAGCATTTATCCAGTTATTTCTAAGGACAGAAAGCTCAGATCTCCCCCTCTGAGCTCCCGTCCGCTATCTCCTCGCTCATCTTCTCTTGTCTGGGCTGTTAACGACAACCTCCTAATTTGTCCCTTGGCTTCCAGTGTCTGTCTCAGGCCAGCACGGCGATCATCCTGAGGCCAGCTTCTGATCTGTCACTTCCTGGCTTTGAAAGCTTCCATGACTTCCGATTCCCGCTAAGATCAGCACTTATTTCTCAGCCTTGCCTCCTTGGTGCCATTGGTCTCTCCATCTCTCAGGTCTTGACATTGGAGAAATTACTTTAAACCTTCACTCCATGGTGAGAAGGCAACCGTCTGAGAGCCGATCTAGGTTCATACCAGGTCGGCTCTCCCCGTTGCTGTTTTCACCTGGAGTCACAGTGGCTCCCCCACACCCCTTAAGCCACAGTGGCCCAGTGTCCATCTCCCAGACACACTACTATCCGCTGAGCATCACTGCTTGGAGGGCTTGTGGTGCCTGGGGTTTAACTTGTGCAAAGCAGTGACTATTATTTTGCTCATTGTTGTTCAGTCGCCCGGTCGTGTCTGACTTTTTGCGACCCCATGGATGGCAGCATGCCAGGCCTCCCTGTCCCTCACCATCTCCCCAAGCTTGCCCAAGTTCATGTCCATTGCATCCGGTGATGCCATCCAGCCATCTCATCCTCTGATGCCCTCTTCTCCTTTTGTCCTCAATCCTTCCCAGCATCAGAGACTTTTCCAATGAGTTAGCTGTTCATATCAGATGACCAAAAGTTTGCACATTCCTGGACCCATTCTCCTGGATCCCAAGCCAGAAAAAGTAGGGAGCACTGCCTCCTCCTTCATCCTGATGTCCTCTGAAGTCATTGCCAAGGTGGGTATCTCCTCTCCATTCTGCCCCTGTCCAGGCCCAGATTTCGTCATCACCAGCTGCGTTTCTCTCCTGCAGTTCCCAAGAGTGGCCACCCCATCTCACTGTCCCTGTGGGGGCCTCCTCGGGGCCTCTCCTGTCTCCTGCTTCTTTTCCCCGATTTGGCTGAAATCTGGTGCCGAGTTGCCCTGGCACATGAGACAGGGTGGGTTTGGTCAGGGTCGTGGAGCCAATGGAGATTGTGGCTGTTGAGCCCCGGGGGCAGGGGAGTGATGTGTGCACGCTGTCCGCCTGGGACCAGCACGTGGGATGAGGCAGCAGAAAGCATTTGGAGTCAGGAGGGCGACTCCCCACAGGCAGGCTCCTCTGGGCCCATTTGCTGTGCTAATTGCCTGACAGAATTACAGGGCAGGTGTCCAGGACTTGGGCTGTGGTCTCATCACGCACTTGGCAGCTGAGGTCTTTGTGGGGGTGGGGGTCGGGTGCAGTGGTGCCCTGCCCCCTTCCCCACCTCCTGCTGGGATGATAGATGGTACTAGGTACGCACAGGTCGGGCATGCCTGTTCTCCAGGCTGACAAATGCCACAGGTGCAGCCGCAGGGGACATGAGCCAGCTGCTCCCATCACATCTGTGATGTGATGTTCAAGGTCACACTGTGAGCTCAAGTGGTCTGGTGGGCTGCGGGCTTGGAGCCCCCTTGCTGCCACTGATGGGTCCCCTTAGCTATCCGTCTCTTTCTGGCTGGGGAAGCAGAGGTGGGAGGTGGGGAGGGTCCTTTCCTTCAGAGTCAAGCTTTCTCAACTGTGTATATGCTGACCTAAACCCTGAGATTAGAGTCTCTGTTCTTGGGGTGAGAACAGCCACCTCTGCAGTCTGCAGCTCTCCTGCCCCTGGGGTCACTTCTCCAGCTTCCCCAACATCTCTGCTGCATCCTGCTTACCTTTCTCCTGCCCTGATGTGGTCTTCACACCCCAGAGCCCCGTTTTGTCTTTTCTGGGATACCAGTCTCCCTCTCTCTCCTACTGGTGGAGCAGAGGGGATCAGCCATTGAAATGGACTTCAGCTTAGCTTTCCCCAACTCACTTATACAAACATAAACTTGATGGAAAAATGTTATCCATTTCATGTCCTCTCTTCCAGTTAAAAAAATATTAGCACCTGCAACTGTCCATGGTAGAATGTGGAGGATACCGATCTCGTATAGAATGAAGTATTTGGATATTTTGAGTTCTGGAGTGAGCACTGTGAAGCTGGGACCTCTAGGTACTAGGTACTAGGTGGCCGTGTGAAAGAGCCATGTAGAGCAGCAGGGAAATACAGAAAACCGTACCCAAGTGTCTGGCACCCCTCACACCTGATCTTTGCTGTTGTTCAGTTGCTAAGTTGTGTCTGACTCTTTGTGACCCCATGAACTACACCACGCCAGGCCTCCCTGTCCTTCACGATCTCTTGGAGCTTGCTCAAATTCATGTCCATTGAGTTGGTGATGTTATCTAACTGTCTTATTCTCTGCCACCCCTGTCTCAGTTTGCCTTCAATCTTTCCGAGCATGAGGGTCTTTTCCATGAGATGGCTCTTCACATCAGGTGACCAGAGAATTGGAGTTTCAGCTTTAGCATTAGTCCTTCCAATGAATATTCAGGGTTGATTTCCTTTAGGTTGATTCCCTTGCTGTCTGCTGTCCAAGGGACTCTGAAGAGTCTTCTCTAGTACCACAATTCAAAAGCATCAATTCTTCAGCGCTCAGCCTTCTTGATGGCCCAACTCACATCTGTACATGATTATCGGAAAAACTATGGCTTTGACCATAAAGATCTTTGTCAACTGACCAGCATACCTGATCTAACTGAACCTTAACTTTGTTATCTGTAAACTGGAATAGAACTTACTAGAAAGGATAGCTCCTTGGACCAGTGACGGCATGATACACAGTAGGCATTTACTAAGTGTTGAGTTAAACTGGGTTAAAGTGGAGACCTTGAAACATACAAATCAGCTTGAAAATTCACAAAAAATAAGATGATATCAGTCTTATGATCCAAAAGTTTCTCTCAGCTATATATTCCAAAGAAATGATGACAAGCTTCAAAATAAATATTTGTACACATATATCCAAAGCAACACAATTCCCAACAGCCCCAGAGTAGAAACCACCCAAATTTATGTCAACAGATGAATAGATAAACAAAGTATGATATACCCACACAATGGAATATTATTCGGCCAAGAAAAAAGAAGGAAATTCTGATCTATTCAATATGGATGAACTTTGAAAACATTATGCACGGTGACAAAAGCCAGACGCAAAAGGTCACATATCGTATGATTTGTGTGAAACATCTGGAATATGTACTTCAAAGAGACAGGAAGAAAACCAGTGGTGGCTGGGCACTGGGAGGAAGTGGGGATGAGGATTAACTGCTTAAGGCATATGGGGTTTCCTTTTGGGGTGATGAAAACATTTTGGAACTTGATAGAGGTGATGCTTGCACAACAGTGATTGTACCAAATGATGCCCAGTTGTACACTTTAAAATGGTTAATGGTTAACTTGAAAAAAAAAAAAAAGAGGAAAGAAAGCACCAGGGGAAAATTAACACATTAAAGCACACAACCTCTGTCCTCCCGCTCAGGCTTGAGCAGAAATTCCAGGCTGGGCTTCTCGGTGCACAGCAGGCGCGTCCTTGCCCTAAACGAATCGGACATTCTTTAGGCCTGCTGGCCAAACTACTGCAGGGACACTGACCTTCTTCCCCAGTGCTAGCAAGGGTCCACGGTCCCTAGCTCCTGGGCACTTGGGGTGCCCCAGCTCTGGGGCTCCCCTGCTCCTCCAGGCTTCCTTAGTGACCCTAGCAAACTTCCCTCAGCCACAGCTCAAGCTCTGGCCAAAGAGGTGTCCCCATTTCCCTAGTGGAAAGCCTTTATGAGCTGCCCGCTCTCTGCCACAAGGATGTCTGAAGCCTGAAGCTTAGCTGGATGCTAACGGAAGCTCCATCCTTGGAGAATGAGACTTGGCTTGCCCTTGGCCCTGGCTCAGCCTTCCTGCTCGCCCTTTAGACTGAGGCCAAGGTGCCTCCCTGTGAAACTGTACACCAGAAACTTCTCCTCCCTGGGCATGTGTTTTCTCTTTGGAAATGCCCTCACTTCTTTTCCAGGTGCTCCCCACTGGCCTGCGCACATGCGACCCCTCCCATCACACCACTGAAACAGCCAAGAAGATGTGACCAGTCAGAGCAGACCCCAGGCTGGGCCTGAAAGGGAGGTGGGGGGGAAGGGTGGCTCCCTGGGAATGGCTCTGCGTGTAGTCCAGCCTCTGGTCTTTGACTAGGGACACCGCTTACCACTCACCATCCCACCTCCTGGTCATGGAGGGCTCTCCACCCTTCCCGCTCCCAGTTCCCAGGCAGTGCTGTGTAACTTATCCTTGAACTGGTATGTGTGTTAGTCGCTTAGTCGTGTCCAACTCTTTGCTACCCCATGGCTGGGGCCCATGAGGCCCCTCTGTCCATGGAATTCTCCTGGCAAGAATACAGGAGTAGGTTGCCATTTCCTTCTCCAGGGGAATCTTCCCAACTCAGGGATCAAACCCAGGTCTCCTGCAATGCAGGCAGATTCTTTACCATCTGAGCTACCAGGGCTTCCTAATGAGGAATAAATAAAAGGGGTGGTGAGGGAAGTGCTCACCAACCTCACCGTTCCCTGGAATACATATGTTTAGAGCCAGAACTACAAGCTTCCCTAGTCACTCATTCACCCATCTTTCCAACACTCAGGAATCAGCTGCTCTCGTAAGTCAAGCACCGTGTTGAGCCCACTCTCGCTGTGCACAGCCCAGGTGACCGATGCCTGAGTCTGGATTCCCAGGGCGCACCAAACACCCTGAGAGGGACCGGTCACCCCACCTCCGGGAGCCCTGCCCAGGGCTCTTGCCCATCATTCTCAACCCAAGGGCTTTGCTTCCCGTGTTCTCCTCTTGGCGCCCCGCTCAGCCTGCGCCTCCTTCAGCACACGAGGCCCAGACCCCTCACCCCACACCCGCTCTCCTCCAACTCAGCCCGGGACCCTGTTGGTCTCACAGCCCGGCTGACATCTCTCTTACCCCGTGTACTGCCTCTGACTACCCAGAAGCTTAGCTAGATGCTCACGATCTCACCCACACCTGACTATCCAGGTGAGGGTCTCCCCAAACTGTCAGCCCCGGCAGGGCAGGGGGCACAGATATTGTTCCACCCCCATATCCACCGCAGCACTCAACACTCAATAAGTATCTCCAGCTGGTAAAAAAAAAAAAAAAAAAAAAAAAAAGGAGTGTCGGCCTGTGAGCTAAGTAGCTGGATTCCTTTTTTCCTCATGGCTCTCTGCCGTTTTCTTCCTTTCTTTCTTTTTTTAACCTGGAGGGAATACAACTTCAGCATCTCCACCCACTTTATAAATACTTTGACAAATGGTTTCTCTGCTGCCATGCTTACCCCAAGCAGGGGCATCTGTCATTTGGGAAGCGACTGTGTACAGCCCTTCCGACCTTGAATGCAGAGTCAGCGGCTGGGGGCGAGGTGGAGGCGGGAGCAGCCGGGCCAGCGGAGTTCATCAGGCCCAGCATTTACAAACTGAAAAGGAAGAAAGAAAGGCAAGCAGAAAAACCCTACCCAACTCACAGAGTAATTGCTGTCTCCTTGGCAACGAAGCTGCAGCCTGGAGGCCCTGGACTCCGGCATCCTTCCTGGGTCTGGGGAGGCGAGGGACAGCTGGGAGGGTGTTTCCCACCCTCCTGTGGCATTTGGCAGGAGGATCTGTTTTAAGTCACTCCTCAGCCACCTTGATTGTTTTCTGTTGGTGTCTGAGCTGCAGTTCCTACTTTCCAGACTCGTGTCCTGGCAGGAAGTGGCGAGCATCTCCATGGGAAGCATGGTGGGAGGCGCCATCTATAAGACCCGCACTCCAGGCTGGCTACCCTCCCAGCCATTTTTCCTCACCATTGGGGCTTAGCTCCAGGAGGTAACTGTCTTCTCCACCTCCTTGTCCTTTCTTGCTGTTGTCTTGTCAAGAAATGCACTTCTCCCTGGCAGTCTGGCAGAAGGACTTGGCCTCTGGGGCCCAGGATTGTGTCCTGTGGGAGCAGGGGGCT
This sequence comes from Odocoileus virginianus, assembly GCF_023699985.2. Taxonomy (NCBI): domain Eukaryota; kingdom Metazoa; phylum Chordata; class Mammalia; order Artiodactyla; family Cervidae; genus Odocoileus; species Odocoileus virginianus. The sequence continues at coordinate 37,768,362 of NC_069695.1, forward strand.
GAGGGAGCGGGCATTCTGAGATGTGTGGGGGTGCCTGGGGCTGAGAGAGGGTTGGTGTGGTTGACTAGCACAGGGACCCAAGCAAAAGTGAGAGGAGGGAGCTTCCGTCTTCCTCGCCACCTCCCAGCCAGTGGACAGGCTGCGTGTGGTCCGGTGGAGACTGAGATGGACCAGAGGCCTCCCTCCTGGCCCCCCGTGTGGACCCCTTCATCCTCCGATGGTAAGCTCCGTCTCCCTGCCTCCAAGAAGCCTTCTCTGGCTGCACCAACTCGAATGGCCCATCCTCCCCTTCTGCCTGCCGGGCTCTCTTCCTTAGGGCCTGTCTGTCGTCTGGGAGGTGGGGAGACCCCCACACAGGGTGGGAGCAGCCTGGGAGTGGGGCTGGCCTTGTCCTCATGGGCCCGTCTGCAATCATGTGGCTGTTCAGCAAATGTGTCCACGGTTGGGTTGTGGTGTGGGCTTCCTGCATCTGGAGCCTCCCTTCAAAGAAAGGCTCCCAGAACCACTGGGCAAGGTGAGGACCATTCAAACTGAATGTGTCTGATTTTCTCTGTTCTTACATTCACTCACCCAGACTCTTCTTAACCAGGACCAAACTTCTCTCTCCTATTTCATCTACTAGGTTATTCTATGCAATTCGGCTCCCGAGTCATACCCGCTCATTGCCACCACCATGCCTGTGTTCACACGATCCAAGCTTCTCTACATGTGACACATCATTGACAAGCACTTATTGAGCACCTACTGTATGCATAGGCCTGCGCTAGATGGTAAAGAGAGGGAGAGGGAGATTTTTTTCCTTGGGTATGGTATTGACCTCAGGGAGCTCAGAGTTCACCTGAAGAGCAAAGCTGATGCATGAACAGTCAAATTGTAGTGAAACTGTGCTGGCCACTCATGTGACATTAACCCACTGGGCCCCAGGCCCAGGCCCCAGGAGGCCCTGTGGTGAATAAACAGCTTAAGGAAAGCAAAGGGAATTAGAATTTTAAAAACCTTCCGGTGGTAATAAAATCTGGAGTGTAAAATGGGTTAGGAAATTTATTTTTTCAATATGTGATTTTTTTCCCTTTCTCCTCTGAAAATCCACATATCTATTTCGCTTCAGGTTGGGGCTCCTTTAAACGGTTTTATTAAAAAAATCATTTACTCTGGGCTTTTCAGTTCAACTTTAACTGGACCGGGTGGAAATTAAAAAAAGGATATTTTTAAAATAAATTATATAAATTACGGCCCTAATTATAAAAGAACTTTAAAAAATGTATCCAAGCAGTACCAGAAAAATCTTTTTTTTTTTTTTTAAAAAATGCCCCATTTCCCTGTTCCATTGCAGGAGCATAATTTAGATACTTTGAACAAATCTCTTCCCTTGGAAGAAGCGGGCACTCCAGGCCCATTTGCCTGTGTCTCTTTCTGCGTGCCATTATTATTTGATAACTTTGGGCTTAAATCTGCATGAGAACCAATTATCTCTCTTTGTCATCGAGCAGGCTTGCTGTTCGGCGGTGGCTCTTATAGTGTGGTGAAGCCTGCCGGAGCCCGGAGGAGGCGGATTTGCGGTTTAGATCACGCTCCTCTCGCCTCCCCCGTGCCTCCCCTTAGTCTTTTTATTTTTTCTGCTTTCCACCACTTTCTGATGCAACAAGTCTTCCTCCCCCTTGGCCACGTGTTTCTCTCTGCCCCCCAGACTTCTCCCTAGCCCGGCCTCCTTCCTGGAGAACCCCATCCCATTAAGGGTTTTCTCCCTTCTCCCGTCTCTTGCAGACCCAGGCTTCCTGCACAGGATTCCAGGTGGAGAGCTGCCCTCCCTGCTGGGCCCCGCTCAGGCCTGGGATGTTGTTGCTCTCGTTCCTCCAGCAAGAAGAGAGCAGAGGTGATGACCGCAAAGTGGGTGAGGGACCTCAGCCCTGCCTGATGGACTGGACTGGGTGGAGGGGAGGAAAGAGCTCCAGGGCAGAGGCAGACCCAGCCGGGATGGGAGTACTTCATCCCATGGGAAAGCAGGCGCTCAGTCCCCCGCTACCTGGATTGGACAGTGTGCCTGGAGGCACTTGATATACTTTGGTGGAGTGAATGAATGAATGAATGATTGAGGCTATGAAGGGAAAAGGTCAGGGAGGCTGAAGATGGATTGGTGGGGTTCAGGATTGTTAGACCTTTCCTGGTCCAAATGGCAAACTGCCTCTTCCATAAAAACAGACAAACATTTCCTGACTTCCCATCACCCTAACCACAGGACCCCCCGACCCCACCTTCCTGGTGCACCAGGCTGTCCCTTCTACTTCCTTCCAGGCCTGTGTACTCATGTTCCCTCTGCTGGAGGACTCTGTCCCCACCCGCCTGGATCTTTATTCCACCACTTTCAGACATTACTACCTCTTGGAATTCCTGCTTGATCCCAAAGTCCAAGTCAGATACCTGGATGACTCCAGTCCTCATTCCCTTCTATCCTGGTGCTTACTCTAACCTGGCTCCCGGCCAGTAAAAGGAGACCCGGGGGAAGATAGGGCCTCCCTGACCGCTGCCACAGATGAACCCTTATCCCATTTGGGCATTTCACACAAAACATAAATGACCCTCACCAGTAGCTAGAATTAACTACACATGGACCAGGCACTGCAGTCAGCATTTTGTAAGAGCTGAGAGGTGGAGCTGGTAAATGACTGACTCAAGGCTAAACATCATAGACAAGACAGAAAGCTGATTTAGAACCTAGGCAGATCTGGCTCCAGAGCTTTCCGTTACACTTCTGGTCATGAAGGCCTTGGACTTGGAGAGGGCGGCTCACGCCGCAGCGGCCGTGACATGGGTGGTGGGATCCTGCTAGCGCCCTTGGCGGAGAGCTCGGCACCTGAGCAGCTTCACCTGTTCACCAACCTTCCCTCCCTCGGGGGATGTGTTAGGACAATAACAGGCCTGTACTGTCTCCATGTGAGACTTCGGAGGCCTGAGAGGCTGTGGGGACTGTGCCTTCTCCTTTTGGCATCACACCCCCCGTCACACACTCGTGTGCCCACACACCCCATCCCAGTATACACCCTTCATATATTCATGTGCACACACATGCACACACATCCCATCCCAGCATGGGGACTGGGGTGCACATGCATGCACACACACCCCATCCCAGCATGGGGACTGGGGTGCACATGCATGCACACACACCCCATCCCAGCATGGGGATCGGGGTGCACATGCAAGCACACACACCCCATCCCAGCATGGGGACCAGGGTGCACACGCATGCACACACATCTCATCCTAGCACCGGGACGGGGCGGGGCAGCTGGTTTTGGAAGTCTCTGTCTTACGCCTATCTCTGAGCAAGCCAGAAATGCTCTGAAAATGAGTGACTACCCCCTCGTCCAGGTTGGAAGACTGGAATTGGCTAGCTGAATGCCCTGCTCCCTCTCACCACTCACAGCGTGTTCAGCAAGGGGGAAGCTGTTTGCATCTGGGATTCAGGCTCATGTGCATTTTTGCTGGAGGGAATACACTCTACTTTTTTAAATGAGGGCTTCCTGGGAGGTAATGGGAAACTCCACGATTTTTGCAGGAGGTGTTTTGGGGAAAAGAGTATTGTTCCCAGAGTGGCTGCCAGAAGGGGGCCGGTCGGATCCTCCCAGGAACTGCCCAGGAGAGGTGAGCTCCACTGGGTTTCTCCACCACTCAGCCCACTGCAAGGATCATTCTTTAGTCACATTTTTCTGTTGCACTTTGAACACAGAGTGTCACACGTGCAGGGACCCTTTCAGTCTGAGGCAAAGCGGGACAACTGGTCACCCTCTTGTCCAGCACACTCCTCTGAGTATCTCTGGGTGCAGCTCCTCAGCTGGGCTGGGGACACCCCCTCTCCACCTTCACTTGCCTCCCTCACTGGTAGGGAGTCTGGGAAACGACTTGTCGTGGGTGCCCAATGGCGTACAACTGGGTGATGGAGCACAGCTCTATGTACACTGTGTGATGACTTCCTGCTATGTGGACCCCCTGGGGCCAGGGACAGCACCTTCAGTCCAGGTTTAGATCCATCACCCTTACATAGACCTCTTTGAAGCAGACCCCCCTGAGTCTCCCAGAGGCTTTGGATGGGGTGTTGCATGGGGGAGGGCAATTACAAGCATAGGTGGGGGCCGTAACTGGGGGATTTGCATCTTGTAATGATGCAAGAGACAATGCTAGGACTGTGGGGGTCCCCAGGCCTCTAGAGCATGGCCATCACGGGGCCCTGTCAGGCCCTCCACTCTCCCTTGCTTGGCCACCCAGCTCTTGACTCAGTGCTGGCCACCCTTGGGGACTCTGTGGCCTCTGGGGAAGGTCCTTTTGGTGGCTGCTCCCCGGCCTCCCACTGCTGGCTGGCAGGCAGGCAGGCAGGCGGGTGGGCGGGTACACTGAATATTACCCCTAAGATAAATGAAGAAGAGTTTCAGGCCTTATTGGATTATAGTTTTTATTGAACTTTATAAATTCCAATTAGCAGACCCCTGGGCAATAAGCGACACGCAGCCCATGGCTCACTTTATGGTGTGATTATGACCCTATTTATCCTGCCCTGAACGAGAAGTATTAATGGAGGAAATGGAGGAAAGGGGGCCCGAGAATACATAAAACAGACATTGGTGACACAGAAATAAACAGACAGGGTCAGGGAGAGAAAACAACCTCTGAGCAGGCAACGGGGGATGGAAGACCAGAGGTGCCAGGAACCCACGTGCCCGGAGCCACAGCCAGCCTGGATGCCCTCCTGGCCTCCCTTCCAGGGCATGGAGCCCCCGACCTCTGATGGCTGCTGGGGCCGAGAGAGCATGCTGACCCTGCCAGCCCTGGGCCATTTGTTCAGGCTGGAGTCTGATCTGCTAAGTGCAAGGCCTCGGCGTGTGTACTTGCCCCGCCAGGCAGTCCACTGCCACAGGAGGCCCTGACTCCACGGCTGAGCAGCTTCGGGGCAGCCCAGTGGGTTTCTTAATGCTTCAGAGGCGACTCTCGCCCTGTGAGAATCTGATGGACGCTGAAGGCATTCTTCCTAGAAAAAGGCGCCTAGTGCATGCACGTTCCTGAATGCATCCACAAGCTATGCACACAAGCAAGACATTTTGCATACAGTTTGGGGGGGGGCGGAATTGGATCCCTGAAAACTGATTATGGCTTCTCCCTTCCCCAGGGGACTGAGAGCCTCAGGTGAAGAATCTTGGAGATGGAGGAACAAGACCTGTCTCTTGTTAGTTCTAGTTGGAGGTGCTAGGAGCCCACAGAGAGGTGGGCAGCCTCTACGGGTCTGACCACGGGGATGGAGGAGGGGGTGCCCTTTGGATCCCACCTTATTTTCCTTTCTTCTTGGACACTGGGGTTTGTCCCCACCCTCTCAGCTTTAAACCTTTAACAGCTGGGACCCAGAAGACGCTGCCTTGCAGGGAGGGCTGGGGTGAATTGACAGGTTCACCCAGAGAGGGCTGGGGTGAATTGAGTTGACAGGGTTAGGGGTGGCCACACTCTTCCAGACTGAAACCCTCCCTGTATTTCCCAGGAGGAAGAAGCAGGTTTGGGGCCGCCATGCCTTCCTCTGGCTTGTTTATTCCTTTCTCCCCCTTCCGTGGGTCATCTTTCTTGGAGGCTTCAGTTGAAGATTAAAAAAGAAAGAAAAAAAAATTTCTCCTATCAGCATTTTGCCATTGTGTGCAAGCAGGAACACAGAAGTACCCGAGGAGTCTTTTGTAGTTTGAACAGAATGAAAAATGCTTCAGGTGTTTGTCAGTCTGCAGCAGTATGTAAATAACATGCTGAGATCTGTTGGCAGCCCAACACGGGTCTGGCTCCCTGGGTCTATTAGGGGTCATTGAGGATCCTCACCGCAAGTGTCTCCCCAGCTGGCCTGGGCCTCGCCCGCCCTCTGCGCCTCTGATTTATGGAGCCCCGCCAGGCCTTGTCTCACTTCAGATAAGAAGCATGGATGCATGTAAGCTTCCGTGGTCATGAACCAGCCTGGCCTGGACTTTCCTGTTTCCTGTCCTCAAGAGGGAGAGCAAGTAGGGGGGCCTGAGCAGGAACCGGGGACCGAAGTGAGGGGGCCGGACAACTGGTGGGAGACCAGGTGTTCTCTTGAAACCCTGGGAGAATCCTGGGGTAGGGGGAGGAGGTTCAGTGGATACTCAGGCAACAAGATGCTGTTGCCCTCACTTTCTTGGGTAAGACTAGGGCTTCTGGAGATCTTTGGCTCCCAAGGAAGTTGCGGGCATGAAGGAGGGACCACCCCTCATCTTGCCAGGTCTATATTCTCTGCCCTCATTCTCTGGGCATGCACGTTGGCTGAGCCTGACCGCAGAAGAATAGGCTGCCCCTTCCCCTGGCCCAAGCTCCTAGTAGCAGCTTCTCCTCACTGCCCACTTCCTGGGCAAAGGCCAGCAGTGCAGAGGCCTGGGCCTGGGGCTGCAGAAAGCCCCCCAGCGTGCTATGGGCATTTGCACCCTTCGGAGGACATCTTATGGGCGTAGAAAAGAAGGCCCAGAGAGGACTGTTGGGTCAGCCAGTGTGTTAAAGCATTAAGAGAGCTTTGGATCTGGCTTTGCATCTGGTTTCTCTGGTCCAGAAGGCCTCTGGGTTACCTATGGACCTGGCAGGTGGAGGGTGACAGACTTTAGATTTTTTTCCCTGAATAACTGAAGCCAACTGGGTCTGGGTGGGCAGGCGGTTGACAGACACTGAGAGCAGAGCCTAGAAGTCACTGGTCCTCTCTGTCCATACCTTCTAGCCTGGCGGACTTCCTGGAACCCAAAAGCCCTTTTCAAATACCTCGGGGCCTGCCTAGAGCTGCTGGCACAAACCTGGGCTAGGGCAGAGGCTTTGGCCCAATCTTACGACGTGTTTGGGATCATCCCTTCCCACTCAGAGGCAAGAGTCTCATGACATCACACATTTCTTGGTGGCACTTCATGCTGCCATGGCCCTAGTGAATGTTCAGTCCAGGGTTTGAACAAGTAGAGGGTCAAGGCCAAGGCTTCAGGTGTTGGGATGCCCGTGAGTGAGCACTGGGAGCTTGCGGGCTTTCCTGGCCCGTCTACAACCACATTTCTGCAGCCCTCCAGGCCCCCGGTCATGTGGATGAGTCCTTCATAGAATCAGGAGAACTTTGGGATCCTTTGAAACAGTTTAGGAGACCATTTGCCCAGGCAGCCTCCCACACTGGGTTTGGGTGCTGGGGACGGGATGGGAGTCTACCACGGAACCCTGGGGCCTGCACCAATGACCCTCTCCCGCTTCTGGAGCCCAGGGCACAGAGTGGGCAGAAAGGCAGGGCTGGCCATCACAAAGCCTGGCTCTAGCCCACCTCTGCCAGCAAGTTACCCAGTGACTATGGCCCTGTCTCTCCCCTGGCTCCCTCACAGCAAAGCGAAGGAGTTGGCATGGCTGATTTCTGAGGTCTGTGCCAAGCCTAAAATATGCGGATGTCCCCCCTCTGATGTTTCAGGCACGAACACAAATTAGCACGTGTGGGAAACTGTGGATGAGTAATAATGGCCCCCCAGCCCCCCCGCCCCAAGCACACACACATTCTTCTCTCTCTTCATGCCCCCCTGTAATAGATCATACAGGATGGATTACATTAATTTTCTATAAACTATATCAACTTGAGTGACATGTCCTTAAGGGTTGGCTGATTGATATCTACAATGCGGTCTTATAATCTAAAATCATATTAATATTAATATTAAAGATTTTCTGTCCTTTACGCGCACCATTAAATCTGGAGTATAAGGTGAAATTGACAACATACATTTTGACAGCTTATCTATAATAAATATGCAAATCCTGATGCCCACATGTCATCACAGATGCTCCACAGCTCTCTGAAGATCAGAGCCTGCCTGTCTCCCGCGTGACATTTCCAGCGGAGGATCAGAGCACCCGTCTAGGCGGCAGGAACTGCGCTGGGTGCGCCTTTGCCGGCGGTGACCCCGGCCTCTCTTGTCTGCTGTGAAAGCCTGTCCTTCATCCTGCCAAGCAGGCGGGAGGGCTTGAGGAGTGACAGGCATTGAGAGCTGGACGCCATCTCACGTATCCTCTGGAACACAGAAGACTCCAGCTTCCCGTTTTTCTTAAGTCACAGAAGCACTTTTGATGTCTTCTCTACCCCCTCTGGGTACAGCCAGTTTAAGTACACAGTGAGTTTAAGAGATGGGGCTCCTGAGTTGGCAGCCCTGGGTCAAACCTCATCTCTGCCACTAACCTATGCTCTTAACCTCACATAGCCTGTTTCTGCATCTGTAACCAGAGAAAGGAAATGGGACTTCCTTCCCGGTGGAAATGCAAGGACTGAATGAGATCATAGAAGCCAGGTGGCCTGCACACCGAGTGATGCATCACTAAATGGTAGCTCTGAGATTTTCTAAAGAAGTCCCACTTTCTCTGACCCCTACAATCCTTCCTGTCCCTAAATCCCTGCCCTTGTTGTACAGATCCTACCTCTTAGCACTCTGAACATCCCAGCTTCTTCTCTGCGTCTGTCCTGTGCCAGATGTGAGCTCCAAGATGGAATCCTGCGTCTCCCTGAGCTCCCAGTCCCGGCCCAGGACCCAGCTGGAGCAAAATGGGACATGGAGTGAGATTGGGACAAAGAAGTCAACTGCAGGGAGGCACATCTAGTCGCCTCACTGCTGAGACTCTCCTAGGTCCGACTAGATAGTTGTGTGTGTGTGTGTGTGTGTGTGTGTGTGCATGTGAGTGTGTTACAGAGGGATGATGAAGTGAGCCTGGAAAATGCATTATCCTTCTCACATTAACAGTGAGGCTGACAGGAGGGCTGAGGAAGTGGTGTAGAGGAATTTTCAACAGGTGCAGGACTGTGTGTGTGAGAGAGCTCCAGGCCATCTCAATGGTCCCTACCCTCACCGTGAATCTGCTGACACACCAGGTCCTGGGGTCGTATTTCTGAGCACTCTCTTCCTTCCAGCCTCTGTGAGCCCACCTGGGCAGGCGAAATCCAGTCTTCGAGGTTTGACCCATCAGTTTGAGCCTCCTCAAGTTTCCAGCATTGTATTCAGCACTTCCCTGTTCACCCTCCTCCACAAAACCCTCCCAAATCAGGCCAGCCGCACGGAGGGCTTCTGTTTCCGAACTGCATGATTTCAAGTGTGAAGAACCAGAGGACAAGGTTCCCCGTCACCCCCTTGTATTCTTCCGTAATTGCTTGGCAGTGGACAGATTTGTGCTCCCTAGCTAGACTGAGAATGTGGTGGGTGGGGACTGTGTCTTTCTTTCTGATCCCCTGAGCTCACCGTGTGGCCAGGGACATGTGCAGGTTTGGACCCTTCAAGACTCTGGATGGGAGCTGGCACAGACATGAAGACCCCATGGATCTGGAGAAGTCTTCAGAGGCTCATTTGTCAGGCCTCTCTAAAAAGGAAAGGTGAGAATTGTCCTAGACTTACTCCTCTGAGTCTCTTTGGGGGCCAGGAGCAGGGTTCAGAGGAATCCCAGATGTTCTTCTGGGGTATCAGAAAGTCCATTCACACCGCCTACCTACCCTGCAGGGTTTTGCCTTGGAGGAAGCTCCATCGTTTTCCACTTGTGCCTCTATGTCCCTACTCCTGGGCTGCCGCCTCCCCAGCCCCCCACCACCCCCAGCCCTGGGATTCTGAGCTACACACCTGCAGTCCTGACCAAGGGTAAGAAGTTTGGTGACCCAGGCTGGGGAGACAGGCTGCAGGAGGAGGAGTACCACTGCTGGGAGAGCCGGCTGGCAGGCACTGGCCCAGCTTGGCCCTGGGAAATTCAGGCCCATCACAGGATGCTCATCAGCTCTCTCCTGCAGCTTAGGCAGCAAGCAAAATGAGTCCTGGGGGAGACGGTGAGACCCCATGGCCTGCGGAGGGGGACCCCACCCGATACAGCTTTTTTGGCTCCTCTGCCCTTTGTCTCAATGAGTCTCTTGCCACAGATACCTTCCAGTCCTTCATCCCCATGTAAAACTTGAATCTCTACAGTGTATTAATGTATTAGATGATCAGTCATCTACATTAATCAGTCAGCAAGAGGTGAAGACTGGAGAGGAAGAGTGATGAAGAGGAGAGCGAGTGACTTTGGGTAACTCACTCAGGCTTGCTGAGGGTCCACAGTACTTGCCTTACGGTTATTGCCATAATCGTTTGTATCTTCAATTGTCTTTCAACAGATTCTTACTGGCTCTGAGTTACACAGGCTTCTCTGGGTGCTGTGGATGGGCTGGGGCTGGGGGAGGAGACAGACTTGCCCCAGCACCCATGGAACCTGTCTTCTGGGGCTACTGAGGAGGTTAAATGAGCCACTATTTGATGATCACCAGGCAATGGCACCCCACTCCAGTACTCTTGCCTGGAAACTCCCATGGACAGAGTAGCCTGGCAGGCTATAGTCCACGGGGTCACAAAGAGTCGGACACGACTGAGCGACTTCACTTTAGACTTCACTTGTTGGTGATCACCGGGCCCGGTGCCTGGCGAACAGCGGTATGTTGTATGACATAATATTGCTTCCTCTCTCTGCCTTGAATGAGTCTCATCTGGCTGGAGAAAAAAAAATGCCACTTAAAGTAGGGCCAGATAATATTATGGATGAGGGAGAGGTAAGGAAATGGGTCTTTCGGAGGGGTTACCTGTGGGCTGGAGGTGAGGGTGGGGGGTGACCGGGTGGGTGGCAAGAAGGAAAATGGCTTCAATGCCAACCCCAGGAGTAAGGAGTCTCACCTTTTAAAATCTCTTTCTTTCTCCCCTCTCACTCATCTCTTCCCGTCCCCGCCGGTCTCTGCCTCCCTGCTCCTCCCTCCTCCTTCCCACAATTAACCCCAGGCTGTAGTGATTGCTTCCCGCCTTGACGAATGTCTCTCCCCACCCCCCACCTCCTTTTAAGAAAAAAAAAAATTTTGTGTTGACTTGACTCGACAGGCCCTAATCCCTGACTCAGCTCCCACTTCTTGTTGAAACCAAAGGTAAATTCTCGGTGGCCGGCAGGGCGGCCTGGAGCAGCATGATCCACACGGGATCCTGCTGCCGCGGGAAATATTGATATTAGCCGACCTCTGGCGCCGGCCGCCCGCGGTGAAAATAGGACGCCGGGCCAATCAATTACCGAGCCATTAAGGGCAGGGAGGCGGGAGGGAGCGGAGAAAAGACGGGGCTCCCGACCCCTCCGCCGGGCCTCGCCCCCTGGGGGTGCGGAGCCGCTTCCCGCGCGGGGCTGCCCGCGCGCCGCTCCGACCGCGGCCCCCGGCTGTCAGCGTCAGTGACCCCCAGCGGGTTGCCGGGGAGACCCCGGGGGCCGGGGCGGGCGGGGTGGAGCGGAGTCTCGCGCGCGGGCTGGCCCGGCGCTGGGGCGGGCTGGCGCTCTCTTTTGTCTGCACCACCCGTGCTCTCGCTGGGATCCTGCTCTCCAGCCCCCAGCCTCCTTCTCTTTGTTATAACCTCTCCTCCCCGCCTCGGTGCGGCTAGCTCCTCGGACCACCCTTCCGTTGTTTTTGTCGGCCTCTCCCTTCCTCCTGAGCCGGCCACAGGGTGGCTCCTGCTTCCCGTCCCCCCGTGTGTTCCGAGCCCCGCGGGCACTGGACCAGCCGAAGCCAGGCTGGGACGGTGGATGCGGGGCGGTCCCTCGCTTCGGATTTCATGCCCCTTACCATCTGTCTTCACCTCCAGCAACCCACATCAGGCCCTTCCGCTTTGGGGTCAGGGACTTCTGGCAGCCCTTCCCAGTGTTCATGTGTCCCTTCTAACTCAGACAATAGCCCCACGTTAGGGGAGGACCCCCACATCGAATCGGGAACCGGCTATGCCTTGGGAAGACAGGGCCCTTGGTCGCTGGGTTTCTGGGGTGGGTGGAGGAGAGTGGGAGCCACCGCCTGTATTTGGGTGGGTGGGGGTTCTGTGATTCTGTGACCAGGTGGAGGCCAGCAGTTGGGAGCAGGCAGGCTGTGGATTTGAGCCACTGTTTAAAGTTTCTCTTCTGGAGCTGACCTTTCTTAGGGGTGGGGAGGGGCAAAGACGGGATGAGCTGTTGTGCTCCTTTGGGGATTGGTTGACTGATCTATACTATTTCCTGAAACTTCCACAGCTTCTTAGACAAACAAATGGCATGCATGAAAGCTCAAATTTGTAAGATATGGTTTTGCAGGGGAAAAGTCATACTTTTACTATTTTAAAGATAAATCCCGCACTTTGCAAAATCTAGAAGAAAAAGCACTCCTTTTCACAAGTTCTCTTGTTCACAGGTCTCCAAGAGTGGCCCCAGACCTTCAATATGGGCCCATGGGCCTCACCTGGGAATATGTTAGAAAGGCAGGTTCTCAGGCCTTACCCACTGATTGAATCAGAAACTCAGGGGGAGGGACCCAGCCATCTGTTTAACAAGCCCCCCCGGGGGACTCTGAAGAGCCCTGAAGTCTGAACACTGCTGACCTCAGTTTCCGCTGTAGGTAGGTGGGTGGAAATGACTCTTCCACCTCTGGAGGAATGGTGGTAGACAGCCTTCGCTAGGCCAGAGGGCTGGGACTTGGTCTTAGTGTGAGGAAGGCTTTAAGGGTATCAGAGAGGCGTTTGGTTTCACGGCACAAGCACCCCTTTATGGAGGTAAGTATTCCGTTTAGAGATGTGGCATCTGCCTGGCTGTGAGTCTGCTTATGACCTGTGCGAGCTGGCAAGGTTCTGGATTTTTGAGGCCATTCTGGCCTCAGCACTTGGGGAAGTAACTTGGGGGTATAGCCACTTACATTGGAAAGCAGGATGATTCTTTAAGACTGATTTTTTTTTTTTAACTTTGAAAAACAGCTTAAAAGTAGCTTGTTGTAGAGCTGTATCGTTTACACCCACAGCCTACCTCAGGGTTGTGACAGGTGTCCTTTGAAATACAGGCTCCCAGGCCCTTGTCTGACAAATTGGTACCAAAGTCCACGGGGAAGGAGGTTCCAGGGCCTTGGGGATCTCATGGATGAAGCTTTGGTGTCTTCCAGAGCTTCCATAGAAGGATGGCTATAGTTTGAACCCCCAACTCTCTCCCTAGCGGGCTGTGTGGGACCTTGGACAAGTCCTGTAACTGAAATGTCATGAAAGAGCCCGAATTGTAAAGGTCACCACCGGAATTCAGAAACCAGTGTCTCTGGGCCCCAGTTTCCTTATCTATAAGTGACCAGCTGGAACCAGGAGCCTCTTGAGCTGTAACAAGCCATAGCTAACACTTTTAATGAGTATAAGCCCCAAACGGCGTAACATCAATTTAGTAGAGTCCTCAGCCTGCTGCAGCGGTCCTCCCACCATCCCCACCCCCTTCTCAGGAAGAGGAGCCAGTCTGCCTACAAATGAACACAATCGTCAAGAAAAAAATAGCAAGCCCTGTGCTTTGTAGAGCCCATCAAATGCCAAAAAATGACACCTGAGCTCCCTAACATCAGCTCATCACCATCAATCAAACTTGCGACCCTCTGGCTACAGGAAGCCTTTCCATGGAGGCCATGGGTGTGGATCCTGGGGTTTTGAGTCTTGCACCAGAGAAGGGTCACCCACCTGGGTTGACCAAAGCGGGAGAGGAACTCAAGCCTCCAGAAAACTTTTTTTTTTAACCCTCCATTACCCAGAAAACAGAATTAATTAGAATCCTCCCTTTTCTGAGAACCTGGGTTAATCAAGGTTTATATGCAGTAATTTTTCCCCCCTAGAACAGTGCACTGAAGCCGTGTCTCCACAAAGAACTCAGTACTTAGTGAAAGTGCTGGGATGGGAGTGATCCTCACCTTGCTGGAACCGGCCAACCCTGATGTTTCCCTGAGTTTCAGCTCTTGGTGGGTAAAGAGGCAGACTCTGGGCTCCTGGGGGCGGGGAGGGGGGCCGGCGAGGACACAGGCTGGCTTTCCAGGCTGGCTCTGGGTAGGGGTGGGATAAAATGCTCCCTATTATTTTGTCCAAGAGGCCACATCCGGGCACTGCCCTGCTCATTTCATGCAAGTTCTGCCTCTTCCAAGGAGCTGCCCCAGCCACGGCCCCTCGGTCACTCTCCTGTGACCTTCCACAAGCTCTCAACCTAAACAGCACAAATTTGTGCTTGATTTCAGAAGGTCACATGTTTCTCCTTAAATCTTCCATGAGTGTGTTCCCCTGAATCCCCCCCAACTGGGTTTTAGATTCTTTTGGACTTGGAAAACTCATGGGTCTCAGACAGTTTCAACACACAGTGGGTGCTTACAATCAGACAGACAGAGCTAGAAGGATCCTTACAGATCAGCTCATCCAACCTCCAGTTCACAGGTGAGGAAACTGAGGCCCAGAATGCAGAGTGACTTATTGAAGGCCTCATAGCTAGTTAGTGTCAGGGAAGGAATTGAAACCCAAGGCTCAACAAATATTGAGTATTTTTCTGATTATACACTATGTTAGTAAGGAGGCTGGGAAGACAGGAATTAAAAGAAAAAAGATTTAGTATGAGCTTAACTTGGTACCATCTCTTTGGAAGCAGACATCAATCAAATGTGGGATGCCCAGAAATCATTTTACTTGTAAGAATTTATTTTACAGGTGTAATCACACATGTGTGCAGTTGATGTACACAAAGATAGCAATGAGTGTGCTTTGTAACAAAATAAAACACAGAACTATAACTAGAAATGGAAAGGTCTCTCAGTGGGGCCTGGCCACATTAATGAGTAAATATCTGGATACCTGAATACTTTGCATGCGTGCCAAGTCGCTTCAGTAGTGTCTGACTCTTTGTGATGCTATGGACCATAGCCGGCCAGGCTCCTCTGTCCATGGGATTCTCCAGGCAAGAATACTGGAGTGGGTTGTCATGCCCTTCTCCAGGGGATCTTCCTGAACTAGGGATCAAATTCATGTCTCTTCAGACTCCTGCATTGGCAGGCAGGTTCTTTACCACTAGCACCACCTGAGAAGCCCAACTGAATCCTCACAGCTACTAAATGGAATACAATGGATCCACATGAGTGTCCGTCTGGAAAGAGCCGAGATGGACTGCAGAGTCAGAAATCAAGGTGCACAGCGGTGTGGGGAGCAAATCCCAGTCTCCACAATAGCAAGTGTCCGTGGTTGGGTTTGCATTACCTGACTGTACTTGACATATTTCTGGAAGAATACACAGGAAACGGCTCCTTCTGGCAAGTCGGATGGGGTCTCGAGTGGGAGGGAGAATCTCACTTCATTGTGTAGCCCGTGCATTTTTTACCATGTGCGTGTGTTATTCTTATAATAATAATAATACTGATTTAAAGCCTCAACACCACAGTCTTCCAGTTCAGTGTTTCCCTTCACTGTACCAAGCTACCTCTCTTGCTGTTATTCTCTAAATTGGTAACTTGAAGCCTAAGTGTCATAATTTCAAGTAGGCGTGTGTTTATGTTAGTCATTCAGTCGTGTCCAGCGCTTTGTGACCCCATGGACTGTAGCCTGCCAAGCTCCTTTGTCCATGGAATTCTCCAGGCAAGAATACTGGAGTGGGTAGCCATTCCCTTCTCCAGGGGGTTTTTCTGACCCAGGGATCGAATCCTGACCTCCAGATTCTTTACTGTCTGAGCCGCCAGGGAAGCCCAGTTTCAAGCAGGTAATAAACAACAAACAAGCCATCTGCTTTTAGCTCATCTCTTTACTTTTTAAGCCCCAAATTGTGCTTTTTCAGAGAACTGAAGCTCTAGGGTGGTACACCCCATGTGGACGAGGTGCAGTAGAGTTAAGAACCAGGATCTCCAGCCCAGTATTTACAAGGCAGGTTTCTCACATGCTCAGTGCCTCAGCCTCCTCATCTGTAAAATGGGGATAATCACGCTTCCAGCATCCTAGGTGAGTAGGAGCAGAGTTCCCCTCTGTCCGCTGCCCTGTCCCAGACCACGGGAAGAAGGTGCCCGTGAACTTGAAGACACTGTCTCTGACCTTGGGGAGTTCAGACCTGGCTGGACGCCGCTCAGCAGGAAGGAAGCCGATAAACAAGGGCACGGTCAAGGAACCCAGCACCTGCTCCCGCATGGTGGAAAGTGGGGAGAGGAATAAGGGCAGGGGCAGGGGGTGGGGGAGGGAGAAAAGACACTCCAGCAGATGAGACAGCTGGTTGCCTCACCTTCCCCCAGGCATGGGAAGCCCTGGGTTTTCGGATTTTCTTTGCAAACAGCTGGCAGATTTCTGGACAAGTCGGGATGACCTTTGGAGAGAGATTGTGGTGTGATACTGGTTGCAGGAAAGGAAACTAGATTCTGTTCCTGAGGGGGGCGGTGTCCAGCACTCAGCTGCCACCCAGCAACCACTGGGGCCTGGGTAGGAATTTGACTCCCTCCTGGTATCTCCAGCTGAAAAATGCAGGTGCCTGGGTCTCACCTCCAGGGATTCTCATTCTGTCAGTGCCGAATGGGGCCTGCAGGGGGCTGAGACATGCAGTTGGGTCCCAGGAGACTGCTGGAGACCGTCTTGTGGGTTTTCTAGTATGGGGTCCAATCACAGAATGGATGACAGTCAGTGCACTGATCCAGACGATTTTGGTTACATCAGAGCTGACTCACTGCCTAACTGTTGTATTGTCTCTGAAGACCGCATCTCCCCGCCCCAGCCGGTACCCAGTCCATCTTACAAAGAGGCCAGTGAGCCAGACTCTTTCCTCCAGATGAAGGTGTAATAGTGACTATTTATTCATAATAAGACGAACACTCAGGCTTTTCCTACAGATAATCTCAAATAATCCTCACCATGACCCTCTAAGTTTCTGACAATTACTGTGTCTATTTTACGGCGGGGAGTGGGGGTTCAGGGAATTGGCTAAGGTCTCTGGTGGGTCACCCATCTCCTCAGTACCCTTGCCGAGTGCCACTCCCGCAGACCCCTGGACCCAAATAGGCTTCCCCATATTGGAGGGGCCTGGCTGTCCCTGACTGTGGGCCTCCCCAGGCAAGAGACCAACTCTCTGAAGCCCCAGAGGATAGGAAAGCCTTGTCTCTGCATGCACAGCCAGGTGCTTTGAGAACGGCAGGGGGTGGGCATGGCCATCTCTGATTTTTTTCCCAACCCCTCCCTGGGTTCCCGACCCGGATGGATGGATGGATCATATCTGCATCCTGGGGCAGCCACTCTTTGTTTCCCTTCCTTTGTTCCCATTCCTCCTTCTGCTGGTGACGTTGGTCACCTTCCCAGGAGATAATGCCCACGTGGTTCTGTCCTGACAAGCCCTTTCGGCCCTATCTCTAATCTTCTCTGGGTTTAGGATTAATAGACTTTTTCCTCGTTTGGGATCAATAAGCACAGAGAGAGAGAGAGGAAAAAAAGGAAGGAAAGAAGTCAGCAGGATTAAAAAAAAAAGGCTGATAAGAATCTGGTCCAGGTCTTAGAACCCTGATGTTGCCAGTGGTATCTTTCAGCTCGGGAGCCGGTGGAGGAGGGGAGCTGGTGACTGAGGCCCCAGGACTCTCAGCCTCAGGGCAGACCAGGTTCCAGACTGAATTTTGGCCCAGGAAGGTTCTGAGTCCTGGGTTGCCTGTCCTGTACACCCTCCCAAGTTGGCAAAAACTCTTCTCTCCCAGCAGCTAGTCCCTGATGTTCAGGAGCCGGGTCCCCAAACTGCCATCTCCTACGTTCCCAAGATCCCTCAAGGGTGTGGACCATTAGGCTGAGCTTGGCAACCTGCAGCCCCAGGGCCTGAGCTCTTCCTCCGTATTTCACCAAGCCTAATGGAGACTGCACATGTCCCCTTGATGAGTCTGCACAGGGAAAATAAAAATAGCACCTCGCTGCTTTTAGCGAGAATTATATCCACTCCGTGGGGCTAACACTGGTTGCCGCATGCCGATCCACAGCTCTGATTAGCCTTTGATTAATAAAAAATGGGGATGGGAATCAATTATTTATTTAATAACAGCAGTTTGTTTTAAAGGCAAAACCTTTAAGAAAGCGGAGGACTCCAGGGTGGGGGTGGGAGTGGGGTGGGAGGGGACTGGTAGAGGGTCTCTCTGGGGAGAAGTTGGGGAATGAAGGGTTTCCATGATGCAGTTGGTGTTCTCCTGCGCCGGGGCTAGAGGACCAGTTCCATCAAGCTTTCAAGACATCGGATGCAGCATGGAATGAGGGGAGCCAGGCCCCAGCACCGGGGGACCCAGAGCAGCACAGGGGTTCGGAGGGTTTGGTCCGCTTTGATTACTGTGGGGTGACGGATGCATGACACCAGCCCCCTCGGACCCTCCCTCTAGCCTCTGGCCTTCATCTCTGGCATGCTAACCCTGGGAAATCTCCTTGAGCCAGGCCTGAGCATGTGGTCCCTGCCGATGGACGACAGCCTGCCTTCCTTGCCCTGGACCACTTCCGCCAGCATGCCAGCTCCCCTCTGCCTGGTCCACCCAGGGGCTTGTCGGCCGGCCCAGCCGGGCCCTGGCTCCTCCCCGCCGTTACTCAACTCGCTTTCTCCTTGTGGAGGGCACTCCTGCTGATCTCCGCATTTCACAATCATATCCATTCATCAAGGCCAAGATCGAAGGACATCCCGTGCGGCAGCTCCCCAAGCCATCCCTCAGGAGATGGCCTTTCTTCTTCTGAATGCTCCCGGCACTTTGAACGTGTGTTCCCGTGGCAGTTTGGGAAAATGAGGCTTTGTACTTGATTTCTTTGTAGGTATTTTGAGGGCAGAGACCGAATCTCAGTCACCTCTCTAACCCCTGCCCAGGGTATGTGGAATAATGGATGGAGGGGGTGGAGGCCCTCTTTTGGGGAGACTGTACCCCATTTACATCTGGAGTAGCTTTCAGATTAAGAAACTTGCCTTCAAGGGAAATAAGAACAGCCTCTTCGAGGGACACAGAGAAAATACGTGCTTTTGTACTTGAGACAAAGAGATTAGAGTACCTGGTCACGATTTTAACTTTTTTTTATTTCTGGAAGATAAGGCAGGAAAAAAAAATTGAGTGACACTGTGTTAATTTTCTAACAAAAATGAACCTAGCCTTTTGCCTATGGAAACAACTACCCTTCTCCCTCGACCCTGATATTCAGACTCAGTTTTCTCATCTGCCAGTTGGGATGATAATCTCTGTTCCACCCCACTGTGGTGGTGCTGGTGAAGTGGTCACCCAGCTGTGTGTGACTCCTTTGGGACCCCCATGGACTGTAGCGTGCCAGGCTGCTTGCTCATGGATTTCCCAGGCAAGAATACTGTAGTGGGTTACCATTTCCTTCTCCAGGGGACCCAGGGCTCGAAACTGCATCTCCTGCATTGCAGGTGGTCTCCTTCACTGGCAGGTGAATTCTTTACCACTGAGCCACCAAGGAAGCCCCATCACCGGGCAGTTACAAATCGTGCATGAGAGAAAAGTGAAGAGAGAACTTTGCGAAGGAGAAAGTGCTTCATCCATGGACATGTAGTGTCTGTTTAGATGATTAAGAATCACCTAAAGTTATTGTCTTTGGGATCCTTTGAAAAGAGGGGTGCCCCACAATTGTTCAGGCGTCCAAGTCCCTTTTCCCGTCTCCATTATCGGATCGCTCTCATGGAAGTTAAATTTCCCAGAACGGTCTGGGCTGTTGCCATCTCTTTCTTCTGAGTTTACTGGTATGGGTAGCCGTTTCCAGCGTGAAGCCTTCCAGCAAGCAGGCTCAGCCACTCCAGACATCATGCCCTGCAGCCGGGGCTGGGGATGCAAGTTTGAGGCAGAACCACACGTTTGCTTATGCAGTACTTTGAATTTTCTGAAATGTCTGCTTTCACAGACGTTATCCCATGGATGCATCCCTGGCTGGGGCCGGATTTGCTGAGCCTCACAAAGCCTGTGGGGTTGGTTCTTCTGCCTCCAGAGTGGACGGTGAGACATTTGAGGGTGGAGAGTTTTTCTCATGGAGTTGATGTTCCTGCCCTCAAACCTCCCCAACCATTGACCTGCACAGTAGGGGCGATGAGTGGAGTGAGGGATTTCTGATTCAGAGAACCAATCACCTGGTAATTCAGGGGGTAGATTTAAGAAACACGGTCATGTGGGAACGCTCAGCTCATAAACCAGATGAATTAAGGGTGACTATACACATGGCAGATGATTTTCTCCTTTCTAAAAGGATTCCTTATAAGGCTCTTCTGATGAGCAAACACAGCACATTTCAAACGGGATTCATTGTTTAAAAAAAAAGAGAGAAGAAGAGGAAGACGACAGAAAAGAAGATAATAACAATTTGCATTCACTATTTCAGGAGCAGCGCTTATGAAACGTGAGGCCCACCTGTTTCTCATCAAAGTGCCTGCAAGTCCCTCTCCTGGAGAAAGTGGGGAGCTGCAGAGACAGGAAGAAAACTTGGGGGACAGGAAGAGAGGTGCTGCTCTGATGGAATCTCTCGTCCTCTGGCTTGGAGGAAACCTGTCACCTCCCGGCTTGGGGTGGGGGCGGGGAGTAAGGGGCCATCTGGGCAACGGGGCTTGCATTGGCCAACTCCCCACTGTGAGCTGCCCATGGGGTGTGGAGCCCCCAGCCAGTTCCATGGGGCTTGTGGTGGAGTTTTTCCAAAGACAGAGCTTCTGACCCTGCTGGGACCACGGACCTGGCCACTGGCCCCCGGTGAGCTCCTCCGCTCTGGTTCATTACTGACGGGCTCCCGGCTTTGGCAATATTTGCCTTATGGCATCAGTGCCGCGTTTTCCGTATTCACATAGTTAAATTAGTTAGCTGGATAGAAACCTCAGAGATGATGTATCTAGTTGTCAGTCGTGACTTGGTGCTAATGGCACTACAATTTGGTTACAGCCCTAGCCGTCATTAATCATCAGCCCCCAGTCGGCTGCATCTGGGGTGCCGGGGATGGGAGGGCGGGGTTGGCAGGGGCGGAGAGGTGCTCGCAACCAGGCTGGGCCTCTCGCTCTTCCTCCAGGCCGCGCTCAGGCCCTGTCCCCGGGCAGGCCACTGTCCCTCGGTTCCCACCGCCACCAGCGTTGCACACCTCTATTTATTAGCATCATGCTACTTATGCTAATAGCAGACCGTACACTATTTCTGAGCGAAAACATCTGCTCCAAGCAGCCGACTTTCACTTACAGAAACTGATTTCAGCTCAGTCAAGCAGATAAACAGAGAAATCAGAGCAGGTGGCTGAAAGTGAAGGAGGAATTCTCAATTCCTGCGTTCAACCGATGAACTTCACTAAAGCCATAATTAATATTCAGATAACTATATTCCGACACATAGAATAAACAAGATCATTTAAAGGATGCAAAATACATCCCCAGGGCCAGAGGGGAAGGAGAGGGAGGGGAGGAGAGGGGAGGGAAAGCGGAGGACTGAATATGAATGCAGACACTTCCCGGGCTGGCCTATTGTCTGCATGGTTTCAAGCCTCGGAGAAGTGGAGACACGCCTCACAGAACCCACAAGCCCGGGTGTTTGCAGAACCCCTTCCACAGCTGCAGGGGCTCAGCCGTTTACAACACTCTCGGCAATAAGGGGTCGGGGTGCAGCGCCCCCAGCAGGGCTGGCGGAAACTGCCTCTGCGCTGTGGCTCCTTCCTCAAACGCAGGCCTTCTCCTGGATGGAATACCCTGCTGGCAAGCCTTTCTGCCTACAGTCAGCAGTTCTAGAATTCAAACGAACATCTCTGTGTGATTTGGATGAGGCTGAATCCAATTCTTTATACTCAAAGCTATAAGAGAGTATACACCGTATTGAGTTAAGTGTTTTCATTGTTTTTTCCTAGTTGGTCATCGCAGAAATGAGACTAACGCCACCATCCGGGACAAATTCTGAAGGCAATTATTCCCGTTCTCTGAAGACCAGTGGCCCCAAGGCTCCGAGGAGCAGGCTTGCCAACCAGAAGACAGTCCCCACGTGACTTGCCGATGCATGTGGCAAGATCCTGGACCTGACTCACTTTATCATGTTAGCATAGGATGAGAGTGGGAATAACAGAAGTTAATGGAACCCATCACCTGATATGGTGCCATGCACACTCGTGTGTGTGTGTGTGTGTACATGTGTATGCTCACGCACATGCATGCCTGTGTATGCCTGCATGGGCCATGTGTGTGTGTGCTAAGTTGCTTCAGTCGTGTCTGACTCTGGGCAACCTTATGAACTCCAGCCAGCCATGCTCCTCTGTCCATGGGATTCTCCAGGCCAGAATACTGGAGTGGGTTGACCTCCTCCAGGGGATCTTCCTGGCCCAGGGATAGAACCCACATCTCTAATGTCTCCTGCATTGGCAGGTGAGTTCTTTAACACTAGGGCCACCTGGGAAGCCCCACGCACGGCCTGTGCTGTGCTGCGCTTAGTCGCTCAGTCATGGCCAACTCTTGGCAGCCCCGTGGACTGCAGCCCGCCAGGCTCCTCTGTCCATGGGGATTCTCCAGGCAAGAATGCTGGGGTGGGTTGCCATGCCCTCCTCCAGGGGGTCTTCCCAACCCAGGGTTCGAACCCAGGTCTCCCACATTGCAGGCAGATTCTTTACTGACTGAGCCACCAGGAAAGGCCATGCATGGGCTATAGGTGGATAATTTATGAGTGAACTTTTTGAGGGTATACATGTGCTGTGAGCTCCGAAGGGACAGTAAGTGACCAAGGTTCTGCCCATGGGATCCAAACCAGCCCTGAGCCCCACTAGAGGGTGAGGCAGGCACCAGGACAGGGAGACCCCAAGAAGCCAGCCTAGGTGAGCCCTGCTCCGCGGGATCTGTGCAGGCTGAGCTGGGCCCCGTCTGAATCCCTTCTTGACATCCCAGGGGACAGCCAGATTCATCCCTGGTGAGCAGGCCCTTGCTAACTTTTGCTCAGCTCTTTTTCAGTTCCCGTAGCTGCAGGGACCCTGTGGCTAAACAACGATGACAACAAAATGTTATTGATGACTTTAATTTCCACTCAGGGGACACATTCCTCTCCCTCCCCACACCCCTGTGCATATGTCCCGGGTATGTCCCTTACTTGGAGAACAGTGTTGACAAAGCGGGAGCCCCAAGCTGCGTCCTGGGTGCTGTCAGTGCTCCTTTGGAACCACTTGCTTTGTGGTTGAAATTTCCCCCGATGCCTGGAATTCTTTTTTTTTTTTTTGGTTTCCTTGGAAATGACTCTCTCTCTGAATCACAGCTGTTTGCAGCAAAGGGGGGAGGTGGGAGGATATTCCCTGGAGGGGCGCTGGGAGGGGTGGGGATGGGAACAAGCAGCCTTCCCCAGGGAACGCTGAGCACTGCGCAGGCCACCGGGCCTGTGGGCTGAGGCTGCCGGTGCTCAGGGAGCCCTGGAGACAGACTTTAGGGCAAGAGGTGGGGCGGAGCCTGGACCACCAGGGACTCTTCCTTGCCGGCAGCGTGACCAGCTTCTGCGTGTTTTCCTGGCTGCCCACGCCGCCCCGGGCAGCGGCCGTGGGCTCAGCTGGTGTCCCAGCTTCACGGCCTTCGTGGGCTCTGTCTGGGCCTGTGGCTTCCCATACCTCTTTCCCTAATCTGAGCATCACAGCATCTGTGTGAGGTTAGCCAGGCAGCAGTTTCTGATTGCATTCACAGAGGCCAAGGCGGAGCCATAGTGAGGTGGTGATCCGCCAGAGACGGGGGGTGAGTCATCGAGACAGGACGGCAGTCCTGAACCCTGACCCCTGACCCCTGACCCCCAGCTGGCAAGTCCAATGCCTTTGCACACAACCTGCAGACATGCGTGTCCAACTCACAGAGCCCCGGCCACTCCCTGGGGCTTGCGGCCTCGCTCATACACATACAGCTCTTGCACACATAGCTCCAAGGGGTGGGGGGATGTTTCTCTGGCTGCCTGGGCTGTGGGGTAGGGAGGAGGTAGGCCTCGCCACGTGACTGACTTCCCGAGACTAAGACGCTTACGCCGGGGCAGACGTGGCCCGATACGGGCCGACAGGGTCTGCAGTGGCTCTGCTCTCGTGGGCCTGGCCCCGCCCTTCAGCAGGGCTGGCTGATGCCGGCCCCCAGCCTGGTGTTCCTGAGCTCTTCTGGTCACTCGGTCCCCCTTCCCCGGTCCCTGTGCTCCTTCCCCTCCGCATCTACCTGGCCGTCCATCTCTGCCCCTTCTCCCCTCGCCTCTCCTGCTCTGCACCCAGGTATCACCCCCTCGATCATCTCTGTCATCTGAGTCTCCAGACTGTTGTCTCCCGAACCGGACATATGCTGGTGCTCAGAGCCAGGAGGAGAGATGCTGAATTCAGACCCACATCCTTTGGAGTTTTGACTTTCACCCAGGCTGGGCGGAGGTGGGTCTGCGGATGCTCTGAAGACCTGGGCACCTCAATTGGGAATGGGGCCTCTGTTCATGAGACTGGGGGTCCCCGGGAGGTCCTTGGGGGTGTCTTCTTCCCTGGTGGCTTGGCGGTAAAGAATCTGCCTTCAGTGCAGGAGCTACAGGAGACGCAGGTTTGATCCCTGGGTCGGGAAGATCCCCTGGAGAAGGGCATGGCAACCCACTCCAGTATTCTTGCCTGGAGAATCCTATGGACAGAGGAGCCTGGTGGGCTACAGTTCATGGGGTCGCAAAGAGTCGGACACGACTGAAGCGACTTAGCACGCATGCATGGGTTCACGCTAGCCTCCTGCATGGGGTGAAAATGAAACAATCTGCAGAAGAGCAGCCCAAGTGGTAACTGCCCAAGGCTCTTCTCCCTGGGGCAGGAAGGTTGGTTTCCAATAAGGTTTGTAGACGAGGACATGGCTCCCCTGTCTGCAAAAGGACATGCAGATGGCAAGTCTTTGGGGCCTGTTTCAGACTCCTCTCTCCACCTGGACTCCACAGAGGCTGGCAGGAGCTCTTTCTACCCCCTTGGTTGGCTGTGGGGGGTTGGGGAATGAACCCCAGAGGTGGTGACAGATGGAGGTCCCCTCCCTTTGCCTTCTCCAAATAGAAACTACTTAAAACTACCCTCATTTTATGCACAACCAGGCTCAGGTTTATCTTGGGAGGAACCTGTTTTATTCAACTGCAGGTGCCGCCTTTGTGGACGTGCCTGATTCTGGGGCGGGGGGCGGGGGGCGGGCCATGAGATTTCTCTCACCCAAGCATGCCCCGGTGAGCCGCTTGGGTAGCTCTCCCGTCTGGTGTCCCGCGGCAGGCACACCCTGTGTGGATGTGTGAGTGTGGACAGGTCTGTGCCCGCGCCCTGAGGGCCCCAGGCTCTGGATGCAGAACCCCGGCGGCCCCTCTATGGTCCAGGTTGTGCAGTAGTCCTGACGCCCTCTGCTGGCCGCGTCTGAAAACGCAGCCTCTAGCCCGCGTCTGGGCGGGGCCGTCGGAAAGGGAGGCTTGCCTGACAAACAGGGCTGGCCGGGCGGGATGGCCATGGTCTCGCCCTGGTCTCGCTCTACGGGCCTCGGTGCGGGCCTCGCTCTCCGAACCACACGCTTAGGGCTAGGACCCCTTTCCTCGTCTCTCCATGGGGGAAGGACCTCGTGCCTGGGACTTCGTGAGGTCCCGGACAAGCCGCCCTACCTCTCTGGACCCCGTTTTGCTCAGTCAGGTCTTGGCCACCCTTCAGAGCCTATTTCACACGCCAGTTCCTGACTGTGATCGTTCCCACACAGGACTCCGGCCACCCTGGAACGTCTATCTCACCTTCGGTGGCTGAGGGCTTGGATCTCTGTCTCTCAGGCCCTCCAGTCCTTGAGGGCAGAGATCCTTTCATATCTTTTCTCTTTCTGAATCCCCTGCAGCTCCCGCAAGCTGGCTTGACACACAACAGGCACTCCACAAATACCTGTTGAAATGATTTCTGTTAAAATGTCTGCCTTGGACCAGAAATTCCCTCAGGTGCCACCCCGACGCTGATTCTTTTTCGTTCCAATTGTCGCGTGTGGGTTGGTCTCATCTCCCAGGTGAGACTTTCCATCCTGGAGGGCAGGGTGTGAGGGAATAACTGTCCTGCTGCTTCAGTGAAGAGAGAAAGCAGTTTTGACACTGCAAAACAGTTATGCACACGACTCTCTCTCCCTTCCAAGCAGGACATCTTTAGAGCAAAATACAAAAATCTAGGTTGTAAAGAACGTGTAAGGTCCGATTCCTTTTCTGTTCCCACCCACCTCCTCTTCCATACGCACCTCTCCTAATCTGCACCCCCCCGTCACCGCACCCACAGGGCCAGCCTGTGCAACTTCTCCCCAGCTCATTCCCCAACCTCTGAGCTGCACGAGTGTGAGGTGATCCTCATGTGTCATCAGATTCCTTCCCTATGTGACTCTTCTCCAAGGCTGTCCCAGCCCAGCAAACACACTGCCTCCTGGAAACGGCAGTAACAGCTAAGGTTTATTAATAGCTCGCAGTGTGCCGGGAGCCACGCTGAGAGCTGTGTGTGTGTATCATCTCACGGAATGCTCCTAACAACCCTCTGCCACGGCTCTATTATTCTCTTTGTTTTATGAAGAGAAGGCTGAGGTACAGAGAAGTTAAGCCGCTTGTCAAAGGTCACACAGCTTGAGAGGGGGAGAGGGAGAATTTGAATCCAGGCGGTTTGATTCTGGAGTCTGTGTTCTTAGCACTGCTTCTGGCGGTAGGAGGCCTGGGGTGGTAGTCAAGGGCTCGGCACCTCTGGGACACCCACCCACTTACACACACACACGGCAGAGTGAAGCCCACACGTACCCACATACTCTCAGGTTGGCATGTGCACGTGACACCCTCGCTTCCTTACCTGCCTGCAGTAGTTTAGAGCAGCAGCATCTGATAGGGTTTTCAGCCCCGCACGGCAGGTTCTACATCTGCAGTGTCTGGCATAGTAGCCACTCGCCACTTGTGGCTACTGAACATTTGGAATGTGCCTAGAGCGACTGAGGAACTGCATTTTTAATTACACTTTAATAAGTGGACATAGAAATAGCCACATGTGGCTGGGAACGGCCCAGCTGGTGACATCGTGGGGTGGTTGAGAGGATGCAGGACTCTGTATGGCCATGTGGGACGTCACAGTAGATGCGTGTTTACTGTTACCACCTGCTAGTGATGCGCTGATGTGTGGGTCAACTCTGCTTCCACCTGTCCTCCCATCTAGCCACCCATCACTTTCTTTTTTTTTCAATGCTCTACTTTACTTTTATTTATTTTAATTAATTTATTTTTAATTGAAGGATGATTGCTTGACTGTACCCATCACTTTCTTAGAGGGGGCTTTTGAAGACCACCCTCCTGACAGGGGGCTCTGACCCAGACATGTCTGTGATGGTGACAGGAAGGGGGGTTTGACTCTGGGGTCCCCCAGGGAAGCTGTTCAGGAGGCGCAGGCCAGGGGAGGGCGGCCTGTGGCCCTGGGGGGCCCTTCCACTCACAGGCTCCTTCACCCCGATCCAGGCTCTCAGAGACTCCCAGGTGCCTGGGGAATAGTTCAGCTCTAATCTGTAAGTAAAATATCAGCTTATTTCCATTGTGCTTTGCTTTTGTTAGTTTTTAGCTTTCAAAGAGAGAAAAGAGGGCCAGCAGTCTGTCTCAGGTGTTTGGCGGTGGCTCTGGGGGCCACATGGGGGGTCCCTTGCAGGGTGTTTCTCCTCCAGGGGTTCAGAGCAGCCACAAGTGAGGTTGGGCTGGTGGGTGTGCAGGCCACAAGGACATGGTTGGTGGGGCAGGCGGGGCAGGGCGACTCAGCCACTGCAGCAGCAGGGAGGAGGGAGCCGGGCGACCTACATCTCCTCAGAGAGTCTGGCTGACTCACCCTGGACAGCTCCTGCTCGCCGTACGGGGTGGGAGGCCACCGTGGCATTTTGGGAGGGAGACACTCCCGAAAAGGGCAGTGGCAGTGGACTTGGCAAAAGCCAGAGTGGAGGGAACTATAGCATGGGCCATTTAGAGAAGGACAGATGCAAGATAAGCTCTGTGAGATGGTTCGAGGGGGAACCGAGGCAAGAGGAACAGTCTCCTTTGCTGCGTTCGTTAATGACTAACAGCACCAGAGGTGTCTGGCACAGTAGTAAAACCCTGCTCAGAAGTTGGGGAGAGGTGGAGGGAGGAGGGGTCTCCCAAGACCCTGTCTCAGGCTTCAGGCATGCTTGACTCGGTGTGTATCACTGCTGCTCAGACCACACCGAGGAAAAACAATAATCACGTCTATGAAGTCTTGTTTAATCTGTCTTATAATGAATAACTTTAAGTATGGGCTTCCCTGGTGGCTCAGATAGTAAAGAATCTGCCTTCAATGTGGGAGACCCGAGTTTGATCCCTGGCTCAGGAAGATTCCCCTGGAAGAGGAAATGGCAACCCACTCCAGCATTCTTGCCTGTAGAATCCCATGGACAGTACAATCTGTGGGGTCGCAAAGAGTTGGACACGGCCGAGCAACTAACACTTCCACACTCTCACTTTCTTACATTTATACCGCCAGCCCAGATCTTTACTCATCTCCAGGATCATAATCCACCTGCCTTCTTAATGTTGCCACTTGGATGTCTAATTGGCATCTTCTCAGCCTGGCCAAAATGGGATTTTGATCTCCCACCCTTAAAAGGTGTTCCTTCCTGGTAACTGGCACCACCAGCCATCAAGTGGCTCAAATAATTTGGGGCTCCCTGCTTTCCCCTCGCTCTACATCCAATCCATCAACAAATCCTGGGACCCCCTATCTTCCCAACACACCCTTAACCCATCTATTTCTCTCACCATCACTGTCTAATACACACCCTCATCATCACTCCCCCGGCTCCCTGCCTCCCCGTTTGCTCTCCAAGAGTAGCTGGTTTCCCACAGCAGTCAGAAAGATCTTTGTGAAATGTCTGTGAGATCAGACAGTTTCCAGATTCTCACTACACTTAGAATACAATTCAGACCCCTTCTCGACTAAGGAGATCAAATCAGTCAACCCTAAAGGAAATCAGTCCTGAATATTCATTGGAAGGACTGATGCTGAAGCTAGAACTCCAATACTTTGGCCACCTGATGCAAAGAGCTGACTCACTGGAAAAGACCCTGATGCCGGGAAAGATTGAAGGCGGGAGGAGAAGGGGACGACAGAGGATGAGATGGTTGGATGGCATCACCGACTTGATGGACATGAGTTTGAGCAAGCTCTGGGAGTTGGTGATGGACAGAGAAGCCTGGCATGCTGCAGTCCATGGGGTCGCAATGAGTTGGACACAACTGAGCGACGGAACTGTACTGAACTCAACCTGCCAAGCCAGACACCACTTTCCCCTCCCACATCCCCCTCCCTATTCCCCCCACAATGCTCCTGTCACAGTGGATTCCCTCCCGTCCCTTGCACACATTCCTGCCTCTGGACCTTTGCATCTGCTGGTTCCTCTGCCCAAAGAGCTCTCTCCCTCCATCTTAACTTGGTATTTGGACCTCAGCTTCACTGTCAGATCCTGTGGCAGAGATGCTCTTGGCTCACACAGTGTGGAACAGCTTCAGTCACTCCATACATCATCCATACATTTTAATCCTCAGTGTGGCACTTAATTTTTATTTTTTAATTTGTCATCTAAGTCCTCTCATGAAGATATAAGCTCCAGGAGAGCCAGGAGTTGTGTCTCCAGCAGCTAGATCTGTGCCTGGCACAGAGTGGGTGATCGATAACTATTTGTGAATGAATGAATTATTTAATCCTGATGGTGTTTGTCTGAGAAGGCTTTTTGCCTGGGGTAGAAGTGTGAGCTCATGAATGTGTTTCCTGGACCGGCTCTTGTGTACGAATTGCAAGACTAATTAAACTCATACATATTTGTGGAAATGCAAATATAATTTTATTTACCAATGACTGTAATAAAGGTAAATGCTCCTTACTTAAACAAACAATTCACTTTGGGAATAGAGCTGTAAACAGAAGCAATAAATAAACACTCGTTATTGAGTGCTTCCTGTGTATCCACCGAACTTCAGGAGCTGGCTCTCCTCATCTTCCATCATGTTTATGCGTGAAGAAGTTCCCATCCCTGGATGGCGGACTTGACCACAACCGGGATGGGCACCCTTAACCAAGCCTGTGGCTCTTGGGGGGTGCTGCTTGGCATCCCGGCTCTGTCATTTCCTTCATGTGTGACCTGGGAAGCTACTTAAACTCTCTGTGCCTTGTCTGTTTCCTTGTCTGCAAAATAAAGATGGAAAATGAACCTCCCTCCTCGGAGAAACGGGAGTACGAAATCACACAACACAGCCGAGATGCTTGGTTTCGTGCTGAGTGCTCGGTAAATGATGAAGGCCTGTTAACCATTTCACTTATTATTCTATTATTATTACGCTTATTACCATTATCCAAGCCTGTTCTAGATGTTTCTATATATTCTCATTTAATTGCCACGATAACCCGTGGAGCCTGTGTTGTTACTCTCGATTTACAGGCTGGGAGCTCAGAGCTCGGGAAATAAAAGACTTGCGGTCATCATCCACCGCTCAAGCATGAAAATTCGTCTTTGGACTCCAGCTGAAGTGCTCTCTCCACGGCGCCACCACTGCCTCCCCTAGTTCCCTGGGAGAAGCTGGCGCTAGTGACGGCCAACCATCACTCCGTTTCCATTTCAGCTTATGACCAAGCCCCAGTCACAAGCAGTTCAATCCCTCTGTGGGCTCATCACGGCCAGTTACCTCCGACCCCCGACTGGTCTCTTAGCAACTCCTCAAATCTTCCCACGTTTGCCCATCCACCTCCAAGAGTCCCTCGTAGTTGTGCAACCCTGGGCTTTAAATCCAGCCTGAGCTTCGCCTCGTGGCTGATATACTGTGAAACGGGAAGTGTTCTCAGAGGCGATTGGTTTCATCTCCATTCTCAGGTGAGAAAGTGCAAATCTAAAAAACCCAATGACTTCCTGCAGGGGTCCCTGCCCCAGAACCCAGGCCTTCTTCCCACTTCCAAATCCTGAGCACAGGAGCTGTGTGCAGCCCCCTTGACCAGGCACACAGTGGTATCGGCTACTGGTGGTGGTCGGTGCGGGGAGGCTGTGTTTCATATGCTTCGGGTGTCGTTTTCCCCAGTGTTATTTCCTCTCGAGACTGTGAGCCACTGTAGCCGGGGGCTGTGGCTCTTCTTTGGCTTCTGACACAGCATGAAGCCCAGCGCTGGGCGGGTTGGAGACAAGCAACCTCGGTGCGTGTTGCTTCTGAGCGGAACTGTCAGCCAGACCTAAGGAAAATCACCGTGACATTCACAGGAGCATCTTTGGGAAATGGAACCACAGGCACCTTTTCTTCTTCTCCGTCTCCATCATGTTAATTTTTTCTATGAGTCTTGCTCACAATGGGAAACATTTATAGTAAACTTAATGTTAAAAAAAGCAACTGGCCTGTTCCAGGGCCAAGGGGATGGTGCCCTCAGGTGAGTGAAGGTGGTCACCATGGATGTGTGCTGGAGGAGTGTCTGGCCAAGGCCTGCAGGAGAGTCTGTTGGGAGCTCACGGGGGAAGCAGAGGTGGGATGGACCCAATGGACGTGCACTGGCTGGGGGCTGGCGCCATAGATCGGAGGCCCCGGGTGGAGGTCTGCGCTGCTGCTGAGGGAGCCAGCGCTCCTGGATGATCCTCCGCAGAGGGCCAGCCTTTGGGCCGAGCGGGGTGGAGGGAAGAGGGTCACAGGGCGGGGACCGTCTGCGCAGAGTTGCAGAGCTGGAGCCGGTCTCCCAGGAAGCGAGGGGCAGCGAGACCAGAGGCGAGCGTCCGGGCTGCGGATTCTCTCCCTTCTTTTTCTTTTTCGCTTGTTATTCAGCTACAATTCATCTCAGGCTTACTGTGTTCCAGGCACGGTGCCAAACGCTTTGCCTAGATTACCGCATTTCATACTCAAAATAAACCCATTTAGACAGTTTATAGTTTCCCATTTGCTGGAAGAGGAAACTGAGGTTGGTCCAGGAAGTAAAGTGGCTACCTTGTTGATGGAACAGCTGGGATGTGACCTCAGGACTGCCCGTCTCACAGCCCCTGGACACCTCTGGAACCTCGACCCTCTCTGAACGGGATCTCAGGGGGCTGGAAAGCCAGGGGAGGTGCTGAGCACAGCCATGACCAGCTCCAGAGGTTTGGGAACAGAACAGTGTCGCCCATGTGTGTGTCTCTGTGTGCGTCTATGTGTGTATCTGTGTGTTTATGTGTGTGTATCTGTGTCTGTATCTGTGTGTTTATGTGTGTGTATCTGTGTGTCTGTGTGTGTATCTGCATGTTTATGTGTGTGTCTCTGCATATCTGCGTGTATATGTGTGTGTCTCTGTATCTGTGTGTCTATGTGTGTCTCTGTGTGTCTGTATGTCTCTGTGTCTGTGTGAGTATATCCATGTGTCTATGTGTCTGTCTGTGTGTATCTGTGTATCTCTGTTGGTATCTCTGTGTGTGTGTATGTCTATGTGTCTATGTATGTGTGTTTGTGTTTCTGTGTGTGTCTGTGTGTCTATGTGTGTGTCTCTGTGTGATCTGTGTGTCTATGTGTGTGTCTGTCTATGTGTGTCTATATATGTGTGTGTGTGTGTCTTTGTATGTGTGTGTGTGTCTTTGTATATGTGTGTGTCTCTGTGTGTGTGTGTATGTGTGTCTGTGTGTGTATGTGTGTGTATGTGTCTCTGTGTGTGTCTGTGTATGTCTCTGTGTCTGTGTGTCTCTGTGTGTGTCTGTGTGTGTGTTTCTCTGTGTGTGTGTCTGTGTGTCTCTGTGTATGTATGTATGTGTCTGTGTATCTATGTGTGTGTGTGTCTCTGTGTGTCTCTGTGTCTGTGTCTCTGTGTGTGTGTCTCTGTGTGTATCTGTGTGTCTATGTGTCTCTGTGTGTGCCTGTGTGTCTCTGTGTGTGTCTGTGTGTGTGTGTGTGTCTGTGTGTCTCTGTGTGTTTCTGTGTGTGTGTCTCTGTATGTGTTTGTGTGTCTGTGTGTGTCTGTGTGTGTGTGTCTGTCTCTGTGTGAGTCTGTCTGTGTGTGTCTGTGTGTCTGTGTGTGTGTGTCTGTGTGTCTGTGTGTGTCTGTGTGTGTCTATGTCTGTGTGTCTGTGTGTGTCTGCGTGTATCTGTGTGTGTCTCTGTGTCTCTGTGTGTTTCTGTGTGTGTTTGTGTGTCTGTGTGTCTCTGTGTGTCTGTGTGTCTCGTGTATGTGTGTGTGTGCCTGTGTGTCTCTGTGTGTGTGTGTGTCTGTGTGTCTGTGTGTGTCTCTGTGTCTCTGTGTGTGTCTATGTGTGTGTGTGTGTGTCTGTGTGTCTGTGTGTTGTGTGTGTGTCTGTGTGTCTCTGTGTGTCTCTGTGTGTGTCTGTGTGTGTCTGTGTGTCTCTGTGTCTCTGTGTGTGTCTATGTGTGTGTGTGTGTCTGTGTGTCTCTGTGTGTCTGTGTGTCTGTGTGTCTCTGTGTATCTGTGTGTGTGTCTGTGTGTCTCTGTGTGTGTCTATGTGTGTCTGTGTGTGTCTCTGTGGCACCTGTGTGCACCTATGTCTGGATGAGTGTATCTGTGTGTGCACCCACGTGTGTGAAGAGAAAATGTGACAGTGTTTGGTCAGGACCCTTTTTTAACTGGTGGGGAAGTCATGGGGCTCCGGCAGTCACGCGGCAGTCTGAGGCGGGGGCCTTATGTCCAAGCACGTGGTCCTGGCTGTGGGGAGGTCGTCCCCCTGGGAAGTAGGCTGTCCCTGGGGCCACAGGACATCAGGGGACGCTGGGAGGGTGTCCAGCTTCGAGGCAGGAGGGAGTGGCAATCTGGGCTGGGCCCTGACCATGGGCTGGGGGTCCCCACAAGGCAGCTCTGGAGACCCCCGAGCTGTCCTTCAGCTGCAGTGTCTGCCCCATTTTCAGGGAATTCCGAGGTCTGGGGCGGAGGCCAGGATCCTCATTCCTCATCAGATTTCAGGGGAATTTGGATACAGGTGGCCTGGGAAAGGCTGGGCAGGGTGGAGGTCTGGCCTCGGGTGTGGGAAGACAAGGCAGGCTCACCTAAGGGCTCTGTGTGCGCGGGGGCCGCCTGCTGTGGATCGTGCAGGAGAATCCAGATGATGACCCTGGATGTGGGCAGAGGGCTGTGCCCTTGGAGTCCAGGGTGGCGGGTCCCTCCAGATAAGCCCAAGACCTCGGAGCCCGGGGGCAGCAAGGACAGCGTCCTCCTGCCTGGCCTCGGAGCAAAGTGAGTTCATACAGGGCTGGGCTTACGGAGAACCTGCCCTTCCTGCCTGCACCCCAGGAGCTGGATCCACCCCAAGTGGCCCAGAGATGAGGCCAAAGAACCGGGCCCCTGCAGCTAGATGCGAGGGCAGGGCTCAGGGACTCTGCACGCCCGGACAGAGGGGCCTTCAGCCAGGAGCACTTCCTGGGAGGCCCACCCTGGCCTCCTGCGTGCTATCCTTCCCTCAGGACTCACTGCTTCCTTCCTTCTCAGCGCTGCCTCCGGCCTTGCTGGTGGGGTATGAGTGCCGTCTGCTCCCACCCAGATGGAGACAGTGGGGAGGGGGCCCTGTCTCCTCGCATAGCTGCGACCCCACCCCACCCCAGCTCCCCGTCTGTGTCTCTCTCTCTCTCTCTCTCACACACAGCCCCACACTTTCGGCTGTCTCCAGGAAGAGCTGGGTGCTCAGGACTGTACCTGGGGAAGCTGTGGGCAGAATGTGAGAAAAACGCCACAGATGGCCCAGTCGTGCAGCCACGAAAGCAGTGAGGTCTTGGGAGGACAGTTTCCCTTAGCGTCCCACCACCTCAGGCTGCCCACACCGCTCGGGTGGGGACTCTGCTTCCCCCCGACCTCCTCACTCATCCCCCACACCCGGGCCAGAGGCCCCACAGAGACCTCCCCCACGCACACTGGCAGAGAACTGTAGGAATGCCCAGCCAGGGAGTTGGACCCACCTTTTTGCTGTTTCTCACATGCACTTGGTAGAAACTCTAGTCCTAGGCTTATAATCTGTCACTTACAGACTGGCCCACCCGGGCCCATTACAGCCCCCATATGCTCGCGTCCACTCAGCACATCCGAGCACGCATGTCCACGCGGCTCCTGGCCTGGGCCTCCCTAGCTGAGACTGCAGTGTGCTTACATGGAGGTGGTGTGCATGCTTGTATTTACACACACACACAGACACACACACCCGGTTCTCACAGCGGCTCCAGGGAAGGGCTCCAGATCCCAGCGCTCTGCTCAGACCCAGAGCCTCAGGATGGGAGCTGAGACGCTCCAGCTGTGAGATCCCCTTGGGCTGAGAGAAAGGGGGGCCTCCTGGGCACGAGTTTTGGGATGAGGGAGCTTTGTGGCCATGCAGGAACAAGCGGGAGCCCCCGCTGCTCTCTTCCTTCCCTTTCCAGAGCCAGGGCAGAGACCAATCTCGACAGCTGACACACGCACACACACGACCCACACAACATCAGCACATGGGTTACACGCACACAGGACGCAGCAACACCAAACACAAGGAGACAACACGCATCCACGCAGCACTCCTCCAGAGGACACCGCACGCCAGCACCACGGCCGTTCACAGCCGTCTCCATGGTCCCCAGAGCTGTGCACGGAGCCTCACCCCCCGCAGCCTGTCTGCACATTATGGTCACATGGAGTGGGGCAACACCACACACACACACACACACACACACACACACACACACGGCCTCCAAGGGCAGCCCACAGCGTCTCCTGTCCAGCAGGTCTGGCCCACGTCTCTTCATGGAAGAGAAGCCCCACCCCATTATCCTGGCGAAGCCTCAGTTTCCGTATGCTTTGTTCATCCTCCAGGTGGTGAACACTTAGAGAACTCCTCAGGATTTTATCCTTGAGAAAACCATGTTTCCCATTCTCTGACGAGCTCCTTGTCATTGCTAACCCTTTGCTCCATGGCATGTGTGTGTGTGTGTGTTCTCTTAATGTGGATGCACAGGGCCACTTTGTCTGCCAAGCCGGGAACAAGTGTGGTTCCATAGACCCACGAGAGCCCTGCAGGCCAGGAACAGGCCTGGCTGGATAGCAGAGGGCTTGCTGTGGGAAGACACCCTTCCACGTCGCTTGGAGCCACAGAAGAGGCAGCCTGAATGCTGGCCTCCAGGACAGACCGGCTGCAACCTAGACCTGTTGTCTGATCCCTTCCAATTGCTGTTTCCTGGAGGCACCTCTTTGCTCACAGGCCTGGCTTTAGCAGCACTAAATGTATGGGGCTAGAGGGGCAGAGGGGGAGTGGGGTCCTTGGAAGTTCTGCTCCAAACTTCTCCAGGACCTTTCTTGGTGCGCCAGGCTCCCGCAGGTGGACACGGAAGGGCAACGGCAGAGGGAGCGTTCTCAGCAAATGCCTTCTGTGGATTTGCTGATTTCTAATGAGGATTTGGCCTGGACTTTTATGAGGCTCCTGGACCACACAGGCACTGAGGACTCTTGGCCTTTGGCCTAAGAAGGCTGAGAGGTGAGCTGAGGGGTTAGAGGGCCCCCTCCCTGCCTGTGAGCTGGGCCTGGGTCAGCCCTTTCTCTAAACCAGCTGGTTTTAATTCTCCTGCTCAAGAGGGATGGGGCTAAATTGTGTCTGTGGCCTTGTGGTTAATTAAGCCTTGTTGAGGTCTGGTGTTTTCGAGTGTGTGCTTCCATGTGAGTGCATGCATCTATGTCTGATTGCATACCTCTATTGTGCATCTCTATGTGTGTCCATGTGTGTCTTAGTGTGTTTCTATATGTGCATCTGAGAAATGTATTTATATATGTTGTTACCTGTATTTTGGGGTGTGTGTAGTCTGTCCTCAGTCACTCGGTCATGTCCGACTCTTTGTGACCCTATGGACTGTAGCCCACCAGGCACCTCTGTCAGTGGGATTTTCCAGGCGAGGATTCTGGAGTGGCTGCCTATCTCTTCTCCAGGGGATCCATATTCAAGTGTGTTCCTATGTATGCCTGTGAGTGTATATTTCTTTGTGTGTCTGTATATGTGTGTGTCTGTGTATATGTGTATCTCTAACAGGGTGTATATGTGTGAATTACCTCTGTGTGTCTGTAATGTGTACGTGCACTTGTGTGTGTGCACGTGTTTTCAGAGCCTCTGTGAAAAATGGTGTGGAATGATTTAAGAAAACGTTAGCCTGTAATGTCACAGGGCTTCAGCATCCCCATCTGTAAAGTGACGGCGATGGGAGAGATGATTTTTTTATTTACTTCCATAAAGGGAGCTGCAGTCATGGAAATGAGGTGGGCTTGAGAATATGACAGATTTGGTTGCAAATCCTGGCTCTGTGTCTCTGTAGCGTGTAAGCTCCGTCGAGTTGCTGCTCTCCGAGCTTCCGTTCCCTTGGCATTCAAAGGGGCACCGTGACACCTCAGTCACAGTTTCGTCACGAGGATCGGATGAGATAAAATAAGCAAAAGTCCTATGTGTGCCGTGTGGTAGGTCCTTTGTCAATAGTATCTCCCGTCCATCCTTGGGCCCTGAGGTCAGCACGAGCAGCCTATTTCTGACGGAGCAGGACTTTCAGAGCTCCCTGTGGTCTGATGCAGGTGCCGGCACTGAAGACATGACATGACATTGAGCCTGGAGATTTTAACTTTCACACCTGACTTCCCCTCCTCTCAGCTCCTTCCAACCTCACAACGACCCTAAGAGGTGGGGTGAGCAGGGGTCACTGCCCCGATTCTAGAGAGGAGAGAGCTCTGAGATGGGCATCTGGACAGGGCGAGGCCCAGGTGTCCAGCTCCATTTTTGGCATGCTGGCCACTTCTGCAGTGGGCAGTGTCCAGGGTCCCAAACACTGCCTGCTCCCAGGGCCCCCTCAGAGGATCCAGGCTCTCTTGCACTGTCAGGCCCAAAGCAAAGGAGATTTCTCTAGACCCCCAAAGAACACAGACCATCTACTGGACAGATTCAAAGAAGGAGCCTTTTGCACAGAATCAGAGGAGGTGGCCGGTGGCCGATTCTACCCTTCGGAGGAATCATGAAGGAATCATGGCTGGTCAATCGTTGAGTCAGCTCCGATCTGCCTGTAAGGAGCAGATGCCCCCTTCCCTCATGTGGATGGCCAAGGCCAGATTCAATAGCTGTGTCACCCACCTCATGTATAGGATTTGACTCTAAGTGATTCTTGCTGGCTTCCCCAAATCCAAACCACCCCAGAGCAGAGTGGTGTGGCCCCAAGGGCAGGGGAGCAGATGCCCTGGAGTTACTGAATTGACTCAGTCTCCCAAGAAGATGCGCTCAGCTGCACATTTAACTTTACACAGGTTGGTAGGGAAACAAACAAACCAAATGGCCATTTCTTAAATCATTGCTGCCCTTTGGCCAGCGGCTGCCCAGCAGGCCAGGCCCCAGGAATCTGCCTGCTTGGCCAGCAGCCAGGCCCCTGCCCCCTCTGGTTTGCCTGGGCCCCTTCCCTGGCTCACCAGCACCCGTTCTGAGTCTGAGCCGCTCTGCTGAACCCTGGCAGGATTTGACCAGGTTGTAATTTTCCTTCATGATCCCTTTTTCATTTTTCTTTATAAAAAAGGTATCAACTGTACCTGATTGCAAGAAGGATGAAAGAGGTAATAGACAAGAAAGCACTTTACAGATTAAAATGCTATATAAATGGAAGGCATAGTAAAACATAAATGAAATATATAATTTAACATCCATGATACAGTCTATAAGATGCAAGGTCTGACTTTAAATGACCAAAACACCTTTGGCACATAGGTTATATAGGTATGGTAAATGGTAAGATATAGGACTTAATTTGGTATATAACGTGATTTAGAGTACACACTGTGATCCGTCGGATTATATAATACCTTATGACATATCACATTCCTAGCACAGAGGAAAGTAGAATCAAAATCAGTCGACATTAGGCTATTTCGGCATTCGAAACACCAGCCCCAGATTTGCGATTTTAACAGCTGAAGCTGGGATGGCGAAAACTAAAAATATGAACGGGGAAGACATCTCCATCGACCGGCAACATGGCCCACGGGGCGGGGGTCTGTGGGACGGAAGAAACCCCAAGAATAGGTCTGGGGAGAGGGCCTCTTGGGAGGAGGTGGAGGAGGCCTGCTTGGCAGTGATTGTTCCTGCTATTTATGAGGCCAGATGAGGAGCTATAGGGCTTGCCGTGGCCCCCGAGTCTGCTGATTAGCTGGAGATTATATTGATGATGTAATAAAAATTCACTTTGTCTATTAAGTTTCACCAGGACAATCAGGAGAGATTAGATAAAAATCAGAGGAAATGAATAATAGAATGGAGGAGAAAAGCCACGAGCCTCCCTCCCTGCCATGGTCTCTGTGGGTCTCCCCTATCTCTGCCCCAGCAGGGCCTGGGTCCAGAAGCCCCCGGCCCCGCACCCAGGCAAAGCTGAGCTGGCAGCGTCCCCGGGCTGGAGCTGGGTTGCTCTCCGGGAGGGACTTGGTGCTCCAGATACGGCGCTGGTTTAAGTTTACTGACTGTGTTTAATATTTGATTAGACCTCTGGCTTGGCAGCCTCCTGGGTGCGCAGGCCCTGCCGGGAGACAGGCAGGGTCTCAGCCCCTCTGCTGCCTGCATCCTTGGGTCCTGCGGCGTGGGGGCAGGGGGCCCACGTCCATGTCCTGGCCACACAGTTTTAAGCCAGGCTGGTCCATGCCCGGGAGCAACCAGAGGCCTCCTGGCCCCACGGTGTCTCTCTCTGGCCTGGTCTGTGCTGGAAATTCCCCCTTTAGGGATGTTTCTTAGGGTTACAGCCTGGGCTCTCAAAGGTCCCCGAACGAGGCACATGTCACCAGTGATGGTGACGCATTAAGGTCCATTAGCCGCTAGGGGTGCATCTGCCCAGTTTGATTTGTCAGATCAGCAAGAGGCAGGACTTGGAAGGGACATGAAAGGGAGGTCATTTGGGTAGGGGACTGTTGTCCCCTGAGAGCCTGGGGCTTGGGGCTTGTCCCCTGGAGGGGCTCGGGGGAATGCAGAGGAGGCTGGGTGACAGTGACCTGGGAGGGCACCGGAAGACCATGTCACTGACCTCCACGTCTCTGCGGGGAGCAGCCAGCCGTGTGCAGTTATTCCAGCTCCCTGGCAGAACCCAGTTCTGATCCTTTCCTGAGAAGCCCCAGGGGTCGGGATGATGCCAGGGCCAAGCGCTATGGAAGGCCTGAAAGAGGAGTCTCCCTCCCCTGAAGAGTGGGTCACAAACACACCAGCATTCGGGCCCCTAAGTGTCACCTCATCTCTTCCTGCCCCTCTGGGCTGGGTTTGTCTCCCAGAGAGGAAGGAGGTGCCCCGATTGCTCCTCCGCAGTAAATGTGCTGCCCGGGGAGCCTGGTGCCCTTGCCCTGGTGAGCTGTCCACCCTGGGAGCGGCTCCTCCTGGAGTCTGCCAAGACTCCTCCGGCCACAAGACCAGCGTCCCCCCAGGAAACACTGTCCTCGGCTTCCTCCCACTGCCTGGCTGCCTGCAGCCACTCCTGAGCTGGGGGCCCCCCCCAGATGAAGGGTGGGGGGCCGGCGAGAGACTCTTACCTCTGGAACCCCCAGTTCACCAGTCAGGGCATTCAGCTGAGTAAGCCTGTGGGGGACAGTCTGGACTCCTGCCTGGGTGACAGGAAACATGGGCACGGGTGGAAATATTTCATGAGTAATTTCTCAGCCCAAGTGGGCTGCTGTTGGGACAGCTGAAGGACACTGCAGCCCCAAAGCAGGTGAGGCCTGTCCTTGAAGGTCCTGTGTGTGTCCCCAGCTCCCTCACACGTATCTGCAAACCCCCTACCTACCCTTGCCCCCATCTCTTCTCCCTCAGCCGAGCTGGTGGTGGGTCCAGATTTATTCAAAGTGAGACATTCCTTTATCCACCAGCCAGAGAATGAGACTTCACTGCAGTGGGACAAAACCGAAACATAATAGAACAAAACGAAACAAAACAAGCAGGCCGTCAGCGAGCCAACCTCCCTGCCCGACTCAGCCGCAGCATCCCAGCCCCGCTGTCCCCACCCTCTCTATCTGGGAGCCTGGGCCGAGCCCCCTGGGCAGGAGGCTGGTATCCCTATCTGATGTCTCCCCTGCGGAGGGCTGCTTTCGTTCCCCATGCAGGACACCCATATTGGGTAGTCTCCTCTCTTTGCAGGTCTGCTTCTTCCTAACACACCCAGTTATTTCATGGTGGTGACGGTGGAGTCTCACCTTTCGGGGAGAGAACTTGACCTTCTGGACACCTGAGTCATGTGTGAATCTGCCTTCTCGAGGGAGCCCTGTTTCTGCCCCATCATCCCAGGTTCTTCCTGGTGCAGGGCATGGTGTGGCTCCCCAGTTGGAATGCCACACTTGCCCTCTGCTTTGCAGAAGGCTGCCCCCGGCCCCAACGTTGGGAGTTTGACGACGTACTCCTCCTGGGGCTGGTCTGGGGTCGTCATCCTAGCAGTCGACTGGAGCCGATCCATACCCCTGCTCCTGCCCCAGCAGGATCCTCTGCCAGCCTTAGGGGACCCTCTTCTCCCGGCCGCGGAGCTTCTGCTGCAGACCAGCCCGGCTTCGCTGACCCGGGTCAGAACGCTCAAGAGTTACTGTTTGACTGAGAAACTTGAGAAACTCAGGAGAAACACACCAAGGCTTTGGAGACAGTGTGAGTCACGGGCAGGGGTCTCGCTCAGATGAAAGCCGGAGCCTGGCCGCCCCCTGCTCAGCTCCGTGGCTGCCACCCGGGCCCCTGATCCCATCTCTCCCCTCCTCCCCCGGTCCAGTTGTCTGCCACTGTGACCTGATCTGCGGAGTGGCCCCTCCCTGCCACCTCCGGGCACGCTTTCCCCATGGAGACACTGCCTGGTCATCTCTGCTGCACTCCTCTCTCTGGGGACCTGCTCTGGCCCTTGCAGCCCCAGGCCTCACCCTCTGCTCCTCATTCCAGTGGACTTTCAAAGCTGCCCAATACAATCACAACAGAACTGACTCTCGAATAAATCTAATAACTCGCTTATTGAAATCATCAAGATGAGAGCGAAGAGGAGGTCTTGGTTTTCCCGAAAAAGAATTTTAAAAACTGCAAGAGGAAATGAGGCCTGGCAAGAAGCCAGTGGTGGCCCCTGCTCTGCGCCCCTCGCTTGATGGGACCTCGGTTGGTGCCCTGGGGTCTCGGCTGGACCTGGGGGGGCGGGTGAACCTAATGATCACTCATGAACTGGCCCTGCGGCCGGGCCTGGATTGTCAGGAACACGGTCGAGTGTGCCAGTGTGTCTTCTGGGGGGCATTTGGGGAGCCCGTTGCGGAAGCTGAGAGATATAACAATTCAGAGCTGGACCCGCATCAGACCCCAAAGTATGGAAAAGATTCTGGTGTCCCAGCATACGGAATGAAGAATAAAACTCATACTAAACCATACACTAATTATTCATGTTTGGAACGAAACAAAACACACACGCATACAGAACTACAGCACTTTCTCTGGATTTTCTGATTCTCCTCTTATTTCGCATTGGTGCTGTTTGATGGGTGCCCTTAGGTGCAGGCTCAGGGTCCCATGCAGCCCACTCCTGCACGGGGCTCACCCGTGTAAGAGGCAAGCCTTCCTCATCCTGTAGGGGTAAGGAGTGGGGTACGGGGCCGAGCCAGGACTGCGGCAGGATCGGTGTCTGGGCTTCAGGGACCTGGCTTGAGAGTCGGAAGAGGGCAGGCGACTGCTGGAGGAGTGGGGAGCCCTCCCACAGCACAGTTTGGGGGCTCCTCCCCAAAGTAGGGAAAGTCTACAGGAGAGGCCCAGCTTCTGGGTTTGGG
The DNA here is from genome assembly GCF_023699985.2 of Odocoileus virginianus. NCBI lineage: Eukaryota > Metazoa > Chordata > Mammalia > Artiodactyla > Cervidae > Odocoileus > Odocoileus virginianus. The sequence continues at coordinate 37,810,844 of NC_069695.1, forward strand.
CTATTCTCCTTGATCGAGGCCTTGGGGCCCAGGAGGTGGTGAGGCTTTGTGAGCGAGGCGGGGGTGCCCTTGGGTGCTAGGACCTGTCTTCCCCCAGCACCTCTGTGGCCACACCCAGTGCCTCGTCTGGGTTAGAGAGGGGAGTGGAGAGCAAGGTGGAGATCTGAGAACTGTCCAAGGTAGCCTAGGCTAACGAGGCAAGGCCGTTAGCCCCAGGGGGTGGGTGGGTGATTGAGCAGAGACTGGCCAAAACCCTTGATCCCAGGGACTGGGTGTAAGCGCCTGGCCGGGCTCTGAGTGTGCCTGAGGCCAGGAGGGGGAGACAGGTGGCCTGTCTGCTGAGCCCAAGTGCTCCCATGCCAGCCACCCAAACCACTTCCTCTCCTTCCTCCTCATCAAAGGTATCTCCCCTGCACCTGCAAGGCTCTTTTCCTGTTATCCACCGTCACCCCACTCAGGGACCCGGCCTCTAAGGCAGTCTCCCTTCCAGCCGCCTCCACAGGCTCTGGGAACAGAGAAAAGAAACGAGCCGAAATATCAGCTCTGTTCTCTCTCGGCCAAGCCCCCAGCCACTGGAGTCTCTGCTGTCCACTCCTTCCCCAGAACATCCGCCCTGGTGCTGCCCAGGATGGCCGAGGAAGACCATGCATGGTGTGACCTGGGCTCTGGCAGGAAGGCCGTGAGGGGCCAGGGCGGGCCTGCAGTGATTCCAAGGTCAGGGATGCACGGCCTTCCCTTTTCTTCCTGCTCACTGTGCCTGGAGGTGAGCCTCAGCGAGCAGGAGCCTGCTACAGTCCAGACCACTCCAACCCCACCGGCAACACCGGTGAAGCAAGATCTTAAGCCTCTGGCTCCTCTGGTCTCAAGAAGCTAGTCATGAGGTTGATTGGATTGGGTGTCTTTTTTCCTGGGACCACCCCTAAGCTGCAAAGGATACACACTGACATCCCCTGGGGGCCAACGTCCCCCCCATGTACCTGGCAATGCGGCTCCAGGCTCACACTGCCCCTCAGAGACGGACCTCTTCACCCAGCAGGCTCAAGGATGCTCACTGTGCTCCATCCGATGAGACCAAACCAAGCCAAGTATCGATTTGACAGAAAGATATGGATATGTTAGGTGGATAATGGTGAGGGGATCCTATTTCTTTCTTTTCCTGTTCAGAGAACACCTCTCCTCCACCTCACCCTGTTGGAAAGCAGAGGCCGGATGAAGGAAAGTGTGCTCACCGGTCGCTCAGGGACACCTCCGTCTCCCTGGGCTCCTTCCAAGGGTTCAAGACCAGGGAGCCTCTGGGAGCAAGGTCTCCCTTTCCCACCACGGCAAACACTCTCAACGTCTTCGCCTCTCCATATATTCTTAGAACCAGTCAATATGATTAATTTTACATGGGCCTAATTTCCTGCTTTTGCCACGGAGTCCTCCCAACCTCGCCCATCAGCAGCGACATGATACAGTTTCTGGTTATATTGGTCAACCAAGATATTGATATTATTAATAATGGATATCTATATGCTGACCTTTGTCCACACAACTGAATCACTCTGCGCTGGCTGTCACATTTCTTTAAGAGGTATTGATAAGCCCATTACTGGAAGGGCATGTACAATATTAGGTGTGTGATTTCACTCACCTTCAAGCATCTCCTGTGCAAATCTACCCTTGTTGGGTGAGCTGGTGTGGGTAGGGTGCCATGTGCAAGGGGGAGTCTGCAGGTGTGTGCTCGTGTGGTGAGTGTATGTGTGTGTGGACATGCGTGTGTGAGTGTGCATGTGGATGTGTGTGTCTGACTTGAACACCGGCCCTTTTAGAGCTGATCAAATAGTCAATTAGAGCATTATAGGGAGGTAGCAGAATCAGAGAGTGCCTACAAATACACTGTGATGTAGTGTTTGATCTTTGGATGCCTCTTGTCTCCTAGGACTAGCGCAGGAGGCTTGGCTTTATAAGGATATTATTAGGTTGATGCTTCCTTCTCTCACTGTACCTGCCAGGCAAGAGGCAGTGCTCACTGGGACCAGTCTGGCCAGAAGCAGCCACAGGGAGCTTCCCTGAGGGCCACGCTGCAAACTGGACTTTGGGGCCCTGCTGCTCCCAGCCTCGGTCTCTGAATCTGTGCAGTGGCAGCAATGCATCTGGCTTGCTTCAGGCCAGAGAGGGAGTTTGACTCAGCTTAGCCTCCCAGCCTTCTGTATGGAAATTCCCAATCAGAGGAATGCTTGACACTCCACAAGGCCTTGATGTTCCATACACACTGGGAGTGTGGCCCGTTGCCTACTAGAAGGTTGCCCTGGTAGAATGCATGTATTGTGTGCCCACGTGTGTGTGCACAAAGGCACACAGATCTCATCGCGTCTCTCCGTAACTGCTGTCATCTCTATAACTGCTGTCATTCCTATGTGGGTGGACAGTGTGTCAGGGACAGTGCCTCCATCAAATCTGTCTACACTGATCCGTTCCTGTTTGGATCCAGACACACTCACTTGTCGGGGGAGCCCCCTCTCTTGCCCCTGTAAAGGGGAGCCAGCTAGCTAGAGAGATCTTTTGGATCCTCAGACATAGTGTATGAATAAACCAGACATGGATTAATTAGGTGTGACTGCATCATTAAATTAGAATAATGAACAAACAGCCATGTATGGCATTCAAATCTGCCTAGAACAACTCCAAAGGTTGCTTTCAAGTAAGTCACCTGTCAGTTTGTGGGTTTGGGGGACTCTGGAGAGTGAGGTTCCTGTCATACCTTGAGAAGTGGACTCTTTAGGCACCAACTATTCCAGGCAAGGACCATTCTTCAGTGGGCACCCAGATTCTACCACCAAATCCAAACAATGGCTTGGTTCGATATAGCATCATCTATGCACGCTTTGGCTGTGAGCATTTCTCAGAGTGAAATATGACAGTAGCACGGTGCTCAAGAGACAGGAGGGAGAAGTTAAGAGGTGTGGGCAGCGGATGTGAAATGTATCGATCCCGTAATATTTATGTGGATGCGCACATATGCACGTGCCCCCACACACAAACACACTCACACACACATACACACACACATCTTTTCTTTTCTTTTGCATTTCCATGAAGTCTGTTCTTATTCTATTGACCCTCTCCGTTTCAGCCAGATAGATCTGAAGATGAACTAAGTCCCAGTGGTGTAATTTTAGAAACAGCTGCGCAGCGGCGGCCCCATGCCCTCGGTGGGCAACACCCCTCTCCCTCCCCATCCTAGGACAGAACGGCTATGCAGTAAGCTGTGTTTGTCTTTAACAAAGAGGAAGAAGCAACAGCTCAGAGAAAAAGAAATGAGAAGGAAGGTCGCTTGCCTCACCTCCAGCAGTGGGATAGCCTCATGCAAGGGGGGGCTTTGTTATAGCTAGATCTGTTAAGTAATCAGAAACCTTTGATCTGGAGTCGCTCTTAACAAAGGTGATAATTAATTAAAGCAGAGTGTATTGCACTAAAGTAACATTGCGGTCAGTTTATGCGCTGTCCCGAGCCGGCCTTCGGAAGTCTCCGTCAATTAAACTCTAGTTGGAGGCCAGTTCATTATCAATTCCCCGCCCCCCCCCCCCCCCGCCCCCAGCCAAGCTTTGATCAATATTTTTTGGCTGTTCCATCCTCACAGAAGCAGCGCTGTGTCTGTGTCGGCGAGGGCACTGGTTTATTTACATCTTGCAGATAGCCACGTAGGATTTGTTCCTGAGCTGAGCTGCTGGGAATCGCTTCGTTTGAGTGTCAGTCGGCTCATGCTGGCGGGGAGATACAAGGGAGGATAAGGGAAACCAGAGGTGGAGCGTGCAGAGGGGAGCAGCCCCTTGAGCGCACGGTCCTGAGCGCGTCCGCTGCTGCTCCCAGAGGGACTCAGAAAGGAGGGCAATTGCCCTGGGGCTGCCCACCTGACTGCTTTGTTGGTTTCTGTGGGCAGAGCTGTGGCTTGGGCTTTATACCCATCCCGGGGCCACTGGAGATCGGATGAGTGGAGATGGAGGAAGCCCTTAGGACAAGCACATCAACTCTGGAAATTCCTCTGTCACTATTTCTACCCCATCATTGTCCTTTTGCCCTGACATCTTTAACCACACCCTCATGTCACCAAGTGGAACATGGATCTTTCTCTCCAGGCCCACTGTGGGATTTCTGAGGGCATCTTAAGTAGCAAGGGGGGAAAGAAAAGAGGGAGATGGAAGAAGACGATAAAAGGGCCTCAACAGAGCTGGGGGCTCTGTTCCCCTCACCTAGGCTATTTGGGCAGGATTAGATGCTTTCTGTGATTCTTGAAGATATGTGTATTTGAAGGGCTGCAGAAAAGGTGAAAGTAAAGGAAGTGAACATGTTTTCCTTGCAGAGAGACCCAAAGGTGGGCCACCAGGTCCCTGCCACCTCCGCATGCATTCAGGTTAAATGCAGCCCTCTGCTTGCCAGGGCCTAGCTCGACTGACATGGCCAAGTCCTGTGTGTGTGTGTGTGTGTGTGTGTGTGAGAGAGAGAGAGAGAGAGAGAGAGAGAGAGAGAGAGAGAGATAGCACTATAAGAGGAAAGTAGGACTGGGATGCCAAGGGGCAGCAGGTGGGGTAAAGAATGCAGTTGGTGGAGGGAGCGATCCCTGCAGAGAGCTGGGCTCTGTGGTTAGCCACTGAGATTTTGGATGCAAGGTCATTTCTAAAATGAGTCAATAGGTGAGCAGAAGTGGGCAAGCCTTGGAAGAGCAATGAGTGAGGGGAAATGAAACCTCTCCCCGACCTGGACACTTGGGTGGGGATATCAGGCTGATGAACAAGAGCACACCTCCACACTGGAACTTAGATCATTGACAGATCCAAGCCACGAGTTCTGAGGTGGAGCATGCACGTCAATCACAAGGACAGCATTATTCTCTTTTCTCCATCAACCATCTCCCTGACCACATATACAGCCTTGCAATATGAAACTATCCCTAACATCATCTCCATGCCACTTGAATTCATCATGTCTTCCCTGCACACACACACACACACACACACACACACACACACACACTCACTCACATTTACACCAACACCCACGCAGGCTGCAGCAACTTCCCTCCCCCAGCCCTCCAGTACCCAGAGACACACACAGGTTTTCACACCCTCCAGCTCTTCTCTCAGCATGTCACATGGGATTTCCCTTCCAAGTTCAGAAGCTGCTGCAGTTTCAGCCACTGTAAACCAGTTCTCCCAGCTACTGGCTGGCATTTGGGCCTCCCAATTTTCAGTTTTCTTTTTTTCTGCCTATGATGTTGGAACTTAATTTCTATTGCCTCTTCCTCTCCTCTATGGAGTACTCATTCCAGATCTTCTCCAGTGGGATCCCTCCTAGGTCCGTTTGGAAACTGACCACCTTCCGGTGACGTGGAAGGTGTGAGTTGTGCAGTGTTTTTCCCAAATCCGTCAGAGGCAAATGAACCCAGCTGTTTTCTCAACCAAAGAGGTGGTGTCTTGGATATCTCCTCAGGCCTCACTCAGAAACTCCTCTCCCATCCTGGTCTATAAATTACAATAACGAGAATGATGGTGATAATAATGACAGTGATGGCCTTTGCTCCAGTCACTGGAGTGTGCTGAAATCGCTGAGTATTAGGAATGCCCCCTGAAAATAAGCTCCTTGAAAGCACTCTGAAAACTTAATACACAGAACAGAGGGGACGTTTGCATATCTGTGGCATGCATTTTTGTAACTGTTTTCCTTTGGGTTGTTTTTAAGCTATGACTTCATTCAAGAAAAGCTTTTCTTTTTGTTTTATTTTGGTTTTTTGTTTGAGAAGCCACAAACATCAGCCAACTGGAGCAGGTGGAGAGAGTGAAAGTATGCCAAGGGGGTTCTTTCAACCCAATCTAGAATTCCCATTAAAGCTGAGTGGGGGGGGGGGGGAAGAGTGTTAACATCTCCCTGTTGAATTGCAGTAAAATCTAGGCCAGCCCTGGTTCCCATATGTGTGGGATGCGCTTAGTCATGCTTGCACATGGATGCATGTACGTGCACATGTGCAGATTAATTTATTTCTGTGTGTGCGTGTGTGTGTGTGCACACATGTGTTGATTCTCAGGAAGTGTGATAAATGAAATCATGCACAACCAGCAAATAACCACCAGCATCTTAAGTAAACTAATAATTTCCCAGTAGTTTTTTTCTTTACTCCTAAATAGAATACTTAGCAACATCTGGAATTTGGAGGTTTTTAAAAAAGGGGCTGTGGTTTAGATTTATTTTAACTTTGCAATGATTACTATTGCTAATTTCCTTTAGTGAAACTTATTTTTTAAAACGTTTTTCTTCTTTTTTTATTACAGCACTCTCATTTTCCATCTCTTTCTCACAAGGCAAATCTTTCTTTTAAAAGCTAGATGTGTGTCCAGCCACTCTGCCAGTGTCTTTCCCTGGACAGAACAGAATTTTTATTTTTCCAAAGTGTTTTTTTTTTTTTTAAGTTCATCTTAATTGAGCTGATGACCATGCTGATACTTTGGCTTCCCTGTGTCTTAGACTCATTTGAAAACAGAAATCAGATAGAACCTCACTGGCTTTAATTCACCTACCTCGGGAAAAAAACAACAATGAGCTCTCTCAGCTAAAGTCAAGCAGCGGAAACTCGGTTGTTACATCTTACACAAAACTATGAGACATAATTTTATGAAGCTGGTCACAAATCACCCAAACATAATCATAACCCTTGCTCTTTCCCTTTCCCCCAGTTGCACTTCAAATCAAGGGGCTTGAGGAATTTCCTACTCAGATACCATTGAAATGAGAGGTTGTGAACCTGACGATGAGTATATTTCAAAATGATATACTCTCCAAGCTCAATTCACAGAAGGTTCCATTACTTTGTCCCCACCCTCCCTCTGGATGTAGTATGAAAGTATGAGGGGGTTGAACTCCCCGAAGCTTGGCTCCCGGATTGGCAGCCCCCGGGGCTGCTGGTAGAGTATATTTTCCTCCATGTAGTTGAGGAAAATCTCAATGCAGAAGGGTTATCCAGGCCACAGATCTGTTCTGACTAGTTAACAAGAGGGACTGTGATGAGGACTTGGCTGTTTAGATTAAAATGCATTGCAGGCTCTGGGAACAAGCACACATCAGTAGTAAAGGCTGTTTAAACCTTTGGGGACAGCCCTATGTTTAGATTACATTAATTCATAAATATTATACTAAATACCACTTAAATTGGACTTAAATGACTTCAAAGATAATGCATTATAATATGGCTATCCAGAGAGCACTAGTCTTTATGTCTCCCAGTAACTCAGTCTTTGCTGCCTCCTATCCTGCTAGACAAAACCAAAGTTATGAATGGATTGTGGCTTGTTCATGTGTGATCCACTAACTGCATGTGTGTGTGTTAACAGTTATGACTATGTGTGCGTATGTATTTTCAGTCCTGCCTCTCCTCTCCAGAAAATACAAGGAAAAAAAGAGAAATAAATAAAAAGTGAGAGAAGGGAAGAATTAGACTAGTGGGTGACCTGTTTCTTCCTCCAAAGGAGAAAATTTCTACAGGAAGAGGCAACATTGGTCCTCAGCTCACTTTTGCTGCTACCCCGGGAGTTTACCTCTCTCTTCTTTAATCAGTAGCACAATGTCTTTCTCTTTGGAGCCTGGAAAAACAATCTTTCTCAAAGTGCTTTTAACGGGGGAGAAAAGGAGGCTCTGAGTTGACTGGGAGAGTTTGCATTAAACTGGATTGTCTTTCCTAGGTGTTGTTTCTTCAAATTGTTCTGGGCTTTTTTTCTTTCTTTCTCACTCTGCCTGGCACCCAGATCTCCCTTTGCCCATTTGCTTTCTGGTCTCCAGGGGGGTGAATTTACCTTTACAGTAATCACCCCAGTCCACAACTGCTATTTGCTGCCTCCCCAGCCCAACAGCCTTTCTCTGATACGGCTGAGTTTGCTCCACAACACCCACCTACTCCCTCCTCCAGACTCCCAATTTGACTGGAGTAATTGCCTTTTAAGGTTCACTCTACGCATGGCAGGTATTCCATTAACCCTTAGAACTCTTTCCTTCTTTAGTTACCAGAGATGGCAGGTGGCCAACAAATGGATACCCACCTGAAATCTCATGCACTTAATTTAATTTTTACTTATTTTTTTCTTCTTCTCTTAACCAATAATATACTTATTCCATCCACACTGGAGGCCAGTATCCTATCATGTCTCTCAATTTTATCCCAGTCTGATTCATTAGAAGTTAGAAATTCAAGCAGGGGAAAGAAAAAGCCACAAATATACCCTGAAACCAGGCTTAACAAAGGCACGTTTCTATCTCTAGCCTCATGTTTTAATTCAGAGTTGGGGGAAATCTAGAAGCCAAATGCAACTCTCATTCTTCAAGCCTCATCATGCTTTTTGACTTAACAGTAATTAATCACCAATGGCAAGCGAGTAATTTTTTAAGGTGGCCAGAGGCTTATTTTATCAGGATTAGCTAATAAATCAGGCTGTATCACTGAAGGAAGAGTTCAAACTCTTCTAGGACTGAATAAACCAGCCCTTGGAAACTGTCTCATTTATTCAGCTCTCTCGGATCTTCCAGGCACTGTTAGGGACATTGTGGCCCAACCTTGCCTATAAAAATCCAAGGGATGGAGAGGCAGGAAGTTTCACAGGGAAAAATATATGCTCAGGCTCTGAAGGGTGAGCTTTGACAACGAGGCACCCAGAGCCAAAGGGCCTGCCTGCCCCCGACTGAGCCAGTTTAGGGGAGGAATTATTTAGAAAATGAAGTTTGGCTTGTCCTAGGAATTCTGGCCAGATATGTGTATGTATGTGTATATATATATATATATATATATATATATATATATATGATACCACTATATCTTAACCTTCTCTGCCTTCCTGATGTAAATAATGATAATTCTACATCTTTACTATAATAAAAGGGAGCCCCCAAAACCATCAGAAACAGAGTGATGATACCAGCGGGGGGTCTTGAGAAAAAACCAAGGAATATTGTTTAAGATTATCTTCATTTAAAATAAAGAAGCAAAGAAAGTGCTCCAACCCAGATCTCACAGGGAGCTCAGTTCTTCACAACTGTCTTTTTGCCTCTAGTGGATTCTGATTTTTTTAAACTTTAAAATCTCAAATCCCCACAAGAACCTATCATTAAGATGGGCAAAGAATTTCCCTACCTCTGGTTTTTAATTTTCATTATTGCTATTTTAAAATCTGGGGACATATTAAAATGACAAAGGTTTGATACAAACCTTGAGTAGCTTCTAGGGAGCTTGATTGGAAAGGGAAAAACTACAGAGATATGGTTGTCTTGAGAGGGAGGGTGATAAAAGGGGAAAACAAATATTATTTAGAAGACTGCCTCCCCATTCCACCTTTCCAGTTTCTCTTCTGAACAGACATTTTCTCCATATTGAATAAAGGTTGGTTTCTCTTTCCATTACAGCCCCCACCCTCACCCCACCCCAACAAACCCAGTATATTTCCATTCTGCTGTGTTTTTGTGCTATCAACATGCCATTAACTTTAAGATTTACTCCTCAGCAGGCAAGCTGGAAGATGCTAAAGCCAATAAAAACTGCTCTCTGGGACTCCAACTATGAAGAGTTTGGAGCTCTGCTTAGTATTCGGATGAAGGGAGGGCTGGAGAAGGAGGGAGGTTGTGATAGTGAAAACCACTGCTGCTCAGAGAACCAGACAGCTCCGCACTCTGCACCTAATGTGCCGGAGGATCAGCTCTGTTCATAGCCCATTTGTGGCCAGGGATGAGGCTGCTCTCTGTGTGTGGGTGGGTGTGCGTGTGCGTGTGTGTGTTTTCATCTTTAAAACCACCAGCTCTAACACAGCACCTTCAGCAGCTCTCCCCACTACTGTTTATTAAAAACGGAACGTCCATACACATCCCTTACAACTTCCTTAGCCCGGTGCTCCCTCTCTGCCTGACGATCAATCTCTCTCAGAAAGCATTTAACTTGCCCACACAGCTCCAGCCCCGATTAATTCCCGCTGCACATCCTATACATTACTGTTAGGGAGCAAGCACTGGGCTAATTTCGTCACCCACCAGCCACCCACACACATTCTACAACTGAACACGTTTGGGGCTCTGCCTTAAAGATAATAAAACAAGGAGAAAACAGGCAGGCTGCAGACAATTCCCATGACCACTTTCCTAAAAAGTTGCTGGGTTTTAATTCTTTGATCATTCTGATTCCCCCTCCTCCAAGCACTCACTAGCAATGATTGCTTCAAGGGAGAGAAATAATGTACTATAAACCTCTCTGCACGGTGAGTTTGGGATAATTTAGGATACACCCTCCAAAATGCCTATCTTTCACACACACATTTTTTCCCGAAGCCCTGCCTGATTTCTTGAGAAGGGGAATCATTCAGGCTTCCCTGACCCCCCACTCTACCCAGGGGATGGCTGGTTCCTTGCTAATTCTTGCCTTAGGTTTTGTCCCTCTTTCCTTCAAACAACCAACCCCCCACCTCCTCCTCCACCACTCAAACCACAACCGGATTATTCAGGCACACGGCTCGACAGGGAGAGTTTACTGTCAAATTGATAGCGAAATAAAAATATCTCTTTGAATTTGTCACCTTTCTTCTTTTTAGACGGCTGCGCTCCCTGCTACTCTGACCCGGAGCGGAGAAGGAGAAGACCATCTCCTGTTAGCATTTTCAGCACCACGGCGGTGGACAGCACCCTTGGTCCCCGGCCGACTGGAGAGCCCGCCAGTCCGCTCAGCGTCCCGGGCTCGGCCGGCGCAGCCGTCCCCATCCCAATCTTTCAAGTCGCTGGACCCAAAAAGCCAAGCCCTGATTTCTCTCGATCCTCTCTCTCTCTTTCTCTTCTTCTGCTCCCGCTTCTCTCCTCACGAAATCGCGTCTATCATCTTCTTGCCCAAAATCCAGCCTTGCCCCGGCGAACAGCTCCCCCATGCACCCCAGTCCCGGTCTCCGCTGCCCGAGCGCCTCCCTCCTCGGCGTCCGCCCGAGGCTCCCTCTCGCGCCGTCTCCCGCTCGCTCGCTCGCTCGCTCGTCGCCGGCCGCCCGGCCCGCCCGCCCGCTCCTTCTCCCCGGCAAAGTTGGGAGGGAAAGGTGCACTCACCTTTGTGCATGCCTGTGAACCTGTCCTTCAGAACCGTCAGCTCGTAGATCTTGCCGAACTCCTCGAAGAGGGGCTTGAGGTCCTTCTCGTCCAGGTTGCGGGGGATCTGCCCAATGAACAGCTTGATGGCATCGTGGTCCTTCATGGGAATGGTCGACGGGTTCCCCGGGCTGTGGCTTAATCCGTTCATGTGCCCGGCGCTGCCCGGGCTGCTGCCGAGCCCGCTGGTACTGAGGCTCGCGTTGTCAGCCTGTCCGTTTGCTAACGTGGCCATCTTTATATACATAGAGAAAATCTTCTTTCCTTTTATTCTTTCTCGCTCGCACTCTCTCGCTCCTCTCCCTCGCAAGCTCGCTCGCGCTCACACACGCACACGCACACACACACTCGGGTTCTCTCCCCCTCGGTTGCTCTACACCTCGCTCTGCGCTCGCTCTCTGCTCTCTCTCTCTCTCTTTCTCCTCTCTTCTCTCGCTCGCGCTCGCGCTCTCTCTCCTCTCCCCCCTCTCTCCCTCCCTCTTTTCTCTCTCTCTCTTTCTCTCTCTCTTTCGGTCTGATCTGATTTTTTTTTTTAATTTTTTTTTTTTTTTTTTTTTTACATTGAACAGACAGGATCTCTGTCCTTTCCGTTTAAACAGGCTGGACCGGTTCAAGTTCGCAGTCAGACCAGGGGTGGGGGCGGCGAGTGCGCGAGCGCGGCAGAGGGGGGCGCGGGGCCGGGAGAGGGTGAGATGCGGCGGGCGTGGGTGGGGGGGGGCCCGGCGCGGCGGGCGGCGGCTGGGAGCCGGGCGGCGTGGGGCGGCGCCGGCCCCCCGCGCCTCCCCCGTCGGCGGCCCCGGCGAGCGGCGGTGGTACAGTCCGAGACGGCCCCCGGCTATAAATAGCGCCAGGCGCATGGCTCTTCGGGAGGCGCTGAGATTCCGGGCCCGGCGGCCGCGGGGAGCGGGTGCCAGTTAGGAACGGGGCTGCTGGTCTCCTCTTTTGCGTTTTGGGGGTTCTTTTTGTTCATAGCAGCAGGTGCAACTTTTTGTCTTTTCTTAACAAAACAAACAAACATTGATTTTCATTTTCTCGTGGGTATGTAGGGGGGCGTTAGCCACCGAGCTGCGCTCTATTAGGGCGCCAGGCGGGCGAAGCAAAGGCTGGGATGGCGGGCGGGGCGGCGGCGAAGGTAGAATGGGCGCTTCTTTTCCTCCCATCTGGTTCCCTTTATTTATTTATTTAGACTCGAAAAAGCGAGCCGGCTTGGAGGAAGTCCGCCCAGCGATCCGAGTGCGCATTGATCAGTGTCGAGAGAAAAAAAAAAGCTACATAAATATATATTATGTGGATAAATCTATAGACAAGAGCTCTGTCTCTCTCGCGCGCGCTCTTTGCTTTTTTCCCTCCTCGCATCCCCAACCTGCCAGAGCAACCCCAAATCTTCGCCCTCCCGCAAAACTGTCTACCGCCAACCGAGCTACCTGGGGAGGACGGGTCTAGGGAGCAGTCGGGCCGCGCCGGGGGGCCGGGGCGTAGAGATTCGGGGCCCGACCCTCGTCCCAGCCCACCCGCGAAGGCTGGAGGTGGGTGTTTCCGTCCGGGACCGCCTCCCCGCCCCGAAGCGCGGCGGCTGCACCGGCTGGCGGCTGGCGGGAGGAAGGTAGGAGCCGGGCGCGTCGGCCGCTAGCCCGGCGGGGAAGCAGGCAGCTTCTGGGCGCGGTGGCCGGTGAGCCAGGACGAGGGACTGGCTTGATTTTGCCCTTGTCTGCTTTACTGGTTCAAATTGAAAAAAAAAATATATATTATTATTATTCTTTTGTAAATCCACCATCAAAAGAAATAAAGTCCCCGAGTCGCTCTCCGGGCTGCGGCCGGACTCAAGACACCCGCTGCGTGCGCTGTCCCCCTCGGGCTTCGTTTGCAGCACTTCCCGGTCCAGAAGTGCGAGGCTGGGCGGCACGTCTGCGGGAGAGGGCCGAGGGTCCGGCCGCCCAGCCCGGACTCCGCCGGGTTCCCCATCCGGCCCGCGGTGGCCGGAACGTCGTCTGAGCCGGCGAGGGAGTGGCTGGCGCGGGAGCTGGGTTCGAGCAGCCCCGCCCCTGGGAGCCAAGGCTGGTGGTGAACTTGATTGGGGAGAGCAGATTTTCCTTTTTAATGATATTTACCTGCGCCCCATGCTCTCCTACATTGGCGTTTCCAGGACAGCCTCTTCACTGCTTCAGGAACCCGACCAATTAAGATAACGCGTCCACTCCCTCGCGGGTTGCTGCGGGGCAGAGCTGATGGTGTGACCCTGGGCTGGTCCCCGTCAGCCCCTTTCCGGTGTTTTGGGTTTCTCTCTCTTTCAGCCCTCGGCTGACGTGACGTTACTAGACGATATGTTAAAAATTTAGTTAAGGAAATGAGACCCTAGCTGCCTGAAAACCGAGACCCAGCCCGTTTGGTACAGCCACGCCGCCGCCAAGCTCTCCAGCGCCGGAGGAGGCCCCGAGGTTCGCTGCCCCAGGCCCGGAGTCCAGCCGGGACACCTCTCCTTGACGATCTGGGGCCCAGTCCTAACAGCAAGTACAGTTCTGAGAATTGTGGAACTTCATCCTTTCATTTTAAGACACTTCTGCCTTTGCTTGATGGAATCCTGTGTAAGTAGAGTGGGTTCATAACTCGGTTCAGGGCTTACATTATCCAGTGTTATCTGATGGTCTATAAAAGGCCCAAGTTGAAGGAATGCAACAGAAACTCACACGGAGAGCTTCCCTGCCATGTGGCTAGGGGCTTGGTGTGCCTGTGAAGTGCTCTAATAAAGCGCTGTGTTCCTTGTAGCCACAGGGAGGGCTTGAGCTGGTGGCTGGGAGATAAGTGCCTATGTCTGTCAGAATTATGGGTGCTTGTGAGGATGCAGTGTGGTTATGTACCTAGACCCTGTTTGTGTCTGTACTCTGCGTGTGTGTGCGTGTGCACCCACTGGGCTAAGACCTCCCTGTCCCCTTTCCCACAGGACACATCAGCAGAGACCAATAACTTTGTTCAAAACATCACTTCCAACATTATCCTGTGGCACTGATACTTACTCCCAGAATCACACGACAGAGTGGAATGTATTTTCTGCCATAGAAGGGGAGTTTAGGAGAGTGATTCCTTCTTGAAGCCTCTTTTTCTCCCTGCCTCCCCCCCTCACCTGCCAAAGTGAAGTGAGGACCAGGGGAAGTAAAGAAAGTGAGCTGAGGGGGGCTGGGGAAAGAGGAGCCTACACAGAAGAGGGGACTGAGGTTCACGGTCCACTTCTTCCTGACCCCACCTCAGCCCCTTCCCTCCAGGTTCAAATAAATTATTTACAGGCATTTCATTATTCATATTTTATTATTAATAATAATAGCCAATACATAAATAAAAGCAGCCCCTGGGCAGGAGTGAATTGGTGCATGGAGTTGTTACTGAAAGGGGACGTCTGGTTATTTCAGAGGCCTGCAAAGACTCCGTGCTCGTGCCTTTCTGCGCATCTGCTTCTGCACCCTGGTTGCTCTCCACAGCCGGACCCTGGACCTGAAACTGTGCAGAGCCTCTTCTTCCCTAGGGAAGGTTCCTGACTCTCCCCTCCCTCCCATCTGAGGATGGCTTATTTTGAATCTGGGCTGTCTTCCCTTGCACATTCTTCAACTTTTAGCTCCAGGGCAGGTGTGTGGTGAAACACCCCACCTCCCCCCAGCTTCCTGGGCCAGGAGCGGCTTCTGCCAAGGCTGGATCTCTTAAAGACACAGTGAGGATCTCTTCGGCTCCCTCCTTTCAGCCACAGCCGAAAGATAGGGTTACCATGACACAGAGAGGTGTCTCAGGACATAAAGGGCCCCTGAGAAGAGAGTAAAGAACGTGGTTCGGTTGGTGCTTTGGCCTCCTATCCTTGATTGCCTAGAAAGACTTAAATATTTCTAACCTTCAATCATCAAAGAGAAATGTAATTAGAGGAAGATGGGGGCAAAGTGTGACTCACTGTGGCATTTAAACAGATTGAAAACTTTTTCTGCAAGTGCCACTCCGTGGCCACAATTGTTCCATCCATTGAGAGGGAGAAGGCTGGCAAATGGAAGGGGAACTGGGAACAATTGCTTCTCATTTGCTCTCTGCCTTTGGGGTTTACATGTTGATGCTGATTCATCTTTGGGGATGTAAGGCACCCCATCCACGTGGTGGGAATCCTGGCTCAGGGGGTATCCTTGTGTAGCCTTTTGCTTTCTGCTTGTCACTTCCTTTTGCCCCGCTCCTCCTCGAGAAGGGAAGAGGGCCTCATTGTGCTCAGCTCCCGTCCAGCTGGGGCACATTACTCCCCCCGCTCTGGTACCCACGGAACCACGTTTGCAGCTCTGGCCATGACCACACACCCTCAGATCTGCACAGGCTCTCCTGCCTGCGAGTCTTCTTTCTCAGTTGAGACTGGGACCTGGCGGAGGGCGGGAACCAAGCCGTCTGGATAGGCAAGGGCACGCAGCAGGTGCTAGGGTGGAGTTTCTAGATCCCTTGGGGGCAAGGCTGTGTTCATTCAAATAGACTCTAAGGATGAGGGGCTGGAAGACCTTGGGCAAACTGTCTCCCAGAAGAAGTTCAAAGTCCAGGGTGAGACACAAGCAAGGTAGAACACGCACAGAAACTTGGCTTAGTGGCACCCACTCAGTCATTCTTGCATCGATCCAGCCCGTCCTCTTCTTCCCTGGCAGCAGCAGAGAAATGACAGACCTGGGAAGACCCAGCTGTCTTGTTAGAAAGACCAAAGTCATCCCAAGTGAAAAGCCCCAGAACAGCAAACGGCAACAGATGGTTAAATGTCTTCCCGGCCGCGGAGTTCCACATCCACACGTGAGAAAACAGGAAGATGATCCCTAGCTGTGTGTGGTAATCTGTGTTGGGGGTAGCAGCCTTGAGAGAAAATGGGCCCTTGGGAAGGCAGGATATGGAAGGGTAGATGGCCAGAGAGCTGGCTGATGGCCTGGCCCTAGGGCTAGGAGGGCAAGAAGTGTCTGTTCTCGAAGATTTTGTTGAGAGCCAGCTGCAAACAGAGCTTCGACCTGATGGGGCTCCCCCAGCAGAGACCACACCTCCAGTTAAAGTCCTTCTGGAGTGAACTGCTTGCCCAGCCCTGCAGAGGGCAGTGAGGGGAGGTTGGAGAGAGAGAGAGAGAGGCTCAATTGCTCGATATTTGGGCCAAGAGACTGATTCAGAGAGCCCAGTGACCACATAAGGGCAAGACCCAGTCGGGGGCCAGAGGGAAAGGTGTGGGAGAGTTGTGCCGTGGGATCCTGGAGAAGGTGGCGCTGCTGTGGGCAGTGGCTCCCAAGGTTGGCTAACTGGTGGGGTGAGCTCCGATCTGGCCCTGCAGGAAGTGGTGGGTCCACTTGGGAAGAGATGAGAGAGGTTGAGGCAGTGGGTGGAGCTGCCGGGCCTGGAAGTGACAAGGGGCTCGGGGCTCTGGGCTCTGTGGGATGCCGAAGAGGTGAGGCTCTTGTGTTGAGGTAGGTAGGGTGGGCAAGATGAGGCTTAAGGCAGCTTTGGAAGTCTGTTTTTCTGTATTCCTCATAAGCCCAGGGGCTCTGTCCTTGAATAATTTGGGAAGGTTTCATGGTATAAGGAACAATAATTGAGGTGGGAAAAAAGAGGAAAACAGCATCTGCCTTTTCTCAGTTAATTAGCAGCCTCCTGCCACCCAGAGTGTCGGTCGAAGGGCTCCCCTCTCCTGTCCGGAGCCCTCAGCAGGCCTGGCCAGGGGAGTGAACCCCTGGAGGGAGGAAGAGAATTGGAGGTGGTCTCCTGTGTGTTTGGGGAAACCCAGGGACTCCCCAGAAGGGACTGGCTGCTTCTTGGAGCTCAGGTGAGTGGGAGGGCTGATAAGGCCGGGGCCTCTGGGCTTCTCTCCTGGCTGGTTGAGCCCCTCGGGACACGTGGCCTTGGTCTTGTGGGAGCCCCTCGGCCTGCGCAGGGTGGGGAATGCCATGGAGAGTCTCCCGCCTTTGGGTCAGCATGGGTATGCCGTCCAGGTTCCCGTTCCAGGCTTTCATGCTGATCCAGGCTTTGCCTCACTTTCGCTGAGAGCGGGCAGGAAATGGAAGGGCAGGACAGACAGACCTGGAGATGCTGTCTCTGGAATCCTGCTTCCTGCATCCCAAGTTGGGGCTGGGCCAGCCTGAAGTCAGTGGGAGGGACCTAGTCATGCCTTTCCTGGGTCTCAGCTTCCTCCTCTGTAACATGGAGGCTGGGGTCCTTTCTGCCACCCTCCTTTCCTTCCTCACATCACATCCAAGAAGGGGAGACCGAACCCGGGAGGCTGACTTATGGTTCTCATGTAAAAACTGTTACGGTAAGAATAGAAGTTGAGGGTCAAAATGGGTGACAGAAAGGTGTAGAGAAAGTTATCTTATTTGAACTGAAGGGTTGGGAGTTTACTCTTTTATCTTTTCTAAACACTTAATTTTTTTTCTTAGAAAGGAGCCAGCACTCAGTCCACCAGGAGCAGGTATTTACGACTGCGTTTAGGTGAAATTGGCTTCAAGTCCTGCCTCTCCCACTTACTAACTCTGGGACCTTGGACAGGTTCTTTAGTCTCTTTGTGGCTCTGTTTTCTTATGTGTGAAATAGGAAGAGGAATAGAAGCTTCCTCATTAAGTGGTGATGAGGGGTAAATGAGTAGATGCAGGGGAAGTGCTTAGATCAATGTCTGATCAGCCACTATTGTCAGAGCATCACTATAGGCTGTGGGTGGGGAGCGAGGGGGGCCCTGAGGGGCTGGCACAGGCCCCTCCACATCCTGCAGAGGAGGAGGTGTGCCCCCTCCAGCTGGGGCCTGAGTGGGACCCTGCAGTGGGTGCCCTCACTTGCTGCCTGCTTGTTTCTCAAGGTGCTCCTGGGAGCGGGCATCCTTTAGGGTGAGCGAGGCATCATCAGCACCTCTACCTGGGGCCTGCCCTGAGTACCGGCTGCTGGCACTCCGCGGCCCCTTCTTACCTGTGAGGTGTTGCTGCAGCAAGTCCTTTTAATTGTGATGTTTTACTAATTAGTTTTTAATTATGTTAATTTATTGTACATGAGCCCTGAGGTTTTCAGACACTGGGCTCACTTTAGAAGCTGGAATAGTGACTTGTGTTTATTACACACCCAGCGCTGTGCATACATGTCACTGTCTCAGGACTGTGATTTCTCTGATAAAGTTGCTGGATGTATAGCTCCTATCCGCGCTCTCTCATCTGAATTCGCCCTACTGCTGCCAGGCTCCCGGGCTGGCATGGCACCCTTCACATAGTTTTGGGGGTTAAGAAACCCAGCATCCGCTGGCAGTGGACCTGTGCTGCTGACCTGGAGAGAGGTGGCTGGAGGAGATCCCAACTGGAAGGGGGCTGGGGAAGGTGAACCAGCAGGACATTTGCATCAAGCTGGTTCTTCACAGGGTTGTTTTCCAGGGGATTCAGAATCACCCATCTGTGTGGACCCCTCCTGAGGCCTCACCCAGCAGCTGAGGGCTGACAAGAGCTTGACAAGGAATCTGTGGCTGTGTGGTCTGGGGAGAGTGAAGCAGAGATGGGCTGCGGGTGGAGAGGGCCCATGGCACAGTGAAGGCCAGGGCAGGATGTGGGCTTGTGCTCCGGGGTGGCAGGTGGCCATGGGGTAGGGGTTTGCAGCGGGCTGAGCCCACAGGAGAGACTCGGGGTAGGAACTCTCTGACCATCTGTTAACACAGAAGCGTATTATCGATGGCACAAGACAGGGACAAAGAAGGTAAAGACTGGGTATTTATGGAGAAGGAAGAAATCACCCCTTACCTCCAGCCCAAGACATGTGCTGAGTGGGACGGACACTTTACTGGGCCCATGTCCCACAGGTCATTTCTACATTCAAAAGCTGAAGGTTTGCTACCACTAGGAATATTTAAAGAAGGTGCTGTAGGTTTTTAAGAACCATCCTCCTCCCAGCAAATAATTTCCAGATGGCAACCTTCTTTTAATAAGTTTAAAGTCTTTCAAAGTGTTTAAGCAAAGTTGTATATGTAAATTCTGCTCTCTCACTAAGCAGACACATTCATATAAATCTTCTGCAGAGTAAAATTTAAAGAAACACAGTCTATAAATACAACTGGGAATTTATTGCTTTAAAATATGTATATGACTTTGACTATAGAGACATATATGCATAGTGCATGCATTGTATATAGAAAGAGTCTGAACTTTGGAATCATGTCTTTAACTTACCAGCCACAGAAGTCCTGCTTTCAGCCTCAGTTTCCTCATCTGAAATATGGGCATGATAAAATTGCATATGATTGTCATAAAGAGGCAAGCTTTATGCCCTAAAAGGTAATAAATATATCGTGTCTGCCACACTGCTGTTAAAAGTGAGCTGTGATTGTTGTGAGTGGATTTATTAAAAAATAAACTAAGGCTCTCCTTTCCAGGGACAAATATAAACTGTGGCTGGAAGTAGCATTTAGACCGCGTGTTAACAGGACATGGGTATTTCCTGAGGACGAGGACAGTGTGTTGGGGAGACAGAAGTGAATAAGCATCTGGTTGTGGGTGTAGTATTGTGAAGGTGTCTGGGGGAGCAGAGCCCATGTCAGGGAGGGGCCCCATGGGTTTCTCCCCACCCAGCAATTCAGTGATGCTCACCTCATTTAGGCTTGGGAAGGGCCCACACTGTAGCACACCAGGCACCCCCCGCTGCCTGGGAGCCTGCACCCACACATCTGTGTGCAGACCCCGGGAGGCTCCCCCGCAGACCTGCATGACCGACCCCCTCCCTGGGAAGGAGGGGGTGGGCAGCCTCTGTGACTCACTCCCTGGCTCTGTGCCTTGTAGCTGAGTCACAGTGTAATTGATCCCTCCCCGCCTGAGGTTCCTGCTCTCCTGTGGCCCAAAGCAGGGTCATTTCCAGACCGGGGGGGGGGGGGGGGGTGGGGGGGGGGGGGGGTGGGGGGTGTTGGGGAGGGCTGGTTGAAGGGGCCTGGCTGGGGAGAGGCGGTCTGTGGCGGGAGGGATGGGTCGTCAGAACCTGCGGGTGGTCCTGAGCCAGTGCAGACTTTTCTGGATGTCTGCTGAGGTGCTGTGTTTGCAGGAGCCGGGGCTTGGTCCACTGCCCACCACCACACTTTGGTGTCCCCATCAGAGCAGGGCTGTCTGTACGAAAGCTACTGCAGGAAATAAGGAAGGCAGTGTTTGGTCTCCGGGCGTCTCCTTGAAGCTGTTCGTGGTGTTTGTGTTTCAAGGAGGAAGGTGCCTTCTTCTTGGATCCACACTGAGTTGTGGGCTTGGAGGAATGGAGGGATGGGAGGTGGGAAGTTGGGAACGTGTGGTCCACACATCATACCAGGGCAACTTCATGTCATCCTTGGCCTGGAAACAAAGAACCACCTCTGGAACTGATGAAATCGGAAACTGACCAGCACGATGAAGTCCTCCTGGATAAAGTCTTCCTAGCCTGGTGGCAGAGGATGGAGTAAGGTAACCTCTGCCAAGGTCTTCGCCAGTAGACAAATCCAGAGTGTGGTCTGCAAGCTCCCAGACCAGCGTTGTTGCACCAGCCCTGCCCTTGACCGCATCACTGCCCCACCTGGGACAAGTCATGTGATCGCTTTTGGTTTCCTCATCTAGAAAATGGACATACATTTCTCCCTGTATGCCAGAGAACGATCTAATGAATATATATAGCTCTAAGAAATAATCAATCATATTGTTATAAGCCTGCCTCCTCTGTATATCCCAGTTCCTTGCTTTTGTCCTGCCTGAGATCCACACGGAAAGACCCACTGAGTCTTAATGCGTGTTCCCAGTCCCAGTTCTGAGATGATGCTATCCCACTGAGGGCAGCACGGAGCCTGGATGGGCTTAATGCCAGGAGTCACTTCTGTGGCCGTCAGATAACAGGGAGCCTCAATTCTGGCTCTGATGGAACTCGGGCAAGACTCACTTTTTCATTGGGCCACGTGCTTCCCCTCGCTGGGTGTTATTCTCTGAATTATGGGATGGGGACTGTAATCCTTGCTTTGCACAAAGGGTGGGAAGCAGGCAGAATCGGCAGCAAGGAACAACAGAATTGCTTCCCAGAGTGTAGGGTGCTTATAGTCATCTACCTGGCCCTGCCCACCCCATCCTGCCTTCCTACAGCCCCAATCTCAGAGCAGCCCTGAGAGGAGGGCGAGTGGCTCACTTTGCTCATCCTTCCTCCTTCTCCTGATTATTTCTCCCAATCACACTTAACAGCCGCCTGGCTTTTGGCTGCAGCCGGTATATAATAACCTGCAATTATTGTCCACTTAAGCTGTCCCCAGGGCCTTGTCGGTTGCGCTGCTCGGCCCGCACGGCCGGCCTGCTGATTTCCGTCAGTCAGGACCAATGAGAAGAAAACTCTCAAGGGCTGGTCTGACAACTTGTTTGGCAGGGCCGCCAACTCTACGGCTGTAGCTTCATCAGAGATGGGGCCCCCTCCAGTCACACCCTCAGGAATCTCAGTTTTCTGGGGCCTGACCCTCTGGGTCGTTCCCAGCCGTCCCTTCCCCGTGTCCTCTGGCCCCTGCATTTATGCACACACTGTCCGCATTTAAGCTCCTTTGCCTTTGTTTACCCTTCCCTGGTGCTACCAGCTGCTTGCTTACTACTGCTCTGCCTCCTCTCTGCATCCCATGAGGGAGGCGTTGGCATTTTACAAATCAGGCTACTGAAGATCAGAGAGGTTAGGTGTCTTTCCTAGGGTCACATAGCCAGGAAGTGTCAGAGTGAAAAATCAAAATTGAGTTGGCTGATGCCACAGCTCTCTGTGGAAGTCCTAACCTGCCCTGGGGACTCTGCTCCATGCCACCTCCTTCGGACAGCTGTCTCTACTGCTGCAGTAGCATTGGTCTCTGCTACTCTGAGACCCTTATAGCCCTTGAGTTGAAAGTAGGTACCCTTGATCCTATGTGGGCACAGCTCACCCGTCCTCTGCTGTTTTGATTCATAAAGCATCTTTCTGCGCAGACGGGATAAAGCTGAGCTTTGGTCATTGTTCATATCTTCCTTTCCCAACTTTGATCTGTATGCTCCTGAGTGTCTCTGCTAGGGCCTGATCCTTGCAGCTCCTGACCAGGGCCCTCCCCCATCTATCTGGTTTATCTCTCTGACCCCACGGTGGTGATGGTGGTGACAATGATGGTGGCAAAAGTCCATTTCTAGGCTGTGAAACAGTAGGCAGGGTCTGTGCCAGCACTGAGAGATGCCGGAAATGGAGGCTATTTTCTATTTTCACACCCCTGAGAATCTAATAATGAAATGACCAGGATTGCAAGGGGGAGGCCTGAATCTGAGTGAGCCCCCTTATCCTGAGTGCTGGTCATCTTGGCATGTGTCTGTGTGTCTGTGAGTATGCCCATGTGTGTGTTGACATGGTCTAGAGCAAAGAGGTGACCACGGGCCGTGGGGCCTGTCGGGGCCTGTGGTGAGCAGAGTCAGGGGTCTCCTGGACAATCAGCCAGAGGGCCCAGGGCCTGAGAGCTTTGAAGACCACCGTGTCCAGAGGGTGCCCTGGCTGTGGTCTTATTGGCAGTCACACTGGGCTCTGGGCTGTCTGTGAAGGAGGTTCAGATGCTTAGGACCCAGTCTTCATTGGGTCCAGCACCTGTCCAGGCCCCAGTCCACCCCGGGGATACTCCCTGTCCGCTTCCCAACTCACCCTTTGCCTGAATATTCTTACAGGCTCTTGTATTCTTCAGTCCTTTGTCTCAGCAAGAGGGCTTTGTTGGAAAATGGTTTGGGGGTAGACTGAGGGGGTAGCTCTGGCCCCTCAAATCTTACCAGCTAAGTCTGAGGCTGACCTGAAGTTGGTGTCTCAGGAAGGAGCCGGCCTCCCCTCCTCTCTTCTACCCTAGCTCATGTTCTGATGGGGCAGGGGCCTCCAGCCACACCGGTGCCCACACCTCCCTCCTCCCCAGGTGGCTGATGTGCTTCTCTGGCCTCTCCCAGCTCCGCCCAGCCTCTCTGGCTGGCAATGCCCCTATCCTCAGGTCCCTGGCCCTGAGCCCTGGGGTGAGACCTCTCAGGAAGGGCTGGAAGATCCTTAGGCGGGGGCAGTAGGTGAGGACAGGGCCAGAGCCAGCCCCGCCAGCTGCCACCTGCAGTCACATTCACTTCACCCTGATGGGGCAAACACAGTGGCCTTTATTTAGTTGCCGTTTGACTCTCCTGGCCTAGCTCTTCCATGCCAGGGGGAGAGGAAGGCTTCAGGAGTGTTCATTAGTGGTCAGTCACTCAGTTTACTATTAGTGATCAGTCTCATGTGGGCAAATTCTGCATCTTTGGAGGGTTTTCTCTTCTCCTCTGTAGCCAAGATGTCATCTGAGATGCTGTGATGGCGGGGAGGGCCCTGGGCTATCCTGTGCAGATGTCTGGCCCTCCACGGGCTCCTGGGGGATCTCCATCCTGGGGATCCTAGAGTGGGAGCTGACAAGTTCCCCTGCCCACCAGGCCCCAACTGGACATCATGGTCCAGCCTTTGAGTGCCCCCTACCACACCCACCTACAACCTCTCCCCCTCCCTCACCCAGGGTGTGGGGGGCAGACCCTGGCTTCCAGGTTTCTTTCCGTGTTTCCCACCCCAGATGGCAACCAGGTAACTTCTGGAATTCTCCCACACCTCAGGCAGGTAGAATGGACAGGGAGAAAGAATGGATGAAAACATTTGTTTAACCCCATCTTCCTGCCTAAACCCACTCCTCTTTTGTACACAACTCCTTCCCAGCTGCTGCTAGTGGTTAAAGAACCTGCCTGCCAATGCTGGAGACACGGGTTAGATCACTGGGTCGGGAAGATCCCCTGGAGGAGGACATGGCAACCTGCTCCAGTATTCTTGCCTGGAAAATTCCCATGGACAGAGGAGCCTGGCGTGCTACAGTCCATGAGGTCACAGAGTCGGACACAACTGAAACGACTTAGCTCACACGCACCCTCCAAGCGGTGGCTCCACGTTGCTCAGAGCCACCCAAACAGGAGGTATTGCTCAGCACCCAGCTTTTAACTTCCTTTGAAAATGTGCTTTTTTCTCTCTCCCTCCTTCTCTCCTTAAGGCCCAGCTCTGGGGTGGGACAGGTATGCTCAGTAGCGAGAATGCCTGCTCTTTCTTGTCTTCATTCCTGGCTCTTCCCGCCAAATCAGGAAGGCTCCTGTAGTCTGTTCCCTCCTACAGATATGTCTGAGGGCACTGGGGGATGGCCCTTCCACCGAGGGGCCAGCCTGGCACAGTGCCAGGCATCAGGACAAGCAGCCCTGTTGGGAAGCCAGAGTGAAGCCGGGTTTGGCAGAGTCTGCTTATAATACAAAAAAAACCCAAATATATCCCTCTGGGTGGCTTTTAAAACTAGTTTTGATCATTTGAAGAGTAAATCCTTAGCTACTTAGAAAGCTTGACAATCTAAAATGATTCATTTGTCAAATATTTAGGTTAGTTGAGATTTAGCATTTCCTAGTATGTAGAAGAGGCGTGACTGTAAATTGATCAGACAAGTTTTATGTGTGAGCTCTAATGGGCTCTAAACCACGTCCTTCACTGAGAGGCAGACCCTGAAACAGTGCCCACCTCCCGTGTGTGCCCCGTGTGTGTGTGTGTGTGTGTGTGTGTGTGTGTGTGTACACGGGCCCGTGTGCATGTGTCCATGTGTTTGTCAGACACACGCGGGTGAGCACCTCACCCTTACTGGGGTTTATTATATTTCCTTTGTGTTGCTAATGCTTTTGGCCTCTGGGGGTGCTATATATATACAGATACAGAATTTGAGAAACACAGGATTTTCCACCTGAAAGGAACCTTAGGCATCTTCTAATCCACTTTTCTCATTTTACACATCCGGCAATTAACATCCAAAGAGGTAAAGTGACTTGCTCAAGGGTCAGATATAGAAGCCAGGGCGCTCTCATTTTCTCTCTCTCTCTTTGATGCACACGCACACTTAACCCTCTAGTTATAAACGCCTGTCTCTTCATTGTTCAGCACGCCTTTGTTTCTTTCCCTCTCTCCCTTCTGCTTCCTTTTCACCCTGTCTGTCTTTCCTCCTCCCTCCCTCCTCTGTGTTCCTGGGTTGAGAGCTGAGACCACATGGGCAGCAGAGATGCTGCCTCCCAGGAAGGCTGTCTCAGCAGCTGGCCAGGCCAGGGCCCACGGGGAGGCCGAGGCACAGGGTGCTCTCTGCTGCGCAGTTCGCAGGGAGCCTGGGGGAACGGTGCCTCTGCCCTGGGAAGAGGCACAGAGGTGGCAGGGCTGGTCAGCTCTGCGGTCCCTGTAGGGTGCTTTCAGCCTGATCCTATTTCTCTGGATCCCTCCCAGGGGGAGCTGATGTTCTCTTAGCGGCAGGAAACGGGTTTCCTCCTGCGTCCCTTCCTCAAGCCTGAGCCATGTGGCCTCCAGGTGTTTTTTTAGGGAAGACAGACACGTTCCTTGCCTCAAGTTCAAGATGTGCAGGAAAGCTCCCCCTCTAACCCTGCTATCCTGACGCTGATGCTGAAGTTTGGCTCTCTGTCCTTGGCAGACCCTGTGGAATGACTGTGGCTCCAGAGAGACTTGGAATCTCAGATTTGGCATGGGGCTTAGGGGTCATCTTTTTCACCACCACACTCATTAGAGGACTTGATTCCCTAGCACCCCCGAAGTCTCTCCGGTCTGCCTAACCTCCTCCAGCAATGGGCCGGTTCCTTTAAAAAGGCCTGCCCTGACTCCCTTCTCCCAAGATGGTCCCATGTCTTTCTGTTTCCCCGTGGCTGCCCTGGCTTTCTCTACTTTGCTGTTTCTCATCTGTAATATGCTTAGAGTGGCTTTTGTCTTTCCCGCTTGACCCAGATTATTCTTACTAAGGCCATCAGTGGCTTCCTTGGCCAAATCTAGAGACTACCATTTTTAGCTTTTGTGTTAATGCTACCAATCACTTCTTTGAACCATCTTCCTTCTCTTTTAATAGTTGTTCTCTCTTTGTTCACCTTCTACTTCTCATTTGTCCCCTAGACTGAGCCCTTTCTCTGTTCACCCTTAAATGCTGGGCTGCCCTGGTGCCAACTTTCAATTATCTTTTTTTTTTCCCAAGGCTTCACAGTCTCCTAGGGTACAGGCTGGTAATTCCCTGTAACAGGCTGAAGGTGCCAATAACACATGTTCAGTCTTCTCTGCTTTCCTGAGCTTCAACCTCTTATTGACAGCTTCTGGGGTTTTCCATCAAAAGACCCTCAGACTCAGAGGTTCTCTCTTCCCATGAGAAAAAAGATCCCCCCACGTGAGGTCCTCATTTTAGCCTTGTGATCTACCAGTCATCTCAGCCAGAGTGTGAATCACTCCTGACTGTATCATCTTCCTCATCCTACAGATGCCCTTGGCCACCATGTCCTGCCAACTCTCTCCACATCCCCTCTCCCCCCACCAGGCCTGCATATTCTCTCTCAATTACCCTATTGCTGTGGTCTTCTAACCAGTCTCTTTGTCACTGGCTTTACCTTCTCTGATCCACATGCACTTCATTCTGCACACAGACTGGGCTTTCTAAATCCTAGATCTGGTCATGCCAACTCCCTCCCCATTGCCTGCAGGATGGAGAATAATCTCCTAGGCTTGTTATTCCAGGGCTCTCATAACTCCCACTGTCCCCTCCACTTCTCCTTCTGAGCCTGTCTTGTCATGTTCCCTGCCCTGTGCTGTGTGCCTCAGCCCCAGCTGGCATCAGTCGTATCCTCACTCTTTTTTATAGCCATCTGCACAGTGGTTATTAATCGATTAAGTTACTGGGTGATTCCTCCCTGCTCCCCCAGCCCTGGTAGACTCCAAGCTCCTCAACGGCACAATGATGCCTTTCTTATTCAGTTCTCCACCCCGGAGCCTAGCATCCTGTGTGCCCAATAAATCCTTAATGTCTGTGTGACTGGTGAGCTTCAGATATGTCAGTCTGAGTAGAATTTTGACCCTGTAGTGGATTATTCCCAGGTGGGGCTAGAGGTAAAGAACCCGATTGCCAATGTGGGTAAGAGATGTGGGTTTTATCCCTGGGTTGGGAAAATCCCCTGGAGAAGGAAATGGCAGCCCACTGCAGTATTCTTGCCTGGAGAATCCCATGGTCAGGGGAGCCTGGTGGGCTACAGTCCATGGGATTGCAAAGAGTCAGACACAACTGGGTGACTGAGCACAGTTGAGGAACAGAGTGCAGAAAAAGTTGTCCCCATTAGAGTGGTGACTTGATGCAATGTTGAGTTTCAGGAAGATTGGCTGGGGAGCTTCAGGCAGGATGGCGTAGAGTCAGGTGGTATCAGGGTCTGGGGACTGGCAACAGTACAGGTGTGAGGTGCTGGTCTGAAATGAGTGATTTTCCCTCTCCCATCCCATATACTTCTGATGGAGAGTCTGGGAGATGGAGTAAATTCGTGCATAATTGAAAATGAACAGAATCCAGGAATGAGCTTATAATAAGCTCAGTGCATAACTGTGAAATGACCTTACCTTATTGTGGGAAGGCTTTCTCTTACTTTCTGCTCTTTCTAAATCTGTTCTTGTTTCATTCCTTGGTCTCTATCTACACCTCTTTCAAGAGTGGAGACCAGAAGAGATGTTCACTGCTTGGAATAGTATGTCTGTCTGATTGGCTGCCAGTTCAGGTTGTTATTCTCTATAAAACATACGCACTTTTCAGATCTCACCTCTGGAGACTTCTACCCCGAGAAGAATTTCTGTGATAGGAACAAGAAGCACCCGCTCATGCGTCTCTCCTCTGGCCCAGCCCAGTGACAAGTTAGGAGGCTGCTTTTCTGCTCTTTATTATACTGGGTTCTGCCCCATCCCTCTAAAGCAATCTTATAAATCATTGATGAGAATATTTCTATTTTTGTCTTAAATATCCTAGCCAAGAAAAGCCTTATGAATACTTTCCAAATCAAGTGCTGGCATTGCACGATGCCTCCTCATTGATGGCAGCCCCATTTCATTGTTTTTGCGCTTCTTGGCTCTTCCATCCATGCCAGCAATGCCAAGTCTCAGCTTGGGGGAAGGGGCTGACCCTGGCATAGAACCCTCTGTGGCCTCTATTTCTTGGGCAGAAGCTTCTTCCCTTCCTTGTTCTCCATGGCTGCCCCCAAACCTCTAAACCTTGCTGTGTGATAAATTATGATGAAGTTAGTCTCAGTAAGGATTCCTTCTGCCGTCCGACCTGCCTCTGAACCACCACCCTTCCATTCCCATTGTCATCCATTCTGTGCCTAGGAATTCAGCTCACTTGCATGTTAACCTACATTTGAAGGCATAAAGTTCCAAAATTAAAAAGACCCTATGTGCTGTTTCAGTTGTGTCCAACTCTTGTGACCCCATGGACTATAGCCCATCAGGTTCTCTGTCAATGGGATTCTCCAGGTAAGAATACTGGAGTGGATTGCCATGCCCTTCTCCAGGGAATCTTCCCAACCCAGGGACTGAACCCACATCTTCTACATTGAAAGCAGATTCTTTACCATCTGAGCCACCAGGGAAGCTACTGGAGTGGGTAGCCTACCCTTTCTCCAGGGGAACTTCTGGACCCAGGAATCGAATTGGAGTTTCCTGCATTGAAGGTAGATTCTTTACCAGCTGAGCTACCAGGGAAACCCACCCTCTCCTATAGTCCATTTCAAACCCCAGTAGCCTGTAAGGATCATGTAGTTCACCAACATGTTTTGAGTTTAGCACTGGGCCTGGCACGTGGTAAGCACTCAGCAAATATCACTCAGTAATGAATTGGGAAATAAATGAAAGGCCTAAAGGATTAGAGGCCCTACACACTGGATCTCCTCCTCTGCTAGAAACCATCTGGACCTGACGTCCTAAGATGGGGAATACAGGGATTTTTGAGACTCTTCATTTGTCTCTACAGAGAAAGTGGGATTCCCTGGTCTCTCCCAGACGGTAAAGAGCCTGCCTGCAAAAGTAAGATGGTTCCAGTGCCTCATTCCTGATTACTCTCAACTTTTTGAACTTTAATTTTTCCTTGGAATTCATGTTAATAATTTACATTACTTGTTCCTTACTTGTGTATTGTGTATTTTCTTTGGCTTGTGTACTGTTGTTTAGCTTGGTTCATCTGAGTAAGTCTTGTATTCCTGACCAGAGCAGAAGCACCCAGAGGGAGAAACTGTGTTCATTTACTCAGTAGCCCAACTGCAAGCTTGTTTAGCGGGTAGTTTAATAAATGATTTCCAACTGACTTATGGAACAATGGGCCTCAAGCCTGATATCCCACTTTCATTTTTATCTTTAGAGGTTAGAATCTAAGCCCAAGGAGAAATGCACAATATATTTTTGATCCCCATTCATCATGGCTTGCATGTTGTCTGTCTGATAGCACTAAGTGTTACAGATTCACATCATCTATTTAATTGTGTGAGTATATAATAGGAAGAATGTCAGGCAAGTCAAAATTATCCAGGGCACTAGATGATTTCTATTACATCTTTGCAATAATTTGATGCTTCAAATAATTCATATCTTGATACTTTGATGATTGTCTCAATAATATTCTTTGTTGTGGTTTACTTGCCAGTGGGGAGTGATGACCCAGGAACTCTGGAACTGTCCATCGGTCCATACAGATTGAATTGAAGCTCACCATGGTCAGTGATGGGGCTCATTGCCATCAAGACCATTCTCTGCCTCCATGGAGCTTACAGGGCTGGGGGAGGCAGATGTATTCCTGTGGCTCAAGGCCAAGTGCTGTAAATATTTGAGCATATAGAGGAGGATGAAGTTACTCCTCATCAGGAGACTGATGAATGCCCCATGCATAAGTCAGCATTTGCACTAGGTGTTGGAGGAGAAATCTGATCTTACAAGCCAACACTGTACCTGATCCCTACTAGGTGCTCCACAAATGTTTGTTGGCAACCTGAGAGAAGACAGTGCTGTTTTAGGAGAAGAGAAAAAACAGTGGGAAGGGCAAGGCTCATCTGGGATGCAGTGGGTCCTGTTCTGGGTCTGTAGCTGAACCTCAGGTTGTCAGAGCCAGGAAGGAGGACAAATCTGAGTGGTTGGTTGGAGGCTGAGTATCAGAGTCCCTGAGTGGGGCTGCTGATTTGAAACTTCAATCAGAAGGCAGTGGGGGTCTCTGAATGTGTTGGGGCACATCGGGGCTGTGCTTCAGTGGGAGCAGGCTGCATTGATGAGAGGGCTGTGTTGGGATGAATGGGGCTAGAAGCAGGAGAATCACTGTGAGGCAGTTGTAGACAATCGGGTGGAGGGTATCAGTGTCCTGAACCCCAGTGCTAGCTGTGGGTGGCAGAGGGGCTTTGTCAAGGCAGAAATTGCAGGACTGGGAGCTATCTTCACCAGCAGTTTATCCTTACAACTTTCTCTCCTCCTAATGTCATCTCCTTCAGGTATCTGGCACCTTGCACCTCCTGCCCGATAGGGAGGCTCTCAGTAATAGAGGGGATTGGCTTTAGGTAGGTGAGTGTGGATGTAAGTATACTAAGGTCCCTGCTGCTTCTGCTGCTGCTGCTGCTAAGTCGCTTCAGTCGTGTCCAACTCTGTGCGACCCCATAGACGGCAGCCCACCAGGCTCCCCCATCCCTGGGATTCTCCAGGCAAGAACACCGGAGTGGGTTGCCATTTCCTTCTCCAATGTGTGAAAGTGAAAAGTGAAAGTGAAGTCGCTCAGTCGTGTCTGACTCTTAGTGACCCCATGGACTGCAGTCCACCAGGCTCCTCCATCCATGGGATTTTCCAGGCAAGAGTACTGGAGTGGGCTGCCATTGCCTTCTCCACTAAGGTCCCTATTTATTTATAATTAGTTATTTAATGTCTTCCTAGGATCTAGGATTTGAGGAAGACAGTGTGAATGTACATACACATGTTCTTCCCACCAAATGAGGCCTGCAGTGTCAGTGCAATTTCTTGTTCAGCAGCACAGCTGAAAGTCAAAGCTTTGTGGGTACATGAGAGGGTTTGATTCTCGACTCTTCCAGTGGCTCACTGCATGACCATCATCAAATTACAGGTCAGTCTGAGTCTGATGTTCTGAGTTTTAGCCTCCTTATCTGTGGAGTTGAGGTGAGCATCATGTGCCTCCCAGTTTTGTTGTATGGACTGAATGAGTTCAAACATGTCAGATGCTTTGTGTAGCACCTGAGCCACAAGAAGTGCTCAGATGGATAGTCAATATCACCAGACTCTTTATATCACTGTGACTTATTATTACTCCCTTGGGCATCAGTGGTCTGGTTGGGAGGGTCTCTCTGTTTGGATATCCTAACCATCCTAAGCCTTTGCCAGTTAATCCTGTATGTGACCACCTACTTCAATGATGAGATAAAGAAGCACATATGTTTCCTCAAGGCATGACTTCATGTCTGATATTGTCCTGAGTCAAATCTTGCCCATTTTGACTAACTGACGCAGGAGAAATACCAGCAGATGATAAAGGTTGCTAGCATTTCCATTTAGGACTCATTCATTAGGAATACAAAACATAACATGACCTCTGTTCTCAGGGACTTCCTATAGGGGAAGGAGGCACCAACATCTGCACAGATCATCTCAGAACAATGAGGCAGGTGATGGGGTGCTGTGGGAGCACCCTAGGCTAGGTCTCATCTGAGTCAGGAAGGGGCAGGCTTCCACCTGGCAGGCAAGGGAGGGAGGCATTGTGGCTAGTGGCAGGACTGGTGACCCAGAAACACGATGCGTTGGAAGATGTTAGACCCCGGCTAGCTCAGTAAAACCAGACTGTACTGTTTCTCATGCAGAAGACAAGAGAAAAAAGTGTTGGTGAGGGAATAGAGAAAGGGAGCCCCTGTACACTGTTGGTGGGAATGCGAATTGGTGCGGCCACTGTGGAAGACAATACAGAGATTCTCCAAAACATTAAAGATAGGTCTAACATATAATCTAGCAGTTCCACATCTGAGTATACACCCAAAGGGAATAAAAGCCCAATGTGAAAGAGGTATCTGCACCTCCATGTTTATTGCAGTGTTATTCACAATAACCAAGATGTGGAAACAACGTAAGTGCCCATTACAGATGAATGGGTATGGTGACATATATATAAAATGTATGAAAGTGAAAGTGTCACTTGCTCAGTCATATTCCACTCTTTGCACCCCCATGAACTGTAGCCCACCAGGCTCCTCTGTCCATGGAATTCTCCGGGCAAGAAGACTGGAGTGGGTTGCCATTCCCTTTTCCAGGAGATCTTCCCGACCCAGGGATCAAACTCGGGTCTCCCACATTGCAGGCGGATTCTTTACCATCTGAGCCGCCAGGGAAGCCCAAACATATATATATATATACTGAAATACTACTCAGCCATGAGAAAGAAGGAAATCCTCCCACTTGTGACAACAAGGATGGATTTCAAGGACATTATGCTAAGTGAGATAAGTCAGACAGAGAAAGACAAATATCATATTATATCACTTAAATGTGGAAAGTAAGAAAACTACATTCATGAAAATGGAGAGTAAAATGTTGGTTAATAAGGGCTACAGGCTGGGGAAATGAGAGAGATGTTGTTTAAACACATCTTAAGAAACCTAATGCACAGGATAGTGAATATAAACAATATTGTATTATAATCATCAAACTCCTAAGAGACTAGATCTTAATTATTCCCACTACAAAAAAGAAATAATTAGATGACGTGATAGAAGTGTTAACTACGGCTACAATGGCCATCATATTATAGTATATAAATATATCAAGTCAACACGTACACTTTATATTTAACAATGTTATATGTCAAATATATTTCAATAAGAATTGAAATTAACTATATTAACCCTAAAAAAAAATCTATGGAGATTCAAATGGGGCATTTGCATATCAGTAACAGTCTGATAAGAAAAATGGAGAGAAGGCATGAAAGCAGGTGGACTGGGAGAACTCTTCATGGGCCATCCAAGTGCTCCTCTGATCATTTCCAGATTGTTACCACTTTCTCCTACAACCAGCCTTTATAGTCAAGCTATGTGCCATATTTCCTGGTGTGAAATGAAAATGAAAACCGAATAACTTCTTTTATTTTTACCAGATTTATATTCAATGTCTTAATTTTAATTTTCTTTTATTCCTCTTTTACTCTGCAGAGAGGTATTCAGTGTCAGAGACTTTCTGGCTCAAAATAGAGTTACAGATGTAGAAAATAAACTTATGGTTACTGAGGGGTAAGCAGGGAGGGATAAATTGGAAGATTGTGGCTGACATATACACACTATAAAGCCCATATATAAAATGGGCTTCCCTGATGGCTTGGTGAGTAAAGGATCTGCCTGCAATGCAGGAGACACAGGAGACTCGGGTTTGATCCTTGGGTTGAGAAAATCCCCTGGAGGAGGAAATGGCAACTTCTGAGTATTCTTGCAGGGAAAAATCACATGGACAGAGTAGCCTGGTAGGCTACAACTCAAAAGGTCACAAAGCGTTGGACATGACTGAGCTACTAAACACAAGCACATATATGAAATAGATGACCAATAAGGACCTACTGTGTAGCACTGTATTGTACCTACTGAATACTCTGCAACGGCCTATACAGGGACAGAATCTAAAAAAGGAGTGTATATATGCGTATATGTATAACAGATTCACTTTACTGTGCAACAGAAACTAACACAACATTGTAAATCAACTCTACTCCAATAAACGTTAGAGGAAAACAGACTTTCTGACTCCATCAGCTGAGGGCAGCGCCTCTTCAGCCCTATCTCCTACCCTCGGCAAAGCGTGACCCAGCAGCAGTTAAATAGCTGTCCCCGAGTGAACTCTGACAGCCCGTCCCTCCACCTACCCAAGGCTCTCTGACCAGCTTGTTGCTCCTAACTGGTGCTCACACCCTTTGTGATCCTGCTGGGGGAAGTGGGAGCTGCCCAAACATTGCATCTGAGAAGAGTCTTCAGAGTGTCAAGGAAGGCCCTGTGTATCACGAGGACTCTGCTGGCTTCCAGAACTGCCCTGTGACTGCAGGACAGGTAGGACTTGCCCCGGGGAACTTTGCAAGGGCCTCGGGTTCCATATGAGGCCTTGGTGCCGTTCTGGTCTTTGATTCCACATCTCACTTGTATTCCTTTCCATTTCTGCTAAATGCCGAAGGACCAAGTGGGCGCCATTGGTGCTGTTTTCCCTGCTGACTGAATGAACAGATCAGCTTCTTTCTCAAGGCATTCAAGGGCCGTGCGATCTAAACCTTGCAGACCCTCTGGTATCTTTTCTGTCTCTCAGTTTAAATGCTTTGCCCTGGTCAGGCAGTGTCTGATGTCTCATTTCCAACAGGACTCCTCTGAGCCTGTAGCTCTTGCTCTGCCTGTATCATGCACCGCATCCCAGTCTGCTCATTCTTTGAGACTCAGGCACAGGATCAAACTTCTCATGAAAGTTCTTCTGGCTTTTGTGCCCTTGCTTCTTTTCAGGGATCTAAAGTGGGAGCCCTGAGAGTGTTTAAGGGCGGACAACTCAGATGGGAACCTTAGTGTTAATTCATGTCCAGAAATGTGTTGACTTCCCAGACCACTCCATCAGTTTCTGAATGATGGGTACTTTGTCCTCCTGTCTTCTCTGAGATGTTCGGCATAAGACAGGATGCAGGAATGTCATCAGCTCACGTGGCTTAGCAGCGGGCTGCTCTTGTTTATTCTGTTGACTCTTCATTTTCATTTGCAGAGAATGAAGTCTGAGGTATCCCAGCCTCGGAGCTTTAGGGGTGCTGGGCAGGCATTTGCTACATTCTGATGTCCAGGCAAGAGCATGACCAACCCTCTGAGCAGATTCCCACACACCCCTTCCTGGCAGCCTCTGTTGGTTGCCCCCTCTTGGGAACTGTATTCGGCAGAATTCGAGGGGGTCTTTCACATGCTTGGCCGTAGGCTTCACCCTAGAGGGCCCTGCGTACAGTCTCCCCTGTGCTAGGTCCTGGGGGTAACAGGGAAGCATCCAAGAGGAAGACTCGGATCCTGCCTTTGGAAGCATGGTGCATGGTTTCCAACCCGAGGGCAGTGCTGGGAGGATAGGAGATTTGGACAGGCAGGGAGACCCTGGGAGTGTCCTTTCAGATGTGGGAGAGGCACTGAGCCTGGTTTCCTTTTGCCTCTAGTACAATTCCTTTGTGGTCTCTTCTCTCTGGACCTCTGTTTTCTCCTCTGTCAAATGGGTATAACCAACTGCTTGTTGATCTACAGGATTGTGGGATAATGATTTAAGGTGATGTGTGAGGGGAAATACAATTTTGAGGTTGATGGGCAGTCTCTGATTAAAGGATCAGACCCTCCCTGCCCTTTGGATGAAGTTAGTGTTGCCTCACTCAAATTTATTCTCTATTATCAGTTTTACAATTTTCATTTTAATAGATTGTTGGCTGAGTGGGTTATACTCTTTATTAAAACTCCTTTTAAAAAAATTGCTAAATAGATATATGGTTAATACATTGTAGAAATATGCAACTGTATCAGTTCATCATACAAGGACCCATTCTCTGAGTATGAGAGTGTGTGTGTGTGTGTGCGCGCGCGCAAGTCATACCATGGGGGTGTCTTCTGGCTGTAAAGGAATCTGGAGATATTGAGGAGCATCAGTTAGGAGGACTGGGGTTCCCTAGTCTGTCACTTTTAAAATCAGCTATGAATGGAGTAGAACTTGGAGGGGGTGCCCTGGAACACTTGGGAGTCTGAACCAGGGAAAGTTTAATTTGGAAAGTAGGTGTTTGTTCCTGAACATCACATTACATTCAGGTAAAGCTTCTTTCCCAGCTGTGGAACAAAAGGCTGTCCTCAGGCCTCGGCAGGCAGGAAGAAGACCCCCCTGCAAAAAGGGCCTGTAGTTGAATGGAGTCCATTTGGAATCAGACCAAAGATGTCCTTTAGATCAATGAATTTAAGGCCTACTCTTTCCTGTTTTACTGGGATTCTTAAGATCAGAGTGTGAGCTTTGAAAACTTGACTGATTTTACTGATTTGATTGATTGATTGATGGATGGTGAATTAATTAAGTGCTCTAGCCTGCAGATAGACTCACAATTTTAATTTGTTGCCAAGATTTAAAAAGTCAGAGACTTCAGAAGGTCTGGATCCATTAAGTCCTCACTCCTGGTGCTGAGCATAGAGGGTGTGAAGCTTTCTGCAGTTGAAGCCCACTGCCCAGCTGCCTTCATGTTTTAGGCCACATACCTGGGCCTTAAAGTGCTTGTGTTTGCAGCCCCAAGGTGGTTAGCTGCACCAGTGGGTCTCTGTGGGCACTTTTATGTTGATAAGTTAGAGGTATTATGTACACCTCAAACCCTTGTCTTAGCTGATTACAACCAGCTTTCTGAACCCAAAGCAGTCATCTCCTACCCATTGCAAGCTCCTGCAGTTTCTCCAGTGTATTTCCAAGTATGGGTACTATGGACTGGATGCTTGTGCTCCCCTAAATTCATGTGTTGAAATCCTAACTCCTACAAAGTATTAAGAGGTGAGGCTTTGGGAAGTGATTAAGCATGAGGGTGGAGCCCTTATGAATGGGATTAGTGCCTTTTTACACGGATCCAGAGAACTCCCTTGCCCCTTCTGCCATGCAAAGACACAGGGAGAAGATAGCTGTCTGTAAAGGATAGAGTTGGCTCTCACCAGACACTGAATCTGATGGCACTTTGATCTTGGGCTTCCAGCCTTCATAGCTGTAAGAAATAAATACTTGTTGTTTAAATCTCCCAGTTTATGGTATTTTATTATAGTAGCCTGAACAGACTGAGACACTGGGTATGATCCAGCAGCCAAGGAGACTTGGGCAGGGGAGGGAGCAAGGCTGAACATGGCTGGATTCGAGAAGCATTAAGGAGAGGGATCAGCTTCAAAGGTGGTTCAGATGGTGAAGCTGCAGAGTGGAATTAAAGACTGTCCTGGACCAGAATTCTGCAAGGAAATATGATGAGCTTATACAAGTGTCCCATATTTGAAACTTCATTTGGCTCTTCAGATATAAATTTTCTAGAAATTTTGCCCCTATAGCAAAAAAATCCCCCCATAGGCATAAAAAGTATAAGAGAATGAAAATATATGTAATCATACTTTAAATATATTTTTCCATAATACTGTCACTTAAAAATTTATGAATGTAAACACTTATTAATTATAAATTGTTGATAATATATGCATAGAGATGTGAAAATATAGAACAAAGTCATATGCTTTCAGAACAGAATGAAGAGATCTTTATTTAAAAAGTCATATCTTTTCTAGAATAGGGCACAACCATTTTAGATACTCAGAATCCTAGATCAGGGAACCTCTTAAGGCCCTGGAGCTCTATGAAAATGCATCTCTTTATTTTCCATCCAGTGAAATGGTTAAACAATTCTGTAAAACTCTGTTCATTGGTTACACTGTCTCTAGCTGTGCTCTAACTAACATTGCACTAAGAATTGCATTTTTCTCTCTCCTGACTTAGATTTAAATCTTGCAATCACCGCTGGGAAGTGAGCTGTATCATCTTGAGAAATCAGACCACAGAGATGGGCTTGCAGCTGGCAGGCTGGGTCATCTTTAATCGCTTAACCCTTCATATCAAAGGATGGGTTGTAGCAGTAGATTCTTCCTCAAGAATTTGCCATGGCATATTTTCTCAAGGAAAAGCTGAAAGTTAAAATGAAACTGAGTGTGCACAGCAAGAATCTTGCCTTAGAAATGGTTATTTGTGCCTATACACACAACTGGTTTTGTTGTGTATATCTCCATATAACTCTTTCTTATCAGCATGTGTCCGTGTCTGGGGGTATGTGTAACTGTGATGTGTATGTACAGTGATTTATCTGAGGCTATGCAATGAGTCTTTGTGTGCATGTGTGGATGTAAGTATGTGAGTATGTATGAGCATGTGGCATGTCCAAGGAAAATTCTTCCTTATCTCATAAAATAAGATCCAGGCTATTTAAAACTGGCATAGCAGATTGTTTAAAAAATTCCCTTTTTGTATTTACACCCTCTTAAACTGACTCTGCACTTGGCCGTATGCTTTTCTTCAGTCAATGGGGCATTACCAAATGTGACACAGACACCTGAGAAGCAATTGCATGTTGAAGCTGTCTTCTGCTGCTCTTGGAAGCCTCAACCCGTATAATGTCAATGAACAGGACAAGTCTGCTGGAGACATGTGACCCAGTGGCTCCAGCCACCCCACCTAACAGCCACTACTAACTGCCAGACATATGGATGAGGCCATCCTGGACCAAGGAGTCCTCATCCCACCTGTGACCTTTATCAGCCACAGGAGTGATCCCAGGGAGACCAGCAGAAGAACCACCTTGCTGAGCTCAGCCCAGATTGCCCACTCACATAATCCTGAGTTAATATGAAATAAGCGGTGTTTCAGATTACTAAGTTTTGGAGTAGTTTGTTACATAGAAAGAGTTAATTCACTGATCTAGTTGGTAGTAGAGGGAAAAATTTCTCTGTTGGAGGAAGGGGTGTTTGTTAAGAATTTCTAGGCATAAATCAAGGGAGACATGTTGTTTTGTGTTTAAATACTCTTTGTAATCCTGTTCTCACCTTATGAATTTAAAAGCATAAAAATTAGCTCTATTGGAGGACTCACCTTTAATTTTCACCAGAAATGAATGTTAACAAGAAAGCATGGGCATAGGATGGTGGTGCTGGCATGCTCCAACAATTCTTCACTGAGTCCTTGGGAAGAAAGCCAAAGAGAATCAAGTCCAGGGAGAATGCTGCACTACACAATCTATGTGGAAGCTATGACTTGCTCTTGGGAAGTGAAAGAATTCATCTCATCCTGGCTCCCAGTCTGTCTCCATGGGGTGGGCATCACTTCAGCATCTATTACCCAGGAGCTCACCCCAGGCGTATGACTCCTTGAAGAGCAGCGCCTATAAAATGAGACTCTGAAAGAAACAAGATTCTCTTTCCTGCCTGAGGCTTGCCTTTCGGGAGCCTGCCACCTCTTTGCATAATTGACTCTAGGGATGATTGTCCCTCTCAAGGGAGAACATGTGTACTTCTAGGGACAAGACCTTTACCCTGCAGACCACAACAGTAAATCAAGATATAATGATCAGCCTATACTAGGTGGCTCTACTTACATTTAGAAGCAGAGGTTGTGTGAGAAAATTCTTTCTCTCTCTCTCTCTCTCTGTAAATGTAAGAATATTGGCTCAGAAGTTAGGGTGCATGACTTTTGCATTCCCAGGTTCAGTCTTATTTTATAAGAAATTCCTACTTGGTGTGATTTGAAAGAGTTTAGGGCAGAATGTAATCTGCTATTTGCATCAGTGCTTTGGATCAAAAGATATTTTATTTCTAAGAATCCTCTTTCAAAACACAGGAATATTCACAAAACTCTGTTATCTGTTAACACCTAGATAGGAAATCACAGAGGTAAGGCAGGGGGTAGAGGTTTTGGAGCTCTTATGGGAACCCTAATGGATGTGTGGGCACCAATACTTATTACTTTTCATACTTGAGGTTTCATTCAAGCTTGGACCTGCCCAGCCTTCTTACAAATAAATACATCTCACACACTGCCCCAAAGCATGTGCTACATCAATTAGCTCAAAAGGTTCAGTGTGACGGACTTTCTTTCTTTCTCTTTGTAGATTTAAGAATATTATAGGAGAAGAAAGTAAATTGAATTAATTATATTATTATTTGAGTTACCAGAAGAGAAACTTGCTTTTTAAAGGAATAGCTCTCTCCAAGCCCTATGCAAAGTCCTTTACAAACTAGTGTGTATTATTACAGCTCCAATTTTCCACATAAGGAGACTCAGATCCTTAACTGGAAAGCTCTAATGTCTCATCTACAGCTGCTGATAACTGTCAGAATGAAAACTCAAATACAGCAGGCCTAGCTGATGTTAAAGCACTGCTTTTATTATTTAAGTAATTTGTATGAAATATTTCAACCATACAGAAAACTTCAAAGAGCAACACAGCAAACACCTGTATGCCCATCACCCAATTTTATTATTAATACACAGTAATAGTCTGCTGGATCTTGGGTTCATCATCCCTTTTAAAAGATAGTTTTATTATGTAGTTCAGCTCTGTTCAGTCGCTAAGTCATGTCCAACTCTTTGCAGCCCCATGGACTGCAGCACGCCAGGCTTCCCTGTCCATCACCAACTCCTGGAGCTTGCTCAAACTCATGTCCATCGAGTCGGTGATGCCATCCAACCATCTCATCCTCTCTCATCCCCTTCTCCTCCTGCATTCAATCTTTCCCAGCATCAGGGTCTTTGCCAATGAGTCAGTTATTATATACGTGGATTTCTAACATTTCTTAACAAGCAATATAACTTGGTTGGTTACTTTAAACTTTTCAGAAAAAGAAATCTTATGGTCTATAGTCTCTGGAACTAATTTTTTTCCCCAACAATATAGTATTAATAAGAGTCAACCGTATAGTTGTATGTAGCTGCAGTTCATTAGTTTTGAGTCCATTATAATATTTCACTGTGATGTACTCTAGAATTTCCTTATCCATTTGGAATGTTTCCAGATTTCCCCCAAGAATAGTATTGCTATAAATCCTTTTGTACACTCTTCCTAGTGCACATATGTGCAAGTTTCTCTTGAGCACATACCCAGAAATGGAATTTGGGGGTTGTAGAATAAAAGGCTATTTAATTTTATAAGATAAAGCTAAATTCTTTTTCAATGAGGTTTTACCAGTTTACTCTCCCCCTGGCAATCCTGTGTATCCATACTGTCTCTAACATTTAACATCATCTTTCTTAATTTTGTCAATTAAATGCAAGTCAGACACAACTCGTTATGCAGTTCCTAGATATTTTCTTAAATGTTTATTGGCCATATGTGTTTAGCCTTCTGTGAGATGGTTCTTTATGTCTTCTGTCCCTTTCTTTCTATCATCTTGTTTGCTCTTTTCTTACAGATTTATAGTAGTTCTTTGTATATTCTCGATACTAATCCTTTGTTGATAGTATGTGTTGCAAATACATTTTTTCAATCTGTAATTTATCTTTTCCTTGTGTGTGTGTAAAATACATGTTGGCACCTTCTCTACCTATTTTGACACCTCCCCCCATTTAACACTATTAACTATTCCCAGAACAAAACCAACTTGACATAGTCTTGTATTATATTGCTTAACATATTGACATTTGTTCCCATGATTTCAAGGAACCATCTATTCAACATGTGTTAGTGTCCCAGTGGCGGATGAATATCCTCAAGGTACTTGGTTGGATTTTAATAGGGGGCTTCTGAGGCCTAAGATAGTGACGTGGAAGAAATATTTCTGAGCTGGGCGGCCACCACCCTTCATCTCTTACCTGTCTACACCCACCGCTCTATGGGCAGCTGAAATATGTTTAGGATTCACATCTTATAGAACTCTTCTGAAATACAATTCCCCAGGAAGCTTTCATTGTTCTCCAAGTAGTAAAGCTCCCACTTCCTGATAGTTACGGAGATAGGTTTTGTTGTCATAATGCTTTCTCCGTGTGCTGCTTTGCAATCAGAGTTTTCACCACTCATTGGCTCCATCACCGAGCAGCACATTACGGCAAACACATATCCGTTTGCCTCCACTATTGTCACAATCAAAAGGCGGGGCTACACTGAAATATTTGCTTCGTGCATGCATATCTGTTATCCGAAGGGCCTTTTAACCTAAATGGTGTGCTTTCTGTAATGTCTTCGGTTAATGAATGGGTCTGTGAGGGCCTCAGAGCGGTGCAATGTGGGAAGAACGCTATAATTTCTTTTTAACATGCAGGAATTCTGAATACGAGAAAATGCATGCCAAATTTTATTGCTTCTAAATCTGAATAATTGTATTTCTGGGCTGTGCATCTGGGTAGATAATAAAGCCACAAAACAATTTAATGAAACATATAAAAAATAAAATGACATTACTAAATATTATAATATGAAGAAACTATTTTTTGCATATTGTCACCTAATCTTTCAACCATATAGCAACAAATAATGCAACCATAATTGAAAGTTTTATTATCCATCTGAGTAAATTGAGCTCAAATTTACCTTGTTCTCGTTAGTTGGTGGGCAAGCCTATTGGGGTTACTGACAGGATTTCATTTTCGTGGTGGATTATTTTTTTCTCCTTTTCTATGGAATCTAAAGTGGTCAATAAATAGCCCTGCTGCTTAATCGATTCTGAACCCAGCTCTTCAGAAGCCACTCCTCGGCCCTGTGACCCATGCTGGCAGCCAGCCCTGTGTCTGCTGAGTTTCAAAAACTGGCTCCACGTATCATGAGGCTTCCTGGTCCTAAAGCCCCGCAGACACACCAAGGACCCAAAGTCTTTTACTCTCCACGGCATGCTGTGTTCCAGCCACACTCTATTCTTGCAGCCCTGCATCTTCTATGGCAGGAATTTCATTGTTTTTTTGAGCAGAGACTGGAAATATGTTGACTAGCGTTAGCCTACCCCAAAGATTTCTCATTCCACTTTTTCAAAGGTCCATGAGCCATCTCATGGCATGGGATGGGGTCAGAGTTGTACCACAGGAAGAACCCACTGGTATTTCTGATCTTGAGACCCTCCAGTAGCCTGTACTGATGGAACTGAAGCCTCTGAATTTTCAGGCGGGACATTGGGCAGGGGGGATGCCAAGACTTGGGGAAAAGATGACACGTCTTTGTGGGAAAAGCTCTACTGATTTCAGTAGTAATCTTTGGTTATGTTAATTATAAAATATTCAGTTTTTCCTGGAGCCTCGATTTGGAGAATCTTGTCTGTTTCCCTGCTTCTGAATCTGCTGCAGTGGGCCTCTTGACTGTCCAAGTCGTGGATAGGTCCCTGGGAGACAGGATGCTTCTTTATCAGGCAGACTCTGGGACATCTCAGTGTGAGAAAGCCCAGGCCCCAGGCCTCATCACTCTTCTTTCTTACTCCTGGGATGCCTTTCATCCTCCTTATCTGCAGGAGAGACTAAAATTAGGCAGGTGATCCTTCCTGAACTGTTCTCCCTTACAGAACCCAGGAATGGAGTCTGACCCTATTCCATTAGAGTCATCCCCCCCCCCCCCCCCGCCCCCAGGGATCTTGCCCTCCTTTCCTGCCATTTACCTTAGGTTAGTCCTATTCTAGATCATCTGTGCTCAGTTGCTCTGTCTGACTTTTTGTGACCCATGGACTGTAGCCTGCAAGGCTCCTCTGTCTATGGAAATCTCCAG
Organism: Odocoileus virginianus; assembly: GCF_023699985.2. Classification (NCBI taxonomy): domain Eukaryota; kingdom Metazoa; phylum Chordata; class Mammalia; order Artiodactyla; family Cervidae; genus Odocoileus; species Odocoileus virginianus. The sequence goes on from NC_069695.1 coordinate 37,854,036, forward strand.
GCAAGAATACTGGAGTGGGTTACTATTTCCTCCTCCAGGGGAATCTTCCCAACCCAGGGATTGAACCTGCATTTCCTGCATTGCTGACAGATTCTTTACCCCCTGAGACATCAGTTCCATGCTTCAAGGAGATGGGGTTGGGGATTATCCATCTGTTTGCTCCTGAAGCCCTGATGTGCTTATGTAGACATACCCAGACCCTTATCCTCAACCTCCAGCTGCAAATACAAAAGGGTGAGTTGGGGGCAGAGACCCAGCATCTCTGGCCTTATTGCGGCTTGATGCTGCTGATTCATCAACAGTTCCCTCCACACACTTCTCTCCAGGCAGAGCAAATCCCTGGGGGCACATTGGTTATGCTTTCCATCAGCACACAAGTCCTCAGCTTCTTGAAGTCCCATTAGTATTAAGAAAGCCTCATCACCCCAAAACCCCACACTCCGTTGACAGCAAGGTCATGGTGATACTTTGGAGAAATTATTTTCAAAGGAGGCTTAAAAAAATATATGCTGCTTGCTGTGTGCCAACCTTTCTGACTCATCCTCAGATTCTGGAGGGAAATGGGGGTAACCAGAAAAGGTGAGATGGAGATGACTCTTTACTTTCTCTTGCCCTTTGTGTAATTTAGTGTAAAACTTTGAAAACAGTGGATTGGGCCAATCTTAATTTGCCTAGTATAGCTCCTTGGGGACAGTGTATGCTCGTCACTGCCCCAGTGGAGGGACATCTACGGTCCTGACATCTCCCCAGGCTCCCTTGCCTGGGTTGGGGATGGAGATGAGAAGCTGGGGGCGTGGGCATGGAAGATACTGAGCTCAGGGTTTGCTCACCCCCTGGTCAGATTCAGCCAGTCTATGGGATTCCAGCCCATGTGTTCTCACCATGGTGTGCAGGGCAGGGCAAACCAGAGCTCGTGCGGCTGTGGGAGCACTAACTTAGGGGTGAATTTAGCCCACTTGGCCACAGAGCTGAGTTATGTCCATCTTCTGTTTTTGACCCCGATGGCTCTGAGGGGACAAAGAGGAAAGACTGAGACTGGTGTGCCCGATATTGTGAGGGGGGAGAAAGTGATCCCAAATTAAATTTGGGGAGCAAAGCTCAACAGCAGCATCATTCTTTTAGAAACACATTTTTTTTTTTTTCTGAATTGTATTAATTTTTTTTAAACTGAGGTAAAATACACATAAAATTTACCACCTTAACCATTTTAAAGTGTACAATTCAGTAGTCTTAAATGCATTCACATTGTTGTGGAACCAACTTCCCTAACTCTTTTCATCTTGCAAAACTGAAAATCCGTACCCATTAAACAATTCCCCATTTCCTTTTCTCTCCATCCCTGGACAACTATCCTTTATTTCCTGTAGCTATGAGTTGACTCCTCTAGATACCTCATATAAGTGGAAGCATACAGTGTCATTTTATGATTGGCTTATTTCACTTAGCATTATATCCTCAAGATTCATTCATGTTGTAGCATGTGTCAGAATTTCCCTTCTTTCTCAGGCTAGATAATATCCCATTGTTCATCCTTTTGTTTATCCATCCATCTGTCAAAGAACACTTGGGTTGCCTTTACCTTTTGGTGGTTGTGAATAATATTGCTATGAAAAGGATATACAATATTTCTTTAAGATCTTGCTTTCAATTTCTTTGGGTATATACCTAGAAGTGGGATTGCTGGATTACATGATACTTCTATGTTTGCTCTTTTAAGGAACTGCCATGATATTTTTCATAGCAATGGCACAACTTTATATTCCCAAGAACAGGGCAAACAAGGGTTCCAAATTCTCTGTACCCTTGCATCTGTTTTACTTGAAAATAGCCATTCTAAAGTATGTGAAGTGATAATCTCATTGTGGTTTTGATTTGCATTTCCCTAATGATTAGTGATATTGAGTATCTTTTCATGTGCTTATTTGCCATTTGAATGTTTTCTTTTAAGAACTGTCTATTTAAGCCCTTTACCTATTTTTAATCATTTTTTTTTCAGTTGTAGGAGTTCTTCATATGTTATAGATACTAATCTCTTATCAGGTATATGATTTGCAAATATTTTCTCTCTTTCTGGTGAATTGCCTTTATACTCTATTATGCCTTTTGATGAACAGTTTCAAGTTTTGATATAGTCCAATTTATTTATTTCTGTTTTTGTTGTCTGTGCTTTTTCTATCCATTGCCAAGTTAGATGTCATTAAGTTTTCCCCTATATTTTCTTTCAGTAGTTTTTATGTTTAGGTTTTTGATCTATTTTGAGTTGCTTTATATGGTGCAAAGTAAGGGTAAAACTTCATTCTTTTGCATGAGGATACCCAGTTTTCCCAGGCTTATTTGTTGAAGACTGTTTAATCATATAAGTGAGAATTTATTTATGGGCTCTGTATATGATTACATTGGTTTATACATCTGTTTTTATGCCAGTACTGCACTGTTTTGATTATTGTGTCTTTGTAATTAGTTTTAAAATATGGAAATATGAGATCTTAAACTTCCTCAAGATTTTTTTTTTTTTTTGTTCATTCAAGCTCCCTGGAAATTGCATATGAATTTTTGGATGAATCTATTTTTGCAAAGGCCATCATTGTAATTTTGATAGAAATTGCATTAAAGTTGTAGTTTTCTTTGGGTAGTATGAATCTCTTAACTACGTTAAGTCTTGCAATTGATGAATACAGGATATCTTTCCATTTATTTGTACCTGTTTTAATTTTTTTCAGGAATACTCTGTAGTTTTTAGTGTATGAATCTATCATTTTCTTAGTTAAGTTTATTCCTAAGCATTTAATACTTTTTGATGCTATTATAAATGGGATTGTTTTCTTAATTTGTTTCTTTGGGGGAGGGGGTTCATTGTTAATGTATAGAAATGCAAGTGATTTTAGTGTCTTGAATATGTATTTTCCAATTTTACCAAATATGATTATTATTTCAAATAGGCCTTTCCTGTGTGGAACATTTAGGGTTTTCTACATGTAAATAATTTTTAGAAAGTTTTAAACAAATAGTTTCTACATCCGTCCTCCAAGGGGTTTTCTTACCTCTCACCTGCTTTTGCTCCTGGTACCCTTTGCTGCCTTCATGGGTGCTTTCTTTGTTTCTAGTAATGTCACCTCTCTGATTAACCAATTTCAGTGACTCCAGTGTGTTTCTGGTAAACTCAGGGGAATGCCCCAACTCCTGAGTGGGGCGTGGAAGGCCCCTCATGATCTGGCCCTGGCTCCAGAGGCCCTGAACATGCTTCTTTGAACATGCTTGCTTGCCTCAGGACCTTTGTACTGTTCCCTCTGTCTTAATGCCTGTCATCTCTCTGACCTCAATTTCAGGCTCACTCTGTGTGTAAGAAAGCCTTTTGACCTGATATACCTGGGTTAGGAGACCATGGCACATGGGTCTGCGGGAACCTGTGCTTTATCCCATGGTGAATCCACAGAGTATTTTGGTTGCTTATTTCTGTATATTTCCCAACTAGACTGTGGTGTCTGCATACAGGGGACTGTGACTTACCGCTTAATGTACTCTCAGTGCTCAGCACAATTGTAGACACAGAGACAGGACTCAGGAAGGACATGTAATGTGCAGCTTTGGAGAGGAATGATTCCAGTCTCCAGGGGAAAGGAGGCAGCTGGGCCTGGAAGTCAGAGGAGCTTCTGGGGGGCAGATTTCCCTTTCTAATCAATCAAGGTTAGAATAATTATAATTACTTCATATAGTACGCATCAAACCAAATCCATGCAAATAATGTTTATTGAGGGGTCCCTGGTGGCTCAGATGGTAAAGAATCTGCCTGCAAAACAGACTTGGATTCTGTCTCTGGGTTGGGAAGATCCTTGGAATAGGAAGTGGCAACCCACTCCAGTATTCTTGCCTGGAGAAATCCATGGACATTGGAGCCTGGATGGCTACAGTCCATGGGATCACAAAGAGTTGGACACAACTGAATGACTCTCTTACACACACACACACACACACACACACACACACACACACACACACAATGTTTATTGAGCATCTACTACAATCCTGTTCCTGTTGGCACACCAAGATGGAAATGGGTAAGAAAAGGAGAAATATTTACCTAGAAATTGATTAGGGTGAAACATCCTAGAGAAGAAAGCAAGGACACAATACACAGGATGCACAGAATTCAAGAAATTGTGTGGGCAGGAGATTAAAAGAACAAAGGAAGATGGAAGAGGTTTGGCAATGTAACAAGTAGACTGTAACCCGGTGTCCTGGGGCATAGGACCTCCAACAAGGCTGTAAAGTGCTTGGTGCTCAAGCACAAACCACAGAAGAGACAGGAGCCCTGCTCTGTGTTCCAGGGTTAAGGAGGGACCTCGCGGGGGAGAGGAGGTGGCCCTTTTCATCAGCCCCGACTTTTCTATCTCAGTCATCATATGGAGTTAGGACCAGAGCCTCAAGAAGGAGGAGGATGCAATACAATGTGATATTGTGCTTTATTAAGATGCTGCTGTGTTCTCGGCTTGGTGCTGGCCCCTGGCTGACTGTCTCATTTTCCTCTCAATAACACCTAAAGGCAACAGCACTATGTGACAGATGAGCAACCGAAGGTTGTAGACTTGATCCACTTCGCAGTGATAGGCACATCTGGAGAGAGTTACATTGACTGTATAAAACATTATAAGGATACTTGGGGACTTAATAACCAGTTTGGGACTGGAGGCAACTTTTTCTTTTTGAAGTATAGAGGAGGTAACATGTAAAAAGATATATGTATATATATTTTTGGAAACTAGGAGAAAGCTGTTAAAATTATAATTTCAAAGACTTATCTCCTTATCATTAATATTTTAAAAAACTCAGGTAAAAAGTGTCTTCTACTCCCCTGCTGTGTACACCATATTCCGTTCAGCACTTTGAGAGCCAGGAAAGAAGGTGGAGTTGAGGTAGCCTCACAGACCTGATGGTTGATATATTTTCCCACACGAGTGTCAGCTCTGAAATTGCTGGGTATTTTCTTTTGTTCACAGCTGTGTCCTTAGAGGCAAAAGCATGTAGTTTTATTAATTAAAGCACATATTTTCATTTATTAAGTATGCAGTAGATGCTTAATAAATACTTGTGAATCCATCAATACACAAAAGTTCATTCACAAGAGACAGTTAAAAACTGTGCAAAGTGACATGAAATCCAGAACCAGGATGTACTGTTTGAGTACTATATGCCAAGGACTGTCCAAAATGAAAATGCTGATACCACTTGCCATTACTGGAGAAGGTCAGGGGCTGCCATTTGCTTGTCCTAGATGTGGACCTGGAGTTGGGTGTTGAAGGATGGACAAATAGGAATAGGAAGGACTGTTCTGGATGTGGGAGGGGCTTGAGTTAAGCACAGGATGTGCAAAGGATGCTGAGGATGGATGAGCAAGCTGAGGCTTCAAGACCTGCCTGGGATGTGCTGCTCAGGGAATAAGTGGATTTAAACCCAGGTAGTCTGATTCCAGAGCTCAGTCCACATTTCTCTGATAAAGCTAGTTGATAGCTTGGAGGAGGAAGGCTGCGACGATCTATCTCAAAGGCAGGGAGGAGCTGTGAGGCGTGATGTCCTCTGATTGATACATATTTCTTGTCTATGGAGGTCTTCTGCACCCAGGAAGTGAAGACTGTATTTACCCTGCCATTTCTAAGGAAGTGAGCATTAATTAGAGAACCAGTTGGGAATTCCTTGGTGAAAAGTAATGCACAAAGATGGAGCATTTCTGTACCAGTCAGTGGTGAAAAATAAAGGGCATTTCAAAGAATATTCTCATACAACTTGATTTTTGCATAGAGGATTCAGACAGACTGCTTTTGCAGACTTAAATAATCCCAGGATAAAAGGTACTATATAAATGCAAAGTATTATTATTATTATCCAGCGGTAGAAAAGAAGGACATTTCAAAGAATGTTTCAGTAGAATACAATTTTGTTTTGCACAGAGAGTTCAAGGGAAAAAGCTTTATTTTATAGACTTAAATAATATCATTATGGAGCTACAGTAAAATAAATAATACAGATATGGTGTTAAGATAAATAATACAGTTAGGAGGCTTAAATAAATAATGGTGGAGAGAGAAGAGAAATTAAGAGTCCTGGGAGAAGGCAGGGGGAGATGCAATTTTGAATTATAAGTGGTAGAGAATTGAGGTCCTAAAGTCCTAAAATATTCAGGATGTTTCTACACTGACCAAAAAGATGGCAGCGGATAGTTCACAATTCAGTGGCTGATCTGACAGTATTTTTAGTAATAGACTTTTTTAGTGATAGTTTTTTCCCATTGTTTCAGCGAGTACAATATCAAAATTTTTGGCTGAAAAGTTAAAAGATAATTAAATCCATCATTTTATGACATTTACACACAATGACATCCTACCCCTACTCCCCTAACCCTTGTTCCTTGATCCTCTATTCCTTGTCCAATTATGGAAAAATAATGACCTTATTTTCTACAAAATTCAGACCTCAATTTCTACAAAATTCTTGTAAAAACTCTGTCCTGGCCTGTACCCCTGAGAGCACCCCTGCCTTCCTCCTCAGTGGGTGTGGGTCTTGTCCGCCTTTTGTGGCTCTGATATTCCTTTAGGGTTTGGGGTCCCATCTTTTTAGAGAGACAGGGTTGCAACTTTCCAAGCAGAAAAACTGAAGCTCTTATTTAGCCATAAACTTTAATGGGGAGACCTGGTAGACCTGAATTCTGAAGAGAGTGACACGGAGTCTCTGGGGCAGGAGCAGAGGGCAGAGTTGGTGGGGGGGTAGCTACAGATGAGCGCAGTGGCTGGTTCAGAGCTTGGGATGAAGACCCCCAGACTCAGGCTCCTGCAGGTGGGATCTGGAGCCCAAAGGGGACCAGGGAGGGGGAGCACTGAAGGCAAGGTGAGACTCGATCCTCCCGAGGGGACTGTGGGATTCTGAATTCTCCAGGCTGTGAGAAGAGGGAATGACTGCAAGGTGAAAAGTCCAGAAGAGGATCAGACCTATGCTTGGGGACAGAGGGGTTTCTCAGAGGGCCAAGCCCTTGCAGTCTGGGACAGTCCCATCCTGGGAGGGGGTGTGGAGTCTGGGCTGGAGGTGCAGGATTTTAGTCTGGACTACAGGGCCTTGTGAATTCCACCCCAAGTTCACAGACTGGCAAACTTGGCCCTCCCTGTATTGGAGAGACATTTTCAGCTCTTGAAACAAGAGAAGATTTTTCTCAGAAGCGTCATTTTCCTGCTGGGAGCTCTGATTCTCCATCCAGATGTACTTAAATGCCCAAGTACCATTGTGCTGGCAAAGAACAGCATAAGGGAAGCCCCATGTTCCAGAAGATGGGGTAGGGTCTCTCTACTGTCAATGGCCCTGTCTTCTTACTTGTCCTTCAAAGCCTAGTGTCAGTTTACAGCCTCCTTTAGCCTGAACTTGTCTCCCTCCAACACAGTTTCTGCAGCCTGGTTGGATAAATGCTTGTATTGTCACTTCTTGTATACTCTCTTCTTTCGTTTCTCACTCAGTAAGTAGACAATGGCCTCCTATCTTCTCTTGTCTCTTCCAGATCATTCTACTCAGGTATAAGGCATGCAGTATTTATTCGGTGGAGATTTATGGATTTGAAGAGAGACGGGAGTGGGGGAGGAGAGGGAGGGAGGTGGAGCATCCTCCTGTCCTCAGGACGTAGCCATGCCCCTCTGAGCTTCCTTACTTGGCTCTTGAGGTCATAGGTCAAGTTGGACAACCCTACTGGGAGACAGTCAGGAAAAGTCTTGGGGTGGGGTGGGGGGCACTGTTTCCTGGGGAACAAAGAGCTGGATGTGCTGTTATGTAACTTTGAGGGGAAAGAAAAAACACAACAAACAAAATAGAAAGGCAGGGAAAATATAAATAAAAAAGAGTGCAAAGTTTTATTGTCAACTGCTGCTGTCACCTCCTGGAACTACAGTCGTATCTAAGAAATATGTGACATACTAATAGGAAGTAATTTACCCAAGGATGTTTTTGTGCCTTGAATTGCCTTCCCTGCTCAGCTGCGGGGAACTTCGTGAGTGTATATGCATGAGAGCAGGCGAGGTGCTTCAGAAACTTCCCAATTTGTGCACAATGTGACTTTTATAAGGCCATTAAACTCATCTTGGGGAAAAGCGCTCCAGAAAACAGTGATCCATGGGATCTCAAGGAGCCAGTGAAGGCAGACAGAGATGGCAAAATGATGACCGAACCCTCGTGGCTAAAGTGACTTTGAGGTGGTGGCTGTTTCTCTGCTCACCCTCCTGCCCACCCATGGTTTCTTCCTCTCCCTCTGCCCTTGAGGTGCTTCAGTGGCTGGGTGGCCTTCATCTGTACTGACTTTTTTTCTTGCTGTGGTTGGGTGGGACCTGAGGTTGGGACCCAGGTCTAGGGGGCTTAGGTCTCAGCCTGCAAGCAGCCACAGCGCCAGTTCTGACCTCAGGGGGTTCGTGGTGAAGCTCGGATGCGACCTCTCACAGGCTGTGCCCACAGATGAGAATCCAGGCTTTTAAGATCCTCAGTGCTGGGGGAGGAAGGTCCAGAGAGAAGAAATGTACAGGGAAGGAGGGTGGAGACAGCAGGGAGGGTAGCAGAGATGACAAGAGAGTGGAAAGAGAGAGAGGAGTGAATAAGAGAAGTGTACAGTGGAGGCAGAAAAGGAGGACAAGGACGAAGGAGAAGAAGACACGGATCAGGAGACAGTCCTGCTTATGTCTTTCTCCTCAAATGCCTGCAGATGCTTGTTCAGTAAACATAGGCTGGGCCACGATCAGAATATAATCAGAAGATAGAAGCCACGAAGAAATGAACAGCACCAAAGGCAAGAGATTTGTCCGCCAGGCGGGTGTGGCCACGAGGAGCGCAGGTGGCCGTGTTGAGATCTCCAGGCAACTTCTTTGATCACGTCCCTCTGGCTCTCAGGTCCCATCGCGGTCCGCCTGGGACAGGGCATGCGCAGTTCACAGCCGCTGGGCGGCCCGGAAGGCGTCCTCCTAGCTGCGCGGGGCAGCGGGAGGCCCTGAGCTTCCTGCCCGGCTGGGGGATCGGCTGAGATGAGAAGCCAGGGAGCGGGTGGGGCAGGCCTCGGCCGCCTCATCGCTGGACCAGGAAGCAGGCTCTGTGCGCAGGGCCACTGGGAAGGGAGCACCCGAGGGTGCTCGGTGGGTGTGGGAGACTGGGCGCGGACAGGACAGGGAAGGAAGCAGGGTGCCTTTAATTTGTTCTCCAGCCTGTCTCTCTCTCTCTGTGTCCTAGCTTGGGAAAAAAGAAATGAGCCCTTTATCAATTTTTAATAAATTGAAATGACAAATAATCCATTTAATAAATTATTAACTGAGAAAATTACTGAAAACTGAAATATCAAACAATCGTGAGCAAATGCTCGGAGCAGTGTGTTTATTAATAACAAGTCTGCCTCAGGAGAGCGCTGATGCTGTGGTTCTGAGGTGGTTGCTGTCCCCACACCGACTGCGGCCTGGCGTGGGAGGGGCTGGGCGCTGGGGCATCCTCGGGGCGGGGACACACACTGGTGGAGCAGGTAAGGTACCCTGGGAGCTCATAGGTTGGCAGCTCGGACTGCTCTTGGGGAGGTGGTACCTGGATGTGGCACTTTGATGGGCACCAGGGTGAAGTCCCCCGTTTCTGCCATCATGGTCTTGGAAGGGAGCCGCAAATAATCCCATCCCTGGGGCTTAGTGCTTTAAATCAAAAGCTACACGTTCAGAAAAAATTGTGTGTGTGCGTGTATGCACGTGCATGAGATTTTGTATATATAAAGGATGACGTCAACCCACAATCTGCCTGGTATGATGATCCGCTGAGCTGGCTCTCCTACAGCAGACCTGACTGCCCACCCTGGGGGCTGGGGGGTGCTTTGTGGTGGCAGAGGGCCTGGCGGGGGGTCTGGGGCTGGGGAGACTCCAATAGTGGGCAGGGAGGGAACATGGGGTGGCAGTTTTGGAAGTCCTTTCGCAAAATGCCCTTGGTGCTCCTGAAAGGCCGTTGAGGATAACGGAATCCAGCCCATTATTCACTCTGAGAGATGGAGGTTCAGAGAGGTGGGTCTCGTCTGCAGCATCAGCGCTAGTGATGAAGAGGCAGAGCCGGCTAGCGCCTGGGTTCCTGGTCAGATGCTGTTTCTATTATGGCTCCAGGTCTCAGGCTGGTTCTAACTTGCTTGTCCCTGAGAAGCCTCCCTCTCACCTCATCGCTTCCTCTCTGCCCTCTCAGGGCAGAGATCACACGTAGAGTCGTACAGATCTGTCCATGGTCTCTGGCTGTGGAGGCATCACCGCATAGCTGGCGGTGGTCTTCCTTGCATTGCGTGGGCCTGTAGTCCGAGACCACAGGCATCATCTCCTCCTAAGCCCTGGCTGTCTCTAGAAGCAGAACCAAGCCTGCCAGCCTGCGTCTGCTCTCCCAAGGCTGTGATAACCCGGAAACGTGGTTTCTTCATGATAGCCCTGCTGTGGGGCTTGGAGCTGGGCAGGTGACCTCCTTGTGTCCTAGTTCTTTTATCTGTAAAATGGGGATAATAATAAACAGGGTAATTTGATGGCTGGGATTGAAACAGTCCCATTATAAAAATACAATGCAGCAGTTCGGGCTGACAGGCTGTAGGCTTGAAGATGGTGCTGCAATGGGTATTTTTAGGAAGGAGGGAAAGGGGGGGAGGGATGGGTGGTTTATAAATGTTTGTTGCATTAAAAAATGTGCTAGTTTGAATTGTGCAGAAAAGAGTATCATTTGTTTCTAGAAAAATTCACTGCTGTGGAAATGAATTAGTTTACATTGAATATGTGATGGTTCAGAGAAAGGGATATTAACCCAATTTGCATTTCTTTGAACTGAAATAAATTATCGCCATGTTTGCATTAGTTGGGTCAACTGAATTTGATGGGACAGACCCACAGTGGTGAGGGCTGGCCCTGGGCTCGGAGTGTTACAATGGGGTCAAGGAGTGCAGATCAGCAGGCACTCTTCAAATCAGGGCTAATTAACCTTTTGAGGGGGGACTGTAACCCCTTTGGGGATCTGGTGAAAGCAACTGGCAGACCTATCCCATACAGCTGTGTAGGGATTTGACACTGAGTCCTTTAGCCTGTCCTGGTCCAAAGAAGCCGATGTCTATTGTTTTGATGTCTCAAGCCCAAGTCATAACCCACAATGGTTAGAATTCAGTTTCTGAGGTCTCTCCCATCTGTGGAATAAAACAAGATCCTGGTCCTGAAGAAGGGGACAGCCAAAGACAAGCTTATGTGTGTACTCAGAGCTGGGGGCAGTGGACATTTCAGACCATACAAGACAGTCCCAGCTAGGAGAAAGAGCTGACTATGCCACCTGCAGCCCTGTCAATCACAAAGACTGGCTTGGTGGGCATGGCTGGCAAGCCACAGCCCCCTCTACCTTCACTTCTCCATGCCAAGGTCTGCTTTAATTCCATGCTGTGCCAAATAAAAGAGTGTCTCCCATGGGCAAGGAGGTGGCAGTGTCTGGCTTTCTCCAAACCTGGCCCTGGCCAGCCCCCAGGAGAGTTGAAAGGCAACATCAGGGCTATGAATCAGTGAGGGGGCAATTGGTGAACTCATATGTTGGTAATGGGCTTCCCTGATAGCTCAGTTGGTATAGAATCCACCTGCAATTCACAAGACCCTGGTTCGATTCCTGGGTCGGGAAGATCTGCTGGAGAAGGGATAGGCTACCCACTCCAGTATTCTTGGGCTTCCCTTGTGGTTCAATTGGTAAAGAATCCACCTGTAAAGCGGGAGACCTGGGTTTGATCCCTGGGTTGGGAAGATCCCCTGGAGAAGGGAAAGGCTACCCACTACAGTATTCTGGTCTGGAGAATTCCATGGACTGTATAGTCTATGGCATCACAAAGATTCAAACGTGACTGAGCAACTTTCACTTTCAATATGTTGGTGACAGCATATGCGGATAGTGATCCCTATTGTAGATGGACACTGAAGGTGTTGCTTAGTTGTGTCTGATTCTGCAACCCTGTGAACTGTAGGCCACCAGGCTCCTCTGTCCATGAACTTCTCTAGGCAAGAATACTAGAGAGGGTTGCATTCCCTTCTCCAGGGGATCTTCCTGACCCAGGGGTGGAACCCTGTCTCCTGCATTGCAGGCAGATTCTTTACCATCTGAGCCACCAGGGAAGCCCATAAGGTAAATCCAGAAGAAAAAACATAAAGGTAAATCCAGAAGAAATGGAAGTTATTCACAGATACATGCCTGGAATTGGCTGTTATCTGTCGGACCAGAACAGCTTAAGCAACCCAAAGACTGTAATATTGGGGGAGAGAGATTGTGAGATGGAGAAAAATCACCTTACCTTTCCCCAGTAGAGGGTGGCAGAGATAGCTAGTTAGCAACCAGTGGCCAGAGAGCCTTATTTAATGAGTCCCCTACTTGAACTTCCTTTTATTGGAAAGAGACAACTGTAGGACAATAAGATGATAAGGAAGAACTTAATTTAAAAAATAACTTCAGGGTGAAGATCCTTTTGCATCACTTTTCTGCTTAAAACCCATCCATTGTGTTTTAGTGATGTCAGGCTGAAGCCCAAGCCCCCTAACTCATTACACAACTCACCCATCCTACTTGACTGGTGGTATTCAATTTCCTAAATGATTCACATCCTCTATTATCGCCAAACCTTTGTTTCTGCTGCTTTCTTTGCTGGGGACATCCTCTCCCCTTTCTCATGGATATCATGCCCTCTAGGCAGTTTGCCCTTGTCAAAGGACAGAAATGGTATAGACCTAACAAAAGCAGAAGATATTAACAAGAGGTGGCAAGAATACACAGAAGAACTACACAAAAAAAGATCTTCACAACCCAGATAAACATGATGGTGTGATCACCAACCTAGATCCAGACATTCTGGAATGCAAAGTCAAGTGGGCCTTAGGAAACATCACTATGAACAAAGCTAGTGAAGGTGATAGAATTCCAGTTGAACTATTTCAAGTCCTAAAAGATGATGCTGTGAAAGTGCTGAACTCAATATGCCAGCAAATTTGGAAAACTCAGCAGTGGCCACAGGACTAGTAAAGTTTAGTTTTCATTCCAATCCCAAAGAAAGGCAATGCCAAAGAATGCTCAAACTACCACACAATTGCACTCATCTCACATGCTAGCAAAGTAGTGCTCAAAATTCTCCAAGCCAGGCTTCAACAGTATGTGAACCATGAACTTCCAGATGTTCAAGCTAGATTTAGAAAAGGCAGAGGAACCAGAGATTAAATTGCCAACATCCATTGGATCAATGAAAAATCAAGAGAGTTTCAGAAAAACATCTACTTCTGCTTTATTGACTATGCCAAAGCCTTTGCTTGTGTGGATCACAATAAACTGTGGAAAATTCTTCAAGAGATGGGAATACCAGGTCACCTGACCTGCCTCATGAGAAATCTGTATGCAGGTCAAGAAGCAACAGTTAGAAGTGGACATGTAATAACAGACTGGTTCCATATCAGGAAAGGAGTACATCAAGCCTGTATATTATCACCCTGCTTATTTAACTTATATGCAGAGTACATCATGAGAAAGACTGGGCTGGATGAAGCACAAGCTGGAATCAAGATTGCCAGGAGAAATATCAATAACCTCAGATATGCAGATGACACCACCCTTAAGGCAGAAAGTGAAGAAGAACTAAAGCGCCTCTTGATGAAAGTGAAAGAGGAGAGTGAAAAAGTTGGCTTAAAACTCAACATTCAGAAAACTAAGATCATGGCATCTGGTCCCATCACTTTCTGGAAAATAGATGGGGAAATAGTGGAAACAATGACAGACTTTATGTTTTTGGGCTCCAAAATCACTGCAGATTGTGACTGCAGCCATGAAATTAAAAGACACTTGCTCCTTGGAAGAAAAGTTATGACCAACCTAGGCAGCATATTAAAAAGCAGAGATACTACTTTGCCAACAAATGTCCATCTAGTCAAAGCTGTGGTTTTTCCGGTAGTCATGTATGGATGAGAGTTGGACATAAAGAAAGCTGAGTGCCGAAGAAATGATGCTTTTGAACTGTGGTGTTAGAGAAGATTCTTGAGTCTACCTTGGACTGCCAGGAGATCCAACGAATCCATCCTAAAGGAAATCAGTCCTGAATATTCATTGGAAGGATTGATGCTGAAGCTGAAACTCCAATACTTTGGCCACCTGATGTGAAGAACTGACTCACTTGAAAAGACCCTGATGCTGGGAAGGATTGAAGGTGGGAGGAGAAGGGGCTGACAGAGGATGAGATGGTTGGATGGCATCACCAACTCAATGGACATGAGTCTGAGGAAACTCCAGGCATTGGTGATGGACAGGGAGGCCTGGTGTGGCTGCAGTCCATGGGGTCGCAAAGAATTGGACATGCCTGAGCCACTGAGCTGAACTGAACTGGACAAGGTTTGAGCCTCTGTGATGATACTCATTGCATTATATTATTGGCCGTAGGAGAAGCTGATGGGGACCAGCCAACCAGTGGGCTCCTCAGGGCAGAGTCATGACTCATTCTCTGTTGGGGCCTGTGGCCATCCAGCCATGTGGGAGGAACTTGGTAAATGCATTTTGAATGCCTGCATCCCTAAGGTAATGAATGACTCAATGAAGAAAAGGACCTCAGTTTCATTGTCCTGCCCTTCACCCAACCGATTCCCTCTATAACATCAAGTATGGCTTATATTTACTAAGCCTCTCTCATCTGTCAAGTGGGAACATTACTGTCTTCCTGATGATTTTTGTGAGGGAGAAATGAGTGAATTCACATAAAAAACAGTGCCTGGCATTCAGTTAGTACTCAGTGAATGCACAATAGTATTTTTCTCTGTAAATAAGTTTGCTGTTGTTTTTCGGTTGCTAAGTTGTGTCCAGCTCTTTGCAACCCCATGGACTGTAGCCTGCCAGGCTCCTCTTCCATGGGGTTTTTTCAGGCAAGAATACTGGAGTGGGCTGCCATTTCCTTCTCCAGTAAATAATTTGAGAAATACCAAACCCAGAGTTGTCCTGGAAATAAGAAATATCACCTCTGTTAGCTATTAGACCCACCATTAACAGCTTGAAAATGCTCCTAGAAAGTAACCTCTGGAAAAATTAGCATCAGACCTGGGGCCAGGAATCAGACTTTGGGAGACCATGGGGACCCACTGAGGCTGCCAGTTCTGCCAGGAGTCGCCTGGCCAATGGTGGTCAGGCAGGGCTGGAGGAAACTCCTAGCCGAGCCCGTGCCAGTCCCTGGCTAGGCTTTACTTAAGTCAGGGGAAGGAATTCATGCTGGGTAAATGAGGTAATGAATGTGCAAGTGCTTTGCAAATTGCAAAGTGCTATACAAATGTGAAGCATTGTTACACTCATCTATTTCTCTTCTTTGTGCTCCTAGGGTTTCCTAATGGGGACTCTTTTTGAAAGTCCCAGGCTGCCTTTCTGTTAACTAAAGGAAAAGAGCACGTGCAGTGTGGTAGGAAGCGGGGATCCTGTGTACCCCAAGAGTAGCAGAAGTCCCAGCTAGGAAAGGGAGGGACTTGCTGGCAATAGGAACTAGGACAAGTAAAGGCTGAACATTGTGTGGTGATTAATCCCTCCCAACCTGGACCATTTCCCAGGGCTGGGCTATCCTAGAACTGCTCAAATCATTCTAGAGAGACAGTTTGGCTTGTGCTGAGAAGGGTGAGTGCAAGCCCAGGGCCCTGGTGGCTGTGAATAAGTGTGGAGTGTCATGGGCAATGTCCCTAATTCCTGCCTCCTGCTTTGCCCAGGCCACTGAAAACCATCTCCAGCTGCTTTGTACAAAAGACACAGATTGGCCTGGAAGAGGGAAGAACTCGACCCTAACATCCTTACACTAAGCTCATTTGCTTCTAACTGTGCCTAGCCGGCTCCCAGGCTTCCCTGGGAATGTGTAAATGTTACCTCACAGCCGTGGGTAACCAGGCGACTGCAGAAACTCATGATGGTTTACATCTCAGCTTCAGCAAGGTCCAGCCAGCCTGAACAGAGGAGCCAAGGCACCAAGGCCCATTTCCTAGGCCATTGTTCATGAGTTTATGATTAAACTCAACTTGCTCATATATTTATTTTGCCAGGAGCCGAGTAGTCCCACCAAAAGAGAGTCATATGAAATCTCAGCCTCTTAGATCCCACTAGGGTGTAAGAATGAAACCTAGCATGATTGCAGAGATAATCATGAAGATAATGTCTGTGGTTCTTCACAAGAGTTGTGAAGAACTCCTTCAACTCCTGGAAGCTGCCTACACCATTGGCTTCCCAATGGTGGAAGCCATCGAGAAATGGAAAGCTGGAAACAGCAGATAGTTCCTCAGCTATGAAGTGTAATCATGAAATGGGAATCATGTCCCCATATCTGCTTGTTCATTGCTTCATACCCAGCACCTGGCACAGTTCATGAAGACTAGGGTCTAATATGTTTGTTCACTCAGTGAATAAATGAGTGAATATGAGTGGATCATCCCAAGGCAAATTTCAAAGGTCTCAGTAAGACAGTGTTGAAATAGGTTTTTGCCCAAATGTCAACTGATTTTCCCATGGTTAACCATATACATAGTTTCTGCAAACAAATGGGTGTGACTTAGAGAGGCCATTGAAGATATAAAAGGCAATGTAGGTGGTTGAAGAATTTCATAAACTGAGGACAGGAGCAGGGAGTGAGCATGACGTGCTCAGGGAACAGTGAAAACTAGAGGGGTCAGATGTTAAACTCCCGCTATTTGAGTCAATGGTTTCATTCAAGACTTTCTGATCTCTTAGAAAGCTACATTTAATCTTTCCTACTCTACCCCTCCCTGAAATGGCATTTAAAAACTGCAATTAGAATTGAAGAAAGTCCATAAGTCATTGTCTGGTCTTGCTGCTCCCAATCTTCAGAGTGTATCAAAAGCATCTGTGAAGCTTTAGGAGCCATAACTGTCCAGGCTTCATCACAAACCCCCTCCATCAGGCCTTCTAAAAGTAGAGCCTGGGGGGTAAAAGTTGCAAAAACATCATGGTTGATATTGATGCTCTGAAAACAACTAGTCTAGTTATTCATTTCACGCAATTCATCGAGTATTTTCACAACATAAAAAGCATTGCTTTTTAAGATGGTACTTCCTAATTTCTGGAGTTTCTTAAAGTGTGCTCCCAAAGTGGTTTCCACATCCCACATGCCTACCACGTGACCAGGTAGAGAGCAGAGGGACCCTCAAATTTTCCACAAAGAGCAGCATGACTGTTTGCCCTTGCTTGTTTAGGTTGGATGTATCGCTAAGAGTGTGGACACGGCACAGGCGAGTTTGGTTGGTGGTGGAGGACAAGTAGAGCCTAGGGCTTTGGCCAGAGGGACTGTCAAAAGAGTAGGATACCTGTGGCCATTCTCCAGAAGTGTCAAAGGCAGTGTATTCCAGGCCTAATCAACTTACTCATTTATTTTTCCTTCATTCATCAGTTGTTTACCGAATGCCTACTACATGTCAGGCGCTGCAGACACGATGCTGCGTGAGATGGCATCTCTCTGCCTCATGAAACTGGCAGTCGGGCTGGGCTGTCATGGGCAGACACAGACGGTGGATGTCAACAAACAAATCATTTTTTTTTCTTTTTAACAAATAATTTTTATACAGATTTTAGGAAGAATGATAGTCACTAGAGAAAGCCTCCAACCACTTTTCGCACTGTTTGGATTCCACTCAACCCTACGTGGGTCAGTGGGTGAAGCCACCCGCCTCCCATGACACACGGCCCATAATGCCTGGTTTTTGCTCAGCTCTCCATCCTCCTCCATCTCCCTCACTTTCTCTATATAATTTACATTTTAATGTGTGCTGATGCTAAATATTTTACAGATGAGGCAGCTGAAGTCTGAAGAGCACATGGCCAGTGAGTGGGGTGGTGGGCTTGGCTTCGGGCTTTGAAGCCCACCTTGTCCTTCTCCTTCAAGTCTCTACCCACCTCTCTTCAGTCCCCAGAGCAGATTGCCTCAGTTCCTTCTCTATTTAATTTTCTTTATTACAGTCAAGACTTCAATTAACTTTTCTCTGTAGAATGACTGTATTAGGCAAAAGTTTGTGTGGGATCCAATAAAACGTCAGATGATATTGAACCTACGTCAGGCAGAGCCTGCAGCGTGATAAGTTATTATGTGTAAATGTTACAACTTTATTTTGAGGAGAATACATGTGTACTATCAAGCTGTTTTATGGATACGCAGTGTGATTGATTACAGCACGCAGATCTGTCGCAACAAGATAAACTCAGATAGAATAGTCTGTGGATAGTTAGGCCTCAGCAGTATGTTATTAAAAGACGACTCTAGGAATGATAATTCCTCTCATTTCAGCAATTTCTTGATGCCACTCCCCGGTAAAAATCCATTTCGAGAGAGCTGACTTCTGATGCTGGGGGCAGGAGCGGGGGATTCCTCTTCACTTTTGGGTCTTTTTCCATTTGTTCAGCAACGAGCCATAGAAGGTTGTGTTTGCCATCAAAGGTGCAACCACAGCTGGGACTTGGCCCAAAGTGGGCAGGTGTTGGGGGTGGGGACCTAGGGCTGCTGCCTTGAAACAGCCTATTTGTCAGCTAACAAATAGGCAAACGTGAAAAAATGGCCATGATTTGTATAGCACATAAAATAGTTGGGTAAAAATGGATTACATCAAGTAGCAGACTATTTTGCAGATCAGCCCCAAGCAACTTGTTGCTAAAAAATAACTGGATGGAATTCATCAGCAGCTTTTCAAATAACCATTTGTTTGTGAAACAAAGAGTTGCTTGAATGACTTAAATCAAACTCAAACCTGCAGCTCTTCCTTGAGGCCATTGCTGACTCCATGGGCGATATGGTGACCTTCTTTGAGCTCCTCTAGGGTCTGGGCCCACGCTTTAGAGAATGAGTCACCCATGTGCACTCCCTTGGATCCCCATCCTGAGTTATGACTTTTCTTTGTTACACACTTTTTTGTGATTATGGAGAGGTGCCATGGTGTGGTGGAAGGGAGTTCTAGATCTGAAGGGCAAAACCCCGTCCTGGTATCTTTCTTTATTGCCCATGGGTTCCCTGACTCCGGGCAAGGCACTTCTCCTGAGCCACAGCCCTATCATCTGAAAAAGCAGGGACGGTGACACCTGTCTTATCCATCTTGCAGGATTGTGAGAAGCATGCGGGCACATAAAATATTTGAAGGCACTTTCTAAATCGTGTAGTCCTACCTGAGAAATACTTATGAAGTCCCTGAGACCACGGCACTTGCCTTCGATACTTGCCATATTTTTATTTTCGTGATCAATCATCTCAGATCTCAACTTCTCTTATCAGGGAGTCCAGTTGCTTTTTTCTCACCCATGGCCATGCACGAAAGTAGGGAGACAGAAAATGGAAAGCTCCGCTCACCATGACACAACTGCCTGGGGGTGGCGCCCTTACTGCATCCTGGGATACAGCGCTGGTGTCGTCTGAGGGCCCTTTCCTGGTACGCTCCTGGTGCCCTTGTGGGTCCAGATCCCTCTTGTTCAGTCTCTCAGTTGTGTCCACCTCTTTGCAACTCCGTGGACTGCAGCATGCCAGGCTTCCCTGTCCTTCACCATCTCCCGGAGCTTGCTAAACTCATGTCCATTGAGTCAGTGATGCCATCCAACAATCTTGTCCTCTGTTGTCCCCTTCTCCTCTCCTCACCACCATTTTTGGGGTTTCCCATACTTGGATCCTCATTCTCACGTGCTTAGCCACTGTTTCCCCACAGTGCTTCTCCAGAGGGACTGGGTCCCGAGGCATTTCCAGTTTTCTCACAAAATCACCTTGTCCCCATGAGACTTCATAAGCTCTAGGACTTATCCTGTGTCACCAGTTTGCCTCCATCTTCCCTGTTGTGAGGTGCCCTTTGGAGTTCCAGCTAGAGTTTCTTGCTAGAGGTTAGCATCCCAAGTAAGAGCAAGGATTCTGGAGATCAGCCTGCATCAGATCAAACTCCGGTCTCACCATTTCCTAGCAGTGGGACTTTCGGAGAGTTACTTAGCCTCTCTGAACCTCAGCGTTATCATCTGTAAAATGGAAATAAAATGGTACCATGTCATAGGATTTCTTTAAAAATTAAATAATAGACATAAAGTCCTTGCAAGTGTCTGGCATGAAATAAGAACTATAGATATGTTATTAGCTGTTATCTATTATGATTTATTGGGACTACCCTGTGGCTTAGGTGGTAGAAAATCTTCCTGCAATGAGGGAGACCTGGGTTTGATCCCTGGGTCAGGAAGATCCCCTGGAGGGGGAAATGTAAACCTACTCCAGTATTCTTGCCTGGAGAATTACATGGACAGAGGAGTCTCACAAGCTACAGTTCATAGGGCCACAAAGAGTGATGAACACTCTTTTGTTAGTCTGAGTGACCAACACACATGCATACACACACACATTATGACTGATCATGGTCACAGTGATCCACACATACAAGTTCCCCTACTCTGAAGTTGTGCTGCAGGGATTAGGGTGTGGGCTGTGTCCCCCTTCAAAGGCTCCTGGACTCCTAATACAACTAATACAACTTAGTCCACGCTCTTTGCTTCCGTGACACTTGCCAAGAGTTAGATCTGCTAAAGTGAACAGAAAGGGGCAGAGGAGAAGTTGTATCCATTAGCTTTTGCTGTGCAAAAAATCATTACCAAAATGCAGGGGTTTAAAATGACAACTGTTTATTTGGTCCATGGTTTGCTGTTCTGGGCTGGTTCAGCTGATCTCTGCTGGATTCTTCTCAGGTGTCTCTTGTCACCTGGTAGGGTGACTGATGGCTTGATAAGCTGAGATGTTCATTCACATGTCTGAAAGTTGGCAGGCTATTGGTCAGGAATTGTCTGACTGTTGCCTGAGGCTCTCAGGTTCCAGCAGGTTAGTCGCGTCCTCTTTACACAGTTGTTTCAGAGTTGCAAAGATGGCAAAATAAGAAGCCATGAGAACTTTTAAAAAATATTTATTTATTTGGTTGCACCACAGCTCTTAGTTGCGGTATGCAAAATCTCCAGTTCCCTAACCAGGGATCGAACCTGGGATCGATGGAGCATGGAGTCTTAGCCACTGGACCACTAGGAAAGTCCCTGGTGGGTTCTGTGGTAAAGAATCCACCTGCCAGTACAAGTACTTTCCAAGCCTAAGCTTGGAAATCACATATTCTTTTGGTCAAACCCAATTCTTAATGGAAGATACTTGGCTGCTGAGAATTTATGGTTATTAGTGGTTAATGACGATAGTAAACCCTTTGCTTAAGACAGTGGACTCTTTCTTAGTTTCCACTTGCATTCTAAGAGGGCTGGTAAATGCATCTTTATTAGTGGGACTCCCTCTCTCTTTTAAACTAATTACATAGCCACTCTGTGCTAGGCACACTGGCTACAGAAAGATCAGGTGGTCAGAAGGTACTCAGGGAGAAGGGGGAAGGAAGTCTGGAAGGGCTGTGCTAGTATCTGGTTGGGGCTTAGCCTGGTCTAGAGGCAGTAGAAAGGCCTTCCTGAGAAAGTGAAGTTAAGCCTGAGTTGAAGGATGTCAGGAGATAGCCGTGTCTGGAGTTCAAGGGGAGTAGAATGTAAGGATCCAACTGAAGTTATGGAAGAAGGTCACCCCGTCTTTCTCCCTTAGTTACAAGTGAGAACAGTGAGGCCTGAATTCTTCCACATTTAGAGGAAGAGCAGAGATCCGGACCTCCTGGCTGCCCTGTCTTGATTTGTACCTAGAATTAGGTCAGCAAATATATTTCAGCTAGAGCTGCCTTGAAAAGTCCATCACAGACTCAGTCATTTTTCAGTCTCTGATTCCACCCCCCTAATAGGAATTTCACATTTCCTCCACCCCTGGCTCTCATATCCCACATATCTCTAAAAGCAAAGATCCACTCTGGACTGGCTGGTGAAGAACCCAAACAGATGAGCCCCTTCACGCCTGGTTGTGTGACCTGTGGACCCATGTGGCCTCAGGCACCTCCACTATGGGCCATGCCAAGGGACCAAGCCCAGCCTCCAAACTGCAGGTAACACGTCAGAAGATGCAGCCACCAAGAATTTCATCAGCTATTGTTTGGTTGCAAAAAGGTGCAAGAAGCCATGAATCTATCATTAAGCAACTGGGACACTTGGATCCTGCCTGAGTTAGAAACATGCTACCCAGCAGGATATTGGCTCTCCTTTTGGCCTTAATTTCTAGCTGAGGACATGGACTGTCCCCAGTCTGACAGAAGTCAACCATGACCTCCACCAAAGGCCATTGTGCAGCACTTTGCTGTACAGCCTTCAAAGCATCCTCAAGACCATCATCTCATGAGACCCTCAGAAAACTCTATCCAGATGCCAGATAGAAAATCTCTCATTGAGTACATAAAGAAATAGAGGCTCAAAGGGGCTTGGAGACTTGCTCAAATCCTCCAGTTAGTAGGGGCTTGATCTACAACTTAAGGCCAAGCCTTGAGCCTTCAAGAGTAGACCTTTTATGGAGAAAAACAGAACAGCTTCTGACTTGGCAACAGACCATATCCTCAGGGTCTCCTGCACCCTGCACAGGTCTTGTCAAACCCAATCAGCCCAGGTGTTAATACATTCTCGAACCCTTCTCTTTCTCTCTCTCTCTTTTGGGCTGCATCATGAAGCATGCAGAATCTTACTTCCCTGACCAGGGATCGAACCTGCTCCTCCTGCAGTGGAAGCACAGAGTCTTAACCACTGGAAAGCCAGAGAAGTCCCCACAAGCCCTTCTCTTTGATTTGACTTCCTTGCACATGACCTGGCCTGCCTGCATCCTCTGTATGATGCTTCCAGCCCCACACGGCCAGAGCAGTTTGTCAACAGGAAGCGGAGGATACAAGACTTATTGCATGACATAGACAGTACATCTACCCGACTGGGGTCAGTCTCTGGTGGGCGGGCCGGGAATCCTGGAGCCACGCCTTGTTTAGCTGAATGGATGCACACAGATTGCCCAGCTGTTAGACATGGAGGAAGGACTGCAGGGAGCTCCTGGGGAGAGGAGGTCTGTCTTAGAATATCTGACAAGGGGTGGGGATTAGACTCCCTTTGTGTTGTAGAGAGCAGATCTAGGGCAAACCGCTGAGAGTGCTGGGAAGCAAATTGTAATCCACCGGGAGGAAGAACTTTCTACCCCTTCAGGTCTGTCCAGAAGGAGAAGGCTTTGTCTTCTCTGTCAGTCAGGGGAGTTGCCAGTCCCATTGCTGAAGAGCAAGAGCTGACAGAAGACGCTTTTTCAGTCCAACTGAAGCCCATCAATTTCTCTTTATTAGGCCCAACCATTGGTCCTAATTTTAGATTCTGGAGCGGCATCAAATAAAGCTAATCACTCTTGCACATTTTACAAGAGGGGCTTGTAAATGAGTTTCTAATTGGTGGAATTTCAGGCATGGTTATAAAGTGCAATGAAGAATTTCAGGCCAGTGGGGAGATATTTTGGGGAAGTGTGGTCTTTTCACAGCCCTTAAATCATGCCGCAGAGCTGACCAGCCACCATCAAGGGTTGGACGAACATAGGAGAAATTCATTTAATGTTCAGTTGCTGAAGATTCTTTTGGTGGGAGTGAAGTGGCATCAGTAGGGCATTAGAAGTTTTCTTGGAGCTTTGGCGAATGTCCCTTGCCTTTTAGACTCTGATAGTGAAACTGAGGTTCCTAGTTTAGGAAATGGTAGGGGCAGGAGGGGGCTTGCAAATGATCCATGCATTCGGTCCTCCATTTGCTTGCAGAGATTTGTGGAAAGAATGAATGTAAGTAGTGCTTACAACATCCACACGCTGGGTCTGAGAGGAGTTCTGCCTCCTGGTACTGGCCATGGAAGTCATTACTGGAGGTGCCCTGGCTTCTGCCTTTGTGGTCATTGTGAGTTGAGAGCAACATTCAGTAGGACCCCAGAGGTATTTGAGCTTCCTGCTGGAAGTCGCAACAGGGACCGGTGACACTGCCAGCAAGGTGTGTGTTCAGGACTTCTGCCTCCCCTCTCTGTATCACTTCCCTTCTGCCCTTTTCTGCATGCACATTGTTTTGGATCACACTGGGTCCCAAGTATTGTGGAAGCAGAAATGTGGCTCTGTAGCTCTCACTGAAGTGCTAGGGGCTTACTCTATGCAGCCTGTATGCCCAGCCCGGAAACTGGCAGTCAGTTTCCCAGGTGTTTCTTGCTTTCCCCATTTTCTTTCTTTTTTTTTTAACCAGCCAGTGTTACTCCTTCTTTCTGGTGATAGCTAGGAAACAGCCTGGTTCTCTATGCATGTATCCATCCATCGATGCAGCCACTCATCCATGCATCCAACTCATCCATGCGTCCATCCATCCATGCACACCTGCATTTGACAAGCACTTGCAGGGCTTTCATATAGAGTCAGATGCTGTGTTAGGCACTAAAAGTAAAATGTGTTAGGCACTCAAGGTAAAATGAGGTGCTTGCGTGAGTAGCTGAGAGACAAGCCTCCAAATATACAAGTTCAGTACAATGAGACAGTGACTTCAACAGAGGTTTGTGCAAAGGGCAGGAAGACCCAGGGAAGGCGTGGCTGCCTGTGGGACTCAGGGAAGGTGTGAAAGGAGCCTTGATAAATGAGTCAGCATTTCCCAGACAGACAAGTGGACAGAGCGCGCTCTGTGCAGGGTGCAGAGGTAAGAGGCAGCATGCTGCTTAAAGCGAGCTTCTAAGGGGGCAGATTCTGCTTCGGCTTTTGCTCCCTCTTGTACATCTGCTCATAGTGAATGCTTGTCCTTTCTGGAGTGCACAGCTTTGCATGTATCATTAAGTTTATACACATGAATGAATTTTTTACTTTCTAGCAAAGTAATACATGTACATGAATTACAAAATTCAAATTTATGTCAGGACTTACCAGAAAACCTGGCTGTTCTTCTACCTCCTGTTCCTCACTCCTGAGTCTTAATCCCTAGAAACACCATTTTCAACTTTTGGAGCGCTTAGTACTGCTATTTACTTTCATGTTTCTAAATATGTTATAACACGGTTTTATCTTCAGGACACGATTTTTTTAAAAAATTTCTATCTACAGAAGTGAAGGCTTTCTCTCAGCTGATATACCACCCCTTCTCTTTCTTCCATCCTCCCAGCTTAGTTATATGTATATTTATGAAAATATTCATAAAGGGATACAAATATGATTATTTCCGTTCTAAAGCAATCTTTTGTTTTTGTAAGAGCTAAAAATGGTTTAATAATTTTCCTAGTTTTCTATATTGTTTTTGTTGTTCAGTTGCTAAGTCCGACTCTTTGTGACCCCATGAATTGCAGCATGCCAGGCTTCCCTGTCCTTCACTATCTCCCTGAGTTTGCTCAGACTCATGTCAATTGAGCCAGTGATGGCATCCAACCATCTCATCCTCTGCTGCTCCCTTCTCCTGCCTTCAATCTTTCCCAGCATCAGGGTCTTTTCCAATGAGGCAGCTCTTCACAGCAGGTGGCCAAAATATTGGAGCTTCAGCTTCAGCATCAGTCCTTCCTATGAATATTCAGGGTTGATTTCTTTTAGGATTGACTTGTTTGATCTCCTTGCTGTCCAAGGGACTGTCAAAGCACCGCTGCTCGAAAACATCATTTTTTTAGTGCTCAGCCTTTTTTATGGTCCAACTTTCACACCTGTGTATGACTACCGGAAAAACCATAGTTTTGACTATACCTACCATTGATTCTTTCCCAGACTTTCTGGTAGAGGTACCAAAATCCCTTAGACAAACCCACTGGATGACTGAATGGTGCTGTTTTTTCTTGAGACCATCCCTTTGGGGCCCCAACCCCTAGCTCCATTTGATTTGGATTGGCCCCTTCTAGGCCCATGGCACCCCTCCTGTCTCGGTTTCCCCTGCAGTACTTTCCTCTGGAAAAGGAAAAGACCTCCTTCTTCCAGGATCTCATGTCTTCTTTGTTTCACTCTCTTACTTCGGTGAAGATCCTCTTCCAGAAGCTTTTCATGAAAACACACATGGGGTAAAATTTTAAAGCTCTTTTTAAAAATTGGAGCATAATTGCATGACAATGTCGTGTTAGTTTCTGCAATACAGCACAGGGAATCAGCTATATGTCTGCATATACCCTCTCCCTCTTGAGCTCCCCTCCACCCTCACCCATCCCACCCATCTAGGTCATCACAGAGCACGGAGCTGGGCTCCCTGTGCTTTATGGCAGCTTCCCACCAGCTATTTATTTTACATATGGTAGTGCATACAGGTCACTGCTACTCTCTTAATCTGGCCCACCCTTCCTGTCCGCCTCTGTGTCCAATGTCCATTCTCTACATCTGCATCTCTATCGCCTTCCTGCCCCCCCACCCCCAAATAAGTTCATCAGTACCATTTTCTAAATTCCACATATATGCATTAATATAGGGCATTTGTTTTTCTCTTTATGACTTTCTTTACTCTGTATGGCATTCTCTAAGTTCATCCACATAGAGCTCTTACATGTCTGAATATGTCTATTATCTCTTCACATTTGACTTACCAGTTGGCTGGATATAGAATTCTAGGATGGAAATGCCTCATTTTGCAATATTTCAGACTCTAGTGTTTCTATTGAGAAGTCTGGTGTTTTCCTGACTTCTAGCCTTATAAGTGAGATCTCTTTTCCATCCTTCCTTGGAAGTTTTTATTCCTACTCTTTATCTTTGGTGTTTTGAAATTTCACAATGAGATACGTAGATTCACATCTTTTTGTCATTCACATATTTGACCTTTTGGTAGAATCTTTATACCTGAAATTTCATACACTTTATTTCTGGAAATTTCCGTGGGATTTATTCTTTGTAATCACCTTTCTTGTTCTCTCTGGGCTCTCTTATTGAGATGTCTATTAATAAGCTATTGGACTTCTTTGAAGGATGCTTTAGTTTCCTTGTTATTTCTTTTCTTCACTCCATTTCACTGTCCTTTGTCTACTTCCCAAAAGATTTCTTAGATTTATCTTCTGGAAGTCTATTTTATTTTTCATTATATTTATTCCATATTTAACATCCATACACTTT
Organism: Odocoileus virginianus; assembly: GCF_023699985.2. Lineage (NCBI taxonomy): Eukaryota > Metazoa > Chordata > Mammalia > Artiodactyla > Cervidae > Odocoileus > Odocoileus virginianus. The sequence continues at coordinate 37,881,007 of NC_069695.1, forward strand.
TCTTTTCTGACTGCTCTCTTATAATAGGTTTCTGTTCTTGTTGCATGTCTACTTATTTTTCTGAAGATATTAGCTATAGTTTTTTTTTTTTTAAGAATTCTTTTGCCTCCTGCTTCACCTTTGTTTCCTGAGTTTCTTATTTTCAATTTTTGCTGTTTTTTGTTGGAGTTCTTCTTAAATGCCTACTGATCCTTGACTATCCATTCATATTTCAGAGTGTGGAGCCATGGGACTGACTGGAATTCTATGATTATGGGTGGGCCTTTTTGACTGATGGGCTTCTGTGTGGCATGATCAGGTCTGGGACATTTTGTTAGTCAACTCACAAATATCAGGCCCTCTGACAATAAACCCTCTAACTTTTGGTCTTATTGTCAGTATTCTGAGACTCCAGAAAGTGAAGGAAATGGAATATCTCATTATTGCATCTTTAGGCTTGACTTTATGTGGCTGCTAGTTCTAAAGGAGACAGGCTTGAGGCCTGACCCTTAGACCACCTGTATTTAGGGAAGAGGAAGATGGTGAAGTTAATGAAGGGGACAGAGGAGTGGCCAAGAGATCCAGGGAGGGGGGAAGTGATCAACAGCCCAGATGTTCACTCAGTTTTCTTTCGGCAACCATTGAGCATGTTACAGTGGAGGTAGAATCTAGCTTGTGGGAGGGAGCTTTAGGATTCAAAGTTATGAAACCTGTGTGCATGTGTGCCTAGTTGCTTCAGCGGTGTCTGACTCTTTGTGACCCTATGGCTGGTAGCCCAACAGGCTCCTCTGTCATGGGATTCTCCAGGAAAGAATACTGGAGTGGGTTGCCATGCCTTCCTCGAGGGGATCTTCCTGACCTTGGGTTCCAACCCACGTCTTCTAGGCTCCTGTATTTTAAGCAGATTCTTTACTGGTGAGCCACCTGGGAAACACAGCTTGTGGGGAAAAGGAGGGAAATGGAGGAAGGAAAGCAAATAGCTGTGTAGAAATTAAACTCTCCATCTCACTAGAAACTTGTCCTTCCATTGGCATTGCTGGCTCGAGTTCACATTCCTCCCAAAAGATCTGAGTATATTCTGGAGAAATAGGGAATGCATACACATCAGCCATCAGAAGTGATTGACAGGAGACACCAGGGATTCTTAAATGTATGAAAGTAAAACAAACACTTTATTTAAGGAAAAGGCAACTTGGATGAAAAAAAGCCTAATAAATAACTCAGTACAGCTGGCTTAAGCACTTTAAAGCCAGTGTCTGTGATAAGCAATGAAAACATTAATATAAAATGCTTCACCATAAATGAGTACAATTCAGGCTGATGTATTGCAGCTGAGCCGGCTGTTGGATGGCATGCTTTTAAAGCGATGTTTACAATTGGTATCTTTTTCCTTTGGTAACTAGAGGAAGGCAGAAATGGCTGGAAGCCTTGCCAGGGTGTGGCTCGGAACCTTGGAAGGGTGGGAGCCTGCTGGGCGCTGGTCTCCCTCTATGCTCCTAACCAGCTCAAGACAGGGCAGGCAGGAAGCTCAGAGCAGGGCGGTGCCAGGCCGGCATGGAGAACGGGAGCCTGGGTCTGATCAGTGGCCAGCTGTGAGATCTGCAAACAGGGGGCCAGCTTTCTGGGCTCTCTGTCTCTTCAGCTAGTCCTGGAGGTCACAAAGGGTGTCCCTCGGGTATTTTGAGACCAGTGCCTGCCCCTGCTGACTCCCTGCTTCTCCGTCCTGCAGCCTCTTGGCAGTAATGCCCTTTGAGCTCGGTACCCCCAAAGTGCATGCAAAATAAGCCCGTGTTTCATTTTGACATTTTAAAATTTATAAAATGGAGGTGAAAATGCCAATTGTTTACCGTGTCAATGTGGTTATGGAAGAATCAGATAAAATGTCATATGACAGAATATAAACTTACCTTTTTAAAAACAGGTGAGTAATCTGATAATCATCCTCTATTCAGTTCACTTCAGTCGCTCAGTTGTGTCCAATCCTTTGCGACCCCATGGATGCCAGGCTTCCCCGTCCATCACCAACTCTTGGAGCTTACTCAAACTTATGTCCATTAAGTCGGTGATGCCATCCAACCATCTCATCCTCTGTCAGCCCCTTCTCCTCCTGCCTTCAATCATTCCCAGCATCAGGGTCTTTTCAAATGAGTCAGTTCTTCACATCAGGTGGCCAAAGTATTGGAGTTTCAGCATCAGTCCTTCCAATGAATATTCAAGACTGATTTCCTTTAGGATGGACTGGTTGGATCTCCTTGCTGTCCAAGGGACTGTCAAGAGTCTTCTCTAACACCACATTTCAAAAGTATCAATTATTTGGCACTCAGCTTTCTTTATAGTCCAACTCTCACATCCATACGTGACTACTGGAAAACCTGAAGCTTTGACTACACAGACATTTATTAGTCCTCTATTAGGTAATAATAATAATAAGAGCAGTTCACGTTTGCTGAACCCCAACTTCATGCCAGGTCCAAGGTGAGCACTGAGTGGTCCATCCTGGGGATGTATCCACATATTTCCTGTGGTCCTGGCTCCATGCCTATGTGGACAATCTTCTCACAGCCTCTGAAAGCCCTTTATTTTTCCCTGGCTCAGGCTCCGGGCTTCTGCCATGGATTAGCAGGTTAAGAATATGCCTGTAATGCAGGGGACACAGGAGATGAGGGTTCCCAGGAAAGGGAAATGGCAGCCCATCTAGTATTCTTGCCTGGAGAATTCCATGGATAGAGGAATCTGTCCTATGGACTGGTGGGCTACCAGTCCATAGGGTTGCAAAGAGTTGGACATGACTGAAGCCACTCAGTATGCAAACACATGCACGCATGTACACATGTCTCAGGCTCCACTAAGATTATGCTTCTCCTTTGTTGCCAACACCCATTTATCCCAGGTTTCCGGCAACCTTGCTGGTTGGCTCGGGAACTGGAGCTGTTTTGTTTTGTTCTTTATCATTGTTTTCATGGCATAAACTACAAGGCCCTTACCTTAATGTGTTCAACTATCAATCATTACAGGGAAAAATAAACAAAACAGAAGAGATGATGGAGAGGTCAAAGATGCTGGGTTCTCTTGGTGGCTATTACTGGCTAGTGGTTCCTGAATTCTTTCTTAACCGATGATGCCAAAACTTCCCAAGGAGGGGTCTGGAAGCCTCTCCAGCTGTGTCCATGTTCTCACCAACAGTCCATGATGACTTGGAAGCAAGGCCAGACCACTCAGACCCACCGCTGACCCCACTGGCTACAGGCTGCCAGGGCTGGGTGCCACCCCACCCTTCTAGTCCCACATCAGGGGAGGAATCAGCCTGCTTCTCTGGACCCCAGCATTTCTTTTCTATCTGGACTCAGATAAACCTACACTGTTTCCTGCTAGAGTCCTGTGGCTTCTTCCGCAGGTAACCGCAAATGGAGTGGTTTAAGACAGAACAACTGTGCTCTTTTACAATTCGGGAGGTCAGATGTCTGAGCCAGGCTTCACTGGGCTAAAGTCAGGGTGTTGAGGTGAATCGTTCTTTCTTGCCTTTTCTGGCTTTCAAAGGCTGCTCACATTCCTTGGCTCCTGGCCCCCTTTCCTCTCCAAAGTCCACCATGGTGGCTGAGTCCCCACCGCCTGTCACCCTGATGCTGACACTCCGTTTTCCTCTTCCATCCTTTAATGACCCTTGTGATGACATTGGTCCCACCTGACTAATTCAGGCTCATCTCCCTGTTAAAAGTCAGTTAATTTGCAACCTTATTTGATCAGCATTTAATTAATTGCTTAAATCCCTCCTTCAGGAAGATCCCCTGGAGAAGGGAATGGCTACTCCAGTATTCTTACCTGGAGAATCCTGTGGACAGATGAGCCTGGTGGGCTACAGTTCATGAGGTCAGAGTCAGACACAACTTAGTGATAAACAACAACAACAACTGTGTGTGTGTATGTGTGTATATATACAATTTCTAAGATAGAGGCGGAAGGGTCATTCTGGCAACCCCCTGTCAGTGGAAGGCCAGCTGCTCCTCCAGACATGGTCAGGCTGCACACCCAAGGCGCATCGCACAGTTCTGGGACCAGGTTTCGGATCCACCACTATGTCATTTTGGATAAGCCACTTCACCTCTTCGAGCCTCAGTTTTCTTGTCCCCCTGATGGGAAGACCTCATCTGAAGAGTGAGGAAAGAAAAGTACCAGATGTGGAATTCTTCTTCCCTTCACCACTTGCCTCTCCTCACCTTTCACGCTCATTGTCCACTCTGCCTTCTCCTTGTTCTTAATGTGCTACATGCATTTCTTAAGAGTCCAGGAATAGCATGTTGCTATTTTCAGGACCCCCTCCTTCCATCTCTCTCCCTCCCCCGCTTTCTTTCTCTCTGTCACACACACACACACACACACACACACACACACACGTACACACACATACCTGGTTTGTGAATGAGAGGGGAGGTTTAGGCAGTGGAGTTATGGATGGAGGAGGGGAAAGCCTTGGGTCCAGAATCATCTAAATTGATCACTCACACAGCTTTTGGATTTGAGAGTCCATTCCCCAGGCCCAATGCTGCTTTCAAGCACTTTTTTTTCCTTCCATCGGGAAAAGTGATAGCTGAGCGGCATCACAGAGTAGGAAGGGGAGAGAGGGATTTTTCAGAGGCTGAATTCACCAAGAGTGATTTCTGAACCAAAAACCAACCCAGACAACTCCCGTCCCTACCAGAAAACCTGCACATAAAGGACTGGGGAAAAAAGCCAGCTCTTCAGCACTCCTGGATCACCTCTGTGCTTTTTTCCAGACCCCAATTATAAATCTGAACCGAACAGATGCATGTCTATGGAAATGCATTAAAATATTATTAGGAACAGCTTTTGCCTTAGTGGTAATAAATCCATACCTGCAGTCACCCTTCACTTCTTCCTAACTCTTTGATAACTTGGAAAATATAAATTCTGCTCCAGTGTAGATTTAAGCAAATGGATCGGTGCTCTCCTTTCCTCACTCTTCTGGTCTGGTCCCTCTGGATCCACTTGCCCCACTTCCCAGGCCTGCCACACGGCACCGTCCAGGATGGGGCATGGGGACCGGGGGAGAGTGGAGAGCTCAAAGCTGCAATCACTGACCCTGACCTCCAACCCACCATGTGACTGTGAAGGACTGAGTCACCTTCAGTGCCCCATGTGGTCAGCTCCTTCTAAATGGGCCTCAATGATCTCTGCCTGGTGGTTCAGATCCTTGGTGTGGGCTACACCTAGTGATTAGCATCCAATGAATAGAATATTGTGGAAGTGATGGAAGGCCATTTTGAGATGAAGTTATAACAGGTTGACTTTCACCTTGCTAGCCCTCTCTTGCCTTCTCAGCTTGCTGGTTCTGATGAAGCAAGCTGTTGTGGTGGTGAGACCCACAGGGCAACGACCCAGGAGTAGTTTCTGTATAACAGCCAGTGGGAAACTGAGACAGATCCTCAGTCCAGTGGCCCTCGAAGAACCTAACCCTGCTGACAACTGCTGTGTGAGCTTGAGGCCAGATCCTGCCCGCTCTGAACCTTGAGTTGACTGTGGCTCCAGCTGAGACCTGGATTGTAGTCAGTGAGATTCTGAAGCAGAAGCTATGCCTAGATTTGTGAGTCACAGAAAAAGGAAAATAGTGAAGATAAATAATAAATATGGACTGTTCTAAGCCTCTAAGTTTTGGGGTAATTTGTTGTGCAGCAGTGGACAACTAATACACTCCTTATGTCACTAATCTCTGAAATGGACCATTCCCACCAGTGCATCTAAGTACAGCAGGACAAACGCATATTAAGACACATTCTAACACCAAATGTGGTTCAGTGTTTTTTATTCTGTAATTTGTATTTGCATCAGTAATAGTCATTGATTTATTCCCCGAATACTTGCTGAGTGCCAATTACAGTTAGATGCCATGCTGTGAATATAGGCTACAACAATGCACACAGTATTCTTGTTTCCTTCGATGAGCTCACAGCCTTTGTGAGGGGAGTGATGAATACTTTGGAAACAGAGTGAAGTGTAATATATTAAAGGTCTGAAATACCCTCAAAATGGTTTGGAAGTCTGGATGCCATATACAACCTCACATAACAAATTGCTTACCAAAGTAGCAAGAATTCTTGGTGATCCTGTTCCTCCTTTCTCAGTGGGAGTGCGAACAAGAAATAATGTGTTCAACAAGAACAGAAAGCTTAGAATTTGATGGGATGCTTGGGTATAGTCCTGAAGTGTGTGTGGATGCACTCTGGGATTTTGAACTCAAGTCCTAGGACACATTTTCAATAGGGTTCCCACAGCATTCTAGACACTCGGCTCTGGCCCCATGATCTCCTCCATCCATGGCAACCCCTGCCTTTCATGCTATTCCCAATCCCTCCAAAGTTTTCTGTGATTTCTCCTTCTCACCTTCCAAGAGTCCCTGGAGCCCTAACTAATAATGCAGCACCGGATTCTCTTTGGCTTCATGTATGATGTTTATTCTCCCACTCAGTCCTTTATTCAACAAAATGAAATGGAGGCTCTGGGTCCCCCAGAAGGTGAGAGCAAGTGCTGGGATTGTTTATAAAATGGACTGAAAAGACAGTGGTTGAAAATCTGTTTAAGGAGTGGTTGGTCATCTACAATGACCCAGATCCTGGGTTCAGACTGTGACAGGAGAAGGGAGGTTTAGTCTCTGGATAAATTGAATCACATTGGCCCAAACTCTGCATCATGGGCCACAATGGAGGGTCAGGTTTATGCCTTAATGAAAAGAGTGCTTAAATGAAGACCATGCTAGGCCTGGGCTAGTAGCTGCATTGCTTCCCTGTAGGTGAGACTTGGATTGATTTTTTTCCATTTTCGACCACTCACTACTCCCAGTATTGACCGCTTGCAGAACATCTCTGCTTGGAAATTCCAGCATTATTGCAATCACAACTATGCAAAATCATGTAGCTTCTCTCAGCACCATTTTGGTCCCCATATATCCAGGCGTCCAGTACCTCAGGGCCTTTGAACTGGCATTTCTCTCTCTCTCTCCCCATATTGCCATGACTTCTTCACTTCAAGCTTTTGTTCAGACTTCACCTTTATGATGTCTTCCTCTGATCATCTTATTTAAAATTGCAACCCTCACTTTTCTCCCCCAATCTTGAAAAACAGTTGGCATATAGTCCTCCCTCAATAAATGTTTTTAGAACGAGATGTCTGAGCAGAAGCTGCATATTTTTGGTATGTGTGCTAAAATATATATAAGATAAAATTTGCCATTAAAACCATTTTTAAGTGTACAGTTTAGGGACATTAAGTTCAGTCACACTGTTGTGTAACCATCACCAATAACCATTTCTAGGACTTTTTCATTATTCCAAACTGAAACTCTGAACCCATCAGGCAATAACTCCCCACTCTCTCCCTTCCCACAGCCCCCTGGAAACGACATTCTACTTTCTGTGTCTCTGTATTTGACTCCTCTAGCTATCTCATCTAAGAGGAATCATACAAGTTTTTTGCATAGTTTATTTCACTCAGCAAAATATTTTCAAGTTGCAACCATAGTGTGACATGTGTCAGAATTTCCCTCTTTTTATAGCTGAAAAGTATTCTATTGTATGTATAGATCACATTTTGTTTATCCATTCATTTGCTGATGCTGAAAGCCTATGTGTTTTGCAGAGATGATGCCTGAAGGACTAGAGAGTGAGACGACGAGAAGGCTTGGTAACCCTTTGTGTTTCTCCTGATGGCTAAGATCCACTGGGCTGTTCCTCCACAGGTTTATGGGGCTTACCCTCGCAAGGGAGAGGGCCTTCTGAACCGTGAAAGGAGGCCCCAAAACTCTGGGTATGGAGTTCTTTTCCTTTCTCTAGTATTTCAATAGAAGCTGGAGACAGAATTTATGAGAGCTGTGAGGATGAGTTATCTACCTTATGGTTCATAAATAATTAAAAAATGAACTCTATATCTCCAAACATTATTTATATCAATTCTTTATTGAATAGGTGACTTCAGGCTAAACACATAACACCAAAAAACAAAACTTGAAAAAAATGAACAACCATAGCCAGGAGCAATGGAGAAATCACCTTGCTAGTGGGCTCAAGGGAGTGCCTGTGTGGCTGTGCGCTGGCAGGACCCAGGAACATGCTGGCAGACAGGGAGCTCTCTGGACCCTTGAGAGGGCACTCACATTCACTCGGCCTTAGCATCTCCTCCTTCAGCTTCCCTTGTTCTGACTTGTGTCCTCTTGTTTATTCTATTTTCCACCTAATAATGTACCCAGAGATGCTTGTCGTTTTAAAGAGACGTATCAGTTTTTCTTCTGTTTTGACCTTGTACCCCAGGCATATTTTCTTGCTTCTTGGATGTGTTTGGTGCAGTTCTGGGCACTCAAGGTGCTTCTTAAGACAATGGAGGGAGTCTTAAGCACCCTTTCATCTATTCTCCTTGCACTCACTCTCTCTCCAGCCACCCAGAACTTCATAGAGCACACGAGGTGAGCCATGCTACCTGCCTCCCAGGTGAGGCCTTTCCGTGCTGCCCTGAAGGCAGGACAGCTGGGTGAGCATCTATCCGATTCCCTGCTTGGATTGCTGTGTTGTGGGGAAAAGCCGCATTTGACTGTGAATGGCAAATGGAAGAAAAGCAGAAGACTGATGAGTTCCAGGGGAGGTGTTTGGAGCTTGGGTGGCTTGAGGATCCATCCCTCTGGGAGCTTGAGGAGATCCAGTGACCAGTCCCATAACCATCAGAGATGGAATCTGGAGGGGAGGAGGAGTCCCCAGTTAGGACCCACAATGTGCTCTTCCATAGACGATGTTGGGGCCCAGTGTACAAGTAGGACAGCATCGCGCTCCAGCTCCTTAGGGCTTCAACAGGCTCCTGTGGGCTGCCTGTGGCCCTAACCACCACGCACAACATGGTTTCTATGGGAAAATGCATTTTGAGCACCAGGAAACTGACATCCACTCAAACTTTTGGAACAGAGCCTGCTCTTAAGTTGGAGACTGCTTGAATACCACATTCACAGCTAAATTATATGGATAGGCCTATTTTTAAGATATATGCCTATTTCCAAGACACTCAGCTTATATAACAATGGGAATAGGAAGAAAGAATTGGTAGAAGTCGTGTTTTTGGTGGAGAAGGGGGAAGATGTGCATATTCACTGTGTAAAAAGCACAGTTCTACCTGGCAGGAGAGTAGAAGACACTGAAAATATCTAAAACATTCTCTAGGTTTGTGTGGCTTGACCCACATAGTCTTTCTTTTAAGCAACACCACACCCATATGGTTCTTAATTTTAAGACCAACATTTGAATTCTACAGTAACAAAGAAGATTGAGTTAAATTTAGAGGGTAGGGTGTGAGCAAGGTCTGCGTGCTACAGGATGTGCCCAAGTCATGAAGCATTGTTAGCTTCCCATCTCCCTTTGGTGTGTGGGCTTTCAGGATGGGCCCATGATGACCAGCCAGTGCCACCTCCATTCCCTGTCCCCAGGGGGGCTTTACCTGCAGGAACTGGCAATAGCTTTTTGCCATTTTTCCAGGACAATCAATTATTCATGGTCAACACCCACATCCGTTGATCATTAACTCAGTGTTAAAAAAACTTAGTTCTCCCAAATCTAAAAATGAACTAACCTAGATTCACTTCATTTTACTTTATTTCAAATAACTCAATTCAACTCAGTAATTCATGAAGTTAAATTTAACTACTTTAAATCAACAACCCAAATCGGCTCAGATGAGAACTGAATTCAATATTCTAAGCACTGGTAAAACCACTCTAGTTGGCTGGTGGCATGTTCTTAACTATGGAAAGTCACGAAGCTGGTTCAGTTGGCCTTTGGGTTGGCAGAGAGATGTGGGATGAATCGTCTCCTCCTCTCCAACTGTGTGTATTTTATTCATAGGCTGCCCTTGTATCCTAGACAAAAATAACTAACGTAAATGCTGTTGTTTTTCAATTGTGAATTTAAGAAACAGAATTTTAGTTCTGATTCATGCCTCGTGTTTGGAAGAGTAGTTGGTGTCTCAAGACAAGAAAGATATGAAGGAAGATGGGCAGGGCGGGTACCTGAATTTTTGGGTACTAGAAGCTGGCTCTTCTCCATGGCATGATCACCATGGCATCCACACCCCTTCCCTGTGCCTTAGTGAGGAGGTGGCCTCCGTACCCAGGGAAGGAAGACTCCTGCAGTATGTGTATCTTCTCCACGCCTGGCCTATTCATTGGTAGAGGTCTGTCTTCCAGAGGAAGAGCTACCCAAGCCTAGAAGGACAGATCTGTGTTCTAATAGGGGCAGTGAGGAAAGGAGATAGGAAGGTATGGATGCTTTCTTGTATCCTAAACATCGTGAAGATGAAGAACTCCAGCAGAATGGCAAGAATACTAGGTTCTGGGTTCGGAGGCCTCAGTTCTGATAATTGCTCTGTTACCAACCAGCTGGGTGATCTTGTGCAGATCTCTTCCCTTGCATGGGCAAGTTGATTGCTAATGAGTCTTTTAACTCTTCAGTCCAAACCAGTGGTGGCACCTCTGGGAGGTGCCTGTGTCTCTGCGCACAGCGTCTACCACCTCCAGCAGTGGACGGCTGGAGCAGGAGCAGTTTTAGGTTTACAGTTCTTCACTTTCTGCATATTCCTGACCCAGCTGGTTAGCGTTTAGCTGCCTGGCTCCATGAACCAGTTAGAATCTGAAATTAATAGTTTGGTTTCAGTAGCTCTAGATGTCACTGTTAAATTTTTTCCTTAAATACTGGCCCCATCTCTGCCTTCAGCACCATCCTGGTACCATAAATGTATGCCTGGGTCTGTATTAATCACTTTTCATTCATTATCTCATTTAGTTTTTACAGTATTTCCCCAGGGAAGTATTCTGCCCATTTTTCAAGTGAACAGGCTGGATTTCAGCCCACATCTACCTGATCTGGAAACTCAATCTGATAAGCCTTATTGATACAAGCCTCAAGGAGGATTTCTGCTGCTGTTTGCTACCTTGTCATCTAGTCTTTTGGAAGGGACTGATTGCTGTCTTGAAACCCATGCCACTTGGGTTTGACCTTGACTCTCTAGCAAGTTTCTGCCTATACTCTGTGATCCTGGACCTGTTCCTTGCCTCCTAAGCTAGTGGACAGTTTCTGGTTCTAAATGAACCAAACACCTCAGGCCAGGATGTTGCCCCCATCCAAATTTGATAACACTGGCCATTTAGCCCATGCTGCTGAACCTCTTTGGCCTCTGAACTGGTGGTCTCAGGGCCCACTGGAGCCAAGGCTGCCTACGTCACAACGCTGTGGGGCTCTTCAGCACTGATCTGAAGTCATCCCTATAGCCCTCTGCTTCATTTCCCCTCCCCTAGGCATCTTCTTTTTCTCCACCTGCCCTGCTGAGCACTCAGCATGGTCTCACCTGAGTCCCCTTGACTTATGACATCTGGGGCTTGTGGAAAAGAGCATCATGAAACTTGGTGATCTAGCCCCAGACTGGAAGGTGAATTCAGGGGTCAGGTCAGCAGGGGGTGGTCTACAGGATGGCCAACAGAGCTTCATAAATATACCTTTTGTTTTACTTGTGTGATCCTTTCCATTCTCACTTTTTTATTTTTTTTTGGCCTGTGGAGAGCTCTTGAGCTTAGAGCCACAGGGGGGAGAGGACTTTTCACCTAGGTAGTCCAGTCTTGTTCATTCTGTCTCTGCTCCTTGTAGGATTTGGTTGTTTTCCATCTTAATTATACTCCTTGCATCAGTGGTTGGCAGGCACACAACCTTTAAAGGAATTTACTTAAAAAACCCATTCTCTCCCAGGAGAAGCAGCTCTACAGGGAACTGTGAGATTTCTAGGAATGTTTACCTGTGTGTGTGTATGCAGGGGTGGGGGTGATGGTGGGGGAGTGATAGTAGCCTTTTTGCTTACCGTAACCTTGGGAGGTCGGAGTTCACTAACATGGGCTGATCTGGGGTTACTCACATGCCCACTAACACTGAGGCTCATCGAACACACAGACTTCTGCTTGTGATACTACTATTGAATCAACTGCTGATAGTAATGATATTGTAAAAGGGGGCCAGGGCTTGTTAATGAGCTAAGTGGGTTACAGTATCATGAGTTTATATTTGTCTTACAATGACTCACTGTAACCTATTCTGGGGGGCTAAGACTCTGAAGATCCCTGACTGAATGCAAGTGCCATCCTGCAGAAACTCAATTTGTAATCACCAACCATTCACATTTTAGTATAAATAAACCCATAGCTGACTCAATTACCAAATGCAAGGTCTTTCTGTATCTACAGGGCTTCCCTGGTAGCTCAGCTGGTCAAGAGTCTGCCTGCAATATAGGAGACTTCAGTTCAATTCCGGGGTTGGGAAGATCCCCTGGAGAAGGGATAGGCTACCCACTCCAGTATTCTTGGGTTTCCCAGGTGGCTCAGATGGTAAAGAATCTGCCTGCAATGCAGAAGACCTGGGTTCCATCCCTGGCTTGGGAAGATTCCCTGGAGGAGGGCATGGCAACCCACTCCAGTATTCTTACCTGGGGAATCCCCATGGACAGAGGAGCCTAGCTACAGCCCACGGGGTCACAAAGATTTGGACATGACTGACTGACTAAGCACAGTACAATCTACTGATTTACCCTTTGATTTACTCACTTGAGAATTTTTTTTCTTAAGCTTCAGCTGTGTTCTCTGTCCTATATACAGGGAGACCAAGAGAAGGAGAAAACCTTGTCCCTTGAGGGAAGGTTTTGGGGACTGAGAATTCCCCATTGGAAACAATAAAGCATAAGATAAATTATAGTTAGGAGCTAGATCAGGTGTTATAGACAGTTGCACATGGTTGAATGAAGCAGGTTTTGATGGGACTGAGATTCGCTCTGGGAGGAGCTGAGATCTGCCCTGAATTTTTGCTCTTGGAATCACCCAGACAAGGTTGATGTGATTGAAGTCAGAATGAGTAGTATAAATACTGCAGAAGAAGAAAATAGGTGGATTGCAGAAACTGGAGCAAACCAAAGGCTGGCCTTAAATGTAAGGTAACCTCGAGTGTTTGATTCTGTGACGGTGATGCAAAGGGAAATTCCATACTCTTTCCCTGTCTGGCTGCCTGATTTGATTCTTTCATTAGCATTGTCCATGTCAGATGGGAATTTTCTATCTCCAGGCAATTCCATCATCAACTTTGTGGGCCGACATGATGCTCTGCTTACACATAGTTGACGTTTAATAAGTATATTGAATCATTGAACAAATGATTAATAAATAGACAGCTTTGAGCATATCTGCTAAGCCAAACTACTTCAGATGTTTTGGTGTGATTCTTCTGGACTCAACTTGGTTTATCCCAACCCTGAATCTGAGTGGGATAGGATATTCTAACAACAAATGCTACTTTTCAATCACTGGGCAGAGTTCCTCTTCTCTTTGTCTGTCATCAGTGTTCACATAGCCTCGCTCAAATCCAGCTAGACACAGCAATTATTTATTTTGCCATTTATGTGGTTAGATGCTGTGGAACAATCAAGCCAAAAAATGTCACCCTTGCCTTCCAAGAATTTAAAATTAGTTGTTGTTTTCTATGATGAGCAGTGAAGACTTCCTCAGGAAGGAAGAAATTTTAGATCTAATTATAATAGCACATCTCTGAAAATGCACATGATATGGTTTCTCTCCTAAATATCAGTGCTGGGCTCCATCATTAGATTACACCTTTCAGAGGGTAAACCACCTGAGAAAAAGAATTGGATAGTCCTGAGACATATGTAACACTCTCTCAAGTTGTGGATCCCTTCACCCAACCAAGAATCCCTTCACCCAACCAAAGGTCAGGCCAAAGGTCAGGGCACCCACACCCCACCCTACAACACAGATCTTCTAGAGGAAGTGGTGACTCAGTATTGTTGTTTAGTTGCTCAGTCATGTCTGACTCTTTGACCCCATGGACTGTAGCCTACCAGGCTCCTCTGTCCATGAGATTTCCCAGGCGAGAATACTGAAGAGGGTTGCCATTTTCTTCTCCAGCGGATCTTCCTGACCCAGGGGTTGAACGTGGGTTTCCTGTATTGCAGGCAGATTCTTTACCACCAAGCCTTCTGGGAAGCCCATGTTAAAACTCCTTGAGCTCAAACTTGTTACCATATCCTAAAACTCCAGAGTATGACTGAATGTGCAGTCCCACATTTTCCACAGAAGGGCCTCACAGGTGGGGTCTCAGCCTCCAGAGGACAGTTTCCTGTCCTGGGAATCCCTCTGGAGTCCGGCTCCATCCTGGGTCAGGAGCCCTGCTCCTCAGCTCAGTCCCTGGCCATGTCTGAGGAATCTGGGACTGAGACCAATGCTAAGATGCCTTCATAATCTGGTCTTCCCTCTCCCTCTTTCTCCGCAGCCGAAACGATGGAATATTTAGACTTCTTCCAAACTCCCAAGCATTGGCCTTTAAGGTGCTGGTGCCCTGAGGGCTGGACAACCGCTTGTCATATGCCATGATGACGAGCACACCAACCTTCTTGTCTGCTCTAGCTGGGTGATTATAAGGATAATAAGACAGACAGCCCTGAACTTTGTGATGACTTTATAATCCAGTAAACACCCAGTAGGGTGGAATTGGAAGCAGCGAGACTCATATTGGAGAAGTAATGAACAAAATCAGGCGCAGCCCAGGAGGTGAGGGCAGGCTCCCCCTAGTGTTGGGACAGAAGATGCCCAGGTGGAATAGGACAGCTTCCAGGACTGGACCTGCACGGAGTCCAAACCAGAAGAGTTAAAGGGAAACAGGGCCGCTGGACATAACTCTTAAGGCTGGAATCTCTCCAGGTGACCTCTTCCCAGTGATTCTGTGGGCCTGATAAAACACAGAGACGTTTTATCAAGTCCTGTTGTTGGCATGATTTAGCTGTCTTCGGGCCAATCCCCAGCTTTCCCTTTCCCCGGGCAGGGAGAGCACGAGTGAACCCAGGGTTGGCATGGAGAGCTTAGGACCAGGGCTGCGTCTGCACTATCCCCCGCTGCTCCCTGGACTGGGTTAGGGCCCGGCCCAAGCTGTGTGCGCTCATCAGCCACGCCTCCTTCTCCCAGCAAACCCATTCACCCAGCCCCCATTAGCCTCTACGCTATCCTCTTGTCTCTCTCCACAATGCAGAACAGCGTCACCAGGGGTTAGATTAAATGTTGCTCACTTTGTGGGCTGCCCTGTGGCTCAGACAGTAAAGGGTCTGCTCACAATGCGGGAGACCTGGGTTCGATCCTTGGGTGGGGGAGATCCCCTGGAGACGGCAATGGCAACCCACTCCAGTACTCTTGCCTGGAAAATTCCATGGACTGAGGAGCCTGGTAGGCTACAGTCCCATGGGGTCGCAAAGAGTCAGACACGACTGAGCGACTTCATCTTCACTTTTGTGGATAGCCCTGGCTTCCTAGTATACTAGTATTTGTATTTGTGTGTGTATGTGTTTAAGCTGGATATCTTGTTGCTGGTCCACAGTAGGTCCTCTGTCAAGTTTGTTGATTAACGGTTTAATGACTCCTCTTTTTCCATGCCACTTGCATACCCACCCCTCTCATGACAGTCAGGAACAGGGTGGGGCTAAATTAATTGCCCTTTTCTGTTCTCCATTAGAGCTCTGCTTAAGTGTTGATTTTCTAAGCTGCCTTTTTGTTTGGCCTGAACTGACTCCAGTGCATCAGAAATGCCAATAGTGTCTTGACCCTCCGGGATATAAAAATGGTTTTATCTATGTGTTATGTTTGTAATTTTGGTTGGATCATTCTAGTAATAACATATTTGAAGACAGCCAGACACCAGCTGGGAATACTGGGATGCAGAAGTCCTAGTGTGAATAAGGTCTAAAGCTGTCAGTGGAGGGATTGACCTGCCCCATGGAAAGTTCGGGAAGAAGACTCAGGCCTGTGAGCAAACTGCAGTGCCCCTTGCTATAACAGTCATGGGTCACATTTCAGTAGCAGAGGCTGGATCAGCAGTGGGGTACCAGGATAGGTGACACTTATGAAGGCAGGAGCAAAGTCATTCAGTAGACACTGGGACAGTCGCTAGTTGGGGACCCATCCCTGGTTATCTAGAAGGGAATGCCAAGAGCTAAGAAGCACCACATCCTAGGAAGACTGGTGTGGCTTTTTTCCTCCTTTCTACCTTTACTTCCTTCACCAAATAATTAATGAACCTGCCAGTAACTGCTGGGTCCTGGGATAAGTTGGTGCATGAACAGACAACACTTGCTCTTGGAGCTTGAAGGGGAAGACTAAAAGTGATCAACAACTGTATGAAATAATTACAAATTGTGAAGGAAATAGTGCTAAGAGAGCAAATAACTGCTGGTCAGGGTGGCTGGAGAACCTTACCTAAAGCATGGAGAACAACGTTTGGTGTGGATGACCAGGAAAGCAGAGATATAAAGGATGAGTTGGAGTCATCCAGGTTCAGAAGGTAGAAGAGAGAAACGTAGTGGAGAGAAGAGTATATACAAATGTCCTGAGGCAGAAGAGCTTTGGCTTGTTGAAGGAAGTACAGGCGGATCAGGATGGTGGGAGAATGAGCAAGAGGAACAGGACAGGTTACTAAAGCTGGCATAGCTAAGGGAGCTGTGAAGGTACAGAGCTTGTGCAAACAAACAAGCCCAGCATTTAGTGGCATAAAATAATTTCTTATTAATGGGGTTTCCCTGGTGGCTCAGATGGTAAAAAATCCACCTGCAATGCAGGAGACCCAGTTTCGATTCCTGGGTTGGGAAGATCCCCTGAAGAAGGGAAAGGCTACCCGCTCCAGATTTCTTGCCTGGAGAATTCCGTGGACAGAGGAGCCTAGCAGGCTACAGTCCATGGGATTGCAAAGAGTTGTACATGACTGAGCAACTAACACTTTCACTTTCTTTCATGATTATTATTATTTCTTACAATTCTGTGTAGTTCTTCCAACCTGGGCATGTAGCTGGGGTTAGATGGCCCAGAATGGCTTCCCTTACAGGTCTAGGGCCTTAGCCAGGACAGCAAGGATGGTGGGGGCAGCTGGCCTCCCTCTTCAAGAGGTTGCTCCTCCTTTTATAGGAAGCCCAGGCTTGTTCACATGGTGTTTGCAGATTCCTAGCTAGAGAGGGCAAGCTCCATTGAGCATGAGTTTCCAAGCCTCTGCTTGAGTCACAGTTGCTAATACATATTCCATTGGCCAAAGCAAATCACACAGCCACATTCTCTGCTGAAAGCCAGAAAAATCCATCTATTGATGGCAGGAACTGAGCAGCATGGATGTTTTCAATACAACTGCAGGAATGAAAGCAGAAGCTTTGTTTGTTCATTGGGCACCAGGTCCGGGTTGAGGTTCATTCGATCGTTTCTCCTTTCCTTTCTTCCTTTTCTTAAATAAAAAATTATCCGAGGTGTGACAGGTGCTACCTCAGATCTGCTGCTGAGCAAGCCGGGATGGTGTGGTCAGGTAGCTCATATTATAATGTGGGAGGTACATAGCCACGTGCAGTGCACACACATGGACCTTGCACGGGTGGCCACACCAAGGAGTGGAGCATCTCCACAGTGGACGTGAGCCCGGGTGTAATGATGAGAGACACAGAGGAAGCCTGGCCCTACAATGAGGTCTGGGAAGGAGGCTTTCCTTGGAGGGGTGATGCTTGAGCTGATTCTGGAGGAATAAGAGAGTGAAGGCAGGCATTCAGAGGACAGAAGGGAAGCAAGGCAGACATCTGAGGCCAGTGATGATTGGATGCTGAGCCTGAACGTGTGGGCCTGCAGGTTCAACCCCTCTGCTTCAGGCCATGATTGGTCCTGAGCACCATCTGAATGCATAGCGGCGGTGGTGGTGGTGAGATCAAGGGAGTTCAGCAGCGCAGGCGAGTTGGGGCAGGACTGGATCTAACAGTGACTGCAGACTGTCACGGTGTCTATGTCTGCACCCTGCGCCCAAAGCTCTCTGCAACTTGTGCCAGGAGTCTCCCATTAGACTGCGGACCCCTGGGTCACAGAGTCAGTGCAGGCAGATGGCGCTAGCAGGGCCCCAGGACCTCCTTGCTAGAAATAGGTTCTCAATTCCCTTGTACAGATTGTATCCTGAAGGGACAATGGGTCTAAGTACATCATTCTCCACCCCCTCCATGTGTGGGAAGGGAGGGGGGCTGGGGGGCTGCTGAGGAAGAGAAAGCGTCTCAGGAAATGTGTATATTTATCCTGGCCTCGCCTTAAGAAAACCCAACCACCGATCCATCAAAAATGAATTTGAGTTTGGATAACAGTAGCGTTTAAGGCGATGCTCTTCCCTTGTATTGATTCTCTGTGGGTTGAAATGGAACAATTTTAGAAATGTAGTCTTAGGTTTCCTTAATCTGTGTGGCTCTGGGAGGAAAAGGCTGTTGTTGCTCGTGCTAATAACCACAAGGAACACGGTTCTAAAGTGCTTAGCTGGAAAATGAATTCCAGAAGCCAGCCCTGGCCATGCCTCCAGGGAAGATGTTTCCTAAAAAGTCAGCTCCCAACCACTTTTTTTTTTTTCCTTCAAGGGAGTTGCTTCATGTGCAGGATCACTTGGGAAATAAAAATCAACATGCAGAATTGAGGATTCCCAGAAAGTGATGAGTTGGCATGGGGTGGGGTCCTCAATGTCATTGCTGAGTGAGGCGGTGTTGCTTGTGCAGTTGACTTTGGAAGCCCAAGGGAGGCCTTGGCCTCTCACCATCCAAAGTATGTATCTTCTTGGAGTTTAATTATGAGATGTTGACATTTTAGATTTAAGGCATGGAAGGTACCTGTTCAAATGAGTATGATGCTTGACTGTCTTGTGTTGAGTTAGCATCAGTCATCTCTCAGGGTGCTGAGATGAGGGATAAGGTAGGTGGAGAGCAGAGAAAGAAAAGTGTGTTGCAGGGGGGTACTTGTCTGGGAAGACAGCAGGGTGGAACCAGCAAGGGACAGTGAACGGCATGGTATGCCTGGGTTCGGGATCTAACTGCAGTGAGGCTGGCTACCCTCAAAAGGGTGCTCTGGATCTGCTAAGGGAAGTTGTATCTGTAGTTTGGGCTGAGTTTCCTAAAGCTTCACATGTCCTGAAGACTTGTGTCCCAATCCTTTGACTGTGGGTTTCTCAAGTGTTACTAGTGGTAAAGAACCCGCTTGCTAGTGCAGGAGCCACAAGAGACAAGTGTTCGATCCCTGAGTAGTGAAGATCCCCTGGAGAAGTGAAAGGCAACCCACTCTTGCCTAGAAAATTCCATGGATGGAGGAGCCTGGTGGGCTACAGCCCATGGGGTCGCAAAGAGTCGGACACGACTGAGCGACTTTTCACAGGGAGGTCAGTAGCTCTTTTCCCTCTGAACTTGCCTTTTTGCCACTGGCAACTAGCAGAGCCCTTGTGGGTATTTGCATAAATATGATCTCTATTTGATTAAGCGTTGGCACAGTTTTCAGTGTCCCTTGGAGGAGCAATCTGTCTTGTGGCCTTTTCCTTCTTTGTACCTGAGGTTTGTCACTTCACACTTCTCTTCCTTCTCACCTCCCACTTGTCCTGACCCAGATCTGGGGGGCCAGAGCAGGGGAGGAGGTTGGAGGGTGATGAAGGATGGATGACCTCTCTTCCAAGAAGGGTTCATGTTCTGCCTCACTCAGGGAGTGTCCTTCCTTTCCCCCTTCCCAGGCAGACATGCACCTCCAGAGTAACACTTGGCTTCACCATAAGTAATTTGCTTCTAGCAACTGTGATCCATGTCTCCATCAGCAGCTTGCATCGGGGCATGACCTGTGTGAATTGTAGACTCAGACCTCAGGATGCAGATGGGGTGGCCTTCCTGAACATTCACCAGCTGGCCAGAGCTCTGGTGAATAGGACTCTCCTGTCATGTTTTTCAGACTGTTTAAGGTGGAAGATGCTCACTTTGCAACGAGTTGGGGTTTACATCACATGGGGTTCCCGCAGGCACAGGCTGAACCTCCTAGGAGAAAAACTCAGGAGAGTGGGGCCGTGCTGAGACTGTGATGCTCAGGGTCTGGGTGGGTTTTCAGATTCCAAGCAGGCTGGCTCTAATTCCCAGGTTATCTTGGTGCCCCTTTAGAAGCAGGAGCTCATAATCTCCTGTTCACTCCATTAATAACCATCACTTCTACTACTATTCTGTCTGGTTTTAGCATTTTTGTTTACTTGCAGCTTCTGCTTATTTGAGCAAACTTAAGACTTAAAGCCTTGCAGACTGGCTGCTTTTGGTGTGATTTATGTGGTCCCATTATCAACTGGCTCACTTTCTTTCTCCCTATAAAACTTTTTTTCAGCAGAGGAAATAAGATATATTCATCTGATTACCAGTGAGCCTGTTTGCTCTCAATTTGGGTGCCCACCCCTTCAAAGACCAGTGGCAGACACTGTCTTTTCCTGAGTTAGGTGCTCAGCCCAGATCTGGTCCAATCCAACCAGCTGTGGCAGTGGGTGGTGGGGGAGGATGTTGTACAACCACAGGGACCAGAGTGAGAAGAGTGCTTGGAAGGGGTTTATACTGGAGCCTTCTATTAGCGTGTCCTTTCGTCCTCGTGGCTTAGGACTTCTGATGTCTAGTGCAGTACTCAGCAAGACTCAATACTCAGCAACTATTTGTGGGATAAATAAATGTGCACTGCCTATGTTATCATGAAAATCTCTTTTTTTCGCTAACATAGATTATGAGCATTTGTGGCAAACATGGATGTGTGGTAAGTCACTGCAGTTGTGTCTGATTCTTTGAGACCCCATGGACTGTAGCCTGCCAGGCTCCTCTGTTCATGGGATTCTCCAGGCATAAATACTGGAGTGGGTTGCCATGGCCTCCTCCAGGAGGTCCTCCTGATCCAGATTGAAACTGAATCTCTTATGTCTCCTGTATTGACAGGTGGATTCTCTACCACTAGCACCATGTGGGAAGCCTAGGTATACTACTGTAGCCCACTAGGCTCCTCCATCCATGGGATTCTCCAGGCATGAATCCTGGAGTGGGTTGCCAGTTCCTTCTCCAGGGGATCTTCCCGACCCAGGGATCAAACACAGATCTCCTGCATTGCGGGCAGAGGCTTTAACCTCTGAGCTACCAGGGATGTCCAGGTATACAGTTAGAGATTACTAAATACCTTTAGGCATTTACTGCTTGGTAAACAGAGAAACATTAGAGGGTATGGCTCACCAGCCCTCCTGATGGGGACTTTAGAAAACTTCAGGTCAGTTTGCCAAATAGGAAGTAATTTTTAGACCTTAAGAATGGGGAGACTGAGCAGGTGGGTAGGACCTGAGGAAATAAAACAAGGTCTTATTTTTAGGGGCCTTGTGGGCAGAGCGTGGACTCACTTGACTATAAGGAGAAAAATGACCCTCTTAAACCTCATTAGCTCAAAGTCCACTAATTTAGAGTAAGCAATCACTCAGACCCACTGAGCTGAATTTTGCTTTTGCTTTTTGAAAAATGTATCTATAAAGTCAGTGAGCAGTGTCAGATGGGAAGCAGGAGGTGGGAACGGGGGCGGGATCCCGCTGACTGCTGACTGCCAAGCTCAGTGTCAATGCTCAGGAAGCCCTCCCTAAATTCTTGATCCAAAGACATTCAGGCCTTTCTGTGCCTGCCACCTTCCGTCATGGCCCTTCGCACAATGCAACAAATTGGGAATGCCTCGAGGACAATGCCCCCAGTCCCTTTTCCTCTGTATCTCCTGATCAGAACCTGCCTAAATAAATGTTTTATTTCAGTGAATAATTAAAGCAAAGCTTCCACAGAACAGTCTTTACATAAAACTGAATGTTGTGTTCATTTCAAATAGGCATTATCTTAAGAGTTAACTTTTATAGTTCTTAGCCACATCCTGGACAAACTGGTCTCCCAGACCTAGTATTATCACTGTACAGTCAGTGTTGAAAAGGCAACTTGATGGTGATATTGAAGTCAATAGCTTTTGAGTAGTTAAACTATTGCTAATTAGAAGTTAATGGTACATCTCACTTACTTACAAATGTATCTACTCCCTCCCTCCCTCTGGGATACTAGGTCATGAAGATAAAAATGGATAAATGAATGAATGTTTTATAGTCTTCCTCACTGTGGTTCAGGTCCTTTACCTCATGTTGTGACAAGTTGCCTCCTGGTGGGATAGGATGCAGAGGGTAGGTATGATGGAATTCGGCAGCCTGGACAGACTCAGCTGGAGCCCGGCTAAAGGCAAGAACATCCCTAAATGGGCAAACCTAAGGGCAAGGGTAGATGGAAGGCTGGCTTTGCAGAAAAGACTCTTATGTAAGTGCTGGGAGCAGCCAGATGATGCCCTGAGAAACATCCTCAGGGAAGTCCTAGAAAGGCCAGGAGGAGGGATCCTGTGTCAGCAACGGAGGACCTGGCCAGCAGGTGGCATCCCAGGAATGCTGGCAGGTTCCAGGGTCCTAGCCTTCTACCCATAGGAGATGTTATAGTGCAAGTCTAGTAAGCTCCTGAAAAGGAGCAAGGTGGAGATCCAGTTCTGGAGGGTATAGAGAGCACAGAATACCTTTAGGTGCAAAGAAAAAGAAATGAATGCATTTACCAAAACTGTGGTGGTTATTATTTGGTCACAAGGATAAGATAGTAGCCCGTTAGTAGCACTGAGACATGATGTCAAGGCCAGACTGGGGCAGAGGTGACTTGGAGCTGAGTCATTGGGTAACAGTCAACAATTCTCCCAATTCCCTTTGACAGTAACCTGAGTCTAGCTAAAGGGGCAGAGGTCTTTCTGGAGTCAGAGGTAGTATAGGATTCCTAGGTATCAGATATGTGACAGTGACAGAATTGGGGGGCTAATTAATTTGGACAAACCCTTCTGTTGAGGACTAGAAAAGATGAACAATAACAACAAGAAGCACTCTCAAGGCATTGAAAAGCTAAAGAAGTTGTGAAGAATTTCTCAAGAGAAGATAAAAATCCAGAGATGAAGCATTGGTAAATCACTCTCATTTTGGGTTGGGACTTTGAAAGGACAGATGAACTAGAAGTAAAAGAATCCTCTCAACACTCCAACCTGACTTGAATCACTGGATAGCTCAGAAATTCTTGATACTTGAAACTGGATTAAAACCATCTAGGATTATTATTGTTCTCAAACATAGAGCAACATCAAGTGAAAAATCATCACTTGAGGAAAATAATGACTTTCTAGGTCTTAAGTTATTTCTATAAATAATTTTTCAAATACATTGTCTGACATATGGTCAAAGATAAGCAGACACAGGAGGAGAGGAAAACAACATGGACAAGAACTTGCCCAAAGAAAGATTCATAGAGTGTCCACATACTGAAAACATCAGGCATGGACCTTACAGTAATTATATTCACTATTTTGAAGCAATTAAAACAAGGTGAAAATTTCAGCAAAGAACAGAAACTATAAAATTGACATAATAGATTTTATAAATTAGATACATAGAAATTATAGAAATAAAAAAAGAAAAACTTATACTCTAAGTCAAGAACTTTATCAGTTTACCTGAAGGTTAGATATAACTAAAGAGCGAATTAGTTAACTGGAATATATGCCAGGAGAAAATATCAGAATGAGGACGACTCACATAAGAGGTGGGGTAAAGAAAAATCAAACAGAGAAAAGGGCAAGTGACATGGAGGAAACAGCAATGTGTTTTAACACGTTTAACTGAAATCCCAGAAATAGAAGAGATAATGGAATAGAAAAAGTAATATCTGGGAAATTTCCAACAACGTTAAAAAACATTAAGCCAAAATGCTATGAACGACAAGCAAAAAAATTAAAATTTCATGTAAACTATTACTTTAAAAGTGCAGAAAACCAAAAACAAAAGAAACTCAAAAGCAGTTATGGGTGGAAGGTAAATTACCATTAAAGGGCAATAGTAAAACTGAAGAGTAACTTTTCAACAGGAAAAAAAATAAAGAAAGATGGTCAAAAGACAATAAAATTGTATTTTTAATATGCTGAAAGGAAATAACTGGCAATCCAGAATTTTACTCCTGAGAAAATCTCATTCAAGAATGAAGGATAAAAATAAAGTTCTTTTTATTATAACAAACCAAAGGGAACTTATCACCAGCAATCATGTATTAAATGAAAAGCTAAGGGCATTCCTCAGGGGTTGGGAAATGAGCTCAAGTGGGGAAATGAAGACGCAAGAAAAAATGAGGAATAAAACACAGAGTCCAAATATGACCAAATCTAAATTACTACTGATTGAATCAAATAATGATAATATTATCTTGTGGAGTTTAAATTAACACGCAATTAAAATAAATGCAAAAGTGGCATGTAATTTAGGAGAGGCATAAATAAAATAAGAGTATTCTAATGTATTTTTCCTGCCCAGGAAATGAAGTTTCCACTTACCATTAGACCTTGGAAAGTTAAAGAAGCCAAACTTGGTTTCCAGTTTAACCAGTAAGACAGGAGAAAAATAAATGTATAACTAACAAGCAAATACATGACCATCCTCTAAAAAAAATCCAACTATAAAAATAAATGGGAAAAACAATAAAGAAACATATGGCACATTAAAAAAAATAAAGTCCTAAAACAGAATCTGTACATATAATATAAATAAATAGAATGCATAATCAAAAAAAAATCCAACCATGAGAAAGAAAGAAAAGAGAAAAAGCAACGTAGAATAAGGGAGCTAGACATGCAGCAACAAATAATGAAGGGGTAGATTTAAATCACATATATTAATAATAGTAGTAATTGTAAATGGACTTCAAAGAAAAGACAAATATTGTAAAACTGCATTAAAAACATCTTAATTGTACTTGCTTTTTGATAAGCAAAATAAGAGGATTATAAAAAATGAAAGGATACAAAAAGATACTATATTAAGATTAGAAAAAATATAAAAATTAAAATGTTGCTAGATATAGGGAAGCTTTCTAAATGACTAAAGGTTCAATTTACCAGGAAAAAAATCACATTCAAAATTTTCATGCATCTAAAAATATGACTCTAAAATATATAGAGTAAAAGATGACAAATCTAAAATGAAAAAATAAGTCCACAACTACAATATATACATTAGGATCTCAGTTAGTCCCAGCATTAGAACACACAGAAAAAAAATGAGTATGGATAAAAAAGATTTTAAAAAGATGAATAAATTTGACTTAAAATATATACATATATTGCATCTAACAACTGCAGAATGTATATTTTTTACACGCACACACAGAAAAACTGATAAAATTTGACTGCATCCTTGGTCATGAAGCAAATCTCAGATTTTAAAGTATTGAAATCATACACAGTAATTCTTTGATCAAAACATAAATAAAAAGATGACTAGAAAAATCCTCATTCATCTGGATATTAAGATACATTCTTCTAAATAAGTCACTGGTGAAAGAAAAAAGTCACGAAATAAAGTAAATTACTTGGAACTGGATTATTAAAAAACAAAACAAAACAAAACATAAAGTACATCCAGTTGTGGAATTTGGGAAAAGTATTTAGAAGGAAATTTTATGTCCAAAAATGTATGTATTAGAAAAATGGTCTGAAAAATAATAAACCATTTTAAAAGTTAGAAACAAAGCTAACAATAAATACAAAGAAAAAGACTGAATAAGGATGAAACAAAAAATATGAAAGTAAAAACCAGCATACAAAATAAAGGATAAATAAAACTAAAAGTCTGTTTTTGAAAAGAATAGCAGTTGATAAACTCCTGGTGGAACTAGGTGTGAAAAAAGAGAAAAAGCACAAACAATTAAAAAATGAGTATTATGGATTTGGGAAACATAAGAAAGAAAAAAAGAGTGTTTTATAAACACCTCTATGGAAATAATTTGAAATTTTCTTTGGAATAGACATTTCTAGAAAGAACATAACCTACTAACTAAACACAACACTGACTAAACTTCAACCCTGAATATTCATTGGAAGGACTGATGCTGAAGCTGGAGCTACAATACTTTGACAACCTGATGCGACGAACTGACTCACTGGAAAAGACCCTGAAGCTGGGAAAGATTGAGGGCAGGAGAAGCGCACGACAGAGGATGAGATGGTTGGATGGCATCACTGACTCAATGGACATGAGTTTGATCAAACTCTGGAAGATGGTGAAGGACAGGGAAGCCTGGCATGATGCAGTTCAAGGAGTTTCAAAGAGTCAGACACAACTCAGTGACTGAATAGCAATACAAAGTGTTCATTTTACACCTTAGAGCTCTATCGTGAAACATAGATCTTACAGTTAACAATATTGTGCTATATACTTAAAAGTTTGCTGAGATTGCGGATCTTATGTTAAAAATACTTATCACAAAAATTAATACAATTAAGAGAGCAGGAGGAAACTTCTGGAGGTGATAGACATATTTATGATATAGATTGTGGCAATAGTTTCATAGGTATATACTTATCTCCAAACTCATTAAGTTGTATACATTAAATATACACAATTTTTTGTATGTCAAGCCTGTATCAATAAAGTGTTTTCTTAAAATAAGAATTATTAATTATATGAAAAAATCCAATGCAAACAAAAGATAACAATATTTATGTATAAATATTGGCAGATTTTTTTTGAGATCATGGCCAAGGCCAACGTGCCCACTATCATTATTTCTATTCAACATTGTACTGGATGCCCTAACCTGGGCACCATGACAAGTGGAAAAACAACATTACTTTTATTGAAAAGTAAGAAATAAACTTGTCAGTATTCATAATATACTGTTACATATGTAAAAAAATACTTCAGCAAATCTGCAAATAAATCATTCAGTTCAGTTCAGTTACTCAGTCATGTTCAACTCTTTGTGACTTCATGGAAGCCAGCATGCCAGTCTTCCCTGTCCTTCACCAACTCCTGGAGCTTGCTCAAACTCATGTCCATTGAGTTGGTGATGACATCCAACCATCTCATCCTCCGTCATTCTCTTCTCCTCCCGCCTTCAATCTTTCCCAACATCAGGGTCTTTTCCAGTGAGTCAGTTCTTCGCATCAGGTGGCCAAAGTACTGGAGCTTCAGCTTCAGCATCAGTTCTTCCAATGAATATTCAGGACTGATTTCCCTTAGGATTGACTGGTTTGATCTCCTTACAGTCCAAGGAACTCTCAAGAGTCTTCTCCAACACCAGAGTTCAAAATCATCAATTCTTCACCACTCAGCTTTCTTTATGGTCCAACTCTCACATCCATACATGACTACTGGGAAAACCATAGCTTTGACTAGACAGACCTTTGTTGGCAAAGTAATGTCTCTGCTTTTTAACATGCTGTCTAGGTTGGTCATAGATTTTCTTCCAAGGAGCAAGCATCTTTTAATTTCAAGGCTGCAGTCACCATCTGCAGTGATTTTGAAGCCCAAGAAAATAGCCTGTCACTGTTTCCATTGTTTCCTCATCTATTTGCCATGAAATGATTGGACTGGATGCCATGATCTTAGTTTTTTGAATGTTGAGTTTTAGGCCAACTTTTTCACTTTCCTCTTTTACTTTAATCAAGAGGCTCTTTAGTTCCTCTTCACTTTCTGCCATAAGGGTAAAATAAATCATTAGAATTTATAAATGAGTTTACTGAGTGTTCTGTAAACAGGTCACTACTCACAAACCAATTGATTGTGAAATACCAACCATAAACAATTTGAAATTTCAAGAATAAATCTAAAAAAAAACTTAAACAAGATGTAAATTATGCTAAGGAGTAGCCAAGATACTCTTGAAGAAGAATAAGAAGATTTATTCTGCTGAATATTAAGATTTCTTTTAAAGCTACAATAATTAAAATGGTGTAGTGTTATTGTAACAAGAGGTTAATAGATGAATGCAAGAGAATAAATTGTCTATAAAAAGACCCATGTACATTCGGGCACTTGATTTATGATAAATGTTACACTACATTGCAGTGGGCAAAGAATGATCTTTTCAATAAATGCTTGCAGAACAAAATAGATCTCTATAAGGTTAAAAAAAAAGAAAAAGATTTTGACACCTATCTAACACCATTTAAAACAATTACAGATGGAATGTGTATATAAATATAAAAGCAAAATAATAAACCTTATGAAAGACAAGGAATATCTTTATAATCTCAGAAGAGGAAAAGGTTTTTAAACAGGAAACAACACTGATTATATAGAAAATATTTGATAATTTATATATATTCAAATTTAGAACTTCTGTCTATTAAAAGAAACCAGCAAGAGAGTGAAAATGCAACTCCAAGAGTGAGAAAATATGTTTACCACACATAAAACTAACTCCAGAAGAAAGAAAGAACTTCTAAATAGCAATAATAAGAAAAGAAAACCCAATAGAAAAATGGGCAAGAGAGTTCAACAGGGTTTCCACAAAAGGACCATGTATTCACATGACAACATGTCCACTTTCATCAGTAATCAATAATAATGGGGAAAATGCAAATTAAAATGATAAGGAGATAATATTACATCATTACAGAATGGTTAATTAAAAAACCAATTAATAGAAAGTTTTTAAAAGGATGGGGAGCAATGAGAGCTCATATACAATACTGGTGAGAATATAAATTGACACAACCATGTTACAAATCAGTTTGACTATGCTTCTCACCGCTGAAGGTATCCATACTCTTTGATCTAACAATTTCACTCTTAAGTGCATAGTCAGCAGAAATTCATGCATACACAGGCCAAGAGATAATACACAATAGCCCAAAGCTGGAAACAGCCCAAATGCCCATCACCAGTAGGATGGATACATGCAATTTGGTATGTTCATACAGTAGCATACTATTCAGCAAAGAGAGTGAGCAAACTACTGTTGGATGCAAAACCTGGATGAATTTCACAAGCCTAATGTTAAGCGAGTGAGTCCAAACACAGAACAGCTCATGGTGCTTAACAGCATCAAAACAACCCACCCAATCAAAAAATGGGTAGAAGACCTAAACAGACTTTTCCCCAAAGAAGCCATACAGATGGCCAAGAGGCACATGAAAAAATATTTAACATTGCTAATTATTAGAGCAATGCAAATCAAAACCTCAATGGGATATCACCTCACACCAGTCAAAAAAAAAAAAAAAATCCACAAATGATAAATGCTGGGGAGGGTGTGGAGAGAAGGAAATCTTCCAACACTGTTGGTAGGAATGTAAACTGGTTTAGCCACTATGGAGAACAATATGAAGATTCCTTATAAAAACTAAAATAGGCCTCTGAGCCATCAGGGCAACCCAGAGCTACCATCAGTTCAGTTCAGTTGAGTTCAGTCACTCAGTCATGTCCGACTGTTTGTGACCCCATGAATCGCAGCATGCCAGGCCTCCCTGTCCATCACCAACTCCCATAGTTTACTCAAACTCATGCCCATCGAGTCGGTGATGCCATCCAGCCATCTTATCCTCTGTCATCCCCTTCTCCTCCTGCCCTCAATCCCTCCCAGCATCAGGGTCTTTTCCAATGAACCAACTCTTCACATACAATCCTGCAATCCCACTCCTGGGAATATAGCAGAGAAAAACACAACCCAAAAGGACACATGCACCCCAATGTTCATCGCAGCACTGTTTACAATAGCCAAGATATACTATTCAGTAAGAATATGTAAGAAGTAAGAAGATGTGGTACATATATACAATGGAATATTACTCAGCTATCAAAAAGAATGAAATAATGGTATTTGCAGCAACTTGGATGGACCTAGAGATTATCATACTGAGTGAAGTAAGTCAGAGAAGGAGAAATATTGTATGACATCTCTTATAAGTGGAATCTAAAAAGAAATGATACAAATCAACTTACTTACACAACAGAAATAGACTCACAGACTTAGAGAACAAACTTCCAGGGGAAAGGTGGGGGAAAGGGATAGGTAGGGAGTTAGGGGTGGACATGTACACACTGCTATGCTTAAAATGAGTACCCAGCAAGGACCGACTGTATAGAACATGGGAACTCTGCACAATGTTTTGTGGCAGCCTGGATGGGAGGGCACTTTGGGGGAGAATGGATACATGTATATGTATGGCTGAGTCCCCTCACTGTTCATCTGAAACTATCACAACATCGTTAATCGGCTATACCACAATATAAAATAGAAAGTTTAAAAATAAGAATATATATGTGATTCCTTTTATATAAGGCTCTAAGAAGGCAAAATTAAACTGTAGTGTTTAGGAATGCCAATTAGGTAATAAGATTATAAAGAAAAGCAAGCACATGATTATCATAAAGATCACAATGGTGGTTACCTTTGGCTGGAGAGGGAGAGGCAGTTGGAAGGTACCTCAGATGCTAGAAATACCTTTATCTTAAAGTGGGTAGTGTAATTATTTATTAAAGTGTAGACTTAGGTTTCAGGTACCTTTCTGAACGTGTGATATAAATTTGCTACATTGTTGAAAGACGAATAACACTTGCCTCCTACCAAAGTCAAACTGAAAGTGGCTCAGTCCTGTCTAACTCTTTGTGACCCCATGGACTGTATAGTCCATGGGATTCTCCAGGCCAGAATACTGGAGTGGGTAGCCTTTCCCTTTTCCAGGGAATCTTCCCAACCCAGGAATTGAACTCAGGTCTTCCACATTGCAGTTGCGCCACAAGGGAAGCCCAAGAACACTGGAGTGGGTAGCCTATCCCTTCTCCAGTGGATCTTCCCGACCCAAGAACTGAACCAGGGTTTCCTGCATTGCAGGCAGATTCCTTACCAACTGAGCTATGAGGGAGCAGGTCCTTGATGGGTGTCCATTTTAAACACAGCAGTATGCACATGTCCACCCCAAACTCCCTACCTATCCCTTTCCCTACCTTTCCCCTGGAAGTTTGTTCTCTAAGTCTGTGAGTCTGTTTCTGTTTTGGAAGTAAGTTCATTTGTACCATTTCTTTTTAGATTCCACTTAAAAGAGAGGTCGTGCAGTATTTTTCCTTTTCTGTCTGACTTACTTCACTCAGTATGATAATCTCTAGGTCCATCCAAGTAGCTGCAACCTCCTCCTACCTCCTTCTTTCTCTCTTCCTCTTCCTGCTTCTTTTTCCTGAGCCTCATTTAGGTCCACAAGTTCTAGAACTATTTTATGTAAGAACAAAATAAACATCTTTTCGTAAAGATTTTTTTTTTCTTTTCACAATTCTGTTCTCCAAAGAAAAGTATCCTGGAAGATGCATGTTAAGAAAATGGAACTGCCTGAAATGGCAAGTCACCCCAGGGCTCATCTGAGGTACTTTCCACATTCCATTAGTCTCTGCAGTTGTGGGGGCGGGAAGAGTCATACTGTTTGGAGCTCTGAAAGCAGTGAATAAACTCTGGTTGAGATTTTAAAATACTCCTTGTTCAAGATGATATTGATGCTCCTAATTCTTGGATGAAGGGATATTACCTACCCTTTGTGGGTGTAGGCAGTCCTGATGAATGCTGAGAATGCTAAGAAGCCTTCTCTGGCCCTTGGAAACGAAAGTAAGCAAGCCCTTCACCCACCTGTCAAAGTACCTGAAATCTCTACTTACACCTGCAACCCCTAGGGGTTTATTGCTTCAGCTTACAATTTTATCTCGAGGCTCTCCTAACAGCAGTTGCCCCTAGGAGGAAGATGTTAGAGACATATTCAGCATCTGGTATCTCTGTGAGAATGAAATCTTTGATATTGTCTTCCCTGCCTCATCTCTGCACACAGGGTAAGATGAAGGAGGGAACGGGCTCTATGACAGGAAAAAGAGAGGGGACCAAGGATGGTTAGTCACTTGTTTTCCAGCTATTGAGTTGTAACCCCTTATTAGACATATACTGTTGTTTAGTTACCAAGTCATGTCTGACTCTTTTGTGACCCCGTGGTCTACAGCCTGCCAGGATCCTCTGTCCAAGGGATTTCCCAGGCAAGAATACTGGAGTGGGTTACTGTTTTTTTCTCCAGGGGATCTTCCTGACCCCAGGATCAAAGCCATTTCTCCTGCATTAGCTGGTGGACTCTTTACCACTGAGCCTCCAGGGAAGTCCTTTTAGATATACAGTTTACAAATATTTTATTTTATTTTGTGGGTTACCTATCCATTCTGTTGATTGTTTCCTTTGCTGTGCAGAAGATGTTGGGTTTGATGTTGACCTGTTTGTCTATTTCTGCTTTTGTTGTCTGTGCTTTTGATTTCATATCTAAGAAATCATTGCCAAGACCAGTGTCGTAAAGCTTTTCCCCTAGGTTTTCTTTTAGGAGTTTTACTGTTTCAGGATTTAGGTTTAAGTTTTTAGCTTATTTTGATTGATTTTTGTGTATTGTGTAAGTTACGGTCCAATGTCATTCTTTTGCAAGTGGGTATCCAGCTTTCTAAACCATTTGTTGAAGAAGCTATCCTTTCTCCACTGTGTAACTCCATTGTCCAGATCACTTGACAGTATGGCAAAGGACTTGAATAGATGCTTCCCCCAAAAAGACATACAAGTGAACAGAAAGTATATGGAAAGATCCTCAGCATCACTAATCATAAGGGAAATGTAAATCAAAACCACTATGAGATATCAATTCAAAACCAATAGGGTGGCTACAATAAAACACAGAATCAAACCAAACCAAGTGTTGGCTAAGATTTGGAGAAATTGGAACCCTTAGCACTGGTTGGTGAGAAAATAGAATGGTGCAGACTCTATGGAGAAGTGTGGACTTTTTTAAAAAACAAAAAATAGTTTAAGGAAAGTTCTACAAAGCCTCTGGGAGTCCTTGAACCAGAGTCCATAGATTTAAAATGTTAGGATTTGGAGCCCTTAGTGATTCTTGTTCCAGATAAGTCCAGGAGGCACATTCTCCTCGCTGTCAGGGTAAGGAAGGAGAAGGAAGGCGGAATTCTGACAACTGACCCTGGGGCCTCCCCTTGGTGGGGCTTTGAAGCTGGCTGACTTCCTCCTTTCCTCTTTGAAAAATCCCTTTGGGGCACGGAGATAATCTAGTCAGTAAAGATGAGACTCAGTGGCTCCAGCTCCATGAGACTTTCCTGAGCTTCTTGTTCGCGGAGGCACCCGAAGTCACCCGAGGAGTTAGATTCGAGGGGCAGGGAGAGAGGCTGTCAAAGAAGGACTGGAAGGGTTAGGCTGGGGACTCTTTCCTTCTGACAACGCAGCTGCTGAAGGCATGCATCAGGGTCATATAAGAGCAAACCCAGAATCCTGCCATGGAAGATGACACCTGGCTCTGTTCTGAAAGAGAAGGGAGAGAAAGTCTAGGTTCCACACCCTGGTTCTGGTGTTCTTTTCTTCCCTGAGCCAGCCCCACCGAACACCTCTTATCCCCTTCCAGATCTCAGCATTTCCCTGTCTCACCTGCCTTTCCTCTGAACCACCTCTGATGCCTGGAAACAGGATCATGCTTTTATCTTCTCCTCCCTCCCCCGATGCTGGGAAAGATTGAGGGCAGGAGGAGAAGAGGGTGACAGAGGATGAGATGGTTGGATGGCATCACCGACTCCATGAACGTGAGTTTGAACAAACTCCGGAAGATGGTGAAGGACAGGGAAGCCTGGCGTGCTGCAGTCCCTGGGGTCGCAAAGAGTCTGACATGACTGACTGATTGAACAACAATGCTCCCCATAAGGGCAGGTCTTCTCCTCTCCCCTCAGCACTCCTTGCCCTCAAGGCTCACTTGAATCGTCTTCCATGAAGCATCTGTGACTTACCTCCACTGAAGCTTGTATCCCCACGGCACTTGCAATGCAAACTGACAACACAGGATGTGGGTTGTTGTCTAATTGTTTCCCTGTTGTGTGCTTAGGCCACTCAAGGTAACTCTTGTTCTGTGTACATCCTCTGTTCTGATCATGGGTGCTTGCTTCACTTACACCCTACTTATGTGACTCACCTCCCTACATAGCTGCCTGGGGCCCCGGCTAGTAAGTGTTCTTATCAGAAGTGATGTGCAGCCCAATGTGTAATTAGTTGACAAGTGAAAAACACAGCCACTAAGTCACGCATGTGTGCATGCTAAGTTGCTTCAGTTGTGTCTGACTCTGTGACCCTATGGACTGTAGCCCATTGGGCTCCTCTGTCCACGGGATTTTCCAGGCAAGAATACTGGAGTGGGTTGCCATGCCCTTCTCCAAGGGATCTTTCCCACCCAGGGATCGAACCCACATCTCCTGAATCTCCTGCATCACAGGGGGATTCTTTGCTGCTAGGCCACCAGAGAAGCCCCCAATAAGTCCTACTTGTTTCCAAAAAAGGAGAAAACATTTTAGGCTGGAGAAATTCAAGAAACAGACTTACTCTGAGTCTTTAGAAACGGCAGAGAAGAGGAGAAAATCCTAGGTGAATGCAAGTCATTAGCAAAAGGGGAAGGTGGGCATGTACAAATCAACTGTGGACATAGAACTGTCCAGGAGATTCCATGTATATGGAGATTCCAGGATAAGGCTGTAGTTACACCAGGGAGCCGCACCTGTCTGATTCAACAGACCTTTGCAAAACGTGGTGTGACCTAAGGCAAGTGTGCCTGGATTAGGAGCCACGGGTCTGGGCTCTGATCCGGCTTCACCACTTACTTGTGTTGTGACCTTGAACAAGACATTTAATCTTCTTGAGTCCTTGTTTCCCTTCTGTAAAATCAATCCCTGTCTGTGTTAAAGGGTCTTTGTGAAGATCTGAAGAGGAAACATTTGTGAAACTCCTCCAAACACAGCCCTTAATGGATGTTGGTTACTATCAGGATTTCTGACCGCTTTAATACACATAACACCTTCTCTGAATTCCTGAAGCCACCTAATGCGTCTGTCATTAATGTTGACTCCCTGTAACACCTGTTTTTAATCTCTTAACTGCTACACGTGTTTGTAGGAGTTTCTTAGAGAAAAAACTCACTGTGGGCAAGGGACTTATCTTAGACACTCACAGAATATTGTGGGCACATACTGGATGCTCAAAATGCTGTTGCAATGATTGATTTCTGTGTCCAGGAAGACCAAAGTAATCCCTAAAGATTTCCCAGAGGAAGTAGATCTCAGAGTTGACATTGACAGATGGGTAAGTAATGACAGGTAATGTTCAAGGGGCAAGATGCCCAATGAAGGGAATGATGTGAGCAGAGTAGCAGTTTTTTTTTTTTTAATTAAAAAAAAAAACTTTTCCAGATGCCTGTTTCTCTAGAACATTCTACCAGGTTTTGAAGTCATTTATCACACTGGTGCTTTGTGAGAAAAGCAAATGAAACAAAACCAAAAGAGAAAATATCCATCCAGCAGCTGGACAGCTCAGTTATTTTTAGGGACAGGAGAATAAGCCAGTGTTTGGGACTCAGCAAAACATCCCACTCTGTTTGGGGCTGACCAGTCCCTGGAAATGCACAGACCTAAGCATTTTCTCAGCTGTAACTCTCCAGCACATGTGTATTTGAAAGGAAACTTAGTCCATCTGTTTCTAATTCATTTACATTGAACTCATCAAAAAAGCTGTTGACATGTCCTTTGCCTGGCCAAGTTCTCCATGGGTTTTCGGAGAATCCCAATATATTATTGAATTCTATTTGGTGTCCTGGGGTTGCTGGGCTTTGTCTTTTTTAGCAGCATACAGGGAGAATGGAGAATGCTCTGAACTGGAGTCATTCCAAACCTGCAAACTCTACTCTTCCCTCACTGAGTCTCAGTGGCTCTCAGAGTCTGATCAGCTTGGAAAGAGAACAAAGTACCAGGCATCCCCAAGGTCTCAGGTCTCCTCTACCGTGCTTCGAGCAGAGTCTGAGGGATGGCTCAGGAGATGGAGAAAAGTGCTTTAGAGGCAATTTGGCCAGGAGACTAATTACGAAATGAAGAGCGCTTTAATTCTAGATACTGTGTGACCTTGGGTTAAGGAAATGTCTTTTCTGTTCTTCAGTTCTCCAAAATACAGTAGGAGAATGATATTGCAATTTTTGATCCATCTACTAGAGATGGCTTGTGTGGTTGGTGTGTGGATTGTGACTTTAGAAACAAAAATATCACAATAAGAAAGTATGATTTTCCAGATACCCAGATGGCAGTCTAGACCCCTTTGAGTGTGTTCTCCCATCTCTAGCCCTGGGCATGGACAATGCTGAATTGTCTTTTCTTTTTTTTCCTTAGGCTTGGTAAGGGGGTCCAGCCTGAGTGCAAAGCTCATGTCCTGAGTCAGCAGTGATGCTGACTGCTCCACAACGGTTGGGTTGTTGACATCTGAGTCCCCAGCCTCTCCATTTAATATACATACTTGGACAAACACGAATGACAATTTGTGTTCTTGTTGTCATGCTGCCACTGCTGCTAAGTCACTTCAGTCATGTCCGACTCTGTGCGACCCCACAGACAGTAGCCCACCAGGCTCCTCTGTCCCTGGGATTCTCCAGGCAAGAACACTGGAGTGGGTTGCCATTTCCTTCTCCAGCGCATAAAAGTGAAAAGTGAAAGTGAAGTCGCTCAGTTGTGTCTGACTCTTAGTGACCTCATGGACTGCAGCCTACCAGGCTCCTCCGTCCATGGGATTTTCCAGGTAAGAGTACTAGAGTGGGGTGCCATTGCCTTCTCTGTCTTGCTGTCATAGGCATGGTTAATACCCCATTGGAAGAGATAAATATGTACCCTCTAGAGAACTGAAAGCTGAAAAGGAGCTCAGGAACTCACAGCTTTCCTCTTTATTTTACATATGAGGCCAACTGGGACTCCAAGAGGCAAAATAATGTGCCCAATACTTACTGTGCTAAGTTTGATCATATTTGGCCACACTGGATGGAAGATATTATACCCCCATTTTGCAAGTGAAGCAACTGGGGTACAAAAGAGGCTGATAACTGGTCAAAGTCACTTGGTGAGCAAGTTATAAACTAGAATTTGAACACAGCTCTGTTAACTTCGAAGGTCAGTTGACACAGAGCTAGCGCACTGAGGACCAGATCATGGAATCCTGGATCTCCCGGCTACAGTATTCTAAAATGTAAAAGCCAGGTTCTTTATTCACTGTGCTTGCCCCTCGTCCATGCACAAGGGGTTGGCTGCCTGGGGAGAGGAATCCAGTAGTATAGGTAGAGAGGGTGATGAGAGTGTAAGTAGATGGAGAGGAATCTGAATCTCCCCCTCAGAGGGCACTGTGCAGGGTCAAGCAGCTTCCGAAGATTCCAATATGGCCACCATGATTGAGCAAGTGAGGTTTAGAAGCCAGCAGGCAGCAATGGCCAGTCGACTCAAAGAGGGACTATCATAGTACCACTTCTGTAAAACTCCTGGCACTTTCTACCTTTTTAATCTTTTTGCTTGAATACATGAGGAGTGTGAGCAAGTAGGAGATGTCTTAAGAGTAGACCGAGCTCCCTTTATTATCTCTTTGTTCTTAGGTTAGATAGAGCCTGGCCAGTGTTGGAGGAAGGAAGGAAATATGGGATATATGATGGAGTTTTGAACAAGGTTCAGCTCGTTTGTGCTTTTTTAAATAATTAGAAGTGATTAGCCAGCAATGAGATATGCCTGGATTGTCACTGAAGCTGGGAAAAGGGATTTGACAGGGCCTGTCTGAAAATAGGAGTTGGGAAATGATTTCTTGTCTGTGCCCTATGAGTTCCAGCTGTTCAATGGGCTGATTATCTTCTCTTTCCCCATCTGTCTATCAAATGGAGGCAGCCTGAGAATGAAATGTGTCTTTAGATGAGCTTTCTCTTCCTCCTCTTCTCTTGGGCACATTTTGCTTGTCTGCACTCCCTGGTTTTGGCCAAAGAAAAAGACCTGGGTACTGCCAGGTCTGCTATTGCCAGATGAACTATTTAGTACCAGAGAGTCCAGCTGAGGAGGGAGGGAAGGAGAGAGAAAGGGAAGGAGGGAGTGTGGGGGTGGGCGAGACAGAGAGAGAGGAGGGAGAGAGAGAGGGAGGACAAATGACAAGGAGGGAAAGGGGAAAGGAAAAAGGTGTAAGGGACAGAGCAGTGAGACGCAGCAGTGGTTAGAAAGAGTTGACCTCTCAAACCGGCAAAGGGAAGGGAGTAGGGGGTTGGGAAACAGGGAGAAGAGTGGAGGGAAGGGGTGAGAAGGGGGTCGGTGGAGAGGCATGGTCTGGGGGTCAGAGCTGGAGCAGCTTCCTGCCGGCCAGCAGCCCAGCCAGCTGCTGGAACATCTGCATCCTGGCGGGGGTGTTTCCAAATGGAGTGCCTCTTCCTGGACTTCCTCCCGCGCACGCTCTGGCCTGCCCCCTTAGGCCCCTCCCAGCGTGCTTGCGGTTCCGCTTACTCCTCCGCCACTCGTGTCCAAACAGCTAAATCAGCTCTGAAAGTAGGCGAGCAGTTGGGCAAGAATAGGGTCAGCCAGGGGAAGCAGTGCTTGCTTGCTCTTGGACATCACCACGCCAGGTGCGGAAGAAGCTGACTGGCTGCACCAGTGCTGGCCTGACCTCCGCTTGAATGACCGACCAAGTTTAGGGAAAGTTCCAGAAACGGAAGTCGGGACCTGGAGGGCAGAGACACTGCATGGTCTTGGCGAGCTATGAGTCTTCTCAGTTCCATCCTCTGTAGAATAAGGAGCTGAAGTGCCATTCTAATGATGACCATGGGAGAAAAAAAAAATTTCAGAAATCTCACTTTAGCATTCTTTGCTGCTTTGTTCCTGAGTTTGGATACGGAGGGTTCAG
Source organism: Odocoileus virginianus (assembly GCF_023699985.2). NCBI lineage: Eukaryota > Metazoa > Chordata > Mammalia > Artiodactyla > Cervidae > Odocoileus > Odocoileus virginianus. Next base: position 37,919,476 of record NC_069695.1, read on the forward strand.
ATGAAAGTTGCAAGCTCTCATCCTCTCCTCAGTGGCTTTCATCTTGCTGTAGGGTCTTAGGCCTGTAGTGGGGTCTGACTCGAGGGGCCTCTGTAGTGGTGCCCTTCCTGGGAGGGGCATGCCAGATGGTGTCAGTTGTCAGGCCAACCTTTAGCCCCTGAAGGAGGGAGAGCTTGTCCCCCCCCCGTTTCTATGATGTCCCCTTAGTCTTTCTAGAGTCCCCCATCCTCTGGGGTCACCCTTGGGCATCCACCCCACTCTGCCTCTCAGCTGACAGATAATCTCTGTGAAGCTGCTACAAGACCGGGAAGGTTCTAGCTGCTATTTGGTGAAAAGAGGTTCTGGTTTAGCTCTTCCGTGGGAAGTCTCACTTCTAAAGGCCGTCCTGCTCTTGCCCCAGATGGCTCTTCTGGTCCTTCTCTTTCCTCACCTGTCTCCTTCTTTTCCCAAATCCTTTGATGATGTCTTTGGGGCAGCCAGCTCATGGGAGCTGACACTAAATTCTGTGGGAGTGGGAGGTGATTTCAGGGAACCCACTCAGCTTGGCTGGTGGGAAGAGGCTGGAGGAGAGGGTGGACAGTCCCCAACCTCAGTTCCTGTCAGGGGTCTGACCCTAGCACTGCTGCTGGAGTTTACCTCTGGGGCTGCCACAGCCAGACTGCTGGTGGAGTCATACCCAGGACCCCAGCCTTTCCTGAAACCTCCTGCCTTGGGAACCCTCTCTCCCTTGAGGTCTCTGCTTTCACGAACCTTGCCAAGATGCTTCCAGGGGGTGGTGATGGTAGAGTTCAGTTCAGTTCAGACGCTAAGTTATGTCCAACTCTTTGCGACCCCATGGACTGCAGCACACCAGGCTTCCCTGTCCATCACCAACTCCCAGAGCTTACTCAAACTCATGTCCATTGAGTCAGTGATGCCATCCAACCATCTCATCCTCTGTCAACCCCTTCTCCTCCTGCCTTCAATCTTTGCCAGCATCAGGGTCTTTTCAAATGAGTCAGTTCTTCACATCAGGAGGCCAAAATATTGGAGTTTCAGCTTCAGCATCAGTCCTTCCAATGAATATTCAGGACTGACTGGTTTGATCTCCTTGCAGTCCAAGGGACTCTTAGGGTCTTCTCCAACACCACAGTTTGAAAGCATCAATTCTTTGGTGCTCAGCTTTCTTTAAAGTCCAACTCTCACATCCATACCTGACTACTGGAGAAACCAAAGCTTTGACTAGATGCACCTTTGTTGGCAAAGTAATGTCTCTGCTTTTTAATATGCTGTCTAGGTTGGTCATAGCTTTTCTTCCAGGCAGCAAGTGGCTTTTAATTTCATGGCTGCAAGCACCATCTGCAGTGATTTTGGAGCTCAAGAAAATAGCTTTGTCACTGTTCCCATTGTTTCCCCATCTATTTGCCATGAAGTGATGGGACCAGATGTCATGATCTTAGTTTTCTGACTGTTTAGCTTTAAGCCAGCTTTTACACTCTCCTCTTTCACTTTCATCAAGAGGCTTTTTAGTTCCTCTTCACTTTCTGCCATAAGGGTGGTGTCATCTGCATATCTGAGGTTATTGATATTTCTCCCGGCAATCTTGATTCCACCTTGTGCTTCATCCAGCCCTGCATTTTGCATGATGTACTCAACATATAAGTTAAATAAGCAGAGTAACAATATATAGCCTTGATGTACTTCTTTCCCAATTTGGAACCAGTCTGTTGTTCCATGTCCAGTTCTAACTTTTGCTTCTTGACCTGCATACATATTTCTCAGGAGGCAGCTCAGGTGGTCTGGTATTCCCATGTCTTGAAAAATTTTCCACAGTTTATTGTGATCTACACAGTCAAAGACTTTGGTGTAATCAATGAAGCAGACATAGATGTTTTTCTGGAACTCTCTTGCTTTTTCTATGATCCAGCAGTTGTTGGCAATTTGATCTCTGGTTCCTCTGCCTTTTCTAAATCCAGCTTGAATATCTGGAAGTTCTTGGTTCACATGCTATTAAAGCCTGGCTTGGAGAATTTGAGCACTACTTTGCTAGTGTGTGAGATGAGTGCAATTGTGTGATAGTTTGAGCATTCTTTGGCATTGTCTTTCTTTGGGATTGGAATGAAAACTGACCTTTTCCACTCCTGTGGCCACTGGTGAGTTTTCCAAATTTGCTGGTATATTGAGTGCAGCATATTCACAGCATCATCTTTAAGGATTTGAAATAGCTCTACTGGTATTCTGTCACCTCCACTAGCTTTGTTTGTAGTGATGCTTCCTAAGGCCCACTTGACTTCGCATTCCAGAATGTCTGGATCTAGGTTGGTGATCACACCATCATGATTATCTGGGTCATGAAGATCATTTTTTGTGTAGTTCTTCTGTGTATTCTTGCCACCTCTTGTTAATATCTTCTGCTTTTGTTAGGTCCATACCATTTCCATCCTTTATTGTGCCCATCTTTACTTGAAATATTCCCTTGGTATCTCTGATTTTCTTGAAGAAATCTCTAGTCTTTCCTATTCTATTGTTTTCCTCTATTTCTTTGCAATGGAGAAGGAAATGGCAACCTACTCCAGTATTCTTGCCTAGGGAATCCTCATAGACCAAGGTACCTGGTGGGCTACAGTCCATGGGGTTGCAAAGACTTGGACATGACTGAGTGACTAAGCACAGCACACTTCTTCACACTGATCATTGAGGAAGACTTTCTTATCTCTCCTTGCTTTTCTTTGGAACTCTGCATTGAAATGGGTATATCTTTCCTTTTCTCCTTTGCCTTAGCTTCTCTTCTTTTCTCAGCTATTTGTAAGGCCTCCTCAGACAACCATTTTGCCATTTTGCATTTCTTTTTCTTGGGAATGATCTTGATCCCTGCCTCCTGTACAAGGTCATGAACCTCCAACCATAGTTCTTCAGGCACTCTTATCAGATCTAATCCCTTGAATCTATCTGTCACTTCCACTGTATAATCGTAAGGGATTTGATGTAGGTCATACCTGAATGGTCTAGTGGTTTTCCTTACTTTCTTCAGTTTAAGTCTGAATTTGGCAATAAGGAGTTCATGATCTGAGCCACAGTCAGCTCCCAGTCTTGTTTTTGCTGACTGTATAGAGCTTCTCCATCTTTTGCTGCAAAGAATATAATCAATCTGATTTCAGTATTGACCATCTGGTGATGTTCACATGTAGAGTATTCTCTTCTGTTGTTGGAAGAGGGTATTTGATATGACCAGTGTGTTCTCCTGGCAAAACTCTGTTAGCCTTTGCCCTCCTTCATTTTGTACTCCAAGGCCAAACTTGCCTGTTACTCCAGGTATCTCTTGACATCCTACTTTTGCCTTCCAGTCCCCTATGATGAAAAGGACATCTTTTTTTTGGGTGTTCTCGAAAGTCATGTAGGTCTTCATAGAACTCTTCAGCTTCTTCAACATTACTGGTTGGGGCATAGACTTGGATTGCTGTGATACCGAATGGTTTGCCTTGGAAACAAACATAGATCATTCTATCATTTTTGAGATTGCACCCAAGTACTGCATTTTGGACTCTTTTTGTTGACTATGAGGGCTACTCCATTTCTTCTAAGTCATTCTTACCCACAGTAGTAGATATTATGATCATCTGAGTTAAATTCATCCATTCCAGTCCATTTTAGTTCACTGATTCCTAAAGTGTTGATGTTTACTCTTGCCATCTCCTGTTTGACCACTTCTAATTTACCTTGATTCATGGACCTAACATTCCATGTTCCTATGCAGTATTGCTCTTTACAATCAAAACTAATCAATCTGATCACACGGACCACAGCCTTGTCTAACTCAATGAAACTATGAGCCATGCCGTGTAGGGCCACCCAAGACAGACGGGTAATGGTGGAGAATTCTGACACAATGTGGTCCACTGGAGAAGGGAATGGTAATCCACTTCAGTATTCTTGCCTTGGGAACCCCATGAACAATATGAACAGTGTGGTAGAGTTAGGGTAGAGTTCTCTCCACCCTTGAATATTTGTGGGGATCTATGAACACTGTCCATCCATCCTGTAGGAGATCAGTCCTGGGTGTTCATTGGAAGAACTGATGCTGAAGCTGAAACTCCAATACTTTGGCCACCTCATGCGAAGAGTTGACTCATTGGAAAAGACCCTGATGCTGGGAGGGATTGGGGGCAGGAGGAGAAGGGGATGACAGAGGATGAGATGGCTGGATGGCATCACCAACTTGATGGGCATGAGTTTGAGTAAACTCTGGGAGTTTGTAGAGTTAGGGTAGAGTTCTCTCCACCCTTGAACATTTGTGGGGATCTATGAATATTGTCCATCCATCCTGTAGGAGATAAGTCCTGGGTGTTCATTAGAAGGACTGATGCTGAAGCTGAAACTCCAGTACTTTGGCCACCTCATGCGAAGAGTTGACTCATTGGAAAAGACCCTGATGCTGGGAGGGATTGGGGGCAGGAGGAGAAGGGGATGACAGAGGATGAGATGGCTGGATGGCATCACCAACTCAATGGGCATGAGTTTGAGTAAACTCTGGGAGTTTGTGATGGACAGGGAGGCCAGGCGTGCTGCGATTCATGGGGTCGCAAAGAGTCAGAGATGACTGAGTGACTGAACTGAACTGAACTGAACTGATGAACATTGTGAAAGATGTCCCCCCCCACCCCCACCAGCCCCGGTATTTCCAGCCTCTTTCAGTCAGAGTGAGGTTCACCTGGTCCCTTGGTGTCTTCAGTCTGTCTTCAGTCTCTTCTGGTTTTGGCTTTCTCAACGCTCTGCACAGATCCAGAAACTTTATGGGTGTCCTCAGATGAGCAGTAGGACTTGAGGACAGACACCGGAAGGGTGTGTCTGAACTTAGAGGAAGCTCTCCAAGTGGTCCCTGGAGAGGGTGTTGACTTTGGGATTCACTAGCCCCCTGGAGAGACAGGTGCAGTGCAGGTTGAAATGTAATTAAATGCTTCAGGTGTATTTATATGGGTTCACAGGACATAAATCCCAAGCACCATAATGGACCTACAAGCAGGAAGGGACTTGCCACCTGTTGAACACCTACTGTGTGGCCCTTGATAACTCATCTACTCCTCACCACAGTCCTGCTGTAATATATCTGTATCTGTAAGTGCTGTTATGTCCTTTCACAGATGAGGGCCCTGGGTCTCAGAAAGATTATGAAAATAGCCTAGGATCACAGTGCAGCAAGTGGCAGAGCTGGGACTTCTAGGCTGGGATTTTAAGAAGAATTTGGCCTGTTTGGATCCTGTCTTGGGGAAATGTGATGAAAGGGACAGTAGGGCACTTCTCCCTTGCTCCCAGGGGACTGCCCCCTCCCAGTTACTCCCAAGTCAAATTCTTGTTGCTTCTCCTCAGCCCTGCTGCGAAGGTCCTCCCTTCCTGCTTCTGACCCCCTTGCTTCTCCCCCTGCCATTTTGAGCTCTTGCAGTGAGCATGGGAGACCCGAGGACATTTACTCTGCATGTGGGATTCCCTCCTCTGTTGGGACTGGGTGCTCCTGGTTTGCCCAGGAGGGGTCTCATGGTGTCACTCCCTGAAGTGCTGAGCATAGCTAAGACATGGGAGCTTTTCTCAGGCTCCTGTCTGCCTGGCTCTGAGCTGGATCAGCTTTGTCTGGAGGCTGGGGCTGGGAGGACCCCTCTGCCAGCAGGCCCTTAGCTGGATCCTGACTGAGGCGATGGAGTGCAGACAATGGCTGGTTGCCCACATGGTCTTGAGTTGCCGTACACAAGCCTGCTCGCAATCCCACATGCCTGTCCTCAGCATACCAGCTTCCAGTGTCCCTCCTTTCCCCTTGGGTGTGTGCACCAAGCTTTCCACAGCGGGGTTCTGGTGCATGAATGCAGTCACATGAATGTGATCACATGAATGGAGTCACAGAGTTACATGCTGACACTCACAGACATCCTCTCCTTAGCTTCCGGATGATGCATCATAAAATGTATTTCCTGTGAATCTGGTTAGTGGCCCCATCCCCTGGGTACTTGTGTCACTATGGGCACCTCTGCTTCCTCTGGGCATGGTCCTCTTTTCTGGGCCCAGGTTCCCTGCACCCCTCCTGTCTCATGCACCCCTGTGATCTGCCACTGGGCACCGCTGCTGCTGTGGCCGCCTCCTCCACGGCCAGGTGATGCTAGGGACAGAGGCTGCATGCAGTCCACAGGTCAGAAGGTGCCTCCCTACCCCTCTGTATGTTTTAGACGGAGGTCACAAGTAGAAGCCTGTGCTGTGATGCCTGGCAGAGCTTTGGATGAAGTGGTATTTTCTGGATTTTACTTGTTTCCACCCTTGAACCAGAGACATGGCTGGACTGGGAGGGGTGTGTGAGGAACAAGGATCATGCCACTCCCAGCGTGATGTTTCTTCTGCAGTCATGACTGCTCGGTGCCTGGGCTAAGCCTGGCTTGCTGACTCCTGCTTATTTTAAGAGGGCTTTCTGCCAGGAAGCTGTTTGTGAGCTTGTTCAGCCGGTCAGTCATATCTGACTCTTTGAGACCCCATGGACGGTAGCTCGCAAGGTTCCTTTGTCCACGGGATTCTCCAGGCAAGAATACTGGAGTGGGGTGGCATTCCCTTCTCCTGGAGATCTTTCTGACCCAGGGATCGAACCCAGGCCTCCTGCATTGCAGGAGGGTTCTTTAATGCTGAGCCACCCTGGAAGCTGCTTAGCTCCTTGTGAAACAGATGCTGGAGGGTTTTCCCTCACCTGGTTTCCAGACCTCTCTTGATCCCAGCAAGCTGATATGGGGAATGCGTCACTGTGACCCCATCTGCCTCTTTATCATCTCCTTTGTGTTCTTTCTGCTTCCAGATCTACATCGTGCCTTTTCCCCTGCCTGGAATAAGTGCAGGTGCATGTCTGTGTTGTGATATCTGGTGGCAGCTTCTCTCCAACCAGCTAAATCCTACTTTTCCCTTGGACCCCAGCTGACACCCCTGCCCACACCTTGGGAAGCTTCCCTTGATTAGCAGCCCTGTACCACTGCTCCCTCTTCTCAACTCCTATAACCCTTAGTCGGACCCACCCATACAGACTTGTGACCACTCTACCCCTACATTAGATGACATGTTTGTGTCCCTCTAACTCCAGTTCCTATATTAAAACCTAATCTTCCATGTGATGGTATTTGAAAATGGAATCTTTGGGTGATTATGTCGTGAGGGTGGAGCCCTAGTGAATGGGATTAGTGCCCTTCTAAAAGAGGCCCCAGAGAGCTTGCTCCTTTCACCATGTGAAAACACAGAAAGGAGATGGCTGTCTATGAACCAAGAAACAGGCTCTTAGCAGACACTGAATTTTCCAGTGCCTTGACCTTGAACTTCCAGCCTCCAGACTGTGGGCAATGCATTTCTGTTGTTCATAAGCCACTCAGTTAGTGGTACTTTATTAGAGCATCATGAACAGACTAAGACAACCCCCAAGTAGTTCTATACCTGGTGTCACTGGACTAGTGCCCCTTGAGGTCTTGAAGTACATGCAGTTTGCTTCTCTTGATTCTTGCAAAGCACTCACTGTTTGGCTAGAGCTCAGCAAAACTATGATGCCTGTTGGAGTAAAAGCATGGACATGCTTGATGTGGGCCTGGGAGGTCCAAGTAGCTCTTTTCTTTGTGCTGCCTTAAAATCCTGACTTGGTTAATTAAGACACACTGAGAAGTCAGGAGAACTGGCATCTTCTGTTTGCAAATCATACTCTGTTCTGTCCTGCCCTCGTCCCCCAAGCCACCTGATTGACAGCCCTGAGAGCAAAAGTGCCTGCAGGTCCCTTCCAGGTGCTGCCTCTCTACCTCTAAGGAGGGAGATTTAGTTGTATGGATTTTGGCAAAGGTTTAAAACCTGCAATAAATAACAAAAAATTCAGCCTACCATTCTGCATATTTTATAACTCAGTCTAATAAAGAAATAATCCAAGATGGCACCTGCTAAGAAAACTTAGTTTATTGAAATATGACTGTAATATAGAAAAGATGGCTAATGCACTAGGCTGCAAGATATTAATGCTCTACACTTCAGCTGGTGTGTTTAAAAGAAGTCTCTCATGTATTTTATTTTATTTTATTAGGAGCCATATCATTAGCTTTTAAAGACATTGTGAGTGAGAGAAGAAAAGAAATTTGAACTATTAAAAAAAAAAGTCAGCAACTCAAACTGCCTTTCTCTACAAATGAAACAAACAAACCAAAAAAAAAAAAAAGTTTTTTTTTCATAAACATTTTTTTTTTTCCAGGCTGGGATATTAGGACAGTATATTAAATTCCCCCAAAAGGAGGCCCTAGAACTATTTACATAATAATATCTCCACTGTGGTTGTGACAGATGGGCTTCACTGACGCAGACATACAGTTAGGGGCTTAGCAATAGATTAAAAAAAACCACCACAATACTGTGTAACATAATAAAAGTGTATTGTAATGTACATCATAACTTGTGGCCAAGGTTAAATTTGCAGTCGGAGTATGAAAGTCGTATTCCATTATACAAAATAGATGTTACATGGAAAAGCATTAAAGATGAGTTGACTCAACCATTTATTTTTAGTTTATATTTTATTCTATTTTCCTTCACCCTGCTTATGCAGTATTTTTTTAATCACATGAAATGACATCGTTATGTACCCCCTACCTACTCCCACCTCAGAGTGAGGGGCAGCCTGGGATCTACAGACTTTCTTAGTTTTGTAGATTCATGTTTCAGGGGACCCTGAGACTTTGCTTTGTTGGAAAATGGCTGTTTGTAGTTTTCCTTATTTTGCTTTAACTCAAAGCTTCTTGCTAGAGGTGAGACTAGCAGTGGGGAGAATCTCCTTTGGCTTATGTGGCATCTTTGGATATAAGCTATAGTTCTAGGGCAATGTGGCCATCAAGAGGTGATATGTACATGAGAGCAGAGGCCAGTGTGATCCATCTCATGGAGGTTGAATGGGCAATGCCTTCCTAGGCAACCTTGTCTTTCTTGTTCCAGAACTTGACCACTGACTTCCTCTCTCCACCAGCATGCATTCTAAGGGGTGGGTGAAGGGAGAGACATTCTTTACCCTGTGAGAAAGTATTTATGGGGTGGGATCTCTGCTGAAGACTTTATCCTCATCTACTGTCCTAAATCTCCAGGTGCTTTTCAGTGCCAACAGAAATGACGATTTTTTTTTTTTTAAATGAATCACAAGGTAGTAGAATTTTGGAGCTAGAACAAAACATCTGTGCAAAAAGTCCTTCATGGACCTCATTTTTTTAAATCTGTAAAATGGGAATCCTTTAGTTCCTATTTCATGGGGGTAGTTATGAAGTTTTAATGAATAAAGTGCTTAGCACATAGTACTCAATAAATGACAAAGGTTCCATTTAATCATTATAAATATTATCTCACTTAGAGATGGTCTTCTGGAGACTAGAAAGGGCAGTTGAAGAACTGTGTTTTCCCCTTTCTGAACTCTCTCTCTCCTCAGGTCTCTCTTTTAGGCCAGAAATTAATTCACCCACCCCTCCTTCCTTCATCCACTCCTCCCTTCCTTCCTTCATTTTTGTGTTGGTTTATTCTACTCTCTTGCTTTCTGCAGTATTATCCATTATGGAAGGCTCTACTGAAATCTCCCCTTCCTGGACTAGCTGATCACTCCTCCATTTGACAACCCTGACCTCTTCTCAAACACAGAGCAACTTCTATCTACTTACCCATTCAGTAACAATTTGCAGGGTGGAAGTTAGAGAGACTACCATGGCAGCTCAGAGAGGAAGAATGTTGAAAAGCAAAAGTCTTTTGCAAGGAGGGAGCTCTATGTTAGCACAGAGCTCTTTCAACCAAAAGGTTGAAAGAGTATCTGTGGGACTTTGTGGGGGATGCACAAGGGTAGATTGTAGCATTCAAGGAGGCTAGCATTGCAAGTAGTTCAAGAGGTCAACTAGTCTAAGCCTCACCTTTAAAATATGAAGATGGAGGAAACTGAGGCCCAGCTGGTCAGGAGGCTGCTCTGCCAAGAGTCCCACAGCTCAGTTACTAGCTGGCCCCACACTTCACCAGTGGTCGATTCTCCTTCCCACCACCGTGCCACAGATGCTGCGCCAGGTGTGGAGATTAACTGGAAGACTTCCAAACTCGACGATAGAAAGCCGTCCATTGTTGTCGAGTTTTTCTTTTTGTCTTGAGCTGCAATGAAAGGTTTTGCTTACTAATGAGTGATCTTCTAACTATTTAGTATTTAAGGAGGGCAAGACTATATTAACTGCTTCTATATGCACAGTACATGTACTACATAGGGAGACAAATCTTACCAAACAGGTGTTCAGTTGCTATTTGTTGATCCAACTGAACTAGTTCTGAACTAGTCTGAGTTAGTATCTTCACTTAGGTTAAAGCCAGCAACCTCTTAGGAGACACTGGCGATTCGGTAGAGACCATAACATAGCCTCTCGGTACTCCTCGGCAGTGTGGAGAATGTTAAGGCGTGGTTTTAACGAGAGGCCCTCCCCCTGGGCGGGGCCAGACCAGGACAGACAGGAAGCCGGCGGCACTAGAGACGCCTTGCCAGGTGGTGAGCCTGGCTCCGGGCTTGCTCTGCTGAGGAGGCTGATGTTTCTGTGCTGGGGCCAACCGTCAAGCCTGGGAGGTCAGGGAAGGACCACTAAGGACAACTTTGGGGACGAAACAAGCACCATCTTCTTGCAAGACTCTGCCCTGAGTTCTTAGTGCCGCATCCGATGGGGCCTCAGACACAATCTGAGCATATGGCTACCTGCATGGGGTTATTTAAAGAGTCCTGCGAATTTGAAGGGTATGATTCACACCAGCACTGTTCATTAGAAATATAATGTGAGCCACAAATAAAACGTAAAATCTACTTGCAGACATATTAAAAAAGTAAAAAAAGAAGTAGAAGTTTATGTTATGAATATATTTTAACTTAATTCACTACCTCTAAAATATTCTAATTTCTACATATTGTCACCATAAGGCATTATTAATAAGATATTTACACCCTCTTCATAATAAGTCTGAAATTTTGTGTTTATTTACATTTAAAGTATATATCAACTGGATGGGAAGTTTCTTCATGAATACACAGTTTCAGTTTTGCAGGATGAACAAATTCTAGAGATTGGTTACATGACACTGTGAATATACTTAATAAGAAATTATACAATTAGATGGTTAATATGGAATTTTTTGCATATTTAACCATATTTTAAAAAGTGAAGCAGGTTTGTTTACATTTGTATGGGAAAATCCTTAAAATGTGGTTAAATAAATATTAAATAAAAATAATACTAGTATTAAAAAATAAAGTATATATCAACTGGAATTCAGTCAGTTCAGTTCAGTCACTCAGTCATGTCTGACTCTTTGCAACCCCATGAACTGCAGCACACCAGGCTTCCCTGTCCATCACTGACTCCTGGAGCTCACTCAAACTCATGTCCATTGAGTCAGTATTGCCATCCAACCATCTCATCATCTGTCGTCCCCTCTCCTCCTGCCTTCAGTCTTTCCCAGGATCAGGGTCTTTTCCAGTGAGTCAGTTCTTTTCATCAGGTGGCCAAGTATTGGAGCTTCAGCTTCAGCATCAGTCCTTCCAATGAATATTCAGGACTGATTACCTTTAGGATTGACTGATTGGATCTCCTTGCAGTCCAAGGGACTCTCAAGAGTCTTCTCCAACACCACAATTCAAAAGCATCAATTCTTTGGTGCTCAGCTTTCTTTATGGTCCAACTCTCACATCCATACATGACTACTTCTCAAGTGGGCTTCCCAAGTGACTCAATGGTGGAAAAAAAAAAAAACACCTGCCAGTGCAGGAGATGCAGGAGATGCTCGTTCAAACCCTGGGTCAGGAATATCTCCTGATGTAGGAAATGGTAACCCACTCCAGTATTCTTACCTGGGAAATCCTAAGGATGGAGGACACTGCCGGGCTACTGTTGATGGGGTTGCAAAGAGTTGGACATGACTGAACACACATGCACTTCTCAAGTACTCAATAGCCCCAGGTGGCTGGCAGATACCATATTTGATTGAATGGGTCTAAAGCATCATTTTCTTCCAAAATGCTGCCAGTTGGGCCTGGAGAGGGGAGTGGATTAAGGGATCGTTACTGTTCTAGCTCACATCCCCTTTGAAGTGTTCATATTTTAATTTCTTATCAATCTATTGACCTTCAACAATAGTGATCAAGTTTCTAAACCTCTTTCCAATGTGGCTGGACTAGAAACACAACCAAGGATTTAGCACCGTTGGTGGGGTTTGGAGCTCAAGGGCAGTTAGAAGGTAGCTGCAGGGATATCACATGGAGGGTACTTGGTGAGAACAAACAGTTGAAATGAGGATGTGAGTGGCATCAAGGTAACACCCAGGCTATGTGTGGCAGTGAAAAGAGCATAGTGTCTGTAGGATCAGGACTGGCTGGATGCCCTCGCCTGCCTACATGACTTTAGAGGAAACCACGAACCTTCCTGAATCTCACCTTCCTTAATCTGTAACCTAGAGGTAATAAGCCCTTTCCTGGCTTCCTCAAAGGGGAATTGTCAGGCTCCAATTACATGATTCAAGAAGCGGATTGGTGCAAATGCTAAAGTCCTCAGCTCATGTAAATTGTGAGCCATCTAATTGTGAGTCTTCCAGCAGGGGTGACACAGTTAATTCAATGCAAGCAAGTTGTATTAAGGGCTCACTCTAAGCCAAAGATTGTAGCAAGGGAGAAGTTGTCAAAAAGGGGAACCCCACTGCAATCTCTTGCCTCAGTTAGACAGAACCCACCTAGAAACTATCAGAAGACAGAATATAATTCCTGCAAAGTGGTTTGCACAGACAGTCCAAGGGGAGACAGTAGAGAGGGTGCAGTGTTAGCAGGGGAATAAAGGGGTCAGTTGTGGGGTTGGGGGCCCCCAGCTAGGATGCAGAGTTTCAAGGGGCAGAGCAAGAGAGGAAAGAGTTCGTGCTAGAGGACACAGCACAAAGTCCAGGAGTGGGAATGAAAAGCCACACCCTAATGAGAAACTTTTGGAGTAAGGCAGAAGAAAGGGATAGAAAAGGGTGGCCATGGGTCCCTTTCCTGTCAGTACCCTTCCCAATGTATGAGATATTAGGCAGAGACCAAATATCTGATGCCCAAGTCTTCTGTCTTGCTCTGAAAGTGGGTCACCCATTGCAGAGGAGACCAGTCCACTCAAGATAAAAATGAAATACGACCACAGACATGGCAGGGATGCTCAGATACACACCAGGATGGCCGTGGGCAGCTCAGAGAAAAGGGACTCTGATCTCAGACCAACTCTAAGCTGCACATGCTGGCACCAGGAATAAAACTGGACAGAGGCCCCGCAGGAAACAAAATTGTCAAGTATTTCCAAAGGTTCTGGGGGTTTCTGCCTTTCAAGTCAGTTCTTTATTATCAGTTGACTATTTAATATCACTTATTTTTTTTACTTCCTAGGTGGCTCAGTGATAAAGAATCTGCTTGCAATGCAGGAGATGAAGTTTCCATTCCTGGTTCAGGTAGATGCCCTAGAGAAGGAAATAGCAACTCACTCTAGTATTCTTGCCTGGAGAATCCCAATCAACAGAGCCTGGTGAGCTACAGTCCATGGGGTTGCAAAGAGTCAGACATGATTTAATGACTGAGCACACACACACATCTGTTTTTTACATCAGAGTGTTTTCCATCATGAATCCACAGGTTACACACACACACACACACACACACACCACAGACTCCACCTGCATGCACTGTGGATGCCCTCAGCCCTTCAGCAGGCACACACAGATGTCCTCTCCCAACACACACATGTGCATGCGCGCGCGCACACACACACGCACACACACATGCCTTAGGAACATGGAGGACAGACTGCTCTAACTGGACAGCAGCGAATGAATGAAGACCCAGGGCTGAGTTGAGATATAAGACTGCTAATTAGGCACCCAACCGATGGCTACAGGAAGGACATTGGGGGCACTCCTGTCCCCTCTTCTTTCCTTTCCTGTCAATATTCTATCAGTTCTAATATCCTTCAAGCTTTGGGGTCCTTGCTTGCCTGTCAGTTTCCCCCGTTCTTAGGTAAACTTTTTTCCCTGAGTTCAACTGGGTCTAGGAATATGGATATTAGAGAAGGCCAAATTACCTTCGTAACTTACTTCAGTAGTTTGTGTGGAGATAGGGTGCTTCAAAAAAGTTCCCTCTGCCCCAGAAGCTCTCTTACCCTGACCGTACTATTTCCAGCTCCTTCTCTGAACTATCCTTGCCCTGAGAAGAGGAACTGCTTTATCTGGATTTGAATGATGGGCTATTTTCTCGTGTTCTTTTATTAGGCAGAAAGTGCAGGCTGGGGCCATTTTCTTCTTTCTTCCATATTCTTTATATTTAGTGCACAATTGGGTCTAACTTAATAAGTGCAGTGTGGACAGAAGAATGGATAAGCACAAGATGATGAGTTTACAAAATCACATTCCATTTGCCAGTCAAATCTTGATCTTAAGTTGTGCTCCGAGGATCTGAAATGAAGCCTTGTTTCTATCCAGAGGTCTAACACCAGCCAAAGTATGGCAAACCCAATACCAAATAAATTTGAAGTCCCAGCACCGACTCCCATTGCCGTGATGATAGGTAGACTAAAGTCATAAGCACTGCCAGAGGTCAACTGAAATGACCCATCAAAGGTGGCCAGATGCAAGAATGGCCCCAATGACTCTGAAAAAATAAAGCCAACAGAACACCTGATTAACTCAGAAGCAAAACATGGGGTCATTGTCTGTTCTTTTCCTACACTCCTGACTGTTGGGGCTCTGCCTTGCCCACTGGGTGATGTGTTCCCCAAGAGCAAGGATTGAAGTCTCCCACCTTTAAAGTTAAGAGTTGACTTTCAGGGATTTCTCCAGCCTTGGAGCTAAATTTCACCTCCAAAATTAGAATTAGAGTCTGGTTAGTTTGCACCAAAGTAGGAGGGCTTATATATACCTCAAGGGTCCCCAAGACCATGACCTCGGCAACATGTCTTCAATCTTCAGGAAGGGAAACTAGCATATAGATATACTATCTACATGCCAAATATTGTACCAGCTATTCTCAAATGTATTATTTTCCCCTAACTTTGATGACAACCTCATGACTGAAGATTGTTTTAGATAGGACTGAGGCTCCACAAGCTAAGCAGCTCACTGAGTCCCCCACAGATCTGGCTGTCAAATATGCAAGCCTCATATCTTGGCCCTGCACCTGTGTACACACATTGGGTGGGTAAGAGTGGAATGCCCTGTATTAACATGGAATACACTGAGAAGCACAGGGCAGATTAGGGTGGGATAAGACTTCATTTCCATCTTGCCCCTTTCCTTTTCCCCAAGAGGATCTCATAAGCTCCTCCCATGTTCAGTGCAGAGGGCAGAGCCTCTCCAGAGGATTTGCAATTCAAAGAGATGAGTGACTTGAAAGGGAAATATCTCCAGTGGTAGGTCAGGCACCTAGTGGCCAGTGAGAGGACCACTGGAGGTGGATGGACAGGTCCTAAGGACTTGAGAGCTTGGGCATAAGGCTGTCTACTCCCGGTATCTCTTTCCTCTGCCAGATCCACTTCCCTCTGCCCTTTCCTATCTGGCTCCTCTGCTTTCTCGCTTTCTTTTCAGGACTCTGAGTTGCTAGGCAACTCCAGTCTGGAGCTGAGGTTCTCACTGTGGCGAGCAGCTTCCACGCAGGGATGGGGAGTCGATGGCGCCGGTGATTACAGGTGTCTGTGCAGAAAGGCAGACAACAGCACCCCCCTCATCGCCTCACAGGGACAGAGGAAATGAGAGGTCTGGGCGGGGGAAGCAAAGTTTTGCCCAGGCCACTTTCCACCTCTCCTTCCTGCTCTCCTGCTCACCTTTCCCTTCTCCCACCAGCAGAACTTCCTTCCACTCAGGCCCCAGGATCTCCCTGGTGCTCCTGGCTTCCTAGTGTCCCATCAGACCATAGTGATCTGGACCACCCAGGCCCCTAACACCTCTCCTGGAGCTCCCTCAGCTGTTCACCCTTTTATGGGCATGATGCTCACCTTGGGAGACCTCCATGGCTTCACTTTGTTAAGTAGGCTCTGTAAGTAAGGTTCCGTTTCTGCAAGCTGGAGAGATGGGAGCTGTATCCATCTCAGTTGTGCTCCCGTGACTGCAGGGAAAGTGATGTGTCTATTCACGGTCAGCCTAAGCTGCCCCTGGGGTGATGCTCAGAGGGCAGCCTAAGGGACACTTCCCGCTGCCCTGGTACAAGCTTAAACTTTACTGAGTTCATACCCTGGGCCAGGTACCACACATTCTTGATGCTGGCGATTCCGTAAGCAAGGAGACATTCAGTCTCCGACCTCACAGAGCAATATTTACACTGGACGAGAATATCAGCAAACAATAGACAGTTAAACAAGTAATGCAAACTTCGTAAGGTGGCTTTGACAGTTCCCTTCTGGAAGGACTGTCCTGCTCAGAACTGGAGGGACCCTGGGTTTCTCAGCAATGTACACCCTGGACAATATGGTGTTCATCACTGTGGCATTTCCCAGATCAGCGTTGAGTAGTCCTGGTGGCAGAGGTGATCCTAAGTGTGTTTATGTGTTTGTCACCTTCATGGACCTGCGTTTGTGTGGCAGAGGCTTGAGAAGCTGAGGAACAAAGCTGATGGCATTGCCCAGAATGAACCAGCTTCCTGAATGAAAATCGAGGCTGTTAGTCCAACACAGCTATGGGGAAGCACGTGATCTAGCCTGGCCAATCAGAGCTCAGTGATTAGTTAGGCAGGACCACATGGTCTCAAGTTAGCCGATTAGAATTCACTCCTGCATTCTGGGTAGGAGGAGTTGTTTTTCTGCAGGAGTTGCCCAGTGGCTGTTGCTCAACTTGAGGAGTGCACAGCCCACCCAGAGGAAGTTGGAGAAGGCAAAAAAGTGAGCGCCTGAGGCCAGTCCATGTTTGGATCTTTGGGTTTCATAAGCCAGTATACTCCATTTTATTTTATTTTTTTCATTTTATTATTTTATTAAGGCTTAAGCCAGTTTGCTTGGATTTTTACCACTTGCCCCAGGAAAGTTTCTCTATCCATATGATGTCATCATTGCTCCCCACCCCTGGGTCCCTTGGCTGCCCCAAGTATCCAGGGTTGTCCTCCAGGCTGAGGAGTCTTTTCTTAGTCCAAACTCCAAGTTTCAGGCCAAGGACTGCTTATTCCCTCTTCCTTCTGGTAGAACACACCTATGCTCTGCTCCATTTCTTCAGGGCCCTACCCTCAGCAGAGTTTCGTTTGATCAAATTACAGTAGGTTGTTGATGGCTAAAGGGCTTCCTTAGTGGCTCAGCAGTAAAAAATCTACCCACAATGCAGGAGATCCTGGTTCTATCCCTGGGTCAGGAAGACCTGCTGGAGGAGAGCGTGGCAACCCACTCCAGTATTCTGGCCAGAAAAATCTCATGGACACAGCAGCCTGGCAGGCTATGGTCCATGGAGTCACGAAGAGTCGGACACAACTGAAGTGTCTGAGCACACACAATGGCTAAAAGTTGCTCTGGCCATATTGATGGCCTTTTCACGTTTGTACTGTGGTTCTTTGCTATAATCCGCGGACCGGGATACCTAATGGTGGGAGTCCAGGCAGTGTGGCAGGCTGCAGAGAGATAGCTTCATAGGATGCTCCTCTTAGTGACTCTGAAGTTCCTTGGCTGGATGTTCAGTTTTTCTGCCTGTGTCCATGGCTGAGGGCCAACTACCTTGGCTCACAGTGAAATGCCAGGGCCTCTACCACTGTGAGGAGGTCATGTCCTTCTCATAGAACTAGAGAGAAAGGTACTGAAGCTTTTGGAAACAGGCATCCAATGAACCTCTGAGCCCTGGAGTGGCCTGGACTAGTCAGTGACTTTGCTCTTCTCCTTTATATAAGTGAGCTGAACCCCCAAGCCCTCTCCCAGTGCTCATGTCTCTGGAGGGATGTCTGTAACTCTGAGTGACCCCTGGGTCTTTGTGTTTTAGCATGAGAGTATCCCCAGAGGGAAGCTTCCTAGATGTCTCAGTGATAAAGAACCCACCTGTCAACGCGGGAGATGTTGGTTTGATCCCTGGGTCAGGAAGATCCCCTGGAGTAGGAAATGGCAACCCACTCCAGTATCCTTGCCTGGGAAACCCCATGGACAGAGGAACCTGGTGGGCTACGGTCCCTAGGGTGACTAAAGTCATACAACAACAGCATCCCCATAGGAGTGTAAGGCATATTTAAATGGATATTTTGTGCAGTTCACTCTCATTTCACAATCCACTCAGAGTTTTTTTGCTCCTTTCCACTGGTTTCAGCCTTGTTTCGTGACTTAACTCCTGTTCATTGCACACAGGGCAGTGAGTGGGAAGTGTAAGGAGTTTAGCTCCTGCAGTTAGGACAGCTGGGTTCCAGTCCCAACGTGGCTACTATCCAAAGAGCCAAGTCCTTGAAAGAGGTACCTGGTACTTTTGGTCTGTGTTCTTATTTGTAAGATGGGAATGAGACTGTTTGGCTTTGCTCACAGGTTGTGGTTTACATGACACATTAAATGCAAATGCAATGAAGAGATAGAGGCTGTGTAAAAATACCAGGGATCGCTTGGCATTGGTTTGCAGGAGGCCAAGTTTCAGCTTTCTTTGGTTATCCTGCATCTGGGTTCTTCCTACCCTAGCTGCCGCTGCCATGCTTCCGTGACCCCAAGGAAAATAAAGTCTTGTACCTGAGCTGTATCTGTAGGGGAGCCAGTGCTATGTCTGTCATCAGCCCTCTGAACTTATCTCCAGAAAAGGTTGTTGATGACTCACCGAGGCAGCAGGTGGCAAGACGGGTCTAAAATTATAGTGGAACCGACCATTCAGAAGAGACAGGCGCATATGGAATTGGTACCTCTGCCTCTGCCCTGATCATCATCAAGTCCTCAAGGAATCACCCAGAGACAAGGAAAAGTAGAAAAATATTAAGCTCTGTGGAAATACTGCTTTTGATGACATTGTCAACATTGTCTGACAGATGCAGCAGTAATCTTTAGCCGAAGAACTCTCTGGAGCCATAAAGAGATCCTGGGGACTGCACAGTCTGTGGTTGCTGTGTTGATGGTCGCCTTTGTGACATTCACATGTGACGTTAACAGTGTTGCGGTAGAATGGCCAGCTAGTTAAATATTTCAATAAAGGATCTTTTGATATTTAGGAAAAAAAATTTTTTAAAGGAAAAATTACCAAGGGAAAGTGTTACATTTTGGTAATACACATTGGAAAACAGAGTTGGTTTTCTGCCACATCCAGGAAGCAGTGGGGTAAAACTCCATCTGACAATGGATTGTAAGATGGCAGCTTAGAGAGGGAAGGATATCAGCTTAGCCTCACACAGCCAGTCCCTGGACTGAGGTGCGGTCTGTGAGCAGAGCAGGAGGCCCTTCTCCCAGCGTCCTGTCGGCTTACTCTCCCAACTTCCAGGTTAGAGATTTGAATCAGATACAAGGCAAATGCTTAGGCAAGGGAAAAGGGTTTTGCCAGCTTGCTCCACAGGGAAAGAGTCTGTGATATGACATGAAGCTGAAAATAGAGTGTCTCAGGAAAGAAGGTTTGGCCGCTGACTGCCTTGTGATGGGTGTGGGGGCCTCCTCCAGGAAGGCGGGAGCTGAAATGAGAATAGGACACGGTTGCTGCCCGTGGTGTACTGCTGAGTGCAGACGCTCTGGGCAGGCGTTTGGAATCCGTGTCATAAGAAAGGGGTCCCGCCGGAAAGGCTGCTTTAGCAGTGCTGTCCTGCTGGGGTCTGTGGAACATCCTGACACAGTCCAGGGCTTGAACAAGGGCCAAGGATTTATCCAGAAACAGCAAGCCCTGTACAAAGACGATCCCGGATTTAGAACAGATGAAAGGTGCTTTGAGGGAGTTCAAAGAACGGGCGCATGCTCCCTGATGGCTTCTTGCTGGATATTTTGAGAGGTGACTGGGGCACATTTTCCCGCCCAGCTTCTCCCAGGGGTCTTTTCTAACACAGTTTCTCTCCATTAGTATATTCCAGAGCTCACGGGTTCGGAAATCTTAATATGGAAATTCCTGCAGCGGAGGGAACAGGCTTCTCCCAGTTGGGGTTTACTGAGGCCATTATTCTGATGAAGTTAATGGTGATGATTAATTGGCACTAATGATGGAGATGTGGAAAGTAATGAGGCCACCTGATTGGGTGACGGGAAAGATGGAACTTGTGGGCACGTGATGAGGATGGTTATAGTGACAGTGGTGACAATAGCAGGGAGCTATAGGAATATTAGAAATTTGTTGAAAAATCTAGGGGACAAACCTTAACTTGAACTTTACTATCTTCTCTGGGAAGGTAGATAATTGGCAAAAAAGATGATGTGCCTCTGGGAAAGGGGAAAAGAAAATACCTTTTTCTGTGGTCAGTTCTATCTAACCAGATACTTGGTGTCAATTCTACTAGGTATATTACAACATGGCACCAGCTTTCTGGTGGACCCAGGGCGGTGCACATTAAGAAGCAAACTCAAGTTGATACTAGTGACTGCAAACAAACCTGTGACCTCCCAAATGGAGGGTTAAAACAAGAAGAAGCCAGTCATCTTCACTGTCATTCTCCAAACAGTGTCTAGAGAGGAAGGATGTGATAAGTCAGTCGTCAAGCTCTTCTTCAAGATCTGAAGCAATCCCACTGCTTTCAAGGAGCATTTCATGTGAGGTTGTGCTTGCGGTAAGCCCTCTACTCCCATTTCCACCCTGGAGTCCCAATGTCCTTGGTTTTCTGAGTCATTGGGTCCAACTAGTGATATGGCAGCATTAAGGCAAAGGAACTTTGAGGTCTGACTCCTGTTCATAGCACCAGGGGCATCTGAAACAGCAAGGGAGAGGTTAAGGTCTCCAAAGGCTAGTGAAGGAGGAGGGTGACATGAGTTTCGGGTAATCCCAACTTTGCTGATTCCCAAAAGCATTAAAAGAAAAAAAAAAAGATTAGCCAAATTTAACCAGTTACCATCAAGTAAGAGAGATACCTTTACTTCATTCAATTTTGGTGATGTTGTGAAACGTGAGAATCTTAATTTCAGAGCTCCTAGCCTTATTTTTCTTTAATTTTTTTCCCCCTTCTCTGTGCATGTCCTCACACCCCTGCCTCAGTTGTGCTCAATTATTCCTCCATTCCAGGGACAAAATCCCAGGAACACACTCTGTGATGTTGAGACAGAATAACAATAGTGCTGCTGCCAAATCTGTCACACTGTGAACATGTGCTCCCTTCCCAGGGAACTTTCCCTCTGATGAAAAAGTCTGGAGAAGAAAGTGCTTACCCCTGGAGGGGATCAGAAATGGTAGATGAGCACAGAGAAGATCCTTTGCCCTAAAAACCACACTACGAAGGTGTTGTCATGTGCTAGGGCTGTGGCAGTGGCGGTTTAATGGGATTGAGGGCTCTGCCCTTTGGGACTATGGTTCTGTAGCTTGTCTCTGTATAAACTGGAGGAATGAAGATAGCAATATCCTGCTAACTATTGGTTAATAAAGAGGGCCCACCTTTTTCTAGAAAGTGACTTCTTCCTGAGAAAAGGAAGGTGAACTATCAGTTTCTTCATTGGTTTATTAGCTCTTGTTTTATTAGCTCTTTTTTGTCTGGTGAGTGAAAAAAGAAATGCTGGACAGCTGGAAGTGTAACTGAAAGGAATTATGCAGAACAAGTTCAGACTATAAAAGGATAAAAAGGATTTGGTTTACTGGTTCTCTTAGGTCCAGAAGTTCTCAAGAAGACTCATCAGCATGCGTAAGATTGGAACCAAGGAATACAGTAACATTTAGAACTCCCATTCATTCACTGGTTTATTTATATAACAAATATACCTGGGTTAATTTTTATAGGGCCAAAGGATTTAGGACTGAAAGTGTTCCAGAGAGGAGAGCTGTGAGGCAGCAAAGGAGAAAAGGGAAAAAGGAAAGTGATTTCCAGTTATCAAAAGTTGTGTGGCAGATTGCCCCCAAACTTAATAACCTAAAATATAGCAGTCATTTTATTGTTTTCACCTCTGAAAGTTCAAGGATTGACTAGGCTCAGCCAGGCAATTTTTGTTCAGGGTCTCTCAGGTATTTGCAGGCAGATAGTTGTGGGGGAGGGGCTGCAGTCATCATAAAGGCTTTCTCACTTGCATACTGGTAGTTGTTGCTGGCTGCTGTCTGGAACTTCAGCTGAGGCTCTTAGCCAGCTGATCACCTACTCTTGGGCTCTCCTTGTGGCTTGGGCTTCCTCACAGGATGGCAGCTGGTTTCCAAAAAAACAGAGCATCTCAAGAGAACTGGATGGAAGTACTATCCTCTTGTATGTCTTGGCTTCAGGAGTCACAAGACTGACTCAGATTCCAGGTCAGGGAACACGACCTGCCTCTTCATTGGAGGAATGTCAGTGCCAATTGAAAGAAGAAAGTATGGAGAACTTGTTGCAGCCATTTTGAAAAAGGTAGGTAGATTCAGGTGTGAGTGGTCTTGAATAAAATCTTGCTGAAGAACTAATACTAATTAATGAAGACTAATCTGGAATAATTAGTCAGCCATACTAGGAAATATATGATCAGATGGGTGATTTTGTAACATGGATAGTTATGACTGAAAGATAGAGTCAGAGCAGACTTCATGGAAAAGTAGGACTTTGAGGTGACTTTGAAGCCTGTGAAGGGTCCACTTGAAAGAAAGAAAGTGAAAGTGTTAGTCACACAGTCATGTCCAACTCAGACCCCATGGACTACAGGAGCCCTCCAGGCTCCTCTGTCCTTGGGATTCTCCAGGGAAGAATACTGAGGAAGGTAGCCATTCCCTTCTTTGGGGGATCTTCCTGAACCAGTGATTGAGTTGGGGTCTCCTGCATTGCAGGTAGATTCTTTATTTTCTGAACCACCAGGGAAACCCAGGGTCCATTTGGTTATGTTTAATTTATGTTCATTTTTCACCAACATGGAAAAGAAATGATAATAAACAAAATTATAATTATTGGTAATTCTTCCCATTACCAATGAGATAACTAGTTAGCATTTCCAGGTGCATCTTCCTCAGTTTCCCTCCTCCAGAAATGTATTAATATTACAAATTTGCAATCCCACTTAACTTTTCTTACTTATTTTGTGAATGTTTTCCTAAACTATTAAACCTTTTTCAAAAAAATAATGCTGAATCTCTGCAGAGCATTCTGTCATGTGAATATGCTATGGTTTACTTTTAAATCACTTGCTGTTGGGAATTTAAACTGTTGCATTTTTTTTTTCTATTGTAAAAAAACCCTGATGAGGATCTTTATGTGGAAATCTGGGTGCTTATCTATGATTATTCTCTTAGGATTAATTCCTAAAGGTAGAATTATTGGTTAGAAGTTATCCATATTTTAGAAACCTTTTACATAACTTGTCATGGTGACTTTAGGACAGGTTATGCTGGTTGCCTATCCCACCAGGCTGAGTCCCTATTTAATTGCAGGTTGCCAGTATTGATTGTTACTGGCTGCAAATGACAGTTTTCTATTTAAGAGACCAAAGTGGAACTTTGGGCTTTACTCTGATTTTATCTTATTATTAGAAGGGAAGTATTTTCCCATATATGTTTTTATCATCTGAGTGTTTTTAAAAAAGTGACTTGCTGGTTTAAATTCTTTGCCTATTTTTTCCATTGGCATTTTTCCTCCTATTGATTAGTAGCAGTGCTTTATAAATTATTACTCTTTTGTTTAGCATGTATGGTGCTTTTTTTCTCATTTGATCTTTTTGTTTTCCAGGTTTTTCTGTGATGGAGTTTTCAGATGGAGGGTTTTTTTTTTTTTAAGTTTCTGTGTGGTCACATCTAGTAATCTTATTATTTATATATTTTTATTTTGTTCTTATCTATGAAAGGCCTTATTAATAATAACAGATTAACTTTACCTTTTTCTCCTTTTGTGTTCACACACATACCCATATCCACACACATACCCATATCCACACACATACATAAAACACTGAGTTGTCAACTCAATCTGGACTATATCTTGTGATACATTCTGAGGAGGGGTCTCCTAAAGTTTGTTTCCCAAATATTTACCCAGATGTAGGATGACAGGATTTAGATCAGTAGAGGGAGAGGCCAGCACCCTTAAAGGGAGAAATTGTGTGATTCTGGCTGAAGTAGAGGGGGGCTGTGGGGAAGACTTCATTCACCTTCTAGAGGGTCTGGGATGCCAAGCAAAGGGGTGGAGGTTCCTTATAGCATTAAGAACCATGCAGGTTGGGGAATAAGGAAATTGTTGTTTTCTGTTCCTGAACATCTCTTCAGGACTTGTGAGGAGTCAGGTACTCTGGTAAATATATGTAATATTTCATTTAATTCTCACCACTGCCTAAGAGGCAGGTACTATTATTATCATTTTATAGATGAGATGATTGAGGCTTAGTAAATGGCAGGGCTGGGACAGAGTCCAACTCCGGCTATTTTCAAAGCTCTGGCGTTCAACCGCTGTGCTTATTCATTTCTCAATATAATTAACCTAGGAGTTTCAGAAAGTTCATCCGGAAACATTGTACAGGTTAAGAGGGAGTGGGGAGCAATTAAGGTCGGGAGCTTCGGCGATTCTGGAGGATGCAGTGACGAGGTCCTATAGAGAGGCAGGGCTGGGGATGGCCGATGACAACACAGTGGGAGGAGAAGCTGGGAGCAAGCGGTGCAGGGCCTGGGAGGGGAGCTTGCTGAATTTAGTATCTTTCACTTTTGGCTCTTATTCTAAATATTTGATGGGAGTCTTGCTCCGGGTCTTCATCAACTAACTTTAGCAGTTACCACTCTCCTGAGACTTAAACAGAAATATCCAAGGACCAGACAGTCTTGTATAGAAATTGAGAAAAGGACCCAAAATGCTTTTCCCATCAATCTAGATCCTCCGAGGAAGCCAGAGTGATTAAGGGAAGATTTTTTTCCCCCAGTGGATGAAGCTGTACCTTCATTCCTTCAATGAACATTAATGAAGCATAGAGTCTGCTGTGAGGGACCTAAAGACACACTGAAACCGAGCCTGCCCGCATGGAGATGAGGCTGAGCAGAAGTAGTAACTTGCCCTTGTACATAAACATCACACAAAATGGGAATTCCAAGTCCCCCCAAAGAGACATAGTTAATAGGTTATAGGAGGTCTAAAAAGAGAGAACTATTCTTATTGGGAGGGCCAGGAGCATACAGAATCATGAACTGATAACTAGTTTCTGAGTTGGGTTGTGCTAGGCTTGCTAGAAGAAACAGATAAGAATCTTGTGTAATGTTCAAATTTTAAATACATTTGTGTAGGATATGATGAATATAAATTAATATAAATATAATTCTATTACAGTTAAATTATCAATGACATCATCCAAAATGCTCCTATTCTTACTTTTTCTGTAGTTGATAAAATATCCTCAGAAAAATGTTGATATGTCTCACTATGATTATGTATGTTCTCTTTTCCCATATGTTTCTTCTGATTTTTGTTTTATGTATCTTTGTTTCTTTGTTGTTAGATGTTTAATGGTTTATGATGTTGATCTTCTTTGTGAACTGTGCCCTTTATCATTAAAATATTCATCTTTGTTTCATTTAAAAATCAATCAATTAATTAAAAAAATTAAAAAAAGACTCTTGTGTAATTTTCATTCTTCGTTTGCAGACCCTGTGACCTGCCCTCCTACAGGCATGGGTGACTCCCTTGGCATTTGTCCCTCCTGCTCTTCAATCATGGTTTTGTCATGCCTTAATTACAATAACAGAACAGCTCAGTTGTTTAAGATGTTCTAAGAAAGAGGACAAAAGCAAACATATAAGAAATAAACTGCAGCTCAGTGCACAGATCATGCATCTTTATCAAAAGAATTACAGAACGGATGCTGCTTTTCTTCTCCACCCAGGCACAAATTGAAGTCCTAACTCTATTTCAAAGTCTTCCCGAATAACTCAAACTGCATAGATCACCCACAGCCCTTATATTTATAGCCCCAATTTGGTCTTGTGGTTCTTGGTAACAGAGCAATCATAAATAGGCGTAGGTCTGCAAGAACTCGCTTCAGGAGGCTCCTTGGCCTCACCAGACAGGTCTATGAGGAGAGAGAGAATGAACCTCGCTGCTAAGGTGGCCTGAGTTTGAGTCCCGGTCCTGTAAGTTCCTCTCAGTTTCAAGCTGTTACTAAACATCTCTAAGCACCAGTTCATTCATCTGTGAAAAGGGAATAAATATCAGCACTCACTTCACTGGATTGTTATGAGAGTTATGTGAGGTTGTAGAATAAACATTGATACATAGGCAGGATTAATGCAGAATGAGTACAGACAAGTCCTAGTTGGATGCTATTCCATATATTTGATTGAATTTTTATAAGTGGACCATTTTTGGCCTGGCAGTTCCCATTCCCTGGTTGTGTCATCAGAATGCTTGGAATGGGTCTTTCTCCTCTTGTGACAGGGTGAGTACATCCTGAAGAATATATTCTTTGTGTTATCATTTGAAATCTCCTCTGAAGTGTTGGCAAGTGTCCTAGGTTTGGAACTGTAAGTCTGAGACTGCAAACTGGCCAACGTTCCCTTTTCCCCTGTATATTACTCACCAGAGCAGGCGGCTCACTCTGCTGGATCTGCCAGTTTTACTTCTCTGTACTCTTTTCTAGACAGTGAGTCCAGGGGGGAGAGGATGGGTCCTTGATGTGTATCTCAGCTACATGATGTGTATTGCATGGACACACAGCATAGAACCTGGCACATGGTGGACATTCACTATTTGTTGACTGGATGGCATGTTGCTGCATGGGTGTCCAAGGGTTAGTGATAAACACCTGTTGGGCCCTTTATTTATTTATTTTTAACACCTGAACTTTACCACAAGCTTGTAAACTAGATACTTTCATTTCCAATTTATTAACAGAGAAACACCCAAGGTCAAAGAATGATGTGCCTCCCTTCTCCATTCACTGTCTCGGTCATCCTGAAATACTCTGATTCTCAAGATCATTTTACCACTTATCAGCCACATGCATCTGGCGAGTCACAAATCTTCTACAGAATCACATTTTCTTATGATCAGAGCTGCCTTGCTGTCTTGGGAACATTTGAATGTTTTCTGGATATTCACAATCCTGAAAAATAAGTGACTCATCATGATATTGTTTTGATGATGCCTGACAATGGCGTCTCTATTTTTAACATTGAGTGGCGGTAACTAATAATATTAGGCTCTTTTATCCTTTATCGAGAGGAGAGAAAAGTGAAAGGTCATGAGTTTAAGGAGTATCTGTAAGGAGGGAGGGCTGGCCTCACTAACACTCAGGAGAGAAACTGTCCTGCTCTCTCAAGCACCTGTTCCCGGCTTGGGGCTCCAGGCCACGTCAGGGTCTGCTTTCTGGGAATCTTCACAGCAGTGTCTCCAGCACTGTCTCCTTTGTGATTGCTGTCAGTTTCACCTTGGGCACATCTCTAACTACACAGCTTGTGTATCTTCTCCCTTTTTGGTACATTTCTATTTACATAGCTCAGGTTCTTTCTCAGCATTTCCAGCAACTTTCAAATTATTGGCATTGTGTGAGAATCAACTTTTATTTTTTGAAAGTATGGGTGATTGAACAAATGAATGAATAAGTAAATACATTTGGAGAAGAATTCGGAAGGTGTCCTAGCAGTGTGTGATGTAGAACAGAGAAGGCAGGAAGGGAGTTGGTGGTGTTTCCTGGTGGTTCACAGGCAGGCTCTGGGGTCCAAGGGCCCGAGATGGCCTCTGGTTTCACTGCCCACCAGCCCTGAGACCTTGGGTGGGTTACTTACCTTTGTGAAGCCAGCATGAAACATGGCTGTAGCTTTATAACTTAACTATTGATGTGTCACAAACCACCCTGAGACTCGGCGGCTTGAAATGATGACCACCTTTACTGCTCGTGTGGCTGTGGGTCAAGCAAGGCTGGCTAATCTAGACTGGATTTCTCTGGGTGTCTTCGTGTCTCCTCTACCAGTGGGCCAGCCTGGGGATGATCTCCTGGGATGACAGAATTGTAAAAAAAAACTAAAGGAAACATAAAAGGTCTTCTAGGGCCTAGATTTGGAACTTGAGGCTGCCACTTTCACATATCATTGTGTGAAAAGTTATAAATATATATATATGTAGTTTATATATGTATACATAGGATTTCACTATATGCATAATTTTCACTCACGTATCACAAGTTACATGGCCACACTTAAAGTTAAGGGGAGGGGGAATATGCCAGGCTCATCATAAGGGCACCCCAATGGTATGAATGTTGCAGGGGGGGTAGGGGGTGAAATACTGAATCCAGTAATGCATTTTATAATACTACCTTTCTGAACCATGGGAAAAACAGAAAGAGATGATCTTTATTATGGTCTCTCCTTGGTATTTTGTGAGCACTTCCCATGTGATTAGTTAGGTTACACAACTTGTAAGCAATGCATAATCCGCAGCTATTGTAGCTGTTGTAACTGTTATTGTCAGAAATGCAGACATGTTATCCCAAAGATCAAGACTCATAGAGAACTGAGCTGGAAGGAGCTGATGAAGCAGGCTGTGTTTGGGCAGAAAAAGGAAAATTTTACTCATTCAGCAAATATTTATTGAACACCTGTGTGCCACATACTGCACTTGGGATACATTTGAGAACAAAGCAGGCAATGTTTCTTGGCCATGTGGAGGTTACATTTCAGCTGAGAAAGATATAGGCATAAAAAACAGGAAAATAAGTAAATGATACAGTATGTTGATGCTCTGAGAGACTGTAGAGAAGAGGAAGGGGATGGGGGGTGATGCTGTGCACACAGGTCGCAGGATTAAATCGATAGATCAGGTGGGCTTGTTGAGGAAGCAAGAGCAAAGGCTTGATATAAGGACATGGAGTGAGCCAGGCAGATGTTGAGGGAAAGATGTTTTAGTCAGGGTAACTCCAGAGCAAAGAGTTTGAGGAAGGGATGCCAAGCATGCTTGAGTAACAGCAGGGAGTTAAGTGTGACTGGAGACCAGGAATGAGGGGAAGGGTAAAGGAGTTGAGGTCAGAGAGGTTGTGGTGAGGAGGGTCTGCTGGTCATTCCAAGGGCTTCAGTTTATTCTTAGTGGAGTGGGGTGCTACTCAAAAATTCAACGTGTTAGTCACTCAGTTGTGTCCAACTCTTTGCGACCCCATAGAACATAGCGCGCCAGGCTCCTCTGTCTGTGGAATTCTCCAGGCAAGAACACTGGAGTGGGTTGCTATTCCCTTCTCTAGGGGATCTTCCCGATCCGGGGATCGAACCTGGCTCTTCTGCACTGGAGGCAGATTTGTTACCACCTGCGCCACCAGGGAGGCCCTGGCATGCTTCTAGAAGGTTTTAAACACATGATATGGTTCTTATGTAAAGTGCCATGAGGCTTATGTTTTAAAGCAAGTGGCTGCTATGTTAAGAATACTTCCACGAAGACAAGGGAGACTGTGAGAATACTCAAAGAAGGCAGAAATAGTCAACTGGGCTTGGGTGGTAACAACAGAGGGGTGAGCATCTTGAATTTGGATATGTTTTGAAAGTTAAGTCAACAGAATCTTCTGGCAGATTAGATAAAAGGTGTGACAGAAAAAGAGGAGCCAAGGATGACTCCATGGTCTAAGAACCTGAGACTGGAATTGGTGTGGGTGAAATAGGATTGGGGTGGTAAAAAGTTAGGTTTTCAATTTCCAGTATGTTGACTTTGAGAAGCCTCTTAGACACTCAAGTGGAGATTGTCACATAGGCAACTGGATACACATATCTAGAAATCAGTAGCAAAGTCTTGATTCATGAGCCTACATCAGTCCTTGAACTCAGAGGTCTGGTCATATCAGCAAGGGGGTGAGTGCTGGTAGAAAAGAGGACCAAGGAGGTTCTCCAAAGCCCTCCACATGCAGAGAGAGTGTGGAGACCCGGGAGGTGGATGGTGCTGCCTAATGCTGCTAGAAGGACAAGTGTGATGAAGATTGGGGGTTAATAGGGAGATGCAACAATGGGGAGGTCACTAGGCATCATGATAAGAAAAGTTTTGTGGTTGAGAGATATTTGTGAAAAAGTGGGTTTAAGAGAAAGTGAAGAGAGGAATTTGAGACAGAAGAGACAACCCTTTGAGGAGGCCAGTTGCAGAGCAAAAGAAAGAAATGGGTCAGTAGTTAGAGAAAAGCAGGGTCAAGAGAGTTTCACTGTAATGGCGGACATAATGGCGTGTTTATGTGCTGATGGTAATCATCCAGTGGCGAGTGAAACACTCGTAATGCAGGGGAGAACAGGAGAAAGGACAGTGACATGGAAACCACCAAAGGAACTGCTCAAGCTCTTCCGGCTTTTTACTCCTGGCATTCCTTACCCCAGTAGGGATATTCATTACATGATTATGACTCTCTCCTGTTAAATGATTGCATCAAGTCCGGTTGGTAGTCTCAGTTCCATCATTAGCATCGGCGTTTCCTCTGTTGTCTATTATCCTTCCACTCAAGGCACAGAAGCACCAGGGCATTTATTTTCTAAATACAGAACCCTGAACCATTTCCCGTGCTTCCCTTTGTTGCACAGGGAGGCCCAGGAGAAAGCAGAATTGGGCTCCGTGAACTTAGTCCATGAAGTGGTACAGACAGACTCTATTTTAAGACACCAAGGTCATGTTGAGACAAACTGGGACTGACCATGAAAGAAAGGGATAGGTAGGATTGACGGCTTTGGAGATTTTACTGAGAAGTGGGTCAGGTGAGGGCTGTCCTGTTCAGAGGTAAGGTAGGGATGGGGGTTTTGGAAGGAGTGGGGTCCCCACTGTCTGTGGCTTCCCACTAAACAATCTAACTTTTCCCCTTGACTTTATGCATCCACCTCCTATCCTGCAGCCTTCCTGTGTTCCCCATCCCAAATGACATCACTCTCTGTGTCCTAGGAGTGGTTTCTCCCTCAGCCCCATGTGGGTTGTGAGCTTTCTGAAGCCAAGGGCTGTATTCCTCATATGCTCCAGGGCACTTACTCCACTTTCTGGAGAAGGACAAGGAATGATTAATGCTTGGCAATTCTTGGGTTGGAGGGGGGTCGTGTTTACACTGGTCAGTTAGGAGCAAAGCCTGCAAATTGGAAGAGATTTCAGCCTCAACTTCAAGTCAGCTGGGAAAAGGGCAGAGTGGGTTTGATGGGGGAGCTTTTGTCCCAACTTTTTATATCAAGTTTGTAGCATGAGACTAGAACCTGGTCTTCTGGGTCTCGTGATATATCGGGGGTCAGTATCCTCCTTCTGTCTCATCAGTCTACAGTGGGAGCATAGTGGTCAACCTCTCCAAGAGGTAGTGAGCTCTCCCTCCTTGGGGATAATCTATTGGATGTTAGTTAGGGCTTTGTAATGCAGGAGACCTGGTTTTGATCCCTGGGTTGGGAAGATCCCCTGGAGTAGAAAATGGCAACCTGCTCCAGTATTCTTGCCTGGAGAATTCCATGGACAGAGAAGCCTGGTGGGCTACAGTCCATGGGATCACAAAGAATCAGACATGACTGAGGAACTAACACTCACTTTCAGTTACCAGTCATGGGTTCTGGGGACAGCCATGTTGCTATAGGTGTTCTCTTAGAACCCCATTGTTTCCCATGACATGCTCAGGCCCACTTAAATGGGTGAGTGATGAATTCTGTGATGCTTACCCCACCCTCACCCCGTACCCCTCAGCCCCACCTACTCTCTAACCCTGTAACCCTGTGGCTGTTGCTTAATCCTCCCAAGTCTGCAGCTGACTTCCACATTCCAGGCTACACACTCCCATTACCCCCTTTTGAGGATGCGGGCACAAGGGAGAGAGATGGGGAGTTGTGTCAGGAACAAGATAAACTGGAGCCATTATTCAGCCACGTCCATGGGCAAGAGGGTATCTGTGTTCTAAAGACCAAACTGATCTCAGGTGTCACATGACTTAAAGGTCAACAGTGAGTGCTTGTGTCTGGGTCTCCCAAGTGGGTCTTCTGGTCTATCTCTGCTCCTTGTATCATCTCTAAATTTTGGTTTCTGCCTGCATTCCTACTACGAGAACATCAGACTTTGAACAACCATGCACACACCCCAGAGAGAAGTCAAGATTTATGTTTTATTACTAGATGTCACTCCTGAGTGTGAATAAATATGCCAGTATCCTGAAGGTGCTACTATGGAGGAGAGGAGTCCTGAGAGGTAGAGAGTCCTGCTAGAGCAGAAGTGGGGGAGGGTTGAGAAAGTGGTGATTGGGGTCCCCCAGAAGGAATTTTCCACCTTTACCTTTCTGTGGAGGGCAAGTCCTGTTCACCTGTCCCTCCCCCCAGCCCCCGCCCCTCCTCACACAGTGGCTTCCAAAAGGCCTTCAGACTCTAAATGACACCCTCATCAATAAGCTTGCATTGCAAAACCACATTTTGACAACACATTTCCCAAATTTAGTCCCCTAATCCACTCCCGGAATATATTATGTTTTGCACCCAACAGATGGATTGGAAGCTTAAATCTTCTGCTTGTTCAGAAACCAACCAGAAACCAAAAATACAAACACTCACACCCTGCAGGTGTGAGTGCCATGGCGGGGGTAAGGGGAGGAACATGTGTGTGTGTGTGTGTGTGTGTGTGTGTGTGTGTGTGTGTGAACGCATGCAAGTTGGGGAGGGAAGGTGAGAACAGCTGTGGGTAGGGGACCAGGCATCACCTGGGCCTGAGTGGGCTGAGAGGCAAGCAGCTGCTTTCTATAAACCCTTCCCAGCACCCATGGTTTAGGCCTTTGGGTACCAGACAGGTGTGTAGGGTGGCCTGAGGTCCAAGGCACAGGTCTGGATCCTTGAGGGTGGGGACTGGCAGGGGTCTCTACCCTACAGGACTGCAGAGTCAGAGTGGCCTGAGCAGGGGAACCAAAACCATAGAGCCCCTCTCCAGCACCAAATTCAGGACCACACACTGGACTGCAGCCTAGAGCTTGCTCCCTTCCACCAACTTCTATTTGGAGCCTTGGTGGGGCTTTGAAGGTTCCCCTCTTTCCAGTTTTTTGGGGATCCCAAGTTATCATGCCAGAGAACACACCTCATCTCCCCTCTGTGCATAAAATCTGCTATAATCTCTGTAAATGAAGGTAGCTGGGGGAGGGGATGAATGGGAAGAGGGGGTACCAGGGGCACTTATGGGGAATGCCGGGGAAGACCCCAGCAGCTGGTTCATTAGGGGAAGCAGAGAAGATCTCTGGGGGTCTCTCAGAGATTTCAGAAGACCTTACCCACTATCTTTTTTTATTCCTCATCATTGAAAAATTGCTCAGAAGGCAATAGAAACAAGGTGTTCTAATTAAACAGATTTGTTTACATGTTGTGGCAGGAAAAACTAATTCAATCTGATATACTGTATGTTCCTGCTATACTTTTTCTCCTTTCCTTTATATAAAACTGCCCATTTTTAACTAGTATTATGTTAAGCATTTTAAAGAGTGTCCTTGATTAAAAGAAGATGAGCAATTTCCTACTTCCCACAGCTTTAGAAGGGTTGCCAACAGGGCGGGTTATGGGTGGAGTTCTGAGACATTTCACTTGCCATTTCTCGTGATAGTTCTTGACATGTGATACCCAGAAACATGGGCTCTTCTGCCAGGTGGGAGCCTTCGATGGACTTTCAACCATGACCAAGGCACAGAGGACAAGGGTGCTGGCAGTGAGTGGTTCCCTGATCTGGGGTCCCTGTGTCTGAGAAACAGTAGGGCCATGGGCACAGGTAGCCTAGAAGGATGGCAAGAGTCCCATGGTGTCCTGGGAGAGTCCACAGAGAGGAGTGGGCGTGGAGAAACCAAGAGGTATATTCCTAATAAAAATGATAATTACCACAGCAAAAGCAAGATTATATGGGGGCAACTGGGATGTTTGTGCTATTATAGAATAAACTTTCTGTCCATTAAAATTTTCCAAGAGAGAATTGAGATGATCCTATGTCTTCCACTATTTGGGAATGTCTGAACAGAAGCCAGAGTACCAGCGTTCCTTGAAAACAATCTTTGTTTGGGCTAAGAAGCCTGGCTGGTTTCTCTGCACTGTTAGATTCTCAGAACTGGTAACAATCTGGCAGCTTCTGGAGAGTGGGAACTCTGTCTTTCTAATCTTCAACCCCTTGCACTGTAGCCAGTACCGAGGTGGGTGTGCATCAATATTTGCAGATGCAATTGAGAACATCTGTTCTGGATGCAGGCCTCATTTGTTCTGACCTCCTTGCCTTCATCCAGGCTGTTTCCTTCACCTGGGAAACCTCCTCCATCCACTCTTCTTATCAAGATGTGACCCAATCTTTGAGCCCCTCACACTCACACCCACTGGATCAGTGCTTCGCATGCATTCATTTTTCAGTTATGACCAGTTCCAAGTTACTCAGCCTGCCATTTAATGGTGGTACTTGGCGAATGCCTTTTGACATAGTCTTGTCCCCCCACTGAACTACACCTTCTTGCCCTGTCTTTTCAACAGTACCCCATGTTGTCCTGGGGAGACATGAGTGGTAGTCAGGATAGCCTCGCTGATGGGCTTAGAAAGGGTAACCATTTGAGAACCCCCTCCACCCTCCCTGCATGCCTCCTTCCTTGCTACTCTGTTCATTCTGTGGGTATTTAATGAATACATCAGCAAAAGATACCGCAGGAACTCAAACAGGCAGGAGGTAGGATGCTGCTGCTGCTAAGTCGCTTCAGTTGTGTCCAACTCTGTGTGACCCCATAGACAGCAGCCCACCAGGCTCCCCCATCCCTGGGATTCTCCAGGCAAGAACACTGGAGTGGGTTGCCATTTCCTTCCCCAATGCATGAAAGTGAAAAGTGGAAGTGAAGTAGCTCAGTCGTGTCCGACCCTTAGCAACCCCATGGACTGCAGCCTACCAGACTCCTCCGTCCATGGGATTTTCCAACAAGAGTACTGGAGTGGGTTGCCATTGCCTTCTCCGAGGAGGTAAGATGTCTTCATGTTATTACCTGGCTGGTGGAGAGTGCCCACCCTGAGTATTAATTTGGATCATGGAGAGAGGAAGCCCTTAGGTCTGAGGTGGGGGCAGGAGCCTGCTGGCACAGTCCACCTCCAGACTGTGGTCTAGAGACCCTGCCTTTTCATTTGGCTCCCTCCTTCCTCTTTTCTGACCTGTTATATCCTCTACCTGGCTTCCCAGGTGGCGCCAGTGGTAAAGAATCCACCTGCTAAAGCTGGAGACACAGGAGACGCAGGTTCTATCCCTGGGTTGGGAAGATCCCTCAGAGTAGGAAACAGATATGGTCCTCCAGTATTCTTGCCTGGATAATCCCATGCACAGAGGAGCCTGGTGGACTACAGTCCATGGGGTCGCACAGAGCTGGACACGACTGAGGACACACACATGCACAAATATCCTCCGCCACCCAGAGACTGTCCCTCTGATAATCCCAGTATGTGTCTTGGGCTACTGCTCAAGATAAAAGTGGGGTTAAAACCCTAGAATTTGACTCTCTTTGAAGGAAATGTGGCTGTTCTGGGCCTCAGTAGTCTATATCCGCCTTGATGGGATATATGCCATGAAGTTCCACAGTAGGGGAATGATTCCACAAACAGAGCCCAGAAAGAAGAAAACTTGTGAAAGGCATGAAACCTGTTTTCCCCATTTGCCTGTACTAGGTCCCCTCCCTACATAGGATCTAGGGAAGTCTTTCCTTTCCATCACACATTCTCATAGCCATGTATTTAATGGTTGTGCTGCTTTATTTCTTCAAAGAGATTTATTGAGATCCTTCTATGTGCTGGGCACCATGCTGCAGGGTCTGATGATCTAATCCACAATTCAGAACATTTGGCTTAGCCTCAAACCCCACTCTTGCTTTACCAAGTCCAGCCAACCCAACAAAGCCAGTTTTCTCCCCAACCACTGCCTTCTACTAGCCTCACACCTTCATTCTGCCTTCAAACACTGCCTCCGTCAATAGGACACCTTCTCCTCTGGATTGAATGAATCTCCGACCACAGTTCAGAGTCATCTGCATGGTGTATCTCCCATTGGCCCTCTAGACCCATGCCTCACTTGCCCCCTGCCCTGCAGGATGCCCTGTAGAGGTGGCACCCACAAGCATGTGAGCACTCTGGCTTTCGGTTGGTTGGGCCAATAAGAAAGGACTTATGTGGGGTCAAGGTGTTTCCTTTCCTCCTTCCCTCCCTTGGGGCCACACTCCTGTTGCTGAAATGCCCTGCCCCACCAGTGCTCCACATAAGCCTCTCTTCCTTTCAGTGCCCCTACCCTCTCCCTCTCCTCATCCCTTCAGTCTGAGGCTGGTCACAGCTCCCCTGTTGCTCTTCTGGGCCTTCCTCCTGCTTCCTCAATACTCAACCTGCCTCACTGTAACAGATGATCCACAGAGAAACCCTCTAATGTAGGGCCCTGATGTATGTCCCTAATATCTATCTTCCAGGTCTTACTCTTGCTTTTTATTTTGAAATTGCTATTGTATTGTTCAGTTGCTAAGTCATGTCTGACTCTTTGCCACCCCTTGAACTGCAGTATGCCAATTTTCCCTGTCCTTCATCATCTCCCAGAGTCTGCTCAAACTCATGTTCACTAAGTCAGTGATGCCATCCAACCATCTCATCCCTGTCACCCTCTTCTCCTCTTGCCCTCAGTCTTTCCCAGCATCAGGGTCTTTTTCAATGAATCAGTTCTTTGCATCAGGTGGCCAAAGTATTGGAGCTTCAGCTTCAGCATTAGTTCTTCCAATGAATATTCAGGGTTGATTTCCTTTAAGATTGACTGGTTTGATCTCCTTGCTGTCCAAGGGAGCCAAGAGTCTTCTCTAGCACCACAGTTTGAAAGCATCAATTCTTTGGCACTCAGCCTTCTTTACGGTCCAACTCTCAGTCTGCTTAAACTTGGCATACATCTAAAAATGTTCTCTGTATTCATTGAAACAGTCATTATAATGCTGACATTTCTCTTTTCTCTCCTGCTAGATCATGAACTCTTCAGAAACAGGCCTGGGAATGTTTTTCTCGTATCTTTTCTAGGAGTGTGTAGATGGTACATGCCCCAACAAGTGCCTGTTGATGGACAGATGACTCATTACAATAGCAAGGTCAGGGTTGAGGGTCATGAGCTTGGACATTAATTTCAAATTTGAAGATAAATTCAAACTTGTCTTCTCTTTTCAGGGAACTAAGCTGCCTTGGCCAAGTCATTGCTTTTAGACTCTTAACTTGCAAAACGGAGATGATAATACAAATTACTGCACCTCTCCAGATCTCATTTTCATCATTAAAAGAAGGGTAGTTGTAGTAGTGATTTCGTGAGGATTCAGTGGAATTTGACATGACAATGTTTCTTACTCTGTGCATTTGAATTAAATCTGGAGATAAAATTTGGGGCCAAGGGCTTCCCAGGTGGTACAGTGGGAAAGAATATGCCTGCCAAGGCAAGAGATATAGGAGAGTTGGGTTTGATCCCTAGGTCGGGAAGATCCTCTGGAGAAGAAAATGGCAACCTACTCCAGTATTCTCACCTGGAGAATCCCATGGACAGAGGGACCTGGTGGGCTACAGTCCACGGGGATCTGAAAGAGTCAGCCATGACTGAGCACACAGACACATTGAAAACTTACAAGTTGATTAAAAAAATATGAAAACTGAGCATATGTGCTACCATTGCTAGGGGATATCATTTATTATTTTATACAAGAGTTTTGTTAATATTTTCTCATTTAATTTGATGCAATAGACACTGATAACACCATTTTACAGAGAAAACTAGTCTTGGAGGTTAAAGAACTTCCTTGAAGCCTCAGAGTGAGTAAGTAACAGAGTCCAAGTTTATACTCAGAGTGTTACCTCCTGATCAGGGCTCCTGACCCTGGCTGTGAAAATTGCCTGAGTGACTTAGCCAAAGTCTTCAGCCAGAGATGTCTGCAGGAAGTCACCTGTCACTTTCCACATGTACTGTGTACTTGCTTGTTGCATGCATCTCCAGGAGGAAGGTATCTCATCCAGAACTTTCTTTTAGAGCCCTCTGGGCTGGAAGGTGTGGACAGCTGAGAGGAAGGGGGAGGGAAGTGTCCTTCTTTGGTTACAGCCTCATCTTCCCATTGAATTCCAGGTTTTGCTCTAAGCTGTAGAAAGGAATCCCAATAAAATCTTAGGGATATAGACAGTCACCAGAGATCAATCCATTGGTATACATACATGGAGGAGGTGACCTGGTGGAATGTTTAGAGATTTTGAAAAGAGACTCTTCAAAATATCTACCCTTTAAAGTAAAGATATCAGGAATTGTATAACAGGAGCTTCATTTTATTAATAATAGACTGGCTCAGACAAAATGCAGACTCCTTGCTGGCAGTTAAGGCAGCATGACATCTTGATCGGTCGTCATCATCTGTCCACCTTAATGTACATGGATCTCAGCCCCTGGTTGGTGCTATTAGGGCCCACAAGCCAGAACAGGCCATGAAATAAAGCTTTATTTAGCAAAAACTCATTTTTGTTGGAGAGTTGACCAATATAGACCAAAAGTTGAGGAATTGGTCAGACTCCGCATAAATTCACCTGTGTTCACAGTGACACTAAACTCAAGCAAGTTTAGGTACCAACAGACTCAACAGCCTAGCTCCTTTAAATCCAGTGGGGGCAATCATGTGTTAGGGACCAGGGTCCCTTCAAAGTAGGGACCAGGGTCTGGGCTCACACCAGATAGATGTAAGGCGGAGTAGGGTGCTTCGGACAGACACAGGAGCCATAGGAGGGCATTAAAATGGGCTTTGGCACAGGAACAGTTGCCCTTTGCCCTGTATTTTAGTACCTGCATCATGGGCTCTGATCCACAGAGTCTGGGTGGGGCTACTTCATCTCGGAATCAAGTTCAGAGACTGAATACCATTCTTACAGGACAGAAATCACAATGAAAGAGCAGGCCTGCCTCTCCAAACTAAGGGATTCCCAAACTAAGGGATAAGGTGGGCAGACACATGTGACTATCACACAGTGGTCTATAATACCCAACAGCTGGTCTGGCTTGGTGGTTAAACTTGTAACTCTGGAATTAGACTGCTGCCATTCAAATTTTCCAATGAGTTCTGGTTATCTGTTCCAAAGAATCATTTGTCATGGTTGTTCAGTTGTCCAGTCTTGTCTGACTCTGTGAACCCATGAACTGCAGCAGGTCAGACTTCCCTATCCTTCACCATCTTCTGGAGTTTGCTCAAACTCACGTCCATTGAGTCGGTGATGCCATCCAGCCATTCCGTCCTCTGTTGCCCCCCTTTCCTCTTGCCCTCAGTCTTTCCCAGCATCAGGGTCTTTTCCAATGAGTTGGCTTTTCACATCAGGTGGCCAAAGTACTGGAGCTTCAGCTTCAGCACCAGTCCTTCCAATGAATATTCAGGGTTGATTTCCTTTAGGATTGACTGGTTTGATCTCTTTGCTGCCCAAGGGATTCTCAAGAGTCTTCTCCAGCACCACAGTTCAAAAGCATCAATTCTTCACTGCTCATCATTCTTTATGGTCCAGCTCTCACATATGTACATGACAACTGGAAAAACCACAGCATTCCAGCTGAACTATTTCAAATCCTAAAAGATGATGCTATTAAAGTGCTGCAGAGAATCATAAGGAACAAAAAACCTCATATTTTATTGGTTCTCTGGATTGGCTGGAGTTTTCTGGATTGGTGTTGGAGTTCAGTGAAGGCTCATTTGAGCTGTATGTTTAAGGTGGAGTCTTTATTTATAAGTCTGGCACCTCCGTGGGCATGGCTACCATAGCCAGGGATCATCTAGGCATCTTTCTTTTCCTACCTAGCCTTTTCATGTGGCTAGCCTGGGTTTCCTCACAGCATGTCAGTGTCAGGGTAGTTGAACTTGTTACATGGTGGTTGACTTCCCCTAGAAGAAGTGTTCTAAGAGCCTTGGGCGGGTGCCATAAGGTTTCTTATGATGTGACTGCATAAGTCACAAAATCTTCTGCAAGACTCTTATTGGTCAAAAGCAAGTCAGGGAACAAGCCTAGTTTCAAGCTGATAAATCTACATAGTGGTGTAAATGGCAGGGGGGTACCATTGTGGGACCATTTCTAAAGATGAATTATTACATATCTTATTAGTTGTGAGAATACAGATGAGGTATTGAGCGTTCAGTGCTTCTGTTTCTTCATCTGTGGATTGGGAAAGGAACCTATAATGCCTACTTCCCAGCATTGCTTACATATTAACATATACACATGAAGGGATTCCTATAAAGACTAGCATAACTAATGGGTTCAACCACTTTTAGATCTTATTACTCATGTGTTGCCTTGATCGAGCACTTGAATTTCTCCCTAATATTTTAGTATGTCTGTGTCTTGTCTTCCCAGCCAAGTTGTAAGATCTTTGAAGTCAAAGATTATCCTATAGTTTTCTCTTTAAATTTCTTTTAGTTGCCCTCAATAAATGCCAACTGAGAGAAATTGAGAAGAAAAAAGAGATAAGGGAGCAGGGGACCATGCAAACAAGTTTGGGCATCTTTATAATTTTCTCTGGGCTCAGCATAGCACCCGAGCTCCCGGAGAGCTGACCTTTGCCTTTTTCTGGAAAAAACTAATAAGTTTTCTGAGATTGTAAAGGGGGCATTATTAATCTAGTTAATAGATTGCACTGTTTTTATGAGGACTTCAGTCCATTAATTGTTTCCATGCAAATGGATGCCGTTAATTACAAATTAATCTTATCTTTTTGTTAAGGCAGGGCCATCAGGACCTCCACTTGGCAATACTTGTTGGCACTTGATATGAATCAATGCTTATACTTGAAAGTAATAAAACTGCATTTCTTTAAAGATGGTTAATAAATCAGATCTTCATTAATGCAGATAAGCCAGACCCCCTACTTGTCTAATTTAAAGAGATCCTAATTCATTACTGTGATTCATGTGTCCCCCTGGGGATGGTGGCCAGCAGGGCAGGGCACATAGTAGGCAGTTAATAAATCCTGTATTTTTCAGCTTGTTCCACAGTGGGAGGCTGTCCACTAGTATTTCTCCTCATCAGAAAGCATCACTTAGATCCTTGCCAGGCTTGGTACCACTTTTCACATGATTATAGTGGACCTTAAAGAGGAACCATATCCTTCTAGCCTTTTGCCTTTATGCTACACCTATGCTGGGAACACAAATGAGAAACTAGATGTGTGGGACCCCAGAAACACTGTTGGGGTTAGAGAGATGGCTTGTTTAGCAGGTGCTTGCACTCTGTTACTGGTGGAGGCAGCTGAATGGGGACTGTCTGTCCTCCTTATGTCATCTGCCTGAGCATATTGTACAAACAAGTGGATTATATGACCCAATTTTCCCCAGGACCTGTTAGCAATCCACTTTCCAGTGATACTGCTGCTAAA
This sequence comes from Odocoileus virginianus, assembly GCF_023699985.2. NCBI lineage: Eukaryota > Metazoa > Chordata > Mammalia > Artiodactyla > Cervidae > Odocoileus > Odocoileus virginianus. The sequence goes on from NC_069695.1 coordinate 37,960,787, forward strand.
CCGTTTCTCAGCCCATGACTCTTCACGGGCATGATTCCGTTCGTAGGAGAGCTGGCGCTTCCTCATCATATTTACTCCCTGCAACTGGCCTTCCACCCACATCCTTGAGCCACTGGAATCTCAGGAGCCAAGCCCTGACTTCCTTTGCTTGAGTAACAAGTGGAAGCCAGCAGAAGCAGGGGGTTTGCCCGTCTCTATCCATCTGATGCACCAGCCCTTTGCAACAGGGAGTGGCCCAGATGTACCACTGAAATGTGGGGTGAGGTCTGCAAGCGTGGGTGTGAAAGAGGAAATGTGGCTTCTCTTTTGGCTTTGGGGAGCCAGCGGTGTGATGAAACGCTTGCCTCTGTTCCACCGAATTCATTTCTCTAAAGTTCCACTGTGCACAGAACCATTTGTTTCTACATTGTTTTTATTAAACAAGAAAGGCGAGCTTTATTACTGCGCAAATGAAAGCAGCCGGCAAAGACAGATACTTCCCAGATTCTTATTAATCTCCAAGAGTTATGGGGCCTCTGGAGTCCCACAGAAATTAACATACTCCACAGAATTCTCTAAGCTAGTCACCCAGAGTAGCTCTTCTTCCCGGTGAGTGGTGATCGCTGTCTTGCTCCCACCAGCTACAGGAGGACTCTCTGGGCTGATCCAGGACTCTAGCCCGCTCAACCTGTTCCATAACCCCACGCTCCCTTGGGTTGCATGTGTGCTAACCTCAAGCTTCAATGCACAATCCTAGATTTATTTGTACACCGGCTCTGGGCACTGTCTGGAAATGTGGATTTAGACATCGTTCACTTCACTCTCATATACAATTAAATATGTATGGATTATTTACTATTGTAGTATGGGAGAGTCTTGGCACCTGTGAGATTATATCCCGAGGCTTTTGTGAATCTCAAATGCGTGAAAACCAAAGTTATGTATAATTCCCTCTTTCTACAAGTGCAATAGTGATCAGTCATTCCACAATATTTACTGATTGTCATCCAGAAACTGCCCATAGCACTCTCTGCCCCCAGACAACCCTGGGCATGGGGGGGGGAGGCTGGGGAGACACGGGAGAGTTTGAATGAAGGGATGACTGAATCTGTCTCATGATTTTTAAGAATACCAACCACTGTGTTAAGGAGAGACCATGAAGGATGAAGGCAAGAAGTTAGACAACTAGTTAGGAGACTGTTGCAACAACTCAAAGGAGATTAGTCAGGCCAGGGTAGGCAGGTGGAGGAATTCAAGACATGCTATGAAGACACAGGTGACACACACAGAAACTGCCATTGCTCCTTGAGATTTCGAAGGAGAGGTAGGGGGTGCATTTGGGGAAGGATGGATGCTAACCAGTCAGCCAGGCTCATCCCCTAGGAAGACAGCTAACTCAGCCTTACGGGCCCCTGAAAGAATTCAGATCACAACAAAATGGTGACTTCTTGTCATACCATGGGATTTAGGGGTTTGTTACAAGCAGTCAAAGATGGAACACTAGAATGTGTGACTTCCAGAGTCTGTTATATTTACATAAGATTTGAATTGTTGCTCTTCAATCATTCAGTCATGTCTGACTCTGTGCAAGCCCATAGACTGCAGCAAACAAGGTTTCTCTGTCCTTCACCATCTCCTGGGGCTTGCTCAAATTCATGTCCATTGAATGATGCCATTCAACCATCTCATCCTCTCCTCTGTCATCCCCTTCTCCTCCTGCCTTTAATCTTTCCTAGCATCTGAGTCTTTTCTCGTGAGTCAGCTCTTCGCATCAGGTGGCCAAAGTATTGAAGTTTCAGCTTCAGCATCAGTCCTTCCAATGAATATTCAGGATTGATTTCCTTTAGGGTTGACTGGTTTGATATCCTTGCAGTCCAAGGGACTCTCAAGAGTCTTCTCCAACACCACAGTTCAAAAGCATCAATTCTTTGGCACTCAGACTTCTTTATGGTCCAACTGTCACATCCATAGATGACTACTGGAAAAACCACAGCTTTGACTAGACAGACATTTATCAGCAAAGTGATGTCTCTGGTTTTTAATATGCTGTCCATGTTGGTCATAGGTTTACTTCAAGGAGCAAGCATCTTTTAATTTCATGACTGTAGTCATCATCTGCAGTGATTTTGGAGCCCAAGAAAATAGTCTGTCACTGTTTCCATTGTTTCCCCAATTATTTGCCATGAAGTGATGGGACCAGATGCCATGATCTTAGTTTTTTGAATGTTGAGTTTTAAGCCAGCCTTTTCACTCTCCTATTTCACTTTCATCAAGAGGGTATTTAGTTCTTCACTTTCTGCCATAAGGGTGGTGTCATCTGCGTATCTGAGGTTATTGATATTTCTCCTGGCAATCTTGATTCTGGCTTGTGCTTCATCCAGCCCAGCATTTCGCATGATGTACTCTGCATATAAGTTAAACAAGCAGGGTGACAATATATAGCCTTGATGTACTCCTTTCCCAATTTGGAACCAGTCTGTTGTTCCATACGCAGTTCTAATTGTTGCTTCTTGACCTGCATACAGGTTTCTCAGGAGGCAGGTCAGGTAGTCTGGTAATCCCATCTCTTTAAGAATTTTCCACAGTTTGTTGTGATCCACACAGTCAAAGGCTTTAGCAGAAGTAGATATTTTTCTGGAATTCTCTTGCTTTTTCTATGATCCAGCAGATGTTGGCAATTTGATCTCTGGTTCTTCCACTTTCTCTAAATCCAGCTTGAACATCTGGAAGTTCTTGGTTCACATACTGTCAAAGCCTAGCTTGGAGAATTTTGAGCATTACTTTGCTAATGTGTGAGATGAATGCAATTGTGTAGTAGTTTGAACATTTATTGGCACTGCCTTTCTTTGAGATTGGAATGAAAACTGACCTTTTCCAGTCCTGTGGCCACTGCTGAATTTTCCAAATTTGCTGGCATATTGAGGGCAGCACTTTCACAGCATCATCTTTCAGGATTTGACATAGCTCAACTGGAATTCCATCACCTCCACTAGCTTTGTTCATAGTGATGCTTCCTAAGGCCCAGTTGACTTCTCACTCCAAGATGTCTGACTCTAAGTGAGTGTTCACACCATCTTGGTTATCTGGGTTATTAAGATCTTTTTTATACAGTTCTTCTGTGTATTCTTGCCACCTCTTCTTAATATCTTCTGCTTCTGTTACGTCCATACCATTTCTGTTCTTTACGGTACTCATCTTTGCATGAAATGTTCCCTTGCCATCTCCAATTTTCTTGAAGAGATCCTAGTCTTTCCCATTCTATATTTTTTTCCCTCTATTTCTTTGCATTGTTCACTTAGGAAGGCTTTCTTTTCTCTCCTTGTCATTCTTTGGAACTCTGCATTCAGATGGGTATATCTTTCCTTTTCTCCCTTGGCTTTTGCTTTGAAAGCTTCAAATAGTGTATATTAATTTAAAGAATTTTCTGGCTGATTTTCCAGTAAAGAAGTAAAATAGCTGTGTCACTCTATAGGTAAGAAAGGAAAGGCTCAGAATTCAGGTGACTTTCCCAAAGTTACAAGTTGGTGAGGTCCAATGTTAAAGCCCAGATCTCTTGCAAGCCTGGATCTCCAATCATGGCTTTTCCCACAGTAGCAGTGTGTGGTCTCCTTACTGAATACCCTGGGCTGCTTTGGGGTGGAGGAGGTGGTGAGAAGGAAGAGCAATGCCAGGGGAGGGCTGGTCCTTGTTCTAGAAGAGCTAGTGGTTTCTTCGCAGGTAGGACTCATACAGACATACAACACTTAAGGAGAAGTGTGCTCTAGAATGGCACTGCTTAAAGTTTAAAGCAGTGTTTGATCAGGTACAAGAGCGGGGGTTCTGACTACAAATGCTCCAGCCATTAAGGTCGTCCCCATGGAATGCTCATGGGGTGAGTGCTCCAAGGCAAAGCGCACAGGGCAGAGTTGTGTCTAATAGGTGTGGGTCAGTCATTGTGCTTTGATAATTTCTATTCTCTGATCTCATGAGGCCTCCTTCACACCAGAGCCCTTTGGCTCCAGCAAGGCCAGTGGCCCTAGGTCCTTTTCATGATAAGCTCACTTCTGCTATCAATGCCTTTGCTTACCCTGGTTCCCTCCAGAGGGAGGGCCGTGTTCTCCCAGCCCTCTTTCCAGAGAGATGCCAGTCCCTTGTCCTAACAAGTCATTACTGCTATGCACCAAGTACTCCCCCCCCCACACACACACCCCAGAGGCACAGAGAAAGGTGGGGAGGGTAAGAAAAACACCTGGAGAAGCTTGGACCGGGAAGGGGGTAAGACTGTGAGAAGAAGAATGGCTTGTTTCTTAAATACCTGGACTTGGGCATTTCTGGATGCTCGAAAGGGGTTACTGTAGGGTGAAACCACAAAGCAATTTAGATCATGGAGGGAAGACTTCTTCTCCTAAGATGGGGGGTGTTACTAGAAACCAATCCAAAGGGTTCTGTGGATTTCCCAGGGGGCTCTGAGGGATTCCACTTGTAGGGACTGGGAAACGTACTGGGGCAGATTAGTGAGAAAGGACAAGTCTCACCCCCTGCACGAGTGGGGAGCCCTGGGGAACCAGGCCTGCAGCCCTGGAGCAGAAGGGTGAGGCCTCCTAGAGCTCTTCCTTCCTTGGTGATGATTTTCCCCTCTGGAGAGCACTGCAGGCGCTGAGCTCTCTGAAGTGCAAATGGAGAGGGAGTCAGGGAAGCCAGGACCCTCCTCATGTCCCTAGGTCTCGGAATGGAGGTGGAGCCAAGGCTAAAGCTTCTAAGAGCTTCCACTTCTCTGCGCCTGGGGGCCAGAGGGAATGCGGGGGTGTGTGTCATGGACAGCACTTTTGTCCTGTCCTTTGGCCTTAGGTGTGGCTCTCCTTCAGTACATATATTACCCAAGACAACGACTTGGAAGTCCCTTTCTGGGGCATCGTCTTCTGTCTTGGAATGAGATTGTCAGCCTTTCCAGGTGAGGCATTGTCGGGGAGGAGATGAGGGTCTGATGTGAAGAGAGGTTCCCAGTTCAGGGTCAGTGAGTGGGATGTATGTGTATGGGCATGTGCGTGCGCACGTGCATGTGTGCATATGTGTGCACATGTGTGTATGTGCATGTATGTGTATATGTGTGTGCATATATGTGTGTGCCTGTGTGTGTGCTTGTTTATGTGCATATGTATGTGCACATGTGTGTGCCTGTGTGTGTGTGTGTGTGTGTGTGTGTGTATGTGTGAGAGAGAGAGAGAGAGAGAGAGAGAGAGAGAGAGGGTTGTTGTCTGTGGCAGCATCCAGGATTCCTATGGAGCCCCCCAAATGCAGGAAGATTCTAGAAATCACTGTAAGAAGTGAGACCTCAGACAGCAGGTCCTCTCTTTCTACCTCGAGCTCATGCCCAAGCTTTCTGAGTCTTGAGGTGGGACTTGGGCCAAGCGAGTGGCCAGGAATGACTATCTGATAGTGACATATACATCTGCTGCCTGGTACTTTCCTCCTCAGGGATTCAGTTTTTTCCTGTTTCTTTTTATTTAATGTTTCAGCTCTCTACACGAATTTAGATCTGAGAATGTAGGTGACCTGTCTGCCATACTGGCACGTCCCCCTTTTAGTGTCTGTTATTTCCAAAGCCCCGCCTTGCTCTCGTCCATTTCCTGTCTTCATCCTGGGACATCATGTCCCTGACTCAGCAGACAGATGGGTCTCTTGAGAAGGACTCCCCTCTTCAAGTATATTCTACTCTCCAGTGAGAGAATGTGTAAATGCAGGTTCCAGCCTTTGAACTGGAAGGGGATGGCACAGGGGGAGAGGTCAGAGTGATTGGGACCCAGGCCTCCTGAGACTGAAGGGAGGTGTAGTCTCCATGGGCACATAGGAGTCCTATTCTAGATGCCTGACCAACTTTTCTCCATGCACAGGAGGGCAAGACAGAGTGAGACTGAGATAGAGTTAGGGATGGGAATAGAGGTGGAGATGAAGGTGGAAGTAACCATAGTGATAGAGGAAGAGGGATATGGAGTGGGTGAGGGAAGAAGGCAGAAAACAAAGGACGGAGGAGGAGAAAAGGATAAGGAAGGGAAGAGGAAGAAGAGGGAGAGGAGAAGAGAAAGGAGAGGAAAAGGGGAATCTGGAAAATGAACTGAATCTAGAATCGGAACTTGTGGCTTGAAATCCAAATTCTATATTTACTAATTTTAATAATTAAACAAATTACTTCTCTCTCTCTCCACTTGAATTTCTTCCCTGTGACATGAAGAAATATATCATATCTTGCCAACCCAACAAATCAGTTGTGAAAATCAAATGAGGTAATGTGTCCAGATGCATTTTGTGGACATATGAAATGTCCTGTAATACAAACAGACACACATGTACGTATGTACCCTACCCCGGCTGATCTGCATGTTGTGTCACTGTAGTTGTAGCACTACCCCTTCTACAGGTGCCATGCTGATTTCTCTTGCACCTTTGTTTTTCCCAATTCCCATATCTGGGATCCTTTAGTCTTTTCTCCTAACCATCACCTTACATGTCAATTGGAAGCACTCCTCAAGCATCTCTCAACTCATCTGGGCTTTGGGAAGCATTTCTTGATTGCCCAGCCACCTCTGATAGCTCCTTTCTCTGAACTGTGAGCCTGTAATGGGAGAAGGGGCTTCCCAGGTGGCCGCAGTGGTAAAGAATCTGCCTGCCAATGCTGGAGACATTAGAGATGCCGGTTCGATCCCTGAGTTGGGAAGATCCCCTGCAGGAGGGCATGGCAACCCACTCTACTATACTTGCCTGGAGAATCCCATGGACAGAGGAGCCTGGTGGGCTGCAGTCCATTGGGTCACAGAGTCAGACACGACTGAAGCGACTCAGCATGCACACACAATGGGAGAAGATGACCCAGGAAGGACTCCTTCCTCAGCCCCACTCTGTTTTTGCATCTGGTTATCAGCTGGATTTGTGAGCTGTTTTAAATGTGAGCGCAGGTGGGATGGTGTTATCGAAACATTTAGGAACTATTATATGTTTACACAGTGCCCTGCAGTGTCCCGGGGTAAGAGATTATGTGTGGAAAGAAGACAAAGACAGAGAGTTTTCTTGTCGGGCTAAGATAAAGAGACTATGTTTCTAATACAAGATGGCAGACAAAATGGCGGGCGGTGCTTCCCACCTCCATCCCGGGCTCTGATGAGGAGCGGACCTGTTGTGCAGACTGCTGCCCTCCTTGTAGAGACAGGCCGTGGCATATCGGAGGCCCAAAGCTGCCTTAGCAAGTCAGGCTATTTTGAGGGGTGTTTCTTGACTGTTGGAGAAGGAGTAGCTCAGAGAACAGAAGAGAGTACCTCAAACCATTTCCTGTGTTGCAGGGATGGTAGGCTGCAGAGGGAAGCCTCTGGTTCGGGGACAGAGGAGGGTGGGAGGGAACTGTGTAGTGACATTAAGCTTCCCTGGGGATCACGACACCCTGCTATATTTATATATGGACTTCGCTTCCGTGGTTGCCCTCCTGCATTCAGGTGAGGAGGAGATGGTACAGGAAGGAAGCTCAGAGCTGAGTGAGGGTGTGGAGTCTGACCACTCAGGGCCGGGCTGTGCTCTCTGACCTGAATCTCAAGCACACCTAGAATCTTCTCTACTTAGTCCCTCTCTGCTTCTCTCTGTCCTGTGTTTCCAAGCAGATTTTCACAACCTCAGGGGCGGAAACTCTATGAAATACTCCGTAGTTCACAGCATACTGCAGGGATTCTTCTAATCTCCCGTTGAACTGATATGAACACAGTAAGACACATAATAGAAACACGGGACATAGGTTCAAGCCAGGCACTGTTCTGAGTATGTTAAACTTACTCCATAAGAGCCTTATGCGGTAAATACCACAATTGAATACAAACGAGGACACCACCACAAAGGGAGATGGAATAACTTGACTAAGGTCACATAGCTAAAGAATGGTAAAGCTGAGTTTGACTCCAGGGAGACTGACTCCAGCATTCAAGTTGCTATCTGTTGAGCTGAACTATGCTTTCATGCTATGTATGTCTCTGTCTGCGTGTGTGTGCATGCACATATATGCACAGGGAAAAGGTCCATATCAGTCTCGGAGGAGTTAGAAATGACCAGAAGAATGCAAACTCAATAGGGAAGGAATCTTGGTGGGCTTCGAGAGACAGAAACCTCTTTTTCAAAGCGAACATCCCTCCAACACTTATGCAATCCCCACAAATAGGAATATTCCTAAAATAGACCATTTCTTCACATGCTATGTTTGTATCAGTCTCCTTCCAGTCTCATTTTTAGAACAGTAGGTAATCTTTACTCCTATTAGTTGTCTGTGTTTTGAATTCTCTCAGGACGGTCTTTCTGAGATGGCTTCTCTTTCTGCTTACCAAAAGCATCTGAGCAAACAGGCTGTGATGCTGGGGGAACAGGAAGGGAACATGAGTAACATGGCCACTCTCAAGCCACCTTTAGCCTCCTCTCCATGAGGATTAATTATGTGTCCTCGAATAGAGGTATGAGGAATGTGGGGGCAGGCTCTCTTTTGTCTACATCTCCCCTGGCTTCCCTGGTAGCTCAGCTGGTAAAGAATCCACCTGCAACGTGGGAGACCCCAGTTTGATTCCTGGGCTGGGAAGATCTGCAGGTGAAAGGATAGGCTACCCACTTCAGTCTTCTCCGGTTTCCATGGTGGCTCAGACAGTAAAGAATCCGCCCGCAATGCGGGAGACCTGGGTTTGATTCCTGGGTTGGGAAGATCACCTGGAGAAGAGAATGGCAACCCACTCTAGTATTCTTGCCTGGAGAATTCCATGAACAGAGGAACCTGACAGGCTACAGTCCATGGGATCCCATAGAGTTGGCCACAACTAAGTGAAGTGACTTTTACTTTTGTTGCCCTGGCTCCCAGCACAGGTTCTAGTGGATCCCCATTGGTTGTTAATTATGGACCCACAAGGAGAAGAAACGGCCTCAGCCCAGAGCCATCTCCATATCTGGTTGGGTTCATGGGCAAGTCTGAGTTTTGCTCAGGGACAAGCCTTTGTAGATGCCAAAGTGAAATTCTCAGCTCAAGTTTTTGTGGAATTTTCCTTATTGAGGATGATGCCATTTCCAGAGGACAAATGTTCTTTTGGCCTATTGCATTTGTTATCAGACGTCCTATCACGGGAAACACTGAGAGAAGATGTGTTTTCTCAGCTGTAGGGACGCTGTCTTAGGGGACAGATTCTATGCAGTGGAAGTTCAGCAAACACAGGGATATGATTTAGAAGCAATTCACTAGGTCAGAGACACCTTTAAATCAGAAATGTGGCAAGGGGAGAGGAGAGAAATCTCAAACAGTTATTTTGTCTACAAATCAAGAACACGGTAAACTTTCTCACTTTTAACTTCTGTTGAAACAATGGCCATAAACAATGTGCAATGCTAAAAACTAATTAAACAGCCATCCTAAATCAACAAAAAAGGGTAAATAGAATTTTAAGTAACATTTGCTCCTGTGAAAATGTGTGTGGGGCAATGGAGAGGAAATGTGCTTCTCCATGCTGGCCTGTCCTGAGGCTGACACTTCTGTGAGTTAGGCTTATTAACTAGTGAGTTGAACAGCCTGTCCCTAGTACCTCACCTGCCTTTGTGTTTCACTAAACACTCCTCTCAATATCCCACCATTACCATCACCACCATCATCACCATGCTCATCATCATGACCATCACTGTCATGTCTTTCTTAAAGCCATTTGTCCAACTAAAGCATTCTCTTTTTTTCTGCTTATCTAACATCAACTCATCCTTACCACGCTTTCAGTTCTTTCCTTCAGTCTACTCAATAGTGCTCCAAGATTCCTGCCTCTTAATGGACACCTCAGTGATCGTCTGGACCACTTACTGCCCACCTGTTACACCCAAGCGTCATGAAAGCTATTTACTCAGTTCTTATCATTCTCATGTCTCATAGTCCCCCTGCACTCCATGCTAGCCAGGAAGGGTTAGATCATACAGGAACAAAAGATTCCCAAATGTCAGGGCCTCAACACTAGAAAGGTTTTGTTCAAGGATCCAAGTGGGGTCCACACCCCACACCCAAGTGGGGTCTCCTCCGACTAGTAACTGTGTCTTGGGTTACAGGGCCACTTTGTTGCTGTCCAGGGGTAGCTGGTGCTTTCCAATGGCTCATTCTGGATGTGGACAATGTCATTTTTGCGCACATTTCATTGGCCAATTTGTCACACAACTGTCCATCTGCAAGGCAATTGAAAAGTACAATTTTCCAGGTGTCTGGGAGGGGAGGAGAACTGGGTATTGGGTTTTGATGCCAGCTACATCAGCAATTAAATAATAATTTTGTAAGAGTACCTTAGATAGCTTATATTTCTTAGTGTCTCTCACGTTTTAGGTAAAATTAGGCTCTCAATAAATGTTTGTTGACTAAGTGACATCATCAATTATCCTTTATGGAACATTAATTTATGATATTTTTATCTTGCTAGGGACAAGCAGAGTGGAATAAAGACTCATAATTAAGGTCTGACACATGGCAGGGCATTCATTCACTCATTCAACAAATGCCTTTTTAAGGCCTTATATATTCAAGACACTGTTGTAAGCATTTGTAAACAATGTACTGATTGTTGTCCTTGCATAGCTTGCATTGTAGAGAAGGAAACAGACAACAAACAATAAGTATAACAAATAAAGAAACTACATAGTGTGATCGAATGTGATGTGCTGTGGAAATAAAAGAAGGAAAAGCAGATAAAGGTAAAGAATAAAGCCACCACTTCCCTGGCGGCTCAGATAGTAAAAAATCTGCTGCAATGCAAGAGACCTGGCTTTGATTCCAGGGTCCGGAAGATCTCCTGGAGAAGGGCATGGTTACCCACTCCAGTATTCTTGGCTGAAGAATCCCATGGACAGAGGAGCCTGGTGGGCCACAATCCATAGGGTCACAAAGAGTCGGACACCACTGAAGTGACTTAGCACAAAAGATATAGAGATTGAGAGGTTTTCAGTGAAAGTAATTTTAATTAGAGTTGTTAGGGTAAGCTTCACTGAAATGATTTTGGAAAAGAAGCAGGTGAGCAGATATTTGGAGGAAAAGCAAGTAGGAAGAAGGAACAGGCTTTGCTAAAGCCTTAAGCTGTGGCATGTTTGAGGAACAGTATGGAGTTCAGTGCAGCTGGAGTGAGATCGTGTGGGCAGCTGGAGATGAGTTTAGAGGGATGATGGGGGCACATCATGAAGGCTTGTAGGCTATCATATGACTGGATTTTTCTCTGAGTCAAATGAGAGATGATGTTGAGATGTTCTGATGCTTAGTAATACATAATTGCACATGTATTCTATGTGTGTCTATTTTAATCCAAAGTAGGAAGTATAGCTTTTGTCTCATTTACATTTCTTGGTTCTCATAATAACATATTTACCTTTGCAGAGAACTTTTTCATGAATTATATCATAAAATAATAATTATAAAGATAAGAGGGGCTGGCACTATTATCAGCTCCCATTTACATCACATTTATGGATGATCTAGATGGAAATTTTTCCTAGAATCCTTGTGGCCCAGCTACCTAAAGGATGGGGCTATTAGGGCTTAACTTCTCCCTTTCTAGCCTCTCTGTACTCGTATCATAAGGTCTTAGAGAAAGAAACTTAATCAGCAGGATCAAACGGGTGGTGAGATGAGTTCCACATAATCCCCACTCTCATTGAGTCTGAACATCTCTTAATAAAACTCACAGTTGTTGTGGGGAAGGGATATGGGGCTGCCATCTCTCCAGCCCGCTGAGCTACCACCTGCTCCTGGCAGGGGCCACACTGCTCATCCCTGGAGCATCATCGCTTGTTTTCCAGCCTGATCTCCCTTCCAGGGAGAAAATAACCACTGGTCTGTGGGCTCCAGCAGAGTCTCTCCCCAGTTCCATTAGGGCCCCTGTGTTCACTGCCTGCATGATGTTACCAGTGACCCCAACGTGATGACCACCTCCCCTGGAATTCCTAGGGGGCTTTTCCACTTGTTTGGTTGTCTCAGATCTGGTCAAAGTGGGGCTTGTTTCCCTTCCCCTGGCCAGGCTTATTGTTTGTAATTAGTTATTCCATTGCCGCATGATAATGGTTGCTGGATATGAGGCCAAGTTTGGAGAAGATGTTTTATCTCTAAATTTGCTATTGGGCATAGGGTCACAAACTCCCCACACCATGCCAATGATGCTCTTACCCTGGATGGGCTCTGCTTAGTTTCCTAGGGTGTCTCCAACATCTATGAAGTAAAGTAAAAGGGAAAGTGTTAATTGCTCAGTAGTGTCCGACTCTTTGCGACCACATAGACTGTAGCCCGCCAGGCTCCTCTGTCCATGGGATTCTCCAGGAAGAATACTGGAGTGGGTGGTCATGCCCTCCTCCAGGGGGTCTTCCCAACCCAGGGATCAAACCTGGGTCTCCTGAATTGCAGGCAGATTCTCTACCACCTGAGCCACCAGGGGAGCTCTATTAAGTGTAAATACAGAATTAGTGATAGTCACTACTTCCTGCCACTCGGTGTCTAGCCCTTTCTGAGAATATTAACTCTTTGATGAATATGTGGTCCACGTTCCCTCATCTGACTCTTGGTCTCTGCTAATTGTGATGATTACATGCCACCTTTCCCTGCCCTTTACTATCTTGCTCTCTGCCCTGGATGTTGAGCCCTGCATGCTACCTCCCTCAAGCTCCCTTGCAGCCTCTCTCTGTCTTCCTGTTGGGTTCGGTGATGGCATGAACCAACAGGATGCAGAGGGGAGACTGCAGTTGGGGTGTTTCTGCCCTGCTGTCTTACACTTGGGACGGTAGCTCTGCTTGTAGCTGTTATTTTTATGCCTGCAGCTCCTGCCAGCTGGGCCCTCTTCAGGACTCTAGCTCTCCTGGGTTCTGGTAATGTCAATTCCTCCCTCCTCTGGCCCCTCGGGCCCCTGCTGTTCGAATTTTAGGATACCTTGACATCTCTTGTTGACTTCCTTAAACCTGCACCTAATCCCACCACCATCAGATTCTTTTCAAAACCCCAGTTTGGGTGCCTTTCATTTCCTGCTGGGCCCTCAGTGATAGACCAACAAACACTTCTCTCTGAGGCAGGAACAGGATACGGCTGTATGTCCTGGGCATTCCATGTTGTCTCCTCTCTGAGAGTTTCTATCCTCATCCTTCCCTGCTGGACAGTTTGGTTAGGTGACTTCAGCCACGGTCAGCCTCCGGGTTGGGAGTAAACTAAAGGTCATCTACCACTGAGTGCAAACGCTGCAGGCTGGAGGCAGGGGTGCGGGGCTGTTGAAATGAGAATATGTATTCATTGCTTCTGATGAGTCCAAAGGCTGGCTGGGGTATAAGAAATCACATACCTCTGGAGCAACACATACCACTGAAACAACGTGATTATAAGAAAATGATCAATGCTATTTGTTAAGCATGAGCTTCCCAGGTTGCACTAGTGGTAAAGAATCTGCCTGCCAATGCAGGAGACACAGGAGACGTGGGTCTGATCCCTGGGTCAGGAAGATCCCCTGGAATAGGAAATGGCAACCCACTCCAGTATTCTTGCTTGGGAAATCCCATGGACAGAGGAGCCTTGTGGGCTATAGTCCATGGGGTTGCAGAGTGGGATACAACTGAGCGCACGCACACACACACACACACACACACACACACACACACACTCACACATATTTATCAAGCTCATAATGTGTGTCAGGCTTTGGGGCATGAGAGATTTCATTAAGTAGGCATGATTTGACCTGCATCTTGAAGGAAATAAATGAGCATATGTGGAGAAAGAGAAAACGGGGGATGAGCACTCAGTGCCAATCCTACATCCAGAAGTAATGTTTCCCCAACTCAAGGGACTCTGGAAGAGGCTGCCCCTGCCACATGATTATCCCTCAGACCCTGGGTAGGGTGGGCTGCCATGGGCTGGGATCTGGGGCACTGGGGCACGGCTCTAGAGGGGAGCTTTCCTGGGGCACAGCTGCCTGTCCTAAAGGTTCTTCACAAGCTTTCCTTAGCCCATTCTTGTGCTACCCTTGAGAATGTGGACCTTGAACTCCTGCTTTGCCTTCCTCCTTGCTTCCTGTTGGTCTGATGAGAACATGTGCTCTTGGGGCCAAACTCAGGATTCATCCATCTATCCAGTCACCCGTTTCTTTACTCACTCACTTACTCACTCAGATCAAAACATCTGTCTCTTTTATTCTTATCCCATCTAACTGTATATCCACACAAAGCCAGCCTGCAAATCCTCAGCTGTGGACCCAGTCATAGAAGCTGAGGGGCACAGCTGGAGAAAACCTCACCACACACAGGCCAGCATTGGAACCACAAGCTCACTAGGTTCTCAGCATTTTCCAGCAACCACTTTGTATGTCCATGATATCCTGTTATCCCTAAAGATCATCATTTCAGACCCTCGTCACTCCCACTTCCGACTCACTCACCTCCTCCACTCCTCAGATAGCCTTCCTGCCTTCTCTACCCTCCTTAACAGCCTCTTCAAGGCCTTGCTGCCTCATAAGATGAATGTGAGAATAATTCATCTCTCTTCCTTGATGTCCCCTTTCACTGTGAGGATTGCCACCTCTTTCATCACTTTTCTTTCACCTAAGTCCCTGCCATTTCCCCATATCAATTCATGGACCCACACATGAATTTTCCAATGATGTCCAGTGGCTGAATCTGAAGGTTCTTATACTGCTCTCTTGCTTATGGTGTCAGTGTTCTTCTTCCTGCAGGAACTTGGTAGACGATTTTGTTTTGTGACCTCCAAGATTCCACTTCCTCTGTGGTCTCCTCCTCTCTCTCTTTCTACTTTTTATCTCTCTTTCATTTCTTGTTCTTCCTCTTCTTTCCTAACTCAACTTCTAAACTCATTGTTTTTCTCTGTCTACATCTAGAAGCATGAACTCTAGACCCAGTTGATATGAGTTTGAATCTTAAAATCCATCACTTCCAAATTGGGCAGTTTTCATACCTTGCTGTGACTCCATATTGGAATAGAGCCTAGCTCATAGTTAACACTTAATCAACATCAATCATTATTCCTCCAGTTATCCAAGCACAAACCTGGAAGTCATTTCTGACTTCTTCTCCATCCCTTCGTCTTGTCCCAGCCACAAGGATCTTGATCTTCTGACTGTTTCTTGGAGCTGTCCATTTTTTGTTTCCTTCAGAACTGACCCAGTTCAGGGACTCATGTAGAGCCTGATTCTTAACTGTTCTATTTGTTTCCAGCTTTAGCTGCCTGATCCAATTTTTACTTTGAATCAAAGCAATCTTTCTAATAAATAATTATAGCCTCATCCATGCTTAAAATCCTATTAGGATTGCTACTGCTTTCAGGATGGAGTCCAAATGCCTTGGCATGCAATGGGAGGCCCTCACAGAGCTGCTTCCTGCTCCTTTCAAGTCATACTTTCCACTATCCATGCCATGACCTAGCCATCTAATTTCCTACCTAAAGATGTTCATTAAACATGGATCCAGACCTGTTGGATGAGACTCACTGGCATCAAATGTCCCACGAGTCCATGTATTTTCCAAGTCTCCCATTTTATATGTGTCTGTTGTTCTTTAGTTGGTAAGTTATGTCTGACTCTTTTGCAACTTCATGGACTGTATCCCACCAGACTCCTCTGCCATGGGATTTCCCAGGCAAGAACACTGGAGTGGGTTGTCATTTACTTCTCCAGGGGATCTTCATGACCTAGGGATTGAAGCCACATCTCCTGCACTGGCAGGCAGATTCTTTACTGTTGAACCACTTGGGAAGCCCACACTTGTGTCTGAGCACTTCAAAAATTGGGAAACAGTGCTTTAGAAAATATAGCAAAAGCATGCACAGTCCTCAACCGCAGTGAGAGGTCAAAATGAAATTAACCAATTGCTAGATGATTTAGTCCTGGCTATAAATGCCATAGGAAGGAGGTTAGAGAAAGGTACTGTGAATTTCTGCCTCTTTGCCTACTTTCTGCCCACAATTTCATCATTCTATCATTCATCATGCCTATTTCTTCCTAGTTTTTGTGGAGGAAAATGTGAAATGTGGTAAGAAAGACTTATTCCATCCACTGTCCATGGACCCTCATATCTTCCTTCCTTACCATGTCTGAGACAAGGCCCGTGTCCTCACAAAACAAACAAGTTTAATTTAAATCCTGGGTTTCTTTTGCATGCATCTCAACTGGATTATATAGCCTATAGCTGAAACGGTAAAGAACCTGCCTATGATGCAGGAGACCAGGGTTCAATTCTTGGGCTGGGACGTTCCTCTGGAGAAGGGAATGGCAATCTACTCCAGTATTCTTGCCTGGCAAAGTCCATGGACAGAGAAGCCTGGCAGGTTACAGTCCATGGGGTCGCAAAGAGTTGGATATGACTGAGCGACTAATACACACACATACAACTGGATCAGAGTGTGAGCTATATAGAATGAGACACAGGAACCCCACCTGAGGAGAAAATGAGATGAAACAATTATTAGTTTTGGAGTCAGAATTCCTAGGATTGAACTTAAGTAAATCTGTGTATTCCCTTGGACAAATCATAGATCCTCTGGGCATTGCATCTGGCACCCTTAAATGGGCTGGGAAAGATGATTATCAAATTAGTAGCATTAGTATACCTTTTCCATGGGATCATTATGAGAATCCAGTAGAATAAGAGCTGTGAAAACACCTTTAAATCTTAACATGCCATGATGCAAAAATAGATTAAAGAAGGCTAGAAAACAACATTGGATCCTCAGATTGTTAGTATAATTGATATTTTCTTCCAAATGTGAGGTGGATGTTGGGTGTGGGTGGCAGTAGGGGTGAGGGGCCTGGTGTCTGAGGAGGGATTACAAAGGGTCTATTTTTTGAAGTTAATCTTAAGAGCAGGAGGAGTCTATTCCATGAACCATTTTCTTTATGCTCCTCCTTCAAAAAGGCCCATGTTCTTGTCTGTGTTTTGCTTTCTTTTGGAGCAAATTGAACTTCTAAGAATCTTAGAACTAATCTTCTTGGAACACCAGGTTTAACATGTTAATACTTGTGGAGAAGTCTCCGGTGGAGAAGCCCCCATCTACCTCTCAAACTTAAGCTCCCAGTGCATCCTAAAATCCATTTCCATTACAGTCTAACTGGTTTGATCACTCTGGCAACCCAGAGAATTGCCTCTTGTGTTTAAGGCAGGCTGACTTGGGATAGGAAAGATTCAGTAGGTATACGTGTTTCTTTGGAGGTAAAGTATATCACTTTGCTAGGCTCAAAGAATTCCTTCTGAGAGGATCCTCAGTACCACTTGGGATTGCTGAGTCCAAAGTGGTCAAGTGAGATACCAATTGGGAGGCAATCAGAGCTCCGCTCCCAGTAGACAAAATCCACACAAAGTCAGCCAGTTTTTACTGCTTATCTTTGGTAATCCTCCGCTTACTCTCTCTCTCCTCTCCTCCCCCCCCCTTTTGGCCCCCCACACTGAGGAAGGCCAGGTTTTATTCTAGCAAACTTGGGTAACAATAGATATGATTGTCAGCCTCCCTGGGGCTGGCTGGGTTTTTATGAAATTAGACATATTTGTCTTGATGTTTAGGAGCGAGCATGAAATTCAAATCTCTGTGTTGGCATTCCGCGGGCTGGGCCTTTAATATTCAATGACATGACTTCATTGCGGTTTTGACAACACTATATAGAAGCTGTGCTTACCATTGAAAATTAAAGCCACTGAAAGCGTTGACAACAGCAAAATTGTGAATGCTTCCCAGCTCCTGAAGTGATTGCTATTCCAGTTTGTCTAGAAGTGCTTATTGTGTTTGTAATGCCGTCAGTTCCACTTAAAGACGACTTGAAGTCGATGCCATACAGGTAAGTACCGAAGAAATCTCAGTCTTCCTGTCTGTCTCTACTCTTCCATCGTTTCCCACACAATTTTTCCACTGAGGGCCCATTTGCATTTGGTTACAGAGCCCCTGATTCCCTCTACTTGGGAGCCGGTTGATTGCACTTCAAGTTCCCAGGTTAACTAGACTTTCATTTTTCCTTTTGTTCATTTGCCTTGTCTTTGTCTTCTTTTTCTTCCATGTGAGTATTGGGGACACTGGGCTGTAGTGTGTTATTGTACAAATCCCCGAGTGTGTGAACCCTCTCCTCTCCTGTGTAAAATGAATCTTAGGTGGGGGGGGTGAGGAGGATTTGGTATCTGATGAGGGATTATAAAAGAAACTCTCTTTTGAAATGAATGCCAACTATAGGAAGAAATGACTTTGTTAACCGTGACTTCAGTTTGGGTCTTGGTAATACTGAGAACGTTCAAAAGAAAACTTAAAAAATAACTAATAGTGCTCAGCTCTGTTGTTGTTGTGGGTGGTGGTGTTAAAGCAGATGAACTAGTAGAGAATTCTAACGGCTTCTTCCCTAGGCTGGATGCTTGCTTTGGTCTTTGAAGGAGATTTCTTCATCTGCCACAAGTGGACATACAATGATTTTATCAGAGAAACATTTTTGGTACAAGCCTTTCATCCTCAAGCAAGCTGAGACTCTTGGAATGTAAAACTAAGATGCGAATAAGGCAGCTGAGAGGAGGATCTGGGGTGCTGAAGGCAGTGGTCTAAGAGGAACTTTGTGGCAGATGAAGGGGGCAGTGGCTGTAGGAAGGGTCCTGGGTGAGAGGTAGGCTGTATGGACATGCACAGCCTCGGTCCTAGGGAGCCAGTGAGGGACAACTACCAGGCTTCACCCTCCTGCCTTCTTCAACACACTCCTCATTGTAATCCACTTTCCCGCTTTTCCAGACCCTGCTGGATAAGAAGAGGTTTTTGACAGTGGATGATGATTCTTCTTTTCTGTTTCTAAGCAACCTCCTTGGATTTTGGAAAATAAGAACTCCATAGCCAGAGCAGGGCTGCTATGGGGCAATTTGAATGAAGGACCAGGACACAGACATCTGTACCCCATACTCTTCCTGGACACATCATGATTCCTGAGAGTTGCCATTGTCTTTCCTTTTCCTGACTTTTCAGAAGGATTAAGGGGAGCCCTATACTCAGACGTCATCCCAGGAGGCTCTGAAGCTTAAGAGACACTGTATTTGTTACTTTTCAGTAGCCCTTTGAAGCCTTAACAAATTATTGGTGTTCCCTGGCGGTCCAGTGGTTAGGACTTGGCTCTTTCACTGCCAAGGCCTTGGTTCAACCCCCGGTTGGAAAACTAAGATCCCTCAAGCCATGAGGCATGGCTGGGGAGAAAAACGTTTAGTAGAATTAAACAACATGGCTAGATTTTATAATTTTTAAAATATATTTAAACTAGGGGACTTAAACAGTTGTTTGGTGTTTATTAGCTTTCCCAGTCTACCCAGACCTTGGCTTGTCACTTATCTCCTGCTACGGCCCACACCGATTCTGGTCTCCTCTGCTATGAGTGGTCTCCTTCTGTGACCATCCCCAGGGCAGGGGTTGTGGGCTCTTGAGTGGATTGGAGGCTTGGGATGAGCCCTGGTGATCATTTCCTGACTTTGCACTGTCAAATTCTCTCTTTGGTGCCTAACTGCTCTTACTCTGGGGGCTGTGTTTTTGTTTTTTCCCCTCTTTATTTTGGCTGTGTCAGCTCTTAGTTGTGGCATGTGGACTCTAGTTGTGGTGCAAGGTCTCTAAAGTGTGAAGGCTCAGTAGTTGTAGCATGTGGGATCTTAGTTCTCTGAGCAGGGATCGAACCCATGTCCACTGCATTGCAAGGCAGATTCTTAAACGACTGGATCGCCAGGGAAGTCCTGGGGACCATGTTTTTATTTTATTTTATTTTTTTCCATTTATTTTTATTAGTTGGAGGCTAATTACTTTACAGTATTGTAGTGGTTTTTGCCGTACATTGACATGAATCAGCCATGGATTTACATGTGTTCCCCATCCCATCCCCCCTCCCACCTCCTTCCCCATCCCATCCCTCTTTTTAATTTAAAAAGTTAGACTTCTGTCTAGAACTTTGAAACATGGCATTGTTGCATAGTATTTTGAATATGAGTGATTTAGACACTGCCAATATGCAACTTTATTTTTGTTTTTTTGACATTGTTTAAAACTTCATTAGTGAGAATAATTTTCCCCAATGCTCGATGAGAACTGTGACAGATATCATGGCTTTTCTCCTCATTTCTAGATGCTATTGTTATAGGCCATAAACACAGGCTGGCCCAATAAATAGTGTATGGAGTCTCATGCATACATGCTAAGTTGCTTCAGTCATGAACGACTCTTACCAACCTCACGGACTGTAGCCTGCTAGACTCTTCTGTCCATGGGATTCTCCAGGCAAGGGTACTGAAGTGGTTGCCACTTCCTTCTCCAATGGAGTCTCATGTGATGGTCAAAACAGAACCAAACTTGGGATTGCATATACTTCCTTGCTGTCATTTGAACTGCTTTGGGCTGGAAGCCTGGGTGGAACAGAAAACATAGCTGTTTGACTGTCTGCTGCTCCCTGGTTTCTTGCTCTATACTCCCTGCCTTGGTCATGAGGTCTCATAATGAATCTCACAAGGTTGGAGGCATGGGAGGGAGTGGTGAGTGGATAAGAAAGTATCTGCTCGGCTGGGGACATCACAGTCTCTGGTATGGGCCAAGGGACAGAGCTGATTCTTCCTCTTGAGGGCACTTTCTTGGGATCTTCAGAGGTTCCCTTCTTGTTCCCTTTGTTCTGAAGTTTCCCTGACCTGTGAGTGACCTGCATCCAATTCAGCTGGACACTGTGATATCTTTCTTTGCCATGGACATCCAGTGGTAAACCTCAAATCTCTTTCTGCTGAAGACACTCCTTCTTCTAGGCAGCTCCACTGACTTGGACACAAAAAGGCCCTAGGTCCACCTGGTCCACATCTATCTGTGAGAAACACTCATGCACCTCTGTTCTCTTACAGTGAAGGCCAATCACAGCAAAGCGGCCCTCCCCACTGGAGTCATTGGCCAACTCTGTCCTCACCCAGCAGATTTCCAGGTGGGAGTCAAACTCCTGTTTCCAGTCCCCTTAATATTATCAAGCATGAGTCAGGTGGCAGTCCTCTATGTAGAAATACATTTCAAATTCCTGCACATGGTCCTGCTGGAGAACCCTCCATTAAGTCTGGGAAGAGCACATAGCTTTTTCTACTCTCTAAGTCCTGACTGAGTTGAGGGGTCCAAAAGTTGCAAAACCATGTTTGATTTCTCTCTTGTAAATTCTGCATAAAGGGGTAGGGCTGAAAAGCAAAGCAGGACATGTCCCATTCTATCTTGTCACACATTCTTGCTTCTCCAAGGGATTTACAGTCTAGATGAGGGGCCAAAACAAAATGAGAAACAGCTTAAAAAGTGAGAAAAGAAATGCTACAAATCAAGTAGCCTGAAGCCTCAATTGCACGGGCAGACGATTAGCACCATCAGGTTGGGGTTCGGGTGGGTGGAGGAAACCGGGACACAGGGTATAGTCATAAGTGTGTGTTTGTTCAGAGCATTCAATTTTAGCCTTATCTTACTGCTTTTCTACTTGAAATTCAAGATCTAAGCACTCTGAGGTGATGAGCCAAGCTTCAAGGGTTCTCCTGGCTAGAAATGACTGGCTGAGAAAATGCTCTGGGTCCGGGCGGCTCCTGCAGAGAGGTGCTGAGAATGATGAAATACACACTTATATTAAGCACCATATGCATGGAAACCTTGTCTTTTTAACCTACATGTGTTTTTGACCAATTCTAGAAATCTCCTGAGAAACTCAGCACATGGGAGAAGGGATAAACTTGGATCAACAACAGTCACTGTGCAGAAACATTTAGCCACCGATTTCCTCCGATACATGTGGACACAATGCACTCTGTTGCTTAAGACTCTATTTCAGTCACTGTGAGATACAGTCAAGTCTCTCAGGTAGCTATGTGATGAGAGTCACAATGCCCCCCACTCTGCCAACTAGACTCACTACTGGGCACAGTATGATGACACATTTGAGTGTGAGGACAGTGAGGACCTGATCAGCTAAACAGGAAAGATGAGATGCTGCCAGTTAAGGAAAATACCAGACCATGGGAATCGACTGTGTCTCACTGGGCTTCACCTCACCAAGAGCAGGCTGAGCTCAGTCATGGCCTCTGGGATTTCCCAAATGCCCAGGTATTAGCTGTATTTAATGTTGACAAAGACTTTGGGAGGGCCTCTGACTCGCCACTCCCTAGACCTGATGAGTCCCCCAGAATTTTTAGGCAGTGCTTAGTAAGTACCCAGCACCTTTCCTGGCACATAGTTGGTCTTCCCTGAGTATCTGTGGGTTGACTGAGTGAAAACATGAGTGGGACTGTCTGGGGTCCTGTGATGGAAAGCATCTCTGGCTTTGACTCTGACTGGGATGGGGCCCCAGAAGCAGTGCTGGGAAAGACAGTCAAACCTTTCTGGGGTGGGTGTGGGGTCCCCATGCTCCTCAAAAGTCCTTGTCCTCTGGGCATTTCTCTCCACCTTCCTAGTCCTTGGCCTGGCATCTCCCTCTGTAGGTTTGCTACAAGGACTTTCTCCTTCTGGAGGAAAATGACTATATTTGTTATAAAACTCTCACCAAGCTTCCACTAGGGTCACTTTAAATTGAGGTGGTTTGGGGGATAGAGCGGCAGAGAGCTCCCAGATTCCCATAGCCTCAGTTCTTTATTGCCAGAAGGTTCCACTTTACGAGCATACTAACTTTCTATTCCTGGAACTGAGGGTCATTTTCTCCATTTCTTGTCCTGCTGGGAAGGCTTTCCACAGACCTCTTTTACTGGCGTGGCTCACCTCCCCAGAGACATGTTGGGGCTGAATGGGGGAGTTCTTCATCAACCTTGCACCTCCCCTTCCTGCACCTTCCTCAGGAGGGCGCGAGCACCCTCCCTCCCCGTGAAATCGCGTTTAAGAGGAGGATATCTTCTAAGGGGCACCGCCTCACCAATGCTTGTATAAAAAACCCGAACTGTCATCGTCGAAGGCTGCGAGCCCCAGGCAAGCAGCTGGAGGACGGCCAGGTCCCTGAACTCAGGCCACCAAGTGACTTCCTGGGGCGCCCACGTCGGAGAGCTGTAGAGAAGAGAACCTCCCCACGGGTGGACTTGGCTTCCCCTCCTCCCTCCAGCAGGCTGGAGGTTTCTGAGGTTACAGACTGAATCCACTGTTTAATTTCTAACCTCCCATAGCTCCCAATTTAGGGCTCGCCTATGGGGTCCAACCACTCAATTAGGGCAGGCACTCACGGCGGTGGTTGCTTTGCTAGTGTGTGGTCGGAGGTGGCATCACACCCCCCAGCCCCACCCCCATCCAGCACCCCTTCCTTCCTCCAACGACAGCCTCCTTCAGGCTTCTTTATCGGGTAGCATCTCGGTTGCGGGTTAATGTCGTGGCAAACATCAAGTACTATTGACCCGAGAGCCACATTGGGACACGGGTTAGGCCTTGAAAAACTGGGGCAGTCAAGGGAGAAGGGCCCCAGAATGGAGAAAATGGAAGCGAACGGTAGAACTGAAAACAACAAAGAAAAGCCTTCCCTAGTTTGGACATTTGCCAGAAGTGACCTCTGTGGCGCCTCACTCCCCTCCCTGCAGGGTTGTAAACCACTTGCTCTAATTTTCTAATAATATGAATAGATACTCTGTGGAGCGCCTACCTTTTAAGACAGGATCTTTTTCCTTCCTCCTTTACAGAGGAATGAATGGCGACTCAGAGAGGTTAATAATCTTCCCAAGGCGCCACAGTGAGTTGGTGGTGAAGTCCAAGTGTGTTCCCAAAGCTGGTCTGCCCCACAGTCCCTCTGTCCCGATGAACTCTCACTCCTGCTCTCTCCACCTCTCTGTCTCTGTCTGTCTGTCTATCTCTCTTTGTGGTCTGAACTGGGTACTGACCCGGATTTTAAGGTAGCTGGAGAATACCGACTTACCTGGATCCTTCATTTGCTTTCATTGAGAGTCATGGAGGAAGAACATCGAGAAGGCTGGGGCACAGTCTGGCACACGTTTTGTGAAAGACCCACAGGTTTGTACACTCTGATTCTGTTCACTCTTTTCTCTCTCTCCTGTTCTTGGCAACTGTCCCTTAAACCCGTCTGTTCTCTGCCTCTAATATATTATGCTGATATTTTATTACCAAACAATTACATCCACTAATTTGAAAAGGAAACGAGCAGGAAATTGCAATTATAAGAGTAAAAGCAATGCTCTTTTATTTCTCCCCTTTATGCATATGAAATATGGTTTGTCATTGCTGCACAACAGACTTTCCTCCTCTTCCAGGGCTCTTCACTGCCTTGTCTTTAATAATTGAGCAGAAACAAGAGTCATAATTAGATTCCTGATAACAGAGGAGCTATCCATGGGTTTGCAGATGTGGAGGCTGAGCTTGGAGCCAGGGAGCCGCCACCATGCTGTTATAGGAGAAAACACGCTTCATGTTGTTTCACTTGAGTAACTTCCAAAGCGTTCTGTATATCCATGGTCGTCTGTGTAGATTACTTGTTCACCATTATTGTTTTTCTCTGCCTTGGTTATGCTTTCCCACCCCACTGACACTGGTCTTGGTCAAGACTTGCTTTGGTCAATGGAATATGACTATATGAGATGTACACCTCATTTAACCAAGCAGAAGCTTTCCACGTGCTTGTGTGGTTTGACCCTGCTTCCCTTGAGTGACACTCAGGAGGGCGGCTGCTCCACCTAGGTCCCTGAGAGATTACGTTTTGTGGAAATGCCCCGCTGACTCCTGATGGCTGTGTGGCTAGAGCAAGAAATAAACATTTGCTGTTTTAAGCCACTGAGATCTGGAGCTGTTTTTTTAAAATCACAGAATAGCCCAGCCAACCTGACTGGTATATCCATGATCTCATTTGGTTCTCATTATATCCAGGGGATTGAGAAAAGGCTGACCACCCTGGGTAGTATGTGGGAAAGAGCCTGTGATGTGAAATCAAAGGGACCTTCAGGCATAGACAAGCAATAGTGTCTCTGAAATCCTGTCCCTTTTTAATACTACTTACCTTGAAGGTTCCTGAGAAGCAGAGTCAGTATATGTTAGAGGTCCTGGCATAGTGCCCATCACAGAATAAACACTCAATAAAAGATAATTTAAAATATTATCTTTAGAATCCTCTTTTGATTATGTCCATTGAATAGATAAGAATGTGGAGGCTAAACCGGCTGCAAAGACCTGCCAAAGCTAATTTCATAACAACTGAAGTGTGAGCTTCAGAGCTGTATCCAGAACTGTCTCCCTGGACTAAATGTGTTCCCTGAGTTGTATGCCCAGAACTGTGCTAAGGGGTCTAGAGTGGGGATTGGTGGCAGTGGACACATCAAGAGATGACAACACTGATCCTGGAGGCAAGTGATCTACATAGTGAGATGAGCTAGATTACACTTGTTTATCTGAGGCACATGATATTCTAAAATTCCAGCTTCGGGTGCATAAGAATCCCCCAAGTGGCATCATAACATGTGGATTCCCTGGTTCTGCTCCTAGAATTTCTAGCTTAATGCTATCCTATATGATCAGTGCATGATGGGCTCCAGCATCAGGGTCCCTGGGTTCAAGTCCCTCCTCTGCACTTCTAGATTAATGACACAACCTTGGGCAACCACTCTGTACCTCAGTTTCTTCATCTGTGAGATGCGACTATGTGAACAGTTATATGTTACAGTGTGAGTTAAGTTGGGTAACACATGCAGAGCTTATGGCCCTAAGCAAGCCATAACTTGCTAACTCAGTAAGTGTTACCCACTAGTATTCCGATGCAGGGGTTCTGAGAACCACTTGTCCAGAAATTTCTCTAAGAAATGGCCCAGGGCCTTCCTCTTCCAGCTAATCTCCTACCTGGGTACACCTCCATGGGAATTTTAGGGGCAATGGCCTCCACCATGGTGGGGTCTGTTGGAGGGGGTCTCAAGTCATGAAGGCTTTGAGTGTGGAACCTATTTAGGTCAAGCAGTTCTTTTGCTGTTCAGTCACTAAGTCATGTCCAACTCTTTGCAACTCCATGGACTGCAGCACACCAAGCTTCCTAGTCCTTCACCATCTCCTGGAATTTGCTCAAACTCATGTCCATTGAGTTGGTGATGCCATCCAACTATCTCATTCTCTGTCTCTCCTTTTTGCATTCAATCTTTCCCAGCATCAGGGTCTCTTCCAATGAGTCAGCTCTTCACATCAGGTGACCAAAGCACTGGAGTTTCAGCTTCAGCATCAGTCCTTCAAATGAATATTCAGGATTGATTTTCTTTAGGATTGACTGGTTTGATCTCCTTGCTATCCAAGGGACTCTCAAAAGTCTTACCCAACACCACAATTCAAAAGCATCAATTCTTCAGTGCTCAGCCTTCTTTATAGTCCACTTCTCACATCCATACATGACTACTGTACTGGGAAAACCATAACTTTGACTATATGGACCTTTGTCAGCAAAATGATGTCTCTGCTTTTTAATACACTGTGTAGGTTTGTTATAGCTTTTCTTCCAAGGAGCAGGTATCTTAATTTCATGGCAGTTCTTCTTGGTGGCTATTAAACAGCAAATAGGCCCTCTCCTTCTGCTCACTTTTGCAGAGGTTTGCTCCTGGGAGAAGACCCTTGTTAGCAGACTTGGATTGTGAACAATCTCTGGGTGGCAGGTGGGCAGAAATCTGGAAAAGTTCCTTGCACTTGGTGGCCCGAGGCTGGAGTCAGGGCTGGACTTATCTCAAATGAATTGTTTCACTTATTGCTCATGCCTGGTGCCAAATGCCTCATTTTGCCCCTTGCTAATCATCAGATAAGAGTCAATTTACTACAAGAGTGGTTTTCTTCTTTCTTTGAATAATTCACGTCTGATTCAGGAAGATTGAATTGGTCTGATCTCCCTCACCGTCTGCCTGTCCTGGCTCCCCAATCTTTCTTAGTCTTCTAAGTCCACTCCTCAGCAAGTCAACCTCCCAGTGTGACATGCCCAGGCTGGGAGGAGGCAGAGGGGGTCTTCTCTGGGGTAGAGTTGGGCCCTGAGCTGAAGGGCTGCCCACTTCCTGGGTGCAGGAGGCTGCTGCCATGGATGCTCCACCCTGAGCCAAGAAGGAGCCAGAGGGCATGCAGAGCATGGCTACTTACCAGATCGGCTGTCAGTATGCAAAGTCCAGCTCTTCCAGGGGTTCAGGTGGAGACTGTAGGCAACACCTCACCTCCTTATTGCTTCAGTGTCCTGACTTATAGGAAGGATGCGAATTGTGCCTCCTCATCATGTTGTCCTGAGGATAAAAGCAAAAAAAAAAAAAAGAAAGAAAATACAGAAACATACAATAAAAGAAAATGTAAGTAGAAACCAGTCAGAACAAGGTTGGTGTGTGATAATCTCTCAGTGAACATTGGCTGTTATCTTTATGTATGTCTTAGATCAGACTTTGAAGTTTATGATGAGGTATAGGTTCTATTTTATTTTATTTGTTCAATTAAAAATTAATTTTAATTACAGAAGGAATTCATGAATACATTCTCCTTGTAAAAATTAAAACATTACGGTGAGAATTATTTCCATGTGCCTGTTCTCATTCTTAGCTCCTCTCCAGGGTTTATCACTTCTGAGTTTGGTATGTAGCCTGCTTAAACACTTTAGAAGGCATCTACGTAGATACACGTGATTGTGGAAAGTAATAGAATATATCCAAGTTTACCTGCAATGGAGAAGACACAGGAGACCTGAGCTTGATCCCTGGGTCTGGAAGATCCCCTGGAGGAGGAAATGGGAACCCACTCCAGTATTCTTGCCTGAAAAACCTGTGGACAGAGAAGCCTGGTGGGTTACAGTCCATAGAGTCCCAAACAGTCAGACACGACTGAGCAACTAAATCCACACAATATTATCCATCATCTATCTCATCTAGTATAAATGGTATGTACCTATATGTTATTTTCACTCAACACGTGTGTTAGAGATTATTTCATTTCAGAATATACAGGTATACCTTATTTATTTTAGCAACTTCATACTATTCCATATTATGGGGATATCACATTTAATTTAGCCATTGTTTAACATTTTTCCTTTCTGTAGACAGTGTTGTGTTATATATTATTGTAGGTGCCTTATTGTATGTATACATCTTAAAATTTTCTCAAGAGTTGCAAAATGAGCTCTCCACTTTCAGTTGTGAAAATGTACACTCCCCTCAATTGTGTATAAATTATAGGCTTTCACACCACCTCATCATCCTTTCATAATACCTAACTTTAATTTTGCCAACCTAAGATGTATGAAAGGATACAGAATTTTACTGGTGTTTTAAATAAAAGTTTTCTTCTTCCTAGTGGAGTGGAGCCACTGTATATGTGTATTGACTGTATTTTCTTTTTGTGGCTGATCGGTTGTGATTGTTGCCTATCATTTTATTGAGTTAGGTTTCTTTTTCTTATTTATTTCCTTTTTAATTTATTTGAATACACTTTACTTATAATATCATATTAATTTCAGGTATAAAACATATTGATTTAATATCTTTATAGATTATATACCATACAAAGTTATAAATTATTCAATATGTTCCCTGTGTAGTACATTACATTCCTGTGTGATTTTTTTATTTTATAACTGCTAGTTTTTACCTCTTATCCTCTTTATCCTCTTTATCTATTTTACCCCCCCTCCCACTTTGTGACAACTACTGGCTTGTTCTCTGAATCTGTGACTTTGTTTCTGTTTTATGTTTTGTTTTATAGATTCCACATATGAGTGAAAACATTTGTCTTTCTCTGTCCAACTTATTTCACTAAGCATAATACCCTCTAGGTTCATTCATGTTGTTGCAAGTGGCAAGGTTTCATCCTTTTTTATAGATAAGTAATACTCTATTGTGTATATATCCATAAATATGTAGCATCATCTTTATCCATTTAGATAAACTCAAAATGGATTAAAAACTAAATTGTCAGACCTGTAATAATGAAAACTCCTAGAAGAAAAGAGGTACTACACTCTTTGACATCGGTCTTAGCTATAATTTTATGAATTTGTCTCTTCAGGCAATGGTAACAGAAGCAAAAATAAACAACTGAAGTCTAATCAAACTAAATGGCTTTGCATAGCAAAGGAAACCATCAAGAAAACTAAAAAGTAACCTGCAGAATGGAAGACAATATTTGCAAACAGTAGGTCTAATAAGGGATTAAATCCAAAATATATGAAGAACTCCTATTATACAATTCAATATCAAGGAAAAGAATCCAATTAAAAAATGTTCAGAGGACCCAAATAGGCATTTTCCTAAAGAAGATGTTCAATAGGCATAAGAAAAGATTTTAAGACTGCTAACCATCAGGGGAAAACAAATGAAAACTACCATAAGAAATCACCTCACACTTGTCAGATTGGCTATCATCAAAAAGACAACAAATAACAAATGTTGAGGACATGGAGAAAAGGGAACAGTAATGTTGGTGGGAATGTAAATTGGTGTAGCCACTGTGGAAAACAGTATGGAGGTATCTTAAAAACATAAAAATAAAAATAGAACTACCTGTGATCCAGCAAATCACTCCTGAGTATTATCTGAAGAAAATGGAAACACTAATTTGAAAAGACATATGTGCCCTAATGTTCATAGCAGTATTATTCACAATAGTCAAGATACAGAATCAGCCTAAGTAACCACTAACAGATGAACAGATACATATAGTTTTAATTACTTTTGCAGATCTTTTAAAAGCATATTTTGGACAGTCATTCTTTCTTGTTACACTGTTGTTAGTCTCTCGTGTCCGACTCTTTGCGACTCCATGGACTGTAGCCTGCCAGGCTCCTCTGTCCATGGTATTTCCCAGGCAAGGATACTGGAGTGGTTTGCCGTTTCCTTCTCCAGGGGATCTTCCTGACTCAGGGATCGAACCCAGGTCTCCTGGATTCAGGGAGATTCTTCACCCCCTGAGCCACCAGGGTTATACTTGTAACACCACTGTGTTCCACTTGGTGACAATATCTTCTCCCATCCATTATTTGCTTTTTGTTTTATATGTATGCTTAATTTAGATTTAGTCCATTTGTATTACCCTGTTCTTTAATGACTTGCTTTTGTGTCCTATTTTTAAGTATATTTTCCATCCTCAACATCATAAACACATTTTCCAAAATTTTCTTCTATTTATAAAAAGTATTAAGTTTTTCATCCATCTGGGCTTTCTTTTGTAAATGATGTAAGATCTAATTTTTTGTATTAGGCATTGAGCTAAGAGCTTTATCTGTGTGATCCCAGTCATTGAAACTATCTGAAACATTAGGCATTCTGACACTCATCTTACAGATGAGGAAAGAAATGAGAGAGATGAAGTAATTTGCCCAAAGTTCCCAAAGGCCAGTGCAGAGCAGCCATCTGAAATGACGTCTATCTGTGGGATGACACAGGTCCGCTTTGCATGTCCAGATGCCTCTCTGAGAGTTCCCTGCAGGCTGAGCACGGGCTGATCACACTAAAAGAAGGAATTTGGATCAGGCGGGGAAGACCCTCTTTCTTTTGGACCTGAAATTACCGAGCATCACTGAAGGCCAGGAAGACAGGCGCTAAAGGTCAATGGACTTAAAAAGGGTGAAGAATGCCGTAGTCTCGGCAAGGCTACTTATGTGAAGCATCTTTGGGGAGTGCTGTCCTCTAGGATATGGGAGGGTCTCGATGGGCATCCCGCCCAGGCAGGTCCTGTCCCCCGTTACCAGGACACTGGTCCAAGCTTTGTTCCTTTCTCCTTAGAGCAGAGGGTCTAGGAGGCTGAGGGCACAACCTCTTCTTTGTTACCCATTTCTGTTGTGCCCCTCAAAAGGAAGGGCGAGTACGGGGTGGGGGCCTCTAGAGGAGCAACGGAAGGAGGAGGGGAAATGCTCTTTCTGGTTTTATCCTGCGAATCTCACCGCCACCGTTCACTCACCTGTGCGGGCTGGAAGCCGGGCTCAACCGCTCCATCTCTCCCCAAAGAGCTGTGAACCACACACTTAGCAATGCAGAGAGATGGCTCCAGGCACCCTCAGCATTTATTATAAATCACTGAGACAGGAAAGATATGAGTCCCCACCTGCAGAATCACTGAAGCGGCGACTGTGGGCATATCTTACCTGAAAACGATTTCCCTGCTTTCTTCACAGCACAGGGGGCTTCG
Source organism: Odocoileus virginianus (assembly GCF_023699985.2). Taxonomy (NCBI): domain Eukaryota; kingdom Metazoa; phylum Chordata; class Mammalia; order Artiodactyla; family Cervidae; genus Odocoileus; species Odocoileus virginianus. The sequence goes on from NC_069695.1 coordinate 37,991,832, forward strand.
GGGGCCAGACCCAGAGGAGCTGTTCCCTGGAGCAGCATTCTCAAGTCCTGGGACAATTTTCTCCATCTGATCCTTACAGCAAGACCCTCTTAAATGCTGGCATTTCCTGACCTGCTTCACACTGTCTCCCCTTAAAATACAGCCTCGGTGACCCTCCTCCCGTCCTGTGATTTCACCTTCAGGCCTGAATTAGGATACAGTGTTGTTATCTTCTACCTACAGATAGCTTTTAAACCCCTTAAGGGAAGGAGTGGTTTTTGTGGAAGATCAATGAAGGGTATTTAATTTCTTTGTTAAAAAGTGCAGGGGGAAAAAAGACCACCAATCTTCTTTTTTCTAAGGAAAAAGCAGCTGATATTCAAATCAGCTGATTTCTTCTCTTTCCTTAGAACACAAGGCAATCATTCCCCCCTCAAAATCTTTGTCAAAATAGTTGACAGAGTGATACCCTCTTCTATGCATGCGTGCCAGGCTCCTCTGTCCGTGAGATTCTCCAGGTAAGAGTACTGGAGTGGGTTGCACGCCTATCCTCCGGGGGATCTTCCTGACCCAGGGATCGAACTCGCATCTCCTGTGTCTCCTGCACTGGCAAGCGGGTTCTTTATCACTGGAGCCACCTGGGAAGTGGGCGCTCTTCTGTGTCTGAGCTCAGTAGTGTTGACCCAGCTGCCCTTGATTCATTCCAACCCTAAAGCACGTCCTGTAACATGGGCGGTGGGGAGAAGAGACCCTCTCTGTGTGGTTTGCCCTGGCGTCTCTCCCTTGGCCCTGCAGCTGACCCCATGCATCCCAGCTGCAGGGGAGGCTGTGCAGAGCCCTTCACTGGGCAGGTCTGGCCTGTGGTCTGGACCAGCCGGTGCTGCCCTCTGCTATTCAGATCGAATCCCATCATCATCAGGCGAGGACGCCCTCCAGATGGCCCCACACGTGCACAGATGTTGCTGCGAACGCGAGCATCAACCCGTTAGGGCATCAGCCCAGATCAGCTCACCAGACTAACTAGTGCAACCTATTGGGTCTGTCACTCCTTGGTGGGCAGCTTCCTACCCAGTTCCCTCAGCTTCTCTTTCTCAAACCCAAACTCACAGAGTAGAGCGGGTCCCCCAGTACTTGGGATTCAGCAAAAATTCTTTTAAAAAACTTTTTATTTATTTTGATTGGAGGATAATTACTTTACAATATTGTGATTTTTGTTTTTGCCATACATCATTATGTACCAGCCACAGGTATACAAGTGTCCCCTCCATCCTGAATCCCCTCCCATCTCCCTCCCCACCCTAGCCTTACAGGTTGTCTCAGAGCATCAGCCTTGGGTGCCCTGCTGCTGCTGCTCCTGCTAAGTCACTTCAGTCGTGTCTGACTCTGTGCGACCCCATCGACGGCAGCCCACCAGGATCCTGTGTCCCTGGGATTCTCCAGGCAAGAACACTGGAATGGGTTGCCATTTCCTTCTCCAATGCATGAAAGTGAAAAGTGAAAGTGAAGTCGCTCAGTGTGTCTGACTCTTCGCCACCCCATGGACTGCAGCCTACCAGGCTCCTCTGTCCATGGGATTTTCCAGGCAAGCGTACTGGAGTGGGTTGCCATTGCCTTCTCCATGGGTACCCTGCTGCATGCATCAAATTCAAGCTGGCCCTTTATTTTGCATATGGTAATGTATATGTTTCAGTGCTATATTCTCAAATCATCCCACCATTTCCTTCTCCCACTGAGACCAAAAGTCTGTTCTTTATGTCTGTGTCTCCTTTGCTGCCGTGTATTAGGGTTCTCAGTACTGATATAGATCGCATATACACGTGTTATTATATAGTGTTTGTCTTTCTCTTGTACAGAGTGAAGTAAGTCAGAGAGAGCCTTCCCTCTTGATGGAGTAGTGGGAGAGAGAGCAATATTCCCTGTACTGAAAACGATTGAAGAAAAAATTATCATATGACATCCCCCACCTGCCTCAGGGAAGGCAGCTTCCTCTCAGATAAATGGATGGCTTGTTAACTATTGTATTGTTTATGGTGGTCCCTTGAGGTCACAGGTCAGGGTCACACCCTGGATCCCCTTTGCATTCAGGGCACAATAATTTCCAAAGTTGACTGCAGAGAAGTGGCTCCTCAGCAGGAAATGGGGACCTTGGTGGGAGTCTGGTGGCCAGTCTTTGTCTTGGCCACAGAGCATGTGAGGGTCTCTCTGCACTTGCCTTTGCCGCTGCTTGTGGGGAGTTGCCAGGCAGCCCCCCAGTCGTGGTCTCGGCTGCCTCCCCCATCACCATTCAGACCTTCCAGGGGCACCGCAGCTTATTACACTTAAGAGGTCTCTGACTCCTGGAGTGTTCCCACCCAGGCAGGATGCAGGCAAGACTTGTGCGTGCCCCCCCCTCCCCTGCCCCAGGCTGTGGAGATGGTGGGGACGTGAGTGCCTGGAGGACCAGCTATCTCAGTGGTGGGTGATGGTGCACAAGAGCCCTCTTCTCCCTGCGCCCTGGGGGAGAGTCCCCAACTTTGCCAACCCCGGTGGATGCATTTCATGTCAGACAGGAAGGTGGTCTCCCTATCAGTTCCATAGAGGGTGCTTTTGGTGTGGTCTCCCTAGCTACAATTAGGCTTCATTTATTCCTTAAACCTGAATGAATGAGCCTATGGGAAAACATGGCGGAGACCTTGTTTTGGGAACAAGTCGGCCGAGGTGATCAAAGGAGACTTTAGGAGACTTTAGGTTTGATTGTGAGTTAGAATTTGCTAACGAGAGACTAGAAAGAGCACTTGACCTTGAGGTCGGAGAGTGGATAGCCCACAGGCTGTGCATAGAAAAGAGCCCAGCAAGGCCAAGGGCGGGCAGTGGGAGAGGGCTGGGCTGTCTGGGGAACAGGTGTGGGTTGAGGGGAGCGAGGGGCCAGCAGGCTCCAGAGGCACACGAAGCCTTGAGGGCGACTGGTCAGTGTGCTCAGTCGTGTCCAAGTCTTTCGTGACCCCATGGACTATAGCCCGCCAGGCTCCTCTGTGCATGGGACTCTCCAGGCAAGAATACTGGAGTGCGTTGCCATTTCCTCTTCCAAGGCATCTTCCTGACCCAGGGATTGAACCTGCATCTCTTATATTGTACGCAGATTATCTACAGCTGAGCCACTGGGGAAGTCTTGAGTGTGACTAGATATTGTCCAGATATTGTAAAGGAAGGGCACTTCTGAAGACACTACAGGCTGGCCTGATTTAGAAAAGGCACATTGCACATAGCTTTGGGGAACAGAGTTACGCCATACAAACAAATCCAGACATGCACAACCAGAGGGTTGCTGCGTGTACCTTTAGTTCAGATGGAGCTCATCCCTGAGGGAGGGTCTATGGGCACTGAGGGCCAAGGGCCAGGGCTGTCAGATTTCAGAACTGATGCTCATAAAAAGGTCCCCAGGAAGTGAATTACAGTTGTGCTTCAAGTCAGGCCAAGCAGCACTTCCAGAGTTCATGGTGAGCCCAGCACGCCTTCCTTCCGAGGGTTCAGAAGAGGCAGCAGAGACCATGAGCCTGCCTGGGATCTCTCCTCTGTGCAGGGGACATACCCCCACATCTCTGGCACTTTAACAGTCCGGATGGGAGTGTGCAGTTGGCTCAGACTAGCAGGCAGTGCTGGGGGAGGGCAAAAGCATGGGTCAGAAGGAGGTTTGACCTCTTTAGTGGGGAGAATGGGCTGGGACAGGGAGGGGTGAGGTACTGAATAATGGGGAGGACAAAATGCAGTCATCCCTCAAGAGGAAACCATCCAAATTGCTTTTGCAAGTTCATCAGTGTGAGTGAACATCTTTATGTGCAAAACCATGCTGGGGGCAGGTCAACAACCAAAGTGAAATAAATGGAGCCCCACTCTTTCAAGACCTACCTGCTATGAAAGACACATTCATTCATTCATTCATCTACTTAACTCATTCTTCCCACAAACACTGAACTTCTGGCATGTACCAGCCCTGTGCTGATGCTGTGAACATGGCCTCGAGAAAGGGCCAAACCATCCCAAGAACACCTGTGAGGTTCTAGAGGGTGGGGATGATGAGGCTGAATTGCATTGGGCCAGGAAGAAGGCCTCCTCCAGGAGAAGACTGATTGAAAGAAACAAGCAGTCAACGTTTATTGGCTCATGGGGTTGGAGGTAGTCTGCGGGGGTGCCCAGCCAGTAAACACATACTTGTGCCACGATGTGGGTGACAGTCAAGTATGAAAGAGTGCTGAGAACAAGGGATGAGGGAGGGAGATGAAGGCAGGAAGGATCCCATGAGGTCATGGGGAGGAGTCAGTGGTGTCGGGGTGTGGGGGGGCCTCGGGCCCCGGAAGCAGTCCTGTGCCCCCTGTGGGGGCTGTGTGATGCTGATGCTGCGAAGACTCGCAGAGACCACAGAAACGAGAAGAAGAGCTTCGGGTCTCATTCCTGTGACTTCCTCTGTGTCTCCCAGAAGGCACGTGGAACATGGGGAAACTGCTTTCTGAAGTTGATGCTGCAGAAACGGGCTTCCCGGGGACAGACGTGCTTTCACGCCCTGTTTGCAGAGGAAGGGGTGTGAGCTGAAGCTCTGAAGAGTTCTCCAGCCCTTTGCCAAGACCCAAACCCCATCCTGCAGAAGTGGACCCAGGCGGGGAACCCTCCTGAGGGTGGCAGCCCCTGAGGGCAGAGGGGCAAGTCGGGGGGACAGAGAGGAGGAGGGGATGGAAGACAGTTTCTGAGGCCTGGGAATCTGGCTTCCTGAGGGGCCCTGGCTGTCTCAGGTCCTGCTTTTTCATGTGGTTTACGCAGCCCGCTCACAGGCCCATCTTAAATATCCTCAGAGCACACCGTCGCTGGGTAGCAGGACTCCCCATCTTTCTTTGCAGCTGTCTGCAGGTCTGCCTCAGGTGTTTTTCTCGTTTGGCTTAAACATTATATCATTTGGGTTAAACATTGCCCTCTTTGGGACCCTCTCTGGGTCTAATATGCCCATTTGTTTTCCCTGGAAGGTTTCTGGAGCTTCCCTGCACTGCGCCTTGGGGCTTCTGGCCGCCTTCTGGGGAGCATGAATATTGCACTGAATAGACTGTTAAGCGTCTGCAGACTGAGATGCTGCAGCCCTGTGCCTCCCACCTCCATATGTGGCTCCCCTCCCAAGGCACCCAGTGTGTGCCCCCTGGTCTACGAGCACTCTGAAGCCTGGCTACTTCTCACCACAGTACTGCTGGAAGTCCTCGGTTGGAGCTGGCTGAAGGCCCCAGGACAGGGAACACATTCAGGTCATCTCCATGGATGGGCAAAGCTCTTTGCCACACTCTTATTTCCTGATAGGAGGATAAGCATGAACACCTGTGAACAAGCTGGATTCTTAAGGACTGGACTGAGAGGGACAGTGATTATGTAGTGTTAGTCGCTCAGTTGTGTCTGACTGTATGCAACCCCATGGACTGTAGGCCTCCAGGCTCCTCTGTCCCTGCGGTTTTCTAGGCAAGAATACTGGAGTGGGTAGCCCAATTCCTTCTCCAGGGGATTTTCCTGACCTGGGGATTGAACCCAGGTCTCCCACACTGCAGGCAGATTCTTTATCGTCTGAGCCACCAGGCCTTAGTCCGTTTGGGCTGCTATAATGAAATACCACAGACTGGGTAGCTTATGAGCAGCAGAAATTTATCGTTCACAGTTCCAGAGGCTGGAAGTCAAAGATCAAAGCACTGACAGATTAAGTCGCTGGTGAGGGCCTTCTTCCTGGTTCATAGACGGCTGTCTATGCTGTGTCCTTGTAGGGTGGACAGGACTGGGGAATCTCTGGTTCTCTTTATCAGTGCACTCATCCTATTTACGAGGGCCCCACCCTTTTGACCTAATCACCTGCCAAGGTCTCACCTCTAAATACAAAACAGTAAGCATCTGGGAGAGGGGACACAAACGTACGAGTGGTGCTGGAATGAATCAGAGAAGAAGCAAGGACCACCAGTTTCACAAGTTCTTTAATTTTATAACAAGATTCTGTCTCCCAGTAGAGTCGCCATAATCTCTTGCTGGCAATAAGGGGTTTATATGTAGGAAATGGAGAAAGGCCAAAAGGATTTCTCTCCAGGGTCCTTCCCTGTAGACCCATTTGCCCTATAACACAGAGGAGGTCAGCCTTCAAATGGGGTGCTGGCATAGGTGACCCGATTCTCCCCATCTTGGTTAATCAGAGAGGTCAACCTTGAAAACTGCAGACATCCAACCTTGGGGAGAATAGAACATAAATACATACAGTGGTCTGATTTCAGGGGGAAGCAAGACTCCTTTTTGCTATAAACTTCTGCTATGATTTTTGACACATTCGATGAGTGTATTAACTCCAAGCTCTTTGAGAAGAAAAGCCAATATAAGTTTTTGTTTATGGATCCTCACATCCATTGTAGTGCTTAGCACACGATCCATGTTCAGTCAGCAATTTTTGGATGACATGTTCTGTATTCAGTTTTGTCTAATCTGCAGTGACTTAGGTGAGGCCATGGCTAGTCCTTGAAAGGGAGAAGCCCTGGAATTAGATTGGCCCAGTTGCATGAGGCAGACCTGGAGGGGTGGGGAGGGGATCCAGTGCAATAGACAGAAATCTTGGTGCTCAGCGAAGGTGGCCGATGAACAACAGGAATGTCCCAGAGGGCAAGCAGCCCAAAGTGAGGAGCCGCTTACGAGGAAGCAGACAGCTGCCATGCCTCTGGGTGTCAGGCACCCTTCTTTACATGCCAGCCTGTGAGGCAGGTAACACGGCTCTTCCTCTTATAGATGAGGAAGTAGAGGCAGATGAACCCATAACCTTCTAGGGTAGCTCAGCTGATAAACTGTCCAGGCTAGTTCACTGCAGGTTTCATGCTCTTTACCACCTCCCTCTGTGATTCTCTGCAGAGTGGGGGCTTCAAGGTGGGCAGTACAAACTGAGGAACCCAGCAGTCAGCCGACTTAGGGAAACTCAGGGATCGAGCATGGGGTCAGTGACCAGCAGGCGGTCCTGTGGGGTCTAGCATGGGGGGAACCACCTCCTACAGTATCTGGATGTTGGGCTGAAGCTGCAGATGGGGATTCATACCTAAGAACAGGGCAAGAAGACAGTGGCCAGAATCAGGTAAGGAAGTTCCCTGGCTCAAGAGCTAGTCTACCTTCACCAAAGCCAACAGCACTGAGTCCCAGGATCTTGTGAAAGACCTCTGAAACACTCCTTCTCCAGGCTTGGGGTTGGCCAAATGCTAGGGCCAATCTGTCTTAGAGAGTTTTCTTAAAGTGGGAATTACCTGAATAGGGGAGGGGGGAGAAAGCAGAAGCCACCCAGCCTCATCTGATGCACTGACTCTCTCGATTACTTTTCAGTGAATACATTTCTTTAGGCCCATCCTGTTTTTTCAGGCCATACAACTGGAGCTGGTGTTTATTTCCAAGGTTGTGTTATATGATGGGGAAAAGTTCTCTGGAGTAAAATTCTGGGGCTCATTAAACAGTGGGTAGAAGAGGAGGAGAGAATGAGGGAAGGAAGTAAAGAGAAAATTATGGCAGGGTTATGTTTTCTTTTCCTGTAGGAAAGGACCTAAAATAATTGCATCTACTGTTTGGAACATTTTTATTTTCCACACTTCATTCCTGTTTATGCAAAGCAGTGGGTAAGGAGAGTACATTCTTCAGGGAAATTCTCCCCGGGAAATGCAGTACTGTGTTCACAGGGCTTTCAGGTCATTGTGGGAATTGCTTAGAAACCAGAATTTACTTACAGAGGAAAATTGACCAGAAGTTCCTTCTACCCCCACCCCCTCCTTGTAATTTAAACACTTTGTACTAATGTTTTTTATTTGGACAAATCAATTGGCCTCCTTTGGAGTGTAACTGGAGAAACTTGGGAATGCTTGTCCAAGTTGGTTTAGTACAAGCCCACGCTGGGAAAATTCCCTGTTTATTTGTTGGGGTGCTTTCTGAGAAATAAGCAAGGAAATGGTGCTTTCTTTAGAGTGGCAGCCTTTATGGGCAGCAGGCCTTCTGCAAGTTCATCTTTCTTGTCTGTGGCCAATGCCTTAATTTTTTCCTCCACTATTAATCAAACCAGCTCATAGGATACAACTTCATAGCAAATTGACCCTAAAATATAAACAGTATATATTTTGTCTTTCCATCCCTTTGGCACTGACATTAAAGCAAAGGCCTTGACTAATACTCAAGGAAGTTGTGGATGGTTGAATTTCAGACACTGGCCACAAACTGGCTTTCCTCAAGCTCTTTGAAGAGCACCACCACTTCACATAAAAAATAGCTTTCTCTATAAATGCCCTCTTACTCATCTGCCTCCATGATTTTACTAAGAATGAGCCCAAGGGGCTGGTTGTTTTGGAAGGACTTAGACCAACTCTGTCTTCATTGATGGACTGGAAAGAAAGGGTAGGAAGATGTCAGGGAACACATCTGCAGAGATTTCAACAATTTTTCACGGGGATGGAAGTTTCCTAAGTTCTGTCCTGTGATAACAGCATTTAAGCCTGGAGGGAAAGGCAACCTTTGAGAGTGTTTACGAACTCTGATCTCGGAGGAAATGGAGAAATAAATTGGAGAAAGAAATTGAGAGAAGGCAGAAGGATTTGGGGTTGAAGTGTGGCTTAAACAACAGAAATTTATTTCCTCCTAGTTCTGGAGGTGGAAAGTCTGAGATCAGGTTGTCCGTCGGGTTGTTTTCTTCCAAGGCCTCTTTCCTCGGCTTGTAAATGGCTATCTTCTCACTGTGTCATCACATGTCTATGTCCTAATTGTCTCTAATAAGGGCACCAGTGGATGAGATGGTTGGATGGCGCCACTGATTCAATAGACATGAGTTAGAGCAAACTCTGGGGGATAGTGAAGGACAGGGAAGCCTGGGATGCAGCAGTCCATGGGGTCGCAAAGAATCGTAAATGACTTAGTGACTGAACAACAACAACATATTGGATTAAGCATCCATTTTAATGATCTCATTGTAACTTAGGCTTCCCTCATAGCTCAGTTGGTAAAGAATCTGCCTGTAATGCAGGAGACCCAGGTTTGATTCCTGGGTTGGGAAGATCGCCTGGAGAAGGAAATGGCAACCCATTCCAGTATTCTTGTCTGGAGAATCCCATGGACGGAGGAGCCTGGCAGACTCTAGTTCATGGGGTTGCAAGAGTCGGACATGACTTAGTGACTAAACTACCACCCACCACCATTGTAACTGAATTGCCTCTTTAAAAGTCTTATTTCCAAATACCTTCTGGTACTTGTTAGACTTTAACAGATAATTTTGAGGGAATGCAATGCAGTGCATAAAAGGGATAAATTAGGAGGGGTTTGTGCAGCTAAACGTCAATTTGGTTCTTCTACACACAGGGGCCAGATCTTGGCTACAGAGCATAGGTGGTGGAAATTAGTGCATGGATATTAGAAGTCAATCCAGAAGGGGCCCCAGGGACCATGCATTATCCTTTGGTTCTCCAACTCAACTGCTATATAGAGGGTGGGATGTTCTGAGAGAACAGCATTGAAACAAGTATACTATCAAGGGTGAAACAGATCACCAGCCCAGGTTGGATGCATGAGACAAGTGCTCAGGCCTGGTGCACTGGGAAGACCCAGAGGGATGGGATGGGGAGGGAGGTGGGAGAGGGGATCGGGATGGGGAACACATGTAGATCCATGGCTGATTCATGTCAATGTATGGCAAAAACCACTAAAATATTGTAAAGTAATTAGCCTCCAACTAATAAAAATAAATGGAAAAAAAAATCACCAGGAAGTGTTAAAAAAAAAAAAACTCTGACGCCTGAGCTCTTACTCTGCTATGTTTGTTCAGATGGTATGAGGTGGGAACTGCTGCTGCTGCTGCTGCTGCTAAGTCACTTCAGTCGTGTCTGACTCTGTGCGACCCCATAGACGGCAGCCCACCAGGCTCCCCCGTCCCTGGGATTCTCCAGGCAAGAACACTGGAGTGGGCTGCTATTTCCTTCTCCAATGCATGAAAGTGAAAAGTGAAAGTGAAGTCGCTCAGTTGTGTCCGACTATTAGCGACCCCATGCCTACCAGGCTCCTCCGTCCATGAGATTTTCAAGGCAAGAGTACTGGAGTGGGGTGCCATTGCCTTCTCCGGAGGTGGGAACTGGAGTTGGGTAATTTTGAAAAACTTCTCAGGGGATTTTAGTGTGTAGGCAGTAGTCATAACCACTGATGTAATCCACATCCATGATTTTTACAAATAAAGAAAGTAATAGCTAGAAAGATTTGATGACCTGTCCAAGATCAGAAAACATGTGTGAACTAGCACACGGGGCTCCCGACTTGGGTCCCACGATACTTCTGCTAGTACATTTCTTTCTGTTCCCTCAATGCCCCCCCCCCCCCCCCCCCGTGAGGTTTCTGAGGTTGTAGATCCCCTGTCCAATGCTAAAGGACTCCTCCCCCAGCCGCTGGCAGTGTTGGTAGCCCGGGCTAGCCCTCCTGCAGACACTGGGGTCTAAAGATCGGATATGAGCTCCAGAACTCCCTGCAGTGACTGTCCTGCAGTTCAAGTCCTCCTTCTGCCCAATCCTACTCCTCCCACTGACTCACAGGTGTGGGTCCCAAGGACATCCCAATAAACCTCCTGTCGGCCAGTCTTCATCTCAGCATCTGCTTCCTGGGGAATCCAGCCTATAACAAGTCCTCTCTGTGTTCACAGGTTTTTTGTTAGGACTCATTGAGAGCTCACCACATTGCGCTCTGTGTTAAGTACTTGGAAATGAAGAGACATAAGACCTAGTTCCTCTTTAAGCTGCTTGGCCATCTAGCAGAGGTACCGGTGGTCCTCGGCCAGCCCCAGGGTCCTGTCTGAGCTGCTGCAGTGGCACTGTAGTGAAGGTGCTGTCAGAGCCGCCAGGAGGGGGATGCGGATGCTCCGAAGGGAGGAAGGGCTTCTCTTGCCACTTTTACAATCTTGCCACTTCTGGATACTCTTTATTATACTTTAGGTGGGTGATAGAGTGGAAGGTGGTGAGTGGAGGAAAGATAAAAGAGAAAAGAGCAAGGATAGATAGAGTATAGCATGAAGGTCTGGTTTGGGTCTCCCATCAGTTCCTGGAGGTCATGTCCCCTGTGACCATCATCAACATTAGGCCCCCAGAGCTTTGTACTTATCCCCTCACTCAAAGAGGCGCTAGAATCAGATACTGACAGGTTAGAGGGAATAATGTCAGAGCCAGCGTGTCATCTTCTGAGGGAGACTTGCCCTCTGTGTTTTATCCCCAGTGATGGGAGAGGAAATGGTCGTTAACCAGCAGGTAGGCCAGGCTTTGGAGCATCCAAAGGGTCTTTCTGGTGCTCCTGAAACTGGACCTATGTGGACATATGGTCATGCAGGCCTGTGTTAGCAGACCTGGTTGGCAGAGACGAGACTGGGCCCTTGTGTGAGCTGGCTGAGAAGAGGACTGGAAAACACAGCAGTACTTAGGACGAGGGGGTCCCTAACTCCCCTGAACTCGGGCAATCTCATGCCTCCTTCAGGGCCCCTGCTGTGCCTAGCCCTAACCTGAGCTGGACAGAATACTTGGTGAAACAGAAGTGAAGAGCTCAGTCCTGGAGCAGCCTCCAGCATAAGTGGGTCAACAGGCATGGCGTCACAGGTGTCTCCAGTCTGGTGGAAGACAAACAGTCTGTACCCTTGGGGAGCCTCAGGCCTCCTGGCCTCATTTGAGAGATGTGGTTTCTGCCACAGGCCAGTATTTAGGACACACATGCATATTTAAAAGGCCTAAGAACAGACACAAAGAAGACATTAACATGTGCAAACGGTTACAGATGACTGGCTAGAGCCTGGGAACAGCTCAGAGAGTCAGGCTTAGGGCAGAGGTCCAGAACCCATGGGGTCAGCCCACCAGCCCCCAGTCAAATCAGGTGACGGCGGGGACAGGAAGAGCGCTCCTCAGCACCAGGCGCATCAGACACCAGTTGGTAGGAAACCTGGACCTCCCTTTTTGAACAAAGGCCAGGTTGAAAATGAACACTGCACAATTATGTGCGTGCGTCTGTAGAAACCTAGATATTATCAAGGGGGCGTGTCTGGGGGGCCTCTCATAGCATCACTGGAGGGGTTTGTATACTCAAGGTTGTGATTCCTGAATGTGACTGTGTATGTGTGAAGTGTGCATATTTATGTGTGTGTGTGTGTACACACTGGTGGGGCTTCCCTCACTTTGGGATGAGATTGAAGATGCCAGTGCACAAATTATCCAATCTGCTCGCTCTCTTCTGGGAAGCTTTCCCTCTTGTCCAATGTGGCCACCTCCCCGTGGCCTGTGGGGACTGGGTCCTCTCTCCTGCTCATCTGCCTCTCCCTATACTGGCCTTTCTGTTTCTTGAAAGCTCCAGGGTCATCCTTTCTCTGGTCTCGGGCACTGGCTGCTTCCTCCAGCGGGATGCTCTTCCCCTGCCTCTTCATGGGGCTGCCTCCTTCCAGTCAGACAGGTCTCAGGTCAGATGTCACCTCCTCCAAGTGGCCCTTCCCGCCACGCTGTGTAAAGTAGCTCCTCTGGCCCCGTGTCACACAACCCTGTTTTATTTTATTCATCTCACACACCACAACTTGACACTGTGTTGCTTGTTTACTTGGTTTATTTTGTATTGTGTATCCCCCACCCCCAGAGCGCAGCCTCCAGGAGGCCAGAAAGCCTCTGTGACTCACGCCCTGCCGTATCCCAGCTCTCAAGCCATGCCTGGCACAGAATAGGCACTTGGTGAGTCTAGTTAATGACTCAATAATGAATGTACCCCAAAGAGAGAATTTGCAATATTTTGATCTGCAATACTTTGCTTTTCTTGAGAAAGCATCCAAGCCTTGAGAATGGGCTCTAGCTGACAACAATTTTTATTTGAAAGGCTTCTGCCTGGATATTTTTTTCCCCAACAACATACACTGAAGTTCCTGCCCTTTCCCTAATATTTTTGAAATGACTATTATTATTAATTATCACTTTCCTGCTGAAGAGATGGACCATCCATATTTTGGTGAGGGCTCTCAGGTATTTGGAGATCTACGTCCAGCATGCCTCAGTGGCTTGGTGAAGAGGGGCTATTGTGACAGAGAAGCGGCACCCATTCAGAGTGGGGGACTGGGCTGACTTTACCAAAGATGACTTACAGCCCAGTGGGAAAAGTTACAGATCTTGTTTTCTAGCTTATAAGAGAACTTAATAACTGCAGTCCTACACAGACATAGAGAACATACTTGTGGCTGAGGTGGGGTGAAGAGGTGGGGTGGAGAGGGGTGGATTGGGAGTTTGGGGTTAGCAGATGCAAATGATTACATATAGAAGGGATAAACAACAAGGACCTATTGTGTAGCACAGGGAACTATATTCAATATCATATGATAAGCTATAATGGAAAAGAATATGAAAAAGAATATATATATACATATAATGTACTGATACATAACTGTAACTGAATCACTGCTCTAAAGCAGAATTTAACACAATATTGTAAATCAACTATATTTCAAATAAAATAAAGAAAAAAAAAAAGAAAAAAACAAGCAAACAAAAAATGGTTGCAGTCTCTCGGGTCTTATGAGGCTATTGACAGATGGAGATAGCAAACATATATACTTAAAGGGGAGGTGGCTGTCACTCCTAATTTATATTTTTCACTCTTTCATCCATAGACTATTTCAGACAAGGAGCCGCATGGCTTAAAGGACAGTGGGATGCGCATTTACACTGCCTCATGCATCTGGTAGGGTTGAGGCCCACAGATGGTGGTGGCTGGAAGGGACCGGGTTACATCAGAGGTGTACCGGTATGCTGTGGGCTTTCAGCACCGGGGCCGTGATCTTGGCGAGGATGCTCCTCAGATCAGGGAAGATGACCTTTTGAAGAAGCTGGACCTTACCCAAAGCCCTCCAGGGTCTGCAAGAGGGCCAACCAGGGGTCAGCACAGCCCCAGCAGGCTGCTTGGAGTGAGGTGACTGCTCCTGGCCCAGGCCGGGATCACTTCATCATTTCTTCAGTGATGAAGCTTGAATTTTCCTGACCAGCAGGTCCTGAGGGTCTGGAGCAAAGATTTCTCTTCTTATAAAGATTTTTAAATTCACGGAGAGATGGGAAGAAGAAAGATACAAGCCCTGATTGCCTTATATTTATTGATAATTGATTCATTCCATGCTCTTTTGGCTTTGCTTCAGTCGGGGCTCAGCTGTGTCTTCTCTGGGGGAGCCGAACTGGAGTCAGACCCTGAGAGCTTCCCAGGGCTCCTTGGGGCTGATCTTGCCTAGAGCCACTGTTTCCAGTTGGCGAAATCTTTTGCTCCAGTTAGCACCATCTCTGCCGCAGCCCTGTTCCCTCTGTAACTTGTTTCCCTGAGCAAAGCTCCCCAAGCTTGCGGCAGGCAAGAGCCTGAGTCTGGGGCCCTTCTGGAGCTGCTGGGGGAGAAGTAGCAGGCAGTTGTGGGGTGAGGGGGTTTCTGCCAGTGCCCCCCCCCTTCTGTCTTCACGCAGCATCCCCAGAAACGGAAAGCATCACCTCATTCCCTCCCTTCCAGGTCTGAAGGACCTGTGACAAGGAGGAAAAAGCCCAGCGTGATGTAAGGACCATGTCCCCTAGAACAAAAAGAAAATGTGAATAAGCTTGATTTTTTTTTATTGTTATTTTTCTTTAAAGGGCAAGTTCTATTTATTGGGCAAATGGAATGAATGTCATCTGAAATAACATGACTGCTTTTCTTCTCTTTCGCATAAACAAATTTTCATGACACAAGTGGGAGGCAGTCAGGGTGAATACCCATCCCCCAGCCCCGCACAGCCAGATTCAGCAAATAAAAGTACAGGATGTCCAGTTAAATTTGAATTTCAGATAAATGAGAAACAGTTTTCAGTATAATCTTTGGGACATACGTATACTTTAAAATTTTTCATTGTTTATCTGAAATTCACACTGAGCTGGGTGCCCTGTGTTTCACGCAGGGACCTGCCTTCCAGAACCCTCAGGTTGGCGGTGAGCCTCCCAGAGCTTGGCTGTAGGGTGGTCTCTTGTCAGCCTCCAGGGACCTGGTGCTGCTTTCGCTTCCATTCCAGGTAACCCGCACATTCTTTTCTGGGAGAAGTCTCCTCTTCTCGGGACCTAGGCCAGAGTTCCTGGCTTCTGGGGTCACCTAGGGGAAGATTACTGCTGTGTGTGGTCTTTGACCCAGAAATCCAGTAAATAGTGTTCTCTGTGTCGGCTGCACATTGGAAATGTCTGTGAAGCTTAAAAAAATAGTGCCGGAATCCCTAGGGATTCCAGGTTACTTGGTCTAAGGCTTTCCGGGTGGCTCAGTGGTAAAGAATCCGCCTGCCAATGCAGGAGACACTGGAGATGTGGGTTCGATCCCTGGATTGGGAAGATCCCCTGGAGAAAGAAATGGCAATTCACTCCAGTTCTTGACTGAAACATCCCATGGACAGAGGAGGCTGGTAGGCCTCCTGGGGTTGGTAAGTCCACGGGGTGGGTATGAGTTGGCCACAACCGAACGACTGAGTGTGCATGCATGTGGTCTATCTACTGGGAATTTCAAAATCTCCCTAGGTGGTTTTAATGAGCTCCTAAGGTTGATATCCAGGCCTTAGAACCATCAATAGGAAAAGTACAGGTCTTGCCTGGGGTCTCAGGTGACAGAGACTTTGAGAAAGTCACCTATTCCACTGAGCATACTCAGGGTTCCAAGAGGAAGAGAAGCCAAGTACATTTCTATTAATAGTAACATCAGGATCTACTAGTGTTTTTTTTTTTTTTTTGCTCTTTTTGGTTGTTTTCCCTCTATAGTTGCAATTTCCCTTCTCTAAAAAAATTTATTTATCTATTTATTTTATTGAAGAGTAGCTGGTTTACAATGCTTTGCTAGTTTTGTGAATAGCAAAGTGATTCAACCTATATATATATATATATATATATATGTATGTATATATATATATAACCCAACATATATACATAAAAACCCAAATGAAGTTTTTGACCAACCCAATATATACATATATACACACATACATATATTCTTTTTCAGATTCTTTTCCAATATAGGTCATTACAAGACACTGATGGGATCTACTGGTCATTTTTGATGGTCCTGGTCCTCAGACAGGTGTGGCAATTCCAGGAAGTGAGAAAGTGAGATCTGAAATGTCTCTTCTCTGTTTTCCAGGTGCTCACTGGGCACCTGGAGAGAGAATTTTCCTCTACCCACCCCAGCACCTCTGAAACATGGCTGTACATGGAGTCCTGAGCATCGTGCATGTGTGTGTGTGTGTGTGTGTGTGTGTGTGTGTATGATGGATCAGCACGAGATTTATATGGGAATAAGACCAGTGGATAATGCAGCACTCATCCTCTGGGTGGCTGTGGTTTGCTTCAGTCCCTCCTGTGGGATGGGGATGGTGCAGTGAGGAAGTGGGTACCTGAGAGGAGGGAATAAGGGGGTCATGTGAATTCACCACTGTGCTCACACCTGTGCATGCTAACAGGCAGGGAGCAGAGTGTAAGCAGAGCAACAAGAGCTATCACATTATGACCTCATCAAACTGTGATTGTCATTATGACATACTGTATATTCTTATTTTTGTGATAGAAACTGCAGATGCTAGTAGTTACACTGGTATAGAGCTCCTTATCCAAACCCTTGGGACCACATTTGTTTCAAACCACGACTTTACAGATTTCTGAAAGGGAAAGTGATAAATATTGTTTAGAAGTAGAATTCTGGTACAACGGGCAGTATCTTAATGGCCGACACTGAGTTCTGCAGCAAAACTTACTAATATTGACGCCAAACAAGGGAAATAGCATCACAAAAGTCTCAAGTCCAGGTGAAATTGTGAAAATTCTTTTGGTTTTCGAATCTTTTTGGATTCTGTGATTAGGAGGGTGTGGGCTGTATCCACCCACCTCATTTATGGAATGTTAGGTGTTCTGTAGTCTTCCCAGGTGGCTCAGTGGTAAAGAATCTGCCTGCCAGTGTAGGAGATGTGGGTTTGATCCCTGGGTGGGGACGATCCCTTGGAGCAAGAAATGGCAACCCGCTCCAGTATTCCTGCCTTGGACATCCCATGGACAGAGGAGCCTGGGGGTGGCTACAGTTCATGGGGTCGCAAAGAGAAGGACACGACTCAGTGACTAAATAACAACAACAGGCAGGGTGCCGAGTATTGAATCCTGTAAATGCTTTACCCCGTTGAAACCTCACAGCAGCCCTACCCATATTATTAACCCCATTTTGCAGATGAAGAGGATAATGAGGTTAGACATGGCCCTGGAGAGGAAATTAGAACCGCAATTCAAGTTCCATTCTGTCTGACTCTGGGCCTGAACGGTGCTGTTTCAGGGGCTGCAGGGGGAGAGGCGGGGAGAGGTGCACCCAACACAGGGCAGACAGGGGTGGGTGATGTTGTCTGTCTCGCTGGGCAGATATTGTCCATGTACATATGGAAAGTGTGTGGATGTTACTGTGAGGAGCTGCATGTGCGTGTGTGTGTCCCACTGTGTGTCTTTGTGAGGGCAGAGGGTCTGTTCGGTGTGGAAAGTCTCTGGGTGTGTCGTCGTGTGCCTTTGTGTGAGTGCTGCCTTTGTCATCTCTGGATCAGCGGTTCTGGAGCCGGGAGAGTGGCCCTCATCACATCTCTGATCTCACACAGTGTGCAGCCCAGGGGCAGAGGCCCAACGCAGTGAATTTCTGTCATTCTTTGGATAGACGGAGCCTTCAGATGGAGGCCTGGTGAGGGAGACTCTTCCTGCAGGGCCCCAGTGGACCAGTGATGCAGAGCGGCCCACAGTCACCCAGTAGCCCCGGGGAGCCCCCAGGGGCACCTCGGCAGAGTCCATGAACTCCATCTGGGTTCATTTATTTTTGAGGAGATGGTTCTCTGGATAAATGAAAGAAATTCAGAGTTTCCAAAGGCTCCTCAGGGAAGTTGCCTGTTTCTTAGAAGAGGTAAAGATGGAAACCTCGATCGAGTCCTTGATTGGTATGGTTGGTTGGTCCGTGTACTGACAGCCAGTTGCCTGCAGTTTGTGGGGAAGGCTGGTGGATAACTGTTTACTCTTCTCCCAGACTAAGCTTTGGGAGTGACACCCTGTGCCCAGGAAACAGGGCCAAGCAAGCAATGACCTTGAGGGCTGGGAACACAGTTCAGGTCTTGGGGCAGCTAACCTGCCCGTTGTCAGATATTATTGAGTGCCTATAGGATGAAAGAGAAATGATTTTATGGGTGTCTTTACTGAACTGAACTGGTAGAAAAGGGAAAGGGAATTCTAAATAAGAGAATTGTTAATAATTGTTAACACCCACCGCACCTCCCCATCACTCTGCCCAAGCTTAACATAAATCTCCTATACCTACAGTTAATGTTGCCTCCAATTATGTGCCTGAAATTTCTCCCCAACAGACACACACATACACACACACAAAACTGCTTTCACCTGTGGTTTCCATTTCATTCCTGTTTGAGATAGCAAAAGCCTATCAACCTGCTATAACTCAGGACATATCTCTGAGACTTTCAATTTTTTCAACAAGTATGTGTAAGGAGTTTGGATGTGATTGTGAATAGCTGAGGTCAAGGTCAAGATGATAAATTGGGGAAGGGCCTAACCCTGAGATTTAACCCACTTTCTGCTGGGTGAGATGTGCTCCAGAGGGCAGGTCTGGCTCCATGGAGACTGAGTAGAGAGGAAGTCCATCTTGCCCATGTACCCAGGAAGGGAATTCATAGCCTTCAAGACGGACCATCTCCTGCCCCTTCCTCAGCCTTCTTCATCTCATTTTGCCTTTTTTTCCCCCCGGCAATCCCATCCCTTCATAGACTCTAGTTATTAACATTGTACTGACAATTGAATACATATATGCTCTATTTCAGTTGTCCTGAGTTTAGACTGCGAGTCCTGAGTTGCAGGCACCACAAACTCAACTTCTGTAAACCAACGCCTTCTCCTCTCAAAAGAAGATCATCTCTTGGGTCCCCTACATCCTTCTTCACACTCATCCACCAATGCCTGAGAGAAACTTGGGATCACCCTATAGTCTCCTTGTCTCTTACATTAACATCTAATTGGTGAAGGGCTAAAAAAGAAAAAAACAAATTAAATTGGTCCCTTTTTATTAAAACACTACAAAAATGCAAAAGATTTCTACAAGTGTGTAGTATGATGGGATTTTTAAAAAAGTGAATAATCACCATGCATAAAAAAGAACAGAACTTCACTTGCATAGTAGTCCACCTGCCACTTCCCAGTCACTGCTTCCAGTGGTAACCAGTCCCCTGACTTCTAAGATTGGTAACTAGTCTTGTCTGATTTTGGACTGTATGCAATTTGATGCATATAGTGTGCATCTTGTTAATCTGGTTTTCACTCAACATTATGTTTGTGGGATGTACCTAGGCTGTGATAGGTTATCAGTTTTTATTTCTTGTACCATGGAGTATTCTCACTTCATGGTAAGGGAATTTTGTTATTAAGTTTGTATCTTCATAAGAACATTTGAAGACATCATGATTGAAGTCACATCATGGGAAGTGTCCTTTCATAATGTATGTCTTTAAAAGCAGAACATATCTATTTGTGATAGTCGAAGTAGATCAATAAGGAAGGTAAGTGACTCTGGAGAGGACCAGACAGTCAAGGAGGTAGGAAAAGTAAAAGTGAAATTTCTCCCATCTTCCAGAGTTTGTGCACTTTGTTGTAGTTTTGAAAGAAAAGTCATGCTTCAATTAATAACAGACAACGAAGTCAATATGATGGGAGCAGAGACAATGATGTGATCAAATGCCAAGAAATGACTGACGGCTGAAAAAATATCATGTGAGCCAAAGCAATTTCTCTTGACTTCTAACTTTATTCATCCAACGAATAACATTTCATCACAGTTTTATCAATGGAATGCAATTCCACCCAGATCATTCTGTCAATGACAAGAAACAGCATCAAATCATTTTGTCCACACAAATAAATCAATTGTTGATTATTATTTTCTCCCATTTGGGATCCAAGTAAGAGAACCAAATGTCTTGAGTAAAAATGAAGGAAAGAAGAAAAAAAATGATTTCTATGTTGACAAATCAAGTTGGGTAAATGCAATTTAAGCTTTTTTTTTTTTTTTGACACATGCTGATGTGAGGAGAGATAAGCAGTTTTTAAATTTAGAGCAGAGACAAACTGTAATAATAAAGACATGGAAAGAGAAGGCAAACATTCTTTGTTCCCTTTGGATACAATAGCATTTCCAGTTCTTTCTTTTTGCTTGTGTAGTTCTCTTTACTGTGATTTCTCTCTTATTTTTTGAATGGATAATCAAGTTTTGAGAAAAATTAAATAACAAGGCTTTACAAAATCTAAAAGGGGAAGTGTCATCCTTAAATGACCAGTTTGTGTGGGGAGTTCCCTGGCTATCCATTAGGCTACAATTCCTAGTCCTGCTATTTATTCTTGCTGCCCCATCTCCATGCTCTTTCAGAGTTCTTGTTGGTGGTCCACCACTGGGTGGGATGAAATACATTTTGTTTTACAAACTGAAGTTCATATTCATGCTATACAAGTTAGGCATCAGGATTTTTCTTTCCCACCAGTTCATAAGTTAAACTCCAAACTTCCAGTGTGAAGGTTCTAAGAGGTGGGGTCTTTGGGAGGTAATTAGGTTATGAGGATTAGCACCTACATGTATGGGATTAGACCTCAG
Source organism: Odocoileus virginianus (assembly GCF_023699985.2). Classification (NCBI taxonomy): domain Eukaryota; kingdom Metazoa; phylum Chordata; class Mammalia; order Artiodactyla; family Cervidae; genus Odocoileus; species Odocoileus virginianus. Next base: position 38,012,493 of record NC_069695.1, read on the forward strand.
GGGTTTCTTGGATAGCTCAGCTGGTAAAGAATCTGCCTGCCATGCAGGAGATCCCAGTTCAACTCCTGGGTCAGGAAGAGCCACTGGAGAAAGAATAGGCTACCCAATCCTGTATCCTTGGGCTTTCCTGTTGGCTCAGATGGTAAAGAATCCACCTGCAATGTGGGACACATGGGTTCCATCCCTTTGTTGGGAATAGCCCCTGGAGGAGGGCATGACAACCCACTCCAATATTCTTGTTTGGAGAATCCCCATGGACAGAGGAGCCTGGTGGGTTACAGTCTACGGGGTCACAAAGAGTCGGATGTGACTGAACAACTAAGCACAGCACAGCAAAAGATCCCAGAGAGCTCTCTCACTCTTTCTACCATGTGAGGATACAAACATAACTCGGTGGGCAGCAGTTGGAAAGATGGCCCTCATCAGAACATGACACGCTAGTGCCCTGATCTTGGACTTCTAGCCTCCAGAATTGTGGGCAATAAATTTCTGTTGTTTATAAGCCATCCAGTCAAAGGTATTTTGCTTTAGTACCCTGAGCTGATTAACATATGCATTATATCATGAACATGTCTTTTAAATTTGCCCAGGGAGGGATGAAGATCCTCATCAGGATCTTGTGTGAAGAAGTGCTTGCTCTTTGGGCCAATCAAATGAAGCTTGATCCTTGTCATAGTTCTTTAATGGGCCACAGTTCTTAAATTTTACTGGCTCACTCTCATTTCTAACCATCTCCTAAGGCCTTAGCTGTGGTGTCAGAAGGGGTTCTAGCATCTGAAATACTGTTTCTTCCCCTGCCCCCACCCCAGAACCACCAGGAGGGGAGGCACTTTCTCTTTGTCAGAAGCATAGAAATGTATGGCCTACACACTGCCCTTCCCTGATGATGAACCCTTTTTTTGCCACTGAAAGTGAGTCTTTGTTCCTCTATTGTGATTTATTCTCCTAAGGAACACTAATATTATTTCTAGTTCAGAGAATGAAAAGTGGATAGAATAAATACAAGACAGGTTCAATGGGGCATCAAGTTCCACATGCAAGGCCAAACTGGACTTCAAATCCTCAAAGTTGGTGAATTTATTATATATCTGGATCTTTAATACATGGGACTTCCCTAGTGACTCAGCATTAAAGAATCTACCTGCAAAGAAGGAGATACAGGAGACAGGGTTTGATCCCTGCGTCAGAAAGATCCCCAGAGGAGGAAATGACCATTCCCATACTCTTGCTGGGAAAATCCCATGGACAGAGAAGCTCGGCAGGCTACAGTCCATGCAGTCTCAAAGAGTCGAACACAACTCAGCAACTGCACGTGCTCCAGTACCTACCAGCTTCTCTGAATTAAAGAAGGGCTTAACAAAGGTGTTTTTGAGCATGAAGATGGTGATGCTTATTTGGGGGCACAGCATTTAAAGCATAAACAGAGGTCAAGGAGATTTGACACAGTCCAAATACTTCCACCTAAATAAGGGCTCTGATGCAAACAATGACTATTTTTAAAACAGCCTCCTTTTTATGAAATTCAAAGCAATGCTTATTTATTAAATTATAAAGAAAGCAAATGGCAAGATGTAAGAAGAAAACATGATGCAAGAAGAGCACATCTATATTCCTACCTCTTTGTTTAGTCTCTCTCTCTCTCTCTGCCTCTCTCTGTCTCTCTCATCTACCCTTGTTTTGTTTTACAAATTTAAGTTCATATTTATTCAATACCTGATAAAGTTACTTAGACTGTTTTTTTACTCAATCTATTACATAAGAACAATTGTCAATTGTGGAATGTAAACATATTTTAACAAAGCCCTATTTTGAAGGCATAAAGGTTGTTTTTTGTTAACTTATTAAGTTAAAAATAAAGCATTTGTAGGCACATTTAGACACATATCATGGGATAAGTCTCAACTTATTTCCTTAGGAAAATTGTTAAAAGTAAATTTAAAAAATTTAAATCAATTCTTGATAATTACTGGCATTTTATCTTCCAGAAAGTCTGAACCAATTTAGACCCCCATTAATAATATTTGGAGGGATATGTTTTCTAGTGTAAGCTTGTCAGAATTGAAGAATGGAATTTTAAAAAATGAAAAGTAGTATTTTAGTCTGCATAAACTAATGAATATTTTTTCTTCTTGCTTATTTTTCATTTCCCTTTTGAAATTACCTGCTCATATTCTTTGCTCATTTTCTATTGATCTTATTTATTTAAAGAACTTTGATACATAGTATAAATACCTTCCCCAGATATATGCTTTTGCTTAAAAATTAGTGATTCCTTCTTTCTCTCAAAAAAAAAAAAAGGTTTCTGATTCTTATATATTAAAACTTTTTCATATTTCTTTTAACATTGTCTTTCTTTGTTTTTAGGTTTAGATCACATTTTAAAATGACATACATTTTCCATATGTCACTGCATATGCTTCCATGCTACTGTCTCCATTCATCTCACCCTCTCCTTCCTCCCCCTGCCCTTGTACAAAAGTCTGTTCTCCATGTCTGTGTCTCCATCACTGTCCTGCAGATAGGTTCAGCAGTACCATTTTTCTGGATTTCAAATGTATGTGTTAATATATGATATTTGTTTTTCTCTTTCTGCTTAACTTTGCTCTGAGTAATAGGCTCTGGGTTGATCCATGTCATAAGAACTGACTCAAATGCACTCTTTTTTATGACTGAGTAGTATTCCATTGTATGTATGTACCACAACTTCTTTATCCATTCATCTGTTGATGGACATCTAGGATTTTTCCATGTCCTAGCTATTGTAAATAGTGCTGCAGTGAACATTGGGGTAATATGTGTCTTTCAGTTTTAGTTTCCTCAGGGTAGATGCCCAGAAGTGGGATTGCTGGCTCATATGGTGGTTTTATTCCTAGTTTTTAAAGGAATCTCCATACTGTTTTCCGTAGTGACTGTATCAATTTACATTCCCGTCAGCAGTGGAAGAGGGGGTCCCTCTTCTCCAGAACCTGTTGTTTGTGGAGTTTTTGATGATGGCCATTATGACTGGTGTGAGGTGATATTTCGTTGTAGTTTTGATTTGTATTTCTCTAATAATGAGCAATGTTGAGCATCTTTTCATGTGTTTATTAGCCATGTGTATGTTTTCTTTCTCTTACCTTTGACGTGCGGTATCTCTTCACGGCTGTTCCAGCAAAGCGCAGCTGCTGCTCCTTACCGTGGACGAGAGGCATCCCCTCATGGCATCTCCTCATGGCCACTCCTCCTGACCTTGAATGTAGAGTAGCTCCTCTTAGCCCTCCTGTGCCCATGCAGCGGCCACTATTGGACATGGGGTAGCTCCTCTCGGCTGCCGCCCCTGACCTAGTAAGACGGTAGGTGTTGCTAGAGCACATCAGAGGGCAGACAGACTGAAACCATCATCACAGAAAACTAGCCAATCTGATCACAGGACCACAGTCCTGTCTAACTCAGTGAAACTAAGCCACGCCGTGTGGGGCCACCCAAGACGGATGGGTCATGGTGGAGAGGTCTGACAGAAGATGTGGAGAGGTCCACAGGAGAAGGGAATGGCAAACCACTTCGATATTCTTGCCTTGAGAACCCCAAGAACAGTATGAAAAGGCAAAAAGATAGGATACTGAAAGAGGAACTCCCCAGGTCAGTAGGTGCCCAATATGCTACTGGAGATCAGTGGAGAAATAACTCCAGACAGAATGAAGGGATGGAGCCAAAGCAAAACAATACCTAGTTGTGGATGGGACTGGTGACAGAAGCAAGGTCTGATGCTGTAAAGAGCAATATCACATAGGAACCTGGAATGTTAGGTCCATGAATCAAAGCAAATTGGAAGTTGTCAAACAGGAGATGGCAAGAGTGAATGTCGACATTCTAGGCATCAGTGAACTAAAATGGACTGGAATTGGTGAATTTAGCTCAGGTGACCATTATATTTACTACTGTGGGCAGGAATCCCTTAGAAGAAATGAAGTAGCCATCATAGTCAACAAAAGAGTCCAAAATGCAGTACTTGGATGCAATCTCAAAAACGACAGAATGATCTCTATTCGTTTCCAAGGCAAACCATTCAATATCATGGTAATCCAAGCCTACGCCCCAACCAGTAATGCTGAAGAAGCTGAAGTTGAATGGTTCTATGAAGACCTACAAGGTCTTCCAGAACTAATACCCCAAAAGACGTCCTTTTCATTATAGGGGACTGGAATGCAAAAGTAGGTAGTCAGGAAACACCTGGAGTAACAGGCAAATTTGGCCTTGGAGTACAGAATGAAGCAGGGCAAAGGCTAATAGCGTTTTGCCAAGGGAATGCACTGGTCATAGAAAACACCCTCTCCCGACAACACAAGAGGAGACTTGACACATGGACATCACCAGATGGCCAACATCAAAATCAGATTGATTATATTCTTTGCAGTCAAAGATGGAGAAGCTCTATACAGTCAGCCAAAACAAGACCAGGAGCTGACTGTGGCTCAGATCATGAACTCCTGATTGCACAATTCAGACTTAAATTGAAGACAGTAGGGAAAACCACTAGACCATTCAGGTATGACCTAAATCAAATCCCTTACAATTATATAGTGGAGGTGAGAAATAGATTTAAGGGACTAGATCTGATAGACAGAGTGCCTGATGAACTATGGATGGAGGTTCATGACATTGTACAGGAGACAGGGATTAAGACCATCCCCATGGAAAAGAAATGCAAAAAACAAAATGGCTGTCTGAGGAGGTCTTACAAATAGCTGTGAAAAGAAGAGAAGCAAAAAGCAAAGGAGAAAAGGAAAGATATTCCCATCTCAATGCAGAGTTCCAAAGAATAGAAAGGAGAGATAAGAAAGCCTTCCTCAGCGACCAATGCAAATAAATAGAGGAAAACAATAGAATGGGAAAGACTAGAGATCTCTTCAAGAAAATTAGAGATACCAAGGGAACATTTCATGCAAAGATGGGCTCGATAAAGGACAGAAATGGTATGAACCTAACAGAAGCAGAAGATATTAAGAAGAGGTGGCAAGAACACATAGAAGAGCTGTACAAAAAAGATCTTCATGACCCAGATAATCACGATGGTGTGATCACTCATCTAGAGCCAGACATCCTGAAATGTGAAGTCAAGTGGGCCTTAGACAGGATCACTATGAACAAAGCTAGTGGAGGTGATGGAATTCCAGTTGAGCTGTTTCAAATCCTGAAAGATGATGCTGTCAAAGTGTTGCACTCAGTATGCCAGCAAATTTGGAAAACTCAGCAGTGGCCACAGGACTGGAAAAAGTCAGTTTTCATTCCAATCCCAAAGAAAGAAAGTGCCAAAGAATGCTCTAACTACTGCACAATTGCACTCATCTTACACGCTAGTAAAGTAATGCTCAAAATTCTCCAAGCCGGGCTTCAGCAACACGTGAACCGTGAAGTTCCAGATGTTCAAGCAGGTTTTAGAAAAGGCAGAGGAACTAGAGATCAAATTGCCAACATCCGCTGGATCATCTAAAAAGCAAGAGAGTTCCAGAAAAACATCTATTTCTGCTTTATTGACTATGCCAAAGCCTTTGACTATGTGGATCACAATAAACTGTGGAAAATTCTGAAAGAGATGGGAATACCATACCATCTGACCTGTTTCTTGAGAAACCTGTATGCAGGTCAGGAAGCAACAGTTAGAACTGGATGTGGAATAATGGACTGGTTCCAAGTAGGAAAAGGAGTAGGTCAAGGCTGTATATTGTCACCCTGCTTATTTAACTTATATGTAGAGTACATAATGAGAAATGCTGGGCTGGAAGAAGCACAAGCTGGAATCAAGATTGCCAGGAGAAATATCAATGACCTCAGATACGTAGATGACACCACCATTATGGCAGAAAGTGAAGAGGAACTAAAAAGCCTCTTGATGAAAGTGAAAGTGGAGAGTGAAAAAGTTGGCTTAAAGCTCAACATTCAGAAAACTAAGATCATGGCATCTGGTCCCATCACTTCCTGGGAAATAGATGGGGAAAGAGTGTCAGACTTTATTTTTTTGGGCTCCAAAATCACTGCAGATGGTGACTGCAGCCAAGAAATTGAAAGATGCTTACTCCTTGGAAGGAAAGTTATGACCAACCTAGATAGCATATTAAAAAGCAGAGACATTACTTTGCCAACAAAGGTCCATCTAGTCAAGGCTATGTTTATTCCAGTAGTCATGTATGGATGTGAGAGTTGGACGGTGAAGAAAGCTGAGCGCCGAAGAATTGATGCTTTTGAACTGTGGTGTTGGAGAAGACTCTTGAGAGCCCCTTGGACTGCAAGGAGATCCAACCAGTCCATCCTAAAGGAGATCAGTCCTGGGTATTCATTGGAAGGACTGATGGTGAAGCTGAAACTCCAGTACTTTGGCCACCTCATGTGAAGAGCTGACTCATTGGAAAAGACCCTGATGCTGGGAGGGATTAGGGGCAGGAGGAGAAGGGGACAACAGAGTATGAGATGACTGGATTGCATCACCGACTCAATGGACATGGTTTTGGGTAGACTCTGGGAGTTGGTGATGGACAGGGAGGCCTGGCCTGCTGCAATTCATGGGGTCGCAAAGAGTCGGACAACGACTGAGCGACTGAACTGAACTGAACTGATGTTTTCTTTGGACAAATGTCTGTTTTGGTCTTTTGCCCACTTTTTGATTTGGTTTGTTTTTCTGGTATTGAGTTCTATGAGCTACTTATAGATTTTAGAAATTAATCCTTTGTCAGCTATTTCATTAGCTTTCATTTTCTTCCATTCTGAGGGTTGTCTTTTCACCTTGGTTACAGTTTTTTTCGCTGTACAAAAACTTTTAAGTTTAATTAGGTCTCACTTATTTATTTTTATTTCCATTATTCTAGGAGGTGGGTCATAGAGGATGTGGCCATGATTCATGTCATACAGTGTTCTGCCTATATTTTCTTCTAAGAGTTTTATACCTTGTTGTATGACTCAGGGAACTCAAACTGGGACTTTGTAACAACCTAGAGGGGTGGGAAAAGGTGGGAGGTGGGAAGGGACATATGCATACCTATGGCTAATTCATGCTGATGTATGGCAGAAATCAAACCAATATTATAAAGCCATTATCCTTCAATTAAAAATAAGTAAATAAAAAAATATACATTTTCTTCTGTTTTATCCCCCTGCCTCCTTACTTGCTTCTCTTCATTTTATAATTAAAGGGTCAGTGCCTCTGGGGTATGGGATAGGACAGAAGTCTAACATTTTCTTCTCAAATATGTAATCAGTTGCCTAAGATCCATTTATTGAAAAATTCTCTTCCTTCTCCCTGATACTGAGTGTGATCTTGGTTGAATACTGAACTTTAATTTGTATTAGAGTCTATTTCTGAGTTTCCCAGGTGGCTCAGTGGTAAAGAATCTGCCTGCCAATGCATAAGCCACAGGAGATGTGGGTTCTATCCCTCAATAGTGAAGATACCCTGGAGGAGGAAATGGCAACCCATGCCAATATCCTTGCTGGGATAATCCCATGGACAGAGGAGTCTTGTGGGTTACAGGAATCCATGGGTCACAAAGAGTCAGACACAATTGAGTGACTAAACATGTGTGCACGCTATTTCTGGAATTTCTTCTCTGTGCCTTTGATTCATTTGGCAATGAATCCAGCACCACATTGCTTTAATTACTGAATTTTATGATATAAAGTGTTAATATATAAATGTTATTATCTGGTGGTGTTAGTTTCCACTCATTACTCTCTTTTCATGGGGTTTCTTTGTTCATTCTTTGAGATGGACTTTTATACTACCTTTTCAAGGATTTTTGGCATTTGGTTAAAAAGAACTGAAACCAATGGGTTATTTTTGGAGGAAATAATATGCTGAAAATACTATTTCAAATAAAATATTTCTTTCTTTTCAGACTTTCTATTTGTTCTTATTTATTCAAGACTCTTGTATGGCCCTCAGTAAAGTATAATAGTTTTCTACATTAAATGCTACTTACTTTCTGCATTTATTGCTAGATATTATATATTTGTTGATTTTTTTTTTTTTTGGAAAGCCACTGTGCGGTGTGTGCATGTATGTGAGTGTGTGTGTTTTGTATCTGTACATACATATTTCGGTTGCTTCTCTTAAGTTTTCCTTTTGCCCTCTTTATTTAAAATAAGAATTCATCAGATTTCATCAGATTTTCTTGTTTTGTTTCATTGACTACATCTTCCAAAGTATTATGCAAAAGCAGTGATATTTGGCATCCTTTGTAAAATTGCTGCTTACTTTAATGTGGATTCCTCCTGTGTTTCATCATTTAATTGAATGTCTACTACTATTTTAAGACAGAATTCATTTTTAAAGGAAAAAAGCTTTATTCTTAGTACCCTTATATGTATAAGGAGTATTAGTTTTTTCTTTAAAAATTGAAATATCAGCAGATTTTAAAAAAATCATAGCAATTCTTAAATTTCAGAAGTCACATTTACCTGATCATGTGCATTTTCAGTATACTTACACTTTTTATTTGTATTGATATTCTATTTGGTATTTTTGGATTAGTATTGTCAGTAAGTAGCATTTGTAGGTATGTGTGTATATGATGAATATGTGGGTATAAAAGTGTGTTTTATCTATCAAGTTTAGGCATCAGGGTTTTGGAGAATAAACTAGAAATATTCCATTAAAAATAAACTCTGGAATAGTTTATATAGCATGGAAATTGTCTGTTCCTTGAGGGCTATAAAGAACTCACATATTTTCCTGTGCCATTTGAGATATGATAAATATTACATTTTGAGATTGTTTTCATATCAATTTTGATCAGTTCAAGTCTTCTTTCTCTTTAATTCACTTATATTTTCCTAGAATACTGTCCCCATTTCATCATTGCTGTATGTATTTTTAAAAAATCTTCTGGGTGTATTTACTTTCTCATTTTTAATTTGTGTGTGTGTGTGTTCTTTATTATTTACTTGAATGTACTTTCAAAATATTAGGTATGCGGGTTTTTCTTTCAAAGCCTTATTTCTAGAATTTATCAGTTTTCTCTAATTCATCCTTTTTCATTAATTTTTATTTATTTTTTCATTTATTTTTATTAGTTGGAGGCTAATTACCTTACAATATTGTAGTGGTTTTTGCCATACATTGACATGAATCAGCAATGGATTTACATATGTTCCCCATCCTGATCCCCCCTCCCATCTCCCTCCACATCCCATCCCTCTGGGTCTTCCCAGTGCACCAGGCCCGAGCACTTGTCTCATGCATCCAACCTGGGCTGGTGATCTGTTTCACACTTGATAATATACATGTTTCAATGCTATTTTCTCAGATCATCCCACTCTCGCCTTCTCCCACAGAGTCCAAAAGTCTGTTCTATACATCTGAGTCTCTTTTTCTGTTTTGCATATAGGGTTATCGTTACCATCTTTCTAAATTCCATATATATGTGTTAGTATACTGTAATGGTCTTTATCTTTCTGGCTTACTGCACTCTGTATAATGGGCTCCAGTTTCATCCATCTCATTAGAACTGATTCAAATGAATTCTTTTTAATGGCTGAGTAATATTCCATGGTGTATATGTACCACAGCTTCCTTATCCATTCATCTGCTGATGGGCATCTAGGTTGCTTCCATGTCCTGGCTATTATAAACAGTGCTGCGGGTACATGTGCCTCTTTCAGATCTGGTTTCCTCTGTGTGTATGCCCAGGAGTGGGATTGCCGGGTCATATGGCAGTTCTATTTCCAGTTTTTAAGGAATCTCCATACTGTTCTCCATAGTGGCTGTACTAGTTTGCATTCCCACCAACAGTGTAAGAGGGTTCCCTTTTCTCCACACCCTCTCCAGCATTTATTGCTTGTAGACTCTTGGATAGCAGCCATTCTCACCGTCATGAGATGGTACCTCATTGTAGTTTTGATTTGCATTTCTCTGATAATGAGGGATGTTGAGCATCTTTTCATGTGTTTGTTAGCCATCTGTATGTCTTCTTTGGAGAAATGTCTGTTTAGTTCTTTGGCCCATTTTTTGATTGGGTCATTTATTTTTCTGGAATTGAGTTGTAGGAGTTGCTTGTATATTTTTGAGATTAATCTTTTGTCTGTTGCTTCATTTGCTATTATTTTCTCCCATTCTGAAGGCTGTCTTTTCACCTTGCTTATAGTTTCTTTTGTTGTGCAAAAGCTTTTAAGTTTCATTAGGTCCCATTTGTTTATTTTTGCTTTTATTTCTAATATTCTGGGAGGTGGGTCATAGAGGATCTTGCTGTGATTTATGTCAGAGAGTGTTTTGCCTATACTCTCCTCTAGGAGTTTTATAGTTTCTGGTCTTACATTTAGATCTTTAATCCATTTTGAGTTTATTTTTGTGTACGGTGTTAGAAAGTATTCTAGTTTCATTCTTTTACAAGTGGTTGACCAGTTTTCCCAGCACCACTTGTTAAAGAGGTTGTCTTTTTTCCATTGTATATTCTTGCCTCCTTTGTTGAAGATAGGTACGTGTACATACGTACATTATTAATTTTTAAATTTCTGCTTCCATTGGGTTTATTTTTCACCTGATAACTAAGCTGGATGTTCTGTTCATTTTCATATTTTATTTAAAATTTGACTTAATAAAATTAATTTTATAATTATCACTAAAATTTGTAGGTTGTGACACAAATGGTTTTACATATAATTTTCCATTTGTTATGATTTTCTAAATGGTCATTTAAACATTCTAGACCTAGTGTGATTTAAGAATGTTTTTTCATTTTCCAAATAGTTGTATTTGCATGTTTCTGCTCTTTGTAACTCAGTTGCAAAATGTCACCTCTTGGCATCTGATTCAGATTTTATCATGGTTAGTATAGCATTCATTTTCATAGTGCTTCATGCATATTTGAAAAGATACAGTATTCTCCGTTGACAGTATATAGAGTTAGCTACATGTCTGTATAGGATACCCAAGATGAAATTTAGTCCTGCAAGTTTTGAAAACTTAACAGAAGTATAAAATGATTGATTGGTACCACTGATGGGACCAGAGCACACCCAGCTGTTGAGAAAGGAGTGATTCCAACTGAAGCTGACTGACCTTCCCCTGGTCGCTAGTGCCCAGAACAAGGGTCAAACCAGGGGAGTCCAAACTTTCTAAGAAGATATACTAGAGCACAGCTGGACAGGAAGGTGAGTCTATGGGATAGGGCAAGAGTGGAGGAGGGAGGGAAGCTTGGGGGAGCTTACTTTCTGTAGTCAGCACATCTTTTGGCAAGGATAATCTGCCCTCTCTTTCTCTTTTTTAGAGCACTAGGTAAAGACTTGGTAAAGGCCTTAGTCTGCTCTTGGACATAAGACAAAAGATGCACACAGAACTCTGCTGAGTACTCTATAATAGCCTATATGGGAAAAGAATTTTTAAAAGAATAGCTTTATGTATATGTATAACTGAATCGGAGAAGGAAATGGCAACTCACTCCAGTATTCTTGCCTAGAGAATCCCGTGGACAGAGGAGCCTGGTGGACTGCTGTTCATAGGGTCGCACAGAGTTGGACACGACTGAAGCGACTTAGCATGCATGCATGCATTGGAGAAGGAAATGGCAACCCACTTCAGTATTCTTGCCTGGAGAATTCCAGGGACAGAGGAGCCTGGTGGGCTGCTGTCTATGGGGTTGCATAGAGTCAGACATGATCGAAGTGACTTAGCAGCAGCAGCAGCATAACCGTATCACTTTACTCTCCACCTGAAACCAACACAACATTATAAATCAACCATACTCATAATAAATTTTTTTTTTTTTAAAGAAAGGTCTCTTCTAGTCTTCTGTAGAGAAGGAAAGGGAAATGAGGCTCTGCAAAGAGGATGGGCAGTGGAACTGACCCAGATGCAACAAAGATGGCGGCCTGACAGCTGGAAGAGGCATCCTGAGCAGATGGGCGTAAGGACTTGGACTTGGTCTTCTTTATTGATGGGCAGCCCCGGGGGTGAGGGGCCCTGGGGGACTGAAAGGAACAGCAGAGGCACCTCAAGGTGTTACTGGCTGCCTGGGCAGATGGGTGCCTACAATGATCCTAACTGGCACCATCAATTGAATTTTCTTTTAAGCCCAGATTAGAGCAGTTAGGAGACATTTAAATTAGGAATGTATTAAATAAACATTATTAATTATATTATTTGGAACCTTCCACTCTTTGCTGGCAACATGATCAGCCAAAACCTGGTAGAAATGTGTCCAACCTTTCTGTGATTACTGCGTGGCTCTTAATGTTCTCATTTTCAGAAACTCTGCTTTACATTTAAAAAAAATCTTTATTTATTTGTTCATTTTTGGCTGAGTCAGGTCTTGGTTGCAGCATGCAGCATGTGGGATCTTTTCTTGTGGCACATGGACTTCTCTCTAGTTGTGGGTACGAGGGCTCCTCAGTAGTTGCGAGGTGCGGGCTCTGTACCTGGAGGCTCTCTGGTGGAGGCAGCTGAGATCGGTAGTTGCAGCCTGTGGACTTTGTTGCCCTGAGGCATGTGAGATCTTAGTTCCCTGGCCAGGGACAGAATCTGCATCCCCTGCATTGGAAAGCAGATTCTTAATCACTGGACCACCGGGGAGGCCCTTGCTTTACGTTTTATGATATGCGATGAAGAAACACATTTGTTGTATCCTAATTGTCAACATCTACAATCAATTTAAAATGCCCCTCTTGGCCTATTTAATGCTTTGTTTGCAATTTCTATCCCTGTTTCCTTTTTGTGTACATATATCTTGGCTAAGCACTTAACCTTTATTTCTGACCTTGTCTGAGTTGTATCTTGTGTACTTTGTACTTTGAGCAAACATAAAAAGCCTTTGTCTATTAATGAGGGAGTTAATTAGATTGATAGCTTTTTTCCAAACTGATACATGTAGTGGACACTGTTGTCCTCTGCTCAGCATCTCTTCTCTCTTGCTTTGTCCTAATGGACACAAGATCTTTCCAGGAAATCACCTCCGGTTTGGGGAGAACCTGAGTCCACCCCCAACTCTGAGGTGGGCTTGACTGGTGTAAATGTAACCCCAGCCCGTGCCAGTGATTGGCTCAGGAATCAGCGGGTAACTCAATTCTGGCCAACATACTGAAAAGGAAATGAGTTTGAGGGCTTTTCTGGAGAAAATGTCTTTGTCTCTGAGGAAGCCACAGCAGAGGACAATCTCTTGTCTTCTGTGAGTCCTCATCAAGTGGAGCTGCCACAGGGCATGGGGTGTCCTCTTGCCATCTGCTTGACGATGGAGTCCTCACAGGAATTGCAGAATAAAGAGACGAGAGGAACCTGGGTTCTTAAAGACGACCCCGGACTTCTGACTCAATGGCCCTGTGGCTCTTATGTCTTGCATTCCTGTTACATAAAATTAGGCAGATCTTTTTTGTTTTGTTTTGTGCTTCAAGCCAGTTTACATTAGGGTTTCAATACGTGTAGCTGAGAGCACCTTACACATGTGTTCATTTTTCATCTTTTTACGTTTTACTTTATGCTTCTTACTATTTCTTTCTTTTTTTTGGTTTTCTGTAATTCATCTTCATGTTGAATTTTCTTTGGTTTTGTTTTCTCTTCAGAATTGGTAAGTATGCATCTGGTTTTTAATTTTTCTGAAAACTGAGTAGGTAGACATACTCCTGTATTTTTACAAGTATCAAAGTCAACATAATAATGATGAATATGGTATTATGATTCTAGCTAATGTCTGTTGATCTCTTAATAGATGCCATCCATTGTGCTAAACAATGTATGTGTATTAAGTCACTTAGTTTTCACTGTAAGAAACACAGACACAGAAAGTTGAAGTAACTTGCCCAAATGAAGCATAAACGGTCGATTGCCTACACTGCGGATGAGGAAATTAGTGCCATTTACTGCATGCCATGCTTTTAGCTTTCTATTCACTTCCTGTTTTTTTGTGGTTACTGGGGAATTTCAGAACCAGAATATTAATAATTAATTCTTTTTGTATTATATATTCTTTCAATTAAAAATGTTTTCATTTTGCTTGGCATCCACATTTCCTACAACCATTTAGACCTGATTCTACATGCAAATGATTCTGATACTCACTTCCATCCCTTTCAACTCCAATTTTTTTTATTCTGAATTATTTAACATGGTTTATTACAGGATTAACTGACATGCTTTTGGGCCATTTCATTCAGAAGATATGTCATTTTCATATAGTTTGTACAGAGTGATTGCAGAATTTTCCCCAGAAATTTTATGTATTTCTTTGATGTGTTCTCATATTTAGTGCTGAGTGGAAATTTGAACCTGTTTTCTTCCCCTTTATAGTCTATCTGGTTCACTTATTACCAGATGCTAGAAGTGTGTGCATGTGTAGTGCTGTGTGTTCGTGTGTGTGTGTGTGTGCTCTTTTTTATGCAATTAATTTTCATTGCACAAGTAATTCTTGAAAACATTCTCCTTAGAAATATAAGATCTTATATTTAGAAAGAGCCTATTTGACCAACATTTCCTGAAGACCTTTCTGTTGAGGGAACATCTCTGTGTTTGAATCCTTCCAGAAAGTGTTCTATGAATTTTCAGACATAGATACATAACTACAGCCAACACATGGCTTTACTTCAGGAAAATCCTACTCTGAGAATATATGTTGAAGGCATCAGTGAGGGGTTTATGGTGGGATTAGGTGGGGTGCAGAGCACCCTCATTACCTAAGAAAGAAGACCCCTCTTTGCAACAGTGAGTGTGTGGTCCAACATCTTGTGCAACTGAGCTTGGATTTCTGATTTAAGATTTATTCCCCAAGAAAAAGCAAGACCATTGCCTAAAGCCTGTGGTTTTGTTTTCCTCGTCAAACTTACCTGCCAATTAACCTGCACCTTAGTTCCAGACCTATGTAACCAGTGGAGATTCCCCCGATTCTGACCAAGGTGTACTTATTAGTTAGCACTGTTATGTTTCTCATTTTCTCATATGATTTCAATGGAGTTTGACGAGAGCAAAGTCCCTGACTTGTCTAGCAAGAGGCCACCTTGGGAAGAGAGCAGGCCAAATTGCTATGAATGGGCAGGTTGTCTGAAACTCTGGAGAAAATAATGTAGATATCAAGTCCTTTGCCAACACCTGTAATCCTTTGATTAGAAAGAGCAAGGTCTCTCTGAGAACCTTGTTCAGTGAGGGTGGTGCTCTGGACACTGAACTAGGGGAGATCTGGGGAGTGAGTGGGAACCCTCCTTGATCTGAGCTCTAGAAAAACAAGTTCCAGATTCTGCCCACCAACTAAACCTACTGTACCAGTTCCTTATGGATCACATTAGATTTGTTTCCCAAGTGAATCAATTTAGTAAAAATTTCCTATTTTAATTATTCCCATAACTTCCAAAGAGCAAGTGATGCTCCAGATTACCACACCTGTGCAAAGGAGACTGATGAGCCCATCACCTATGTGGCAGGTAGATAATCTGCCCAGGCTTTTAGAATTCTTGAAGATAGAGCAATTGACTACCTTTATATGACATATAATTTGGTGTCTTTCATGTCTATAAAAAAGGAACAACCAAAGAGACTGAAAAGGAAGTGCTGACTCGTGCATCTGTTGGGTTGGCAGCTCTTAGCCTCACTTTAGTTAGTGAGTGCCTCCTGGAACCACTCAAACTAGTGGTCCTCTCCCCACCCACATCCCACTTCATCTTACCATCTGCTTTATTTCCTTGTAACATTTCTGGTCTGAACTTATCTGGGGCACGTACTTCTTGCTTGTTTATTTTCCCCTCTGGAATGTATCCTTGATGGGAGTAGGAGTTGGAGTCTTGCCTGTCTCATCTACCGCAGATCCCCAAGTTTTGGAGGAGGGCTTGCTGTAGAGAAGGCATCCGACAAGCATGCATTTAACTTACTGAACAAACCCATGCGTTAAATTCCTAATGCTGGAGATTTAGATGCTGGAGTCCCAAGTGGGAAAATAAAACATGAGAGAGGAAGAGCTCAACTATATGGGGATCCTGCTTATGTTAGACAAGCTCCTAAACTTGCTGTATGGTTGAGTTTTGCAGTTCATGGCCAAGGAAGGGTATTTTCTTCTACTACCATAAAACACAATGCTTTTAGGTTGGACTAATGAGCCAGCAGATAAACACGAATACAGACAAATTCTGAATTTAGATTCAAATTATAAGTTGTACAAATAGAAGACAGGGGAGATGTTTGCTAGATGACAACTGAAACAAAAATTTGCATTTTGGCTGACATCTTTTGTGAATCAACAGAATGAAGAGCTGTTAAAAATTTTACAGTTAATGGGATATCATGTCTAATAATGCAAATAATACCAACATTCATTTCAGTTCAGTTCAGTCGCTCATTTGTGTCTAACTCTTTGCAACCCCATGGACTGCAACACACCAGGCTTCCCTGTCTATCACCAAGTCCTGGAGCTTACTCAAACTCATGTCCATTGAGTTGGTGATGCCATCCAACCATCTCATCCTCTGTGGTCCCCTTCTCCTCCTGCCTTTAATCTTTCCCGGTCAGGGTCTTTTCCAATGAGTCAGCTCTTTACATCAGGTGGTCAAACTTTTGGAGTACATTCATTTCAGCCACTGTTTATTTTCTACCAACCATGTGTGCCAGGCATTGTGCTTAAAGCTTTTTATACATGACTGCAGCTTCTGACAACTTTTTTATTATGCCCATTTTATGGATGAGCATAATCATAATTTAGGTTCTGAAAGTTTAACCTGTGCCATGACACAGAGTTAGGACATAGTGGAACAGAGGGTATCTCACTGAAAAAGCCTGCTGTTTTTAACCACTGGTTACCTTGCTGTTCTACATTGTCTGAACATATCTGGGGCATTGGATTCAGTTCTAGGAGACGCATTTTAAGATACACAATAATCAAAGTGGCTTCACAGGGAGGTCACTGGCTTGGTAAAGGGTACAGAAACTATTGCATGTGGGAGAATGTTCAAAGGAAAGGAGGGTTTTCAGTGCAGAGGAGGGGCACTGGGAAGTGGGGGTCAGAAATGAAAGGATATCTAATGGAAGTGAACACATCCGCTCTGCCCGGCTCTAAATGGCAGAACTGGAACAGCAGATGGAAGTTACAGTGAAGCAGATTTCAGCTCGACACGAGAACTAACTTTCTAAAGATTAAAGATGTGGGCTGCAGCTCTTGAACCCACCCTCCTCCGCCCTCCAAGCCTATATAGCCATCTGTCCATGGTGCTGAATTTCAGGAAGGCTTCCCTTCCACCTCTGAGAGTCTGGGATTTTCTAGATAGGTTTAAATTTTATTTAAAAGAGAAGTAAAGACTATCGGAGCTGATTTGAAGTGAATCTTGTCTAGGGGCAGGGGATTATATGACTCTCCGAGTTCCTTTCAGCCTTCGGAGCATGTAACTCTTCCACTGGGCAGTGACAGGGCACAGCTGAAGTCAGAAAAGGGGACTTGTATTTGTTCTCAATCACAATCCACTTTTAAAATAATAATTCTTTCATTCCATACTTGTATTCAATTCATTTCAAAGGGTCTTCCTTATGTATTTGTATTCAGTCCTGGGTAGGGGCTAATTTTTAAACCACACTCCCTCCCAACCTCACTCCTCCCTAATCCCATCCAAGGTCAAGAATATGCCCTTTCCTGCCTCCTGTGGCCCTTTCAACTCTTCTCATCCCTAGATATGCACAGAAACTGCAGATAAAAAGTACCTGTGTTTACAATTCATGAAATCCAAAAAGCAGTGTGAAAAGAAGGAGTGAATTCTACATGATTACAAGGCAGGAGAGGGACAAAGCCAGCTCCAGGTGCATTTCTACAAGTCACTGTGGGTTGAATTTTCTCCCAAGAAGGTATGCTTATTTGCGGTTCCCCACCAGCCCCTTGGTGCAGAGAGCATCTACAAAGTACTAGATGAAATGGGATTCTGTGCAATCTCACAAGATGTTCAAAGGGGAGATAAGAGTCTTGGGGTAAGATTGGAAAAGTCCCAGTTCCTGAAATTGTCCTTTTATGGGCCTGAAATCTTACAGTCTGAGTTTTGCTTATCAGAGTTAATATTTCTTGTGGCATGCTTCACCTGGAGATGAAAAAGCCTTGACTCCTGGTGTCATCACCAGGAAGGGGGTCCCAGAGGTAGCAGTAGTTTATTGATTACTTGTTGAATACCAGGCATTGTCCTAAGCCCTTGGCATATTTATCTAATTTAGTCTTCATAGCAGCACTGTGATTATGTAAAATGCACTATTGCCATCTGCATTTTACATATGAAGAAACTGAGCCTTAGAAGGGTGAGTATTTTGACAAACTCACACAATTAGTAAATGGTGGCTATAAAATGAATGTTGGTGTCCTCTCAAAATTCATATGTTGAAACCACTGTGACAGTATTTGGAAGTGGGGGCCTTTGGAAGGTGATTAAATCATGAGTGTGGAGTCCTCATGAATGGGATTTCCTCTTATTCCTTCCACCATGTGCGGACACTGAGAAGACCATCATCTATGAACGAGGAAGCAGCCCTCACCAGATGCTGAATTTGCCCAGTGCACTTGGACTTGTCAGCCTTCAGAACTGTAAGGAATAAATACCTGTTGTTTATAAGCCACTTGTATATGACTACCATGCATGTTTAGTTGCTCAGTCATGTCTGACTCTTTGCAACCCCATGCACTGTAGTCCATGAGGCTCCTCTGTCCAGGGGATTTTGCAGGAAAGAATACTGGAGTGGGTTGCCACTTCCTTTTCTAGGGGATCTTCCTGACCCAGGGGCCAAACCTGTGTCTCCTGTGTCTCTTGCACTGCAAGCAGATTCTTTACCTGCTGAGCCATCAGAGAAGCCCTTTAAGCCACTTGCATGCCTGCTAGTCGCTTCAGTCATGTCCAACTCTTTGCGACCCAATGGACTGTAGCTCACCAGGCTCCTCTGTCCATGGGATTCTCCAGGCAAGAATACTGGAATGGGTTGCCATGTCCTTTTCCATGGTGTAAGCCACTTAGTCTACCATATTTTTGTTAGAGCAGGCTAGATTCAGACAATGGTGGAGATTGGATTTGACTTCAAAGCCTATACTCTTAACCAGCAGATGATACTGTTACTAACACTGTAAATATAGTAATTATCAGACTCTAAGAAACAGTAGAAAGCCCATCATAAGGACTTTATGTCTGCATGCGTGTGTGTGTGGGAGGGTGGCAGGAGGTGTCTAGTGTGAATGAACTCTAATCTTATCCTAGTTAAATTACTAATATAGAATTTATCTGAGATGGTTAATGTAATTTTGACTTCTGATTTGGTAAGGTCATTATTATCATTTTATTATTTGCCTCAAAGTCAATTGAAAGTACATAGCAGGAAGTGATTACTTACTAACCAGCTACATTCTCCCTCTCTTCTCTCTCCCTTTATCCCTCCATCTCCTCCTCCCTTCCTCTTATCCTCTTCTTTCCTTCCTTCTCAATTAGTCAATTATTTCTGAGTATTTTCTGTGTGCCTGGCACTGTGCTATACACTGGAGTTACAAAGATGAATAAATCTCAGTCTATATCCTTTGGGACTTCACAGCCTGGAAAGAGAATTAAAAAAAATAATTACTATTCAACATGGAAATGTTTATAAAGGAGTAGATTTTCTAAACTAGTGTTTTAAAGAACACTCTTTGGCAGAATGTTAAGTAAGGGTATCACAGAAAGGAAGTATCTTGAGTTAAAATAAGTTTAGGAAATGCTGGGTTAAAGAAAATCAAACAAGTTTTTTTCTTACTGGGGAACTTTCAGAAACTTTAATTTGCTAATGTGTGCTGTGAATCTCCAAGAAGGAAGGAGAACTTATTTTCCAAACCCTCTGACCTCAGATAACTTTTTTCATTGTATACTTAATGAGTCCAATCATTCTTACCTCTCTCTCATCTTTCCCTCTCTCCAGTTATCCATTCACCACCCATCCATCCATCATCTGCCCATCTATTCATCTATCCATCCTTCCCTCCTTCCATCCATCATTAATCCACACCTCCAACACCCATCCCTCAATTAGATATCCATCCATCCATCCATCCTCCCTTTCATCCATCATCCATCCATCCATCCATCCATCCATCCATTCATGTATCCTTCCTTCCATCCATCTTGAGTGCCCACAATGTGCCAAACACTGTGCTATATCCTGGGAATCCATCAGCAAATATATCTGTGGAGCTAGCATTTTAGTTGGAGAGATAAATATAAAACAAACAAATTATAAGATTACGAGAGTGTGGTAAGATTCGTGTAAGAAATAACCAGGATTCTAAGGTGAAAAAAAAAATAGAGTGATCTACTTATGTAGGCAGTTAAGAAAGCCCTCTGTGAGCATTTAAAGCAAGTACCTGGAGAAAGGGAATGAGCCAGCTCTGCAGAGTGATAGGAAGAGCCGTCCAGGAAGAGGAAGCGGCAAGTGCCAAGATCCTGGAACGCAGAAAGGCTTGGCACGCTTCGAGAACTGAGCTTCCTCCAGGACTGTAGGTCTGCTTAAAGCAGAAGCTGAACCTGACACATTTTTAAGATTTAGAATCTCATCATCGTGATATCACAGAGTTGGAGGAGACCCTGACACCATCTCTTCCAAGTTTCTATCCCATCTTTTAAGATACAGGGCTGCCTTCTCTGCTTGGCTCTCTTTATAGGGTTTTCTCCTTAGAAGGGGGATTAGCTTCAGTCCTAGAATGTAGCTGGGAACAGTGTTGCTCGTGATATTTCTCTTTCATATGAAATGAGGACCAGTGAAGATTCAACAAATTTCTGAGTTTTTAAGGAGAAAACCTCTCAGAGGTAAAAATCCCGATCAGTTCAGTTCAGTTCAGTCACTCAGTCATGTCTGACGCTTTGTGACCTCATGGACTGCAGCATGCCAGGCTTCCCTATACATCATCAACTCCCAGAGCTTGCTCAAACTCATGTCCATTGAGTCAGTGATACCATCCAATCATCTCATCCTCTGTCATCCCCTTCTCCTCCTGCCCTCAATCTTTCCCAACATCAGGCTCTTTTCCAATGTGTCAGTTCTTCGCATCAGGTGGCCAAAGTTTTGGTGCTTCAGCTTCAGCATCAGTCTTTCCAATGAATATTCAGGACTAATTTCCTTTAAGACTGACTGGTTTGATCTCCTTGCAGTCCAAGGAGTCTCAAGAGTCTTTTCTAACACCACAGTTTAAAAGCATCAATTCTTTGGTGCTCAGCTTTCTTTATGGTCCAACTCTCCCATCCATACATGACTACTGGAAAAACCATAGCTTTGACTAGATGGACATTTGTTGGCAAAGTAATGTCTCTGCTTTTTAATATGCTGTCTAAGTTGGTCATAGATTTTCTTCCAAGGAGCAAGCACCTTTTAATTTTATGGCTGCAGTCACCATCTGCAGTGATTTTGGAGCCCCCCAAAATCCTGATACAAGTAATCATAGTCAGTAACCTTCATTCCATTCCAGAAAGAATACAGCAAGACTGAAGGGGGAATATGACAAACTAGCTGTTTATTCTTGACTCAGTGGCAGAGTGGGGAACCAGGATAACTTTGATTCTTGAAGCCAAGTGCCCTTCTCTCAAAGCTTTCATCATTCAATTCTCTCTGCAAGATTAAGCATTCCCAAACAGTGGTTTTATGGTCTCTGCCCTGGTTCAAGGAGTCACAATGGATCTTCTTTACTGTCAAATGAACTGAACACCTCTCTGCTAGACATTCAGAACTATCTATTACTAGCACACTTTTCCTCTGAGCTTCTTATTGTCCCCTTACTTCCACTTTCCAATACAACACACACATACACACACACACACACACATGCATGCATGCATAGGCATAGCATGCAACTAGGGACTCAAAGGAATAAAGAAGATAATTCAGGCTTGTTTCAGTGTCACAGCCTTAGTTTGACCTTCTGCCATGTGCTGGCAGCCTGACTGTGTATCTTTCATCTTCCTCATCTGCATTAACAAGTAGCAATGATATTAATAATAATGATATTTTCCAAGTAATAATAGTACTTGTCCTATTGGGTTGTTATTATCTGAACTCAACTGTCACCGTATCTTCCCTACTACAGGCTAGAAAGTGACCCCTCCTCTGTAAGTAAATTCTTCCATCTTCCTTGCTCTCTGCCAGGGTTCCTGCCCTTTGGTTCTTCCAACCTCATCTAGGCTGTGTGGCCTTTCCTTAACTACACACAGTTGACCTTTAGAACACAGATTTTTGGTTCCCATTTGCTGTACCTCTCACAACCAGCTTTCTTCCATTCACAGTTCTTGTTTGCAAGCAACCCAGCGTGGTCACAAGCCTTGTCTGTTTGGGAGGGAAAGTTGGAAGGTTATTCTTTGAGGTTCAACCTTGGAAAGCTGTGACAGTTAAGGTCAGTTTCCATCCTCTTGGCTGGTTTTTGCTCAGCCAGGAACTCCCCTGGTTGGCTGCAGAAGGTAATCCCAGGGTTTCTGATCTCTCATGGTTTTGTGACTCTCCTCAGTCACTGATGCATGCTTTGTGGCTAGAGATGCCTTCTAGTCCTTTGACTTATTGTGACCTAAACAAACTCAAAGTGAAGATGGAAGAGCTTCTTCCAAACCTAGAACCCAGCATATCCTACTTTTCACCACAGCATTCATCACAGCCATTGCCATACCCACAGAGACTCTTGAAGATCATCTGTGTGCCCTCCCTCCTCTCTATTGTAGATGTCACAAGTCCATAGGTGAGTGATGATGGGGTGTGGACACCTCAGATCCCATTCCTGGTGTTGCTAGTGGTTGGGGAAGCAGTGGATAAAGAGTTGCTTTTTCTCCTGTTGCCCAGGCTTCCTGGATGCCCTGGCCAAGTAAATGGCAGTATGCAATGAACTAGTCTAGCAAGGGATGGTCACAGCACCATCTCAGGCTCCAGCAGAGACATAGATCAGTGGCTCCAGCATTGAACAGGTCTCTTTCCTTGTCAGTAGCTGGAGAAGAATCACCAGGAAGAACTTATTCTATATTGGGACATGTCTGGGGATGGTTCTTTCCCATGAAATGGTGATTTCAGGCCTCTTACCTTTACTGCAAAAAAAAAAAAAAATGTTTGGAACTTGGAAGTAATGAGTAATGCAAGAAGGTGTGCTTTATGTGTATCTCCAGAAGAATTTCACTAATATCACATTGTTTACAACTGTATCACAGTCATTAATAGCAAGAGATACCAGAGAATGGTCTTTGAAACTGAGTGCATTGTGTCCACAAATTACATTCTGATTCTGTTTGTAGGAAGGAAAAGTGGTAACATCTGAGAGGCAACTACAGTGTCTATCACTCAACAACCCTGGTCAACCTATCCTACCTGTCACTTCTCTGGGCTCCTCCTTCTGCAAACTTTTATCGCATAACTGCCTCTTCTCTGAGCTCATTCATACCACTGGTGCCCAGATCAGGACTCTAATGGATGGCAGGCCACTCCTAAGGAACTGTGGAACACTGTCTCATCTCCTGGTCACTGATCTCATGTGAGAAGCATTCTGACCAGTTCTGGATACGAGAGACTATCTGATAGGGAAACAGTGACTAGCTTTTCTTCGGGACAGATGACCATTTGGAGTCCTTTAAACTGATAGGAGGCAACCCAGTGGTGTGACCCCAACATCTCCTCACCTGCCCACCAAGACATTTCCAGTGTCTTCTTTGTTCAACTGGCCCTGAGCCCCAGATCCTAGGTCACAAGCTGCCTCTGAACAGAGCCGTGACTTAGACACCCTCACAGTACAAAGAAGAGGTGTGCATTAACCATTTTGTGGATCAACTGATTGGAATCCAGGGGCTTTCCAGGTGGCCCAGTGGAAAAGAATCCTAGTGCCAAGCTGGAGACTCAGGGGTTTGATCCCTGGGTCAGGAAGATCCCCTAGAGAAGTAAATGGCAACCCACTCCAATATTTTTGCCTGGGAAATCACATGGACAGAGGAGCCTGTAGGGCTACAGTTCTGGGGGTTGCAAAGAGTTGGACATGACTTTGTGACTAACAGCAATAACCACAGAATAGAGTAGAATTTTACCTCTTTATGGAAGCATTTACTGGTTAACAAAAGCTAGGAGATGCGTCCTCCTTCTCTGCCTTCTTCCACGCTCACCTTTCTCTCCACCCAACCCCACTGTCATTATTCCTTTTACTATAGCACTCTGGGTAAGGTCCCGCTAGGTGGGTTAGTTAAGTGGACTGGCATATGGGTCAACTGAGGCCAACATCAGGGGCTCAATTTTCTAATGAATCATTTTCTATATAGTTTTTTTTTATAATCTTAAATCATTTTAAAAGTCCTATTGAATTTGTTACAATATTGCTTCTTCTTTGTTTTATGTTTTGGTGTTTTGACCATGTGGGATATAACGGATCTTTTTTTTTTTTTTTAAATTGAAGTATAATATAGAGGATGAGATGGGGGCATCATTAACTCAATGGGCATGAGTTTGAGCAAACTCAGGAAGATAGTGAAGGACAGCGAAGCCAGGCGTGTCGCAGTTCATGGGGTCGCAAAGAGTTGGACGTGACTGAGCAACTGAACAACAATAATAGTTGACTTACAGTATGGTGTTAGTTTTCACTCGTGGGGAGTGTCCCTCAGTACAACCACTGACTGCATCACCAGTAGCTTCTGCCCTCCAACTGAGTGAAAAATGTGTCACTCTCTTGTCAAATGATGGCTGTGTCTTGCCCATGTTATGGTCATTCTATCTTTTTACTGTTGTTTTCTGATGCAGGATCATGGCAGCAAAGATGCAATGAAACAACCTGTGTCTACATATTTAAAACCTAAAATTACATGCACAGAATAAACCAGTGCTGTCCTACCCATTGTCTGGTTATGACAATATGATTCACACAAGACGGGATTCACAATCCAGAGAGGCGACCACTAAGAGGGACTGTGAAGGGGTCCAGGGTCATCACTTGGAGTAGTTTTGAGAAGGAAAGGGGTTTGAAGTGAGGAATCATGGAGAAGCATCCAGACTCTAAACCACTCTGGAAGAGAAGGGCTCTAATGTTACCCCTGCCAGGCTTGGTGGTGAGGACTTGATTGTTTTTCAGAGCAGTGAGTTGTCCTCTGACTGTTGGGGGGTTTGAAGCACTTGGTATGATCAGTGTTGAGCGAAGTAGCAGAAACAGCATCTTCAGCAGCTCTGTGCTGCCTTCAGAGGGATGGTGCTCCAGCTTCTTGGCCAGTATTCAAGTCTCTGCCCATCATTTTCCAGCCTATTTCCACAGCCACAGCTTCCTCTTTTCTCCTACTGGAATCTTCTCCAGTCAGACTGAGCTTGTTGCTTCCCAAACAGGCCACGTGCTTCCTCCTCCCTTGCATCTGCGTGTTGTTCCCACTCTTGGGATGCCCTTCCCCCAGCCTCCCTGAGCACACTCTGTCCCGAATTCAGCGTCACAACTCTCAGGCCAAAAAGCAATGGTTAGGAAGCAGCAGAAGGTGGAGTCAGCTTCAATATAAAGTAAAAGAAATACTAATTCGAATGACCCAGAGCTTGGTACCAACAGGTTCCTGGATGCTTGAAGAACCAGTAGCAGAGCGTGAGCCAGGAGAGATGTCACTCCAACCTGTACCCACACTAAGGCTCAACTCATCCAAAAGGAAAGCGCGATGAAAACATGTTCAGCAAAATTATACATGCTCATTTCTTCACACAGTTCTCAGATTTAATCGTAGGGAACGTTTGTTTTGATTTGAATTTCTCTCATTTTTAGACACCATTTTCTCTTGCAAACTAGGTCATTTGAATTATCTGCTGATAGTTCAAATCTGTAGATAATTTGCTTTTACTCACATTCCTAAGAACTAATTACCTGTACATATAAAATGATGAAATCTCATTATATTTTCTTTTAAAACTCTGACATGCATTTAATTACATTAGTCAATTATTACTGTACATGCTGAGGATTTGCTATTGACCAGCTCGTGCTGGAATATTTACTGCACAGATGTGTTACTTTAATTAAACAAATGTGATTACACACATATCAATTTTTATTTGGTTTCAAAGCCCAGAATCTAAAAGTGATGCAGTTGGCAGAGCTGTATGGTATGGCGCTGGTTCCCAGGAACGCAGCGAGAGGCTCTTTACTGAGGGAACACCAAATACCTGCAACTCTGCATGGGAAACTTCAGCCACAGGTGGGTTTTTGTCCGTGTGTAAGTGCCACTGAGTGAACTCAGTAAGAGAACAACAAACCAGCTCTGGATCTTCCTAGAACATCTTCAGCTTTGTTCTCTTATTTTATAGAGCAATGAGGGATCATGACTGGAGAACCACAGGAAAATGAATCTAAAGGTCAATTCACTGGGAAGCAGGCACATCTTGCGATTGGTGCTTTGTTAATAGGTGAGTTGATATTTGTTTATAAAATCAGAGGAGACATGGAACAAGCATTTAAACACTGTACCTGGTCTCTTGGGGTTCTTCCTGTCATAAACTACAGTATATCCCCAAACTGCGTGGCTAGCATCAAGAAGGATGGCCATCTTCTAATGCTTAATCCCAAGCACGCAGTTCTGAGTAACAACAGGAAAACTTAGAGAACCAGAATGTGCTTTATGAACTGGAGTGATATAAAATTCTCAAACCCTCCTGGTACAGTGACTGCACCTATCAGGGACTTAATAGTAAGTAGACTTGGAAGCTATTAGTCAATTCATCAATCAACAACCAGCAAGCACTGTATAAACTGGTTGCTGGTAGGCACACGCAGAAAGGAGGGGGCTCTGTCCACAGCAGCGCAGACTGGTTGTTTTCCTCTGTCTTCCTTCATCTCACAGTGTGCTTTATTTTAATCGAAGCCTAGCTAATTTCCAATGTTGTGTTAGCTTCAGGTGCATAGCAAAGTGATTCAGTTACATACACACACACACATATTCTTTTTCAGATCCTTTTCCTATATTGGTTTTTATTAATATAAGATACTGAATATGGTTCCTAGTGCTATACAGTAGGTCCTTCTGGTGACCTATTTTATATGTAGTAGTGTGTATCTCCTAACCCCAAACTCCTCATTTATCTCTCCACCTCCTCCCTTCTGGTAACTATAGGTTTGCTTTCTATGTCTGCGAAGCTGTTTCTATTTTGGAAATAAATTGATTTTCATATTTTTTTAGACTCCATATGTAACTGATATATGGTATTTACCTTTCTTTGTCTGACTTACTTCACTTAATATGATAATCTCTAGGCCCATCCATGTTGCAGCAAATGGCATTATTTCATTCTTTTTTACGGCTTAGTAGTATTCCATCACACACACACACACACACACACACACACACACACACACATACACACACACACACACACACACACACACATTTCCCACATCTTCTTTATCTATTCCTCTGTTAATGGACACTTAATTTGCTTCCACTTATTGGCTATTGTAAATAGTGCTGCTATGAACATGGGAGTACATGTATCTTTTCAAATTACAATTTTTGTTCGTTCTGTATATATGCTTAGGGGACTCCTGGATCATATGGTAACTCTATCTTAAGCTCTCTTAGGAACCTCCATATTGTGTTGTTTTGCAGGGATGTCTCTGTCTGGGTCTCATGGACACGGCCCCTGAAGAACCAATCCAATTAGTCAGGTCAAGCCAGAAGTTCCATCCAGGTCTCCTGGATGCAGACAGCATACCCAAGGATGAGGTTGGGGAACAGATAAAACTGGGATATGCTTGGGTTTCCCAACCTTCCTGAGCATGGAGAATGCACTGAAATGCCAGAGTGTGCCATCAACTCTAGGTGTACAGAGTTTTGCTAAAGGAGAGGCAGCAAGTTGTTGCAAAAAATAGAGAGGGCCCAGGCTTTAGGGTGAGACAGAGCTGGGCACCCACATGGGACAGACTACTTGGCTGTGTGGCTTTAACCCCTTGCAACGGTTTCCTCATCTGACAGTGATGATAAAACCCATCTTACAGTGCTGTTAGATAGATCAGAAACCATGTATAATGGCCAAGAGTTAGGATGTTCCCAGGAAATTGTTGGAAATTTGGGGACTGAAAGAGGCAGTCTTGGATCAGCTGGGAGAAGATGGTTGTTGGAAAAAACTTGTTTTTGGTCATTTTGCCTGTGTTGTTCTTCCTTTTAGCAGGTTGCATCATATCAATGGTTCTCTCCCACCTCAAGAACAAAACCCACGATGCAAGCATTTGCAGAGTTTTAAGAGTATGATGGTTCTCTGGTCAAGTTCTCTGGAAGTGAGCACATAAGCTCTTTCAGCTGTTAAGTGGCAGAGTTAGGAAACAAATGCAGATCAACTTCAAGATACATGCTCCTCACGTTACATTTGTTTATGGGGTGAATGTTATACACCATCCATAGAAATATGCATCTAAGAAGAGGGACTGGGGAAGACAACAATGAATCCAAAGTAACAGAAGCATTTCAGGCACTTCTGTCTCACCCAGTGCGACACTGTTGGGATACACCCATCTTCCTGGTGGGTTTCAGATTATCTCTACAGGAGGCTGCCATTTTTTCCCTATGGACTAGACTTTCCAACCCATGTGGCTTGGAACATTAATCCTGTCACTCAGTTGGGGTGAGCTGGGGTTTATGCAAACTTCTTCAGGTTCCAAGCCCCTCTCCTTCACCTGGGGTTCCAGTTGACCCTTGAAGAACACAGACTGGAACTGTGCAGGTCCACTTATATATAAACTTTTTTCAGTGATAAATATGACAGTACTGCAGGATCCCCAGTTGGTTGAATCTTCTGGTGTGAAACTGTGCATACAGAGGGCTGACTATAAATCACATATAGATTTTTAGTTTGCAGAAGGTCAGTGCCTTTGACCACTGGGTTGTTCAAGGATCAGCTGTATTATCATTTTCCATGTGTGCCATGGAATAAGGAAGTTTGGGAAATGCTGGCCTAACTGGAATACTTGGTCAGAAGACAGCTCGGTCTTGGCTTTGTCTTTGAATAGCTAAATAGCCTAGCATGGCAAATTATTCAAGCCTCAATTTCCTCCTTAGGAAAATAGACACAATTTTATCTCGCAGTTTTGCTAGGGTTAGAATTCAGTGAGACTGTCTAATGGAGTGTCTGAAATATCATAAATGGTCAATAACAGTGCATTGAATGTGCCACTTTTTTTCCAATTTATAATCTGGCTCGCTGAAGTAACTTCTGACTTTCCACTACTCACAGCTTGGTAGTCGGAATCAGGAGATAGCTTAGCTGTTGGAGCTTGGAGTTTTGGCTGTGAGCCACCCCTGCCTCATCCCCTCTGCTAGCCAAGGTTCTGGTCTGATGTGGTCACCTTACAACAGAGGCTGGGAGGAGGCCCTGCTGGCTTCATCTCCCGAGGGAGCCCAGGGTAGACCCAGCCCTGTGCCCCCAACCCATCCAGCTCCCTGGCTGCTGATCTCATCCTTTTGCCAGGGCGAATTACACTTAAAACCAGATTTGGAGGAAGGAACGTGCATGCACACACAGCCGAAGCCTGGAATTGCTTACCCCCAAACAAGTTCCCTCCTCCTTCTGCTCCAGTTCCTCCTCTTCCCAGCAGCTCCTCGGTGGGGGCGGGAGAAGAAACGGAGTGTTCACCGCATGTGCAAGGCGGTTTCCGGAGTCCTCTTCCACCTGACCCCATCCCGGACCAGCTCCGAATCTGAAACTGCAAGTTCACCGCATGGAGCGCAGACCGATCTGCACTGCTTTGCGTGGGTCAGGGGGGGTGAACCCAGCTCTGCGGGGGTGAGGGCTGGGCTGCTGGCCCACTGTACCTCATTATGTATTCCTTCATTGTTTCCTATGCAAATTAAGTTAATGAGAATTAGGAACATAATGGAGCCCATTCACCGTTCTAGTCGCTAGAAAATGGGTTTGACTACCAATTTTCCATTACAGCTGTTTTGTAATTACCGTGGAATACTCTGAATTCTAATGGAGACGCGGAGCTGCCTGACAGCCTCTCAACTACTTTTTTTTAAAAGAAGTTTTTTTTTTTTTAAAAAGGGAACCCAAGCCCTGTAACAGAAAAACCTTTCAATCTGAGTGGCCTTGTGTAAATCTTCTCTGCTATTGCAGGAAGGATCTGCTTCTACTGGTGGGGTTACCTGACCTTTCCTAGGGTTAGAATCATGACACTGCAGTCCCCGAATTAATCTGTTGCCGTGGAAGCAAGGAAGGCAAGTTTGGGGTCACATTCAGCCAGGAGCTGCATTCTGAAGTCAGCCCAGGGCTAACTGCAGGCACTGCTCTGGGGCTTGATCTAACCTCCCCCCCACCCCTCCCCAGGCAAGCCCCAGGACCACAGACCTGAGTCACCTGTTGCTAAGTCCTAGACAATTATCAACATATGGGTGTGAGTATAGAGGTATTCCTTGACACCAAAAGCCCTTTTTTGGGCACTGAAGACTCTAGGGAAAGAATATGTTAAAAGTTCAAAGAGTTCAAAATTTGCCAATAGTTTAAAATGACTGGAGTACAAGAGGCAAGGGGGTGAGGGTGTAGCTGAGGGCTGTGAGCATTGAGGGAAGAGGGCATGGAGGCCGTAACCTCAAGACTTGTTCTTAAGGTCTCTTAAGCATGGGGGGTCATGATGAAAGCCTCAGTTTAGAAGAATATTCTGGTTACAGTATGGAGAAGGGATTTGACATAGGCATCATGGGGTGGGGTTGTCATGGTTACAGAACACGTGAAACCCAGGTAAGGGGTGATGGCAGACATGAGTTGTTGCTGATCACTGGGGGAATCATGAAGGACTGAACTAAAGATGTGACAGTTGGGTTGGAGAGAAATGGATGGATTCTGAAGGCATTTAGGAGGTAGAATCAAGTGTGATGGTTAATTGAAAAGTTGGGTATTGCAGGGCAATCATGGGGTTCAAGGGCTCCTTGGCTTCTTGGGGGATACAATTCATGAAGACATACAATATTGAGAGCTAAGCTTCATGGAGAACATAATATGTGTCAGGTACTCTTTTCTTTTACATGTGGAACTCACATTAGCTTCACAGGAACCTAATGATGTAAGAACTATTATTAACCTAAGAGAAGCTGAGACACAGGAAGGTTAAAAAAAAAATTCTTGTCCAAGCTATCACGGTCAGCTACAGCCAGGACTCAAATGAGGTGAACTAGTTCTAGTCAGATGATCCAGTTTCACAGACTAGGTGGTAACTCTTAGAAAAGATTTGCTCTGTGGGGTGTGTGTGTGTGTGTGTGTGAGAGAGAGAGAGAGATCAGCGCTGGATGTGTGAGGTGGGGGTGCCATCAGAACATTGTTGCATAGATTTCCAGTAGGGAGGTTGGGTAGATAGACTATATTTTAGGAGGGAGGACGGGCCTGAACATATTTCAGTTGAGATGTCAATCTGCAAACTGACATTTGAAGCGTGGGATGATACAAAATCTCTCAGGAGAGGTGACCAAGGACTTCTGGTAAATACCAGTTTATGTGCTGGACTTGAGAAAAGGACCCCACAGAAGCCATTGGGAGACAGTAGGGTGATAACTGGGAGAAAGTGATGGCCCAGGATCTGAGGGAGAGTGTGGTTAAGCTTCAAATCCATGGAATTTAGGGAAAAAAAAAGATGCATATAGATTGGTTCTTAAAAAATTGTTGAGCATGAAAAAAGCTTATCAGAGATGATTCAGGAAGCTCTAGGAAGGGAGTGGTTTCATCGTTAGATAGGACTTCTACTCTATGCCCTGTTTTCCTGACATGCTCGGAAGTCGTTTCTTGGTTTCAGCATCTTTTGCCACCTGGAGAGGCTGAGAATTTTCAAAACCATCAAGTCCTGATTCCTTTTTATTTAACAGTATTTCCCTCAAGCTCTGTCTCCTCTCACATGTTACTGTAAGCAGCAGGATGAAACCTGGCAATGCCTTTGCTTGGAACTCAGCTAGATAACTAAATTTGTCCTTTGTAAGTCCTACTTTCCCCTTACACAGATGACAATTTTGTTAAGCTTTCTGTCCACTACATACCAGGGATCCCCTTTCTTCCAGTTTCTATTAACAAGTTCTTCACTTCCTTCTAAGCTCTCACTAGCACTATCCTTTTGAGTGTGTCTACTAACAGTCTGGACTTCCTTGGTGGCTCAGATGGTAAACAATCTGTCCACAGTGTGGGGGACCTGGGTTCAATCCTTGGGTTGGGAAGATTCCCTGGAGAAGGGAATGGATACCCACTCCTGTATTCTTGTCTGGAGAATTCCATGGACAGAAGAGCCTGGTGGGCTACAGTCCATGGGGTGGGCACCACCAAGCAACTAACACTTTGGGGGCTTCCCAGGTGATGCTAGTGGTAAAGAACCAACCTGCCAATGTAGGAGGCATAAAAGAAATGAGTTCTATCCCTGGGTTGGGAAGATCTCCTGGAGCAGGGCATGGCAACCCACTCCAATATTTTTGCCTGGAGAATCCCATGGACAGAGGAGCCTGGTGGACTACAATCCATGGGGTCACAAGAGTCAGACATAACTGAAGTGACTTTGCATGCACACACTCACTAACACTCTCCTCAAGGTAATTTTCAGGTTTTCTCCATCATGCTCCTCAAAATTCTTCCAGTCTCTACTCTGGTCTCAAAGCCATGCCCACATTTTAGGTGTTTGTTACAGTAGTACATGAGGATTCTGTATTTGTCAAGATTCAACCAGAGGAGCAGACCAATGAGAGATATATACATGTATATATATTAAAGGCTTTGTTACAGGCTTACACAATTGTGGGAGCTGGTTAAGCAGTTCTATGAGGCTACAGTATCCTCATCTGATATTGGAGATTGAGTCTGAAGGCAAGTGGTCAGGACAAGAAGATCCTGAGAAGGCTGTAACCCATAAGCACAAGCTGAGCCCCATGAGCACAGCCTGAGACCTGTGCTTCAGAGGCTGGTTGCCTCTGACTTTGATGTGAGTATCGTGCATGAGCAGGGCGAGCGAGTGGTGGGGGGTGTATCACAAAGCTGGGCAGGAGCCAGAGGTGTTGAAGGAAGATCTGAGGGAAGGTGGTGAAACTGCCCTCCTGGCTTTTGCTTCACTTCTGCCTTCCTACCTGCTAAATCTCCCAGGAATGTCCCCAGCGGTCCCTCTTGATCATAAATATACAAGAAAGGGAATTATAGGAAATGTAGTTCAGCCTGTCAGTGGATACATTACAAAGCTATCATGTCTATGCTCCAGTTATGCAAACATCTCTGTGTAACTGAACTCTTTTCCTGAAATACCTTCCCACTTTGTTCCTCCTATCTCTGCCCTCACTTATGCTTGGCCCCAACAGGACCTCCACTCTTATTAGCCCCATATATCCCTATGATATTTAATACTTTCATTATAACACCAGTCAAATGCATGGGTTTTATTTATTTATTTATCTATCTCTCCTAGTGGACTCTGAGATCCTTAAACTAATATGCCATACTTTCTCTTGTATTCTCAAAAGTTATTGCCCAGCACATAGTAGGTGCTCAGTAAATGTGAAAAAATGAAAGAAATCACAATGTCTCTGGTCTTCAGTGTGTTTTGGATATAATAGTATTCCAACTCAGAAGACCATTGTGAACATGAGCACTGCTAGTGCCAAGTTCCTGGTAGGTTATTATGGAAGCTCCAGAATTCTCTACTGGCTTAGCCCTAGGGTGAGGCAGATGGCCCTGAGGGGACCCCCCCACCCCCCACCCCGGACCATACACACACACACCTTCACATGGGACTCTGTCAAACTTGTCATCCTGGAACCACCCAGGTCGGGGAGATGGTAAGATCTTGAAGAATGCTGTTTGTAAAGCTCAGGGAGGAGATGAACTGATAAATTCCCCCTTTTTGAGGAAAGACACATATGATACATAAGAGGATTCCTCAGTTGGCTAGAGAGAAAAGGATCCCAATCCTGGGGAAACCATGGTCAAGGGGACATGCTGTCTATGGAAGACAAGAGACACCACGGTCAAGGGGACAAGCTGTCTATGGAAGAGAACAGACACCACAGTGAAGGGGACATGCTGTCTATGGAAGAGAAGAGATACCATGGCCAAGGGGACATGCTGTCTGTGGAAGTGAAGAGACACCATGGTCAAGAGGACATGCTGTCTATGGAAGAGATGAGACACCACGGTCAAGGGGACATGCTGTCTATGGAAGAGATGAGACACCACGGTCAAGGGGACATGCTGTCTATGGAAGAGATGAGACACCACGGTCAAGGGGACATGCTGTCTATGGAAGAGATGAGACACCATGGTCAAGGGGACATGCTGTCTATGGAAATGAAGAGACACCACAGTGAAGGGGATACTCTGTCTACAGAAGTGAAGAGATAGTGTGACGTGTGACGTTTGACCTAGATCTTGCCCAGTCAAGGGGATTTGCTGTCTATGGAATAGAAGAGATACCACAGTTAAGGGGACATGCTGTCTATGGAAGTGAAGAGACAGTGTGACGTTTGATGCAGAGCTTGCCCAGGTAATGAGCACATCAGTTTCAGATACATATAAGCGGGGTGTCATCTATCTGTCAGCATATTTGTTTACGGAACACCCATTTATTGAAGACCTACAATTTATTAGTGCTGCAAGAATGCTAGGGATAAAGAAGAGTTAATACATGTAATATGCTTAGCATAATACTCAGTGTCTATAAACTCAAATATGCTGATATTGTTATTATTAAGTGATATACATATAGTTCTCAATGTATGCTCTATCTTTGTAAACATGGAGTTGTTGTCTATTTTCTATCTTCCTCTGTACTTGGTTGGTTCCCATGATGTGTCATCTTGACTAATTATCCAATTCTTGACTAATTGCTATAATTTATTGAGTACATATGTGCCAGGAACTGTGCTAACTACTTTAAGAATTATGATTAGATTCAGTTGCATAAAATGTAAAAAACTCATCTGATTTCTTTCTCTCATCTAAAAGGTTCCTGGTGGTAACAGCTAGGGCTAGTAAGGTGGTTCTACCATGTCATTAGGAAACTAGGACTTTTTCTATCTTTTTGTTTCATTAGTTACAAGAGAAACTGGGAAAGGTAGGCTTTTAACTGGGGGGCATGATTGCCATGAATAAAAATTGAACTCTGTTACCAAGAAGGAAAGTGAGGATAGCTATTTAATGAAGTCATAGAGTTGCAGACCCAAGCATTTGAATCTGTCAAAAGTCAAAGGATGACCTCTCCTCTGCATCAGAGGTTCTTAGCAAGCCTGAGAAAAAGGAGATGTCCACAAGTACCGTAAAGGTAAAATTCTTGCTCAAAGGTGACTTAAAGGGGAGGTTGGGCTACTCTCAGACCCGTGATAGGGAGTTTGGCTAGATGGCGCTTTGATCCAGGAATGAATTTCAGAGACTGACTTGTAGAAATTTCAAGGGTCTAAAGATGAGACATTGTTCATACCTGGTATTTCTGTTTACTTCTGCTTCAGCCATTGAGGGAGTACATTTCTGCTCTGTGTCTAAAGGGAGACAGATGTCAGTTTGAATAGAAAAGAAGCATAGGACCAGTCCCCGCCTCTCACGGGGACCTAATTCACACTCAAGGAACATTTGATCCTCTGGGCTCTGAGGGAAGTTTAATTGAAATGCAAAAACCAAAGGTCAAAACCATGTAAAATTTAAAGGCCATTTTTACTATTTGACAAGGAACAAATTGTAACTTTATATTGCTTTTAGATGCAATTTTGCTCAGTGAAATTAGATTATGCTCAACGAAAGCACCTTCTTTAGAGCTTTTAGATTAAATATTAGAACTTATTAGAAGGACCTTGATTTCGTCAGTAAATACCAAGGAAAATATTTGGTGGGAAATGCAGCTGCCTAATTTGCATTAATACAAACGAGAACTATTAAGCTTAGTTGATTAGCATATTCATATGTACTGTAGTCCCCGTGTATTTAAAATAGATTCTGCTAAATTCTGATTACAAACTCGGTGTATGTATAATGCTGTGAACCAGCAGTAGATAGCACACGGACTGAGGGCGAGGGCGCCGGCGGGAGGTAATTTTTGGATAGAATACTGGTCTCAAGATTGTTTCCATAACCTGGTACCATGCAGAGCCAGCCACATTTTGAAGGCTCTGAGAAGCAAATGAACCGAGGGATAGTGACCCAGGATAGAGCCTCAGAGAGCACGGTTATGCCCGAATACATACTCCTGAGGGCATGTGTGTTTCACTTATTTCCTTGTTTCTTCCTTCACTAGTTCAACACCCATTTATTACGCATCCATCCCATTCCGGGCCCTGGTGCTGGTGCTGGGGTGACTGCTGAAAACAAGGCTCACCCTAAGAACAGGGCTCATTTCTTCAAGGAGCTCCAGGACATGAGCGGATCCACCATCTTCCCACAGGATTCTGGGACCTGATCTTTTCAGGGCGGAAGTGGGAGGAGCCAGGGGAGGAAGGGGCGGGGCAGCCTGCTCAGGCCCTGGGGAACCTGCAGATGGCTCCCAATCCACCAAATGCGCTAAAAGGTAAAAGCCCAGCGCAGGAAGCTGGGGAGGGATCCATTCGAACCTGGCCTTGATGCCGAACGGGATTCCAGAAGCCTCTCAGTGGGAATGAGGGTAGAACGTGAATGAGCACAGGTATGGGGGAGCTCAGTGTCCGGGGGTCTGGGGACGGCAGAGGAGAGACCAGACCAGAGGAAAATGCATGCTGGCACCAGAGATTGACCTGCTTCCCTTCCTGCCAGCTCCCTGATGCTGGGGTCTGAACCAGCTGCTTGAAAGTCAGTTTATTCTCAGGTTTGTGTAAACTGATTTTTTTTTTTCTTTTTGCAAGTAGATTAAAATTTGGACTTAAAAATTGAGATGATTAATTGGGATGATTTCTGACAGATCTTTTAGGATTTCTGTACCCACCCCATCTATATCCAGTCGTTATTATATATATGTGTGTATATAATAAATATCCTATATAGTAAAATATGTAATAATATTTATGGAATCAATAATCACTTCCAATCTCTGACCTGGGATTCCAGGTTTCTTTGTGTGGAGAACAAGGTTGGGCCTCCAGGAAACCTAGGATGGTGACGGGTGTGACAGTAATACTGGGGTGGGCATCCCTGCTGAGCTCTTTCATCTTCTCTCCTGCCGGGGCCCATTCTGGCATGACATATAGGACCCATACAAGTGGGGACCTTATACCCACACCCCTCCCCAGGAAAGACACTTTGTGTTTTCTGCTCCGCCAAATGCATTTATTCTACTTTTCCTGTTTCCAAAGCTGCAACTTGAGGTGATGGAGTTGGTCAGTGAGCAGCTAGTACACTTGAATGGGTTGTTGCATAATTCATTGACAAATAAGATCACTGTCCCTTAGTGTATAAACAGGCCTCCCTCTGGGCAGGACAGCACTCTAAAGGACATCGGCACTTCCTGATCTGTGTGTCTGTCCTGGTCCCAGGGTTTCCAGAGCAGGTACGTGCCAGGTACCATCTTCTGAGATGGTGAGTGATGCCGACTTCTCATGGCAGAGCAAGAAGGCAGCAGTCATCACTCTTGTGATGATTCTGTTTATTTTCTCTGTTCTTTTGTTCTGTCATCTTTCTGGACCCCAACCTGTAGAATCCTGGATATTTGGTGCCAGGAACATTTGTAGACATTATTTTATTCTATAAACAAAGAAGTGAAGGTTCAGGAAGTCCTGAGACACGTGTCAGTGATCCAGGCCAAGCCCAAATATCACATCTTCTGAGTCTCAGTCCAGAATGGCTTACTGATGATTTCCAGTGTTTACTTGGTTTACATTGATCCAAGCTGCCCTGTGTGCATCGTAACTGGAGGTAACAGGCTCTGAGGCACCCACAGGAAAAGAAAGCTCCATGCTATGTGACTTTCCTTGTTTCTGGACATTCATTCATTCATTCATTCATTCATTCTTCTAACCATACTTACTGAGTACTTCCCAGGTTCTAAGTCCCAGAGATGAAGCTGTGAACAGAAAGAAAAAAATCCTGGGCTCAGCAAGCTTGCCTTCTAATGAAGGGAACAAGAAAGACAATACAAAGATAGCTGCCAGGTGAGGATACCTGCTCTGAGGAAGGATCTGGCGGGGTCAAGGGAGTGGACGGTGAGCAAGACGTTGTCCTGTAGAGGGCAGTGTGTGAGGCTTTATAGTGAGTCCCCTTCATACAGAATGAGCTCTGTTCTGAGAGTGCATTCATAGGTCCAATTTGTTCATAAGTCCAGCAAAGTTAGCCCAGGTACCCGACTAACACAATTGGCTATATAGTACTGTACTGTAATAGGTTTATGGTACTTTTCACACAAATATATGTACATAGAAAACAAGTACAGAAAATAAAACATTTTCAATCTTACAGTACAGTATCTTGAGGGCTTCCCAGGTGGTACTAGTGGTAAAGAACCCCCCTGCCAATGCAGGAGATATAAAGAGACGTGAGTTCAATCCCTGGGTCAGGAAGATCCCCTGGAGGAGGATATAGCAACCCACTGCTGGAGAATCCCCACGGACAGAGGAGCTTGGTGGCTGCAGTCCATGGGGTCACAAAGAGTCAGATGTGACTGAAGCTGCCAAGCGTGCACGCACGGTACCTTGAAAAGCACAGTAGTGCAGCACAACAGCTGACACCAGGGGCTGGCACGCACGTCCACATCTTCAAAAGTTTGCAACTTGAAGGTTGGTATGTAGGGGGCTCACTGTATTAGGAGGCACCTGAAGACACCAAGGAAGGGGACATAAGGCTACCTGGGGGAGAGGGTTCCACTTAGAGGCAGAAGACACAGCTGGTCAGGGAGAGACAGTGTGACCTGGGGAGGGGAGAGACGGAAGGCAGAGGACACTCCGGAGCAAGGACCAGATTGTGTGTGTGCACGTGGGGGGGCAGCACACAGTACGTGATTCAGTTAGCGCCTTTTGATAGTGAAACGTGCTGCTTGGAATCACCCCAGGACAGACGTAAACGACGGGACCCTGGACAGGCTGGGGTGTGTGGCCATCTGCTCTGAAGGTCAGTGCGAGGCACCTGCCCCTGCTGTGGGTGCCTGAGGGGCTGTCATCCTGACAACAGGCTGAGGAGGGGTGAGGGCAGAGGCCAGAAGAGTCAGGGTCGTTGCAGTGATCCAGGTGGGACATGGGGGGCTGGGAGCAGGCAGGGCCATGGGGGGCTGGCGTGGCTGGATCTCAGATACGTGAACATGTGAGGTGGATGGGATTTCCTGGCAGGTTGGATGGAAGGCAGGAGAGAAAAGAAGTCAGGGATGACTTCATGCCTGGGCAACTGGAAAGACACTTGCCTCTACTGAGTCACCAGGAGACTGTCCAAACACCAGGCTTGAGGAGAAATGAAGAGGTTAGTTTTCTCCAGTACAACTCACTGAATGTTTGTGTCCCCTCTAAATTTCTATGTTGAAACCCGATCCCAAATGCACCAGTATTGGGGGCCTCTGAGAAGTGAT
Organism: Odocoileus virginianus; assembly: GCF_023699985.2. NCBI lineage: Eukaryota > Metazoa > Chordata > Mammalia > Artiodactyla > Cervidae > Odocoileus > Odocoileus virginianus. The sequence continues at coordinate 38,051,816 of NC_069695.1, forward strand.
TAGGTTGTGGGGGTGAAGCCCTCATACACAGGATTGGTACCCAAAGAGCTGTCTCATCAATTCCATCATGTGAGGTTACAGCAAAAAGACAACTGTCTGTGAACCAGGAAGCAGGCTTCTACCAGACACTGAATCTTCCAGTGTCTTGATCTTGGGCTTCCTGCTTCCAGAACTGGTGAGCAATAAATTTCTATTGTTTGTGAACCACCCAGTGTGTGCATTCTGTTACAGCAGCCTGAATGGGTTAAGACCTCCATATTATCTCTGATGTAACATCCAAGTGAAGGTGTCACAGGTAAGAGAAATAGGAGTTATAAAGATATATGTTTGGTATAAGATGTCCCTGGAGACTGCATGATGCCCCTGGGTGAGTGAGTCTGGACAGGAAGACAGAAAGGACTGGCCTGGGGCCCTGCTGAGTTTAGAGGTTGAGATGTTCAGGATACCCCAGAAAAAAAGACTGAGAAGGAAGAGAGAGAGAGGGGCGAGCAGGAAGCAGGGGTGTGTGCGTGTGTGCTAAAGTCAAGTGAGGAAAACATTTCTGGTCTCTATCCTAACCTATTCCCTCTGGCAGGGTTCTCACCAGGACAGTGACTGGGGATGGGATTTAGTTGGAGGAGGAGTAAAGCATTGAGACGTCAGCCCCGAATCCCAAGCTGTTGGCCATCCTGTGAGGACAGGGACTGCTGTGTCATAAGCAGTGTGTGCATCTGGGAAAGGGAGGCTGGAATAAGAGAAAGTGCCCTGAGCTGTCCTCTCCTGGAGCAGCAGGAGCTGTGGGTGTGGAAGTGCCATCTGGTCAACCAGGGGAAAACATTCCTTGTTCTGTGGACCAACAGCACATCCTATGATCTGATCCCAGCTGTGCCTATAAGGTGTGCGTGCCAGAGGATGAGAGTTTGTGAGGAAGAGGGCAGCCAGACATCAGGCAGTTTGAAGTGACTGGGGCATCACTACACTTGATTCTCTGGAATAAAAGAGCAGAGGGGAGATGGTGTCAGGCCTCTAAGGGGTGGGGCTAAGAAACAGCACTGGGAATTACAGACAAGCCCTAAAACCAGGAACTTAATGGAATAAAGAGAAAGTGGGATCTGAATTCAAGGATCAGGTCTAGTTTTGCCACATCCTATTCTGGCCTTTCTGCACCTTTGTCCCTTTGTCTCTAGAATTTGGTATATTCCTGCCTCATGTGAGTTTCTGTAAGAGTTAAATGGAATAAATGATACTAAAATCAATCTATGTAGACTTAATTCATTATAAAAATAGAATCATTCATCTTCTTTCTTTGTAATTTGTGTTACCCCTTTCTGTTTAAATTGAAACAGATGTGGGGGCTTGTTTTCTAGGGAATAAAACAAGGAACAGGGGAAGTACTCTTTGTTGGTGAATAATGGAATCTTGGGGCTTCCCTGCTGGCTCAGAGGTAAAGAATCCACCTGCCAATATAAAACACATGGGTTTGGTCCCTCAGTTGGGAATATCCCCTGAAGAAGGGAATAGCAACCCACCCCAGTATTCTTGCCTGGAGAATTCCATGGACAGAGTAGCCTGGTGGGCTACAGTCTGTCGGGTTGCAAAAGAATTGGACACAACTTAGCAACTAAACAGGGGCTTTCCGGGTAGCTCAGCTGGTAAAGAATCCACTTGTAATGCGGGAGACCTCGGTTCGATCCCTGGGTTGGGAAGACCTGCTGGAGAAGGGATAGGCATTCCAGCATTCTTGGGCTTTCCTGGTGGTTCAGATGGTAAAGAATCCGCCTGCAATGAGAGAGACATGGGTTCGATCCCTGGGTTGGGAAGATCCTCTGGAGATGGGAACAGCTACCCATTCCAGTATTCTGGCCTGGAGAACTCCAGGGACAGAGGAGCCTGGCAGGCTCCAGTCCATGGTGTTGCAAAGAGTCGGACACGACTGAATGACTTTCAATTTTCACTAGTGACTAAACAACAACAAGGACTCTCAGGGTGGAGAAAAGGAAAGTGATTGCAACTCTAATAAGACCACTTCCAGTGCATCCGTGACAGTGGTGGTGAAGACGTAATATTAATATTTAGCTTCATACTGTCAACAGGTTCCCTTATACAATCGTCTCTAAAGAAGACCAGTTCTAATCTGTCCTTCCTGAGAGCCTGTGATGGAAATAATGGTGGGGCCTGATGCCAGAACAGCTTGCTGAACAGACGTCTAGTTCATTCCCCCATGCTCAAGAGGGTCTCCTAGATGCCCCTGACTCCCTCCTTCTCTAAAAACACCATCTGAGGCTGCCTGTGAGACGTGATGGTCCTGGGAGCCCCAGCCTTGCCCTCCGTCCCCAGGGGCACCGCCTATGTAGCGAGCATCCCGTGGAGCACATGCCTGAATGCAGGGACAGAGTGTGGTGATGGACGCCCCAAATGTCTGCTCCCCGAGGTGAGGCCACGTCCACATCACGTGTTAGAGGATGGCAGACAGCCCTCTATGGGCTCTGCCTTGGACTCTGGACTAGCCCACCCCAGGATCCTGTGTCTTCCATCTGACACCACAGGGTCCCTGAGGAATGTGATAACCAAAGCAAGGTTCTGACTCAGGAAGGCTCAGATAGAGCCATCAGCCTGCTCCCAATCCGGGGGGTGGGGGGCCGTGTCCAGGACAGGGGAGTTTCCCTGTGGGGAGAAGGGAGGGGCCTCAGCCTCGGGCCTTCAATCTAAGGCCTGAACAGGAAGGTAGAAGGTCCGGCTCACCGCAGTGGGCTCCCAGGATGGTGGCGGAAGCAGGAGTTCTCTGACTAGCACCTGTCTTGCCCATGGCAGTGCCCCGAGATCTAGACTTCCCCAGGAGCCCGGGGCTCTCCTTTGGGCCTTCTTGCTGGAGCAGTATGATGGTCACAGCCGGCAGCGTGTCCCTATCCCCCACTCCCGGGGCTGGCCTTGTAACCCCTTTTGGTGCAAAATTCTGCATGGCCTCACGCACATGTGCGGTGATCTCCTGGGTCAAATCAGCTCTTCCAGCGCCAGAGGCAACAAGTGTATCTCCCACACCTTCCCCCTTCCCTGTTTGTGGCTCCCAGCAAGAGCCTGGCTCAGGGCGCAGGAAGCAGCCAGGAACCTGAAACCCTGAGCCTCAACGTGCTGAGGCTCCACTGTCACAGCTGCGAGCAGGTGCTGCTGGTGGTGCCAGGGGGAAGGGAGATTTTAGGCTCCACGATGTCAGAAATCGGCTTTCGTGGCTCCCTCTGCCCGTTCACCTGTATAGCCCGGAAGGCTGCGGCTTTGCTCCTCGCAGGGTAAAGCCCAGTCGGGGAAGACTGGTCCCCTTCCCAGACGAGACCACCAGGGGGCAGTGGAGCACACTCGCAGGCTGCCTGCGGCCGCCGCACCGAGAGCCGGCAAGGTCCGCAGAAGCTTCTGGTGCCGGGGAGACAGGCCCAAGGGCCCTAGGGTCATAAACCATCCTCAGGGCACCCAGGCCCCTTCCGAGAATGGGAAAGCTGTGCGTGGGCTTCACATCAACCAGCTTCTTCTTCTTCTTCTTTTTTTAAAACAGAAAGTGGACAACCTTAATAGCCTCATCAGCATTTCGTCCTGGACTGTCACTCTTTACTTCCTTGGCCTAAAAAGCCCAGAGAGGTTGTGTAACTAAACTGAAGACACACAGCTATCAAAACTCGATTTTTCACGGTGGGATTTTGACCACCCCCACCCCCACCCCCAGGACCTACCACCTTGCTCCTCAACGATGAATCCAGTCCTCACCTGGGAAGCTGATGTCCAGGCCGTACTTTAGAACTCGATCAGAAGCTCTTTGAGGGAAGAGATGCTTGCCCGGAATCTGCATTTTCAGCGAGCTCTCCAGGTGATTCTGATAAACATGCTAAATGGAGTCCTCCCCTTGTGGGGGAGACTCACCTGAATCATATTTTAAAGAAAGTGAATTTTTCCTTTGTCTCCCTGCACCCCTTCCCTACTCATGGGGGTTTGCTGTCACCCTGCTCCTGCCAGCCCCTGCTGGGGACTGCTCACCTCTGAAGTCCCCCTCCATCACCTGCATGTCTCCACCACTCCACGTGTCCCCCCTCACCTGACGAAGTTGACGCTGAGCTGCCTTTTACCACCACCCCTTCCAAAGTGACAACAACTTAATCTGATTAGAAAAGTCAATTCTAGTGGGATTAAGATTGAAAGTGGCCCCAACAGCTGCTCAATCCCAGTTATCATGGGAACTGAAAGCCGAGCTTTCTGGACAGAACATCACAGTCTGGGCTCTTAATCCGCAAGTGCTGGATTACATACAACAATACAGTAAGGATGGGAATTTCAGCGATTCATGGAGAGATGCTTTCTGAGAGATAGAGATACCTAGTAGAGGACTGGAGTTTGAAGAGTGTTTTTACCTGCATCATGGAGGCAACTGTTGTTGAAAAGGGTCTGTATTGGTTTTTTTCATTACAGAAATAATATATATGCATGCAAGATAGCCACACAATATAGAAAATTATAAAAAGAAAATTAAATGCACAACAATTGCTGACACAATTGTTGGGTTAAGAAATGAGACATGTGTCCAGACATCTTTCTGTCAATTTGGACATGAACAGTGGCTGGACCACAGGGAGTACATACTATGTGCCAGATATTGTGCTAGTTGCTTTCCATACATTCCATCATCTGTAATAATCCTCACGTGACCCAGGGACTGGAGGGGATTTTTTTTTTTAATGGATAAAGAAACTTGAAATAGAGGAGTTGACTCATCTGTCTAGGGTGAACAGGAACCTAACCCAGGCTTCCTTCACACCTGAGTTCAAGTACTTACTCCTGATCTTGCTACCTGTGTAGATATATGCACACCCTGTAGACACACACATAGAACTTGAACAACCCATAGACATGCACATAGAACTTTCACAGCCTGGCAGATACATACATGGGTCTCACACACACACCCTGACGACACACCCTCACCACAGACACGCAGAACTCACTTGCAGATACACCACACATGCACACACAGAACTCACACATCCCACATACATGTCCCACAGGCAAACGCACACATCCTGCAGACACACACATACCACTCACAGCAAACATAGAGAATTTACACACAGACACTCTAGAAACATACAGAACTCCCATACATGCACCCAAGACACACACACGTGCACACACTGTAGACACACATAGAATGCTCATACACACAGAACTCACACGCATGAACACACTGCAGACAGTCACAGAAAACTCACACACACTGTAGATATACACACAGGACTCACACACATTGCAGACATACAAGCCACACAGACACACCCAAACCAGACATAATTACATGCACACAGAGATACATAGACCCACACATACACACACAAGCTCCTCTGAAATCTATTTTTTTTTATTCAGTATGTATATGGAGCTTTTCTTTTAAAAGCCTGCATAGTATTCTATTATAGAGATCTATCATAATGTTTCTGATCAAATTCTATTGATGATGATCTATGGTTAGGATGATCTATGGTTAGGAGAAATATTTGAATTTCAATAAGATGAAGATAATGAAAAATTACCGAGTTTTCATTATGTAAGATTACAATGCATTTTATCATCTAATCTTCACAATACCCTTGTCTATAGCTCCATTTTACTGATGCAAAACTGAGGTTCAGAGTGTTTTAGAGCTTCTAAGAGACAAAGCCAGGAACCAGAGATAGAAAATGTCTCCATACTTACCCACAGTATGAACTGTTTTCCAATGAGCACCTTGTTCATATGTATCTCTATTTGAACAGCTCCTGGAGGAGGCCTCAAGTACAGGTTATATACATTCTCCATTTTTTACGTATTGCTGAATTGACCTTCAGAGGTGGACTCCCTGAGCCCATGCGCAAATACTCTATTTCCCTTAAATTTTTCCAGCACTGGGCATTTTTAACCTTTATCTTTTAATTAGGTGAGAAGTTGTATCTAAGTATCAGACTAATCCTTTTAGGAAATCAGATTTTCACTGACATGGTCAGAGAAGGATTTGTGGTGGAGGAAGAATGTGTGGACCCTGAGAGATGAGTAGGCTTGCATTAGTAAGGATATTTTTCTTTGGAGACAGGGGCAGAGGAATTAGGCAATATCCTAGGGTTCTTAGTGGTCTTAGCCCTTAGGTCTTGGGGCTTCTAACATGTTGAGTTGCACGTAGAAGATCTTGAAGCTGCCTTTGTCAGAGTGATACCCTGCCCTGAGATTGCGTGCTTGGGAGTTTGCATCCTGTAGACAGAGACCCAGTGAGTCTTAGGAGGTGGAGGAGAGTGTGTGAAGGTGCCAGCCCCCTCCTCTGTGATGCTATCCAGATGTCTCCTGGTCAATGGAGGGTGACATAAGAGGCCACCTCAAAGGCACACTGGTGGTGATTTTGGCCTGTTTATTCTCAACTGCTTCTCAGGCCTTTCTTGAACAGCAGGCGTTACCAGAGTGGGTCCATGGTAAAGTAGTGAAGTGAAAGTCACTCAGTCACGTGTGACTTTTTGCTACTCCATGGACTGTAGACCGACAAGCTCCTCCGTCCATGGAATTCTCCAGGCAAGATTATTGGAGTGGGTTGCCATTTCCTTCTCCAGGGGATCTTTCTGACCCAGGGATTGAAACCTGGGTCTCCTGCATTGCAGGCAGATTCTTTACCATCTGGTCATCAGGGAGGCCCAGGGTAGCTCCATGGTACCAAATGCTTTTGCCTTCCAGCCTGAGCTGTTTGCTCCTGGAAGATTGCATCGTGTTGTGTGTTTCAGGCCTGGATCTCACGCAGGTAGCTGCTTGTTGCCTTACAAAATGGTGCCTCTCCAGGTTCACGTTTTATTAGACCATGATAGAATGTCAGGCAGCTCTGCAGGGACAGCCGGGTCTGTGTCACATCCCCAGCCTGCCCCTTGCCTCCACGTCAGAAGCTGCCCTGCTAGTCCTGCCCTGTCTCCATCACCACCTGCCAGCCTCTTTAGCTCAGCTCAGTGCCCCTCGAGCTGGGCAGTGCTGTTAGCTCCTGGAGTTCACTCAGCCGTTGCAGGTTTGACACATGATCAAAATTGCAGCTATTCCCACCTCAAATTCTACCTTCTTGGGCTTTTATTTGCAGCTTTTTCTTTTAGCTTTTTCTTGCCCGAGAGATTGGATTTCCTGCTTCTGTTGTAAATTTACTTCTAAGTGGGTTCTTCTGCTGTGGTGAAGAGAGCGAGAAGGGAAAGTAGTTGCCACCGGCGACCCATCCCATCATAGTCCAGGTGGCCTGAAGACTTGTGCTTCTGCACAGAGAGGCTTTTGTCCCCAAGAGCTGGAGCCCCAGGAAAGAAGCTGAATTAGACAGCAGAGAGAACATGCTTTCTTTCTCCAAGAGTCTGAAAGAACATTGACTACAGAGAAGTAGGCAGCAGGAGTACATCAGAATAGCTGATTTTCTTTTCTTCTTGGACTTGTCTCAGGAGGGGCTTTGTAGCCCTTGACTCCAGAGGGTGATCCAGCCCAGGTACTGAGAGCAGCTGCGTCCGCTACACTTCTGGCCACACCAGCATTTCCACAGAAGGAGGTCCCGGAAAGCATGGAGTTCAGTATTTTTGGCAAATACAGTAGACTCTGTTCATTCACATGAATGTTATTCCCAATTTCTTTTTTACATGCTTTGTATTATTTTATCATACATTTTGCTTTAACATATATTGCAATGCAATTCATTGCTATTACTTTTGCTTTAGATAGTAATCTATTACTGCTATTAAAATAAGAATAAAGAAACATTTATCATACTGGTATTAATTCCATTTTCATCCCCTTCATTTTATTTTGTGTAGAGCCCAGTTTCTGGCTGGTATCATATTCTTTCCGCTTTTACGACTTTCTTTGATCTTTCTTTAAATATAGGTGTTTAACAATGAGTGTTTCTTTTTTTTTTTTTTTTTTGAGAAAATATGTCTCATTCCTTTTTGAAAGACTTCTTTTTTTTTTGCTGAGTATTATGAATTGACAGTTTGTTTCTCAATACTTTAAAATGCCATTTCATTTTCTTGTGGTTTCTGATGAGAAATCTATTTTATAGTTCTTATCTTTGTTTCTCCTTAGGTAAGATGTCATATTTCTCTGGTGGTCTTCAAGACTTTTCTTTGTCTTTGGTTTTTGGTAGTTTTGATGTGGCATGCCTAGTTTTATTTTTCCCGTTTCATGTCATATCATTACTTTTGGAAAATTCTCAACTCTTATTCTTCCGTGTATCTTTTTCTGTCGCATTCTCTCTTCCGCCTTCTCTGTGCTCTGTTTTGTTTTTCTGTGCTTGTTTGTGTTTTTACTCCTTCTCCTCTTCCCCCCTCCCTCCTCTCTACCATTCCCACTTCTACAGTAGTACTGCTGCTGCTACTATTAGTACTACTGTTCTATTCTCTTTCTGTTCCAATCTGGGTAGTTTCTATTACCCTATCTTCATGTTCACTTATTCTTTCCTCAGCTATGTCAAGTCTGCTGGTGAGTCTTTCTTCATGTCTGTTCATGTGTTTGCATTTCTAGCATTTCCATTTGACTCTTTTTTTTTTATCTCAGTTCCATTTCTCTGCTAAAGTTATGTGTGCTCAGTTGCTCAGTCATGTCCAACTCTTTGGGATCCCATGGATTGTAGCCCACCAGACTCCTCTGTCCATGGAATTTTCTAAGCAAGAATACTGGAGGGGGTTGCTCTTTCCCACTCTGGGGGATCTTTTTAACCCAGGGATGGAATTCACCTCTCCTGAGTCTCCTGCATTGGCAGGTACATTCTTTACCACTGCACCATCTGGGAAGCTGCTTCAAAATTGCCCATCTGATATTGCTTGTTATCCATATCCATCTTTTCATCAAGATAACTATTAATTATGAATTTAAATTCCCTTTCTGATGGTTCCAACATCTGTGTCATGTGTATTTCTGCTTCTGTTGGTTGCATTGTCTCTTGATGGTGTTTTTTCCCTTTGCTTTTTGGAGAAAAGATATATATTGTTGAAAGACATATCTTGTGTAGGACACTTGAGGCTGAGATAAATAGTTTGAATGCTTGAACATGGGCATGGCCTTTCCTTCTGCTAAAACTTTAGTTTGGGGATTTGCATGAATACAGTTAGTTCATCTGGATTTACAATTCATTGTTGCTATAGTTACCTTCCATGCATCACATGCATCCAGTTCCTCGAGCACTGCTCCTGTCTTGAGTTTGGGTGTTGATTTCCAACAGTTTTTCTCAATATCTCATCTACTCTTAGCTTTAGGCCTTCCCTTTATGCTGTGCTTCAAAGAGAGTTTCCTTTCATGCTCTTGTGTCTCTGCCAGCAGTATTCAACTATCACCTGTGACCTGACAATTCCTGGCCTGTGGTGGGGAGCAGGTGTATACTCTGTTCTTCTCATTAAGTGTCATTCTTACAAAGGTGCTGTGTCCCTGGGCCTCAGGACTGTGGTCATCTCAGGGCTCCTGCCCCTCTCTGAGGGGGCAGTTCTGAGCCCATTTCAGATTCTTGCTCCTCTCCTAAAGGAGATTTGTTGTGTTTTCTCTCTGCTCTTCCCCCAGGTGTAGAGGAAGACTTTTCCACTGCTCTAAGTCAGATGGTGTGCTGTCTTCTCCCAGCTGTTTGGCTTTTATTATGAAGAGGTGGCAGGCACGGAGAATCTGGATGGAGTTTTACGCCTTTCCTGCAGCAGCTGCTGATCTCTTTCCTCAGGCTTGCACTACAAGGGGATGCTTCTTCTGGACGCTCATCAATCTTTTTTGTGGTCACTGGTTAAGTGTGTGCAGCAGAGCCCGCGAACAGGTGCACGTTTCCCTTATATCTGCATCCTCACGAGCTCTGTATTCTCTTGAGACCCATCATTTGGCCTTAACAGTTCAATAACAATTTCAGCTGAATTCTTACCCATGTCTGGCAGCATTTGCCCCGGTAAGCAAGTGCTCATGTTCTAGCTCTCCTTGTACACACTTGTATTGACTTAGATTTCAGATCAGTTGTCTGTTCTGAAAGCTCAGCTAAACTGACAAGTTCAAGCAAAGTTATAAATTTGCAGATTGTACAGCATTTTTTTGTTGTAAGAGTGGGAGTTACACTCTTTCTAGCCTCCTACATTTCAAGCAGAAGCGAGAAGTAGCACTATTCTTAATACTCCTAAACTGGAAACTACAAAAATGCCCATTAGTAGTCAGATGGATAGATATATGGCAGTACATTCACCCAAAGGACTACTATATAGCAATGAGAATGAATGCAATATAACTACATAAAACAATGTGGATATAACTCATATATAATGTTGAGCTAAGGAAGTAAGTCATGAAGGAGTACATACTGGATAATTCCATTTATATAAAGTACAAAACTAATTCATGCTCTTAAAAATCAGGGGAGCAATTCACTTTGGAGGGCCAGAGGCTAGGCTAGAGGACAGGGATCTTCTTAGATATCAACAGTGTTCTCTTTCTTGATGTGTTTGTTGTTTCTATAGCTTTTATATTTCTGAAAACACAATAAGATATGCATGTATAACAACTACTTTCTAAGTATGTATCTTATCCTTTATAAAATATTTTAAATATTATATATAAATACAATCAAGCTTCCCTGGTGGCTCAGATGGTAAGGAATCTGCGTGCAATACAGGAGACCCAGGTTTGATCCCTGGGTCAGGAAGATCTCCTGGAGAAGGGAATGGCTTTCCACTCCAGTATTCTTGCCTGGAGAATTCCATGAGCAGAAGAGACTGGTGGGCTATAGCCCATGGGGTTGCAAAGAGTCACACAACTGAGAGACTAACATTTCACTTTCATAAATATAATTAGAACATGAATTTATAACTTTTTATTTTTATTGACTTATTTTTAACTTTTTAGATAGCTAGAAAAATAAAAACAGCTAAATCACAATCCAGTAAAAGATAGGAAATTAAGTGAATGCTAGGAAATCTTATAAAATGCTAAAGCCTAAGGACATCAATTATGGCAATAAATATAAATGCTTATAAATGTTACCCATTAAAAGATAATAAAATACAATAAAGCTCATATATGTTTTTAATGATGTGCAGATGTAAAAAGGACTATAGGTGAGCAGTTTCTTCCCTAGTTTCCATCTTCTCTTCTTAAATTATAATTGTACTATCATCATGGTCTTCTTGAGACAATGTACCTAATGTAGTAAATGGTGGATTGTGCAAGGATATTTGAAGACAGGTAAGAAACAACAAGTTAGTGAGGGTTATGATTTAGGACACACAAAAAATATATATAACCCCTGCAGATCAAGTTGGTTCTGAGCTAGACCACCTTCAGATTTTCTCCGGGAAGCTGTTTTCGTTAATTTAGTAATGATCTCCAAACCTCCTGATGCCCACCTCAATTCTCCACCCTTCAGAACACTGCCTCCATGACTCTCAGAAAACTTTAGCTCTATGAATGAGACTGGGCTCCAGAAGATAAAGCCACTCTTTTCTAGACCCCAGGAAGGGAGCATCACATAGTGTGACTGTCATGTAGGGAAGTGTAGGGGAGAGGTGGAGAAGTCAAGCCTGGAGGATTTGGCTCTAAGAAGATGGAGGCTTTATAAGGGAATTAAACAGAAGAGCTTGTTCACCTAGTCAAGAGAGACCATGGAAGTGAATACAGCAACTATTCTTATCAGAATTTATTCTGTGAAGAGAATGTAGATTTGGGGTGTTTTCTTACAGTAATTGTTCAAAGACATTCAAGAAAATGGAAACATGTAGGTGAGGATTTGAGTAATAAATGGATCCTAGAATTCAGTTGCTCCATTTTTAAAAATAGGAAATAAGTGATTTAGACAATTTTTTCAAGACTTATTAAAACAACTTACTTTTAAAAATTGATAATTATAATTTTCTAGAAATTTCCACATCCACTATCTAATTGAAGTTATATGAATTTTCTGTTTACAAATGTACAAAGTAATGTGCACCTGAGATTTTTCCTAGATCAAATGATTATTATTCAACAAAGACATTTGAGATTGCAACTATGTGTCACACACTAAATGAGCTCCAAAACAAGTCTCTGTTGTCAAGAAGTTCAAAATCTAGTGACAGGGATAGACAGTCATGGGGATACAAGAACTCAGGGTTAACAATATTGCTATTGCAGAAAGTTGTGTGTTGGAAAATAGTTCTCCATGGGTCTCTCAAGTTCCTGCATATTTTTAAAATGAGGCACTCACTTTCACTTGTTTTGGACTATATTTTAAGGATATTAGTATAATGAACACTCTTGGAAGATAGAGAATTTCTCCCTTTGGGGCACAGGGCAGGTGGGTTTCCAGTCCATTATAAAACATTTTGCTTCCCTCAGTTTGAATTCTTCTCCTATAACATCATCCACTATGTTTGTAGATGCCTCCTAGCCCCTTCTGAGGCACTCTATAGAGCTGGAAACTGGAGCAAATGCTGATACTTTGGCTACTGCGAAGTTGTGAGTGGTGAGCTGTCTTTGTTATTGACTCAAAGTATGTCTCCTCCCAGCATCCATGAAGCTGTGGCAGGCTAACTTATTGGTTTGTAGATAGGATAAAATTTCAGATCCTTCACAGGTCTGAAGGTGTTCTTATTTTGGCTAATACAGTAGCAATAATATAGTAGGATATGAAGAATGTTAGGAAAATTGAGTATGTGAGAATATGGGTGAGAAAAAACAGGGAAAGAAGAAAAGTAAAAATCCAGGTAGAGGAAATAGTATCAGTAAGGGCCAGTTTATGGGAATAAGGATGTTGATAGCTGTTTCAATGTTAATCAAGAATGTGGATGTTTTCATGAAGGAAATACAGTTGAGGGAATATTAAATAGAAGATAGTATATCAGATTTTAGTTTTGAAAATGTAATTTTGATAGTAGTAGAGAATGAATTGGTAGGACCAAGATGGGGGCAGAGATCTCTACAGAACAATTGGGAACCACTGGAGTAATCCAGATGAAGCACAATAAAAGTATAAAATAAGGGAAATGGATAAAGAGGAGGAAAATTTCACAAAATATTGTGGAAGTCGAATCAACTGATTGTGTTGACAGACTAGATTTTAGAATTTCTTTAAGCTAAATCTATCTCTGATACCTAAGTAAATAGAGGAGACATCTAACACGATATATGGTTGAAGAACAAAGGGCTGTATTATCCATAGGGTGTGGTGGTGGTAGTTGCTCTGTCGTTTTATTAGTTGCTTGGCCAACTTTTTGTGACTCTGTGGACTGTGGCCCACCAGGCTCCTCTGTACATGGGATTTTCCAGGTAAGAATACTGGAGTGAGTTGCCATTCCTTTCTCCAGGGAACCTTCCTGACCCTGGGATCAAACCCAGGTCTGTCACATTGCAGGCAGATTCTTTACCAATTAGCCACCAGAAATACTTGGACTTAACAAATGTATGTAGATATTTGGTTTAGAAAGAATGACCACAGTAGGATGGCAGAGTGTGTATTACTCATTTAATAACTAAGGAAACTATGGCCCTGAGGGTTAAGTGGATTGCTGGGAGCTATAGATCAGTGAGTTAATAGTGGAACCTGGATAAAATGAATAATCCAGTGACCTTTTCATCTTGTTTACTAGAGCCAATTGTCAGCACTGTCACAGATTTCTTATCCATTCACAAAGGATGTTGGCTTTATCTGGATGAAGGAAGCAGAAGGGAGAAAATTCTGGGAAGTATATATTTTTCTTTTGTTTGAGAGATATATTAGACCTGTTGGTTCATTGCTAAAAGAAAGGGAATAGAGGATTTGTGTTTGGCAATGTGGACCAAAGATAGTATGCCTTATTAATGAAATAGCTCCCCAAAGTGTATTCTTAGGAGTACGGATCTTAGATGGCCCAGGAAGAAATATGTTCTGCTAGAAAGCAGATACTCATATTTGAACATCTAATCATTAGACTAAACTTGTTTACAATTGAACAAGACTAGAGCATTGAGTCTGTGTCTGTTTTTGTTGTTTAGTTGCTAAGTTGTGTTTGACTCTTTTTGTGACCCCGTGGTCTAGCAGGCTTCTCTGACCATGGGATTTTCCAGGCAAGAACACTGGAGTGAGTTGCCATTTCCTTCTCCAGGGCATCTTCCTGACCCAGGGATTGAATCTGCATCTCCTACATTGGCAGGTGGATACTTTACCACTGAGCTACCAGGGAAGCCCAATTCTGTGTCTACACAATCTTAAAATGTCCATTCAGACAATTGAGTGAAAATAGTGAAAGGGCATGTAAGTCATACTTCTTGTTTGAGTTTTGCTATTATGGACAGAGATTTTATCACTGCTTCCACAACTGAGTGGAGGTATGATTTCAAGAAAATCAATTATTCTTTTGAGACCTTGGAACTGTAAGATATATTTTATCATTCTTACACTCTAAGAGTGGCTATAAGTTCCAGGGAGGAGTATGCAAAGTGTATAGACAAGGACCAAGGTCAGAACATTAAAGACATCCACATTTAGTGAGTAAGAGGACAAACAGAATCTTAAAAAAGAAACAGTGAAGAGGTCAGAGGAGCAGTGAAAATGGTATTTCCATTTATCTCTTTCTTAAAATGTTTCCTTCTAGGTGTCAATGAATTGGTTGTTTTTCTATGTCTGCAGAGCAATGTATGGAAGAAAATTAAAGCCTGGGAAATTTTAGTTGGGTATAAAACATTTAAATTTCTGTATAAAATAAGAAGAGTGGAAAGTGTTACTCCCAACTCTCTGCAAAATAAATAATTAAAAACAAGATAATTTCCAACTTTCTGTAACATTAGTTACCTTAGAATTTCTTTGTCTGGCTGTATTCTTCTCTCATTGGTTATGTTTTCATTACTGGCTGTTTTTTTTTTTTTCTCAATCAGAATGTCAGTTTCTTAAGAGCAGAGTGCCAGCAAGTATTGGGTGAGCAATAAGTGTATTTTAACTTATTTGTTTGTAAAATTCTGTCTTCTGAGAGTGATGGAGTTGAAGATTTCAAACTTGGAGCTGAAGACTCAAGAGGAGTGGAAATGTTTAGATTTCACTTGACTAAAGGCAAAGTGCTTTCAAGGTCCTTCAGATTCTGAGAACATCTGAAATATCTCAAGTGGACCTGAAATTCCAGAGTCTCAGGCTGCTGCTTGAACTGCCTGTCATCCTCTTGCCTTCTTTGCATCAGTTATCTCAGAAAGAGACAGTGTGCTTTTTCATTTTGTAGGAAACACAGTCTCAGAAAACAGCTGCACTCAACTGTGGAACTCTAATGGTACACATCACTCTTGGTCATTGGCAGGAGATGTCCTTGGCTCCGAAAATAACCTTAAACACAGGGTTAGATTTTCCCATAATTGAAGAGTACTGAGAGAAAGAGTCAAATGCATGAGGGCTGATGGGCATTTTAATCTCACTGTATTTAACAATTTGGACTTCATTTGTAGTCACATTGGTCATGGCAGCCAAGCCTTAACCTCTTGGGATACAGGCTCCCACCACAGGAAGATGAAGGGTCCTACAGAGAGCTGCTGCTTTGAGAGAGGTCTCAGCCAGTAATGGATAGCAGTCATATGGCAGAATCAGAAGGTATAGCTGTAAGCCATGTTCTCATACTTGGATCATTCAAGCACCTTGAGTCTTACGGTTTATTGAAGCAGGACTTTTACATTAGTGAATGCCATTAAGGTCTCCTGGGTTCCTGCTCCTGAACCACTTTTTGACACATCTCTCTCTTTTCCTTCTTGGATATTAGGTAACTTAGACTCTTCTTTCCTACTCCAAAACCCCCTTCCACATTTATCCTAAGAACAAAAGCCGGAGAGCATCATACAGCATTGTTGTTGATCAGTTGCTGAGTCATGTCTGACTCTTTGTGACCCCATGGACTGCAGCATGCCAGGTTTCCCTGTCCTTCACCATCTCCCAGAGCTTGCACAAACTCATGTCCATTGAATCAGTGTTGTCATCCAACAATCTCATCCTCTGTTGTCCCCTTTTCCTCTTGCCTTCAATCTTTCCCAGCATCAGGGTCTTTCCCAATGAGTCAGCTCTTTGCAGCAGGTGGCCAAAGCATTGGGGCTTCAGCCTCAGCATCAGTCCTTCTAATGAATATTCAGGCTTGATTTCCTTTAGGATTGACTTGTTTGATCTCCTTACAGGCCAAGGGACTTTCAAGAGTCTTCTCCAACACCACATTTTGAAGCATCAGTTCTTCAGTGCTCAATGTTCTTTATTGTCCAACTCTCACGTACACACATGACTACTGGAAAAACCATAACTTTGACTGTACAGACCTTCATCAGCAAAGTAATGGCTCTGCTCTTTAATATGCTGTCCAGGTTTGTCATAGCTTTTCTTCCAAGGAGCAAGTATCTTTTAATGTCATGGCTGCAGTTATTATCTGCAGTGATTTTTGAGCCTAAGAAAATAAAATCTGTCACTGTTTCCATTGTTTCCCCACCTATTTGCCATGAAGTGATGGGACTGGATGCCACAGTCTTAGTTTTCTGAATGTTGAGTTTTAAGCCAGCTTTTTCACTCTCCTCTTTCACCTTCATCAAGAGGCTCTTTAGTTCCTCTTTGCTTTCTGTCATCTGAGGTTATTGATATTTCTCTTGGTAATCTTGATTCCAGCTTGTGCTTCATCCAGCCCAGCATTTCGCATGATGTACTCTGTATAAGTTAAATAAGCAGGGTAACAATATCCAGCCTTGACATTCTCCTTTCCCAATTTGGAACCAGCCCCTTGTCCCATGTCTGGTCCTAAGTGTTGCTTCTTGATCTGCATATAGGTTGAGAGCATCATATAGCAAAGTCCCATGCATATATTTGCCTTTTAATAAATAAAGTTTTGAGCAAAAGGAATGCCTTGGCTTCTGGAGGTGGAATAATTGTCATCAGAGAGCTAGTCAAGGCATCTTGGGTAGGGGTACTTCTCAAATGCTTGCTAACTTATTTTCTTAGCCCGCCCCCCCCCCCCCCATTATTCTTGTATGGGTATCCTATGAGCACATATTGGTTTCAGATTTTAGTGCTTTTGCTGGAACTGTTATTTTGGAAAACTGTTCTCACAATTGCTAACTTCTACATTTTCCCTTTCAAAAGCTAGTTCATTATCCAACCTTGTATCAAGTGCTACCCTGATCAATTTTCAAATTTCTGCACTTGAACTTCCTCATTTCTTTCTACACCAGTGTGTGGAAAGAAAATTTAGGAAAAAGTTAGGCCAATTTCTTTCCTTACTTTCCACACCAATGTAGTCCTCTCTCAAAGTTTGCATCTTTTTCTACCTACTCTTTCAATTGTTTGCATCGTCATTTTTTGGCCCTGCACTTACAGAGTATAACACACTGTCAAGCACATAGAAGCAATTTCATTTGTATATAAAATTATCATCGAGCCTAATGTGCTAGTCATTGTCCTAGGTGCTTTTGAATTCATCATCTACCAAATGTGTGTTGATTGGGATTGAATTTCTTTATTTCGTTTCTTATCATCACTGTGTATGCATGTACACTCAGTCAAATCAGACTCTTTGCGAACCCATGGACTGTAGCCCACCAGGCTCCTCTGCCCATGGAATTCTCCAGGTAAGAATGCTGGAGTGGGTTGCCACTTCCTCCTCCAGGGGATCTCCCCAATCCAGGTATCAAACCTGCATTTCCTGCATTGGTAGGTGGATTCTTTACCACTGAGGCACCTGGAAATCCCATTCCTTGTCATTAGGAATCCTCTTTGTGTTATAAGTGTTTGCATTTGTTTATATTCAAGTCGATATTCATGCATTCAGAAGGTGGTTAAATGGACAAACACATTTTTTAAAGCTCATCATGTTTTATACTCAAAATAGGTGCAGTATATTTAGGTAAATTATACCTTAATAAAGTAGCTTTCTAAAATGGAGATAAGGCACTTCCCGAATGGTCCATTGGTTAAGACTCCATGCTTCCAATTCAGGGGGTGCACGTTTGATCCTTGGTCAGGAAACTAAGAGTCCACATGACATGTAGCATGGCCTAAATACATAAACAAATAAAATGGAGATAGGTTATTCCTTTGTTGAGACCAGCTTGTGAAGGATCAGGAGATCATTTCCTCCTGACAGTCAACCCACCAGTTACCCATGCAGGGGACGTACACCTCCGACTTGGCCACAGGGAACTGAACTTCAGAGATTAGACTTCTGCCTGAGAAATCTTTGAATCAGACTGGAAGCAAAAAACCCCTCAGGTTCAAGCATCTGAAATGTACAATTGTTAACTAAATCACGTATTTATTTATGATACCAGGACTGTTTTAGTTTATAGTGTGCATTCTATATTGTATATAATGATTATAGTTGTAACCATTTAATTTTATTGTAATAAGACAATTAAATATAAATCATCTGTTTTACTAATGATAATTAAAATTATCAAAATAATTTATTGCTATAATATATGGAATCTGTGTTTTAACCAGTGTGTTGCCATTTGAAACTCAGATTATATTTCTCTATAGAGAGAAGAGTGCTAACTCAGTGGTGGAGTTCTGGTCAGGGTATCTATTCCTTGGTCTGGGCCATCCTTCCTGGGGCCAGTTAAGGTCCCTGCATCTGTGAGGATCTCTGATTCTTGTGCTCCTCCCTTTGGGCAGCGTCTGCTGGTCTCCCTTCAAATGACTTGCTGGATGCATACCCAGACTTCTCAGTGTCTGACTTCCTGTCCTGTTTCCTCTTGTTACTCACCTCAACAAGAGCTCCAATCACATGCCCGTTCTGACTTATCTCGCCAAGTTCCATTTCCCAATTCTCCTTTTTAGCTTGTTCCCAAACTGCCAATACCTCCATTGATCCCCAGTTTAAAATAATGCATCTTTCTAATTTCATTGACTACAGATATCTACTTGCTAAAAAGAAATCCTAGCACTGTTGTTTATCAGCCAAATGTAGCTGGGAGCGAATGACCTAGCCTCACTGCTGATGATAATATTAGCTCCCCCCAACCCTTTAAAAAAAAAAGCTTATTTATTTTAATTGGAGGATAATTACTTTATAATATTGTGGTGGTTTTTGCCATTCATTAACAGGAATTGGCCATAAGCATACATGCATCTCCTCCCTTCTGAACCCCTCTCCTACCTCCCTCCCCTCTCCATCCCTCCAGCTTGTCACAGAGCACTGGCTTTGGGATCCCTGCATCATACATCAAACTCCCACTGGCTATCTGTTTTGCATACGGTATGTAAAACAGAAAATGTAGTTTCAGTGCTATTCTCTCAAATCATCTCACCCTCTCCTCCCACTGAGTCCAAAAGTCTGTTCTTTGTGTCTATGTCTCCTTCGCTAGTTCTCCTTTTAAGGTTTATTGTGAAGATTATTTAGGTTGATCTTTGTAAAGTAGTTAGGACAGTGCCTGGCACCTAGGAAGTGCTATGCAAATGTTTGTTGTTCCCATTAATACTACTATTATTATTAGACTCAGTGACTCATTATTAAAGATCAAACACAAAATATACATCTCACCCCTGGGATGATGAATAAATATTGGCATTCATTATGTAACAAAAGTTACTGATGCCTGTCTGAGGTTGGTCACATGAAGGTTCTGGGAGACCTTAGGAGACAAAAAGGAGGGGGAGACTTTGGAGAATGGTTCACCAGAGAAGGGGTGCAGACAGGGGTGATGCCACAAGGGGAGAGAGAACATACAAGTTTTATGATTTTGTTTAAGGTCTTAACTTCAGTTATTTCTTATGTCAGTGAGACTCATTTTTCCTGCCACCTTCAGCCTTTGGGCTGAAGGGTTGCTGATGCCAACTGCTCCTTGGCTTTTGTGAAAAGTGTCTCCTCCAAATTCTGTTCTTGACCTTGAAGGGCAGGTCTCCAAATTGGGCCTGATCTATGGCAATCAGAAGTTGTGAGAAAAAGGTTTGTGTGATATTCACACATGCATGGTATTCATACATGATATGTAAAGTGCAAAGCCAAAGCTCAAATGCAAAGCCAGAGCACAAGATAGCCTAGAGAAGTGGAGGAGTGATCTGGGAGTGGCCAGCTGGGTAGAGAGGCCCTTCAGTCAGCCCACTCATGTTTATTGTATCCTTAGAGGAGAATGCATGTCCTGGGAGGGACTGAATTGCCTTTCTTTGGGTGTCACTGACCAGTGAGTTGACTCATGATGCTTCCCCACTACCAGCAGTCCCTGTAGGGGAGAAAAGTAAAGGCAAGTTCCTGTTGGCAAAGATATTTGGATACAATCCAATGATCTACTACTTGAGTGTTAAATCCCTTCAGTTGTGTCTGACTCTGTGCAACCCTACCAACTGCAGCCTGCCAGGCTCCTCTGTCCATGGTGATTGTCCAGGCAAGAATACTGGAGTGGGCTGGCATGCCCTCCTCCAAGGGATCTTCCCAGCCCAGGGATCAAACCTGCATCTCTTACATCTCCTGCATTGGCAGGCAGGTTCTTTACCACTAGCACCACTTGGGAAGCCCCAGTGATCTACCAGTTACCTCCTAGGTGGGGTTCGGTCTGCAGGACTGAAAAGAAGAAAGCATGGCTTTTGCCTCCAGTGGGAGCTTTCCTTAAATAAGTACAGAGTGGTGGAAACATATAGTGAGCATGTAGTAGTCAAGACTCCATGGTTTCCCAGGGAAAGAAATCAAACCCAAAGTAGCTTAAGTGAAGAAGCTTAATTTATTGGCTTCCAAAACTGGGAAAACAGGAGTGGTTGTCTTTAGGGGTCCAGGAGATGCACATAATTTTCTCTCTTTACCTTCCCAAGTGCTCTCCTCATCCTATTCTGATCTGATGGTCTATTGCCGTGCCCTGGGGCGGCCACCATAGTTTCAGGCTTGTGTCATGCCACCTTGGCAACATCAGAGGGAAGAGAAAACTCCTTTTCCTTAGAGGTGATATATACAATTCCAGAGAATAGCCCATACTGGAGGAGTTTGGGTCATCTGCTCACTCCCGGTCAGTTAAGTGCAGTCAGCTTGTTGAACTACGAGGGTAGGCGGGCCTGGTCATGGAAACTATGAACTGGAAAGAAGGGACCTGACCCACAGAGTCACCTGGAATGAGAGAAGGGCAGCTCTCTAAAATAAAGAGTGGGGGGACTTCCCTGGTGGTCCAGAGGTTAAAAACCTGCCTTCCAAGGCAATTCACTAAGATCCCACATGCCATGGGGCAACTAGACCCATGTGCAACACTAGAGGGCCCATGCTCTGCAATAAGAGAATTCCCCAAGTGCCGCAACAAAGACCCAGCACAGTCAAAATAATAATAATCAATAACAGAAAGAGTGGGGACTCTCCTTGTGGGTGCGGCACATCCTGAAACAGCAGGTGCTCTGTCTCCGGGCCGGGGATGCCCTGTGAGCCCTGAACCGAAGGCCATGAAGGCTTGGCGGGGGGAGCACATGGTGAGCTAGGGAAGGCAGAGCGACTCTCTGTGAGGTGCGGCGCCTTGGAAGGAAAGCAGCGCTCCTCCTCTTGTGCAGGGATTGCAGAGCAGGAGCAGGGAAGCGGGCCCTCCCAGCCAGCGAGTGGTGGTTATCTAACAGGGGCCCCTGACGAAGCCATTTAGCAGCACACACGCCAAGGGGTGATGACCTCCAACCCTGGAGCCGGGGCGCCCTGGCAAAGGCAGCCTGTCACCACCCGGAGTGTAATTTGTCAGGGACACGAAGGTTAACATTTTTCTTCACAAAAAACATCTTTAATGACCATCAGCAATCAGGACCTCCGATTTCTGTCTCATTTGAAAGCTTTTAATGCTTTCAGAGGGATAGATGGGGTGACCCAATAGGTCTCTTCCATCTCTGATTTTCTATGATTAATGAAGTTCAATTGTGCAGAATAAAATGGTGAGTTTCTCGGTGTCAGTTCAGCTGTATTCCCTTTTCTCCTCCCTGTTTCTTTAACCATTTTTTTTTTTTCTCCCCAGACAGATGATAATCATGCACATTTTCTCTTAATGCTTCAGGGGAAAAAAGGACTTTTTCTTCTGGGCCAGGCTCTGAAAATGTCAAGGTGGGTGTATTTATCCATGGTGTAAATTGTTGCTGAATGGCACAAGCCACCCCTCAGTTTCCCACCCCCAGGAGAGACTGGAGCCTGCATTAAGGGTACTAGGAGCAGTGTGAGTGTGAAAACACGTTGTGTTTGTAGAGTTTGTGAGGTTTTTTTTTTTCTAAGGACCTTGGTAAGATATATTTAATAACATGCTGACCTCTTGTCTTCTGGGATGCGAGTGTGGGACTTTATTACCTTCTTCTGTTTGGGGGAAACTGAGGCCCCGAGCAGTGATGGGGCTTGTTCAGAGTTACCTCTTCCCACTGGGCAGGAGAGAGTGCATGCCTCCATGTGTCCAATTCCACTCAGCTGAATCTGGGGATTTTGGTGCGATTTTTAAAAGCATCTCTGGAGAGAAATTCTAGAGGAATTCAGTGAGGCTTGTTCTCCTCTTTGCAGCATGAAGATTTTTCTAGACTGAAAGTCCTCTGAATTATGAAGAAGCAGACATCTAGAGAACTGCCTTGGGAGTTGGAGGTTTTTCACCCTCACACACTCCTTGGCTTGGGAAGAAAAGGCTTTAAGAAGGTGATTTCCTCCGGTTTGTGTGTTTAACTTCTGTTCTGGTTAAAGGCACAGATTGGGCTCCTTGGAATAACTGGATGTGTTTCTGAACATGGAGGGCAGTAGAGTGACCTCAGACAGAATTCCCTCCCAGGAAGAGCAGAGTTCCACTGACTTTACATTTCTGCTGCCAACGAGTTCTCGGAACATCTCATAAAGATTTGACGTCCTGATTTTTAAAAGAAAAAAAAAATACCCTATTCATACAAACACCCCAAATGACTGACTTAGATTACTTCCTTGATTCTGAGATCCTGGAAAGTCACAAGAGAAAAAAAAGTGCCTAACATCTCATTAGTCAAGGTATTATGGCAAGAGTTATCATAGGTTTCAAGCAACAGGGCACATGTCCTGACTTTTTAGTTCTTTTTGATATGTATCCAGGAGTGGAATTCCTGGGTAACTCAATGTTTATTTTTTGAGGAACTGCCATACTACTTTCTACAGTGGCTGCACCATTTTATATTCCCACAAGCAAAGCATAAATCTTCCAAATATCTCTACATCATAGCAAGCATTTTCTGTTCTTTTGATACTTGCCATCCTAATGGGGTCAAATGATATTTCATTGTAGCTTTGATTTGTATTTCCCTAGTGATTACTGGTGTTAAAAATCTTTTCCTGTGCTTGCTGGGACAATCACGAATTTTGAACACATCTGACTTGATAGTTCTTAACATTGGTTGCCTGTTAGAATCTCCTTTGGAACTGTTTTCCATCAATTAAATCAAAATTTTGTGGAGTAAGGTTTAGGCATCAGCATTTTTGTAAGTGGCTCAGATGGTAAAGAATCTGGCCTCATGGCTCAGATGGTAAAGCATCTGCCTAGGGTTGAGGTGCTCTGAGTCTCAAATCATACTTGAATAGAGTCTGGACCTATCATTGTTTGGGCAGGTATTATCCTATCAATGTAAAGAAATAGAGCAAAAAATAGAATGGGAATGACTAGAGATCTCTTCAAGAAAATTAGAGATACAGAGGGAACATTTCATGCAAAGATGGGCACAATAAAGGACAGAAATGGTATGGACCTAACAGAAGCAGAAGATATTAAGAAGAGGTGGCCACAATACACAGAAGAATGATACAAAACAGACCTTCACAACCCAGATAACCATGATCGTTGATCACTCACCTACAGCCAGACATCCTGGAGTGCAAAGTCAAGTGGGCCTTAGAAAACATCACTAGGAACAAAGCTAGTGAAGGTGATGGAATTCCAGTTGAGCTATTTCAAATCCTAAAAGGTGATGTTATTAAAGTGCTGCACTCAATATGCCAGCAAATTTGGAAGACTCAGCAGTGGCCACAGGACTAGAAAAGGTCAGTTTTCATTCCAATCCCAAAGAAAGGCAATGCCAAAGAATGCTCAAACTACTGTACAATTTCACTCATCTCACACGCTAGCAAAGTAATGCTCCAAGTTCTCCAAGTCAGTCTTCAACAGTATGTGAACTGTGAACTTCCAGATGTTCAAGCTGGTTTTAGAAAAGGCAGAGGAACCAGAGATCAAACTGCCAACATCTGCTGGATCATCAAAAAAGCAAGAGAGTTCCAGAAAAACATCTACTTCTTCTTTATTGACTATGCCAAAGCCTTTGACTGTGTGGATCATAATAAACTGTGAAAAATTCTTAAAGAGATGGGAATACCAGACCACCTTACCTGTCTCCTGAGAAATCTGTATGCAAGTCAAGAAGCAACAGTTAGAACTGGACATGGAACAACAGACTGGTTCCAAATTCAAGAAAGGAGTATGTCAAGGCTGTATATTGTCACTCTGCTTATTTAACTTGTATGCAGAGTACATCATGTGAAATGCCAGGCTGGATGAAGCACAAGCTGAAATCAAGATTGCTGGGAGAAATTTCAGTAACCTCAGATATGCAGATATCTGAGGGAAGGAAGTGAAGAATTAAAGAGCCTCTTGATGAAAGTGAAAGAGGAGAGTGAAAGAGTTGGCTTAAAACTCAACATTCAGAAAACTAATATCATGGCATCTGGTCCCATCACTTAATGGCAAATAGATTGGGAAACAATGGAAACAGTGACAGACTTTATTTTCTTGGGCTCCAAAATCACTGCAGATGGTGACTGTAGCCATGAAATTAAAAGATGCTTGCTCCTTGGAAGAAAAGTTATAACCAACCTAGACAGCATATTAAAAAGCAGAGACATTACTTGGCCGACAAAGATCCATCTAGTCAAAGCTATGGTTTCTCCAGTAGTCATTTATGGATATGAGAGTTGGACTATGAAGAAAGCTGAGCACCAAGGAATTGATGCTTTTGAAGTGTGGTGTTGGAGAAGACTCTTGAGAGTCCCTTGGACTGCAAGGACATCCAACCAGTCAATCCTAAAGGAAATCAGTCCTGAATATACCTTGGAAGGACTGATGTTGAAGCTGAAACTCCAATACTTTGGCCACCTGATTCAAAGAACTGACTCATTGGAAAAGACCCTGAGGCTTGGAAAGATTGAAGGTGAGAAGAGAAGGGGAAGACAGAGGATGAGATTGTTGGATGGCATCACTGACTCAATGGACATGAGTTTGGGTAAACTCTGGGAGTTGGTGATCGGCAGGGAAGCTTGGCGTGCTGGGATTCATGGGGTCTCACAGAGTCAGACACAACTGAGCGACTGAACTGAGCTGATGTATGGATGGAGATTTGGACTATAAAGAAAGCTGAGCACCAAAGAATTGATGCTTTTGAACTGTGGTGTTGAAGAAGACTCTTGAGGATCCCTTGGACTGCATAGCAATCCAACCAGTCCATCCTAAAGGAAATCAGTCCTGAATATTCATTGGAAGGACTGATGCTAAAGCTGAAATGTCAATACTTTGGCCACCTGATGTGAAGAACTGACTCATTGGAAAAGGCCCTGATGCTGGGAAAGATTGAGGGCAGGAAGAGAAGGGGATGACAGAGGATGAGATGGATGGCATCACCAACTTGATGGACATGAGTTTGAGTAAGCTCTGGGAGTTTGTGATGGACAGGGAAGCCTGGAGGACTGCACTCCATGGGGTTTGAAAGTTGGACATGACTGAGTGACTGAACTGAACTGAACTATCCTAGTTTGGGGAGGTGCTTTTGAATTATCCTTATTATCAAATGGGATTAATAATTACAGCTGCCCGGCAGAATGATTTTGAGGTTTTAATGAGGTAATAACATGATATAACAATGAAGAACATTACTTTTAGTAGATCCCTATCATGGGGGAAAAGGGAAGGGCCATCTGTGCTATTCTCTGCAGTTTGATAATAACCATGAGAGATAGTCATCTTAGAAGCGGGAGCAGATCACAGTGACACTGACAGGGACCAAGAGTGGTGGTTCTCATCCTGGCTACACATTCAAATCACCTGGGGAGTTTGAACTCGCCCTGCATTCCGCAGAGCTCTAGAGTTCTGGTCTAGGTCCTGAAGATGGACGGGGCATCAGCTCCTGGGCCTGATGTGGGAAGAGCCTGTGTTCCCTGCTGTCACAGAGTAAACCTCATTGTAGTTCAGTCGCTCAGCTGTGTTGGACTCTTTGCAACCCCACGGACTGTAGCCCACCAGGTTCCTCTGTTCTCCTCTGTCCATGGGATTTCCCAGGCAAGAATAATGGAGTGGGTAGCCATTTCCTTTTCCAGGGGATCTTTCCCGCACAGAGATTGAACCCACATCTCCTGTATTAACAGGCAGTTTCTTTACCGCTGAGCTACCAGGGAAGCCCCAAGGAGTCAGAGAGGTTGCTTCAGTCTCCCAGAGCTTCAACTTCAAAAACTGCCCAAAAATAATATGAAGGGAAAACAGTGCTAGTTGCTTTCTAAATCTCCTTGGCTTTAATGTCTGTTAGTCATAAAGCAGGTAAGTCATTGATTTAAACATATGATTCCACACTTGATACAACATTCTTTTAATTTTGAATTCCTATCTTGCAATGCTGACTCACATGATTGGTATAATACCATTATTATTATCCCTTAGCCTTTTCATATGACAAAGAACCAAATGGCTTGATTCAAATAAAAAATTAAGTTTGGGCCCTTTTTGTCTATTGCATGCATTCAGAAAGGATTTCCTTTGATCTCATAAGGCAATTATTGGGCTTTAATTATGTGACAGGTGATTATGAGAGCAGTGATTTTGGAGTTGTATACCTCAGTTCTACCAAGCTTAAAAAATCTACAATGCTTTCTGGCAAACACCACATTTCATACCCAACCAATGAAGAGTCTCTTGGTTATATATTTTTTGGGACAACTAATCAGCAGTAATCAAGCAAAAATGTATTCTGAAATGTCTTCTTTTGTAGCCCCATTAGTCTCCTTTTTGTGTTCAGTTCTTCTTTAATTAAAAAAAAAATGTTTGTGCACATGGATTTGAATCAGAAAGATTCTGGAGTTAAAATCTGTGCCCACAGACAATGCTTGTTTCCCAGGAGGAAAATGGGACCTGTTGACCTAAATCAAACTCAGCCACAGTCAGCCTCAGCATCCTCCTTTTTTCCTTGTTACCCACTCACTTTAGACATAGAGCCTCAATTAGTAGTTTACTGTTAAACAAGTTTTTTGAAAAGCAACCCCCAATTTATAGTATTTGCTGATGTCCATTATGTAAATACTACCAGTACAAGGGTTTATTTTAAGCTACCATCTTGACTTCCCTTTGGAGCAGGGAAGGAACATGTATATTTGGATTTTGCAATCAGATCCTGTGAAATTATCACTGACCCTAATGCTGTCAGTTCCTCCTACTATCTGTCAAAAGTTACTGCAGGAAGAAGATTGTTTATCAGTCATTTCTATTTTAGTATGAATTCCAGCTCCTTAGTTTCCTGTCTCAGACACAATGCCTTTCTGTTTTGAAAGAGTAAAGGGCTTTCCCTGTCAATGAGCAGGTAAAGAAGCTTGTCCAAGGAATAAAAGAAGACTGACTTTCAAATACACATATCCCTGCTGTGTGGAAGAAGGAACACACAAAAAGAAGTCATAAAGGCCAGGTCTTTGTCCTGAGGCTCTTGCTTCTGTGACCATGGGCAAGGCAGCCTCTTCGTTCTTGGGCTTGTCATGAGGATATGATCTGGCTGGCTTCCCAGAATTCTAAGCAACTGTTCCCCATGGCACCTGACTCCACCAGGCTTAATCACAAAACCAGCAGTGGAAGTGAACTGTGGCCAAAGGGACCAACCTCATGATTTCATCATGCTTGTCTAATCAATCCAATAGTTTTGATGGGAAAAACAGTAACAAACTGTCCGAGGGAGTAAAGGGGAAGAAAGTCCAAAAACTTTGTAACAGTTTTTCCCCTCTCTGGCATGTGTTAATGCTCAGAGAATCTCTTCCTTGAAATCAAGTGGTATGCATTTATCATACAGTCGTTACCTTATTAAGCTATAATAAATGCCTGGTTAAGTGCATACAGGCCATTTCTGTTGCAATTTAATTACCAGCACAGTTAATTAGGCAATATACTCCATCACCATTTTTATTCAAAGGGTTTCTTGACTTTATTAAACAGTTTTGAGGAGGACTCCTGGACCTAAAAACCTTAGTTAGGAAAGGGAGAACCATTAACCACCGCTGTCATCTCCTGAGTGCCTACTGTGTGTCAGCGCCCTGTAGAAACCACCCGTCTGTTCTCACGATACTCCCTGAAATACCTTGTGCAGGAAACATGTGCTAGACTGTGTGTGGTCCCTCTAGGGCTGGTGATGCTTGCACCTCGTGTCGTGGGGGCAGCTGTGCTTGCAAACCGCAGGGAGAAAATACAGGCATTGGCTCCTCGTGGCCCCCACTGCTCCCGGCCAAGGCTGGAGGACAGTTTTACAGGCTCCTTGGAGTTCCTCTCAGTGCTGGATTTCCCCGGGCAGGGTTTCTAAGACCCACAGGGAGAGTTAAAATGCATCAACACTTCTCATACAGATGAAGGAAAACAAGTAAAATGGCATCATTAAGACTTTTGGCCCTAGCTTAGAGTTCTGAAGGATGTCAAAACCATCTGCTCTGAGGATATTCTGGATTTTGCAGCTGCTATTGGGCTTCAGGAGAATGGATGAAAGACTTTAGGGGATAGATACTGATCGATAGGGAAGGAGAATGAAGATGATGAGCGATTGGGTGGGGGTGACTGAGAGGAGAAGAGCAGAAAGACAAATTTCCAGACTTTAGACTTGTGCTGATGTACTGTGCTGGAACACAGTAACAGACGAGCTCTGAATAGAAAAGATGAAAATTTGTGGCAGGACTTATTCAGGAGACTGGTGGAAGGCACGGGGCTTGGAATCTGACCTTTACCTATTTTATTTCTCACCTGATTGCTAAAGGTGGGGGGACTGCTTTCTGACGTTTGGCTCCTTACGGTGAAAGGAGCCTGGGGATTCCTTCCTTTGAAACCAGCAGTGAGGGTTAAAGGAGGCATTGTGTACTAGGGCTAAACTGACGTATTCCTCCTTCCAGTCCCCAAACGGATGCTCCACACATGTAGGACAGATGCTAGTACATTCTCCCTGATTTGTCGTTTTATATGATGTGTGGTTGGGCTTCCCAGGTGGCTCAGTGGTAAAGAATCTGCCTGCCAATGCAGGAGATGCTGGTTTGACCCCTGGGTGGGTAAGATCCCTTGGAGGAGGGCATGGAAACCCACTCCAGTAGGACAGAGGAGCAGCTGAGCATCTGAACACACACAGAAGATGTGTAGTTGATTTTATAAGTGCTGTGCAGTACCTTGCAAGGCCATTAAGCAAGGGACTGACACCTTAACACTTTAAAGCATTTAAGACAGTATTATGCCCACATATGAGCCATATTTTAAATACACTTCAATTTGTTGATTAATCAAATTAATTTGTTGATTAATGTTGATGACTTCATAATATGATCTGTTACATAGTATTTCTTAAAAAAAAAAATCTTCTCTTACCCATTCAGCAGCAATCTATATATGAACTATTAATTTTCTTGTTCAGTTTTCTTGTGTTGGGAGGAGGAATTTGTATACCCATGAGGGTAGGGGCCTTGTGCAACTTGCTGACCATTGTGTTTCAAGCATCTGACACTTAGTAGATACTCAGTTCATGTTTGTTGAATAAACATACACTTTTCCCCCCTAGAATGACAATTATGTAAAGGTCATGAGGTCTTCAACTATGGGGAGAAATAATGTACATATTTGAACATCTCACCAGAAGCCAAATTGACAAGGTGAAGCGTGGAAAGCACTCATGTGTCCCAGCTGTGCCCTGGGCCCTGGAGACAGTGATGAACTAATTAGACAAAAATCTGTGCCTTTTATGGCACTTTTGTCCTAGAGGGGGAGATGACAGCACAAGGTAATTCTATGGGGAGGAAATAAGGGGGAAGTGGGATGGAAAGTGATGAGAATATACAGAAGTAGAAATTGCCATGTTAGATATTGTTCCAAGGAAGACATCAGTTCATCAGCAGGCTTTAGAACAAATACCTGAAGACAATGAAGGGGTGAGCCATGAGGATATCTGGGAAAAGAATATTTCTGAGTAAAGGATTTGCAAATGTGAAGACCCAGAAGGAGGAACATGCCTGGTGAGGATGTTGAAAGAAGTGGAGTGGAGTAAGTGATAGGAAGGGTAACAGGAGGAGAGATCAAAAAGGTATCAGGAGACCAGATCCCATAGGTCACTGAAAGGACTTTGGCTTTTACCCAAGTAGGATGGAGAGGCACTGGATTTTGAGTAGATAAGTGGCGTCAATTTAATAGGATCACTCAGATTTCTGGGTTGACTGGATTAATGTGTGGAAAGGATAGGCTCAGTTAGTTGGGTTTAGAGAGTAACCGAAGTAAGAGGTGAGGTCTTGCTGGCCCGCTTGTCATGATGGAGATGGTAAGGAGTAGTGATCATCTGGATAGACTTTGGAGGCAGAATGAACTGGATGCTCTGATTTTGGGAGGTGTGATTGAAAGAGAGGAGACAAACAGGATACCAGAATTTCTCACTTGAGTAATAAGAAGGGTGTGTTGCCACTTACTGAGCTGGGGAAGATAGTGAGAGAAGCATGCTTTGGGAAACTGAGGCAATTTTAGGATTTCAGTTTTAAACCTTTAATTTTGAAGTGCTTTTTTAGTATCAAAGGTGTCAAGGTGTCACATAGGTAGTTGGGTGTATAAAATTGGAATTTTCTAATGAAGAGATATGGGCTAGAGATAAAATTAGAAATGGACCAGTATTTAGACATCATTTAGCCATGAGACTTGGCTTGCAAGGTCACCAAGGGGAATAATTATAAATAGACGAGGAAAGTGACCCAGGGATTGGAACCTGGGGCATATGAGAGAGTTGAGGAGAAACCAGGAAAAAGAAAAAGTCAATAAGTGAGGTAGGAGGAAACCTGTAAGAAATCCGTTAGTGCTTCAAAGACATGGGAGTGATCAGCTGTAAGATGGGTCAAGTAAGATGAGGACTGAGAGACTTCTGTATTTGTATTTAGCGAAGAGGAAGGTACTCACATCCTTGTCAAGAGCATTTTTATAGGAATAGTGAGAATAAAATCTTGATTGATGTGGGTTCAAAACATTGAAGAGAGGAATTGCAAATAAAGTTTTCAAGAGGTACCGATATAAATAATTGTACTGGTACAATTGGTTTTCCATATGGAGATAAAATTGATCCCAATTCAAGGAAATGGCAACCCACTCCAGTACTCTTGCCTGGAAAATCCCATGGATGGATGAGCCTGGTAGGCTATAGTCCATGGGGTCGCAAAGAGTTGGACACAACTGAGCGACTTCACTTTCCATACCAAGAAGAAACAAGAAGTCATGTGGATCACAGACAAAATGTAGAAAGCAAAGTTTAGTGCTTTTAGAAGAGAATACAGAAGTCTATCTTTATGACATAGAGGTAGGTAATGATTCCTTAAACAAGATATATAAAATAGAATTCACAAAGAAAAATCTTATATTTTTCTAACATTGAATATTAAATCTGAATGACTGAAGACACTATGTTCAAAGTTCAAAAATAAGTCACACATGGTGGTGATGTAACTTTGTACAGCCACTTTGGAGAACAGTATGGAGGTTCCTTAAAAAAACTAAAAATAGAGCTAACATATGATCCTGCAATCCTACTCCTAGGCATACAGCCAGAGAAAAACATGGCCCGAGAGGATAAATGCACCCCAGTGTTCCTTGCAGCGCTGTTTACAATAGCCAAGACATGAAAGCAACCTAAATGGCCATTGACAGAGGCATGGAAAAAGAAGATGCAATACATATTTACAATGGAATATTGCACAACCACTAAAAAGACTGAAGTGATATCATTCGCAGCAACATGGATGGACCTTAAGATTGTTGTGTTGTGTGAAGTAAGTCAGACAGAGAAGAAGAAATGCTGTGTGATATCTCTTGTATGTGGAATCTAGAAAGACTTGATATAGATGAACTTATTTACAGAACAGAAGCTGACTCATGGATTTAGACAATGAACTGATGATTGCCAGGGGAAAGGAAGGGGATAAGGGATAGTCTGAGAGTTTGGGATGGACAAGGACACACTGCTGTATTTACAGTGGATTACCAGCAGGACCTACTGTATGGCACAGAGAACTCTGATCAATATTACGTGGAAGCCTGGGTGGGAGGTGAGTGTGGGGGAGAATGGATACAAGTATATGTAGGAGTAAACTCTTGGAGTTGGTGATGGACAGGGAGGCCTGGCGTGCTGCAGTCCATGGGATCGCAGAGTCGGACACGACTGACTGACTGAACTGAACTGAACTGAGGCCCTTTACTGTCCAGTTGAAACTATCACAACATTGTTATCAGCTATCTTCCAATACAAAATAAAAAGTTAAATAAAAAAATAAGCCACAGATAGGAAGATGGTTGCAATATCTTTACTCAACAACAAAATGTGGTAATCAGAATATATAAAGAAGTCCTAAAGCCAATAAGAAAAATTAAACAGTTTGATAGGAAAATGTGCTAAGGAAATGATCTAACAGTCAATTAACACAAAAGGAAACTAAGAAAGCCAGTCCGTATGAACAGGAGCTCAAATGCATCAGTGATTAGTAAAAATCACCTTAGAACAAATTCTTCACAAGTCAATCAAAAGGTTTAATAATTCCAAGTCTTGATGAAGATATGAAGGCCAGGGATTTTTATATACTATTTATAGGAGAATAAATTGGTAAAGATTTTGGAGAGCAAATTTAGCAATGTGCACTAAAGTAAAAAATACTTTACGATGTCACAATTCTACAACTTTGAGTATCCCTTAGAAAAACTCAGACTCAGATACAGAAGTAGATGTCTACAAGGGTATCTTTTCCAGGATGACTTTAGTAGCAAAAGATTGGAAACAATATATATGTCTATCAATGTGAGAGTGGATAAATTGTATATTGTAAATTTTATGTTCACCTAATACACTTTCACATCCATCACAAGGAATGGCCTACATACATGTGGATGATTTGAAACCTTAATATTGTGTAAAGAATGTGATACATAAAGATGAAAAACTTGCAAATAATCTCTATGTTTTTATGGCTAGGCACTTGTAGTAAAAGTCAAGGTCCAGAGAGAGAGCGATGTGGTTACATCTGAGGATGCATTCAGATGAGTGGGGCTGGAGGAGGGTACACAGGGCACTTCACTCGTGTCTGCAACCATCTATTTTCTCAGAAAAAGAACCATCTGCCACAGTTCTATCAAAATATGAATATCTGTAAGGTTTGGATAGTGAGAATACAAGTGAAAATTTTTCTTCAATATGTCACAATTTGGATAAAGATATGGTGAGTGAATAAGTTATATAGATTTTAAAAGCAAAAAAAGAGTGAAGAGAAGTGAACATCCAGACAATTTAGCTTTGTCAGTGCTTTCTCACGAATGAATGAATTTGCTGTCCCTGTTGTGGGTGGCCAGACAGGTACTAGTTGACCTTTATCACAGATCCTGGTGCAGGGTTTCTTGCTTTGGGAGAGCTCCTTTTACATGGAATGCAACTTTTCTTACAAATGTAAAGTGCTACTGCTATATTTAAAATGGATAACCAACAAAAACCTATTGTATAGCACACTGCTCAATGTTAAGTGCCAGCCTGGATGGGAGGAGTGTTTGGGAGAGAATGGAAACGTGTTTACATATGGCTGAGTCCCTTCACAATTCACCTGAAGCTGTCACAATATTGTTAATGGGCTATACCCCAATACAAAATGTTTTTGGTGTTAGAAAAATTAAATTAAAAACATGAAAGGGCTAATAATAGGTCTTTGACCAAAGACTATCTGAGGGTATTCCAGGTATGAATATGTCAGTGGCAGCATGTGTGATTCCCTAGGGTGCTGTGAAGACCACAGCTGGCCTGGGGTGGGCATGTATGGGTGTGAGAGAGGCATCTATCAGATTGCATGGGGCCATCCAGAAGAAAGGCCCTCCCTTGGTCCCCACCTCGCTCACTGGTAACCAGAACCTCTGTCCTCTGGTTTCCTCCACAGCATCTTTTGTTGACCTCCATCCTCCTCACCCCCTGGCACTTTCAGGTGCCAGGTTGTATAGACCATCGCTGTGTGTCACCAGGTGAGGACATTAAAGGCATCTGAGAGAGACAGGAAGCTGTCTGAGTTACCGCATCCATCAAGACTTTGACTGCAAATGACAAAATAAATAACAAAGAAGAAAACAAAACCTTCAAACCAGCTTACTGCAAATATGAAATGTCTTTGTGGGAGAAGGAGGTTACTTCTTTTGGATCACATTATCAAATCACAGGGAAAGGCAGACCTGGAACAGAGGGATGACTGGACCTGGGATCAGACCTCACCAGGGCCCTCTACCTACTTTCTGATGTTTGGGTGATAGCCATCCTTCTGTGCTAAGAATTATGGCTACAGGCAGATTCTGACTTACATTCTGACAGCCTCACTCTGGAAAACGCAGAGAAAGATGCAAACGGACCCAAAGGGCACCCTCACATTGTACAGTGCAGCCCATGCTTCTTTTCCTTTCTTGAACAAATCTGGAAAAATTCCAAGAAAGATCTCTGATCAGCCTGCCTTAGTGTATATGCCATATACTGGCTATAAGATCATGTGTAGGTTTACCTAATTTCTCTTTGCTTTAATTTCCTTTACAAGGGACTAATAAAGGAGAATAATAATATAGTATTATTATAATAATCCTATATAACTCATAGGGTTATTGGGATGATCTAGGCAAAGCATTTAAAACTCTACGGGGCTCATAGTAAATATGTTTTAAAAACAACAAGTCTTGGATTGGTGTAATAAAGTTGGTTAAGAGCTCTGCTTGGTTGAGCCTGGTTGAAGATGCCCCACTCAGTAGCAGAAGGCTGCAGTCTATTCCAGAAAGGTGCTGGGCAGACCTGAAAGGTGGCCACAGGCCATAAGTGCTCACCTTGGGTTTTTCATCTTTTAGGCTGCATGTGTCCTCTTGGTTCTTAGAGAACATCCAGGGCTCCAATTCCACTCTTTCCTCTGGTACATGT
This sequence comes from Odocoileus virginianus, assembly GCF_023699985.2. Taxonomy (NCBI): domain Eukaryota; kingdom Metazoa; phylum Chordata; class Mammalia; order Artiodactyla; family Cervidae; genus Odocoileus; species Odocoileus virginianus. The sequence goes on from NC_069695.1 coordinate 38,086,863, forward strand.
ACATTTATAACTGGTTTTGGCAAGCCATCATTTTGTTGTTTTTCAGTTGCTAAGTCGTGACTCTTGAGATCCTATGAACTGCAGCACGCCAGGTTTCCCTGACCTTCACCATCTCCAAGTTTGCTCTAACTCATCCATTGAGTTGCTGATGCCATCCAGTCATTTCATCATCTGTCAGCCCCTTCTCCTCTTGCCCTCAGTCTTTCCCAGCATCAGGGTCTTTTCCAATGAGTTGGCTCTTTATATCAAGAGACCAACTATTGGAGCTTAGGCTTCAGCATCAGTCCTTTCAATGAATATTCAGGGTTGATTACCTTTAGGATTGACTGGTTTGATCTCCTTGCAGTCCAAGGGACTCTCAAGAGTCTTCTCCAGCACCACAGTTCAAAAAATAGCAATTCTTCAGTGCTCAGCCTTCTTTATGGTCCAACTGTCACACCTGTACACGACTACTGGAAAAACCATACCTTTGATTATATGGACCTTTGTTGACAAGTGATGTCTCTGCTTTTTGGCGTGGTGTCTAAGTTTGTCATAGCTTTTCTTCCTAGGGGCAAGCATGGCTTGGAAGAAATTTCATGGCTGCCGTCACCATCTGTAGTGATTTTGGAACCTAAGAAAATAAAATCTGTCTGTGTTTTTACTTTTCCCCCATCTATTTGTCATGATATGATGGGACTGGATGCCATGATCTTAGTTTCTTGAATGTTGAGTTTTAAGCTAGCTTTTTCATTCTCCTCACCAGGAGGGCTTGACAGGCCATTATCCTAAACTCTTTTGAGTTGAGCACACAGCTCTGTGGGATCCAGCTTCTTACCTGCAGCTTTCTGAGGATGGCTCCAAATGGTCACCAGAGTCCAAAATTATTAAGACATCTCTGGTCCGTAAGTCTCTTCTCCTAACCCTTTGCACCAGCTTCTAAGGCCTGGCAGCTTAGTGCTCTCTTAAACAGACACTCCTGGGAAGATAAAGCAAAAGGTGGGAGCACACCACCACTTTTGGCAAGGAACTTTGCATTTGCAGGTATTCATTCAGTTAACAAGACTCATATAGACCTTTTTTGTGTACCTGTACTGAAAAAGACTATGGAAAGAAAAAGGAGGAAAGCTGAAGCAGGAAGGCAAAGAAATTAACTTGCAGTGATCATTCTCACTGCACTCTGCATCGTTGTATTTGACTTTGCAAAGAGCCCGTAATGAAAGGATGCGTATTCCCATTTGCCAATGGAGAGATTAAGGCTCAGAGCAGATAAGTAATCTGCTCAAGTTCACAAACTGGAGGAGAAAGAGGAAAGGAAGACAAGAATGAGAATGAGGAAGTATGGTGGAGATTGTATCATATCCTTGACTTCAATTAATTTTCCATTATTTACGCAGCTTTCACTAAGTGCTAACTATGTAAGGTCCAGAGGGAGAAGGTTAGCTCACCTGTCCCCCGGGTACCATCTGATGACTGGTCTCTGCAGGTCACAGAAAATGTAAAAGTAGATATCCACTGTGGTACATGTATTCAATGCAGTACTGCGCAGCCATAATAAAGAATGAAATAATAAAGAAGCAACAGGGAGGGATTAGAGATTATCATATTGAGTGAAGTAAGTCTGGAAGAAAAAGACAAATACCATATGATATCACTGATGCATGTAATCTAAAATATGACACAAATAAACCTAGTTACAAAACTCTAACAGACTCACAGACATAGAGAACATATTTGTGGTTGCCAAGGTGGTAGGAGGCAGGGGGTGAAGTGGGGTTAGCAGGTGCAAACTATTATATAGAGAGTGGATAACCAACAATGACCTACTGCAAAGCACAGGGAATTATATTCAATATTCTATGAGGAACCACAATGAAAAAGAATATAAAAAAGAATATATATATATATATATATATCTCATTGACTCACTTTGCTATACAACAGAAATTAACACATTGTAAGTCAACTATATTCAATAAATATAAAAAATATAAATGTAGTCATAGTCCTTTTAGAATATAAATAGTATTCTTATTTCTTTAAAAGAAAGTAGACCTCTACTGTGCTGAACTATTTGACTTTACAGAAGATCCCCTCCCCTGCGTCCCTTCAGTGTCTCTCTGGATGCAGCTCCCGTCTTACAAAGCCAGGTTCTTGAATCCCAGGAAAGAGGGGGAAGAAGGGACAGACCTTCCATTTTTCACTGAGATTCAAACTTCTATTTTGCAAGAACAAAGGTCAACTTCCATGGACCAAGAACTATTATTTTGCTGAGAAAGCTGTTCTTGAGACTAAAGATGCTGACATTCCATGGGAAAAAAAGCCAAATTCATGCCTGGAAGCAAATTTGTAAGAAATATACTTTTGTGTTGCCAAGGCAGAATTTTCTCTCATCTCTCCCCCCACCCATTCATCCCCCTCTTTTCACCACCATACATATTCTTTTGGGAAAATAAATGTCAACTAATCCCAGATCTAATTAATGACAGGCATATTTTTAAAAATGCCTCATCATTTCTGGTTGGACATATGTCTTTCTTATCTTCTTACTTTAGGCACATAATCATGCATAGAACATGACCACTGTGGTAGCCAGAACAAACTCTTTACATTGTTAATTGGCTGTTTATTTGGGGTAGTCACTTTTCTGGGTGTTTTGCCTCAGGTTTCCCATATGTGAATCGACTCAAGTGGTTTTCAAACCAGGTTCTGCAGAGGTTTTTTTGGGGCCCCAGAGGGATGGGGGGAAATGCAGAGGGTGAAATGCATGAAGCCTCTTTCACCCCTAAGCTCTGCTTTGGGCAGGGCACATGTGCTTTTATCTGCTTGATAAAGTTATGCTTCCTAATAAGATTACATTTGAAGAAAGGATTTTATCCATCTCTCCCTTCCATTGTAACATCCCACGGCTTTAGTTCTCCAAACTGACTTTCTCTAATGTATTTGGATGCACCACTATTCTGAAACAGATTTTTCCTTCCTCAGATGAATTAATCAATTCATCATTTTATCACTGAATTCGTGGGGGCTGTAATGAAGGGAGGGAGTCTCAGTGTTCAAAGCTGCCCCTGGAAAGTCTTCTGGAAGACGTGGAGATGGGACTGTAGGAAGTGATTTGATAACACAAGTTGAATTCTCACCAGGGCCAGCTTAGGCACAAGTACAGCCCAGGAAGCCTGAGGTGAGGGTTTTTCAGAAGTCCGCACTTCCCCAGAAAATGTTTTACCCTGCCCACCAATGTCTGATGATTGACATGCACTGGTGGGAGCTGAGCTTATAAATTTAGATTTTAATCTCATTGAATGTGTTAATAGCCCTGTGGGTGAGTCCCTAGAGAGTGGAGCACACATGTGCTCTTTCCTAGTTACTGGATAACTGAGAAAAGGGTTTTCTGCAAAGCTTTGTGGTCTTCTCTGGTGATTCAGATGGTAAAGAGTCTGCCTGCAATGTAGGAGACCTGGGTTCGATCCCTGGATTGGGAAGATGCCCTGGAGAAGGGAATGGCTACCCAATCCAGTATTTCTGCCTGGATAATTCCACGAACAGAGGAGCTTGATGGGCCACAGTCCATAGGGTCACAGAGCCAGACATGACTGAGCAACTAACACTTTTTTAAGCTAGTAGGATACTATGGGGTGTGAGAGAGAACTGAAAGAAAGACGCCAAAAATGGTCAGATCCTCAGTTTATGATCGCTTCTCTACAGCCAAATTTCAGCAATCAGAGACCCTTGGACTCTCTAACAGGAAGGCCCCTTGGGGTATGTTCACCAATCTCTGACCAGCACTGAACACTGTCCTGATACATTGTGACCCTGGTTTTGCAAATACTCTCATGGAATAGAATTCGCCATCTCATAATCAAGCCAAGTCCTTTTAGGGAGAGTTCTGGCTAAATGGAAACTTTTTCTCTATATTGACTCAAAACGTTCAGTGTTCCAGCAATTTTCACCCTTTATTCTGGGAACAATGCAGGCTTAATCCACCACTTCTCCCTAAGCAGTCTACCCAGGGCTTAGAGGGAAGCATCCATCATGCCCCCCTTGACGCTACTCCTCCATCGCACATGGCTTTTCTACTCTAGTTAAACCTTCCAGTTTTCTTCTACTTTTCTCTCTTAACCAGGTTTCTAAACCTAACCTCCCTGGCCCTCAATCTGAATTCACTTATTTTGGGCTGTCAAAGTCTCTTCTTAAGTTCCAGGCCCAGAGCTCAGTGTAACAAGGAACACTGGACACTTCCTCTGCCGAGGCTGACGTGGCAGTTACACTTTTCTTGACTAGGACGCCATTAGCCTTTCTCTAGCAACTGCCTCCAACTGTTGTTAAGCTTGCACTCAAGATAAATGTCTCAGTCTTTCTTCATGTGAATGGCTTTTAAATTGGTTTTCTCTAATCATGTTCCCAAGGGGTTGATTTTTAAAATTTAGATGGAAGCCGTGATGGTTAACTTGACTAGGCCATCACGCACCTAGTTACTTGGTTAAATGTTATGTTGGGTGCACTTGTGGGAGCCTTTCTGGAAGAGACTAACATCTGGATTGGTGGGCTGAGTAAAGCAGATGACCATCCTAATGTGGCTGTGCATCACCCAACCCACTGAAGGCCTGGAAAGAACCAACGGGCAGAGGAAGGTTGAATGAACTCTGTCTGAATGCTTCACCTCAGCCATCCCTCTTCCTCTTGTCCTTGACCTTCCTGGTTGTCAGGCCTTCTGACTCAGACTGGAGTCTAAACCCTGGCTCTCAGGCCTTCGTACCACACCGCTGGTTTCTCCAGATTGGAGACAGCAGGCTGTGGGATATGACCCAACATCTTATGATAAATTATAAATATCTCCTATTGTTTTTTTTCCCTCTGGAGAACCCTGACTGATACACATTTCTCAACATTTTCTCCTGTCAATCTTAGTATTGTTAATATCAGACAGTGTCTTCAATGTAGGGTGCCGACCTACTCACTGCAGGGATTCATTTTAGGCAGATGCCTGAAGAATTCACTTCTTATGAATTTGATCTGGTTGCCATATCCTGGGACCTTACAGCAGTGTCTGGCCCAGGACAGGCCCTTAATAAGTAACTGCTTGAATTATAAACAGATGAGTGACTGTTTGACACATTCATCTTCACCCAAATGAAGGACTGGTTCAAGAAGAGTCTTTATGATCCACCTGCAGATTTGCAGGTGTGGTCAATATATACAGCTGTGAATTCACTTCTTGCATCCCTGGGCTAAATGTCATCCCATATTTCTTTATCTTATCTTAAAGAATATCATGAGTTGTTTCATTAAATCACTTAAAAATTAAGATATAATTTATCTAAGAAGAAAATGAGATTGTTTTTATATTTTTCTATGATCACTTTCTTACAAAAAGAGATTTCAATTGCTTTTTCCACCCTGGGATAGAGTTCAACCTGAACCCAAAGACCTGAATTTGTTTAAGATGACTAAATATTAAAATTCTAATTGTTAATAAATGCACGCACACAGGCACACATAGACATACACAGTGATGGCGTGATAAAGAAATATGATTAGCATTTAATAGCACTGAAGAGTGGCTTGAGGATTTGTTAAATTCTTCTTTCTACCTTTTTCTTTTATTGCAGTTGCTTTATTATGTGCATGAGTTACTCATTTTACAGTGAGACATAGGGAGTTTTAAAAAGTGGGTGTGTTTACCACTATCCTTTAACTTATACTGAACTTTAATTCCTTCTTAGTTACGTTATCCTACCCCTCAAGTTAAAGTTTATTAACATTGTGAGAGGAAACATAGCAAAACAAAAAGTTAAAGACAAAGATTTCTCACTACTCTCTCTTAACCTGAGGCTGCCTCCCCAAATCTATACACATATCCTCTTCCCTTGGCTTTAAAACCACACTTGCTGTTTTTTGGGGAAAATTTTAATGTCTTCAGTCTCCTCCAAGCTGTATACTTCCTGACAGTAGTTTACCAGTTTCAGAGGTTCATGGAATTCATAAGACACTTAGAATGCATACATATACATATGAGAAGGGAAAGTGTTAGAGTTACTCAGTCATGTCCAACTCTTTGTGACCCCGTGGACTGTAGCCTGCCAGGCTCCTTTGTCCATGGAGTTCTCGAGGCAGCAATATTGGAGTGGTTAACTATTCCCTTCTCCAGGGAATCTTCGTAACCCAGGGATCGAACCTGGGTCTCCCACATTGCAGGCAGATTCTTTACCATCTGAGCCACCTGGGAAGCCCAGGCACACACACACACACACACACACACACACACACACCTGTATGAAATTGGTCTGGGGACATAGTTATAGAGTATGAGGTCTGCAAAGCTCCAGGCTTATAGAAGATTCAGGGAAAGCTGTGGTCTCTAAATTCAGAAAGCATCTAGTTGGTGGTAGGACTTCCATATTGGGAGCCATAGTGGGCCATCCAACAAGATAAATCAGATATGAGGTTGTGTAAGCAAACTGTATCAAAGCATTTACCCAAGAAAACATAATAAAGCTCAAGGAAAGAAATATTAAAGCTTCAGGTCATCATGAGCAAATTTTGGAAAGGGTTCAGGGTCTTTCCCTAACATCTTGATGAGATAGAAAGAATAGCTTGGTTATTCTGATTCATTATATGCAGAAATGTAATCACAGAGAAAATACCTTAGTTGGCCAAATATTACCCGCTGGCATCTGTGGCACTAGATGGAAGTCAGGATTCCTAGGGTGGAACTATTACCACTTCTTTCTTTCTCCGTGTCATACACACACATGCAGTTCCACCTCCACTCCCAATTCTGCTGCTTCTCCTTCAAGTTCAACGCCCTCCTGCCAGAAGTTGTCACCTGTCTTTTCTCAGAAGGCCTTGGTAAAGTTACACAGCTGAGCCTGGCAGGCGACTGCCCCAGGCCAAACAAACAAACAGAAGAGAAATCTTTCAGGCTGGGCACCAGGGAAAAGTGATCTTGATGCCGTCCGTGGTGTGAGCCGAGGCAATTGATGACTTGGCATTCTGTCTCCGAGTCGTCAATCATACAGAATCAATCTCGGCTCCCTCAGGAGCTGGCCCCCGGCTCACATAATTCTCTCTCCCTGCCACCAACCTGAACAGTCTGATCCCAGTGGTGGGAACTGTTTTGTTCTGCGTTCAGCATTGATTCACTTGGCCTTCAGTAGTATTTTCTACATTCTCCAGAAATGTCACTTAATTTATTCTCTCCAAGGTGGCTAAGTTGCCTGGGTCTCACTGCATCATATGGGCAAAGGCGAGCAAAGAAACGTGTCTGCTTTTTTGTGTCAAAGGCACAGCCCTTGGACCCCTAGGCCTGAAAGTCAGGACTGTGCTTCCAGGCTCCTGTGTTCTCCGAGGATGGGGCAGGGGGCCAAGCCTAGGGGATATGGCCTGTTATGTCCCACATCCTTGAGTGGTTTCCATGAATTCTAACATGTGAGAGCTGTGTGATCTTGAACATGTTACCTAATCACTTAATGCCTCAGTTGTCTCTTCTGTTAAATAGTGATAGTAATAGCATCTACATCATGGAGCTTCAGGATTAAATTAGATCCAGGCAGAGTTGCTTAGTATGGTATAAGGCAGTACGATCAGTGTCTCTTCTGTTAAATAGTGATAGTAATAGCATCTACATCACGGAGTTTTAGGATTAAATTAGATCCAGGAAAAATTGCTTAGTATGGTATAGGGCAGTATGATCAGTGAGTGTAAGTTATTAGTACTGTGATTATTAGGAGACAAGATGTGTATGGTTGGCTGTATTTATTATAATGTCAGTGACCATGAGGGGAATGGCCTTGAGAAAGTGACCTGTATAGAAAGAACTATTCTTCTTCTTCTTCTTCTTTTTAATCACAAATAAGCCTTTCCATTATTTAGCTTCTTGCACTATTCACATAACAGAAACTGATAAACCCATGTTGTTGCTGTTTAATCACTAAGTCATGTCTGACTCTTTTGCAACCCTATGGACTGTAACCCGCCAGGCTCCTCTGTCCATGGGATTTCCCAGGCAAGAATACTGGACTGGGTTGTCACTGAACTACTCTTCTAACTTGTCTCAGAAGCCAACATCTGGCCAGCACTCACTTAGCTCAAAAATCTCAGAATAAGAGACTGCCATAGACTAACTTTCTCTCAGAATTCATATGTTGAAACCTAATGTCCAATGGGGTGGTATTTGGAGGCAGGACCTTTGGGAGATGAATAGGTCATGAGGGTGGAGTCTGCAAGTGGGATTAAATTCCTTATAAAAGGGACCCTACACAACTCCCCAGTCCTTTCCACCACGTGAGGACAATCATCTGTGAAGCAGGAAGCAGGCCTTGACCAGACACCCAATCTGCCAGCACCTTGGTCTTGGACTTCCCAGTCTCCAGAACACTAAGAAAGAAACTTTTGTTGCTTGTAAGCTACCAAGGCTGTGGTGTTTTATTATAGCAGCCTGAACAGACTAAGGTAGAGTCTTTCTCTTCTAAACAATAGGGAGTGGGCCTTACAGAAACTGGCTGAACAGTTTGTGGCATGTGCTGGATGGACCAGAAGGAGGTGGAAGCAGTTAAACTTTGTGAACTTCATGAGTTTTGTTCAGGAGAGCTCAGAGTGGTGTGCATAATGAAGGTGACTCCACATTCCTTCCCAGTGAAAGCCTCCACTTTATCCCTCTTTGTAAAATGAGAAGAAAGAGGAGGAGGAGGAGCCTTGCTGGTAGGTGATGTGATTCTTTTCCATACCAAGTGGGGAGGAGAGGAAAGACAACAGGCTCAGGAGGGGGTCAGGCTGCAAACCCCTGGGAGGGGCAAAGAGTTCTTCCTTCTCAGGCTAAATCTCAGTGCGTCTTTATGTCTGTGCCTGTCTTCTAGCAACTGGAATCGTCTTATTCCAAGAGATTCTCAGGCCTGCTTTATTTGTTATGAGACAAGGAGGCACTAATAAATTCCTCTGTGTGAGGTATTTAATTACATAATAATGTGTACACTAATCAGGGTAAATGTGTTTGTGAAAACACCTTGATATGGGAACAGTTAATCACCCAAGGCATTGCTTCTTAACACACCTTGGAAGTTAACTTAATTAAATTAATTAGAACAATGAAAAAATTGAACTGTTTATTGGTCCACAATGGCCTGAAGAAACACTCCCCCCCACCCAAATGTAGGAACATCTCCCACACTGCAAACTATTTTTCCCCAAATCCTCAGCCCTTATGGTTATGGTTACACCCCAGAGCTTGCAGCTGGCCCAGCCTCCCCCAGTGCCTTTATCTTCGAGTCATTTCCTGTTAGAGACAGAAGGCAATCCATCTACGTGTCTGCGGGCCTGCAAGCGCATGTGCATCCACAAGCATGTGCACACATACATACACAGGTGCACACACATGCACACGTACACACTTACGTGCCTCTTGTACACTTTACCAGAAGCTCAGGGAAATCAGGTAAGCTTTTACCCGGATTCCTCAAGTGTATATTTTGCAGTCAACCACTGAACAGGCCAGCCTATGCATTCTAAAGTGAAGGAAGGAGGAATGTTTTCTGAGGGATTATTATAATCATCATCATTGTCATTCCCATCATCTTTATCTGTTAATAATGATGGTGTTAATAATCTAAATTTGCATAGAGTTTTGGAGAAACCTCACTCTTCCTTAACCCCACCTCCCTCTCTACTTGGGCTTTGTATGAGATGACAGAAAACACGGGATACCTGCCCTGAGGAGCACATAAGCTGTGGCATCTAGCTCCTTATGTTAACAAGTTTAAAAGCCATTGTGACAACTGAACAAGCATTGAACAGTTTGCCCATGAAATCAATCAATGAAGTGAGCTTGCACAGCAGGGACACCAAAGGCCACAGTGGGTGGGAGTCTTGTGTTGGGAGAGAAGTGTTCAGAATAATGAGCATCATGAGACCCCTAGAGATTGCCCCTCAGATCCAGGAAGAGGAGCCCCCAACCATCTGGAGAGTTGCATACATCATAGTCAGCTTCTCACTTAAGGAGTATTAGATTAGTAGCATCCTTGGCCTTGACCCTGCCATGAAAGGACTATGGGAACATCCTCTTGCAAAACTGCCTCCCTAATGGGCAACAGCTAAACAAGCTACTTCTGTAGCCTAAAGTTCCTACTACAAGATTAAGAGACTTCATGTGTATGGCCTGGAATTACTTTTTACATGTATATTCTGGTTTCCTGTTTCAAAATTTAGAATAGGAATAAGTAACAAAGCTCTTGTGGGTTCAGCATAAGGCTTCCTTTCTGAAAAGTCTATCGACTCCAGGATAAGAACATGAACTGGGGAGAGCATAGATAAGAGACCTCCTCCCACGATGTGCAGGGCCTAGGAGTTTGTTTCCTCTGAGATTGTCTACTGTGCTCCTCATAAACTTACTGATGCAGCTTTCAGGATTGTATTCGATAAGTTAAGATGGAGGGTTCACAGACTCAGGAATAGGGAGAACAAACCAGGGGTTACCAGTGGGGAGAGGGAAGTGGGCAGGGCAACACAGGGGTAAGAGAGTGAGGGGTTCAAACTACTAGGTATCAAATAAGCTACAACATGAGGAACATAGCTAATATTTTATAATACCTGTAAATGGAGTATGAACTTTAAAAATTTTGCATCACTGTATTGTACACCTGTAACTTATATAATGTTGTGTATCAATAACGCTTCAATAAGAAAAGGTGGAGGCTTCAGATTTTGAGCAAGTTATAGAGGCAAGTTTCCAACCAGCTCAAATACCCAATAGCCCAGTGCTGCTACGTATCATGTCAAAAATCAGGTTAGTCCTGGGATCATCCTTTTTCTCCCTGATCAATGTTTGGGTCAGTTGGATCTTCTATCAGTCAAGGTTCTTTGAGGAAACAGGGAGAGGAAGCACCCAGATGGGGTGGGTGATTAGGCAGCATTAAGGAAAATCAACAAAAGTTGTCGAAATTCCTCAGAGCTTTCAAGATCAGAGAAATACCAGCATTAGTGGCTCTGGCCACGAGGAGTGGAGCAGTTGCTAGGTCCAGAGAGATTTGCAGTTGCAGTTGCGGAGAAGGTTTCGGGGGGAAACACAACCACAGCCAGTGTGTGGAATGCAGGGAAGGAGCTGGAGGAATATGACTGTCTGCTCTCTCCTCCCACCCCCTCATCTCTTGCCAGGGGCCCAGGAAGCTGGAGTGCTAGAGGGCCTGAGTGATTTGGTTCATGGAGTGGCCAAGCAGTGTGAGTGGAGCTCAGACCAGCTGGTATTGTTCCAGAAAAATGGGGAAGTGAGAGAATTGTCATGACATCCCTGGTCTCTGATGATTCCCTGGCATGAGCCCCCAGGGAAGAGTCCTCAGTTTACACAGGAAGGAATTTGAGAGTACATTGAATAGAGGGAAAGCAGTTTTATTCAGGAGATATGTGCTCCATAGACAGAATGTGGTATGTCTCAGAAGGCAAGAGGTGGCTGTAAGGCTTGGAGTTGTCCTGGAAAACCTTGAGATATGGGATGGTTAGTTTATGGGCTGGGTAATTTCATAGATCAATAAGTGGGAGGATTATTCCAACTATTTTGGAGAAGGGTTGGGGATTTTCAGGAACTGAGCCACTGCCCACATTTTGGCCTTTTATGGTCAACCTCCAGCCTTGGAGCAGTAGGGGTGTTGCATTTGCTAATGAGATGGTTGGATGGCATCACCAACTCAATGATATGAGTTTGGGTAAACTCTGGGAGTTGGTGATGGACAGGGAGGCCTGGCATGCTGCAGTCCAAGGGGTCACAAAGAGTCAGACACGACTGAGCAACTGAACTGAACTGACTGAACTGAATGTATTACAATGAATGTATAATGAGACTTAAGGTGTGCTGGAAGTTGAATCTTTTGCCATCTTGGGCCTAATTGGTTCTAACCAATATATGGTTAACTTCAACTGCTATGTCATTCTTTTAAGGGTTGTGACCTGCCCCCTTCCCTCCTGTCAGATTATGAGTAGAAGAGAAGTATTCCATAAAAGGGAAGTTGACAAAAAATGCATCATGAATTTAATTTATTATTTATCATTATATTGTTTACATCTATTATTATGCATCATATATTATTATATTATGTAATTTATTCTTTCTACATTAGGGTCATAAGTTTTCTGTCCTACAGTATTATTTAAATGCTCCATATATTGAAATAGATACTAAAGTTTAAGCTACTGCCAGGCCATAACTTCAGCTTTACTACTTCCCTCCAGACAGTTCTCTGTGTGTGCTTCAAGGTGTTCACAGGGGAGGAGATTGCAGATAGAGATTTGCAGTGAACCACTAAGAAGGCTGGCCCCAGACTTCAGTCTGCAGGACAAAAAATGAAGGGAGAAATGCACGTGTAGAAGAATGTGCTGATCAGCAAGGCACAGGGGTGATGAGAATTTTGCTCTCTTTAGATGCTTTGGTTTTCAAGTTCCTGAGTTAGATCATACCTGCAAACTATAGTCAGACCTCCATCTACCATGCCTGCCAAACATACCTACTTCATTCAATAATAGGTTAATTATCCAACTAACCTCTGCCAAATTTCTAGTCTGGGTGAGGCACATATTAGGGACATTGTGCATATTAGGGTTTAGTAAGGAATTTCAGTGAGGGAAGTAAATAAACTTAGCATAAGGTAATATACATTGCAATGAACATCTTGAAAAGCACAAAAGCAATGTGCTACCAGAGTTTAGAGAAAACAGAAGACATGCCTAGCAGGGATAATGAGGAAAATCTCCATGGGAAAACGAGTATTTGAGGTCTCAAGGGATGAAGGTTGTCAAAGGAATTTGCTCAGTGTTCCCTCTCTTGCTCCCTTCAACTCGCTTGCCTTTGTTCATTCTGTCATTAAACCACCTGGAAAGCCAGCTTTGGGTCTTCTTTTTCAGTTTTCAGGGCCTAGATAAAGTCTTTCCTATTCCAAGGAGCATTCCTCTGTTGATCCAGGTCACACTGATGTCCCACTGCCCAAGGCTGAGCTCCATCCTTGCTGTGCTGACCTCTTCATGGGCTGAGACTTGTTTTTGCCAACCACACTCTGAGCAAGCAGCACACTTGCTTCATAAGTAGCTTCTGTGTTGCCTATCTGTGTTCTGGAAGACAGTACTGTCCAAATGGGGTCCGCAGGGGGACAGACAGTTCAGAGTGCTGTCTTTCATCTCAGTGATACACCCCAGATCCTGGAGAAGCACAATCATAGGAAAATCGGATCTTCTGACCATGAAACAAAGGGTGATGGATAAACTCAGCTCTGGCAGGGACTCCACACCCACTGAGCTGATGATCTGAGTTTCTGGGCCGTTTATCCATCTCCAAGTTAACTTTTTTCTCAAAGATGATTACAGAGGAAAGATGTGAACGTAAGCGGAAAAAAGGTCCTCCGTGCCTCGTTAGCTCAATCCTCCTGTAATTACAGCCCCATCAGATGGGAAGGACAAACGTGTTCCCAGAATGTGATTCTTCAGCATAGCTTTCCTCATTCATCACCAACGCTTGGCCCCAGACTCCCACCCTTCCCCTGCCGCCCCTCCTTCCCTCCCCAGATCTCATTCTGGTTCCCTTCTGACTTTTTCCATAAAAGGGCCCAGGACCGGAAGGCCCCAACCCCTCCTTTATGGGAAAAGTAGGAGTTTAGAGCTGGTTGGTACTTTTTACTGTTCTTTTCTGCATGAATTCTTGATAGTTCTCCAATTTGTTTTGCCTTTCTAGGAGGGCAAAAGGCAGAAGGCAAGAAAAAAAGGAAAAAGGAAAAAGGAGAAAAGATCTTTCATTTCTTCCACACAGTTGGATGCTTTCCCCTGAAGTTCATACATAAATCTCAGAACAACATGTGGTGAAGGCAGATAACACATGCCCAGAGGGGGCTGCAGGCCAGCATGGGGAGGGACTGACCCTGGTGACCCCAGATGGTGCAGCTGGCAGTCACATGCCTTTGCATGCCTTCCACGATTACAAAAATTGTTGGATAATCCAGATGTGTTCGACATACTACAGCCCCAACCGGGCCAAAGCTGATCTGAATGTTTGTGTGGAATTTCCTGTCTCTTTAGCTGGACAGGATCCATACCTGTGTGCATGCCATTTATTTCCATAGATGCAATTCAGTTCTATTCATCCCATTTGACCCTATTCAATCCAAATGTAGACAAAGGTCCTACACAGAAATTTTCAGGACTTCCCTGTTAGCCCAGTGGTTAAAACTCTGTGCTTCCACTGCAGGGGTTGTGGTTTCAATCCCTGGTTGGGGAACTAAGATCCCACATGGTGGGGCAGTCAAAAAAACCAATTTTTCATGTTTTTTCATTTTTGCCAAGCAGTATGGTAGCAGTGAAGGCTCTCTATCACACAACCTGTTTCTTCTCTGAGTCTTGGGTCCCTGCCTTTCCTACTAAACTAGAGAAGTGGCTGAACAAACACAAGGGGATCAGAATCCTTTTGGTTGGCCTGTCTTTTAAGCCTATACCTACAGTTGGTCCAGAATTCATTCATTGATTCTCAGTATCCATTAATTGATTGCTCATGGCTTCATAGACCGAGGCAGCTCACATTTACTATTGACAGTCAATATGCTAAGTGTGAAGGGTATAGTGATCAATGTGAAAAGGTTTTTCCTTCATGGAACTGGGACAAATCCATGAATTTCTCTTCTTTCAATCAGCAGTTCCCCTCTATCTCTCAAGTGACATGCCCAGAAGCCCCAACATGTTCAGCGCCCCCAGGCCTCCTGGTCTGAACTTTCTTCTTCCTCCCTGAAGTTGCATGTCACAATATGGAGTTACCTTTGGGTGGAGGAGCAGATGAAAGCTCTCTCTTCCCCTAACTGAGGATGCAGCATTTTTTTCCTCTTTAAATCTTAGTTGATTGACAGCCAGCTAGAACATCTTTTCTCTTTCTGAGTTGAGCTTCTTATACTGTCTTCCTCTCTGTGGGCCCTTGATTATTTCTAGGTTTCATGGAAGTCCAGTGAAGCAGTGAAGCTCTGGGGTTACATTTACACTTTACTGAGTATGTCTTACACCAGGGACACCTGAGATGCCATGCCAGAGGTGGGGTTTGAGGATAAACAGGGTCCGGAGTTTGCCTCCAAGAATCATATGGTTTAGGTAGCAGAAATCATGCACACACCAAATAATTTAAAAAACAAGAAGGAAATTAATAATATGAAGAATATAACTGAAGTTCTATTTCTGGATGGATATTTATATATGAGATTTGATGTGTATACATATATGTATATATATATACACATCAAATATTGATTTTATATTGATTCTCAATATCCATTAATTGATTGCTCATGGCTTTATAGCATGTATATATATATCTGTACATATATATATATTCTCACTATATATACATACACACACACACACATACATATATGAAATTCCCTGT
Source organism: Odocoileus virginianus (assembly GCF_023699985.2). Lineage (NCBI taxonomy): Eukaryota > Metazoa > Chordata > Mammalia > Artiodactyla > Cervidae > Odocoileus > Odocoileus virginianus. Next base: position 38,102,230 of record NC_069695.1, read on the forward strand.
GACTCAGACAGTAAAGAATCTGCCTGCAATGTAAGAGACCCAGGTTCTGTCCTTGGGTTGGGAGGATCCCCTGGAGAAGGGAATGGCAACCCACTCCAGTATTCCTACCTGGAGAATCCCATGGACAGAGGAGCCTGATGGGCTGCAGTCTGTGGGGTCACAAAGAGTTGGACATGACTGAGTGACACACACACACATATGCATATTTTAAATTGAACTACAGTCAATTTATTAATACAACATGTTAGTTTCAGATGTACAACATAGTGTTTCAATTACGCACACACACACACATGCACAAACACACACACACACACACAGAGTTGTTTTTCAGTTGCTAAGTCGTGTCCATCTCTTAGCGACCCCTTGAACTGCAGCATGTCAGGCTACCCTGTCCTTCACTATCTCCCTGAGTTTGCTCACACTCATACCTTCTTTGACTCACTGATGCCATCCAGCCATCTCATCCTCTGTACCCTTCTCCTCTTGCCCTCAGTCTTTCCCAGCATCAGGGTCTTCTTGAATGACTGACTCTTCACATCAGGTGACCAAAGTATTGGAGCTTCAGCACCAGTCCTTCTAATGAATATTTAGTGTTGATTTCCTTTAGGATTGACTGGTTTGATCTCCTTGATGGCCAAGGGGCTCTCTAGGGTCTTCTCCAGCATCATATATCAAAAGCATCGGTTCTTCAGTTCTTAGCCTTCTTTATGGTCTAAATCTCACATCCATACATGACTTCTGGAAAAACCATAGCTTTGACCTTTGTTGGCAAAGTGATATCTCTGCTTTTTAATACACTGTCTAGGTTTGTCATAGCTATTCTTCCAAGGAGCAAGAGTCTTTTAATTTCATGGATGCAGTCACCATCCACATTGATTTTGGAGCCCAAGTAAATGAAATCTGACACTATTTCCACTTTTTCCCTACCTATTTACCATGAAGTGATGGGACCAGATGCCATGATCTTCGTTTTTTGAATGTTGAGTTTTAAGCAAGTTTTTTCACTCTCCTCTTTCACCTTCATCAAGAGGCTCTTTAGTTTCTCTTTGCTTTCTGCCATAAGGGTGGTGTCATCTGCATATCTGAGGTTATTGATATTTCTCCCTGCAGTCTTGATTTCAGCTAGTGCTTCATCCAGCCCAGCAGTTTGCATGATATACTCTGCATATGACTTAAATAAGCAGGGTTACAAGTTTTGGCATTTTCCTTTCCCAATTTTGAACCAGTCCATTTTTCCATGTACGGTTCTAACTGTTGCTTCTTGACCTGCATATGGGTTTCTCAGGAGGCAGATAAAGTGGTCTGGTATTTCGATATCTTTAAGAATTTTCCACAGTTTGTTGCTATCCACAGAGTCAAAGGGTTTAGTATAGTCAATGAAGCAGATGTAGATGTTTTTCTGGAATTCTCTAGCTTTTTCTATGATCCAACAGATATTGATATTTTGATCTCTGGCTCCTCTGCCTTTTCTAAACCCAGCTTGTACATTAGAAAATTCTTGGTTCATGTATTGTTGAAGCCTAGCTTGAAGGATTTTGATCATCACCTTGCTAGCATGTGAAATGAGTGGAATTGTGTGGTAGTTTGAACATTCTTTGGCATTGTCTTTCTTTGGGATTGGAATGAAAACTGACCTTTTCTAGTCGTGTGGCCACTGCGGAGTTCTCCAAATTTGCTGGCATATTCCATGCAGCACTTTAATGGCATCATCTTTTAGGATTTGAGATAACTCAGTTGGAATTCCATCAGCTCCACCAGCTTTGTTCATAGTGATGCTTCCTAAGGCCCACTTGACTTTGCACTCCAGGATATCAAGCTCCAGGTAAGAGATCACACCATGGTGGTTACCTGGGTCATTAAGATCTTTTTTTTTTATATAGTTCTTCTGTGTATTCTTACCACCTCTTCTTAATATCTTCTGCTTCTGTTAGGTCCATACTGTGGTACACTTTCTCATAGCAATTTTGAAATCATTGCTACTAATCAAAGAACATAAAACTCTTCAGCAGAAAATGTAAAGCATAATTAGGATGGGTTATGTGTTGAGGTGAGAAATCAGTCAATGAGAGGAAGGTATAATGTGTGATTGTAATGTTCATACCACAGAATAATGATGGATGAGCCCAACAAGTGTATGTATTTCACCGCCAACCTGGCCTCTTCTTTGTAATTCCTGCCCTACATACCAGAAGGGTGATAGTATTCATAGTTTAAAAGCAAAATACAGCAAGAAGTAGATTATTAGGCCAATTTTTCCAGTCCTAGAAATCTGGAGATGATGGTCTACCAGAGGAAAATGTTATAGATATAAACAGTAGGATGAGGCTTTTGGACCTCTGGAGCCTGCCTGTATCCGTTTGATAGTTTGGGATCACACATTAGCAACAGATCCTGGTGACCTCACTGTGATTAGCAGCCATGGTTTGTTAGTACCCATCTTTACAGTGCTTGATCTGTGGGTTTATTCTTATCCTCTTGCATATGCTCTATGTAAGGAAAGTTGAAAGACAGGGATCTGTTTAATAGGAAGTAGAAAAGACCAAGACAGCAGGAAAGCTATAATGAAATTAGCTGTCATCGTATGGAGGAAAGGACAGAATGGGTCTGCATATGTTTAAGTTAATTTTTTTCTTTTCCAGTTGAAAAATCCCAGCACGCATGGAATAAGTTCTAAGGGCTTTGGAAGGATTGGTATAGATTGTAGCCACTTGATGACAGCCTGGGCTTTTACTGAAAGAATATGTGTTCATTGTCATGGGTTGCTGGGCTTTGATGCTGGCTTGGAATGGCTAAAGGAAGGGTCATAGTGTCCTAGCAGGGAGATTGGAATTCTGGAGTGGATTTCCAAACCTCCTGAGTTTGCCATTCTAGGCATCCCTAGCGTGCCTCTTTTGATTGAAAAAATGCACAATCTAAAAGTTGAGAATTGTACTTTACTCAGTGGACTCTGAAGACTTAAGCCCCAGAGACAGCCTCTCAGATGAGCTCTGAGGATCTGCTCAGAAGAGTTAAATGGGGAGCCAGGATACATAGTAGTTCTTGCAACAAAAATCTCAGATAGTCAGAAAGTCAAAAGATTACTGCTGATTAAAGAAAATCTGACATCTCAAGTTAATGAATTTATCATTTTTCTATATGTGAGATGATGCTTCAATGATCTGGCCTCATTGAAACATTCCTGTGATATACACCTTTACTATCTAGGGTCAATATCCTGCCTTTTTCCATCGTGAATTCCCTTGGTTGCACGGTCTGGGGCAGCTGCAGGAGTTTAAAGCTTGAAGGCTGATGTCCTTTGTTAACTGATATGGCAGGTAAGATTCTTCATCCACACCTCTTCACTTCTATAGTTATGCTCAATGCTGAAGTGGGCATACAATGAAAGTTAAAAATTATTATTGACTAATAGTGTATGTTCAATAACAGTTCAGTTGAATGAATGGAATGTATTCTGTATAAAAGAAAAGAAAATTGCAAAGGAAGCAATAATCTAGTAAAGCCATATAATTCATTCCAGAACTCAGAATTAGTAACTTTGGAGTTACCCACTTTTATTGGAAGAACCAGTATGTACTTCTTCTGTGGCCATTGTTTACTGTGAGGGTTTGTATGTACTGAGGCATTACTATGTGATTTTCTATGGGAGGATATTTACGAGGGCATTATGAAATTGACTAGCCATGAAGCTGTGCTTCTGCATACTACACACAGTAGGGTTTGCTTCTCAGCTGGGGGTGGTGTGCTGAGTCCTGGCAGTCCACAATCGTGTGTGTTTTATAAGGAAATCATGTATGGATGTGAGAGTTGGATAACAAAAAAGGCTGAACACCGAAGTATTGATGCCTTCGAACTGTGATGTTAAAGACTCTTGAGAGTCCTTTGGACATCAAGAAGATCAAACCAGTCAATCCTAAATGAAATCAACCTTGAATATTCATTGGAAACCCTTATGCTGAAGCTGAAGTTTTGAATACTTTGCCCTGATGCGAAGAGCTGACTCATTGGAAAAGACCCTGATGCTGGGAAAGATTGAAGGCAGGAGGAGAAGGGGACAACAGAGGATGAGACAGTTGGATGGCATCACTGACCCAATGGACATGAGTTTGAGCAAACTCCGGGAAATGGTAAAGTACAGGGAAAACTGTCCATGGGGTTGCAGAGTTAGACACGACTGAATGACTGAACAGCAACAAAAAATGGTCACATGATCATATTGGGAGAAATCAGAGTGGGAAGGTGGTGACTCACTCAGGGCTACCTCATGAAGGGCACTGATTCCTAGTTCACTCTAAGTGGGCAAAGGAAATGCCTCTCCACCACAACCTGGGGTCTAAAATCAGATCACAGTTAATCTATCTCTCTGGAACGTGCTGAAGATTAAGGAAACAGCTCTTCCGTTGGTTCCTGATGTGTTCAGGGGCCCTTGGCAAAATTCATAATGCCAAGCTCCTCTCTCTCTCCCATTTCAGCGCTCGTCTGCCCCAGATTAAGTGCTAGGACCTCATGGGAGATCTCTCATTGCCCAGGCATGTGATCATTCCTCTCTTGTCCCCAGAGCACTGAAGCATCTCACTTGCCTCTTATGACTCTCACACAATTCCCTGTCTGTGGGGTCCGTCCTATGCTGAGAGCTCCCCCTGATGACTAAAGAGCATTACCTCCTCCCTGAGCCATTGCTTAACCCAAGAGAGGGTGTTCTCTCTCTTTCTGTGAAAGTGAAAGTGTTACTCGCTCAGTCATGTCAGACTCTTTGCAGTCTCGTGGACTGAGGTCCTCCAGGCTTCTCTTTTCATGGAGTTCTCCAGCAAAAATACTGGAGTGGTTGCCCTTTGCTTCTCCAGGGGATCTTCCCGACCCAGGGATCAAACCCAGGTCTCCTGCATTGCAGGCAGATTCTTGACCACTGAGCCACATTGGAAGCCCCAAATGAGAGTTCTCTGGGAAACCAAAGGATCCTGAAGGATCTATCCGAAAAAAGTTCTTATCATAGAAAGTCCAGGAAGGGATTCTTTTTTTTTAATGAGAGTTTCAACTTTCATATGTAGTATTAAGATGATTCCTTCCTCCTACTCCCAAATCAAAGAGCCTAGTAGACAACTTGGCCATGATCCTATCAACATTTCTCTGATTTGTAAGCATTTGAGTCACCATGCAAGTCACCCTTCTTGCCCACTGACTTTGCCCCACATCTTGGAATCAGCTTTAACTCCTCCTCTCCCTATTAACCAGCTATTTGAAAACTACTTGCAGTTTTACTCCTTCAGTGGCTGTTCTTTCATCCCAAGCCCGTGTGGTATCCCTCCATCCAGCCCACCATCATCACTGCCTCCTTCTTTTCTCTGGATCTGTTCTCTCCTCTTCCAGGATGCCAGAAAAGCTAATGCTGCTCTCTTCTGCAAGGCTGACATGCTTGTTACCCTTCCCTGACCGGAAGTTTGTTCCAATCACTTCAAATTCTACAGATTGAACCTCTTGCTCTGTGGGTCATGCCTATATGAGGGATTCCCTAGTCTGATCTCATAGTTCCAACTTCAATCCCCATTTCTCTGCTTTGCACACAAAAATGCATTCACATTGTACCAACACACTGCACATACACACACATACATGCATGCTCAGACACACATGTATATACATGTACACACTTGCACACATACTCAGACACACATACATCACAGATGTAAATTCACTCTCACATAACTATTCTTTGAAAAACACACATTGTACTTGTCTGTCTTCTGAAAACTTTGTATTCCACCTCTGCTGGATCAGTCATGAAAGTCTAGTTTAGAAGTTACCTATTTCTAGAATACCCCATTGATTCTTTTCCAGTATAATCTTACCCTACTTGTCAAAATACAAAGGAAGGTTGGAGGGGAGAGTTATTATTTACTGAATATTTGCTTGAAACCAGTATGTTTTACATTAAAATTAATTTTTACAATAACTTGTAAAAGAGATACTACTGTCCTCCTTTTGCAGATGAGGAAAAAGACAATAAACAGTTGGGTCAATTTCTCTCTTTCTCCTAAACTTCACTCAGCCTAGAAATGGCAGGGAAGGCGTTATTGCCTTGTATTCTTTTTTTTTTTACTCAAATCCATACTTTCTCTCCTTTTCCAAGAGGTCTTGCTAAAGCTCTTCTAAAATGTTGTAACGCTGTATTTTTGTGTGAAGCATGCCACCTCTCTCCTTGTCTTATCTCCCTTAGATCTTTCAGAGTGTGAGCTCTGTGACTTGCCCACTGTGTAGACTTCAGGATCAATGCTCTTGAGAAGCATCTGAACTTCATTTTGGTTTTACATCTCCAAAATGCAGCTAAGGTATGGATCCTTTCCACTTCAAGCGTTGTTCTGAAGAGTGCCTAAATTCTTCTGAGATAGTAGACATAAAAGCACTTTATAAACTACAAAGCACCGAGCACAAACACTTGGTTTAGCACAAACATTTATTAGGCACCTCACATTGCTGGAGACATAAAGAAGAGGAATGACCCCCGCTGCATCCCAGGAAGAGGAGACATGTAAATAGAAAACAATCTCAGGATAATGTAAAGCACATGGCCATGAAAGTATGACCACACTATAAAGACAGGCAAGTGGATGAATGGAGGTCAACGGTGTGTCTGGTGCTGAAAGAAGGATCAGATGGACTAAACTTTACAGAGGCAGATATTCCAGGCAATGGGGTCAATAGAGGCATGTACTGGGATGATTCTTATTTATTGAAGGAATAAATGAATTAATATCTGGAAAGACTCTGACCCTAGGTAAGACAATCCTGAAAGTGACTCACATAGGTTCTTCTGATCATTTTCAAGTTCCAGCTAGGAAGCATCTTCTGAAACTTTCTCCCTTGCCTTTGTTCACCCATCCTACTCCACCAGAATGTATATAGAACTTTTGGAACTCACTGACAACATTTTCTTTTAAAGATTTAACTATTAAGTAAGTATCATGTATTATGCTTTTAATAAACTTGCAAGGTGGATATTACCATTTCCATTTTTAGAGATTAAAATAACTGAGGTTCAGAGTGATGAAATAATGGCATCAAAGTCAAACATCCATAGTCTTAGAGGAGGAATTTGAACCCCTGACCTACATATGAAAGAGGCAATGTGCTCTCTGCCTGTGAGCTGAAGCATGTGACTAGGGAGGGTCAAGAGGGAGCCTGGAGTAGTGGCTCAGGTAGCTTTTATTTTAGGATAATGACCTGAGTGGTCAGTGGAAAGATCAGACAGTTTTCAAGAGAAACAGAAAGTATCACTTGTTTCTTCTCAAAGTAATGGTTTCCAGGGTCAGGGAGGGAACTTTATTCCCCGTCAACCCTTGAAGTGTACCCTACAAGACTTTCCACTGCTCCCCCATCTCCAATCATAGAATAGCTTCCAAGACAGTAAAGCTTGACTTTGTGCTTGAGTATAAAACAAAGTCATAAGTTTGTGTCTGATTCCTCATAGTTCTCTTTTGAGCCTGCCATAGAGTTGTCACATTCTAGAAGACCAATCAAAATTTAATGAATGGATGGATGGATAAGTAAATGAATAAATTTAGGTGTCAGCAGCATGAGTGATTTTTCTGCAAATGAACTTCTTCTGGGTCTAAAAGCAAATGTCTACACCGAAGAATACATCTAACATAAAAATGACTTTCAACTCCCAGATCAAAACCCATGGCCTCCAGAAAGGCCTCCTTAGTCAGCCCTGGACTTTCTCTTACCTCTTCAGTCTTATTACCTACCATTGTCTGTCTCAAACCTTTCCCTTACTTTGCTCCAGTATTACTGAACTACTGCCAGATTTCCAGCAGTCTTGTTAGATGTTCTTCCTTGGGTTGAAACACTCTGCTCTCTGTCATTTCCTCCTTTTCATCAGGTAGGTCTTGATCTAGAAGCCTTCCCTTATCCTCTTGTTCCAGGTCTGAGTTAGATGTTCTTTATTTGAACTTCCAAGACTCATGGATTTCCCTACCTTCAATTGCCTATTTGCTTCTTCATTTTCTTCCGTAAACTGCAGGCACCTTAAGAACAGGAAATTTAATTTATGGTCCCAGGAACTTGGACAATGTCTGGCACACACTTGGTGTTCAAAATATACCTATGACAGTAACGAACAAATGGGCAAATACGACCAAGCTCTGTGAATGTGAGAGTGGGTGTCCCTCTGCTTGGGTAGCACCTTCTCACATAAAGGCTGCTCTAAATCCATGAAAAGTGACTGAGTAAGAAGATGGGAAAGATGCTTATGAGGCTTCTGTGTAATTTTAGTGGGCTTTTATGCATCCTACTTCATTAATAAAGGAAGAATGGAATACTCCAGCATTTTTTATCTCCCATCTGTATTCAAATACAACTGAATTTCTCCCCAGGAAAATTTCAGGATAAATTAATGATTTTCATTTTCTTAGAAAACACATTTTTTCCTGAGTGGATAGACTGTTGACCCAACATAAAAATGTGATTTCCTGCCTAATAAAGGAAACTGGCTGATATAGTGTGCTGTAAAATGACATTTGGTCTTGCCATGAGTGTATGTGCTTTGAGTTGAGTGGGGTCATCATCTGTAGGGGAGACTCTGGGGCTGCAGTGAAGGTACTTCTGCTTTGGGGTCACCATTCCCATGGCCCAGTCAGTTCTGGCTGAGTTTGACTTTCCCAGTCAGTCCAGGGTGAGTGGGGTCTCCGCTTAACCTGTTGAGTGACTGTCCTTTTGCAGTCTGTCAGCTGTAGGTGGCTAGGTCTTGACACATAAGACCCTGGCCTTGAACGCAGTTCTCTGCCTTCATTTACATTTACTTATGTAAATACTTTACATAAACATTTAACCATCCCATCTTTGACAACCAATAAGTTTAATAAATGCTTCTGGAAGACACAGATAAAAAGGGAGAAGTAGGTTGAATAGAGAGTTTACCACAGATATCTGTGAGAGAAAGTTAAGAGAGAGGGCTGCCCCATGAATGCTGGATACTCTGGAGATCAGATCAGAAAGTACTTTCTCCTGTAGGAGATAAGAGTTTGTGAGAGGCCTACAGGGAAAAGCAATAAAGCCTGGGGTTCCTGGAGGCAGTCTCTAGCCAGAAGAGGAGCCCTAGCTAGGCCTACAGAGAAGACCAGTAACACTTCAGAAGTTGCAAAGTCCTCATCTCATTCTATCATGATCTTGGTACTTTGTTAAATAAGGTGGGATTGAGGCAGAACGATGGAGATCTATGGCTAAGAGGGCTCTGCAAACCAAGCCACCTTTGGCCAGTAATTATACTGTTGTTAACACCCCTTGTTGTTATTGTTCAGTTGCCAAGTCATGTCTGACTCTTTGCGATCCTATGGACTGCATCATGTCAGTCTTCCCTGTCCTTCACTGTCTCCTGGAGTTTTCTCAAATTCATGTCCATTGAATCAGTGATGCCATCCAACCATCTCTTCCTCTATCACCTCCTTCTCCTCCTGCCTTCAATCTTTCCTAGCATTGAGGTCTTTTCCAATGAGTTGGCTCTTCACATCAAGGGTCCAAATTATTGGAGCTTCAGCTTCCACATCAGTCCTTCCAGTGAATATTCAAGGTTCATTTCCTTTAGGATTGACTGGTTTGATCTCCTTGCTGTCCAAAGGATTCTCAGTTGGAAAGTATCAATTCTTTAGTGCTCAGCCCTTTTTATGGTTTAATTCTTACATCCATACATGACTACTGGAAAAACCATCAGTTCAGTTCAGTACAGTTCAGTTGCTCAGTCGTGTCTGACTCTCTGTGACCCCATGAATCGCAGCACACCAGGCCTCCCTATCCATCACCAACCCCTGGAGTTTACTCAAATTCTTGTCCATTGAGTCGTTGATGCCATTCAGCTGTCTCATCCTCTGTCTTCTCCTTCTCCTCCTGCCCTCAATCCCTCCCAGCCTCAGGGGGTCAACTCTTTGCATGAGGTTGCCAAAGTATTGGAGTTTCGGCTTCAGCATCAGTCCTTCCAGTGAACACCCAGAACTGGTCTCCTTTAGGATGGACTGGTTGGATCTCCTTGCAGCCCAACAGACTCTCAAGAGTCTTCTCCAACACCGCAGTTCAAAAGAATCAATTCTTCAGTGCTCAGTTTTCTTCACAGCCCAACTCTCACATCCATACATGACCACTGGAAAAACCATAGCTTTGATCAGATGGACCTTTGTTGGCAAAGTAATGTCTCTGCTTTTTAATATGCTGTCTAGTTTGGTCATAACTTTCCTTCCAAGGAGTAAGCATATTTTAATTTCATGGCTGCCATCACCATCTGCAGTGATTTTGGAGCCCCCCAAAAATAAAGTCTGACACTGTTTGCACTGTTTCCCCATCTATTTCCCATGAAGTGATGCCATGATCTTAGTTTTCTGAATGTTGAGCTTTAAGCCAACTTTTTCACTCTCCTCTTTCAATTTCATCAAGAGGCTGTTTAGTTCCTCTTCACTTTCTGCCATAAAGGTGGTGTTATCTGCATATCAGAGGTTATTGATATTTCTCCTGGCAATCTTGATTCCAGCTTGTGCTTCTTCCAGCCCAGTGTTTCTCATGATGTACTCTGCATATAAGTTAAATAAGCAGGGTGACAATATATAGTCATGACATACTCCTTTTTCCCTTTGAAACCAGTTTGTTGTTCCATGTCCAGTTCTTTTTTTCTTTTTTTAGTTTATTATTTTACTTTATAATATTGTATTGATTTTGACATACATTGACTTGAATCCCCCATGGGTGTCCAGTTCTAACTGTTGCTTCTTGATCTGACCTGCATATAGGTTTCTCAAGAGGCAGGTCAGGTGGTCTGGTATTCCCATCTCCTTCAGAATTTTCCATAATTTATTGTGATCCACACAGTCAAAGGCTTTGGCATAGTCAATAAAATAGAAATAGATGTTTTTCGGGAACTCTCTTGCTTTTTCTATGATCCAGCAGATGTTGGCAGTTTGATCTCTGGTTCCTCTGCCTTTTCTAAAACCAGCTTGAACATCTGGAACTTCACGATTCACATATTGCTGAAGCCTGGCTTGGAGAATTTTGAGCCTTACTTTACTAGCGTGTGAGATAAGTGCGATTGTGTGGTAGTTTGAGCATTCTTTGGGATTGCCTTTCTTTGGGATTGGGATGAAAGCTGACTTTTTCCAGTCCTGTGGCCACTGCTGAGTTTTCTAAATTTGCTGGCATATTGAGTGCAGCACTTTCACAGCATCATCTTTCAGGATTTGAAATAGCTCAACTGGAATTCCATCACATCCACTAGCTTTGTTTGTAGTAATGCTTTCTAAGGCCCACTTGACTTCACATTCCAGGATGTCTGGCTCTAGGTGAGTGATCACACCATTGTGATTATCTGGGTCATGAAGATCTTTTTTGCACAGTTTTTCTGTGTATTCTTGCCACCTCTTCTTAATATCTTCTGCTTCTGTTAGGTCCATACCATTTCTGTCCGGTCCATACAATTTCTGTCCTTTATCGAGCCCATCTTTGCATGAAATGTTCCCTTGGTATCTATAATTTTCTTGAAGAGATCTCTAGTCTTTCCCATTCTGTTGCTTTCCTCTATTTCTTTGCACTGATCGCTGAGGAAGGCTTTCTTATCTCTCCTGGGTATTCTTTGGAACTCTGCATTCAAATGGGAATATCTTTCCTTTTCTCATTTGCTTTTTGCTTCCAGTCTTTTCATAGCTATTTGTAAGGCCTCCTCAACATCCATTTTGCTTTTTTGCATTTCTTTTCCATGGGGATGGTCTTGATTCCTGTCTCCTGTACAATGTCATGAACCTCCGTCCATAGTTAATCAGGCACTTTGTCTCTCAGATCTCGGAAAAACCATAGCTTTGACTCTATAGACCTTTGTTGGCAAAATGATGTCTTTGCTTTTTAATATGTTGTCTAGGTTTGTCATAGCTTTCTTTTCAAGGAACAAGATCTTTTAATGTATCTTTTAACGTGTCCCATTGGCTAGATCCAATTAGAAGACTAATTGGCTAGACCAAATTAGAAGACTTAGAATACCACAGTGGGTTGCCATGCAATGCCCTCCTCCAGGGGATATTCCCAACCCAGGGATTAGCTCAGATCTCCTGCATTGCAGACAGATTTTTTACCAGCTGAATTACCAGGGGAGCCCTAATAAGCACATCATAGCAATTGGCTAGACCCAATTAGAATACAGAGGGCAAAGGAACCCATTTATGTAGTTGATTAGGGCTCAGAACAAGAAAGACAGAGAAGGATGCAGAATGTATCTGGAAGGGAAATAGGAAGTCATCCATATGCTTGTACTATCTCATTTAATCCTCACAGAAATCCCACCAGGAGGGTATTATTATGCCCGCTTTACAGATGAGAAAACTGCTACACAAAGTGGTTAATAACTTGTCCATATATATACAGTAAGCAATAGAACGAGGCTCTGAACACTGGCAAACCTCTGGGACCTAACCACTTAGCCACTATTCTAAGGTATGAAATCAGCTGATGAAAGAATTCCTTTTGGGGGAATATGTAATGTTTTCTTTTCCTTTATTTCTGAGTATCATATTTCTGAACATGCCAGACTTGTTTTGACTGTGTTTGGGTGTGACTCTGTTTGGGCCTGGATCTCCAAGAGCTAAAGGTAGGCAGGAATGAACGTGGAAACAATCTTCTTGTTTAGAATCCTGGTGGGAACGAGAGTTCTGTACTACTCAAGTTGAGGCACGTGGTAAGAACAGATACCACAGGTGATAGTGAAAAGAACTGGCACTCATGTTTTAGGTGTCCCTAACTTCGCAGTTCAGTGATTTTCAGTAACTGGCTATAGTTGATTCTGTAATGGTTATTTCCTTTGAAGAGCCTCAGCCCCTGGCATACACACATTTTCTCTTAGTTATTCAATTCAATATCAGTCTAAGTACTACTGTGAAGGGACTTTGCAGATGTAATTATGTTCCAGAGATCAAATTGCCAACATCCATTGAATCATAGAAAAATCAAGACTAAATATCTACTTCTTCTTCATTGACTAAAGCCTTTGACTGTGTATCAGAGCAAACTAGAAAATTCTTAAAGAGATGGGAATACCAGACCACCTTACCTGCCTCCGGAGAAACCTGTATGCAGGTCAAGAAACAACAGTTAAAACAAGACTTGGAACAATGGACTGGTTCAAAATTGGGAAAGGAATACATCAAGGCTGCATATTGTCACCCTGCTTATTTAGCTTATATGCAGAGTATATCAGATGAAACACCAGACAGGATGAAGCACAAGCTGGAATCAAGATTGCCGGCAGAAATATTAATAACCTCAGATATGCAGATGACACCACGCATATGGCAGAAAGTGAAGAGGAACTAAAGAGTCTCTTGATGAAGGTGAAAAAGGAGCAGTGAAAAAGCTGGCTTAAAACTCAGTATTCAAAAAACAAAGATCATCGCATCTGGGCCCATCACTTCATGGCAAATATATGGGGAAACAATGTAAATAGTGACAGACTTTATTTTCTTGGGCTCCAAAATCACTGCAGATGGTGACTGCAGCCAGGAAATTAAAAGTCACTTGCTCCTTTGAAGAAAACCTATGACAAACCTAGACAGTATTTTAAAAAGCAGTGACATTACTTTGCTGACAAAAGTCCATATGTGGTTTTTCCAGTAGTCATGTGTGGATGTAAAAGCTGAACCATAAAGGAGACTAAGAGCTGAAGAACTGATGCTTTTAAACTGTGGTGTTGGAGAAGACTCTTGATAGTCCCTTGGACAGCACAGAGATCAAACCAATGAATCCTAAAGGAAATCAAGCTTGAATGTTCACTGGAAGGACTGATGCTAACGCTGAAGCTTCAATACTTTGGCCACCTGATGAGAAGTGCTGACTCTTTCCATGATGCTGGAAAAGATTGAAGGCAGGAGGAGTAGGGGATGACAGAGGAAGAGGTGGTTGCATGACATCACCAACTCAATGGATATGCATTTGAGCAAGCTCTGGGAAATGGTGAAGGACAGGGAAGCCTGGGGTGCTGCAGTTCATGGGGTTGCAAACAGTTGGACATGACTGAGTGACTGAACAGCAACAACAACAAAATTATGTTCCAGGTCAGCTGACCTTAGGATATGGAGATTATCTGGATGTGTCTGACTTCATCACATGAGCCTTTAAATCTGGATCACTGAGAGCCTCGACAGGGGAGGTCAGAGATTAAAAATGTATGGGATTCAGTTCAAGGGGGATTCTCCACTGTGGGAGGGGCCACTTGGCAAGGAATCTGGGAGCCTCTAGGAGTTGAGAGTAACCTGGGTTGATAACAAGGAAACTAGAACCTTAGTCCTACAACAACAGGGACCTGAATTCTGCCAACAAATTGAATGAGCTCAGAAACAAATTCTTCCTGAAGCCTTTAGATAAAGATGTAACCCAGCTGTCACCTTGCTTTCAACCTTGTGAAACTCTAAGTTGAGAACCCAGCCAAGCCCAACCAAATTTCTGAACTACACAACTGTGAGCCAATAAATGTGTGCTGTTTTCTTAAATTTATTTTGTAGAAGTATAGTTGATTTACAATGTTGTGTTAGTTTCTGGTGTACAGAAAACTGAGTTAATTATATACATGATTTTCAGTATGGTTTATTATAGGATATTGAATATAATGATTATAGTCCCTGTGCTATAAGTAGGACCTTGCTGTTTACCCACTGTATATATAATAGTTTGCATCTGTTAATCCCAAACTCCTAACTCAATCTCCTCCACCCCAAATGTGTGCTGTTTTAAGCCTCTAGATTAGTGCATTAATAACTTCTTATGCATCAATAGGAAACTAATACAAGTTTCAAGTCACTGTTTCTCCTGGCTGTCTGGAGTACTCAGAGCCACATTTTTCTTCAGAAATCAGACTGGTAGAGGAGTAGGTCTTGGGCCTCTTGCCTCCATTTGGAACAATTCTGAAGAAACATCCCAGGTTTTGAGTTGCCTGTAGGAAGGTCTGGAGCCTCTGGTCACATGTAGTTTAACTTCTCTTTCTGCCCAGTTGTGCTTCCCTCTCAAATTATCTTCCTGAGAGGGGGGATCCCACTAGGCTTTTGCATACAAATTCCTGTTGCAGACTCTTTCCTCATGGAACCAGATTTTAAGCAATGGTCTAGATGAATATGGAATTGTGGAGGAGAAGGAAGATGAGCTTTGTTCTATAGGAGTCCAGCTGGGCAAAGTAGAATCCTACAAAGAATGGTAAAATAATAATGTCAGATACCACATGACCCAAACTTACAGGGACCATGTATTTGAGTTATATCAGAATAGACTGTGTATATGGAGACTGAAGTCAGGAAATTAAAAGATGCTTGCTCCTTGGAAGAAAAACTATGACAAACTTACACAGCATATTAAAAAGCAGGCATTAGTTTATTGACAACGGTCCATATAGTCAAAGCTATGGTTTTTCTAGTAGTCACATATGGTTCTGAGAGTTGGACCATAAAGAAGACTGAGCACCAAAGAATTGATGCTTTTGAACTGTGGTGCTAGAGAAGACTCTTGAGAGTACCTTGGACTGCAAGGAGATCAAACCAGTCAATCCTAAAGGAAATCAACCCTGAGTATTCATTCAGGACTGATGCTGAAGATGAAACTCCAATACTTTGGCCACCTGATGGGAAGAGCTGACTCATTAGAAAAGACCCTGGTGTTGGGAAAGATTGAAGGCAGGAGGAGATGGGGATGACAGAGGAAGAGATGGTTGGAAGGCATCACCAACTCAGTGGCCATGAGTTTGAACAAGCTCCGGGAGATAGTAAAGGGCAGGGAATCCTGGGTTGCTGCAGTCCATGGGGTCACAAAGAGTCGGACACAACTGAGCGAGTGAACAACAACAAATACCTCTTGTCCTGGTGGTTATAATGAATAGTTACCTGTTTGATTCTTAAAAATGTTCCAGTTTGGATGGTGAAATGCATGGTCCATGTTCCCGGATACCATGACTGTGAAAGGGCAGAGGATGGAGGGGCCAGTGTGGGCTGGGGTGTGCCGATGAGTAGAGAAGTACACATCAGGTAGCTTCTGAGATAGACCTTGAGGGGTGAAAAGGAATTTTTTTCCATAGAAGAGTTCAGGTATCCTTGTGGGTAGAAAAGTTAGAAAAGCTTGTATAGAGAAAGGCCACTAGGAATACATATGGGTGTGACAAGCGGGAGAGCAGTAATGGGAAGGGGAGTCTCTCTTTCTTGGAATGACATGAGCTGATCAATGGTGTCATTTGATGAATATATAAGACAAGGACATGAGCACACATTGGTCATTGAGGAGATGAGTGCCCACATACAGAGTCGTGCGACATTTCCTTAAGTCTTGGAGAAAATCCAAAGAAGTAAAGGAACAGATGGTTTGCCTTCCACTGTCTGAGGCCAGACCCTCTGCTTGTCTGGACAGCACTTATTCTTTTGTCTTTAACCTGGTTTGCTTATTTGTCCTGTAATTACCTTTGCAAATTGATGATGGAAATCAGGGCTTCCCTGGTAACTCAGTGGTAAAGAATCCACCTGCCAATGCAGAAGTGGGCTCAATCCCTGGATTGGGAAGATCCCCTGGAGAAGGAAATGGCAACCCACTCCAGAGTTCTTGCCTGGGAAATCCCGTGGATAGAGGATCCTGGCAGACTACAGTCCACGGAATCGCAAAGAGTTGAACACAACTTAGTGACTAAACAACAACAATAGTGTCGATGATAGTCATCATTCCTTATTTTTGCAGCCCTTAAAACGCTTTTGAAGCTGTTTCACACTCATTATTTAATACAATCCAAGATTTTCTCTTCTCTTCAGCACTGTCCTGTGTAAAAGGCAGAGCAGGTGTTATTTTTCTCTCATTTGACTGAAAAGATGAGAAGCCATTTGTTGAAGGAATTCTCAATGATAATAGACGTGGAGCTCCACTGGAACCTGAATACGGCAGCTCCTACAACGGTGGTCTTTCAGCCACATTGTGAGGAGGTAATGGTGGATCTTTGGCCAGTGGTGGCTGGTAAAGCCATCACGGTGTTGATCCTTTCCCTCATTAGGCCCACCACTGAATGGCATCCTTGCAGACAGCAGTTTACTGAAGTGTACACTGAAAGATTTTTGTAGATGTGGATGAAGGATATGTCTATGCTGAGTAAATGGTGCTATTTTATTCCAGAATAGTTTTACTTAGTGCCTGTTGTACTCTTTATATCGATTCTTGGCCCCTTTATATCGATTCCTGCAAAGAAGGAAGCTGGCAAGAGGACATTGGCCTCAGTGGGGCAATTCCGTGCCTACAGCCACAGACAGTACAGATGAAACTAGGGTCTTCCCTGGTTCTGCCTGTGCCCACATTCAACACCCCTTTTGCTCAGTCACCTCGGCTTTTTGGACTCTGGTGGTCTCAGGGGGAGTCAAGAGAACAACTCCTAGGGCTGTGGCTCTTTTATGTACGCTTAGAGTCCTTTGAGGATGTGATATTTTAATTATAGACTTTCTCCCTGGAAAAAAATTGAACAGGCACACTTACTGAATATTTTGTTTGAAATTTTATGGAGCTAATGGACTGCCAAAACCACTCTGTCGTTTCCTGATCAGGAACTGCTGCCCTAGCGGAAGGTAAAACAGAAGGTAAAACGGAGGAAAACAGGAACAGAAAAGTTTCAGCAGCTCACCATGGCCACCTGGAGCTTCTCATTTTTAAGCTCATCTCTGCTGGGGCTTAAAGGGTTTGGGTCTTTGTCTTCATAAAACAGGTTATTACCTGAAAGGCAATTAAAGCAGCAGGAGGGAAGGCTGAGCCAGCTGCTGGGCAGAGTGGCAGTCCGCTCTAGAAAGCCCAAGCTCTGGAGAAGTCTCAATTTGGGGAACTGGAGTTTTGTTCATTTAGAGTATGAAATGTTCAGCAATAATGAAATTTGGGCATTTTTTGTGACTTGCACCCTCTCACTTTCTCCCTTTTTAGATTAATGGTCTGAAAGCAGTCAACTTAAAGCAGTCCACTATTTCCTGGATGAGTCTTCTGTCCCAAGGCTGTGTCAAGATGATGAAATGCAACCAATTGAAAAACAGTGAAAATGGCTTTTTAGGACCTCTTAAAAGCTGACTTGGATCAATTTTTAAGATGGCCAGAAAAAAAGTTTATCTATGAAGAGTCTACAGAGGCCAATCACAATTTCAAGAACACATTTTAAAATATTTGGATATTTTTATGGGGACTCTTCATGGCCGCATCTGATCTCATCCTAGCCTTCCTCACCCGCTGTATCTGCCATTGCTTCCAGGGAAGCATCTTTAGTCCCATTCAGATCTGCTTTCTACTTGACTCCCAAAATGCCATCCCCCAGGCATCTAGAGCTCCCCTGCCCCTCCTGCCAATCATCTCCCATCCATCCAGCATTGTGAGGTGGGCCAGGTCCTGGGCAATCTGTAGATCTTACGTGCCGCCTACCCTCTACCTTGATGAGCCTCATTTGCAAGAGGAGATGCTAGCTCCTGCATTGTATTATTGTATTGTGCATATTAAATAAGATAATATATATAAAGTGAATGTAAAGTGATAGTATAGGTGAAGCTACTCTTTGCTCCCTTCGTTAAAGCCATAGAAAATACTGCCTGTTTCAGAAGATCCTCCTGAAAGCTGAGTCTAGAATTAGATTTCTTCCTCTCTGTTGCCAAAACATAAACACCGCAGGCTAGGTGGCTCAGAGACTAATTTTCACACAGTTGCAGTGGCTGGAAGTTCCAGATGGAGGCCCAATGGGATGGGTTTCTGGTGAGAGCTCTCTTCCTGGCTTGCAGACAGCCACCTTCTTACCAAGTCCACACAGGGCCCCTCCTTAGCACGTGCTCCTGGAGAGAAAGGCAAGCTCCCTGGTATCCTTTCTTATATGGATGCTAATCCATCAGGGCCACCCTTATCACTGTTTTAACCTTAAATTTAACCTTAATTACTTTCTTACTCCCCAAACAGCCCCACTAGGTTCGTTAGGGCCTCAACACATGAACTGGGGGGAACTGCATCCTTTCAGTCCATACCACCCTCTGATACAAAACTTCCTCTGTATTTAAAACAAACACCTTCACATTTTAACATTTAAATGTTTTCCATTACCCTCTTGCATGAAATGTGTATTTTCAGCTAATGGAGTAAGCCTCAGAGGACAGGGACCTGTTTTTCTTTTTTATGTATTACTAGCATGAGACAGGGCATTTTTTAGGGTTTTTAGTTGTTCAATCATGTCTGACTCTTTGAAACCCCATGGATTGTAGCCTAACAGGCTCTTCAGTCCATTGGATTTCCCAGGCAAGAATACCGTAGTGGGTTGCCATTTCCTTCTCCAGGAGATCTTCTGGACTCAGGGATCAAACCTGCATTTGCAAGCAGAGTCTCCTGCATTGTAAGCAGATTCTTTACTGCTAAGCCACTGGGGAAACTTTTTTAGGGTTTAAGAAATACTAATTAATGAACTGGCTAGTTGTCCACCTAACATAGAGCCAATCACGACCTCTGTTTCATGGAACTGTGTGGATATCATGAATAGATGTGTAATTAGGATTGGCTAGATTAAGAAATAGTCCTCAAATCTTAAAATAACAAAATGTCTTTCCTCCTCTTGCTATGTAGCCACCACGGAACTTTGTAGAGAAGAGAATGTATTCATTTCAGTCATCCAGGAATCCTGGCAGTTTCCACCCAGACACTGCTGGTTGCTGTGACAGAGAGCAAAGAGAGCTGTGTAGGGTCTGACATCAGTAATCACAGGCTCACTGGCCACAATTCATTGGTCAAAACTGTGTGATCCTATCCAACTGGGGGAGACACAGGCAGTACAATCCTACCACGTGTCCAAAAGGTGGAGACCTGCACACATTGGATGAATACCACTAGTGACCACCACAGTGGAGACACAGATGTTCAGTTTTCCAGGAAGCAGAAAAGCTGACAATCATTTTCTGTTTATCTTCTGTGTAAATGGGAAATTGGCTTCAACCTTGCCCTCTTTCCCATGCTGAAGTAGCCTAGAAATTTCACCCTGTCTGGGAAGTCTGGGTTGGTAACTCAGAGTTAAAGCTTGTTGTGATTGAACAGACCCTTACTTACCATCTAATCCAGGGACTTTCACAATGACTCTAAGGCAATCCATACTTGTATCTCCAGGAAAGCTGGTAAGAAGAGTTTTGGTCAGAGTAAGGAAGATCCTAAATCCCTCCTTTACTTCCTCTCTGCCTGAATTATGAATAGGGTTTCCTTGTAATACATATTCTGTTCTAATTTTATTCTAGCCTATATAATAATAAATAATGCTACAGAAAGAATTTGTAAACCATGAATGTAGTTCAACCACATAAGCAGGATACAGGTGATGCAACATTATTTCTAAAGCTTGAAGCCAGGCCTTAAGGACTGAATTGACACCTATGTCCTTTGCAGTGCCTGGCACAGCCTCTTCCCTTGACTTCAGGACACTTTGTCCTTGTATTGATGACTGTTGTTGAGCTAGATTTCAGGGTGCTCTCCTTGACTGAGGAGCTGCGTGCACTGTACATTGGACAGCCTCTTCTCTGATCTGTGAAGCATCCCATTTGCGTTGCAAATGGAGGCACCGCCTCTCTGCTTGGTGTCCAGTCCTTGGCTTGTTTGGACCAATCTATTATGCAAAGTAAACTAAAGAGGAATTAGAGTATTTTTGTCTGCATGTCTCCAAAATCATAGAGTTCCCAAATGCTTAGGATCCTTTGAAAGTTGTCTTTCTTTTGTTTCTTTAAAAAACCCTCTGAGCAAGTTGAGGGCTGATGAGCTGTCCCCACACTTACATGCAAATGTGGGAGAGTAACAAAGACCTTGATTACAGCTCCATTTGCTTCATGCAGGACTCCAGCAGCCAGTTAAAGTCACAGAAAACATGAGTCATGGACTCTAGCAAGTGATGATGGAGCCAGTGGGGCCTCCTGAGTAGTCAGACTCCCTGTTCTAGGGAGCAGTAACTGATGCCTTCAAACTGTGATGCTGGAGAAGACTCTTGAGAGTCCCCTGGACAGCAAGGAGATCAAACAGTCAATCTTAAAGGAAATCAACCTTGAATATTCATTGGAAGGATTGATGCTGAAGCTGAAGCTCCAATACTCTGACCACCTGATGGGAAGAGCCAACTCATTAGAAAAGCCCCTGATGCTGGGAAAGATTGAAGGCAGGAGGAGAAGGGGAAGACAGTGGATGAGATGACTGGATGGCATCACTGACTCAATGGACATGAATTTGAGCAAGCTCTGGGAGATGACAAAGGACAGGGAAGCCTGGCATGCTATAGTCCATGGGATCTCAAAGAGTCAGACACGGCTGAGCAACTGAGCAACAGCAACAATAGCTGGTAAAGGACCCTGTTAGTCCCCATGGAAGCGTCCCTCTCACTAGGAGAACTCCATGGGCAAGCTGTGATCATGCCAGGTATCCTCAGTGGGAATGAGTGTGTGTCATTCCTGAGTGTCCCCCTGTGAATAGAGGATTGAGTGAGGGCTCTGAAGGGGGAGTGATTAGGGATCAGGTACTGGTTGGGAATGGGTGGGCTAGGCAGGATTAACCTCAAATGCACAAACTGGTGAAAACCCTCCACTTTGGGATCACTAGGTCCCATTCTTTTAGGGCAAGAACAACAAGTAAGTCCCAACTCTTTCCTCTAAATTTATTTATGGTAAATTTAGGAATCTTACTGAATAAAGCCTGGAGACTAAAGAACAGGGGGGTCTGTGTACCTAGAGTCCTCAGCACCAAAGATGTTAATTCATTAATTTAATTAAACACACGACCAAACAGCAGCCACACCACATACATCTTCCCTAATGAAAGTGCAAAACCCACTGCAAATTCTCCTGATTTATTAAATCAAATTATTCAACTCAATCAGTAAAGAAGAAAGTCCCTGAGCTGGGAGGAGGGGTACCTCTGCTTTAAGATTAGACCAGTCCAGCCAGGAAGACACATAAGCTGGTTCACTGGGACTTAATGTCAGAGAAACAGGGAGTTAAAGGATGGTGCTCTGGGGCCTAGGGCCAGATCGACTTGCTTGGCTCAGCTCTCCAGCCTGCTGCCCACCGCCAGGCACAGAGCAGGGGCTGCTGATCTGTTTTCTAGGTGTGAAAATACAGGTATTAAAAAATGAACAAGTGAGTGGTAAGCATGGCAGTGAGGTGGCCTGATGTCAAAGCCTCCCTGACCCCCAAACCCTGCAGAAGCCCCTCTTGTTCTTGACTCTCAGGCTTCTCCAGGAAGATTTTGAGAAGAGTTAAGACTTATTTGCTATTCTTCTGCCAGAGTAGTTTTAGTGACTGCAAAACTGAGTTGGGTACATAAGAGGTTCCTAACAAATGTTTGCCAAAGCAGTGAGGTTAACCTAGTGCCATCTGTGAAGACCTCATAAGTGTTTCTTTGCCCATGACTTGTTATTGATGAACATCACCTCAGCCACTTGGAGGCCAGGTTGGGTGTATGATAAAGAACAGAAGGAGAGGAAGAACCGCAGCTACTTTTTTGAGAAGTGTGGTTAAGGTGACTGAGGACAGGTGGCCTGATGTGAGGGTTGTGGGCCTCAGAGAACAGGGCACACAATCTCATAGCATCCTTCTATCAATGCTTCTCACAACCACTGTAGCCCTGAACTCAGTGATGGGCAATCAGCCTTGTTCCTCCCTGATCCCTAGTCCCTCTGGACCATAGGAACACCAGCCTTTTTGCTCTGAGTTTCAATATGAAGCTTCCTTCCCTAACATGGTGTGAATTCTTGCAAAATTGAGTTCCCTGGGTATTTATATAAACTTCCAAGTCATGTTATAAGTGGGGGCCATGTCATTAGGCTGCTGGGGCAGTTTCCTTGGCCTCTTCTAGCCCACGTGTGATTTGGATTAGCAATGCAGTTTACTAACCAATTCCCCGCTGGGTCCAGATCAACACTTTGAGTGTAACTTCAACAAATAATTATCTGAATTAGCTGAAAATAATGATAAAATAATTCCTACAGTTATCTCCTTCTGCTTCTCCTCTCCTTTTCCTCACCTTCCCCACAGACTCTTCCACCTCCACTTCCTCCTCACTATTTTACTGTGAAAGCACTGAAAAATTTTTGAATTCTGTTTACTGAATCCTCCCATCTTTTCCTACTTCCTCCAACATATTTCATTCAACCTTTTATCCCTAAGTTTATATTCTTGTTATTCATACTTTTGAAAGAAGTCTTTTTGCTGGGGAAGGGAGTGACTTTGGCAATCCTTTCTACTGGACACTTGCATTAGAAATTGTGTCCATAGTAAAGATGCCCACATCCTCCCAGTCACCATGATCAGCATTTTCTTTCTGACCTGTCTTTGACCTCAGATACGCTTATTTTCATTTTAACAAGATAAGAGTTGAGGGCCATAGCTTTTTCCCACTCCCAAATGAGTGACAGCACCAAGATTGGGCTTGGAGATCTAGAACCTTCCATTGTCTTCATAAATCACATCTAAAGTTACTGCTTCAAGAAGTTATCACTTCATGGCAAATAGATGGGGAAACAATGGAAACAATGACAGACCATTTTCTTGGGCTCCAAAATCACTGCAGATGGTGACTGCAGTCATGAAATTAAAAGATGTTTGCTCCTTAGAAGAAAAGCTATGACAAACCTAGACAGTTTATTAAAAAGCAGAGACGTTACTTTGTCGACAAAGGTCTGTATAGTCAAAGCTATGTTCTTTTTCAGTAGTCATGTATCAATGTGAGAGTTGGACCATAAAGAAGGCTGAGCATCGAAGAACTGATGCTTTCAAACTGTGGTGTCGGAGAAGACTCGAGAGTCCCTTGGATGGCAAGGAGATCAAACCAGTCAATCCTAAAGGAAATCAAGCCTGAATATTCATTGGAAAGACTGATGCTGAAGCTGAAGCTCCAATACTTGCATCACCTGATGCAAAGAGCTGACTCGTTGGAAAAGACTCTGATGCTGGGAAAGATTGAAGGCAGGAGAAAGGGACAACAGAGGATGAGATGGTTGGATGGCATCACCAACTCAATGGACATGGGTTTGAGTAAGTTCTGGGAGATGATGAAGGACAGGGAAGCCTGTTGTAGTCCATGGGATCACAAAGAGTCGGACATGACTGAACAAGTGAACAACAACAAAAAATGTTACTGCAAATCAGTACAAAGTTTAAGTGAATGCAATATTCTTGCAGGGCAATTGAAACTTCAAACAGGATCCTCTAGTGCCCCTCCACAATTGGACCACAACCTCCAATCCTTATTGTAGTTTCTGTTGCCCTTTATTATGTTTACTTATGGGTTTTGATGAGACCTGAGATTCTTTGGGATTTACTTTGTAATAAACATCCTTCAAGAGGCATGTGCATTTTCTCTGGGTGAGACACTCTGTCTCATATTCACTGACACATAAACAGGGATTGATTTCCTTTATAAATAATTAGTGGGCATGCAGCACAGAACAGGCTCCGGAGGGACCAGACAACCAGGCGTGTATAGATGATGGGGATGGAAGAGGGAGGAGGCAGAGAAGATGCAGGAAGAAGAGAAGGATGTCTGTAGTGGAGTCTGCAGGAAAGTTAAGGGAGAGTTTCACAGGGATTTCAATTGTCCATAGCAGGAGATTCAGGATGTTCTGAGATGAGGGCTAAGCCCATCAAGTCTGTGGGCTTTGTTGCCAGAGACTGGGCTTCACTGAAATCTTCTGCTAGATGCTCCTGGGGATGGCCAGATGAGCAAGACCAAGAGAAACAGAGATCCATCAAGTTTCAGAGTGGACATAATCTTAGCATTCACTTAGTCTAACCTCCATCTAAAGCCTGAACTACAACCAGGGCAACCAATATCCAGCCTCTGCTTCAGCAGAACTCCTTGGATAAAAAAGATTTCTAGGGAGAATTAACCAGTTCTGGTTTTGAACACATCAGAATGAATGGGAATTATTACAATATAATGGGAATCCACGTAATTTCTACCCAGAGGCCCTTGTTCTGCCTTTGGAACTGTCCCCCATATGCTATGACGCTTCCAACATACTGAGTCTTCATTTTTTTGAGTCTAGAATCTTCTTGCCAACCTGACACTCTCCCTGAACATCCTCCAGTCTCTCATTGTCCCTTAGAGTGCTAGGGAATTCTGTCCAGCAGTTTAGTGGAGGTGTGGGAGTGTCTTTTCTTATTTATTTGTGCTCTAGTACTTTATGCTGAATAACATCATATATTTCCCATATTATATTTGTGTAGAACAGTTTCTCTATTAGACCTTACCTTATGTTTATTATTCAAATACCAAGAACTTCTTTTAGAAATGTGTTCTACCATTCATTTATTTATTTAACAAATAATAATATTCAGGCATGACCTTGTGCCAGGCACTCTTTTAGGGATTGAGTATGTGCCATTACTTTGCCGGCAAAGATCCATCTAGTCAAAGCTGTAGTTTTTCCAGTAGTCATGTATGGATGTGAGAGTTGGACTATAAAGAAAGCTGAGTGTTGAAGAATTGATCTTTTGAACTGTGGTGTTGGAGAAGACTCTTAAGAGTCCCTTGGACTGCAAGGAGATCAAATCAGTCAATCCTAAAGGAAATCAGTCCTGAATATTCATTGGAAGGATTGATGCTGAAACTGAAACTCCAATACTTTGGCCACCTGATGCGAAGAACTGACTCATTGGAAAAGACCCTGATGGTGGACAAGATTGAAGGAAGGAGAGAAGGAGAGGACATAGGATGAGATGGTTGGATGGCATCACCAATTCAATGGACATGAGTTTGAGCAAGCTCCAGGAGTTGGTGAAGGCCAGGAAGGCCTGGTGTGCTGCAGTCCATGGGATCACAAAGAGTCGGACATGACTGAGTGACTGAACTGAACTAAACTGATGTGCCAGTGAATGAAACAATGTGCTTTCCTTCTTAAAGCTTAAAGTTGGATGAGAGCAATCATCAACACAGGGAGCTCAGCTTGGTTCTCTGTGATTACCTGGAAGGGTGGGAGGGGTGTTCGGTGCTCACAAGGGGGATATATGTATACTTATAGCTGATTCATGTTGTTGTACAGTGGAAATCAACACAACATTGTAAAGCAATTATCCTCCAATTAAAAATAAATTTTAAAAAACAAATAAATAGTATACAGAGTGAAAGAGAACAGACTAGGGTGTTAGGCAGAACTGGGTGGAGTTGCTTCTCATACAAAGTATATATGTATGTGGCCATTTTATATACTGTACTTTTCATCATTTATATCTTCTCCATGGCTTATGTCATCATCCATAATCATGGGAGACAATTTTGCGTGAGGATGATAACAGCTGTCACCACTGCTAATGGTTCCACAGCTCAAGATACCAGCACCACACACTCATGGCATCAATCTCAGTACAGAAGCTCTGGAATGATCTTGGACTCCATGTGGCCAGTCCTAATGGAGCTAAAAGCATGTCTTAGCTGTATAAGGTGGCCAGAGTTTTTTAGCCTTGAGTCTCAGTTATTTATAAAATGAGAATAGAAATGATAGCTTTTATAGTGAGGATAAAATGAAATATTGCATGTGAAGCATATCTTAGTTCATAGCAGAATTTACTCTTAATAAGCAAAAGTTAGTTTCCATTCTTCTCCCCTTTATATGTTGCTATCTCATATGTGGATAAAATTGTCTATTTAAGAAAAGTTGAGAATTGAACCACTAGAGATTTTTCTCATATTGACTTTATTTAATTTAGGGTCTTTGAACATGGTAGGCAGGTTTGGAGTCCATCTAACTATGGTACCAGTTTCTTCATGCTTATATGTCTTTTTCCATAAGCACATCAGATTGGAAAGGTTACTAATATTATTGCTGTATATGGAATGGGCTAGCTTGGTAAGGATGTATAGGTTTTAGGTTGAACTGAATGGTAGACTATGGGATAAGAATGAACAGAATAGTTGTAATCAGCATATGAATCAGAACGAGACTGAGGCAAGATAGATTGAAATGGAATTCAGTGGGAGAGGATGAGATGAGGTGAAATGATTTGGAATAGTCTGAAGCAGAAGAATCTGGATGGGGAGTGGGTTGAGACCATGTGGACACAGAGCAATCAAAGAAAGTAATTTTTTAGTTTCTATCCTCTCCAACATCCTTTTTTTTTCTGCCGACTCTGAACATATCTGTCGTGAGCATCTTGAACCTCCGTGTGTTTTGCACAGCCTGATGCTAGTGTTGACAGAGACTTACTGCTGCCATCAAGGGATTTATGCTGCCTCTTTAATGTCCCCCTTCTGTGGTGGCTTTACGGCCCTGCTGTCCAACTTACTATCTGCAGATTGCCATTTGGCATGGAGTCTCTCTTTGTCCCAAATGCATGAGGAGTGGGAAGGGGTGTGAGGCCCCCTGTGTAAGACAGCTGTGTCTGTTTCTGGATTGGGTCTGGGCTGGGACCAGTGATTTTTCTGCTTTTAGTTTTTATTATTTTTTAAAACAATTTCCTGCACCAATAGGGTCATTTTTCCCAAGGGAATGCTGTGTGCAGTGTCTATACAAGCTAAAGGAACCAGGATGTCCATAAACACCAGAGAGCACACATTCTTTTGTAGGTGTTCTGACCCTTTAATAAAAAGTGGGTATATAGGGAGCTAATGCTTTTGCACCCTTCTTTAGCTCCAGCAGGGGCTACATCATACCCAAGTGTCTCTTTCCATGTGAGTGTTACATGGCACCTCCAGGAATAGTTCTAGCTGACAGTGATTCATTTGTCTTTATTTTCCTGCTCTGCCTGTCTTCACGTCATCTGGGATTATAGTTAGCAGGCAGTTGGGAGCTAAGAATCCCAAGCCAGGGTTTGCTTGCGAATCATTTCTCCCTATAGGTTCCTGAGGGGCTGATGTTACTGTTGAAAAGCTAGCTGTAGAGACCGTGTGTGTGTGTGTGTATGTGTGTGTGTGTGTAAGCATATGTGTTTTGAAGCTAGACAGCCCTGTGAGTCCTAGCCACCAGAAATAGGGTGAAACAAAGTGCTCACCTCGGGGCCAGCATCTGGGAGTGAGGGCCTTCTGACGTTCTGAACCGTGGTTGATTCCCTTGTCTTACCCTACTTCTGCTTCTGCATGCAGGGCAAAATCATGATTCAGTTTCTCCCTACCTGGGGCTTTCAGAGAATGATTTAACCTCATGGAGTCTCATTTTCCTCATCCGTAAAGCAGGCATCCTATGCCTGAGAACTTCAGTGAGAAAAAGAAGAAATAGCACACCTAAGACATCAGCTAAAGGAAATACTTATGGAACACATGTCTCTGCCTTCAGTATCCGCCCCTCCCTGAAAAACAACAGCACCACCAAACAGGCAGTAAGATAGCAGCAAAGATATGAGTGCAGTGGTTGAAGGGCTACTGTTGGCTTTCTCGTGAAGACTGTCTTCGATCTGAGTTGCCAGAGTTCCCTCAGACTTGGGCAGACCTTCATGCATAGTAGGAACCAATGGGCTGCAAAGACTGGACTGGGATATGGGTTTCAGGACTTGCTGTCCTCACAGATAAAATCTCTTCAGGCAGACAGGGGTGTCATCATGGAAAGCAGAATGCATCTATGATGCTGTAAGCTTCAACTCTAAGTCTTCATTTCTTAGAACTAATTGTGATTGCTAACGTTCCCCTAAATGTATCTAAAGCCATCACTAACAAGGAGCTCTGTCTGATAAAGATTATTTGCAGTGGGATTAACGTACTAGGCTCTTAACCTACCTGCCATGCCTTATCCATGCCACTTCTTACAAATCCCACCTTCTCCAAGTCCATCGTAGGCTCCTTCCAATCTCTGAAGATCTCCTGGCCACTGCAGGTCACTGTTATTTCTTTGTGTACTCTGCTTTGGGAGGTGGTCATTTCAAATCATTCTGGGGCTGGAAACTAAAGTGCTGGTACTGGTAATGGGTCAGACACTAGCTAAGCTCAGACCTCATTCTTCTGATGTCATCAAGGATGTTCTGAACTACCTCCAGAGATCACTCAGTGAAAATAGAGGACATCAGACCCAGGGCATATCTTTGGAAGCAAGTAGCCTCCAAGGTAACTCAATGCCCTAATGACAAAATCTAGGCTAGAAACCAGATCTTCCTAACCATGTCCTCTTTCCACAGTTGCTTGGCAAGCATCACTTATGTGCTGCTACCTTATAAATATCCACTGCAGGGCTGGGTAACTGTAGGCTTCTTCCAACTAATTAGAGAGTTATACCTTCAAAGGAGGAGCCAGGGTTTAATCAATGTATCTGCATGATGCCCAGCACAAATCTGGTATATAGGAGAAGCTCTTAAAAAGATCACAAACAAAACTCCAAGCCTCCAAATACTTATTGAATTGGTTTTACCTATACTAGAAGCATTGACATTGCAAAAACAATTCCTGCATGAGCAAGAACTGTGTTACTTCATGGGTTTGATTTCCAATGTTAGCCACTGCAGAAGTCCAGCTGGGTGTGATATCTTGGGGTCAGGGCAGCCTTGCCCTGCCTTTCATATCTCATAACATAGATAGCAACCCAATCCTCAGTGTTGGAGTCTGCTGAAATACAGGTGACTAAAAAAATCTAATTAATATGGTTTTAATTATGGCAGTAATGACACCTACCTCTCAGCATGAGAAGGTAGGATATTGTTAGTAAAATTAAATTTCCCAAGGGTGCTGAGACCCTTTAAGATGAGTTAATTTGAAAGTTACTGATATGATTAGAGAACTGAAATAGGCATATTTGAAAGATTCCAAAGGGGTAATCAAATATCCATATATCAGTCAATTGTGCATTCAGTCAATCAGTAATCTAGACACTGTTAGGTTCTGGCAGTATAGAAATAGATGATATCCTGTTTTTTTTTTTTCTTAACCATATATAATTAAGAAGAGTAGACAAAGCACGGGTCCCTGCCCCCTCTAAACTAGTTCAGTGATCTTTCTTACATTGCTTCTTTCAACCCAGCATGTGTTACCTTACATTGCTCTGACTTACTTGAGAATGTGCCATTTACCTCAGATAGACTCATAGCCCCTTGCAGGCAAGAACTTATTTGGTGTCTTTTTGTATCCTCAGCTTCTAGGATAGTATTGGCATGGGATAGATACCCAATCCGTATTTCTTATAGTTGGAGATTAATCATGTAAAAAGTCATCACTATTAGCCTTATTTCTTTGGAAGGCTTTACAAAGAAGGTAAGACTTGACAAAGGCTGGTTCTTGAAAAAAGAAATGAAAGCTAAGGTTAAAATAAGTCAAACTGACTTCTTTGGGGATATTTACCAACAGGTTCAGGGATTCAGAGTTTATTGTTTAAGAAACGGGAAAGCATTGATAGGATATAAATCTATTTGTGATGGAAGTTCTCAGTTTTCTAATATTGCTCTGAATGTGATATTAAAATAGATTCTCCCATAATAAATTCTGGAGAGGATGTGGAAAAAAGAGAACTCTTGTACACTGTTGGTGGATATGTCAACTGGTGCAATCACGTGGAAAATAGTGTGGAGGTTCTTTTGAAAACTAAAAATAGAGTAACCATATGACCCAGCAATTCTACTCTTGGGCATACATCTGGAAAAGATGAAAACTCTAATTTGAAAAGATACATGCATCCCAATGGTCACTGCAGCACTATTTACAATAGCCAAGACACGAAAGCAACCTAAATGTCCACTGACCAACAGATGAATGGAGAAAGAAGATGTGATACATATATGCAATGGAGTATCACTCAGCTATAAAAAAGAATGAAATAATGTCATTGCAGCAACACTGATGGACCTAGATATTATCATACTAAGTGAAGTAAGTCAGAAAGAGAAAGACAAATATCATTTCATGTCACTTATGTGTGAAATCTAAAAAGAATGATACACGTGAACTTGTTCACAAAACAGCAGACTCACAAACTTATGGTTGTTAAAGGAGAAAAGAGAGGTTGGGGGAAGAAAGATAAATTAGGAGTTTGGGATTAATAGATATACACTGCTATATAAAAAATTGATAAACAACAAGGATCTACTGTATAACACAAGAAACTATATTCAATATCTTTTAATAACCTGTAACAGAGAAGAATCTGCAAAAGAATACAAGCTTGAATCACTTTGTGGTACACCTGAAACTAACACAACATTGTAAATCAACTATACTTCAATTAAAAAAAAATAAGTTCTTGGGTCCACACATTTATCTCACAGTCAACTAGCCTCTATTCAGTTTTCCATGAGATTTCAGACTGAAGCAGGAAGTCTATTCAAAACCTCCCAAGTTGTCTATCCAGGGTGCTTTAGAATGAATTCATCCACCTAACCTGAACTTGTGGCCCAGGTTGCTAGCAGACTATTTTTTGTTCTTAGTCTGGACCCACTGTATCAGTCATAAGCCCTTATCTCAAGGCTGTCCACCCCAAATTTCAAATCAACTCTAATTTTGTCTCCTTCAATATTCTTCCTTTTCCAATCTTAAACAATTGTCTTGTTTTCATGTTGTAATGGGAAGCTTGAAATTAACTCGCAATATTAAATGCTGCTTTGACATCTTTGAGCCTCATAGGGTCCCTAAGGCCTATAACCATAAGTCCCTCTTCTCTCACCAGGTATGCCCCCTACTCAGTGGAAAAGGCTCTCCTCCTAGCAAGTTCCCTTTATCAGCAGGACCAAGCTATACTTCACCAGGCCTTCAGCCTGATGGCCAGCCATGAAATCATTTAAATAAGCCAATTACGTGGAAACTAGGTGTCACCTCCTGATGTTATTGCTACAACGCTTGCCTCTCATAGCTCCTACTGGTTCATACTATTCCTGAATGCATGGCAGGTGGTGTCTTCCCCTGGGCTGTGCCTATGTGTGACTAATAAATGTTGTTAATCTCATTTCATTGTGCACAGGGTAAGGTGTCATGTATTTGGTGATCTCATTTTACCCAGTGTGAGGAATCTCTGTCTTCACCAATAGGGTGAATAGAGGTGATGGAACACGTGCATCTTCCCATCTATTTACTTAGCAGATTCATTGCCAGCTCTTCTGATATTCCTTAACTCAGCAGCTGAGGAAAGGCTGGTGGTCAGCTCTCCTGGTCCAGGCAGCCCTAACTGGCAGAACTCTTGTGGGGATAATCACTGCTGAGCATTCATCTCCTGAGAACTGACCAGTGCCTGAATTCCTGACACTGGAGTTTGGTGCCTGGATAAAGATGGAGAGTAACCTGCCTTTTACAATGATGTCATTTATTCCATCACCATCTTTTATTGAGAATGTATGAAAACTGCATCTTGAACATACAGAGAAGTATAAGGCAGTATGGCCTCAAGGCACTCACAGTCTGGTGGGAGATAGACAATAGCATCAATAACTTTGACATAGACAGATATGTGCTCTAGTAATGATGTGCTGGATTATTACAGGAGTTTTGGAAGGAAAGCAAAGAGAAGAAATTCTGAATTTAGCCAAGGATAACAGGTTTGAGAAGGCTTCCCAGAGATGAGGATATTTTTGAAGGTCAGGTGAGTCTGCCACCTGGATGGGTTATGTGACAAGAACATTCCAGACCAAGAGGATATTATGTGTTGAAGTTCAGACCACTTCTTCCCACCTTCACTGCTACAACCCTTGTTTGATCTATTGTCATCCCTTGCCAAGTGACTGCAATCGTCTTCTGGCTCCCAGCTTCTGTCCTTGCCTGTGTGTAGTCTGTTTCATCCCAGTGCCCAGAGTGGTTCTTTTAAAGTGGAAGTCACGTCAGGTCACTCTCTATGGGATCCCATTTCACTCAGAGGAAAGGCGAAGTCCTCACAGTATCTAAGATCTTTCACTAGCTGCCCCCATAACCTTTGTAACCTCCTCCGCTCTTATGCTCCCCTTTGCTGTCTCTGCTCCAGTCACAACTAGTCTTCTTTGATTCTCTCTGGGTACCACTCCTACCTTAGGGCCTTTGCATCTTCTGTTCCTTTTACCTGGGACAAGCTTCACCCAAGTGTCTGTATGGCCCCCTCCTTCAGCTCCTTCATGCTCCTTTCTGGTGAGGTGCACCCTGAGTGTGCTATGCACTTGTGCACCATGGAAGCACTCATGATTCTCTATATTACTTATCCCTTTATTATATACTGTATAACTATCATTCACCATTTGATGTCTGCCCCTTGGCACTAGATTATAAGTTCAAGGATGGTGAGATCTTGGCTCTTTTGTTCACAGATACCAGTCAACAGAGCCTGGCACCCAATAGACACTCAATAAGCAATTATCTGTCAAATGAATGACTGGGTGAAAGGTGTATGGTAGAACGTTGAATATTCTAAGCAGACTGGTTGATCTGAATGAGTTCAACAATCATGGCTGAAGTAAAGCACACAGGTAGACGAGGGCCAGGTCGTGGATGACTTTGCAGATCCTGGAGAAAAATTTCCCACTTTATCCTGAGGGAATCAGAGAGTCCCCAAGGGAATTTGAACAAGAGAATGGATGGCAAGGTCAAATATCTAACCTATTAACCAAGATAGAAAAATCCCAGGGGAAACACTTGAATGAAATCTTCATGTTTTAACTTCAGGGTATCTGGGAAAAAATCTGAGGAAGTCAGAAATTTTAGTGTGAAAGGTGACTGATGAGTCACAGGGGCAATGGCCCTTGAGCAGTGGTGGAATATGGGTCTGGAGTCCAACAGACACAGATGGAGCCCTGCTCTGGGCATCTCAGGAGGGCACCTGTAGAGAGGGCACTGCAAGATGTAGGACTTCAGATTTCTCATTACTTTGAAAAGCTGGTGAGGATTCAAAGAGGTGATAAGGGTAAAGTGTCTGATGTATACCTTCCATAGAGGAGACTGTGACCAGTCTTGTTTTCTCATAGGTGTGTATGTGGCATCTGGGAGATGCCTACACACAGGTGTCATTCATGGCAGAGAAAGAGCGGGCAAGCCTATAGATTGGGGATGCGCCCATTCCAGGTGTGTGTGTGACAGAGACAGAATGAGAGCCAGGCAAGCCAAGGATGGGAGAACTCTGAGAAACAGGCTGACAGTGGGAGAGCAATCTAGGTGGAAAAGCACTGACACCCACAGGCCCCCTCAGAACATCCCTGACTGCCCCCACCAGAGACAGACAGACATCTTCATAGGAGGGATGTGCAGAGGGATACAGGAGGGGTGGGCGTGTTCACTGTGATGTCAGGAAGAAGTATGGTAGTCAAGGGAAGAAGAGTGAGCCTTTGAGCCAAATGGGATCACAATCCATGTCTTTGGGCTTGTTTTGGCTTTTGTCTTTATTTGACTTTCTGTTGTTAGATGTGGACTATTCCAGAACATTTCCATCTGAGAGGAAGAAGCCAGTAGAAAGAGGATTCCAAAATACCAGAAGGAAGGCATGGTGGCTACGTGCTATTGGGTTTGGAAGTCTGGGCTGAAACTGTGGTTTGCTTCTTAGTAGCAGTGTAGTTGTGAGCAAGTTACTCTAAACTTCCAAGCCTCAAGTGAGAGATGAGGGTAAGGAGACCCCAGCCTGTAAAGGCTTGCTGAGAAGCACAAAGGAGAGACAGAGAGAGTGCTTATCCATGTGCCAGAGAAGGGAGGACCAGGCTGCTGAGGAAGGAGAGGTTTGGAGATGGTAGGAAGAGGCATGCCTGGTCCATGCGTGGCCCGAGTGGGCCTGTGTCAGGGCAAGGCCAGAGCTTTTCCCTTCTACTGAGAGGAGAGATAGAAGTGTGTGGCTTGAGTGAGTGAGGAGGCAGGTTGGAGAGCAGCCGGACGATTTGGGATGGCTGCTGACTTGCCTGTGAAATGCAATCTGCTCATCTGCAGCCAGGGTGGTTGGTACCCAAGGATGGAGGCACGTGCCGGGAAAGCGGAGCTGGGAGGAGAACGGGGGACACTGGGAAGGGTAAGCTTCCTGGGCCAGCGGCCAGGGCAGTTCAGAGGGTCTCTCTCTTGTGCTCTAATACTCTGTGACCTTCATCTTGAAATTTTAACAATTTTTATCTTTGAACGGTGTCTTGTGAGTCTGGTGGGAAATGAAGACTTGGCCCCGGCTCCTGTGGTCCCACCTCCTATGATGGGTCTTCTGCCTCCTGCTCCCCAACTCCCATGCACCTAAACCTGAGTACTTAGGCGTCAGCGAGGTGAAAATTGGGCATATAGCTAAGCACTGAGATGCAAAGTAAGGGTCTGAGCAACAGGGAATCTGCCCTCACTAGCAAGTTTCCGTGGGTGCAAGGGAGAGAAATATTAAATAGCAAATGAAAACACGTGGAAGAAAGAAAGAGGCTTTCCCGCTGCTTTTCGAACAAAGGGATTGCATTCTCATTTTGCTTTGGGGCCCACAACGTAGCTGGCCCCAGGGAGGAGGGTTATCTGGGGAAGCCAGAGGGCTGTGGAGCAGACTGCAAGGGGCGGTGGGTTTTGGAACTCACCGGTTCCTGGTGGGAGAGCAGGGCAGCTTGCTCCCGAGGGTCAGTCAGCCCAGACACGGGCATGTAGGAAGTAGAGGCAAGAATTAGTGCGAAGTGGGTGTTACAGATGAGAATGATGGAACTTGGAAGGGACAGAGACTATTGGTGCTGGTGAAAGAAACATTCAAGGGATCAGGGGTTAGACCTAGGAAAGCAAGAATTCAAACCAGAAGGAAAAATATAAAGATGTACAATTAAAAAGATTTGGAAGAAGCCAGACATGGAAGAAAGGAGGCTCATGAAAGATTTAGCCAGAAAAGGGAATTTGAGATTTCAGAATTTCTAAAGCAGAATATTTCCAGAGCAAGTTCCTTTATATCTCATTAGTAAAGTTTGTAATTTGCCCTTTTTTTTTTTTTTGGCTCTGCATTTGCAAACAAAGCATTGCTCTCAGATTCAAGATTTAGACTTCTGAATCATAGTACAACTCATTTTTTTTTTGTATAAGTAACATATGTTTGGTGTCTTTAAACACAATTACTTTTGTATAATAAAAGTGTTGATTTGATGATGCGACATTTTCTGCAAGTGTGTTTAAGAGAGTTTATGTTTTCATAAGTTGCAATGAAACTCAATTATGTATGTGTAATAAGGCTTCTGATTGTTACACTTAGACTTTTCTGTATAATGAAGCCAGCAATTAGAATTTGCTTGCTCTATGGCTTAGGAAAACACACTTGTTTTGGAGACAAAAGACTCTTAATGAGCCCCCTTTTTTGTTAATTTTTTTTGGTTGTTGTTAAAAACCAGTCTATAACTCAAACATATAATTAGATTTCTTAAAGGTTTGGATTTTTTGTTGTTGTTATTTTCTTCCCCCCTCTAAACACAAAACAAAGCAAAAAGCAATAACTTTAAGGCACAGATCATTTCAAAGCTGTGAATCTCGCTACGATCTGCAGTTTTACCTTCCAGGCACCCCCAGTGCATAACGATGCCCGCTCGGCTAAGGAAGTGGAGGCCTGGCAGTGGCAGATCTCTGACTGAGTAGAGAAATGCTTTTTGGAAGCATTGCTTAGATGCTGCTCTGGGCATTACACTTGGAGCTGGGCACTGGTGTTCTGCTTACATCTTGGCCTCGGGGTTAGCCTGAAGCCTGACTCGGGAGCAGAATCCCACCTCCTGATCCATCGCTACCACTAGCCACACATGCCTGCTAGTGCAAGGGTGGACAAGCCATTCTCCCATGGGCTGACCATGGGAGTGCAGGCAGAGTTTTCTCAGTGGGCTTAAGAAGCTTCCTTGCTATTTTTTTCTGACCCACACCCAGTGTTTCAGCTGGTCCCCTGGACTGATTGCAGTTCAGTTCACTGCTGCCCATTCGTGCCGCTTTCAGAGATGGCTGTACTGGGACCCCGGTGTAGGCCGCTCCAAACTGTGCCTCAGTGACATTATTGATTATTTTTGTGAATGAAAAATATTGCCCGCCATATCAGTAAATAAAGGATGTTGCAGTCATCAAACTATCACATTACAATAGTCCCCAAAATTGAGCCCAGAAGGAACTCAGGATGGAGGCAGGATGCCTGCCATTAAACCATAAGCCGCTGCAGCTGCTCCCAGCGGTTCACCCTGAGGAGACTCATGGTGATAAAGCACAGGACATTGGCCCCAGACAGCTGAGATACACAGCAAAGGAATGATTTCAAAGAGCCCAGACTCTTGCATCTTCCCGTACACAGAAAAGCACTAAATTCATTAACTTGAGGTGTCTGGTTTTCTTTAATTAACTACAATCTATCTGATCTTTGTTGCAAAAATTCCTATATGTGCTGGCTCCTCCCTTAGGCCTTCAGAGCAGCCTCTTTGAGTCATCTGACAGTCCTGTCCCTTGGGCTTGAAGTCTTCAGAATGCCCACCGAAAAAAACATGATTCTCGACTTTTAGGTTGTGCATTTTTGTTCAGTTGACATTTTGAGCTAAAGTGACTTAAGAAATGGCTGATACAAGAGGGACACCCTGACCCTCCTCTCTGTTTCCCTGAAAACAGGAAATAATAAATCTCTTACACGAGAAGTGCGCTTGCTACGTCTGGAGTCAGAAGGACACTTATCTCCAAAGATAAAAAACTGAGGGCCAAGAAGCCTACAGAAACAAAGCTTGTTACTTTAATTTTTCACCCAAACTCTGTTTAGATTCTTCACTAATGGGGCACCTAAAGCCTAAGTTTCTTGTTCTGTCAATTCTTCACAAATTTATTGTTTCTCTGTCTAAAAAGGATAAATGCTGCCTGCTTTTGCCATGTTGTAGGTTATATTTCTATGTGACTTCCATGTACATGGTTAAAATCTGTATGTTTTTCTCTTTTAATCTTTGTCAACTTTATTATTATTCCAGCCACAAGAACTCAAGAGGGAAAGAGGGGAAAATTTCCCCTCCCCAACAACCATTTCTCCCCAGATGTTCCAGCATGTGGGGAAAGGCCCTTGGGTCAAAACTTTCCTTATTGTGTGTCAGTTTGAAGGAAGCACTTGTACCATGAGTAATGTTTGTTTTTAGTTCAGTTCAGTTCAATTGCTCAGTTGTCTGACTCTCTGTGACCCCATGAATCGCAGCACGCCAGGCCTCCCTGTTCATCACCAACTCCCGGAGTCTACCCAAACCCATGTCCATCAAGTCGATGATGCCATCCAGCCATCTCATCCTCTGTCGTCCCCTTCTCCTCTTGCCCCCACTCCTTCCCAGCATCAGGGTCTTTTCCAATGAGTCAACTCTTCACATGAGGTGGCCAAAGTATTGGAGTTTCAGCTTCAGCATCAGTCCTTCCAATGAATATTCAGGATTGATTTCCTTTAGGATGGACTGATTGGATCTCCTTGCAGTCCAACAGTCTCTCAAGAGTCTTCTCCAACACCATGGTTCAAAAGCATCAATTCTTCGGTGCTCAGCTTTCTTCATAGTCCAATACTCACATCCATACATGACCACTGGAAAAGCCATAGCCTTGATTAAATGGACCTTTGTTGGCAAAGTAATGTCTCTGCTTTTTAATGCGCTATCTAGGTTGGTCATAACTTTCCTTCCAAGGAGTAAGCGTCTTTTAATTTCATGGCTGCAATCACCATCTGACACTGTTTCCACCGTTTCCCCATCTATTTCCCATGAAGTGATGGGACCAGATGCCATGATCTTAGTTTTCTGAATGTTGAGCTTAAGCCAACTTTTTCACTCTCCTCCTTCACTTTCATCAAGAGGCTTTTTAGTTCCTCTTCACTTTCTGCCATAAGGGTAGTATCATCTGCATATCTGAGGTTATTGATATTTCTCCTGGCAATCTTGATTCCAGCTTGTGCTTCTTGCAGCCCAGCATTTCTCATGGTGAGCTCTGCATATAAGTTAAATAAGCAGGGTGACAATATACAGCCTTGATGTACTCCTTTTCCTATTTGGAACCAGTCTGTTGTTCCATGTGCAGTTCTAACTGTTGCTTCCTTATCTGCATACAGGTTTCTCAAGAGGCAGGTCAGGTGGTCTGGTATTCCCATCTCTTGAAGAATTTTCCACAGTTTATTTTGATCCACACAGTCAAAGACTTTAGCATAGTGAATAAAGCAGAAATAGATGTTTTTCCAGAACTCTCTTGCTTTTTTGATGATCCAGCAGATGTTGGCAATTTGATCTCTGGTTCCTCTGCCTTTTCTAAAACCAGCTGGAACATCTGGAAGTTCACGGTTCACGTATTGCTGAACCCTGGCTTGGAGAATTTTGAGCATTACTTTACTAGCATGTGAGATGAGTGCAATTGTGTGGTAGTTTGAGCATTCTTTGCCAATGCCTTTCTTTGGGATTGGAATGAAAACTGACCTTTTCCAGTCCTGCGGCCACTGCTGAGAATGAAAAGGACAACTTTTTTGGGTGTTAGTTCTAAAAGGTCTCGTAGGTCTTCATTGAACTGTTTAACTTCAGCTTCTTCAGCGTTACTGGTTGGGGCATAGGCTTGGATTACTGTGATATTAAATGGTTTGCTTTGGAAATGAATAGAGATCATTCTGTCATTTTTGAGATTGCATCCAAGTACTGCATTTCAGACTCTTTTGTTAACCATAATGGCTACTCCATTTCTTCTAAGAAATTCCTGCCCACGGTACTAGATATAATGGTTATCTGAGTTAAATTCACCCATTCTAGTCCATCTTAGTTCACTGATTCCTAGAATGTCAGCGTTCAATCTTGCCATCTCCTGTTTGACCATTTCCAATTTGCCTTGATTCATGGACCTAACATTCCAGGTTCCTATGCCATATTGCTCTTTGCAGCATCGGATCTTGCTTCTATCACCAGTCTCATCCACAACTGGATATTGCTTTTGCTTTGTCTCCATCCCTTCATTCTTTCTGGAGTTATTTCTCCACTGATCTCCAGTAGCATATTGGGCACCTACTGAGTTCCTGGGGAGTTCATCTTTCAGTGTCCTATCATTTTGCCTTTTCATACTGTTCATGGGGTTCTCAAGGCAAGAATACTCAAGTGGTTTGCCATTGCCTTCTCCAGTGGACCACATTTTGTCAGACCTCTCCACCATGACCCATCCATCTTCGGTGGCCCCACATGGCACAGCTTAGTTTCATTGAATTAGACAAGGCTGTGGTCCTGTGATCAGGTTGGCTAGTTTTCTGTGATTGTGGTTTTAGTCTGTCTGCCCTCTGATGCCCTCTTGCAACACCTACCATCTCCCTTGGGTTTCTCTTACCTTGGACATGGGGTATCGCTTCATGGTTTTTCTTTAAGCCCCTTGTTAAAAAGGCCCTACTCTTAGAAGTGCTAAACTATTTTGTTGTTACTGATCACTAAACAGCTTACTGAAAATTTGTTTTTATAATTTATAATGTACTAAGAGGGCTTTCCTGGTGGCTCAGGTGGTCAAAAATCTGCCTGCAATATAGGAGACATGAGTTCGATTCCTCCATTGGGAAGATCCCCCAGAAAAAGGAATGGCAACCCACTCAAGTATTCTTACCTGGAAAATTCCATGGATGGGGAGACTGGCGAGCTATATAGCCCATGAAGTCGCAGAGTCGGACACAACTGAGCAACTTTCACTTTTTTTTCCACAAGGTTTTCAGTGGTGTATCAGTCAGCTTCTCACGAGAAAAGCACAGAAAACTCTAGATATTACAAGCAGAAGAGGATTCCATACAGTGCATTGGATACATGCTGGAAGGCTGGAGGAAAATATGGTGGCGTGGTTTTACCCAGTGTGGAAATGTTGGCCCTTGTGCTGATGTGGCTGGAGACCCACAACAGGCAGATATCTTTGTCATTGGAATCATTGCTCTCTGCTGTCAGCAGGGATAAAAAGAGTTCACACTCCTGATAGTCAACCCCCCAATATCTTGCCAGAACCCTCTATTTCCTGAAACCCCCTTTTATTGCCAGACCCAAGAGGAGACTGACTTCTCCCCACTTCCTGCCTTCCAGGCCCCAGGGTGTGCCTCTCAAGGGCAGCTTTGTAGCTGCTATTTTGGACCATACAGTTTCCAGCCTTTCACCCACTGGGATAGAGAGGAAGGCAGAGCAGGGTAAAAAGAGGTCTATCAGTTGACAATATGTGGCACATTGGGGGTGTATGACAAGAATGGTCTAGAAAATATAACTTTGCAATCATCAGTGACATCTCTGAGCAAACCCCAACCACAGCTGTGGATTTCATGTTTAATCAACCCTCTGAGCAGTGGAGGAGGGAAAACATAGTGGGGCATTCTGTCGGGAATTATCAATAGAAAAGAAAGACAGGCCAAGTCTGATTGCTGGAATTAACAATTTCCAGACCCAAGAAGTGTTCCATTCAGCTTCTTCTCAGAGGCAGACTTTTAAATTTTAAACAAAGGATCCAATTAAATTTGATCCAATTTAAATCCCTTCAGTTCAGAAACCTTTATTAAATATCTCTGATGGCTCATGCCCTAGGCTAGGCAGAACAGGAGTTACAGATCTGTGACTGTAGACAGCAGCTGTGTTTCTCTGTACATCTAAGTTGGGATAGACTCCTGACCACTACACTCTCGGTTTTGCTTTCTTTGTTATTTAACTGCATAGACTGCATATCTCCTTGTGAGAGGCATTATCACCCCCATGTTTGATATAAAAGGTTATTTATATTGAGAAGTCCTTATGTTCTCCGTACTGGGCTACGTACTAGTAAAGCATCATCTCATTAAATACTGCTAGGGCCTTGACTTCAGCTATCTCCATAGAATTTATTTTCTCAGTAGATGAAGAAGCTCATGCTCTGAGAAGTTGAAGTGACCTGGCCAAGAGAAACATCATGCTGTGTTTAGAATCACTAGTCTTTAAGCCTTTGGTACCACATGGAGATGTGCTGTTTCTCAGGTAAGATTCAGGTCAGCCATCTAGCCCAAATTGTTTATTGTCCAGCTTCAAGGAATTCCCACTCAATTGCACAGACCTAGGACTCCGTGGACCTGAGTTTTACCCCAACTTTGCAGTTCCTAAGCCATGGGGCCATCTTTGGCCTCTATTATCTCCTATGTAGAGAGTTTCCCTGGTGCCTTAGATGGTTAAGAATCTGCCTGCAATGCAGGAGACCAAGTTTGATCCCTGGGTTGGGAAGATTCCCTGGAGAAGGGAATGGCCACCCACTTCAGTATTCTTGCCTAGAGAATTCCATGGACAGAGGAGCCTGGCCAGCTATAGTCCATGGGGTCTCAAAGAGTCAGACATGACTAAGCGACTAACACACACACATCTCCTATGTAGAATGAAAGTTGATTAAGAGACTTTCCATGTGCAAATTGGGTTTCAATAGCATTCTCCCTGTCTCATTTTCAGTCTAACTTTCTCACCCATGAAACTTGTCTCTTCATTGCCTCTTTCCCAAGTCATTCTTGTTTCATATTCTCACTAAGTGATTGTATAATTGCACTGCTTGTAATGTGTTCTCATTCCTTCCTACTTAGCCAGATTGGACTCATCATCTAGGCCCTTTTTTCCTCCAGGTAGTCTCTAACTTAAGCTCCAGAACACACATGCTCTCACGCTCCTCTGAGCAACTTTAACACATATTTTTGTCTAAACTGTTCACGTGACACTTATAAGTGACTGGGCCTTTTTATTAACTTTCCATGAGCGCGACTCTTGTCTCTCTGGCATTGGATCCTTAGAAAGTATGGGCTATACATACTTTTTTGTGTCCCCATCGTGCCTGATACGAAGCTTAGCACATGATGGGTGTTATTGGCTATCAATTAGTTAAGACTGGTAGTTCAGTACAGGCCAGTGTGCACTATAGGGATTAAAAGGAGGAGGAAGAAGAAGGTGGCCTAGGAGTGGAGTTTTAAACTTTGGAGATTTAGACAAGCAGAGGTGATTGAGAATGGAGATCTAACTGGCTAGGCACAAATAAAGAGACTGCAGGAAAATAACACGGTACTTGGGAAGAGGCTGCAGGGAGAACTGGTTCCTTGAAACTCATAAACAGACTAGGCTGAGAAGGAGGCTTCATGATGTGGAGCCCGTGGGAGATAGATGGGCATCAGAGGATCAGAAGGTAATTTGTTTAATTCAGAGAGTTACCCAGCAATTTCTGTGTGCTAGGGAGACAAGGTTGAGGAAAATAAATTCTCTTTTTGATTAGGGTCTGGTTCTGCCTCCTTAGGTTGGAAGGTTGATTGAGCTCTGCTGTTTTATAAATAAGGATCTTA
Source organism: Odocoileus virginianus (assembly GCF_023699985.2). Classification (NCBI taxonomy): domain Eukaryota; kingdom Metazoa; phylum Chordata; class Mammalia; order Artiodactyla; family Cervidae; genus Odocoileus; species Odocoileus virginianus. The sequence goes on from NC_069695.1 coordinate 38,145,302, forward strand.
AGCATCCAAAGATTTTGTTATCCACTGGGGATCCTGGAACCAGGCTCTCTCAGATACTGAGGAAGGACTGGATACCAGAGTTTTTAATCGAGTTAGTCGGATGGAGACAAGGTCACAATGAATTTTTACACCAAGTGGAAGATAAGCTACATCAACGAGAGAAGAGCTCCTGGGTCTCAAGGCTGCTCTTAACAAACCCTGGAGTGCGGACGTTCTAGGCGAGGGCCCTGGAGATGGAGAACTAGGCCTTAATCTTGGCTCTGGCACTGACTGCTTTATTGAGGGCAGATTCTTTGATTTCTCTGGGCCTCTGTTTGATCATCCATAAAATTGGATAAATAAAAGTACCTAATCCTACCGTGATTGTGAGAATTAACTGAGATCGTGGATATGAAGTTGGCACAGCGTAGGGCCCAGGCATGCACTTCATCACTGTTCGCTACTATAAAGTATAAAAGGAAGAGTAAGTGACTCGAGATTAAAAAAGGCTCTTACCGACCTCGTGAAGGTGCCACGTGGAGTGGACTTTGAGTGAACGGCAGAATTTATAAGATGGTGACTAGGGGCCGGGAGCGGCAGGGAGAACAGACAGCAAAGGGCACTGTGTGGGGGTGAGGATGTTGGAACAGTAGCTAGCCCGGGTTTCTGGAAGCCAAGGGTGAGTGATGAGAAGATGGGATAGTTTGGAGTCAGGTAAGAGCTATGCAGGGCTTTTCACAATGGGATGACGCTTAGGAATATGAGCCTGGCCTTGCAGTGGAGAGAACCCGTGACACTGGCCATGGCCCCGGGAGGTCCCCAGAGTCATATAAAGGCCAGAGGTGCTCCGTCCCTCAGGCCCGCACTGGTTAACCTACCTAGGCAAATCCACTTATTTTCAAAGTCAGTCTCAGAGCAAGAAAGCCATGTGAATCCAAATATCCGGGCAGCAATCCCCAGCGGCGCCGAAGGTAATGAAACATTGGTATCTGCTGCTCCTATCTGTTATTGCTGATATTCAGATAATGATGCCAATACGCAGCCTCGGGGAGGAGGAGACGCTGTGGGGACAGCTTGTCCGGCTCATCTCCTGGAGGGTGGAGAAAGGAGAAGAGACTGGGGTTGGGGGGTGCGGGGTGGGAGTTGGGAGGGGTGAGAAGATGATGCCAGAAACAAATCTTCTCCCTCATTCTGTATAAAGCAAAGGCAGAATTAGTTATCTCTGCCCCAGATTCCATGAGAGATCAGGGTTCTCCCCCACACCCCCAGGTGGCTGTGGCACTTGGAATGATAATAGTCACACCTCATAACTGAACAGTGTTTTATAATTTCCAAAGTGCTTTTATTATATCTAGTCTCATATTTAGTGCTGCTGATAAGAAACCCTAGACTGATGCTTGGAGTGCTAGGAGGCATGCTGGTAACTTGTCCAAGCCCCGTTTGGCCACCTCTTGCTCACCTTTGCTCATTTTTGAATTAGGTCAAAGTGGGGAGGGTGGAGATTGGAGATGTCCCCCAGCTGGTCTCCGGTGGATCAGAGATCAGAGCCAGAGGGTAAGGAGGGGTGCGCCAGCCTCTCCTGCCCCACCCACTCCCAGGGAAGACACTGACAATGGGTCTTGACAGCTTTCCTCTGAGCCCAGACAAAGCCTCAGGGTCCTTCTCAGAACTATTTCTGAGCAGCCACTGCTAATTGATCAGAGCTGGTGCTCAGGAAGGAATCTATTTGCTCTCCCTGCATTAAGGCATTGTCCAGAGCCTTTCCTTGTTAAAATGTCAATACTTGTGGAATGTTAACATATTAAGCCATTATCGGCCCCCAGCACCTGTATGTGAATTCATTTGTCAGATTGCTGTATGCAAACCCTCAGGGCGACTAGTCTGGGACAGAAGAGTTTGTTTATTAAGGGATGCAAAGTCTGATGGGCGCATGAGGTGACTATGGCTGGCTCCTCCAGCGGGTCCTCAGATTTGTCTAACTGTCGCCTGAGAAGATGTGCTGTTTTGCTGAGGAGTTCCTAGTATGGGACCTTGGAAAATCACCTAAACCTTTTAGGATCCATTTCCTCACCTGAAAGAAGAGGATAATGACATCTGCTCCACCCACTACTGAATAACTGCTAGGGTGAAAGACTTATGAATGTGTTTTGTATTTTATAAAGTAATGTACAGGTGCAAGGTATCATCATTTAGTTACATTCAATTCAGTTCAGTCACTCAGTCGTGTCTTTGTGACCCGGTGGACTGCAGTATGCCAGGCTTCCCTGTCCATCACCAAATCCCGGAGCTTGCTCAAACTCATATCCATTGAGTTGGTGATGTCATCCAACTATCTCATCCTCTGTTGCCCCCTTCTTCTCCCACCTTCAATCATTCCCAACATCAGGGTCTTTCCAAGAGTCAGTTCTTCGCACCAGGTGGCCAAAGTACTGGAGTTTCAGCTTCAGCATCAGTCCTTCCAATGAATATTCAGGACGGATTTCTTTTAAGATGGCCTGGTTGGCTCTCCTTGCTGAAGAGACAGTCTCTCATTCCTCAACCTGAATGCTTCCTGTGGGATGAATTAGGGCCCCAGTCAGAATAAGACAGGCAGGAAACAATCAGGTGCCCTGTGACCAGATCATCTGCAGATGACAAGGCTGGCTGGGGATTTGGTGACCTACAGGAAATGATTTGGAAGGCACAGTGGGAAAGTCAGAAATCTGACTTAGGCCCTGGTTTAGGCCCTGGGCAGGGTGAGGGGCAGCCAGCTAGGGCAGAAGCATCAAAAGACTTTTACACTGAGGTCAAACTGGGACCTCATAAAGCTTAGTGCACAATCTTCATGGGGGCAAAGACCAAGTTACAGCTGGACGAAGCTGGATTTCTGGTGGAAGCAAGTGGAGTTGTTCAGGGGTGTGAATGTGAAGACAGGGTCAAATCATTCGGATTCCCTGCACACATTTTAGCCATCTTAGCATCTATGCAAATGATCTGCTATCATTGTATCAATGGTAGATATATGTGGATATATGTATGGGTACATGTGATCCGAATGATGTATGTTCATTGAAATGCTAAACCGTGCAGTGGTACAAATACATACTCATTATCTGAAGTACTTTTAGTCTGGCCTTCAAGTGTTTGAGGAGCTGGTTGGAGTTTACAGCACCATGATAAAGCAAACACACACATTAGCTACACGCTTTGGGTGTAGTGTGTAGGGTTTGATGGTTTGGAGATAAGTGACTTTCATCTCTTCAATGTCCCCAAGGGAAACAGAGGCGTAAGAGATAATTTTAATGTTAAAGGCTTTTTTTTTTTCATGCTCTTGTACATAATATTTCAAATCAAATATCTTTGACATAGTGGATCAAATAACACAGAATTTTTTTTTTATGTGTGTTAGTTAAGCATATTTTGTACCAAAGGTCAAAGGTAGGATTAAGGGGAAGATGTGATGTTGTAGCCTGTGGCATGGAGCTGGCCCATGTTCATTGCCCAGTGTTTTTGCTTCACATGGGAGAGCGAAAGCTCAGAACCTTCAGTTACTTGAAGAGGGGAGGCATAGGGTCCAAAGGGCAATTTTGCAGCCTGGAAGGAGGAATCTGTACAAAGAACATTTCTTCTGACTTCTTTACTGATGTGCAAATCTGTAGAGCCGTGCTGCGGGGAAGCAACAGGGGGGGAAAAAAAGCACTTGAAGGATATGGGTTCAAAAAGAGGAAAAACAGCCATAGAAAAAAGACAAAGCAAGAGGAGCAAGCAGAGTTAGCAGAGCTTAGCTCAGCCTCCAGGTCGAGGAGTTGTTATATTATATATGGATTCAGAATGAAAATAACAGCCTCAGCTTCTCCAACTCTTCAAACAAGTTCCAAAAGGACATTCACAACTCGCCCAAAGTCATGGCCCTGGCAGAGGAAGACCACGGCTGTGATGGGCTGGTCAGGGGATCAGAAGACATTCTGGCTCTTTTATGGATGAGACCACTAGTCATCAAGAAGGATTCAGTTTGCTCTGTGAGGGCCCAAGGGAAAGAAACAAGACTTAGAGATGGGCATTGTGGGTAGATGCCTTTTGGCTTGTCAATTGATCATTCTAACAAAGCAGAGTGGTCCAAAGGTGGAATATTTTGCCTAATCCCTTATGTCCCTCTACCCAGAGCAGTGACTCTATGAACTAAGTTTCCTGAGGTGTTCAAATGACTGGTCCCCACACTCAGCTGCATGTTAAGCTTACTTGGGGAATTTCTTGAAAAATACAGATTTCTGGCCCCTACCTCGAGATTATGTAGGAAACAGATGCCTGGGGATTTATATTTTCACCAAGATTCACAAGTGACTCTTGATTCATGGGGCAATATCCAGAATAAAGTTTTATGAAAATTAAACCATTGTTTGGATATTTGAACTCCCAAACCCATCCCCTGGTTGAACTCTAAACCATTTAGAATCACAGCCTTACATCCACACCAATCCCTTCCAGCTCCCCCACCCTGAGTGAGTCACGCTCTTCCCTGGCTTTCCGGTTGCGTCCAGGGCTCCTCTCTTAGCTACTTTGATGGTCTCCTGCTGGACTTGACCTTGCAGCTGTAACTCCTCCCTAGGTCTCCTCCATCCAGCATACCTCCTTCAAGAGGAAGAGCTTGATCATGTGTAACCAAAATTCCCAGGCTAGATTAATTATATGAGACAGTTCAGGATTTTACATTAAAAAATGCTAATAGTTTATCCAGGCAGCACCCATGTAGAAAGAAAGTAATAACCTCATTATTTTTATTAGTATTGATAATAATGATTATTTCTCAATAATAATATGATATATTTTTGTTTTAACTCAAGAACACAACTACTCAAGGTATATATCAGCTTTTGATCAGTCGATCAGTCACCTCCTCTGTCACCCAGATGTCATTTTATCTTGTATGTAGTTGATGTGGAGAAACTAAACTGAATCCTTTTGCTATCTTATGCATTTGGATACAAAATTAATAGCAGGAAGAGGAAACTGTCACCTTACCATTTGGTCTTGCCAGCAATTTCTATCCTCTTGGATGACAGAAATGACATGTAGAAATGTGATTCTGGCATTTGGACAGGGTAACATACAGGGTTGCACCATACTTCCTGTTCATGGGAAGCTTCTATGTGCTCTGAGCAGACAAGGCCTTTCTGAATGTGATGGCCTGTTTGGGATCACCACACTTCCTGGGGGGTGAGATGTGCAGATGTAATTTGAGGTTAATGCAAAAGCCAATTACAGAGAGAAAAACAGGGCCGTGAGGGTGTGTCTGAATGATCAGTTTGGTAGCCTGAGGCTGTACCTGAACCTATCCTGACCCAGCCCTCCTGGAGGGCTGAGGCTCTCTGAGAAGGGGACAGCAGTGAGCTGCTATAGGAGTCAGATCAGAAAGAGCTGATCATGAAAAGAAGAGTTTCAGAGTTGGGCTATGAAAACTTAGGCCCTCCTCACTGGTAGTAGCAGTAGTGGCGACAGGCAATGCTTCAGGCAAGTGCCACAACTCGCCACACACTGTGGGATCCCCAGAGTCCTGCAGTGAGAAGCAAATAGCCACTCTGGGGCACAGAGCAATGAGCAAAAGATGGGGTAACTTGCTCACGCACAGTGTGAGAAGACTCCCTGCCTGAATCCCACTTGGGATACAGGGAAAGCAGAGCTGGTCTCCTCTTGGAAGGAGAACTTGTTGAGTTTGTGACCTTGAGAGCAAGTTGCAGGACAGTGACACACGCAAGTACCTGTGAATGACGGGTCCCGGGGGACATTCAACGTGCACTCATTTCTTTGAATCATTGTTTCTGGTGCTGGGAAAATCCTGACAGCAGTGAAACAGTTAGGGTTTGACTTGAGAAATGAAATGAATTTAGAAGGAAAAACAGACTGATTAAACCAGTCAAGTCATAGGTCGGCCTTCCTCCATTCCTTACTGAGAATCTAGGTCGAAACCAGATCGGTTGTCAATATCAATGCAGGCACCTTTAAGTGAAATAGCAAGTATCAAGTGCTAAGGATCCAGGTATCGTAAATTACTACATTAAGTCACATGTTTTCAAGTTTTGGTGTGGATCTAGTCCCACACCTTTCTCTTTTCTGGATTTCATATCTCCTAAAAGTTAAAATTCCTATTGCTGCACTTTGTAGCACTTTCTTTTTTTTTAAAGTTATTTTTTTTGCATTAATTAAAAAAAAGTTTTGTAAGAGTATAGTTGATTAACAATGTTGTATTAGTTTCAAGTGTACAGCAAAGTGATTCAGTTATATATATTTATATATATATACACAAGTGTCTTCTTTTCTAATTAATCTATTTTAAATGAAAAATCTATTTTAAATCAATTTCAATCTAATCTATTTTAAATTAATTAATTTTAAATTAATCTATTTTAAATCTATTAATTTAAAATTAATACTCTTTTAATGATACAAGGTACAATTCACAAAGAAGATAGACATTATAAACCATTTGATACCTAACAACAAAGAAACAAAGATACACAAAGCAAAATTCAGAGCAAATATAAGGGAAAAGAAAAATATATATAATCATAGTGAGACATGTTAATATTTGTCTCTGAGAAAATTTTATCAATTCATAAAAAGTAAGAGTAGGAGCATCTTGAACAATATCATTAATAATTTAACTATAATATATTTATACTTAATTAATTTATATTAACCTTGTATCCTACACAAATATATTTAAAGTTTTGTATTTCATACATTGCTATCAGATGTCCATAGGACGTTTAGAAAAACTGGAAAAAAGATAAACATTAGTAAATTTCAAAAAGTATAATTCATTTCTGTGTGTATGATTCAGTTATATATATACACACATATATTATTTTAAAAATTATTTTTCATTATTGGTTATTATAAGGTAATGATATAAGATATAAGATATCTATACAGACCTTGGAATTCTCCAGACCAGAATACTGAAGTGGGTAGCCTTTCCCTTCTCCAGGGGATCTTCCCAACCCAGGAATTGAACCCAGGTCTCCTGCACTGCATTGCAGGCAGATTCTTTACCAACTGAGCTATCAGGGAAGCCCTATAAGATATTGACTACAGTTCCCTGTGCTATACAGTAAAACTTAGCTGCATATCTATTTTTAAATTAGAAATCTAGCATTCTCTTCACACTAAGTCAAACAAGTGGAATCAAAATGTCAGATTTTTTATTAGGCAAAAATTCATAAGTTTTCCAAAATATATATGTTACATATATATTATTAATATTATATGTATACAAAAGTTTTTCTACAACACTTGATAAAGGCTTGAGAAAGAGCAAGCTTGAGAAAGAGCATCAGAAAAAAAAGAAGAGAAGAGAAATTGGAAAACATAAACTAAATGAAATGGGAGTACTGAATATGAAATAGAAAACATGGAACAAACCAGATCAAAGTAAAAGATCCTTATATAATCTAGTTGTTTTTAAACATGGCTGCTCATTAAAAACTTATCTGGAGATCTGGCAAAAAAAAAATAAATGAATAAAAGTTACATGATCACAATAAGTGAATAATGTTCATTAGTTTTCACAATCAATATAGCCCAACAAAAAATAAAAGATAATTACAGTTGTAAGTCATAATGGGAACATGATTAACCTAACAATATAAGATAGTTACATATAATTTGGGGGGTCAAGCAGAGTGATGTGGTAAGTGGAAGTGCATGCATGTGCATGTTTTCATCTGCTCAGCCAACTAATGTTTTTTGGTTGGTACACCTAATCCATTTACATTTAAGGTAATTATTGATATGTATGATGCTATTACCGTTTTCTTCATTGTTTTGGGTTTATTTTCCATAGGCAGATCTTTTCCTTTCCTTGTTTTCTGCCTCGAGAAGTTCATTTAGTATCTGTTGTAAAGCTCTTTTGGTGGTGCTGAAGTGTCTTGACTTTTGCTTGTCTGGAAAGCTTTTGATTTCTCCATCAAATCTGGAGGAGAGTCTTATGGCTTGTAGAGTTTCTGTTGAGAAGTCAGCTAACAGCCTGATGGAAGTTCCCTTGTGTGTTATTTGTTATTTTTCCCTTGTTGCTTTAAATATTTTATCTCTGTCATTAATTTTTACCAGTTGGATCACTATGTGTCTCTGTTCCTCTTTGGGTTTATCCTGCCTGGGACTCTGTGCTTCCTGGACTTGGTTGATAATTTCCTTTCCCATGCTAGGGAAGTTTTCAGCTATTATCTTTTCAAATATTTTCTCAGGTCCTTTCTCTCTCTCTTCTCCTTCTGGGACCCCTATAATGTGATTGTTGGTGTGTTTAATGTTGTCCCAGAGGTCTCAGGCTGTTTTCTATATTCTGTTCTGAGGTAGTGATTTTCAGCTTTCTGTCCTCCAGGACGTATATCCATTCTTCTGCCTCAGTTATTCTGCTATGGATTCCTTCTAGTGTATCGCTCAGCTCTGTGTGTTTGTTCTTTAGTTCTTCTAGGTTTTTGGTAAACATTTCTTGCATTTTCTTAATCTTTGCCTCCATTCTTATTCCGAGATCCTGAATCATCTTCACTATCATTATTCTGAATTCTTTTTCTGGAAGGTTGCCTATCTCCACTTCATTTAGTTGTTTTTCTGGGATTTTATCTTGTCCCTTCATCTGGGACATAACTTTCTGCTTTTTCATGCTGATTAACTTTCTATAATGTGGTTTTGTTTTAGTAACTGTGGGACTGTGGTTCTTCTTGCTTCTTCTGTCTACTTTCTGATGGAGGCAGCTAAGAGGCTTTTGAAAGCTTCCTGATAGGAGGGACTACTATTCGGAAAAACTGGGTCTTGCTCTGCTGGGCAGGGCCTTACTTAGTAATGCTTTAACTACCTGCCCTGGTAGTTTTTTGGCCTGAGATGACCCAGCCCCCAGGTCTGCGGGCCTCTGTGGTTGGGTTAATGGTGATCTCCAAGAGAGCTTACACCAAAGGGGAACTTCCACGACTGCTGCTGCCAGTCCCCCCATCCTTGTGGTGAGGCTCTCCTGACCCATGTTTCCACAGGAGACCCTCTAACACTAGCAGGTAGTTTTGGTTCAGTCTAGGGTGGAGTCCCTGCTCCTTTCCTCCGAGTCTTGGTGTGTACAAGGTTTCTTTTGTACCCTCCAAGACTGGAGTCTTGTTTTCTCCAGTTCTGTGGAAGACTTGCAATCAAATCCTACTGGCCTTCAAGGCCAGATTACCTGGGGATTCCCAGTCCCTTTGCCTGGTCCCCAGGTTGGGAAGCCTGACACGGGGTTCAGAACCTTTACAACAGTGGAAGAACTTCTTTGGTATTGTTTTCTAGTTTGTGGGTCACCTGAGTGGCAGGTATGGGATTTGATTTTGTCATGATCATACCCCTCCTATAGTCTCATTTCAGCTTTTTTTTGTCTTTGGACATGGAGTATCTTTTTTTGGTAGGCTCCAGCATCCTCCTGTTGATGGTTGTTCAACAGCTGGTTGTGATTTTGGTACTCTTGCAGGAGGAGATGAGTGCATGACCTTCTACTCCATCATCTTGAACTGGAAACTCTACAAGTGTCTATTCTTTTTCAAATCCTTTTCCCATCTATGTCATTACAGAATATTAAGCAGAGTTCCCTGTGCTGTACAGTAGATTCTTCTTGGTTATCTACATTAAATATAGTAGTATGCATATGTCAATCTTAAACTCCCAATTTATCCTTCAGTCCCATTCCCCTCTGTAATCTTAAGCTGGTTTCTGAGTTAGTGAGTCTATTTCTGTTTTGTAAATAAGTTCATTTGGATATTTTTTTAAAAAGATTTTTAATGATCATTTAGATCAATTTTTTAAGATTCACATAAGTGACATCATATGATATTTGTCTTTCTCTGCTGACTTACTTCATTTATAATCACCAGGTACATCTGTACTGCTATAAATGCATCTTTTTATTTTTTAATGGCTGAGTATATGTACCATGTTTTCCTTATATATTCGTCTGTCAATGGACATTTAGATTTGCTTTCATGTCTTGGCTATTGTAAACAGTGCTACAATGAACAGTGGGTGCATATATCCTTTCAAATCAAAGGTTTTCTCCAGAAATATGCCCAGGAGTGGGATTGCTGGATCATATAGTGGTTCAATTTTTAGTTTTGTAAGGAGCCTCCATACTATTCTCCATAGTGGCTGTATCAATTTACATTCCCACCAACAGTGTCGGAGGGTTCCCTTTTCTCCACATGCTCTTCAACATTTATTGTTGTACTTATTTTGGTGATGACCATTCTGATCAGTGTGAGGTGATATTTTATTAGTTTTGATTGGCATTTTTGTAATATCAATACATGATGATGTGGTCACTAACTTAGAGCCAGACATCCTGGAGTGTGAAGTGAAGTGGGCCTCAGGAAGCATTACTAAGAACAAAACTAGGGTAGGTGATGGAATTACAACTAAGCTATTTCAAATCATAAAAGATGATGCTGTTAAAGTACTGTATTCAGTATGCCAGGAAATTTGGAAAACTCTGCAATGCCCACAGGACTGGAAAGGTCAGTTTTCATTCTAATTCCAAAGAAGGGCAGTGCCAGATGATGTTCAAATTGCCATACAGCTGTGCTTATTTCACATACTAAGAAGGTAATGCCCCAAATCCTTCAAGTTAGGCTTCAACAGAATGTGAAACGAGAACTTCCAAATGTACAAGCTGGATTTAGTAAAGGCAGAGGAACCAGAAATCAGATTGCCAACTTCTGTTGGATCATAGAAAAAGCAAGAGAATTTCAGAAAAACATTATCTTTGCTTCAATGACTACGCTAAAGCCTTTGACTGTGTGGATCACAACAAACTGTGGGAAATTCTTAAAGATATGGGAATAATAGTCCACTTTACCTGCCTCCTGAGAAACCTCTATGCAGGTCAAGAAGCAGCAGTTAGAACTGGACATGGAAGAACAGACTAGTTCAAAATTGGGAAAGGAGCATGACAAGACTGCATATTGCACCCTGCTTATTTAACTTATATGCAGAGTGCATCATGTGAAATGCTGGGCTGGATGAAGCTCAAGCTGGAATCAAGATTGCAGGGAGAAATATTAATAACCTCAGATATGCAGATGATAGCACCCTAATGGCAGGAAGTGAAGAGGAACTAAAGAGCTTCTTGATGAAAGTGAAAAAGGAGAGTGAAAAAGATGGTTTAAACTCAACACTCAAAAAGCAAAGATCATGGTATCCAGTTCCAACACTTTATGGCAGATATATGGGGAAAAAATGAAAACAGTGAAGGACTATGTTTTCTTGGACTCCAAAATGACTGCAGATGGTGACTGCAGCCAGGAAATTAAAAGATGCTCACTTCTTAGAAGAAAAGCTATGACAAACCTAGACAACATGTTAAAAAGAAGAGACATCACTTTGCCAACAAAGGTCTGTATAGTCAAAGCTATGGTTTTTCCAGTAATCATGTATGGCTGTGAGATTTAGACCATAAAGAAGGCTGAGCACTGAAGAATTGATGGTTTCAAACTGTGACACTGGAGCAGACTTTTGAAGAGTCCCTTGGACAGCAAGGAGATCAAACCAGGCAATCCTAAAGAAAATCAACTCTGACTATTCATTGGAATGACTGATACTGAAGCTGAAGCTCCAATATTTTGGCCACCTGATGTGAAGAGCTGATTTAGTGGAGAAGTCCTTGATGCTGTGGAATGATTGAGGGCAGGAGGAGAAGAGCATGACAGAGGATGTGCTGATTGGATGGCATCACTGACTCAATGGACATGACTTTGAGGAAACTCTGGGAGATAGTGAAGGACAGGGAAGCCTGGCGTTTTGCATTCCATTGAGTCTCAAAGAGTCAGACATGACTGAGTGATTAAACAACAGTAATATCCACAATTAGTGATATTGAAAAACTTTTCAGTGTGTTTTGGTCATCTGTATGTCTTCTTTGGAGAAATGTCTGTTTAGGTCTTCTGCCCATTTTTTGATGGATTATTTGTTTGATGCTGAGTTGAAGTTTTTTGTAAATTTTGGAGATTAATCCCTTGTCATTTGCATCATTTGCAATTATTTTCTCTTATTTGGTAAATTGTCTTCATTTTGTTTATAATTTCCTTTCCTGTGCAAAGGCTTCCCTTGTGGCTTAGCTGGTAAAGAATGTGCCTGCAATTCAGGAGACCCGGGTTTGATCCCTGGGTTGGAAAGATCCCCTGGAGAAGGGAAAGGCTACCCACTCCAGTATTCTGGCCTGGAGAATTCCGTGAACCATATAGTCCATGGGACCACAAAGTGTAGGACATGACTGAGTAACTCTCACTTTCACTTTTGCTGTGCAGACTTTTGAGTTTAATTAGGTCTCATTTGTTTATTTTTGTTTTTATTTCTATTACTCTAGGAGATGGATCAAAAAGATCTCATTGCAATTCATGTCAAAGAATGTTCTGCCTCTGTTTTCCTCTAAGAGTTTTGTAGTATCCAGTTTTGCATTTAGATTTTTAATCAATTTTGAATTTATTTTTGTGTATGGTATTATTAGCAAATGTTCTGAAAGTGTTGTGAAAGTGTTAGTTGCTCACTCATGTCTGACTCTTTGTGATCCCATGGACTATAGCCTGTCAGGCTACTCTGTCCATGGAATTCTCTAGGGAGGAATACTGGAGTGGGTGACCATTCCCTTCTCCAGGGGATCTTCCTTATCCAGGGATCAAACTCAGGTCTCTTGCATTGTAGGCAGATTCTAGTTTCATTCTTTACATGTAGTTGTCCAGTTTTCCCAGAACCACTTATTGAAAAGATTGTCTTTTTCACTCTATATTCTTGCCTCCTTCGCCATAGATTAATTGGACACAGATGCATGAGTTTACCTTTCGGCTTTTTATCCTGTTCCATTGATTTATATTCTTGTTTTTGTGCCAGTAGCATACTGTTTTGATTACTGTAGCTTTGATAGTCTGAAGTCAGGGAACCTTATTTGTATCACTTTCTGATTTGCATTATAAATGATATTTATTGAGGAAATGCCAGACCCACAGTTGATGGTGGTACTTTGAGGGCAGGTGTGGTGTTTGCCTTTTTACACTACCCTCCCCACCTCATCTCTTCACACTTCCTTTCACATGCTGGACAATGTTTGCTTTGTGAGAACACAGTACCAGGCCCTAGGGCTGCACAGAGGACAGGGTGTCTGCTCTACCATTTTGTTGTTATGAATAAGTGGTATCTTTTCTGGAGCAGCTAATACCACTGGTATTAATAGTAACAGGTAATGTTAATTCTCTCTGACATATAATGTACAGATAACTTATAGGTAAGTTGGAGAAGCAAGATTGAAATGCATTAGACAAGAAAATGTTTAAGCGACATGCCAGAGAAGGTGAATTTTAGAGGCTTCTTGGTGGAGGCAAGGGATGAGCTGGTTTTTGAAAGGATCAGCTGGGTTTGTATAAATAGGAGTATACGCATGGGAGAAATTCCAACCTCAGGCTCTGTAGGTATTAAATATATCATCTTTAAATCAGTCACAGTCGGTTGGAATTTTGACTTGCTTACCATTCTAGGGCACTGAATGGTGTCTTTCAGTTGAGTTGAGTGACGTGGGGCAAGTGATTTAATTCCCTATTTCTCATCTGTAAAGGGAGATAATATTTAACTGACCTTGTTGTGAGGATTCAATTAGGTAAATGTCAAAAAACTCATCACAGAGCCAGGTACTTTGTAACCACTCAATACAGATCAGTCAGACTTACTTGGAGTGGTATTGTATTGTCAGCATTGCTTTTCCACTTGCATGGATTGGCTATGCCTCTTTTGCCTGTTGACCCCATGGCAGCCAAAACACCGTCAGTCTAGCAATTCCTTGTTAAATTGCCTCTCTTGGATCTTCTTACACATTCTCACCTACCACCTTGCCTCCTGCTCTGCTGTTCGGGTACAGGCCCCTTCATATTCTCCATGATTTGTGAGAATAAAACATAGCAGTGAATCCAGTTATGGCATTAATTACACATGGTTCATGCTGCATATGAAGTGAGTGAATGAGGAAGGAAACCTTGATTACTCCCGGGCATCAGGTCTTTCAGCCAATAATAATTAACCATTCCTACTGAGTACCTCTAATGCCCTCTGTAGAGGGGTGGACTATTTCATATACAAGTGGCAAAATCCATTCCTGTGAGATTGTGTAGCCAGGGAGTCAAATGTCTCCACTGAGTGGAGAAAGGGCATGGTTTTCCTTTCCCAATCAAGTCACAGTTTTTCCTTTTCTAAAGCCAGTGCACACAGGAGGCAGCGATACTCTATGAGGTCATAATGAAGGGGGATGTATTAGAGCAGGAAACTATTGGCATAGGTACAGATATTGTAGGCTGATGCTAATTTTTGGAGACTCAGAATGTCACAGCAAGGTTGGACGTGTATGCACATGTGTGTGTTTGAGTGCTTGCTGTGGGTATATGTGCACACATGATGGTTGTATGTGTGTACATGCTTAAGTTTGTGTATATACTTGTGTGCATATGTGAGCGCCCTTTATGCATGTGTCTCATCCTCCATCACTTAGTCCTCTGCTCCTTTCTCTTCTGCTTTTGCTGAGTTACTATCTATCTATCTGTCATCTATTTTTATTAAACAGACATACCATATTGAAAACACTCTATGGCAGGCACCCGGTTAAGTGTATCTGTATAACAATCCTCTGAGGTTGCTTTTATAACCCCAAGGTACTTTGAAGAACGAAGACTTGAGAGAGTAGAGTAATTTGCCCAAGGTCAGAAGTGAGTGAGCAGCTAATACCACTGGTATTAATAGTAACAGGTAATGTTCATTCTCTTCTGACATAATATAGACACAACTTATAGGTAAGTTGGAGAAACAAGGTTGAAACACATTAGACAAGAAGATGTTTAAGCAACATGCCAGAGAAGGTGAGTGGCCCAGCAGGGGATCAAATTCAAGCAGACACAGCTCTATACATACAATCTACTTGAAAGATTCCACCTTCCGGCCAGTGTGTCTTCTCTGCCATCCTCTCAGGTTTTTCCGACATCCTTTTTGAAGCATTATATCCAGAACCCCAGCTAAGATCCTTGTGTGATGCTCTGTCAAGTCAGTGAGTGTCCAGTCAGGTCACCTACCTTCCCCCAAGGCAGCATTTTTAGTACCTACTTTAGGACAGTGGGCTTCTATTTCCCTGACCTTGTACAGAGAGCATTGCTTTTTAGTCCTCAATTTCAGAGCCTGTGGGAATTTCCACAGCTCATTTATGAAGCATGAAGATCAGACAGAGGTCAGGAAAGGTGGCCAGAGGTCAGTACTGACTAGCTTTTTAGAGAGAGGGAAAGGGCAAACAGGTTCATGTGACATCAGACCTCCTGGGTCCTTCAGGACCGTCTGGGTGCCAACAGCTGGCCTGGCAGTGCTGGGAACACCCTTTGAGCACAGAGATCTGTCCAAACTGTAACCCCATCAGCTCTTCCAAAACAGAGAGAGGAAACTATCTGAGGGCTCTGGGAATTCCAGAGGGTAATGGGAAATTCATAAGTAGACTTCCACTCACTCAGTCGGGTATGAACATCAGACAAATTCTCCCTGCCCACAAGGTCTGTCTCGATGTGACAATCCCCACTTTAAACTAAAATATTGTTTGAGAGGGCTGATAAAGCAAACAAGGACCATCAGTTAGCAGCATCTTGGGATGAATCAGTTTATTGGACTAACCTTTGAAGGGATCAGTGACCTGAAAGGCTGAAACTGAAGACTAGCATCTCTAGAGCTGAGCTATCTAATATGCTAGCCGTGAGCCATCTGCGGCCATTGAGCAGTTAAATTGTGGCTAGTCTGAGCTGATAGGTAAGTGTAAAACATACACTGGATTTTGGAAATGTAGTATGATAAAATGAATTTAAAATATTTCATTAATAACAGCTTTATATGGACTGCATATTGAAATAATAAATTTTGGGTATGTTGGGTTAAATAAAACATGTTAAATGTAGTTTCAGCTGTTTCTTCTTACTTCTAAAAATGTGGCTACTAGAAAATTTTCAATTACATATGTAGCTTGCATTTGTAGTGCTCCCTGTCTCTCCTCTCCCCCTCTCCCCTGTCTCCCCCTCTCTCCCCTGTTATACATCCACTGGAGGCTGCTGCTCTAGAAGTATGGTCCAGTGAGGGTCTTCAGACTGCAGCGGAGCTTGAGAGTCTTGGCATTGCTGTGTGCAGGGTTGACAACAGGTGCTAGCAATATATTTTTCCTACATTCCACCTTCCCTTTGGCAGAACTTACCTGCATTATGTTATGAGCAAGGTCTCTTCTGTCTCTTCTGGTGAAGCAAATATGTATCCTACACATGCACAGCTTGGCACTTTCTTCTCCTAATGCTTAAATAAGTCATTTGCTCTCTAAAACATCTTCTGGGGTTATATATATGTAACCCGAGGAAAAGTTATATATAATAAAGTAAAAAATAAAGTATAAAAATAAACTTATAGGTACATAAACATATTATCTCACTTGTTTCTAATCATTAAGCACTCTTTGAGTCTTATGAAATCTTTCTTGAATGCATGGATCCTCATTGATATTGCTTCAGTGGCCTTCTTGGGTACTTAGTTCCTGAACTATAGCTATAATCACACGGGGACTATTTTTGTTCTTTTTCCTTATGTCACCTATGGAAGTCCTGTCTTCTAGGTTATATTTTGTCCCCTACCAGGCCAGGCAGAGTTGGTGCTTTAATAAATACTTGATTGTTGTCATCATTGCTTTGCTCTGCCTCGTCATGTCTTCCCATGAAATTTATACCCCTTGTGGTGAAGGGTGGCAATGCAAGCAGCTTGAGGCCAGGTCTAAAGCCTTCTGAGTTCAGGGGCTCATTTTTAAGCTTGATGTTACTTACCTAAAACATTTCCTAGTACTCCAAGAAGAAGACCTTGATGGCTTCTGACCTGGCATAACCTGTGAGCGTTTGGCTGAACCAGGTGCCATAGATGTCCCCTGTGGGCCTGACACATGGTGCTTGTGATTCGTCCAGTAGAGATGTTTCTCTTTATCACTTGCTTTCTTTGAATATGTAACGTTCCTATAAGAAGGGATATTTATTGACCCCACACCTCAGAAAACAGTAAGGCTGCTAGAAGATGATAAGGGGGAGAGGGGAGAGCTGTAAGAGACAGAACATTAAGGAAATATAGTGAAGGGGTAGCTAAAACCACACTTTATATTTCTCCCAAATTTCCTGAGGGCTAGCCCTTTGCTATGTCTGGAAAGAGTTCACATCCTTGCTTTATTTCATCCAGGCTGAGCTAGGGCTGGAAAAATAAACCTCACGTCAGTAAATCAACAGAGCTGAGAGCTCAGTCAGTCAGTCAATCTTAAGAGCATTCTTGGATTTGTGGATGCCTTGAGAAGGATGCTTAGAGAAACCGAGGATAGGGTAGTTATTAAAAGAGATTAAAGGGTATTAGCTAGTGCCTCAGCAAGTTATAATTAAAAAAAGGGAACAGAAAAGAAACAGGAGGCTAATTTTTCCAGTCACTGAAATTTCAAGGAGGGGTGAGCTGGCCTCTGAACCGTCACTGCTTTATATTAATTCTCCTGTATGCTTAAATCTAACCCAAAGACATGTCTTTCTCGGTTGGAAATGTCTAGTCAATTTCACTGTATTATACAGAGAGGTGACCTCCTGGGAGACCAGGCAGTCATATTAACCTCACATGGTACTATTCTCTGAAGGATTTTGACACCTGATTTGAAAAATGAATGAAATGTTCCTAGGACACATCCTTGACAGGAGAAAGAGGGATTGTTATGTCCATCTGGGGGAAGTTGAGTGCAGGGAAAGTAAAAGAATAAGACGTAGCAGTCAAGTGTATTGCTAAGCAGCACATTGTGACATGGGTTGTAATGGTTTAGTCCCTTTGCTGGTTGTTAGGACTTCACGGAAAAGGCAGGGGACCACATTCCTGATGAGGTTTAACAAGGCCTTTCTAGTCCCTCACTCTCAATATGAGTCTGCTTCAGTTGAAGATCTAAGATTCCCCTCCAGATATTCTGTTTTGTAACTTAAGATGTCTCTGATAACATGAAAACTGAGTAGCTCTATACTTAACTGATGCCATTCATTTAAACTTTAGTCAAGAATTAGAGATCTGAGACTGATTTTGGAGAGAAAGGCTAGATTAACAGATTACTGGGTAACTGGCACATCAGAGAGATATACTGAATTTGTCACCCTCAAATTTTTGAACAAGTTCAGTTTTGATGTGTTGTTGCACGTCATTTTATTATTTTAAAAGATTTGGTAGCAATGGAGTTAAAGCTCTTGGTGAGAAATATTTTTTAAAAATAGACATGCATCAAGATTGACTTGGTTACGTGGAGCCCTCTGGACTTTCTCATCCTGAAAGCCTATATTCAGGGTTACACGAATTTAGTGTAGCCTCACAATGGTTGCCTAGTCCACAGCGGATTAGAAGCAGCACAGACAAAAACAGCAGAGTCAGAAAGTGGAAGCTGACAGTCTGACAGGGGGAGGAAAAAAACAACAACACAGCTAAGATTTGTAAAAGGCTCAGAATTCTGACATCAACTGCCATTGAACAAACAGGGCTTTCTATGTCAAGACCCCTCAGAGAGCGCTGTGTGCTAATGACACAACCACTGATTTTCTTGAGGGGTGACTGTGAGACATAAGAAAACACTGGAATTAGATGCAGTCTCCTGGGTGGGCTGGGGGTAGGTACACAGATGGTGAAATTCAATGTATTGAGCTACAGACTGAGGTAGGTGATATACATAAATCATCCCCTCAAGTTCTCAACATTTCTAGTAGGCTAGAAATGCAGTAGGCATTCTAGAGAAGAGAAAACTGAAGTTGGGCAAAGGGGAGAAGATTCAGTTCACTGATGTGGGAACTACATGAAGGTCCACATCTTTCCCCTCTGAGCACATGCCCTCCTTGGCTCCAGGGATAGGTCGTTGCTGTCCTCCCTTCATGGTGACCACTTTCTTCACCACTTTACACTCATTCATATCATTAGCTTGGGGTGCCCACTGCTTTCTGTCCACATTTCCAAGCTAGAGGCTCATCTTCTCCAGAGGACTCCCTACCTCACATCACAGAGCTTTCCTCTATGTCTGACTTCCATAGCATTTGTGGCCGCTCGGATGGTCCTCAGTGATCAGTGCCCCTCAATCCTTGGGGTTTATCACATCTCATTCTGTAAGCCTGTGGTTGGCTTTGCTTTCTCATCTAAGGGCTTACTTCCTTGGGTCAGGGACCTTGTCTTTTCTTCTCTCTCTTTTCCAGTTCCACATGAAACATTTATTTACTCCTTGTAAATTCTTGATGTTTAGAATACACATGGGTGAATCTAGGCAGTCTCTTCTGTACCTATGTTTTATGGTTAGCTGACACTCATCTGAGTCAGTCTGTGAAACACACCCCCCCCAAGCCCCTCCCATTCCCCCCCCTCCCCCTCCCCCGCCAAATCCTGCTTCAGGAATATCTGAAATAGTTTCAAGAATTCTTTCTTCACTGTTTGCTGGCTTGGCCCGTGAAACACCTGGTGACTTTGTTGCCTGAACTGTACTCAATCAAGGAGAGAGACATCTTTCAAGGATTGAAGTCCCCAAGAACAGTAAATATGTTGATCATTTCACTAATTACTTGTTGCAGACCTAAAGATTTATGTGCATGTATTTTAGCCTCACTGTTCCAATATCTTTGGCTAGAGTACTTTCATCCACAGTTTCCTCTGCCCCTTGCCTCCCTCCTTCCCCCTCTCTCTCCGGTTCACTGTAAGCACCCTGTTTGCATCTTCCTGCATCCCCAGGAGTCACTGTCCTTTGCTAGCATGGACCCTTTACTCCCTTCTGTTCTCTGCCAGTAAGGTCACTTCATCAAACTAAAGCTCATTAAAGGCAAAGGCAGAGAAGCGATTCAGCATCCTGACCCCAGATATTGTAGCTGAAAAAGCCCTTTGCCTTTTATATTTCAACCTGAATAGGTGTATGACTCAGTGGTGGAAGGATTTGTAGCTGACACTCAATAGAAGCTGCTCTCAAATTTTGACAAATCCCATCTTGAGCCAAGAAGAGAAACAGATATTGATCCTAACTGTACCTAATTCATCTCTGCACTTGTAATCCCCAAAGAAAATGCCTTCTATGACCAGAGGGCAGTCAATATTTTTTCCATCTTGTAAAATAAATAGCAGTTATTTTGGTGTGTCTTCATGCGTCTGGGGCACCAGAAGTAAACAAAGAGTTGATTTTTCCTCTCTCCATAGTCAAGTTATAATAACTACAGGGTTTCTTGTTTGGGCTAATTAAAACTACATTAAATCATTTGGATTGATGAGTGACCAGAGGTGACTGTACCCTACTTTGTCCACATTAACAAGGAAGTCTCATTCCCCAGGCTGAGGAGGGGCATATGTGCAAAGACTTAGCTGGATACATACAATAAAGTGCAAGAGAATTCATTTCAGGGACTCTTTCTGACTCTAGCAGTATTACAGTTTTAGCCACACAGGGGAGGTGTTCATTTCAGTCAGGGGTCTTCTTACAAACATGGTTTTATTTATTGTCCTTCCTCTCCTTTACCTGTGAGACTAGAGTTAGTTATGGGAGAACTTCCAGAAGGTCAGCAGGTCCAGCCGGGCAGAGAACAGTTCTGTTTCCACAATCATTCTGTCTATTCTTAACCCAGATGGAGGGTCACAAGTTGTTGGAAATACCAAAAAAGTGATTTGTGTCTATATTGATCCAAGCTCCACATCATTTCCCAACCACCCCAGGTCAATTCCAACAAACAAGCCCAGAATCTCTTTGAAATGATGCACATCAAACATTGTGCCTACTTTTGGGCAAACCATCTGCTTAATTTCATTTTTTTCTTCACATTAATAATTGCTTTGATTATTGTATCTGACTAGTTCATCAGATAAACCAACCTTCTAACTTCTTGAAAATGAAGAACAATTTCAGGAATCCAATTTGGATTATTCAAGACTTTGAAGGGATATCAGTTTTAAATGACAAATCATTTGATTTTGGCAGTCTAAGAGAACAATTTGGATGTTCCCCAAATTTTCTTTCAGTGCTTTGTCTGAAATCTTATTTGAATAGAATATGAGTGTTACCCAGAAAAGCAATTCTGATTTCCTCAGAATTTGCCAGATCCACTGGTTACTGGACAAACAAGTCCTCATGATGCAACAATCAGATATTTGAGGATTGAGTATACATGTTTCATACTGTTCAATGGAATTCTCAAGGCAAGAATACTGAAGTGGTTTGCATTCCCTTCTCCAGTGGACCATGTTTTGTCAGAACTCTCCACCATGACCCGTCTGTCTTGGGTGGCCCTCCACAGCCTGTCTCATATCATTGAGCTAGACAAGGCTGTGGTCCATGTGATCAGTTTGGTTAGTTTTCTGTGATTGTGGATTTCCTTCTGTGTGCCCTCTCATGGATAAGTGTAAGAGTCTTATGGAAGCTTCCTGATGGGAGAGACTGACTGAGGGGGACACTGGGTCTTGTTCTGATGGGCAGGGCCATGCTCAGTAATCTTTAAGCCAATTTTCTGTTGATGGGTGGGGCTGTATTCCCTCCCTGTTGTTTGACCTGAGGCCAAATTATGGAGGAGGTAATGGAGATAATGGCGACCTCCTTCGAAAGGTCCCAGGCGCACACTGCTGCACTCAGTGCTCCCGACCCTGTGTCAGGCCACCGCTGACTCATGCCTCTGCTGGAGACTCCTGGACACTCACAGGCAAGTCTGGGTGAGTCTTTTGTGGGGTCGCTGCTCCTTTCTCCTGGGTCCTGGTGTGCACAAGGGTTTGTTTGTGCCCTCTAGGAGTCTGTTTTCTCAGTCCTGTGTATGTTCTGGCAGCTCTATGGTGAGGTTAATGGTGACCTCCTCCAAGAGGACTTATGCCATTCCCAAGTTTGCTGCACCCAGAGCCCCTGCCCCTGCAGCAGGCCACTGCTGACCCGTGCCTCCACAGGAGACACTCAAACACAGAAGCACAAGCTGGAATCAAGATTGCCAGGAAAGATATCAATAACCTCAGATATGCAGATGACACCCGTATGGCAGAAAGTGAAGAGGAACTAAAGAGACTCTTGATGAAAGTGAAAGAGGAGAGTGAAAAAGTTGGCTTAAAACTCAACATTCAGAAAACTAAGACCATGGCATCTGGTCCCATCACTTCATGGCAAATAGATGGGGAAACAATGGAAACAGTGACAGACTATTTTCTTGGGTTCCAAAATCACTGCAGATGATGACTGCAGCCATGAAATTAAAAGATGTTTGCTCTTTGGAAGAAAAACTATGATCAACCTAGATAGCATATTAAAAAGCAGGGACATTACTTTGCCAACAAAAGTCCATCTAGCCAACACTATGGTTTTTCCAGTAGTCATGTTTGTATATGAGAGTTGGACTATAAAGAAAGCTGAGCACTGAGGAATTGATGCTTTTGAATTGTGGTGCTAGAGAAGACTCTTGAGAGTCCCTTGGGCTGCAAGGAGATCCAACCAGTTCATCCTAAAGGAAATCAGTCCTGAATATTCATTGGAAGGACTGATGCTGAAGCTGAAACTCCAATACTTTGGCCACCTGATGCGAAGAACTGACTCATTGGAAAAGACCCTGATGCTGGGCAAGATTGAAGGTGGGAGGAGAAGGGGATGACAGAGGATGAGACAGTTGGTTGGCATCACCAGCTCGATATACATAAGTTTGAGTAAGCTCCAGGAATTGGCAATGGACAGGGAAACCTGGCATGCTGCAGCCCATGGGGTCACAGAGTTGGACACGACCGAGATGACTGAACTGAACTAAATTGATACATGCTTCACTCTCTAGCCAAACCAGTTTACTCTTTCTCCTGGCATGGACCTCATGCTCTTTCTTATAGGCTGCTATTTGCTCCTAAAATATCCTCTCTTCCACCAGTTCATATTAAATTAACATCCCAGCTGGTTTCCCCAATGTCCTCATGCAATAGGTCTGCAGGTTCTTTACACCAGCTTTGAGATGTTTCCTCTGAAGGCATGACAAATTCAAGTCCAAGGCTCGCTCAGCCTGTTCATCAACATGGAGGTGAGTGGTAAATATGCTAGGCCAAACCAAACAAGATTATTTTAAAAATTATAAAATTTCTACCTAATATGTGAATGTACAACTACATGTCAGCAACATTGGTAAAATTAATAAAACCATGAATTTCATGAGAAAGTATAAGTGGCATATTTAAATGAAAAAGTGTAATTTGTTGAAGAGTTAGAGACACTGAAAACCATCCTCAGCTATGGCCCAAAGTAACTGTGTCCTTATTTAAGTCATTTAGTATTTCTGGGTTTAAATGTCCTTGTTGTCAAATGAGGGGGTTGGGATTAGATGGCCTCAGTGTCTCCCTGCTGCTTTAATATTCTATGATTCTGTATCTCAAAGACATGTAAATAATCCATTTGGGAAGATTTACATTGTTTTCTTTACAACTGCAATACAAAAATAGAGATAATGGGCTTATCTCAGCATGTTTAAAACTGAAGAAATATTAAGCTTATGTTGTGAATCTCTTTAGTGGATCAAGGCATTTACCAAGGTTCTTCTTTTACCATTTTCATCTTCTAGAGTCTTAGGGACAAAAAACCTGGTCCACATTGGTAAAACTAATACTCCTACTAAAGAAATTGTCTTATAGTATTACATCTCATAACACAGTCAGTGCATTGACGCACATGTATATGATGTGCACATATTCATGATCATGGGTTCTTATGTTAAAAAAGACCCCAGAGATGACTTCATCTAATCCCTCCTTTCATAGATGAGACTATAAAGCTCCAGATAAGAGGAGTCACTTAAAGCCACCTAAGTAATTTAAACTTTGAGATCCAATAGCTTAGCTGACACTCGTCTAACATTTTTCTGGTCTATTTCCTTCTGAGATGTATGCATTTCAAGTATATAGACATCTATTTCATTGAGGTAGCATGCAAAAATGTCTTTATTATTTGCATACCTAAAATGTACCCTCACCAATAACAAATGAATTCTTTAGACTGATGCAGAATGATTAAAAGCTCATCCATAGATTTCAAACCTCCTTCTAGATTCCCTAGGAATCTGACTTAGTCAGTACTCCCCCTGGCTTGTAATTATCCAAGTCACATAGTAAACCCAGGCTAGCTAAATCAAGATTTCTCTCCTGACTAATTATTTTAAGAGTTTCCATTCTGTGTTTCTTCTCACTTATCAAACTAGTGTTTATCCAGCTTATCACTTTTCTAACATCTTACCCAATCTTTGTTTGAATACTTCCACTAAACAGAGTCTATCACTGCCTAAAACAACTAATTCCACCATAAGAATATTGCTTCTGATTTAGACTTGAAGTCAGATTCTCTGTTACCCCACTTGTGTGGCCTATTTTGTCCTCAGCTCCTATGCATAATGCCACCCACACCATCATATCACATATATTAGAAGTCAACCACTCTGTTCTTTTTCTCACTGGGCTTGGCATTCCTATTCTATTCTCCCTTTCATTCTTCACAACATGTTTCCCCTTCTTCGGGTATTTTTCATTGTCCTCCGGAAAATGTTGTGCCCCAAATAGAACACGATTCCCTAGGTGTCCTCTGATCAGTGTAGAGTGTAGTGAGCTGTTATTCACCATGAACAGAATATTACCTTTCCATCAAGCCCAGAGACTCATCAGTTTTCACTTATTGCTTTGTTAAGGGGTGATAAATTTGCTCAATCCTTTCCTACGTTTCTCAGCAGAAGGCAGGCAGAGGAGCAATGGGCTTGATTTCAAGAGTCTCTTTCCTGCTAGAACACTGAAGAGCTTGTCAATATCTTTCCTAGGTGTGTTTTGTCAAACCGATATTCCAATAGACAGCCATTAGCACCTCACCCTCTGCTTCAGAATCACATTTGGGGGAATTTACTTTGACTGATCACAGCTTGCAGGGATCATTTGTTTGTATGGATCTAATCTTATGTTTCAAAAGCCATTTCCTATCAGTGATGATGTGTCTACCCCTTCTTACATTGATTTGCAAAGAGCAGTATAGAAATGAATCTTTTACTTTTCTTTGAGGCTTGCCTAAAGGAAAAAAAAAAAAATCTCTCCCCACTTCTCCCCAAACCCAGGAAGAACCAGTTACTGAAGATAAAAGATATCACACCTCCTTAGAAATCTGATGAAAGCAAATTGTCACCCTATTGACATATTGAGATGGCAAATCACACACTGCATTTCCCAGGCCCCAGCAATATGAATGTTTTTCTTTCTTGGACTGTATCTGATTGGGTAAGTTTATTGTCCTATAGATTGTAATGTGGTGATCAGTTAGAAAAAACCATCAAAGGCAGAGTAACTCTGATTCTTATTACAAGCAGTGGCCATATTTTTATCAGGATACCAAAAAAAAAAAAAAAGAAAGAAAGAAAAAAAGAAAGAAAAGATAAATACCCCTAAGCAGAAGAGATTTCTAGGATATGATTCTCTTCTGTGGTAAGAACAGAAATAATAAGAGGAAAACATAGTGTAATAGGTCAAGGGAAAAAATTCAGTTGGTGACTAGGACAATAGATTTTACAGGAAAATATGTGATAAGAAAGAAACATTGCATTGTTTGGGACACCTGTAGTTAATTATTGCAGCTAAAGACATTAAAATCAGTTTCTCCACTCATATATCTTCATAGACTGTTTGGCAATATTAAATGACAAAAGCTTAATAATCAAAAGTACTGAGTTAGCAAATGTTTTCTAATTTTAATAACTTCTTGTAGTAATTACCAAGTCTTAGAGTGAAATGATTTAATTAGAAAGTAATCAAGAAGTGTCTACTGTTAATTGAAGGAATTATAAAAGATCTACATTTTTAATATATTTCTGTGGTAATAAAATTAGAATTTACCATAATTATTTTTAAACCACTCTGATGGGGAATTTTTGATGTTGCAGCAAAGTATTTGATACTTTTAAGAAGGACATTCATCACTGAGAGCATCATGGATTGCAAGATCTCATTCCTCTTGTCTGGGAAATAATAATAATAGTAGTAATAATACTAATAATAACAGTTAATATTTATTGAGAACTTATCATATGCCAGAAAAAAGTGGTTCAGAATGGGAACCATATCTGTTTTATTCGCCAGAGTAGCTTAAGTGCATATAATACCTCTCTGATAAAGAATTTTAAATCATGTTGAATACCAGGAAGATTCAGAAAAATACAACTGTGGAGAGTGCCATGCTCACATTTAATGGAGTTGGTCAAATGATTCAATCTTCTCATTAAAACTCTCCTGTTGGCACATATTTCTTCCAGATGAGTAGACTTTTTTAGATTTACTCTCAACTCCAGAGCATAATACACATTTCTATACACGTAAAGTTCAGCTGAAATGACAAAGATCTTGCCAGAGACCCTAGAGAACAAATGTTTACTGTCTGCTGTTTCTGGTTTACGCTTGCAATGTATTGGCAATCAAGTACTGGATATTAATGGGTATTTACAGAATAGAAGTAAGTAGTAAGCAAGGGAATGAAGATAAATAAAGAGAAAGTGAAAGTTTCTCAGTCATGTCCAACTCTTTGCGACCCCATGAACTGCAGCCCTCCAGGCTCCTCTATCCATGGAATTCACCAAGCAAGAATGCCAGACTGGGTTCCCATTTCATTCTCCAGGGGATTTTTCTCCACCCAGGAATTGAACCCTGGTCTGTTGCATTGCAGGCAGATTCTTTACCATCAGAGCCACCAGGTAAGCCTGAAATAAAAAGAAGTTAGTGTCAATTCCATCAAAGTAAGAATGGTTCTGTTGAACACTATAGAGATGAAAGTATTCAGCTTCATACTACTGATGCAGGGCAGGAATGTGAGATATGCCTTTAAATATCTAGCTGTAGAAAAGCAATCCTTTTCAAGGGAACTGGAAAATTCACATCTTCACTAAACCACCAGTCTCTTGCTGTCCCTCCCAGGCCCATCACTATGATATGCCTGCCTCGCCATCCACAGTTTTTAGCCACAGTGAATTACCAGGGACTTAATAGTTATCTGGGGTTTAATGACTTTTCTCTGCATCTTGGACCATCAACTCCTCCTGGACTCTCATTAATCCCAGGGGCAATGGCTTAGACCGTGATCATTATTGCTTTAACAAATAGTTCCGGGATACGACAAGACTGACTTTCCATTTATCTTCCATGGAAATTCATTTTGCAGGAGTGACACTGTCAGCTTAAGAGACACAAGCTATTGTCTCAAAGTTAAAAAAAATGGTATTATTGCTCTCTGTACTTATTATATTGAAAGCAAAGGCTAATTAAATGTTTTCTTTCCTTGGAGACAGAGAAATGCTGGCCAACTTGCTTTAGGAAAGTTTTGCTAATATTGTGAGGATGTTTATCCTTTATATAGGTAAAAGCTAGTAGGGGTGGTAAGAGAAATGTGTGTGTTGGGGGGGGTAAATTATGAAGAATTAATACCTAGAAGAGTCAGTATTCAAGGACTCCAATCTCCAAAATTTAACTGAGCAAACCAGAGAATAGATTAATTAAAGTACCAATATCTATTCATTAACAGATTCCTGTGTTTGTCGTTTATCTTTAACTTTAGATTTGTAGACTCTGCTTACAAAGGCTGTTGATTCAGTCACTAGAAAACTACAATTGTTCACATTTTTCACTAAGTTTTAACTTTTAGCTAAGTTCACAATTCACGCAGTGGCACTAGGTAGGAGAATTGCTTCAGTCATGTGGCTCAGATGGTAAAGAATCTGCCTGCAATGTGGGAGATTTGGGTTCGATTCCTGGTTTGGAAGAATCCCTGGAAGAGGGCATGACAATCCCACTCTAGTATTCTTGCCTGGAGAATCCCCATGGACAGAGGAGCTTGGTGGGCTACAGTCCATGGGGTTGCAAAGAGTCAGACATGACTGAACAACTAAGGACACATATATGTATGAAGTGGTTTAATCAAAGATCCTGATTACAATAAGAAATTTTCTAGGGCATTATTATCAGAGAATATATTAAAACTGATTAACATAAATAACATCAAGTGAGGGGTATATTCAAAAGTGCTCTTTGAAAGTAAGTTTTAAAGAAAGAATAAGTCTAAGGTCTAACTGAATACTTTGATACCAGTGCCTGGTATTTATGTCTTAGAAAGTAAATTCCAGTTCTCTCATCTGATTTCAGAATCCCAACATCTGATTCTAGGCCATTGTTACTTTATTTGGAACCAAAATATTTGACCCTTCATTAAAGACTTATTGTAAGGTTTGCCTCCATTGTAAATTCTCTCATGTAACAGTGGTCCAATCATTAGGTATAAGGATGAATCTTCTCTGTTTCCCTGTTTGCATGTTTCATTTGTACACATTTTTACTAATATTGTAGGCACAAGAAGAAGAAAATCTTATGGGACATCTCTGTGTATAGTCTTTGCCAGTCTGCCCTCACATTAATGTGTCATATAGGGCAAGCCATGTAACCTCTGCGGTCGGTCCATTCTTTGAGGAGAAGACATATAGAAGATGCTAAGAATTGCTAAGATCTCTTCAGGATTAAAAGGATATGATTAAAGAGGAGAAAACATACTTTCACTTTGCTGTTTTAAGAAAACACCCATTTCTCCTATCCATTTTCCTATGTCGTATGGATGCTACCATAGTGGTGTAATGCTTTTAAACCAACCACTCTTTCATCCAGTTAGTCCTTGATATTGAGTTCTCAGAAAATCCTTTTGGCAATTATGTGCACTATTAAGACTAGATTAAATGTTCCAGAAGAATGGCATGTTGTGATAAGTTCAGAGGGGCTTGCAGAATCTGGAGTAGGAGTAGACATCACTGTGGTCCTGACCTCTAAGAATCAATTTGTTTACAACTTTCCCCATGAACCATGCTGCAGAGTGTTAACTTACAATAGTACTGTATTAAGTACTTACTTGTTTCCCCTGTTAATTCACTAGAGAACTGCCTGATCGCCATCTGAACTTGGACTCAGACTGAATTAATCAAATTAATACTAGTTCTCCTATAATTCCCTACCCAAATATTAGTCCAAACAATATCCTGATAAGATAAGGATCTGATTCTCATTAAGGTTTTTGAGATTTGGGAAGTAGCTTCTCAGACTCACTTCTGCTTTAAATGTCCAGGCTCTATGTACCCAACGAGTTGTTGTTTTTGTTCAGTTGCTCTGTCATGTTCAACTCTTTGTGACCCCATGGACTGCAGCATGCCAGTCTTCCCTGTCCTTCACTATCTCTCGGAGTTTGCTCAAACTCATGTCCATTGAGTCGATGATGTCGTCCAACCATTTCATTCTCTGTCATCCCCTTCTCTTCCTGCTCTCAGACTTTCCCAGCATCAGGATCTTTTCCAATGAGTTGGCTCTTTGCATCAGGTGGCCAAAGTACTGGAGCTTCAGCTCTAGCATCAGTCCTTCCAGTATTCAGGGTTGATTTTCTTTAGGATTGCCTGGTTTGATCTTCTTGCAGTCCAAAGGACTCTTGAAAATTCTCCAGTTCGAAAGCATCAGTTCTTTGGTGCTCAGCTTTCTTTATAGTCCAATTCTCACATCCATACATGACTACTGAAAAAAATTATAGCTTTGACTATATGGACCTTTGTTGGCAAAGTAATGTCTCTGCTTTTTAATATGCTGTCTAGGTTTGTCATAGCATTACTTCTAAGGAGCAAGCGTCTTTTAATTTCCTGACTTCAGTCACTGTCCACAGTGATTTTGGAGCCTAAGAAAGTAAAGTATTTTACTGTTTCCATTGTTTCCTCATCTATTTGCCATGAAGTGATGAGACCAGATACCATGATCTTAGTTTTCTGAATGTTGAGTTTTAAGCCAACTTTTTCACTCCCCTCTTTCACTTCCATCAAGAGGCTCTTTTAGTTCTTCTTCACTTTCTGACATTAGGTTGCTGTTATCTGCATATCTGAGGTTAGTGATATTTCTCCTGGCAATCTTGATTCCAGATTGGGCTTCATTCAGCCCTGCATTTTGCATGATGTACTCTGCATAGGAGTTAAATAAGCAAAGTGACAATATAGAGCCTTGATAATCTCCTTTCAAAATTTTGACCCAGTCTGCTGTTCCATGTCTGTTTCTAACTGTTGCTTCTTGTCCTGCATATAGGTTTCTCATTAGGCAGGTAAGGTGGCCTGGTATTCCTATCTCTTGAAAATTTTTTCCATAGTTTGTTATGATGCACATATTAAAAAGCTTTAGCATAGTCAATGAAGTAGAAGTAGATATTTTTTTCTGGAACTTGCTTGCTTTTTTAATGATACAACAGATGTTGGCAATATGGTCTCTGGTTCCTTTGCCTTTTCTAAATCCAGCTTGTACATCTGAAGTTCTCGGTTTAGGTACTGTTGAAGCCCTGCTTGAAGGATTTTGAGCATTACCTTGCTAGCATGTGAAATGAGTGCAATTTTGCAGTAGTTTGAACAATCTTTGGCAGTGCCCTTTTTTGGGGATTGGAATGAAAACTGAACTTGTCCAGTCCTGTGGCCACTGCTGAGTTTTCCAAATTTGCTGACATATTGTGTGCAGCACTTTAATAGCATCATCGTTTAGGATTTTAAATAGCTCAGCAGGAATTCCATCACCTCCATTAGCTTTGTTCACAGTAATGAGGTATCTCTTTATCAGATCGCAGAGTTAAATTTGGTGATTCATGCAAGGTAACAAATATAATCCATGGTGGTATCACATCCTGCTGTGGTCATTTACTTTGATCCTATGAAACTGGGGAGTTATTATAAACTCTTTGTGATCCCAGCTGCTACTAAGACCTGTTAGATTTTCTCATAAGCCTTTAGATTTTCTCCATAACCATGGCCACTGTATTAGTTCAGTGTCTCTTCAGTTTCTTCCCTGGACAATTTTAGTTTCATTAGTTTTACTGAAAAATTAATCTTGAATAATCTCCTCTGATATTATCTCTGACATGCCCTTGAGAATCAGGCAACCCACCTCTGCTCCCACAACACTCTTCCATGATAGCAATATTTGGCCACATTAGTGTAATCTATTTATGATATGGTTTTCTCTAATATTCCTCAAACCACATTATATCAGGGGTCTTATACTTGCACAGTGTCTTGTACTTTGACCCTATTTGACACTTGTGTGTGACCTGTGTATTCATGAAGAATTAAGATATGTAAGGCTACACACACTGCTCATGGGGTTCTCAAGGCAAGAATCTGAAGTGGTTTGCCACTCCCTTCTCCAGTGAACCACGTTTTGTCAGAACTCTCCACCATGACCCGTCCATCTTGGGTGGCCCTACACAGCCTGTCTCATAGTTTCATTGAGTTAGACAAGGCTGTGGCCCGTGTGATCAGATTCGTTAGCCTCCTGTGGTTTTGATTTTCAGTCTGTCTGCCCTCTGATTGAGAAGGATAAGAGGCTTAGGGAAGCTTCTTGATGGGAGAGACTGAGGGGGAAATTGGGTCTTGTTCTGATGGGTGGGGCCATGTTCAGTTAATCTTTAATCCAATCTTCTGTTGATGGGTGGGGCTGTGTTCTCTCCTTGTGTATCTGGGGCCAAACTATGGTGGAGGTAATGAAGATAATGGCGACCTCCTTCAAAAGGTCCCATGCACGCACTGCTCCACTCAGTGCCCCCAGCCCTGCAGCGGGCCACCACTGACCCACGCCTCTGCTGGAGACTCCTGGACTCTTACAGGCAAGTCCGGGTTAGTCTTTTGTGGGGTTGCTGCTCCTTTCTTCTGGGTCCTGGTGTGCACAAGGTTCTGTTTGCGCTTGCCAAGAGTCTGTTTCCCAGTCCTCAGTAAGTTCTGGTGGGGTTAATGGCGACCTCTTCCAAGAGAGCTTATGCCATACCCAAGTTGGCTGCACCCAGAGGCCCTGCCCCTGTGGCAGTCCACTGCTGACCCTCCTTTCACAGGAGACAATCAGACACAGCTCTGTCTCAGTCTCTGTGGGTTTCTGGGTCTTGATGTGCCCAAAGTTTGTTTGAGCCCTCTGATGTGACTGGTGATGGACGTAAGGTCTGATGCTGCAAAGAGCAATATTACATAGGAACCTGGAATGTTAGGTTCATGAATTAAAGCAAATTGGAGTGGTCAAACAGGAGATGGCAAGAGTGAACATCAGCATTTTAGGAATCAACAAACTAAAATGGACTGGAATGGGTGAATTTAACTCAGATGACCATGACCATTATATCTATTACTGTGGACAAGAATCCCTTAGAAGAAATGGAGTAGCCATCATAGTAAAAAAAAAAAAGAGTCTGAAATGCAGTACCTGGATGCAATCTCAAAAATGACAGAATGATCTCTGTTCATTTCCAAGGCAAACCATTCAATACCACAATAATCCAAGTCTATGACCTGACCAGTAATGCTGAAGAAGCTGAAGTTGAGTGGTTCTGTGAAGACCTATAAGACCTTCTAGAACTAATACCCAAAAAAGATGTCCTTTTCATTATAGGAAATGGGAATGCAAAAGTAGAAGTCAAGAAATATCTGTAGTAACAGAAATTTGACCTTGCAATACAGAATGAAGCAGGGCAAAGGCTAATAGAGTTTTGCCAAGAAAATGCACTGGTCATAGCAAACACCCTCTTCCAACAACACAAGAGAAGACCCTACACATAGACATCACCAGATGGTCAATACTGAAATCACACTGATTATATTCTTTGCAGCCAAAGATGGAGAAGTTCTATATAGTCAGCAAAAACAAGACTGGGAGCTGACTGTGGCACAGACCATGAACTCTTTAATGCCAAATTCAGACTTAAATTGAAGAAAGGTAAGGAAAACCATTAGACCATTCAGGTATGACCTACATCAAATCCCTAACAATTATACAGTGGAAGTGAGAAATACATTCAAGGGATTAGATCTCATAGACACAGTGCCTGAAGAACTATGGACAGAGGTTTGTGACATTGTACAGGAGACAGGGATTAAGACCATCCTCATGGAAAAGAAATGCAAAAAGACAAAATCATTGGCTGAGGAGGCCTTACAAATAGCTGTGAACAGAAGAGAAGAGAAAGGCAAAGGAGAAAGGACTGATATATCCATTTGAATACAGAGTTCCAAAGAATAGCAAGGAGAGATAAGAAAGCCTTCCTCAGCGATCAATGCAAAGATATAGAGGAAAACAACAGAATGGGAAAGACTAGAGATCTCTTCAAGAAAATTAGAGAGGCCAAGGGAATATTTCATGCAAAGACGGGCACAATAAAGGACAGAAATGTTATGGGCCTAACAGAAGCAGAAGCTACTAAGAAGAGGTGGCAAGAATACACAGAAGAACTGTACAAAAAAGATTTTCATGACCCAGATAACCACGAAGATGTGATCACTCACCTAGAGCCAGACATCCTGGAAAGTAAAATCAAGTGGTCCTTAGGAAACATCACTATGAACAAAGCTACTGTAGGTAATGGAATTTCAGTTGAGTTATTTGAAATACTAAAAGATGATGCTGTGAAAGTGCTGCACTCAATGTACCAGCAAATTTGGAAAACTCAGCAGTGGTCACAGGACTGGAAAAGGTCAGTTTTCATTCCAATCCCAAAGAAAAGCAATCCCAAAGAATGCTCTAACTACTGCACAATTGTACTCATCTCACATGCTAGTAAAGTAACACTCAAAATTCTCCAAGTCAGGCTTCAACAGTATGTGAACTGTGAACGTCCAGATGTTCAAGGGGGTTTTAGAAAAGGCAGAGGAACCAGAGATCAAATTGCCTACATCCCTTGGATCATCGAAAAAGTACGAGAGTTCCAAAAAAAACATCTACTTCTGCTTTATTGACTATGCCAAAGCCTTTGACTGTGTGGATCACAACAAACTGTGGAAAATTCTTCAAGAGATGGGAATACCAGACCACCTGACCTGCCTCTTGAGAAATCTGTATGCACATCAGTAAGCAACAGGTAGAACTGGACATGGAACAACTGACTGGTTCCAAATAGGAAAAGGAGTACATCAAGGCTGTGTATTGTCACCCTGCTTATTTAACTTACATGCAGAGTACCTCATGAGAAACGCTAGGCTGGAAGAAGCACAAGCTGGAATCAAGATTGCTGGGAGAAATATAAATTACCTCTGATATGGAGATGACACCACCATTATGGAAGAAAGCAAAGAAGAACTAAAGAGCCGCTTGATGAAAGTGAAAGAGGAGAGTGAAAAAGTTAATTAAAACTCAACAGTTAGAAAACTAAGATCATTGCATCTGGTCCCATCACTTCATGGCAAATAGATGGGGAAACAATGGAAACATGAGAGGCTTTATTTTTTTGTGCACCAAAATCACTGCAGATGGTGACTGCAGCCATGAAATTAAAAGATGCTTGCTCCTTGGAAGAAAAGCCATGACCAACCTAGACAGCATAGTAAAAAGCAGAGACATTATTTTGTCAATAAATGTCTGTCTAGTCAAAGCTATGGTTTTTCCAGTAATCCTGTATGGATGTGACAGTTGGAATATAAGGAAGCTGAGGACTGAAAACTGATGCTTTTGAACTGTAGTGTTGGAGAAGACTCTTGAGAGTCCCTTGGACTGCAAGGAGATCCAACCAGTCCATCCTAAAGGAAATCAGTCCTGAATATTCATTGGAAGGACTGATGCTGAAGCTGAAACTCCAATACTTTGGCCATCTGATACAAAGAACAGACTCATTAGAAAAGTCCCTGATGCTGGGAAAGATTAAAGGCAGGAGGAGAAGGGGATGACAGAGGATGAGATGGTTGGATGGCATCACCAACTCAATGGACATGAGTTTGAGTAAACTCTGGGTGTTGGCGATGGACAGGGAGGCCTGACCTTCTGCAGTCCATGGGGTCACAAAGAGTCAAACAGGACTGAATGACTGAATTGAAGGATACACATTTGGGAATTGGGAGAAGTGTAGTCTTCCTCAATATTTTATCATATTTATCATCATTTATCATATTACCAAATATGATAACAAAGGAATATTCTTTGTACCTTGGTGGAAGTAAGATTTAATAAAAGAAGTCTGGCTCTAAATACCTGGTTGTCAATTGATGGGAGCCATCTCTCAAAGAGGAAAGTTTTCCTAAATGATAGAGCCATCTTGGATTATTGAAAAAAAAATTATTGAAAAAATTATTGAAAAAAAATTAGAGATTTGTGAGGCAGTGTATATCCTTCCCTCAATGAAGTAATTTCAATTGTAACTTCTACACATGTCCCATTAGACCATACTCCAGGGGGGAATTAATGACAGGATTGTGAATTGAAAGGTTACTGGAACTTTAATAAAATATAGAAGCAGTGGAGGTGATGTTTCCCATACGTCTCCCTCCTGTCTGTATTTGAGCAAACAGGATATGAGTAAGTCCAAAGAAATTCTTTCCATTATCTTCTACTTGCACCTTTTTGCATTTAATTTTCTTTTTCATTCCCTCTACATCAAAAGTATTTCTGATTTCTCTGCCCCAAATGTATGAATATATGACTTTTTTGTCTCCTAGGGTTTTTTTTTTTTTTAACCATCTTCTGTGTCCCCACTGCCTGGTGGAATTAGGGGAACACTTTGTCAAAGATCTTCAAGTCAAGCAAAAAAAGTTCTTGTGCAAAAAAACGCTATCTTGAAAATTTTCTCAAGAAAACTTCTAAAATTATCTCCCTTTCCTCCAAGTCCAAAGTAGAGTGACTGGTGTTTTAAAAGAAAACACTGTTTAATTGTCACCAAAGTGATACAATATTATCCTCCTGCTTTCAGAGAAGTGTAGAATATGCGATCCATCTGAAATACGCTATGACTTAATGAAGAACATTTCTCCACATCTGAATTTTCCAAGAAAAAACAAAACATTTTGAACAAATTTCAAATACTCCAAGGACTGTTTGTGAAGAGTGGGCTCAAGCAAGAACACTTCGGTAATGTGGATGAATTTTAAAATGATTCCATGCAGGTATATACATTTACATATGCCAACTGAAAAAAAATAGGAAGAGAATATAACAATGGACTTACTCATGTTTAACAAATCTCACACACCCAAACTAGGAGTTCTAAATTAGTTTGAACTCCTCAAACTGGGAGCCCTAAAAGGAATTGCAAAGACAAATATCATATGATATTACTTATATGTGGAATCTAAAAAATGGTACAAAAGAACTTGTGTACAAAATAAAAAAAAGTGTCACAGATGTAAGAAAACAAACTTATGGTTACCAGGTGGAAAAGTGAGGGGGTGATAAGTTGGGAGGTTGGATTGACACATATACACCAAAAATGACCTACTGTATAGCATGGGGAACTATACTTACTCAGGACTCTGTAATGACCTATATGGGAAAAGAATCTTAAAAAAAAAATAGCTATACGTATAAGTGATTCACTTTGCTGTACAACAGAAACCAACACAGCATTATAAAGCAATTATATTCCAATAAAAATTTAAAATAAATAAAAGGGATTGCACTGAATTTGAAGGTGCCATATACTGCTGAGAAAGCAAAATCCTGCTGCCTTCCTCCCAGTTTTTGTGTTATCAAGAAAGAAACCATTCAGTATTGGTTTCTCAGTTTGCAAAGAAACTCCAGGAAAATTTACTGAGATAATTAATAGTATACTTTTAAAAAATTGAAAGCATCCCTACTCATCAGCAAAAAAGAAAATTGCTCCTGCAAGGACAGTTTTGTTCCTTTCTTCTCACTTCTTACATTCATCACTGTTTTTGTCACATTGAATTGGTATGGGGCTCTGGTACAGTGTTGACTGACAATATGATAACACATTTCTTTTTTTCCCCTAATATCCGTGAAAATGATTCTAAACTTCCATAATCAAGTTCAATGTTTGCTGAAAGCTTCGATGGATACATTTTATTAGGTTAACTAAGAATAGTTAAGTAAGGTGCCCTTACTTAAGTATTCTTAGTTAACTTGAGAATTTAAAAATTTGAATGAACTAAATGATTTTCCTGCATTATTGAGAGGTCAATAAATTGACATCCTTAATCTGTCAATAAATTTAATAAACTGATGTTTATTATTTCCTGATGTTTCTGATTTCCAGATAATCATACTTTCATAAGTAAAATGCTACCTTATAATAGCACAATCTTCAAAAATGCACATAAAGTTCAAAATTTTAATGCTTTATTTAGGGGATTTATAAAATAGGTTTATTTGAACCTCTTTTGTCCAACTGTGGTGTCAAAGTTATGCTAGAATAATAAAAAAAATTGGAGTACTTTTACTGTTTTTCCTTCTTTCAAATGATTTATATAATAAATAAGTGAAAGTGAAAGTGAAGATGCTCAGTCGTGTCTGACTCTTTGCGACCCCAGGGACTGTAGCCTACCAGATTTCTCCATCCATGGGATTTTCCAGGCATGTGTACTGGAGTGGGTTGCCATTTCCTTCTCCAGAGGATCATCCCATCTCAGGGATTGAACCCAGGTCTCCCACGTTGTAGGCAGACACTTTACCCTCTGAGCCAGTGGGGAAGCCCTATATGATATATAACTATTTATATACAAATATATATAGAAAAAAATGTATATATAACTATATATAAATATAATAAAGTATGTTATTTTCACTAGAGTACTTTTCTGTATTTATAGTTTCTCTCTGTTCAATTTCATTGTCAAAGTTTGTATGTATGATTTTTTTCATGGTTAAGTAATCATTCTTGCATTTTAACAACTGTCTTGGAACAATGAAAAGTACATAGGATAAAATTTAAATTATGGAGATATTGGTCTATTGTTTTACATGTCGTATATCTGTTGTATGTGTCGCATATGTTCAGTCATTCTGTGTGTCCAACTCTTTGCAGCCACATGAACTGTAGCCCACCAGGCTTCTCTGTCCATGGAATTTTCCAGGCAAGAATACTGGCGCTGGTTGCACTTCCTCCTCCAGGGGATCTTCCTGACCCAAGGATAGAACCTGTGTCTCTTGCATCTCCCGCATTGGCAGTCAGATTCTTTACTATCAGCTCTACCTGGGAAGCCCTCATATATCTGTTGATCCCTTATTAATTCTCTTGTTAATTACTAATATTTTTTGCCTCTTATACCTTTGATTTTTTTACATGTTCAATTTAGAAATTTATCTTAGTTAAAATTTTTTTTTAAATTTTGCTGATTCTCTGCATTGCTTCTTTGTTTCTTTTTTCTATTTAATTATAAACATTATACAAGTGCAACTAATGATTAATTGCTTTCTGATCTTATCGTTGTTATTTCCTTCTACTTTTTAAAGGTTTATTCTTTTTCTTATCAGGCTTTTGAGTTGAAAGTCAATTAATTTATTTCTATTATTATAATTTTAAGTGAATACTTTTATATCTAGAAGCTGCTTTCAAAACATTCTATAGTTTTCATCACAATTTTCTTTTTAACTCACAAAGTGTTGCACAATCATCAAAACAATCTGAGCTTGTTTTTGTTTTGTTCGTCTTAATTTTTAATTTAATGATATTGTGCTTAATGAATATGGTTTTTATGATATTGAGTGTTTGAAATTGGCTGAACCTAGTTTTGTGATTTTATTCACATACAATGAATTAAAAAATGTTTTATATGAACTTGAAAACATCATATAATCTTTATTTTTCTGAGTTGATGTGTGTAAATGGCTATTAGATAAGTATTTTGATTTTGTTGTTAAAAACTTCTATATTGGTAAAGATTTATTGTCACTTTCATGTGTCAGTCCCTGACAGATATGCTTTAAAATTTCCACTATAATTATGTATTAGTCATTTGTTCTGAAAATTCTGTCAGTTTTAGCATGACATATTTCTTCATCGAACAGCCCTCCCCTCTATCTTATTAGCTTAAAAAATTATTTTTACTTTTAAAAATAAAGGTTAAATTTATTTATAATCCATAGCTAATTAAATTTACTGCTTTTTAAAAGCCATTTCTGTGCTCATCATTGTGAAACTTTCTTCCAAGTACATATTCTTCTGGCTGAAGTGGATACCTTAATAATTTTTATGATGAGAGTCTATGGGTAATAAACTCAGCAGTTATATAACTGAAACTGTCTTTTCAAGAAAACTCCTGGAAAGAGTTGTCCGTGTTATCCTGTTCGCTTTTTTACCTTCCCAGTCAGATCACTGTTACTTTCTGTTCACTGAAT
Organism: Odocoileus virginianus; assembly: GCF_023699985.2. Taxonomy (NCBI): domain Eukaryota; kingdom Metazoa; phylum Chordata; class Mammalia; order Artiodactyla; family Cervidae; genus Odocoileus; species Odocoileus virginianus. Next base: position 38,184,419 of record NC_069695.1, read on the forward strand.
TTTTTCTTGTTGAATAATGACCTCCCATGCCAAATCCAATGGTCATGTCTCTGGTTCTTCTTTGACTCATAAGCAACACTGGATGTAGTTTCCCACTTCTTTGTGGAACATATTCCACATTTCATCTATATGGCATTCTCTGGATTCTCTATCTACCTTGTTGGTAAGTGGGCTCTGTTAAGAGGGCTTTGTTAAGTGGGCTCCTGCATGGGTTCCTTCCATGTTTCTTATTTGTACATCCTGCATTCCTCAGGGTTCAGCTCTGAGATGTTCCTTTTTATCTTTATTCATACTTAGCACATGGCTTTAGCTCATAAATGGATGCTGGCTGGTATCTCCCATTCCAACCTTTGCCCCGGATTCCCAGTTTCTATATCTAGCTGTCTACATGATGCCCTCATTTAAATGTCTTTTGGATATCTCATGTACAGAAGCAGCCTCTTGGTTTTTCATCTATAAACTGGCATCTGCTGAAGACAACTCCATTCTGCCAATTCCTCTAGCCAAAAACTTGAGTTATTCTTTTTTCTTCCCCTCCCCTGCTTCTCCTCTTTTTAAAAGTCATTTTCAGTACTCCATCTGGAATTCATTGTCTCAGACATATGTATGGATAGCTCCTGATTCCTTTAGGAATTTCATCAAATGTCATGTCTTTGGAAAGGGCTTTCTTTATGCTGCTTCGTAAATGACAAGTTCCCATCACTACTCTGTATCCTTAATCTTACATTTTCTTTTTTATGGCAATTACCACTTTATGACATAGTATCTCTTTATTGTCTGTCCTCACAGAAAAGAAGCTTGAGAAAATGGGCTTTGTCTTTTGTTTCCTGCTATATTCGAAAGTTTAGGACAGGAGTTGAAACAGCAAACTCAAAGAAAATTATTTGCTGAATGAATAAATTATGCCTTTGTTTTATAATCCCATATAATTCTGTAATTTTAAGTTTGCAGTTATTTCCTTAAGTATTTCTAGTGTTTTATCCATTATCTTTTGGCACCAATGAATGGCTAAAGGGAATTTCACTTGTTACCATGGTATCATTTGCTTTATTTAAAGTAATTTATCAATTTTCAAAGCTTTTAAAATTGTCGTTTAATTCTTAATATTCTATAGTTTTGCTCCTCTGTGACTTGGAATGGATTTTAAATTTTTAGATGAAAGGTTAAATAAATAAGTAATCCATAGTATACATACCATGAGTATGCATATCATCTAATATTTAACTTTCTTTTAAAAGTTTCTTTTAAGTCTGAGAATGCCCATTAGATGAATATTTTTATTTTGGTTTTCTTAAATTTTGGATAGTTCTCAGTTATTACCTTTAAAAATATTGTTACTTTACCCTTTCTTCTACTCTTTTCTAGAAATTGTTCATCCTATTTTCTGAGCCCTTCATCATTTTTTTACATTATAATAGAAAAATTCCTATTTCTCTAAAATATCTTTAAATTCTTAATTCTAAATCACTAATGTCCAGAGTAGAGTTTAAAATCTTTAAATTTCAAAAATTAAACTTTCATTTTCAAAATTTTTGACATTTTTTCCTTTTTATCTTTTGGCTCTTGATTTACTCTTAAGCTTGTTTTCATAATTTCTTTTTTTTTCTTTTTTGTAGTTGTGTATTAATTATGCATTTTGTGTCATTTAAGCATCATAAATGTTTAGATAAAAGTCTCTGTAATATTGTTTGTAAAACAAGCTTTATCCAGCTTGAATTCATGTTAAAACTCTTTGAGTTACAAATGGTATATTTCATTAAGGGTTCTGGGGCTCTCTGGGTTATTGGTGAAAAATCCTTGTCCAAGAACAATGCTTCCCAGATTTTTCTCAAAATCTGCAGGTAACAGGACCGAGGCTAAGGGACCATCTTTAATATTGGTCTCCATGTTGATGAGAAATAGGGAAATCTTTTGATTATAGGTGGGGTTTGAATATTTGAACTTGTTTCTGTTATCTTATTTTGCATTTTTCACTTTACTAAATGTCAGTATAGTCAAAGCTATGGTTTTTCCAGTAGTCATGTATAGATGTGAGAGTTGGGCCATCAAGAAGGCTGAGCACTGAAGAACTGATGCTTTCAAATTGTGATGTTGGAGAAGACTCTTGAGAGTCCCTTGGACTGCAAGGAGATCAAACCAGTCCTGAAGGAAATCAACCTTGAACACCCATTGGAAGGACTGATGCTGAAGCTCAAACTCCAATATTTTGGCCACCTGATGTGAAGAGCTAACTCAATGGAAAAGACCCTGATGCTGGGAAAGATTGGGGGCAAGAGGAGAATGGGGCAGCAAAGAGTTTGACACAACTTAGTGACTGAACAACAACATCAATGCTTTGGGTTAGAGATGATTTCTTTATACTCCCCTTTTTTTCTCATTGAAATAGGAAGGTATACATTATATTTTTATTCTTAATGGCTGTGTCTAAAATACCTATTTATCTCCAAATAATTAAAAAGTTAATCTTATTCTTGAAAGGTGAAAAGTGAAAGTATTAGTAACTCAGTTATGTCTTACTCTGCCACCCCATGAACTGTAACCCACTGGACTCCTCTGTCCATGGAATTCTCCAGACAAGAATACTGGAGTGGGTAGCCATTCACTTCTCCAGGGGATCTTCCCCACCCAGGGATTGAACTTATGTCTCTTGCATTGCAGGCAGATTCTATACCATCCGGGCCACAAGGGAAGCTCAATCTTACTTACATTCCATGCCAAAATGTATGGAGACCTGAATCTTTAAAACTCATGTCTCCTTCACTTTCCATTGTTCTATATTTCCTGCCTTATTTCTAAAACCCCTAAATCTAGATTTTCATTATTTTCTATCAATATTTTCAATGCACAAACATGCTTGCTATATTAATCATTTGATATTTACATGCCTGCCACTCCTTCCTTTTATCAAACTTTGGGAGATATACTATATTCAAAATATTGACTGTCTCTTCTACCATAGAACTGTACTTTCCCCCTCCTGATGGGAAACTTGTTTTGTCAAGAACTGGGAGCAGAAGTGCAAAATGTGTTGCTGTCGATGAGCTGAAATTCTGAGCTTGCTCTGAGGGCCTCTGGATCTGGAGCACGGAAGATGTGGGGCTAAGCTCCAGCTACACACAACCTTTCTTGGTAGTAAAGCCTAGCCTCTCCCCAGCCTCTCTCTTGAGAGACTTTGATACATAAACTGCCTTTTAATAGCTCTCTTGCTGACAGTTTGCTTATGGTAAAATCCTGTAGTCTTTGTCTGAAAAAAGAATTTATTTTGCTTCAATGTTTTCTTTCTTTAAAGGTTTCAAATTTAATACTCATACTTTCTCCATAATTATAAAATGTATAAATGTATAAAATGTATAAACCACAAAACATTTAGTTATAATTCAACTCAACACAAAAACTTTCAAACTGGGAAGGTTCCTCAATTATTATTATCTTTACACTTTTGAAGACTACTGACTGGTTATTTTGAAGTTCAGTTTAGTCACTCAGTTGTGTCCAACATTTTGCAACCCCATGGACTGCAGCACTCCAGGTTTCCCTGTCCATCACCAACTCCCGGAACTTGTTCAAACTCATGTCCATGGAATTAGTGATGCCATCCAACCATATCATCCTCTGTAGTCCCCTTCTCTTCCTGCCTTCAATATTTCCTAGCATCAGGGTCTTTTCCAACGAGTTAGTTCTTTGCATCAGGTGTCCAAAGTGCCGACCTTTGTTGGGCAAGTCACGTCTCTGCTTTTTAATATGCTATCTTGGTTGGTCATAGTTTTTCTTCCAAGGAACAAGGGTCTTTTAATTTCATGGCTGCAGTCACCATATGCAGTGATTTAGGAGCTCAAGAAAACAGAGTCTGCCACTGTTTTCCCCATCTATTTGCCATGAAGTGATGGAACCGGATGCCATGATCTTAGTTTTATGAAGGCTGAATTTCAAGCCAGCTTTTTCACTCTCCTCTTTCACTTTCATCAAGAGGCTTTTTAGTTCTTTGCTTTGTGCAAAGAAGAAATAGATGATTTCTATTTGTGTCAAGTTTAAGTTTTCAGACCTGTTTCTTTCTTTACCTTTTCTTTATATAAATAGTATATAAACACAACCTTGAAAAAGATATAAAACATTTCCAGTACCAGAGAAGGCTCATTTAGTCCCTTCTGAGTAATGTTACCCTAAGGGATTCTCTCTAGTCATTTGTTATTCTTGTTGAATTTCATACAAATGAGAACAAGTTTATATTACTTTGTCCAGCATTTTAAAAAGTTAATTTTGTTTAATTTGAGATAATTTTAGAATTATAGAAATGTTCCAAGAATAGCAGAGAAAGTTTCTATAGACTTTTCATTGAGCATCACTTTATATCAACAGCTTTTTAAGCCTTATGTCTTAGGTAGACATAAGTACACTTAAATTAGGTATATACCTATGTATTGAATTACTGGTCATAAGGTATACATGGGTTTAGCTTTAATCACTGCTGCAAAACTACTTTTAAAGTGAGCATCACAATATGTAAGCAAACTCATCAATATATAAGAATTCTAATTGCTTCACATCCTTGCCAATCCTTGCTGACAGCCTTTATAAATGTAGACATTCTGCTGGTTATGCAGTGGTATCTCACAATCTTTTAAATATTCATTTAAACTAAGTGTTAGTTGTTTAGTCACATTTGACTCACTACCCCATGGACTGTAGCCTGCCAGGCTCTTCTGTCCATGGAATTCTCCAGGCCAGAATAGACAGTAGTAGTGAGTAGACATTCTGTTCTCCAGGGAATCTTCCCAATCTAGGGATCTAATCCAGGTCTCTTGCATTGTAGGAACATTCTTTACCATCTGAGCCACCAGGGAAGCCCAAATTTTCATTTAGGTTATAACTGATGATTTTGAGAATTTTTTCAAATATTCCCTGGACATTTTGCTATCCTTTATGGTGAAGTACTTTTTCAAGTTTTTTGCCTACTATTTTATTGGATTATCTGTTTCTCTCTCATTGATTTGTAGGTATTTTTAATATATGCTGAATAGAAGATTTTTGTCAGTATATGCATTGAAAATATCCTCTACTCTATTTTTTGATTAATATGAATATTAAAGCAATGTTTCTAAAAGAAAACATAGGAAAATATATTTATGATCTTGGAATAGGCAAAAGTTTGTTAAACATGACACAGCACTAACATTAAGAAAACATTTAATTGGATTCATAAAGTCATTTTAATATTTTTATTTTAAAGTCCTTTTAAAGAATTTTACACAGTCTCTCCTTTTTTTGTTGTTGGTATTATTCTGTGTGTTCATTCTCTCTCAGGGATTTGTCTTTTAAAATGCCATGCAATTTATTATTATTATTATTATTACCTAGTCAGCAGAATTTATTTTCTGTTGGAGTCCAGCAGTTTCTATTTTGTGGAAAAATCCTTTAACAACAAAGTATTCTTTTGCCACTTCTGGGGCTTCACTAGTTATGGGTATATTTTATGTTTATTCCCAATTTGGGTCTCTATTCCACATTATAAATTTGAAACTCACAGCTACACTTGGACCAGGCTTCAGTATCCAATATATTTTGAATGATCACGCCCCTAGCGTCAGGGAAACAAGATTTCTTGCTATTTGTCCAGGCTGATTGGTGGAGTTTTCTAGTCTCCCTTTAAAGAATAGGAGAGTGATGACAAAACCCAGATTTTACAGGCAGATCAGCTCCAGGTCTCACACAGCAGAGACCTGTGACTACAATGCTCCAGCTGGGTGGGAAGAAGATAGTTCTGAATCAGTTCAGTCTTTAATTTTTTCCCCAAATGTCTGCTGTGCGTTTAACTGTGTTTCCAAAACACAGAGATTTTATGGCTACATTGAGGAGTAGCTCTGAAAAAGATACATTTCAATAAATACTGGACAAGATTATGTGGTCAGGTTGTAGTCATCTTTGTATCCCTAGCCCCTAGCCTAATACATAGCTTACTACTATGTGAATAAATTAAGATTAAATTTCAGCTCTATAATGTAGAGCATGCTAATGTAGAAGCATGAGAAGATGCAACTGGAATCTATTTTCCTGAAAACTGCCTATAGAATGATTTTGTTCTTGTTTGTGTAAGTTATGACCCTTTGACAAGAGTCCATGAGAAAGAGAATATGATAACCCTCTTGTCAATACCAAGGATGTGTCAATAATGGAAAAACTCTTCTGTGCAACCTGTCCTGGGAACAACAAAACAGACAATACCCATTATCCATGTGTCATTTCTTGGTTGAAGACATAAAAACAGATCAAGGCAAAACCCAGTGTGTCTTTAAATTAGTGGCACAGATCGATGCCCATATTTCTCAGTGTCATGTTTCATTATGTTGAACTATTTATGTCATCTTAACCCAAAGCATCTTAATGCAACCTGACATCCAGGTTATGTTGCATTAGAAAAAATAAGCTATAGCATTTTTTTAATGGGCTGGAAAGCATTCCAGGTATCTTTTGTACTCAGTGTGGGGTTATCACATGTTGTGTGTGTGGGTACAGTTCTATACTAAATTTTGAGAGATTGGAGACCTTCAATTTAAGTGTATTAGAAGTATTCCCTGAGCTTGGCCTCTCACCTCTGTTTTCTGTCAGTTTCAAAGTTCATTTCAGGGTGGTAAAATTATTCTTCCTGACAGTGTTTAAAGATGATCACTTAAATTGGGTACACACTCATCTAACTTTCCAAATCAAAATGTCACTCAGCTTTTAAGTTCTACTTAAATGCTATATCTTCTAAAAACCTTTTATTTCTTATCATTTAGTTTTCCTTTTTTTCTCAATTTTCTTAACAAGTCATCTGCACTGATATGGCATAATTTTTATATCCTAATACTATAGATTTTGAGTGTATACCTAAGCTCTATACAATAACTTAAATTTCTTCAGGATAGGGATTAGTTTTAGGACTGTAGTTTAGTGATTCTCTAATTTTTCAGTGTCCATAAAAATAACTATGAACTGTTCTAAATTTAGATCTTTGTTATACAACTAGAGAATTTGACACAATAAATCTGAAGTGGGAATCAGGCATCTGTATTTGCAATAAAAAGCTGCAGGAGAGTAAACACAAAAATTACCACACTAGGGCACATCCTAGTCAAAATCCTGAAAGCCAAAGACAAAGAGATAAAAAGAACATATTTAAAGCTGTTGGGGAAAAACAGTGTGTTATATGCAATGGAATATGAATGAGGTTGACATTTTGTCAGAAATAATGAAGGCCAAAAGACAATGGAATGGCCATCTTTAAAGATCTCAAAGGAGAGAAAAAGAATTCACTAAACTAAAATTTATATGCAATGAAAATATCCTTAAATAAGAGAGTGAAATACACATCTACATAAATGAAAGCTGAGAAAATTTATTGTTGACAGACCTACACTAATAAGAAACTTTAAAGGAAATTCATCAAGTTGAAGGGAAATGATGTCAGATGGGAATTTTCTTCCACAAGAAGGAATGAAAAGCACTGAAAAGAATAAATATGCAAGTGAATATAAAAGACTACTTTAAAATTTTCTTCTCTTAATTTGTTTAAAAGGTAAATAAACTCTTTAAAGCAAAAATGATATCATTTTAAGGTGGAATATGTAGAGTAAAAACGTATGTAGAGGAAACCCAAAGCCAGTGAGTGCTGTTATAACCGAGGGGAGTCGGGGGGTAGTACCGGAGGGAAGGGATATATGTATTCCTATAGCCAATTCATGTTGGTATGTAGCATGAACCATCAGAATATTGTAAGGTAATTATCCTACAATTAAAAATAAAACATAAATTAAAAAAGGAAAAAGTAGAAATAAAACATGACAATAACACTATTAAGTTGGTAGAGTAATAAAAGTGTTTTGCATTGTGAAGCGTATTTACATTGATGTTCCTGCTTTTGTGAAATTGGAAGTGTGAAGTGTGAACTGGTAAAACATTAATTCTAAGGATCCTTTAATAATTAAAGATACATACTGTAATCCTAGAGCAACAAAGAAAAGTAATACTAAAAAGTAATATAGCCAAAATGTCAATAGAGGAAGTAAAATAGAATACTAAAACTATCAATAACTCCCCCCCCTAAAAAACAGCAAAATTAAAATAAATACCAAGGTGATAGATTTAAACTCATCTAAAAACAATCCATTAATAAGAATGGACTAAAAGACTCAAATTAGAATGCAGAGATTATCAGACTGGAAAAAAATATATACTGTCTGTAAGACATCATATAAATGTAAGCAAGTTGAATGGTAGATACACATATATAAATCATGTATTCATAGATGAATTAATACTTCTCACTAGTCAATCAAATGAGTAAGCAAAAATTCATTTAGGATATAGAGAATCTAAACTTTACCAGTTTGACTTAAAATTGACATTAACACCACACACAAAACTGCAGAATGCACATTATTTTCTAGGGCAAGCTAGGTCGTATTTTGATCCATAACATGCATGTGATAAATTTCAAGAAATTGAAATCTTACATAGTATTTCTTCTGACTGCAATGTAATTAAACTGAAAATCACTGATATTATGATATACAGAAAAATTCCAAAATATTTGGAAATTAAAGAGGATATTTCTAAATAACCCATGAATCAAAGAAGAAATAACAAGAAAATTAGGAATTATTATGAAGTTACTGAAAATCTTTGAACCTTGTGACATAGAAAGTACTAACCATAAAAATATAGATTGACCTTGAATGGATGAAATGATAAAACTTGAAAATATATAGTGAAGATATGGAGAAACCAGAACTTTCCTACACTGTTGGTGGGAATATCAAATGGTACAACGACTTGAGAAAACTGATTGGTCATTTTTATTTTAAAGCTAAACATATACCTACCCTATGACTCAGTGAATCTACTCCTAATTATTTATGCAAGAGGAATAAAATCACAAGTTTATGAAATGGATATGATTATGTTCACCATGGCTTTATTCACAATAGCCCCAAATTGGAAACCACTCAAATGTCTATCAATAATACTTATGGATAAACAAATTATGGTATTTTCACACACTGTGATATGATTTGGCAACAAAAAACGAACAAACTGTAGATGCCTACAACAAGATGGCTCTCATAGGTTTGATGTTGAAAGAAAAATAATCAGTGCAAAAGAGTGCATCCTGTGAAATACTATTTTTATAAAGTCTTAGAATAGTCAAAATTAGCTTATGGAGATTGAGAATCAGATCACAGTTTACCTGGAGTGGTAGAGGATTGACTGCAAAGGGGCATAAGAAACTTCATAGGATGCTAGTAATGTTGTACGTTCTTGACTTTTACATATACATGGGTGTATATTTTCATCAAAATTTATCAAAATAAATACTTTAAAGCTGTTTTATGAAAGCTATGTCTCAATGAAATATCTTAATATTTTGAAAAGCATTTGGACATCCAAATTCCTGAGTCCATTTTGCAAAGATTCTGATTCAGTGGGTTCCTAGTGAGAATCAGCTAATCTGCATTTTTAACAAGAGGCCCTGGTTGATCCTAGCACATGTGGTTCATCAATTATACTTTTGAAAGGACCCATCTCACATAATATTGTAGGTCCAGAAGTGCTGATCACATTTCGCAAAAATAAATGAATTCATAATAACTCACAATGAATTTGTTGTCTCTGAATTCTTCTCCATTTCAAATTATATGTATAAACCAATTTTAAAATTTTTTGTGAAATATCAAGCTTTGTAAGTTTCCTCCAGACTGGATAAAGTAAATCTGTCTCTTCCTTGTCTCTCATCCTTGCTACAATACTTTCAGTGTCTGCTTTTGCTAATGTGCTTTTCCCCACCAGAAAAAGCTTTCCCAGCTTTTCTGTCTGCCTTGTAGCCTCTCCTTTGAAAACCCAATGACATCTGGCCCTTTCCAACCAAGTTTGTTACTAGCATTTAATAATAATGACTTTTCCTTCTTTAAATCCTGTAGTTCTTACTGACTGATCTATTCAATCTGTCGCTTACAAACTGCAGCTATTTTTCCCCATGTTACTCTTTTCTCTCCAATAATATTGTAAATGCATATTGAAAACACTTCTATTTCTCAGTCCATTGTAATCTGTCTTTTCCTCCCACCCTGCTAAGGAAGCAAAATGCTTGAGAAAGTGTTTTTGAATTAAGAACACAGGATTTGGGGTTTGATGCAAGTTAGAATTCCAATCCTAGCACCCCAAAACTATAATGTTGAGAAACTTTTTTGTCTTCATCTGTAAAAATGGGAATAGTAATTCTTTCTTCATAAAGTTATTGCAAGGATTAATGGGGTAAAGTCCACAAACTACTTAGTACATTGTCAGGTACTTTGTTAAGTGTATACAAACAGTTCTTGATAAGAGAGTTCCTGCTGATGCAACATTTTTATGTAGGTGTGGCATTACTATTTATATTGTTAAAGACCACCCAGAATTAGCTTGTATGGGAATTTAGAAATTATATAACCCAACCCATTTGTTCCTGTAATTAGAAAACTGTGTCCAGAGAGGAGCAGTCTGTTGATTTTTTTGTCTTAAAGGAAGAATTAAGCTCCAAAGTTTATGTTCTGATTTACATTATGTTGCAATTTTAAAACCACATTTGTTACATGCAGAGAATATTTTCCCAGTTCAAGCAGAAAAATACTACTCTGCATTTACATAGAACATGAACCTTAGAGTTTCCTAGGTTCCCCACGCCTCATCTGACTATGAATTGTTTTCTTTCAAATATAGACCTTAAAAGGTGCAGAGAGGAGGTGAACATCTTCCCATCATGCTCTGACCATGTGTACATTACACATGTATTCTCACATATTCACAGATTTTCAGGTCAACCTCATCAAGGGAATAAATAATGACCTTGATGGCTAACGGATCACCTGTACTCCTGATCACAGCACTCAAAGTAGTCCATCTGACCTACTTCGGTCATGCTCTCCTAGTCAGCTGTTTAATGAATGACCAGTACGTTAAATGTCTCCCCCTGAGGACATCCCACCTCCTGATTTGGAGCATCCATTGCTCCTTTGTTGTCAAGTGTAGCCCAAAGCACCATGCTGAGTGGGAGTCTATATGGGAGTTTGCAGATGTAAGAGAAAGAGAGATGAGACAGGTGAGATCTAGAGTATAAAAGAGAGTTTTAAATATCAAGACTTTAAGAATGAGTGAACGAGGGCCTGTGAAAGTGGACCCTTAAAGAACTCCCTTGCATCCAATGTGCACAGATCAGTAGTTGTACCGTCTTCACCTTGGCACTCATCCTATTTTCCTCTCTTCTAAAGTCAACGAACTCTGGGGTGGTGCTGCAGTCACCAGCCTCCCCCCAGGTCTTATCCTCTGTCTGTGGACTCCCTGGGTGTCTATGGTTAAAGGCCCTGTAGAGCTGCTGATTACTGCGATTTCCTTTAACCAGCTCCACACGTCCTTTGCTTCTCAATTTTTGATGTCATTTCTAATGTGTTGGGCCAAACACGTTGGAACTTGTTAAGATTCTCCAAATAGTTTCTTTGTGTTGGAAAAATCACACCAGTGACAGGCCCTCCTTTCCATGTCCCCGAGCTTTTGTGCATGTGATCTGCTCCCTATGGTCCCCATCACTCTCTCACAGAGGAACTGACATTTAGAGCCAGAGCTCAGATGCCAATAACACTTATTATTTTTTAAAACTTCATTTCTCCTCCCCCCATTCCATTCAAATGCTGAGTGTAATAAAGTTGCCAAAACTCTCCCTCCATTGGAGTGAAAACCATTCATTTGTCGTCTCAATTTAAGATTCCTGACTCCAAATAGAAGGATATTCTCTGTGGACGTAATGGGACATTTAGCAATTCATTCATTTTCTTCACATGCTACTTATTTAGGCACTCAGCAGTTGGCGGCTTTGATGCGGAGTGGTGAAATTATAAAGACATTACATATCATAAAAATATAAATGAAAGAAAACACATACCCTCTTTTATATCAGGCTAAATTGACTGCTGTCATATTAAGGGTATTTTGTTTTATAAATTATACCCGTTTCAAGGTATTCCCTTGAGTGAGTTACTACTTTGTCTTTTATTTCCTTTTTCTTTTTTAAAACAAAATAGGCTTCGCCTTTCCAATATACTGATGTAAAGAACTATAAAGGGCTCAAACATAGAAACTGATGTATCTGATACCAAACTTCACCTGAAAATTGCAATATCAGGCCAGCAAAGCAGTCAAATCATGCATGAGTTGCCAATTCTAACTTACACAACTCTATGTTGGACTTAACAAAAGAACTTTGGAATAAAACCAGACTAATGAATTGTATTCTTTACCATTAAGTTTCTTCAAAAAGGTCCACAGGAATGACTACCTGTCTCAGTTTATTTGGGCTGCCATAACAAAATCCTGGGTAAATTATAAAGAACAGAAACTTTTTTCTCACAGTTCTAGAATCTGGAAGACTGAAAGCAGGATACCAGCATTGAGAGTTCTCAATGGAAGACTTTTCCTTGGATCCTTACTTGGCAGTTCTGTCAACCCTCCCTTATAAGGAGATGAATCCCATTCTAATCACCTCCTAATACCATCACCTTCAGGGTTAGATTTCCAGCATGTGAATTTTGGAGGGACACGAATATTATACCATAGCATACTTGTTTAATATTTGCTCTGTGAAGCCAAGATTGTTCTAAATACATTAGTAACTCCTTAAAATATTTTGTGTCTGTCCTTCATAAAGGTATTTAATTCTGTCCCAGCATACCTCTCTGCTGCGTGGGCATGGCCAGCATGGAAGAGATGGCAGCTCCAAGATGGAAGACAGAGCTGCCTGGAGCAGGAATGTCACAGGAGCCATGTGCATATGTGGAATTGGTCTGTATGCTGGAGCAGGTGATGGGCCTTGTTTGGTTACTGCTGGAAAGATGTAGGATTGAGTAGTTCAAGAAGAGTCAAGCTGAAGGAGGATCTGGAAGAAAACTGTGAGGTCATAGAAGTCAAACCAAAAAAGAAAAAAAAAATCAAGGCAAGAGATTCAGCTGAGACAAAGCAGGTCATAAAGAACAATGGGAACAGAAGAAGAACAAGGCTAGATATGGAATTTTTCTCCCTATTACCTTTAAATGTTGGAAACTCTCCTCTTGTGATTGACCATTTTTGTCTAGGGTTGATTGTTTTTGTTAGCCAAGAATAGGTATTTAGGAGTAAGTACTTCCTGGGATCTTATTATTTGACCTAACACTATTAGTGTTTGGTTCAATCTTTAAGAAAGCCTTGTCCTTTACTAGTATTATTATATTGAGTAAGAGATTCATGTTGCTTGCTCCATTCCTCATTTTCTCCTTTTTGAATGGATCATTGTCTATGTTTCATCCTCACATGGGAGTTTCCCTGAATCCCTGGTCATTTGAAATGAAATTGTCTTGATGTTCTTCTGCCTGACCTTGGTGGTTAGGGATGGATTATAATGTGGGAGTTTTTCTTGGTTAGCACCAGACTCCCAGGAGTACCCTGGTTCTTGACCCCCAGTCTAAACTCTTCCCCCTGTGCCATACTGCCTTCGGCTTTGAGTTAAAGACCATGACGGCCTAGACACCCGGGGCCCTCTCAAGTTGCTCCCTCCTGCCTCGTTAGAGCTTATCTAGTAACTGTGGCAATGATTTGCAAATTATAGTGTAATAAATTCTTAATCCAGTTTTATTTTAACATCTTCATTAATTATGTGGAAGAAGGAGACAACCGCTCTCTAATTAAATTTTCAGATGTTGCTAAATTGGGAGGAGTTGCAAACCCAGCTGAGAGCCAGACGTCAACGCAAAGGAATCTGGAGATGTTCTGGGGGAGTGCAGGTAGAGGACGGGGATGAGGTGATAACTGGAAACAGAGATACATAGGTCATCGAGAAAGGAGGAATAGCAGCTCCATGATTCCAGAGGCTGGGAGCAGCTCAGGGAACCGGATCAGTCATAAGCTGTGATGGAGTGATGACAGGAGGGTCAGGCTGGCCAGGGTGGCGGATTTCCATTTTCTCTTCCCAGAAAGAAGCCAGGTCTCCTCTCTGGCAACTGTCTGATGGCTTCAGGCCTGATGCATTTGATCACAATGACCTGTGAATGACCTCTTGAGGAACAAGATCTTCAAGAACTCAGGAGGAGCACAGAGCTTTGTTTCTTGCGTTCTCAGGGTGCCCCAACCTGGCTGGCCACATACAGCTGGGAAAGATTAAAGTAGTTAATGTATGTGAAATGTGTTTAGAAAAATTAAAAGCACTGTGAGAAGAAAATATTATTTTTATCCTAATGATGATTAGGCTCAATCTTTGTTAAATTAAATTTAATTGATGTTGGCTAGGGAGAAAATGGCATATGTGAGTCAAGATAGCAGAGGAGAAACGACTGTTAAAGTGATTAACGTGGGTTTCTTCTCCTAAACGTACTTGCTCCACATCCAGGGAAGTGACTTAGGTTGCTGGAATGCCCAGGACCTTTGGTGACTGATTTATATCCCAGGAGTGAAGCATCTCTGGTGGTTTCCTTAACTCTTTCAGAGCAGGTTATATGGATAAGTTGGTCAGGAAAAGTGGATTGTCCATTTGAGCAAAGTGAACACCATTGCTATTGGAGAAAATAAGTATCTTTTTCTAAAACTACCAACTGGTTCTCTCAACTTGGCCATAATCTTTGACCAGCTTCAGTTTCATTGACCTTTCATCAACTTTTCATTTGGGCACATAATCTCCCTGCAGCAGAATAGTATGACTCGAGCCATATACTTACTCATTTCTGGTCTCAGCCTCTAAATATTACTGCAGATGCTACTGTAAACCCTAACCAGTATCCTTTTAACTATATCCCATTTGTTACAAAGGATACTAAATAAAAGACTCTAGAGAGATGAATGCCTGGTGCATATCCATACATAGAGCTAGATAAAACCCAAAGACGTTACTACTAAAATACAAAAGGTAATTTGATCACATATGACAAGTAGCAGCAATATTTAGACTTTCTTTTCCTAAAGTAGAGTTTTATCTCTTTTCTCCCCTACACTAGACTCTCAACTCTGAGAGGCCAAGGAATATTGCTTTTCTTTTCCTTGTATTTTCCACAGTCCCTAACAGGGGGTGAACATATAGGGGTCACTCCATAACTGATGGACGGCATTAGAGAGAAATAACACTTCTCTTCAAAAACTAGTTTCTCCCACTTAGAATAAAATGGAGACAAATGTGCTGATTTTTCAGCTTTCTGAAAGAAAAGACAGGGTGTGGGTAGATAGGACACATTTTAAAAAATCCACTGAAAGCCAGGTGGATCGTCCACCAGGAAGTGTCAGGTGGTGGCTCTGCTGAGAAAGAACTGGCTTCTGTCACCTCCTGGCTCCTACTTGATGAGTCAGGCAGTGGAGGAAAGGAAAACAGCCAACCAGTCAGTTTAAGATTATATGGAAAGAGACTAATTGGTCTTTCACCTTATTTTCCTTGTCATTCCTTCAGGGATTAGGTTAAGCCTCTGTATATGTTTCATCAGGGAGTCATCAGGATTGCACCTTGCCTTTCTCTTTATTGTGCTGACAGCATTAGTAATGTTGACTTGATTTTGATAAGCCTTACCACTTGTCACGCCACTCCTTTCAGTCAAAACAGGTATATAATTTATGGTGCCCAAAGCAGCCATTAGTGTAAAAGAATTAACTGGGAGGGAGGCATGTGCCAATGACAGTCACTGAGTCACCAAGTAGCTAATCCTGCCTGCTTTGTGGGAATTGTTTTGTTTTTTCTCTCTCTGTGTGTTTTTCCCCTTTAAAATTCCTAAGCAAGGGATAGACACATTTCTCATTGAAATATGGTGTCTTTTCCTGCTTGGTGGGGTGGGCAACTTAAAAACCCACCCCCCACTTAAGCTTAGTGTTCTGACTATTGAAGCCCAGGTGGAAGGAATATTGAAGAGGATTAGGGCAGTGAGCCAGGGGTGTCAGCACCAGGAGATGCCTGTTGAGGGAGTGATGGGATGAAAGTGGTGGCAGATTTTAGGCATCAGGTGGAATGAGTCACAGCAGGACTCCAGGCTGGCAAAGGATGTCAGGATAACGGTTGGGACTCTTTCTCTAGATGTTGCAGGCTGATGGCATAAGAAGCCTGAGACAATCTCTGGGAGATATCAGGACAGGCATATGTGGGACTTGCTGTTTCCAAGGATGCACAGGCATAACACTGCTCAGACTCTGAGGTTCTATAGGCTGGAATATCATATCTTAATTGACCCCAGTGTTATGTGTTATGGCTTTAATTGTTCTCCCCCACCCCCACCCTATGTGTGTGTGTGTGTGTGTGTGTGTGTGTGTGTGTGTAAGTCCTGACTCCTGGTGCCTCTGATGTGACCTAATTGGTGGTAGGGTTTTAACAGAGTTAATCAAGTTGAGAAAGAGGTTCTTAGGGTAGGCCCTAAGCAAATATGATTGGTACCTTTCTAA
Source organism: Odocoileus virginianus (assembly GCF_023699985.2). Taxonomy (NCBI): domain Eukaryota; kingdom Metazoa; phylum Chordata; class Mammalia; order Artiodactyla; family Cervidae; genus Odocoileus; species Odocoileus virginianus. Next base: position 38,200,859 of record NC_069695.1, read on the forward strand.
GAAGCAGAGATTTGGACAAAGGAACTTGCAGACAAGAAGATCACGTGAAGATGAAAACAGAGTTCGGGATGATACAACTATAAGCCAGGGAATGTTGAAGAAGATTGCCAATAAACCTCCAGAAGCTACAGGAGAAGCATGGATCAGATTCTCCCTCCCAGTTCTTAGAAGGAACCAGCCCTGTGACATCTTGATTTCATACTTCCGCCTCCAGAATTGTGAGAAAACAATGTTTTTGTCATTTAAACCACTCAGTTTGTGGCACTTTGCTACAGGGAGGCCTAGGAGACTAATATATCAGAAAAATCTCAGCCAGCCCTGCATGCACAAATGAAGTCACCAATCTCTAGAAGTCAGCCTGGCTCAGCAGTTCTGGTGCCAAAAAGGGAAGGTGATGTTCTTCACTCAAACAGAAATCTCTAGGGTGTGCCAACAAGGAGAATCAGTGAGACTTACTTTTTATTTAACTAGGGTTCAGGAGAGGTTAAGGAATTCAGCCAAAACCCTATAGCAAGTAAATAATAGTGGTGAGCTTGGGGTCCAGATCTCCTCTTTTAAGTATTTCACTGTAAAACCAATTTTCCAAGGCAAGGTCAGAACACACAGTAGGCCATTAGGGGAGTTTTTCTAGGGTTCAACATCCCACCTTCCAAACCTTATTCTTGAAATCTCCTTCACATGAAGTTTTGTTATCTTTGTCTGCCGGCTCTGCACTTGTCTGCTTTTTCAGGTTCTCAGATCTCAAAGCAAGAATAATTCTTCTGCCTAACAACAAATCTTTTAACTTCATCAGGAATGAAGCTTCCCACATAAACAAATGTTCCAGATTCCCAATACATATCCTTAAAGTTGTGGTATTAATCTTCAAATTTTAACGTTTAAATGGAATTATTTCTAAATATACCATGCAAGCTTAAGCAGATAGTCCTATTCCCTTAAGCAGCATTTCAGTCACCCATGGCTTTAGATCATTGTTATTAGTATAGATTAGTCCACTCTGCTGTAACAGACTGGTTCTTACTGTTTCTCCTGTCCTGAGCAGGATCTAAACTGTTGTATTCTATGAGTTTTTAGAGTTGGGAGCCAGGGAGAGTGCTTTAGCTCTCTATTGTATAATGAAGTACCTCCAAACTTAAAAACACAATTTATTATTTTTCCCAATTCTGTGTGTCAGACATTCAAACAGCTCAACTGGGTAATTATTTAACATGATGTAGTACTGAGTGGGGTCATTCATGCAGCTTTTTTTTAGCTGAGAGCTTGACTGTGGCTGGGATGTCTGAGATAGCCGATCACCCCCCCAGGGCATTTCTTCTTGTTCTTCCTTACAGTGTCACTGCGAGGCTTAAATGTGAGGAAGCAGAAGCTGCCAGTCTTCTTAAGCCTGCTGAGCTCAAGAGTTTCAGAACAACACTTCTGTCATATCCTGTTAGTCAAAGGAATTCCCAAGACTATCACAAGTTCAAGGAGAAAAAGTGTACTCTCCACTTTCTGGTGTGAGAAGTGACATGTTTCACAGGAATATGAGTTCTGGCAGCCATATTTAAGATGACCACTTTAAAGTTTAATGGCATTAGAAGCTATAATCACCAAAAATTTGTCCCAGCCAATTACCTCTAGGAACCCCTGCCTCCACCCACGTGGTGACTAAATTTACTAAGTGCAAAAAAAACAGTGGCCTTCAGAGTACCAGGTTTTATCCTCTGTATAGTCAGCTCTGAGAGAGATCTTTGGGACCAGAAATTTAGGTCTTTGACCTAAGTAGGATCTTCTTTTTCTTTTTCCTGAATCTAAATCTTCATAGAGTCAGGATATTGAACTGGGAGAGACAAAACGCTTATTACCCCCCTAGAAGTCTAGAACCTGAAAGTGGAAGAAAATAAAAACAAATTCTAAAATCTTCTTTATTGGAAGGACTGGTAAGAGGGTAGCAGAGGCCTGTGGAAGACAAATCACCTCCTTCCTAGTGCTCTTACTTTTGCTTTGTATGTCCTTTGGAGGAAGTCATCAATTGCCACTTTTTTGTGTAATGGGCATATCTGTCTTTAGTCAAGTTTGTGGTTGTGAATTTGGTGTGGAAAATGTGGAAATTGTAATATGCTTCAATAAAAAGCTTAAGATTATAATAAACCATAACTGGGGGGGGGGGAATCCACTTCTATGAGAAGGCATATCATGACTAAATATTTTGATAAATTTATTTTGGCCACTGAGGCTATTTTAGTGTCTTCTTAAGTTTCCATGTGTGTCCTAGACTAGTGCTTCTCCCATGACCTTGATCCTCAGGATCACTGGAGGAGCTCTTGAAAACACATATTCCCAGGCCCACATCAGTCCCTTATTAGATTTCAGAGTATTAAGGTTTGGTCTGGCATTGAAGGTGCTTCCCAAGAGGTGCTAGTGGTAAAGAACTTGCCTGCCAATGCAGGAGACCAGTATTCTATCCCTGGGTTGGGAAGAACCCCAGGAGGAAGGCATGGCAACCCACTCCAGTATTCTTGCCTGGAGAATCCCATGGACAGAGGAGCCTGGCAGGCTATGGTCCATAGGGTCACAAAGAGTTGGACACGACTGAAGCAACTTAGCATGCATGCACTGGTGCTGAAGAAAGAAATAGAAGGAGGAAAGAAGAGAGGGAGGGAGGAAGAGAGAGAGAGTGATTTTGTTTTCAAGATACATAAGAAAATCTGTGTTTTGGGCTGTATTTCAGAACACAAAGAATGAAATAGTTTGTTAAAATTTTTATTTTTTTGAGATTTTAGTTTCTAATTGAAGGATATTTGCTTTACAGAATTTTGTGGTTTTCTGTCATACATCAACAAGAATCAGCCATGTCCCCTTCCTCCCGAAACTCCCTTCCATCTCCCTCCCCATCTCATCCTTCTAGATTGTCACAGAGCCCCCAGTTGAGTTCCCTGAGTCATACAGAAAATTCCCATTGGCTAGCTATTTTGCATATGGTATTGTAAACGTCTATACATCTCACCCTCTCCCTCCTCCCCTCCCCCGTCAAAGTTTTGATGGAGAAAAGTCATCTGAAATATATTAGATATACATTTACAGAGGTAAGGAAAGTCCATGAAGAGGAACTACTTCATTTTTCATGAAAGAAATGCTAATCTGGGATTATGGCAGGTGTAGGTAGAACTGTGATATAATTGACCGGGAGGTAGTCAAGGTTATCTACCAGGGAGGGAAGGGAGAAAATGGCTGGTCAGAAGAGTGGGGTCTTTGTAGAGACTTGCTACTCACCAAACACCATGTTTGCACTGTTTTGGAGAGGTGGGCAACTTCTCTGAGCAAGTTTCCTGGAATGTGAATAGTTGAAGTTGGTTGGTACGAATGGTGCCAGTTCCTCTTTGGTAATAGCAAAATAAGCCTCAATCCCCTGCTATTATAAAAGACCATTACTACTGAAGGTGTTGGAATGCTGAGTTATAGCATTACTTTATTCTCCTTTTTTTCAGCATTGCCTGATGCATGGGCTTCAAAAGAACTGCTGGATTATGGTGAGGTCATTTTAGAAATTTCAAGCCTAAATTCCAATGCCTATCAAATACCAGAAATCAATTTCTTAAATAACTACTTAGCACTCAGAAGGCACTGTTTGATGAGACAGAGATTTAGAAGAGGTGAATGAACGTGGAGGCAGGAGCTTTCACTTTGTTATCTGTTGATGTTGGCTATGACCCATGAATTCAGAGAATGATACATATGAAGGTGCTCCCAGAAATTACACCTGAAGAAACTGAAGACAAGAGAGTAGTTACTTATTTTCAAGGGTCTGAGAGAGACTTGACAATGGAATTAGAAGGAGACCTCAATACCCCTGTCTGCTAGCCAGTGCTCTTTCTTCTGCACTCGTCTCTTTGATCTTCAAGCATCATCACATTTATAAACAGTTGAAATTTATCACTTTCAGGGAGAAAGGAAGATGGAGGGAGTGTTTAGATTTCTATTTCATTAGCTCATATAGTTTAGCTGAGAGTCCCTTTGGTCTTATTTAAATTGTGAGGTTGACCTACTTCTTTTACATCCATTCATAGGTTTTAATCACCATTTAATGGTAGCATGTTAAAATCAGAAACACCAATTTTCCAACTGTCTAAAAAGATTCAGTAAACATGGAAATTGAGCTTTATAGGAGGCAATAGCAAATTGTTTCTCTCTTGACTGGAAAAGAACCCAAGATTGTAGATGAGTGTATTTGGCATACAGAATATTATAGGAAAAATGTTATAACACTGCATACATTCTCAAGGGTAGTTAAATATACTTGATATTATATACTAATATCTAAATCTAATTTTTAAATTCTAAATATCCAAACCATGAATAAACTGTGTAAGCAGATAATAAGCTATAGGTACCCTCAGTGTTAGCTTAAATTATTTGGGAGGGCTTCATTGAGGAGGTGACAATTAAGAATCAAAGGTATAAAAGGAGTGAGGGTTGTCCAGGGAGCTCTTTAAAATAATAATAATACTGTTTTGTATCTCTTCCTAGATACAGGCTGTGTGTTATTCGCTCAGAAATGTCTGACACTTTGTAACCCCATGGATGCATATTTTATTGTCATTCTTTATAATCTACAGATGTTCACAATTCTTGTCTATCTACTCAGTATTTTATCACTCAAAACAAAACAGAAAAGTAGAGAGAATGAATTTTTGTTGGAAGAAAAAGGAGAAGTGGGTCTATGAACCGGCCATATGAATTAAGGTGAGAACCTTGAAGTGGGGAAACTGGGAAGGAAGAGAGAAGTAAGAGACAAGTCGGGGGCGGGGGGGGGAACTGGCAGGTGAGGAGCCTCACTGGGTATCAAACAACCATCTGAAAATGTCTTTCATATTTTTAGCTCTGAATTGAGTGTTGGAATTGAATTGCAATATTATATGTTAAGTAGGGAGTTAGTAAATTATGTGAAGAGTCAAGTAGTAAATATTTCAGTCTTTGCAGGTCATACAGTCACTGTTGAAACTATTCAACTCTACTTTTGCAAAGTAGAAGTAACCACACACAATATATGTAAAAAATGATCTTATCTGTGTTATAAAAAACTGTATTTTGAACACTAAAATTTGAAAACTTTTCATGTGCTGTAAAATATTATTTTTTTCTAAATAGTTAGAACAATTCCTAGCTCACAGGTATACAAAAAAAGACATGGGTCAGATTTGGCCCATAACCGTATTTTTCCTACTACTATGTTAAGTGTCTATGAGATAATAGGTTAAAATAAGTGAAACTGAGTATACATTTTAAAATGCTAATTTTGTCTGGATAAACTTCTCTCCACTTTACTAATTTTATTTATAACATAACTTAGAGTTACAGGGCTTTCTCATATACCCTCTGCCCCTACACACATATAGTCTTCTTTGTTATCAACATTTCACCAGGGTGGTAATTGCTTTTTTTAAATTTTTAACCAAAGATGAGTTATATTGACACATGATAATGCTCAAGTCCATAGTTTATGTTAGTTTCATTCTTGGTGTTGTACATTCTATGGATTTGGACAAATGCACAATTTTATATAGATTATTGTCCTAAAAATTCTCTGTACTCTGCTTATTCATTGCTTTCTCTTGCTCTCACCCTGGCAACCCCTGATCCTTTTATTGTCTCCATAGTTTTATCTTTCTAGAATGTCACATAATTGAAATAATACAGTGTGTAGCTTCTTCAGATCAGCTGCTTTCCCTTAGTATGTGCATTTAAGTATCTTCCATGCCTTTTCATGACTTGATTGCTTTTGCTTATTATTTTTTTTAATCCCCAATAACATTCCATTCTCTGGATGTCCCACAATGTATTTATCAATTCATCTTCTGAAGGACATCTTTATTTCTTCCAAGTTTTGGCAATTATGAATAAAGTTGCTGTAAACATTATGTGCAGGTTTTGTGTAGACATAAATATTCAACTCATTTGGATACATACCAAGCAGGACAATTCCTGAATTGAACTACAAGAATATGTTTAGATTCATAAGAAGCCAGCAAGTCAAAACGTCCTCCAAAATGGCTGCACCATTTTGCATTCCCCCCAGCAATAAATGAGAATTCTCATTGCTCCACAACTTCACAAACATTTGGTCACATCAGGGTTCAGGATGGGCACTCTAACAGGTGTGTAGTGGTAATTCACTTTCATTTTAATTTGGATTTCCTTGATGATGTATGATGTGCTATTTCATGTTATATTCCATGTTTTCTCTTCTTTGATGAAGTGTTTATTAAGAGCTTTGGCCTAGTTTTTTAAACTGGGTTGCTTGTTTTCTTGTATTGTTGAGTTTGAAGAGTTCTTTGTATATTTTGAATGACAGTCCTTTATCAGATGTATCTTTCACAAACATTTTCTCCCAATTTGTGGCTTGTATTTGAATTCTTTTGATACTGTCTTTGGCAGTGCATGTTTTTAATTTTAATGAAGTCCAGTTTATCAGTTATTTCTTGCATGGATCATATCTTTGGTGTTGTATCTAAAAAGTCATAACCATACCCCAAATCATATAGATTTTCTCCTATGCTATACTCTAGGAGTTTTATAGCTTTATATTTTAATTTTAGGTCTATGATCCCTTTTGAGTTAATTCTGTGCAGGATGTTAGGTCTTTATCTAGGTTTTTGTTTCCTGTATGTGAGTGTCCAGTATATTTAACCCTAATTTTTGAAAAGACTATCTTTGCTCCACAGTATTGCTTTGCTCTTTTGTTGAGATCTGAGGATTATTTTTATGATGGTCCATTTCTGGCATCCCCATTCTGTTCCACTGACCTGTTTGTTTACTCTTTTACCAAAAAAGCATTATCTTGACCACTGCAGCTTTATAAGAAGTCTTGAAGTCAGGTAGTGTCCTTTCTTCAACTTTGTTCTTCTCCTTCAATATTGTGTTTGCTATTCTAGGTCTTTTTCTTCTCCATATGGACTTTAGAATTTGTTTGTAAATATCTGTAAAAATAACTTGCAGAATTTTGATTGGGGTTGCACTGAATCTATAGATCACATGGGGAAGAACTGACATCTTTACAATATTGTCTTCTTTTTCTTGAACATGGAATAAAGTGTTTCATTTTTGGAACATCTTTTCTTGAACCATCTATATAGTTCATTTTTATTTTATCAATTAGAGTTTGACAGTTTTCTCATATAGATCTTGTATATATTTTGTTAGATTTACCCAGGTATTTTATTTTTTGGGGTGGTAATGTAAATAGTGTTGTGTTTTTAATTTCAAAATCCACTTGCTCACTATTAGTATTTAAAGAAGCAATTGACTTTTATATATTAGACTTGTATCCTGCAAACTTGCTATAATAGCTTATTAATTCCAGAAGGCTTCTGTTGATTCTTTTGGATTTTTTGTATGGATAATCATGTCTTTTGCAAGGAAAGCCAGTTAATGTCCTCTTTCCCATTCTGTATACCTTTTATTTCTTTTTCTTGCCTTATTACATTAGCAAGATCTTCCAGTGCTGTGTTGAAAAACAGTAGTGAGAGAGAATGTCCTTGCCTGATCTAGGTGGAAAAGGTTTTTATTTCCCTATTTTTTTATGTTATTAAGTATGGGATTAGTTGTAAGTTTTTGGTGGCTAGTCTATCAAGTTGAAAGAGTTCTTGGGTATTCCTAATTTAATGAGTTTATTTATTTATTTTTTAAAATCATGAATGGATGTTGGAACACCTCAACTTTTATTTTTATCTAACACATTGTTATCTTTCTTTATGAACATGTAATTCCCAGCATGCATACTAATTGTGTGTGTGTGTGTGTTTAAACTATTTCCACTCAGTGTTTCTATCCTTGTGACATATCTTCCTATTGAGATCCAAAGTGTTATCTTTCCTTATTTCCCTACCATTGCCTATGAAAGTGCTAAATACATGGCCTGCAGTTTTATCTAAGACAATTTGTGAAAGATTAAATACAAATTGGAATTATTCATTCTGAAATAACTAAGTTAATCTATTCCTAATGGTTATGAGTGTTCAGTCATTCAGTATGTCTGACTCTTTGCCACCCCATGGACTATAGCCCACCAGGCTCCTCTGTCCATGGAATTTTCCAACCAATACTGGAGTGCATTGCCGCACCCTACTCTCGAGAATCTTCTCTGACCCAGGGATTGAACCCATGTTTCTTGTGTCTCCTGCATTAGCAGGCAGAATTCTTTACCACTAGTACCACATGGGAAGCACATGGTTGAGTATATTTTGCATTAAAATTATACTAAACTCATAAGTTAATCAATATAAATTATAGGAGTTCACACTTAATACAATACAAATTAATAGCATTTAGAATGTAGGTGAGCTTATTTTTATAAAACACTATCAAGCAGAACAGCTCTACATTTATATTATAGTCTAATTAATCATGTCCTATGTAACAGTCAATGTCCTCTCAGGAAAAACAGAAGCCATTCCATGTATTCCAAACAAAGGAAAGCAAGTTCAGAAAAGTAGTTTTCAGTCATTGAACTGTGGTAGTAGAGAAAGAATATTTAAGAGCAAATGTGGAACGGAAGATCAAGAGATACTGGGTGACATAGTTCACCTCTTTGACTTCTCAGCGTTCATATACACCCTGTTCATTTTCATGTAATGATAACACAAACATCTTGCTTCCACTTAAGGGAAGCTACAACTAACCCTCATACTAATGAAGATATGCTCATCTCCAAGAAGTGAAGACACACAATTATTCTGTGTCTTTGCTTTAGTAATGTTAAACTAGTCACAATTTCATCTGTATATCCACTAATCTGAGGGCTAAATTCCTACATTAACCACAACAAACACTCCTTAAATAAAAATACAGGAGAAAGAAAGAGTAGAAAATGATTAATATATACAAATGTGCATTAAAAAAACAAGAAAGGAAATAGGTACACTGTTATTGGTCTCAATTCTGAAAGTGATTGTGGATTGTAGGTGATATTTATAGCTTCTTTGTTTTACTAGCCATTCATTCCCTGTTTCTTTTGCCCTCAACCAGCATCTCACCTGTTAGGGTACTTTCACCAGTGGTTAACCCACATTTCATTTCCATAGGTCTGAGTCTCTAGTAATCCTGATTTGATTGGGTTGCCACCTGTAGTTTTCACTTATTGTTAATCTTAAATGTAGTAAGAGATGCCTCTGAACATCTCTTAAGTCAGAGGAATATGCTGCCAGTACTAGAATCCCTAGCATCCGAATTCCCCACCCTATCTCCACTTGGCAGAGGGCAATAAACTTTCTGTTCCAGGGTCCCTCTCCCTTTGTGTTCCCTTGCCATTCCAACATGGATAGGTTACTTTTCTTCCCCAATTAAACATTTTGAGCTGCGAGTCATTTGTAATGATTTATGGCAGCTGTGCTTTTGCCAATCTTACACAGTATTTTTCTTATTACTTAATTGTTTTAGCAGTGCTTCAGCCATTAGTTTCTGAGTTCTGAAAACAGGAAACAGAAGTCTTCTATTATAGACGCCTGCCTAATTAGCTCAGAGGCTGTCTAATGGGGACTATTAAAAATGCAAATGAGGTGTGATCAAACAGTGAAAAGTTTGGTCCTGACAGTATATACTAATGCATTTCCCCCACTACCACCCCCCTTGCAAGATGTACCACAATACTGAATGTAGATTCCTCTCTCCCTTCCTTACCCTGTACAATAGCTTTTACTTGGTGATTATGTTCTTCCTTCCTTACCTGGGCTGGGTTGCAGTTTAAGAAGAGCTCTTAGGGAAACCATTCTTATTTCTTACCCATTAATCTAAGAGTCATCAAAATTCAGCATGCATCAAAATAACCTCATTAAACCATGCATTTTTGGGCCCATTCATAGAGTTTCCAACTCAGTAGGTCTGGAGGTGCCCAAGTACCTTCATTTCTAACAAGTTCTCAGGGAATACCAACCTTGGTTATCTGGATATTCTGCTTTGAGAGCCTCATCTAGGGCCTTGTGGTTTCTTGTCTCTATTCTGAATTCAAAACTTCCTTTTCCTTCCATATCATTCTTCTCTGGAATTTTCTTTCTATCTTTTTTTTTCTCCTAACAGATTTTTAAGTATTCAATACAGTATTGCTACCTAAAAGTGCAATGCTATATATCAGATACCTTGAACTTGTTGCATAACTGACATTTTATATATATTGATTAGCAACTCCCCATTTCCCCCTACACCCAGCTTCTGGAAACCACTATTCTACTCTTTGCTTCTCTGGGTCTATTTTAGATACTTCATATAAGTGAAATCATGTAGTATTTGTCATTTTGTGACTGGTTTATTTCATTTAGCATAATGTCCTCAGGTTTATCCATGTCACATATTATAGGATTTCCTTCTCTTTTAAGGTCATGTTCAGCCTTAAAGAATCTTCCTGCAATGCAGGAGACCTGGGTTTGATCCCTGGGTTGGGAAGATCCCCTGTAGAAGGAAATGGCAACCCACCCCAGTATTCTTGCCTGGAGAATTCTGTGGACAGTGGAGCCTGGTGGGCCATAGTCCATGGGTTCGTAAAGAGTCAGACAAGACTGAGTGCCTAACATACACACAAACACACATACACATACCATATTTTCTTTATCATCTGCTGATGAACATTTAGGTTGTTTCCATATCTTGCCTGCTGTAAATAGTGACGCAATGAACATGGGAGTATTAATATCTCTTTGAAACCCAGATTTCAATTATTTGAGATAAATTCTCAGAAATGGAATTGTTAGATCATTTGGTAATTCTATTTTTCATTTTTTTGAGGAACCTCTATACTATTTTTCATAGGGTTCCAATTTCTCCATCCTTACAAATACTGGTCTTTTGTAAATAATAGGCATTCTATAGGTATATCTTAGATACTATTAAGATGTCCACGCTACTTATAATAATCTAAAAATTTAATCTAATCCCTTAAAAAGTCCCAGCAGTATTTCTTATAGAAGTAGAAAAGTAATTCAAAAGTTTGTAGGGAACCCTGAAAGATTCTTAATAGCCAAAGCAATCTTCAGAAAGAGAAACAAAGCTTGATTCATCATATTTTCTGATTTCAAAATATGTTGCAAAGCTTCAGTAATTAAAACAAGCAGTACTGATTACAGGCCAATGGAACAGAATAGGAAGCCTAGAAATACATGAATATGGTCAACTGATATTTGCTAGAGGAATACACAGTGGAGAAATGATAGTCTTGTCAACAAAAGATATTGGGAAATAGGATATGCACAAGCAAGACTGAAATTGGACCATTTAATCAACAGGGTGAAGAGGCAACCTGTGGAACGGGAAAAAATATTTGCAAACCATAATCTGATGAGCAACATATATGGAGCTCCTTCTACTCAACAGCAAAATAATAATAATAATAATAACCCTAATAACCTGATTTAAAATGGACCAAAGACATTAATAGATATTTTTTCTAAAAAAGATATAAAAATGGTCAAAAAGTATGCTTAACATCAATAATAATTTGCTAAATGCAAGCCAAAACCACAATAAAATGTCACGTTATACCTAGTAGGATGTCTTTTCCTTAATGAATGATCAGAATGGCTTAGTTAAACCAAGTGTTTGCTTGTTGGAACAGCTTCTCTGACCCTCTCTCAAACCAAATTAAGGTTATATTCACATCCTTTATGATTCTATTGTTATCCTATTTCTCAGCACATGTGCAATGGATCTGAATTTTGTAGTCTGAAGCTCATAACTTGAGGTATCCTCTTTAAGAGAAGGAACTGAAAAAACATATACAATTGAATAAGGATTCTTGAAGTTTTCCAGTTAATTTATTCTTGCATCACAATATGCTGATACATCTGATTCTTTGCATGTCTTTCTCAGTTGATGGTGAGTTCCTCCTGGACTAGGATTAAATCCTATTTTTCTCCACAGTATCATACTCTGTACAGCATCTAGCAAAATATGGATGCTCAATAGATACTTATGACCCTATCTGTTCACATCAATTTAATACTGAAAACTTTTGTACTGTATATTTCCCTCCCATATTCTCTTCTTTACACTGAGATGTGGCTTATCTTCCCATGTCACCTATCTTTTTCTTCTTTACAGAGATAAGACTTCTAACTGTACTATAGTCCACATTTCTCACTCTTATTCCCACCACTACGTGTTGAATCTCATTAGACTTTTCATTTTGCTAAATCACAGGATTCTTTCCTGCCTCTTTACATTTTTATGTTTCCATATTCATGACCTGGAAAATTTCTACTCATCTTTCAAGATCCATTTTAACTTTCATTTCCTTTTGGAAATGCTCTCCAAGCTCTTCAGGCAGAAGGGCCTGCAGCTCTTTTTCTTTTCTGATGGCATACATCAGATCTTTCTGCCTGGTGCTTCCTGCTGGCCTGATGTAGAGGTTGGTGTAGGTTGCAGACACTGAACAGCATTCTTGCTCACCCAATCTCCTTCTGTTCATCTTTGTAGCCAGTGTCCATCATTGTAAAATTGTGATAATGTAAATAAATTAATGCATGAATAAAAGATAAAGTTATTCTTGTTAATAGTGTTTGAAAAGGGGAGATCTGCTGTTCCAGAGCAAGAAGATAGGTGGAAAGGAGGTATTCAGGCAGCCAAGAACCCTTTGTAACATCACCTCTGTTTTAGTGAGAGTTCAAGTCCAATTGGGTGGTCTCATTCCTATCCTGCCGTCCTCTCCCCACTCTCCATCTTGCTCCTGGTAGTGACCTAGGAGTTCCACTAAGCTTCTCTTTCTCTTTTCCCTCTGCTGACTCACAGCTCAAGACCTCATTGAAAGAAAAGGATAAAGATGTGGTACACATATACCATAGAATATTACTCAACCGTAAAAGGAATGAAATAATGCCATTTGCAGCAACATGGATGGAACTAGAGATTCATCAGTGAAGTAAGCCAGATAGAGAAAGATAAATATATGATGTCATATGTGGAATCTAAAAAAAAATGATACAAACAAATATATATACAAAACAGAAATAGAACCTCAGACATATAAAGCAAACATGGTTATCAAAGGGGAAAGCAGGTGGTGGGGGGTACATTAGGAGTTAGGGTTTATACACTACTATATATAAAGAGACAATCAAGAAGGACCTACTATATAGCACAGGGAGCTAAACTCAATATTTTGTAATAATCTACCAAAAAAATGACTCTGAAGAAGAATATAGATATAATATGAATCACGTTGCTGTACATCTGAAACTAGAACAACATTTTAAATCAACTATATTTCAATTTAGGAAAAATGGATTTGAACAGGCACTCAGGTCCTGAGACTCCTGCCCTGGCTTGTCCTGCTGCCTCCTCTGGAGGGATGGTGAGGGGAGCACAGAAGAAAGAGCCTCAGACCCTAAGGGAGGACACCAGCAATTAGTGTTTCTGCAGGTTGGACCCTATACAACAACTTCTCCAGATTCAACAAGCTGTCATCAAATGCTGCCTTTTCAGCTGTTCATTGGTGCACTAATGAATGAAGAGCATTGTATTGATTGTAATTCTTATTGCTGCTGTTCAAACCTTGCCCAGGCCAGGGAATTTGCATATTTTGAGGAGGGTTCCTGCTCGCAGAGGCCCTGACTGCAAACCTCTGTCCTCCAGGTCTCCTTGCTTCTGGCTGCTTCTTTGTGGCCAGGATATTAAAGGAAGCAGTAACAGTGCAGACCAGAGAATGTAGGTGGTTGGGTCTCTCTACCAGAATCCCTCTGGTCCAGGCTGAAGACCCCAAACTGGCTCCCAAGAAGTAATCTGCTTTCCCAGTCTTCCCTAAGTCTTCATCCTCAAAGTCTAAGTGTCTCAACTCTGCCTCATGCTGAGAATCACATTTCCTTCTTCAAACTGGTAGCTGCTTGGTGGAGATTTCTTTTCTCTCCTTCTAGCAATCACATCACACAGGGAACCCAAATTGTACTTCCAAGGAGGGGATTGCAAGTCTTTGTGCTCACCGCCTCCTAACTGTGTTGGAAGAACAGTTCTTGGGCTGCCAAGCCTGTCAGAAAGCAGGAGTATCACAGATACTAAGGGCACTTCTGAAGCCACCCCAGCTGTGGTGTTGAGTTCAGAATAAAGGACCAGAGATGCCCTTGCGCCTGAACCACTGCCGTCCTTGCCTGCTACATGGCCTCTTGTCACTTGCCTCACATTTTGCCACCTTTTTGATTCAAATGACCCTGATACAACTTAATTCTTTAATTAGACAATTAGCACATCTCCACTGAACAGGATTGGTCCTTGTTGGGCTGGAGAAGAAAACTGCACATCATGGGAAGAAGATGAAAAGCAATAGCATGTGGGAAGTGCTTTGGCCTCTTTTAAGGGGTAGTGGTGGGGTGGCCAGCTGCTCCCAGAGCTAGTCTTCCCAGCAGAGGCTTATTAACAGCTTGCAAATAAATATGCTCTGTTTTTTGGGGTGCTTGAAGGGGGACAGGTTGGACTTCTCCTTGGGGGCTTGCCCTTCGGCTTTCCCTCTCTGTCGTCCCCCAGGCTTTTTAAATATCTGCCACCACATAATATCAGCCATGTAGGCTTCCTTCACACTCATCCCCATGCTAAAGCCTCCCTCCTCCTGGATAGCCCCAGCATTCAACTACCCACCTCCTTCTCCCTGGGCGAAACTTGTCCAGAACTGACAGCCACAGAGGTGTCAGACTATAGCTCCAAGGCAAGACATAATCACAGGGTGAAGACCCCCCACCTGCATGGCTCCATGGGCCCGAGGGATGCTGACAATTACAGACCCTCAAGGCCTGAAGGAATCATCTTCCCTAAATGCTTCCAGTGTGAAAAAGACTAGTTTGGCATCTCTATCTGGGGCTTTAAGAGTTATTTTTGTCCTTGAAGTCTAATAGCTGGTTATTGGCAATTATAGGGAAAAAAAATGGAGTGGAAATAAAGGGTTCTTGGAAGATTTTTTTTCTGGTTTCTAGTATTATACTTTGAATTTCCTATTCAGTTAGACTCAACTCCTGAGACCGTGACCTCTATGATTACAGCAGAAAAAGGTCTCCATCGTCCACGAGTCTATGATTTCCATTTTGCTTCTATCCCTCTAACTGGCATAATTTCTCTGGATACCGCAGAGAAGGGAGGTTACCTAAATGCTTGTTTTGCAGGGTGCCATTTCCATGAGTCAAGTTCGTTTGTGGTAAGGGCATACAGGGCCCAGTAGATCGCCCTTCATTGGTACTTTATTCAGAATGTTCAGAAGATTTGCTTTGTTAGATGTTCTCAGTGGCTCTCTACTGCCTACATACCACAACCCTCCTTCCTCTGCTGGATCTCCTGTTTCTTCTGCATTTCTGTCTTAGTCTTTTTTTTTATTCACTTCTCCATTCATTTCATAAACATAGCTTTACTATCTCTTCTATACTGCAGAACCTTTCCTAGATTGTGGGGATGTAAACAAAAATAACATTGACTTTTCTTCTTGTGTTCTCAAAGGTGAAATAATACAGTAGAAGACAAAGATGTAAAGCAAAACCATAAAAAGTGTTAGCTGTGGCAGTGTGCCAGGAATGGGGCTGGAGGATAACCACAGAAATTTCAGAGACAACGTAGCCCCAAAGTGTCACCATGAAGTGTGGATAAGCCATTCCAACTAGAAGCAGTATCCTGAATGAGGTCCCAGGTACACTCACCACAGCAGACTCAGGAAGCCAGAACGCAGGTGGCTAGCAGAAGGCTGGAGGAAAGGAAGAGTTCAGAGTGTGTAGAGCAACATATAGGGTGTGGGAACCATTCCTGGATGTGTGTGTGTGTGTGTGTATGTGTGCATGAGTGTATGTATGTAACTGTGTGTGCAGTGGGAGGGGGGGGTTGACATGATTAAATCTTTGCAGTCTTGGGACAGAAGACTCTAGACTCAGCCTGCTAAGGATGTGTGTACGTGTGTATGAGTGTGTTTTTGTGTATTTAAAACCTATAATTGGATAAAAGACAGTGCCTTAAATACCCGAAGAAGTAGTACCACTAGAAACATCTTTGGAATATGAAAAACATGAACAGCCTAGAAGACATCCAGCTCATTGATGAAATCATGAAATATGCAGCCCCAAACTTCCTGACTCAACAGCCCTTCCTGCACACACAATACAAGCTCAGACATCCCCATAAATGCCACCAGTTATTTCTGAGAGTCCCTGAAAAGTGACTCCTGGGCTGGCAGAAATGCCTCTCACCTCAGGGGCACCAGGTGGCTCCTCCCCCCGGGGCTACCTGCTTTAGTGTCTTTTGATGTGTACCCACCCACTGTCCCACCCTTGGGGGGACGCTAGCTTCAGAAGTCAGCGTCTGGTGTTCCTGTGCTTCAGGCTTAGAAGAGGCAGACCTGAGACAGGCCCTACTCAGAGGTAGGAAGGTCTCCCCTGGTTCTGGGTCACACTGAGCCCAAAGGCAGACATCCCCAGACTCTTCCTTAGATTCTGCAGCCACACCTCCTATTTATTCAGCCAGGTGACCAAGACCTGCCCTGGGGTCAGATCATGGGAAGAAACAATTTCTCCCCTCCCCTCATTCCTGCTCCCTCAAAATGCCTCGTGTCTTCCCAGTTGAACACAGAGACTTCAGTTTGTTGCTTGTTATGATAGCAGTAAACACATCCTATAACAGACATCAAAGACCCCAGCATCCACACATCTTGAGAAGAGGACACTTAGCTTGGGAGCCAGCTGAGACCAGAAAACCCTAGCAGTAAGAATGCACAGAGATTCAAGTTGCAAAAGCCAGGATATAATTCTTGAAGGAAAAAAAAGGAAGATGTTGTGGAAGTGGTGGGAATCAGCTTAAAATGTATTGATCTGATCTCAACTTTTATAATTAGAGAGAAATGTAGATGCATATTTGGCAAACTATTAGAACTAAAACTCATGATTTTTAATCACAAATTACCACCGGATGTATAAGCAGATAGTCTGTATTGCAGAGTCAAAGACAGAAAATGGAAGCAGCAGCAAGAAAGCCAAAACAAGAGAAAACTTAAAATAAGAGGATGTGAGTAGGGCAAGACACACGTTACTCCAATATTAATAAATGCCTTCACATCCAATGTGTAAATTAATGGCTTTCATGTTGAGTTAATGACAAATCTAATAGACTCACCCAAACAAGACGATGAGGAAAGAAAAAATAGACACGAAAGGATGGATGAAGACTACAAGAGAACACAAAGAAAGATCAGTCCCCGAAATATTAATATTGGTCTATATGGGCTTCCCAGGTGGCGCTAGTGATAAAGAACCCTCCTGCTGATGCAGCAGATGTAATAGATGCAGGTTTGATCCCTGTGTCAGAAAAATCCCCTGAAGAAGGGGATGGCAATCCACTCCAGTATTCTTGCCTGGAGAATCCCATAGACAGAGGATTCTGATGGGCTAGGGTGCATAGGGTCACAAATAGTCAGACATGACTGAAGCGACTTAACAGATTTAATAAATTATAGTAGAGGCATTAAATAATGGCCAAAGAAGGTTTACCAGGTATGAAGCCATTACTTTGAAAGGCATTAACATAGAGTGAGGAAAAGAGACAACTGCCCTTTTGAACTGAGTGTAGCTATGAAGGAAAGAGAAATGACACTGCAAATATGGAAGATATTTGTCAAGGGAAGGTTTAAAATGTATGCTTGAAGTTTTTAAAAACCACAGAGATTTCATGTAGAACACCTGGAAAATGTAGTCCTGTAGAAGAAATCAAAGGTTACCCGCCATCTTGGAAGCCAAGGATAGCTGCTCCTTTAATAATGATTGGGCAGCTGTGGTCTTGCAGAAGATTTGCTCCCATACAAGGCCCCGGGGTGAGGACGCAGCAGGAAGGGAGGAGCTGAAGAGTGAACCCTGTCACAGGTATCCCCTCTTGCCTCTCCTGGACCACAGGGTCTAGAAGCAGAAGGGTTTTGCCCCCTACTTCCTTCTTTTCCCCTGGAGTGCCCAGTATCAACGAGCAGGTGCTGAGCAGGTGCAGTGAAGCAGTGAGGAAAAGAGAAAGGGAGAAAGAAAGCGGAATGATGTACAGAACTCTAACTTCATTTTTTGGAAATATTAAAAAAATTTTTTTTTAATTGGAGCATAGATGCTGAGTGGACAATTTTATTTGAGTCAGTTTTGAGGATTACAACTCAGGGAAAGCATCTCAGAAAGCTCTGAGAATTGTCCTTCCAGTTAGAAGTTAAGGCACAGTTATATAAACAGAGGGCTGGACACCAACTGTTGTGTTATTGACAGTTTACATAATCCAGATCTAAATGTCATCCTGCTGCATCGTGTGATCCCTTACAAGATCTAACTTTACTTTTTAAATTACAATTACACTGATTAAAAACACCAGGAAAAAAAAAAATCAGAAAACATACAAAACTATCCAAGAAAAGAAGTCAGGACGCAGTGAAGACAAAGGAGAAGGAGACTAGGAAATGGGAAAAGCCCAAGACCTCTTTTTTGATTTTTCTGTCCCAACCTTTAGAAAAAGAAGATGAGCAGGTGGAGCAGGGAAAGAAGACAGGGATTTGGAGGTGGGCTTCCCAGAGTGAAGGGGGCAGGAGAGAAATGAATGCTGTACAAATGGGCAGATGGCATAGGGGAAGTGAAAGAAAGTGAAAGTCGCTCAGTTGTATCTGACTCTTTGCCACCCTTTGCACTCTTGGACCCTCTGTACAGTCCATGGAATTCTCCAGGCCAGAGTACTGGAGTGGGTAGCCTTTCCCTTCTCCAGGGGATTGACCCAGGGACCGAACCCCAGTCTTTCACCTTGCAGGCAGATTCTTTACCAGCTGAGCTACAAGGGAAGCCAGAGAATACTAGAGTGGGTAGCCTATCCCTTCTCCAGCAGATCTTCCCGACCCAGGAATCAAACCGGGGTCTCCTGCTTTGCAGGCAGATTCTTTACCAACTGAGCTATCAGCTTAGCCCATAGGGGCTTTCCCTGTAGCTCAGTCAGTAAGGCTTCTGCCCGCAATGTGGGAGACTTGGTTCAATACCTGGGTCGGGACGTTCCCCTGGAGAATAAATGGCAACTCACTCTTGCCTGGAGAATCCCATGGACAGAGGAGCCTGGCAGGCTACAGTTCATGGGATCACAAGAGTCAGATATGACTTAGCGCTATGTTTCTTTCTTTCGTCTAATAAAAGGAAACATTAAGTAGCTCAGTGTGGCATACAGGAACTGAGATCAATTCCTGGAAGGAAGAGACAATTTGCTGGGTATTGCACTTTAACCAGGGTGGGTGGGTAGCCCCAAAGGTACCTTAAAGGTAAGCTTGCTTGATTTTTTTTTTTTTTTGCTTGCTTGATTTTTGTGCTTTGATATTTGATTAGCACAAATCAACCCCCAGACCAAGGTCACTTCACAGAGAAGGCAGAGTAGTCATCAACAGCCCACCAAATATGAATGAATGCTGAATGAAGGGTGAGGTTGATCCAGCACCATACCCTGCAAGACATCTGTGTTCTATGAAGAATAAGGCAAATTTGATTCCTCACATCAGGTTAGAGGTAGTTCATCAAATATAGGGGAAAAGGACTTTCTTAACTTATATATTTTATGTCAGCAATTGTTTTACAATAGTGAACAGCCATGCTCCCTAATGAATCTCTGGGATTTAGAACAGAAAGTACAGAAGTAGGAAAAGTGGTAGGTGGGAAATCTGGCTTAAATGTGCTTTTGGCTGTGTCTTCCAGATAATTATAATGTAATCTACTTCTTCCCCACCTCTGCCTGTCATCCTCAGTATTAAATTATGATGATGGTGATTACTTATAATTATCACTTTCATGTATTTGGCATTTTCAACTTTCTAAAGTACTTACACATGGATCTCTTCCCCATGAACCTAGGCAACAGGAAGTGCAAACTCCCCTTCACCCATCTTCAAGATGAGGACTAGGTTGAGCTTCCCTTGCCCTGAGTCATGCAACTTTTTACCGACCCTGGGCATTTAATAGTCTCTAGCTCATTCTCTTTATTGGTCATTAGAAGGCTAGGTATTTCTTTTCCTACTCAAAGATAGTATGAAAGTGTGTATAGATATGTATATTCTTATGCATCGAATTTGAGTATATTGCACTATAAAGTTTAAAACAATTTCTCCTTCCCCTCTTCCGTCTGTCTCTCTTTATCCCTCTCTTTCTTTCACACACAGACATACATATTCAGTCACTAATTTAAGGATTTCAAAACATTTTCCAAATAACAAGACAATATCTCCTTTGTCAGTTATGATGGCTAGAACTTTGGCAGGCTTGTCTCAGCTTTTTGCTTCGTTTGTGTATTACAGAGCAAAATCTGGGGATAGAACTGGGTATCAGCATTGCATTTAGGAAACTGGATATGCAAGAGTGTGCATGCGCCTTGGCCGACTGCTGATTATTCTCCATGATCTGGAGCTAATCCCAAGGATTAAGTGAGCATCTGCTCTCTGATGCTGACAGCCGGATGGGGCTAAGCCATAAACAGAGCTGGTGGATCAGCCTCGGGCAAACCAGCCAATGGGGAGAGGGCTGGGCTTTCTCCAGGGCCCTGGAGATTTGACCCTGGCTGATCTGTCCCTACCCTCCTGAGTCTTGCTCCATCCTGCCCCCTACCCAGGCTCTCAACCTGGATACTGCAGAGAGGCTTTTAGAAGTCGGGGTCACACTGCCCAAGTCTGTACCTGCTCTGGCAGCTCTATGTGCATTTTGTGACCTTGGGCAGATTGCCGTGGGCAGGAAGCTCAGCTCTTTTATCCCAGGAATGTGGATCGCAGCAGTGATCCACTCCTCACAGCGCAGATTAGGTGAGCTGCTCCTTTCAGGGAGCCTTCTCTAGAATCGCTGCTCAGACATCATATCATACCATCCCGTGTCTTCTCTCTCCTTTTATCCCCTGCTCATCGTTTCAGCTCAAATGCCTCCTCCCACTATTCCAGTAGATACTAATTCTCCTCTTCCTCTGCCACACATTACTTGGACCACTCTTTTTGACTTCCACCTTGTTAGGGTCATGCATTTATTTTTCGTTGCTTCATGGATCTGAATTTCTGAGCATCTCATAGGGTGTGTCTATTTCAGATCTTAATTTTCTATAGAAACACACATACAGACACACACACGTCAGGGAAGAAAGGGAAAGGAAGGATGGAGGGAGAAATGAATGGAGACATAATCTTTGTTTTTTCTTTTGGAGGATAATTTCTTTACAGAATTTTGTCATTTTCTGTCAAACATCAACATGAATCAGCCAAGGTGTACAAATGTCCCCTCGCTCTTGAACCTCCCTCCCATATCCCTCCCCATCCCATCCCTCTAGGTTTTAATCATCCCCAGTGTTGGTTTCTTTCCCACCCTTTCTCCTCCTTAGACCAAGCAGCCTTCAGGAGCTACATGGAATAGTACAAACTGCAGAAAGTCATCAGAAGGCACTTTCATAGTCCAGCCTTTGGAGATAGAAAGACCCTAATTCTGTGATGTGATGAAAGTAGTAGTGATAAAGCAGAAGCCCCCCAAGTCTTAGGAGGCTGAGGACTCCCTTCTCTCTTTTTTTTTTTTCAGGCATGAAGCATATGAGACTAGTCCTTCAGCATTCTCCCAAGGTGCTTCCCCCAGACGCTGTCTCTTCTTGAGAATACTTCCTGAGATGGAAAACAGGCAGGCATCGCGTTGGAAAGGTGAAGTTCATCAAAAGTGACAGGAGTGTCTGGAGTTATGGGAGGTGCTGAGAAATACCAGCAACTGGGTCCAGGGCACCAGCAGGAGCACTGGCCTGACTCCCAGGCACTGGCCCTGGCTCCGGAGGCCACAGCTCTACCTGGAGGGTGGTGGGCAAGGAGCCTCAACTCTGCGGCCTCAGCACTTCTGGGAAAAGTAATAGCCTAGCATCACTTACCACAGATATTAGGAGGCTTGCCACAGCCTCTAGGACATCACTGCCTCTGCATATGACAGCAATTGTTATTTAAAATAATAGCAGTGAGTTAGCTAGAAGAGATGACAAGAGAAGGTTGTCCTCATTTATTCATTGTAGTGACTACATTTTAGAATCCTGAGAGCTGAGGGATTCTGCACAACTAAATCTTCCAGAACCAAACTTTATCTACACCTAAAGACACAAAATAATTTTGTTCTAAACTTAAAAAAGAAACCTATATTCATAGATTTTTTCATTATAGTTAGTATTTTGTTCTAATTATTTTTGTTGCAGTAAAGAGAAGATGGAGAGAATGCCATGCTCTTCTTTGGATGACTTGGGTCATCATTCTGAACAGAAACAGATAGCACAGGGCTACCCTCCAGAGCTTCTGAATTTTCCTCCCACTGACCTCCCCTGGACCATCCTCACTCCCTCCAGTCACTAGGCAGGAAGGAAGAGGGACAATGCTTTTGTCTGGGGAGTCCAAGGCTCACAGCAGGACAGGAATTTCCTCAAAGAGCAGGTGAGCGGCATTGCTAGGAGAGAACCAACTCTCTTTATCTTGTGAGCCTCAGGCTTACAAGACTCTAGATGCTGGCTTGTCTAGTTCGCAATCCCTTATTTTCCTTTTCAGAGGGTCTTTAAGCCATCAAACTCAAGTTTGAAGGTCGACTTCTCGTGGAGTTGATTGATACTGTTACTGATGAAGACTGCCCCACTGTATACCATATTTTCAATTCTTCAGTTTGGAGAGGCTCTCTGTTGAGGGCTAATACAAAACCAAACAATGGCCGACTATAGCAACTCAAACCGCGATGCTCTTCCTTCTTGGGTAACTGGAAGATGTTTGGCCAGAATCACATATAAGCAGTTTTTTTTTTTTTTTTCCCATTCTCTGTCTCTTTTTATTCCTTCCTTCTTTCCTTCTCTCATTTTCTTTTTTTCCCTTTCTTTCCTCCTCCCTCCGCCCTTCTTCTCCTTCTTATTCTTCTCCCTCTTCTTCCTTTTCCTTCCCCACCCCCCTCCTCCTCTGCCACTTTCTCACCCTTCTTCTCCTCTCTCCCCCATCTTTCTCCCTCTCCCTCATCTCTATCTGTAACCTGTCTCTAACTCTACCTTCCCTCTCTCTCTTGCTTTTTTCCTGGTTAAAGAGACTCAGAGCATAAAGCATTCCTTGTGTCAATGCAGCAGTGATACTGCTCCTACACTGTGTTCTGCCTGTCCGGAACTCCATATGCCCTTCCTCATGGACCTTTGCTGGTGGGATCAGCATGTACCATCTTAGATGGGGAGTGGGGACTTGGTTGCCACCAAGAGTTGGACACAACTTAGCGACTAAGCACATAGGTGAATCACAGAACAGACTCAGCTATGAGTAAAATCATACTATCTCTTCATGTAATTATTCTCCTGTAGTTTTTGGCTTGCTATTGGTCCTTATTAGAGACTGAATGCTTGACTACAGCTCACCAAGTTACCAAGTGACCTGAGCTGCCCACTGCAAATTGGTGTTGTCTTATCTACCAAGCTATGATGTTGAGCGTGGACAGGGGATCTCCATTATCGAATGGGAGTGATATGAATGAGACTGGGCTTGAGCAAGCTCTGAGGGCACATGCTGCATGAGGGGGTGGCCCAGATGTCCATGGCCTCACTTCTGATGCACTGTGTCATCTCTTTTTCAACCTATGGCCTCATAGGGAGCTCCTTATGATCAGTCCACTGAAGAAGAAAATCATGGACTTGGGTTGTACAGATGGTCCTGCATGAGGTAGTCACCATTAAAAAAGTGTGTGGTTGTTGCACTATAGCCTCATCCCAGTCAACCCTCAAAGACAATAGTGAAGAGAAATCATTCCAGTGGCAGGACATTGGATAGGATCCAGGAGAGATGGGAAGAGTTGCAGTTCGTCAATCATGGGTAGTTTGGCTGGCTGGTCAAGGACTTGGGAAGAACACAAGTGGAAAATTTGTGCCAACAACGTCTGGGGAAGAGGCCTGCAGATACACTTATCAGGATGGGCACCTGGTGTGCAGATATTTGTGAGTACTCACAAATGGTGATGTACATCACAAAGGGTGATGCCAGTAATGTATTTTGATAACTTCGTGGATAGGATGACCTGTCCTGTGAATACTGTTTAGCCTCCTTCACTCCTGTCATTCTGTAATATGTTCATCAACCAAGTGGCCATGATAGCAGAGATGGAAAGTATATGTAGGTTCATCTACATGTACTGCCACTCACCAAGGACAGACTGGCTACAGCCACTGCTAAGTGCTCAGTTGTCCAACAGCTAAAACCAACACGCACATGGCACCATTCCTCAGGGTGACCAGCCAGCTACCTGGAGGCAGGTTGATTACATTGGCCTGTTTCCATTATGAAGGGGTAGCTCATTGTTCACAGTGAAAAAGTCACTCTTTCTCTATATGGTTTTGGCCCAGCTGATAGGTTTAAAAGAAGAAATTCTAAACATCAACTATAATCATAGATTTGATATATTTTGAGGTGTTTTACCCATAAATGAGAGCTCATTGAAAGGCTACTTATAGCAATTAAAAAAAAAAGAAAAGAAAAAAGGTTGGTTATCTTATGCCAAAGTCTAAATCATGTTAGTATGTTCAAATTAGAAAGTGGAAAAGTAAAACTCCCAAGGCAGGTTAAGTTATGTTGCATTAACAAATACCTTCATACTCCTGATGGCTTATTAAAATGCATCTTTCTCTTGGCTGTCATCATAGGTTGGCTGGGGGCTGTGCTTCAGGACCTAGTTTGACAAAGTAGGTGCTTCTGGAGTGCTGCCTTTCATGATGGCAGAGAGGAAACCTCATGGGGGTCTTGTACTAGTGATGAAATTGACAGGCCCAAGCCACATACCCCCAATCTCAAAGGAGCCAGAAAGTTCAAGGCTACCCTAGCCAGGATGTTTTGGCAATCAGAACTAATGAGTACTCTAGAGATGAGGGAATGCTGTAACTGGCAGGGTATTCCATAGGATGGAAGAATGACAGCTGCTTGTGAGGGAAGAGACAAAGGGAAGATGAGAAGTCAAGATGCGTGACTAGGACCATTTAGTTTAGGGGCAGATGGTCAGCTACACAGGCCTAAGTTAGTCACTGCTCTCCAGTACAATATCATAAATGATGCTCAGATCAGCTCCCAGTCAGCAAGGAAAAGTAAGATTGTGATCTATGCAATTGTTGAAGAGGGCTGGAGCATTTATATTGCACTTCAGAATGATTTATATGCAAAATCTCTAAAATATTGATATTTTATATGTAAGAGGACGTTATGTTCAGCTTATTCTGCCAAGGCACCTATTAGTGACAGCACAATGGGATTATCACTGGTTTTGTTATTGTCATAGTCACTGCCTCCCTACTGGACTTTATTATATATCTAGTGAAGTTGGTTACAGGAAGTAAGGGAGAAGAGAAAAAACCATGGCCTCATGGAGAACATTCACTCCTTTAAATATGTCAGTTGGCTGTTTTCAGCTGTATCAGTTGAGAACATGTTGGGATGACATGCAGCCCTGGATAAGATTGTTTTGAACAATATGAGAAATCAGTGGCATTCAGGCCAAATTAAATCTAATTTACTCTACAAATTGCCAAACTATCAGTCCTATTAAGTCTGTTTATTAAAAGGCAAGAGAGTTGGCCTGGGTCGCAAGCTGTGGCTGGGATAATAAGACAAAGATGAAGCCCACTAATGTAGATAAATCATGTTTGATTTCCAGGCTGGGGTAGCCAATGGGAGGACTTTCACCTCACCTCCCCTATCATCCAGAGGTGTCTGTGGGCCAGTCAGAATGTCCCCAGAGTCAGGCCATATTGATTGATTTCCATAGCACTGGGAGGCCCATGCCATTGCCCCCAGTCTGAGGTCATTAATAAAACCAACTCTGTTTCTCTCTAGTCATCCATTATACAAAATACAATTTATGCTGGCATTTATGATTCAGAGGTAAGTAGGATGAGGAGTGTGACAGTGGCAGAGATGGAGGTTAGGATTATTCCACTCAAATTCTAAAGTGTATAGATGGCAGATAGTAGTCGACCTTTATTCTCTAATTTCTTGGGGTGATACAAAAATCCTTAAGTTCAGATTGGATTTTACACCTTAATAATTGCCACATGCACATAAAATGAAGGGGGAAAAGGCCATGCTAATTAAGGTCTTATTCCTTAGGAAAGATGAGTCTTTGTTTATGGTGCTCACCTGCTAGGAAGGCCCTTTCCCAGAGTGCCTAGTTACTCAATCCTACTCATCCTTGGAGGTCTATCGCAAATTCTCTCTTGATTAAGTAGTCTACTTTTAATATTCTAGTCTTTATGCTTCCTTTATTTGAACTCCTGTCCCAGTTTAATATTAAAAGCACTTGATTTGGCAAGTATCATATCCTTCACCACACTGAACTTTGATGAATCTTTTTATGAAATATTCAAAACAAATATGTAGGGAAATTCAGTAACTTGCCCAAGATGATACACTTAGTAACTCATGTTTGCTGTTAATCTCCTCTTCAATGTTTGATTCCATGGATTAGTCAGATCTTGAAGGGGAAGAGACTGCAATAAGGGTGTGAGTTAGACTAGGTTAGCAATTATAGGTAAACTACATTTTTCTTTCTGGGACTAGTAAAAGCAAGGCCTTCCAGTAAGCATCAAGCAATGGTTCTTCAGCCAATATAGACAGATAGGCTAGGTTGAGGCTGAAAACAAATGGATGCATCAATTCAGAAGGTATCCCCTGTGCTGAAATTTGAAAAACAAGCACCTTCCACAGATCCATTTCTGTGTCTTCCACTTTGTTCCACGTATCCTTCAGCTCAGACTGACTTTATAGTGCATACTTCCTTAAACTAGGAGTAAGGAGCATGCGTGAGAATAAAGAATAATCCTCGAGTACATGTCCTCAAACGCCAGATCTTAATTCTATGAGATAAATGCATGGGTTTTGGTTACCATTCCCTCAGTATGATCCAGTGGTAAGTTTAGAAAACCTCTGGAGGAAAGTAGAGGTGGGAGAAGGGAGGGATGAAAATTGCTCAGAGTAATCCAAAGGCTTTATTAGTCTGTAATTAGGAGTGATGGGAGGAAGCCAAGTGAGGGAAAGTTTAAGCTGAATTGCAAGAAAAAACGAGTCCCTAACAATGAAGAGTATTCAACTGTGGAGGAGGATGACAGAGACAGAGGAGCGGCAGTCACTCATAATTTCTTTATTGGTAATTTGGTCTCTATATTTTGGATGAAATACATGTCTGGGAACCATGCCAAGTCATGCAAGGGATGCCCTTTAACCGGCATTCAGGGTGATAGCATTAATGGCCCTGGGAGAGGAAAATGAGATAATCTAGAGAACCAGCTGAGGATGAGAAGTCCAAAGAACAAGATGTTTTCTTAGTTTTGGGTCCTGATGCTGTACATCTCTTGAGCAGAGTTGGGGTCCTGTACTAAGAAACCAGTGATTGCTAATTTTGCTTCCAGTATCTCTAGATGCCATCTCTTACTGCCTCCAACCTTAGAGAAATCTCAATTCCCAGAATATCAATACTCTAGGAAGTGAGAATTAAAATGTGACCCTGTTCCATATAATACATTTATTTCGAAGTAAATGAAGAACAGGGATGTTTTAAAAATGGATTAAAACATAGACAAATGATTTTGCATCATCCTTATGGTAAGACTTATTTATAGAAACAAATCTTTTGTTGCTTCCTATGTAGAACGCTCTATGAGTGTTTTAAACAGCAGCTCATCTGTCCTTTAGTCTCTCATCCAGGTGGATTTTCTGTGTTGCTATTTTCATGTCACCTCTTTGTTCACCATCTTTGCAAGAATTTCTGCAATCTGTTCTCAATTTACCATTGTAGTTATTACCTGTATTGTTCAAACCCTCTACAGTGTTTTAGTTTTCCAGTGTGTTTACCCAGGGAGAAGGCAGTGGCACCCCACTCCAGGACTCTTGCCTGGGAAATCCCATGGACAGAGGAGCCTGGTAGGCTGCGGTCCATGGGGTTGTGAAGAGTCGGACACGGCTGAGCCACTTCCGTTTCACTTTTCACTTTCATGCATTGGAGAAGGAAATGGCAACCCACTCCAGTGTTCTTGCCTGGAGAATCCCAGGGATGGCGGAGCCTGGTGGGCTGCTGTCTTTGGGGTCGCACATAGTCTGACACAACTGACATGACTTAGCAGCGGTAGCAGTAGCAGTGTTTACCCACCACACACATGTACAGACATGACCAAACATAAACACATACTTACGAATGTATATGTACATGCATGTGCACACAAACATAGAAACGATACAAACAACCCATTATTCATCTGAGAAATCTTGAGAATCTAATGAATCTAATTTTTGAAACAAAATTTGAGGAAGTGTCTCTTTTGTTTTTAAACCGAATCTGTTCTTGCTTCAAACCCATTTCCCACCTCTGCCAAAATGGCAAGTGTATGTAAATTTAGCCACCACTCTTTTCCCACCTGCGTTTCTTCTTCAGTCAATTCAGTATATAAGAAGGCTACCTGCTTTTTAAGTCTCAAGTCCATCACTACTAGTACCAAATGTCCTCCCCAGGAAGGGATCCTAAACTTTTACTGAAATTCAGAAGCCTGGTAAAGGATACTCAACACATCCACCCTCTCCAGCAGGTCTTTAGTTCAAACCTTATATCTATCACTACACTGTACATTCTCAAGTTGAGGGTCATATTCCTCATAGATTCCCACTTCCCATAGTACTTAGCAAAGTCCCTTTAACCTAGAAGTTACTATGAAAGTACTCATTTTCTGGAATAAATAAATTAATAATCAGAAGATGAATTTTTCATATCACTCATCTACTTCAGACACATTCTGCTTGATCTTTCCTCCAAAGCCCTGTGAGTCCCCTAAAACCACAGATAATGGCAGTCTATTAGATCACCACAGGTCACTACACTATGTTTTCTTCCTTTCTTTCTGCCCCAGCACTAGTCAAGCTGAATCCTCCACCTAGAGGGACTGCCTTTCTCAGCTGGCAATTCAGAGCTCCCAAGCCCTATCTACTACGGGAAACATCTTCTGGCCATGCCAGGTTTGATCAACACCCAGGTTCCCTGAATTTTTATTGAAATTGTAATTAAACTGCATAGCATAGCACTTGACTATTTTCTGTTTTACTAATGTTTTTGTTTTGCCAACTAGACCATAAATTAATTGAAGGACATATAGAATAGTGGCAAAGAGCTTGACTGAATTTGAGTCAGCTGCTTGGTTGGAATTTGATACTGACACTTATTAGCTGTGGGATGTTGAACAAGTACCTAATTCTTCCACACCTCATTTTTTTCATCTCTAAAATGAGGATAATGATAGTGCATACTTCATAGGATTAAATAAAAATTAAATGAGTTCACACATACAAGCACAGGCTTTATGCCTGGTACATAGAAGCAGCATGTGTATATATGTATTATTATCATTATCAAAACATTGATTTTATTTTTGCCTTATTCTTTATCTTCTCTTCCAAGTACATAGTAGAGTGCCATGCATATTATGTGTAACTGATATACTCCATACAAATAATTCATTCAATAAATGTGCACTGAGCACCTTCTAGGTGTCAGGTTAGTTCTAAAGGCTAAAGATACAAAAAAGAACAACAGGAGTAATGCTCTATTTTCAAAGAAATTATCTTTTATTGGTAGCCGATAAATAATAAATATACATAATGTAATATACATATGTAATAAGTTAATGTGATTATAACTGAATGTATATATTATATACTACATATAGTCATATAGATTATTGAAACATGTGTGCATATATGTACATTATGTGATAATATATAATAGTACAAGTGATTAGATATGTTCTATGAGTGAAAATAAAGCAATATAAAAGGGGAATGGAAGGAGAAGGGCTATTTTACAAAAGATAGTCTCTGATGAGGTGACATTTAATAATAAACATAGAAGAGGGAGCCATGTAAGTCATCTGTCTGGAAGAGCATTTCAGGGAAAATTGTAAGTGCAAAAGCTCTGAAGTTGAAAAGTATTTTATCCTATTTGAATTATGGCCAAGAAACCAGAGTGACTTGAGCAGCCTACACAACGGGGAAGAGTAGCAAGTAATGAGATTAGGACCTATTAGGGGTCAGATCATATAAGACTAGTATGTCAAATTAAGAATTGTGAATTCTTAATTTTTTTTTTTAGTATGAAAACATATTTTTTTAATTGCAAACAGTTTTGAGATCAGATGTGTTTATATATAAAATATTGATTAAAAATTGGTAAGTCCAATAATGTGGAAAAATTGATTTTTAAAGGTAACAAAATTTGTTGCTTTAAAACTAATTTAGAAAGGTTAAGGTTTGTATATCCTTTCTAAATTGGAATTCTTAATTTTTAAGAATTATTTTTACCAAAGGGGTTAAGAAATTATTAACCTCTTTTTTT
Source organism: Odocoileus virginianus (assembly GCF_023699985.2). Taxonomy (NCBI): domain Eukaryota; kingdom Metazoa; phylum Chordata; class Mammalia; order Artiodactyla; family Cervidae; genus Odocoileus; species Odocoileus virginianus. The sequence continues at coordinate 38,231,188 of NC_069695.1, forward strand.
TTTGGTTATCTATTGCTCAATAATAATCACCTAAAATTAATGGCTTAATACAATAACCATTTCAGTATTGTGACCCCATGTCAGGCTCTGCTGTCCTCCACTATCTTGCGGAGTTTGTTCAAATTCAAGCCCATCAATTCAGTGATGCTTTCTAACCATCTCATCCTCTGCTGCATCCTTCTCTTTGTCTTTAATCTTTCCCAGCATCAAGGCCTTTTCCAATCATTTTACATCAGATGACCAAAGTAATGGAGCTTCAGCTTCAGCATCTGTCCTACCAATGAATATTCAGGGTTGATTTCCTTTAGGATCAACTGGTTTGATCTCTTTGCAGTCCAAGGGATTCTCAAGAGTTTTCTCTAGCACCACAATTCAAAAACATAAATTCTTTAGTGCTCAACCTTCTTTATAGTGCAAATCTCACATCCGTACATGACTACTGGAAAAACCACAGCTTTGACTGTACAGACCTTTGTCTACAAAGTGATGTCTCTGACTGTTAATACACTGCCTAGGTTTGTCATGGATTTCTTTCCAAAAAGCATGTGTCTTTTGATTTCAGGGCTGCAGCCATACTCCACAGTGATTGTGGAGTCCAAGAAAAGAAAATCTGTCCCTGCTTGCTCCTTGCCCTATTTGCCATGAAGTGATGGGACCGGATGCCATGATCTTAGCTTTTTGAATGTTGAGTTTCAAATCAGCTTTTTCACTCTCCTCTTTCACCCTCATCAAAAAGCTCTTTAGTTCCTCTTCATATTCTGCCATTGTAATGGTATTATCTGCATATCTGAGGTTGTTGATATTTCTCCAGGCAATCTTGATTCTTGTGATTCATCCAGCTCAGCATTTCTCATGATGTACTCTGAGTATAAGTTAAATAAGCAGGGCGACAACGTACAGCCTTGTCTTACAACTTTCCCAATTTTGAACAAGTCAGTTTTTCCATGTAAGACTCTAACTGTTGTTTCTTGATCTACATACAGGTTTTTCATGAAACAGATAAGATGGTCTACTACTCCTATCCCTCTAAGAATTTTCCATAGTTTGTTGTGATCCACACAACCAAAGGCTTTAGGGTAGTCAATGAAGTAGAAGTAGATGTTTTTCTGGAACTCCTTTGCTTTCCCCATGGTCCAACAAATGTTGGTAATTAAATCTCTGTTTCCTCTGCCTTTTATAAGTCCAACTTGTACATTTGGAATTTCTCAGTTCATGTACTGCTGAAGCCTTGCTTGAAGGATTTTGATTATTGCCATGCTAGCATTCTAGACAAAGGCCCATCTAGTCAAAGCTATGGAGTTTCCAGTAGTCATGTATGGATGTAAGAGTTTGACTATAAAGAAAGCTGAGTACTGAAGAATTGATGCTTTTGAACTGTGGTGTTGGAGAAGACTCCTGAGAGTCCCTTGGACTGCAAGGAGATCCAACCAGTTTATCCTATAGGAAATCAGTCCTAAATATTCATTGGAATGACTGATGCTGAAACTGAAGCTCCAATACTTTGACCACCTGATTGGAAGAACTGAAGCATTGGAAAAGACCCTGATGCTGGGGAAGATTGAAGGCAGAAGGAGAAGGGGATGACAGAGGATGAGATGGACGAATGGCATCACCGACTCACTGGACATGAGTTTAAGCTAGCTCCGGGAGTTGGTGACAGACAGGGAAGCCTGGCATGCTGCAGTTCATGGGGTCGCAAAGAGTCGAACACAACTGTATGACTGAACTGAACTGATGCCAGGATGTGAAAATAAGCACAATTGTATGTAGTTTGAGCATTCTTTGGCATTGCCCTTCTTTGGGATTGGAATGAAATCTAACCTTTTCCAGTCCTGTGGCCACTGCTGAGATTTCCAAATTTGCTGACATATTGAGTATAGCACTTTAACAGTATCATCTTTTAAGGTTTTAAATAGCTCAGCCAGAACTCCATCTCCTCCAAGAGCTTTGTTCATAGTACTGTTTCCTAAAGTCCTCTTGTTTCTAAGATGTTAGGCTCTAGGTGAGTGACCACACCATTGTGGTTATATAGGTCATTAAGATGGTATGTGTGTGTGTGTAGCTCTTCTGTGTATTCTTGCCACGACTTCTTAATCTTGTCTGCTTTTATTAGGTCCTTACCATTTCTGTCCTTTATCATGCCCTTGTTTTCATGAAATAGTCCCTTGATATCTCTCATTTTCTTAAATAGATCTCTAAGCTTGTCTATTTTATTGTTTTCCTCTACTTATTTCATTGTTCCTTTAAGAAAGCCTTCTTTTCTTTCTTTGCTATTCTCTGCATCCAGTTTGGTATATTCTTCTCTTTCTCCCTTGTCTTTCATTTCTCTTCTTTGCTCAGCTATTTGTAAAGCATTAGACAACCACTTGGAGAAGCAAATGGCAACCCACTCCAGTGTTCTTGCCTGGAGTGTCCCAGGGACGGGGGAGCCTGGTGGGCTGCTGTCTATGGGGTCGCACAGAGTCGGACACGACTGAAGCGACTTAGCAGCAGCAGCAGACAACCACTTTGCCTTCTTGCATTTCTTTTCCTTTGGGATGATTAGTGCCTCCTGTACAATATTAGAAACCTCCATACATAGTTCTTCAGACATCCTGTCTACCAGATCTAATCTCTTGAATCTATTCATCAGCTCCATTATATAATCATAAGGGAGTTGATTTAGGTCATACCTGAATGACATAGTGGTTTTATTTACTTTTTTTCAATTTAAGCCTGAATTTTGCACTAAAGAGCTCATGATCTGAGCCATAGTCAGCTCCTAATCTTGTTTTTGCTGACTGTATAGAGCTTCTCCATCTTTGGCTACAAAGATTAATCTGATTTCAGCACTGACCATCTGGTGATGTCCATGTGTAGAGTCTTCTCTTCTGTTTTTGGAAAAGTTTGTTTGCTATGACCAGCATATTCTCTTGACAAAATATAAGCCTTTGCCCTGCTTCATTTTGTACTCCGAGGTCAAACTTGTCTATTACTCCAGGTATCTCTTGACTTCTTGCTTTTGCATTCCAATCCCCTATGGTGAAAACGACATCTTTATTTTTGGTGTTACTTCTAGAAGATGTTGTAGGTCTTCATAGAACTAGTCAACTTCAGCTTCTTTGGCATTAGTGGTTCAGGCATAGACTTGAATTACTGTGAGGTTGAATTGTTTGCCTTGGAAATGAATTGAGATCATCCTGTCATTTTTGAGGTTGCACACAAATGCTGCCTTTCAGACTCTTTTGTTGACAGTGAGGGCTATTCCATTTCTTCTAAGGGGTTCTCGTCCAGAGAAGTAGATATAATGGTCATATGAATTAAATTCTCCCATTACCACCCATTTTAGTTCACTGACTCCTAAGATGTCAATGTTCACTCTTTCCATCTCCTGCTTGACCATGTCCATTTTTTCTTGATTCATGGACCTAACATTCCAGATTCCTATACAACATCATTCTTTACAGCATCAGACTTTACTTTCACCACTGGACACATCCACAGCTGAATGTCATTTCCACTTTGTCCCAGATGCTTCATTCTTCCTGGAGCTATTAGTAATTGTCCTCCACTCTTCTCCAGTAGTATAATGGACATCTTTAGACCAACATGGGGGCTCATATTCTGTAGTTATATCTTTTTGCCTTTTCATACTGTTCATGGGGTTCTCCTGGCAAGAAATGGAATGGTTTGTCATTCCCTCCTCCGGGGGGCTACATTTTGTCAGGACTCTTCACTATGATCTGTCTGTCTTGGAAAGCTGTTTATGACATGGATCATAGCTTCAATGAGTTATGCAAGTTCCTTTGTGATGAGAAGGTTGTGATCCATGAAGGGGAGTCATTATTAGGTGCCATCTCTATTTTTCTGAAGTTTTAATAAACTTTAGAAAAAGTGTGTTACAGCCACACCCTTGTTTTGATATTACAAAGGAGTCATTTCCTTCTTTGGGAATATTTGACTTGTTGGAGAGATTAGTAGTGAAAAACAGCTTTATTTTCCAGTCTGAAAAATTCTGAGCCTTCCATATGTCTTTCAAATTCACTGGAAAACAAAACAATCTTTATATCCAATTTGCAATAATCATACATAGCTAGAAACATCCAGCTGGTATTTTTAACATTTTATCTGAAGATTATTTTATTCAGAGTTATAAATTCATTAAGCATATTTTCTGTGTTCCAAGTTATACCAGCAATAGTTTTGTTGGCTATTCTGCTATGTAACATGAGCCCCACTTTCTTTCAGATTCTACCTGCTGCCCAGTTTCAAAGGTATCATCACATGTGTTATTATTTATTGTGATCTCACTCCTGGCACTTGTTTCTCTTTTGGTTATCTATGGCTGTGTAATAAGCTACTGCAAAGCATAATGGCTTAAAATTGTATTAGTTTTATTTACTTTTGAATCAAAAGTAAATTCTGTGGGTCAGGAATATGAGCTGGGCTCATGTGGACATTTTTTCTACTAATTTTGCTTGAGGGCATTCTTATGACTATGGTAACCTGACAATTTGTCTCAGGCTAGATAAGCTTTGATGACCTCTCGTATCTGGTGGTTGTGTAAAAATTGTAGCTGGGCTACAATCTGTCTCTATTAGAAGAGTCAGATGCTTTACATGGTGGGGATAGCTTTTCAAGACAGCAGTCTCCAATGCTTCAGCACTTTCAAATCTCTGCATCACATGTATTGATATTTTATATGGCTGAGCCCAGAGCCCATGTGTGAAGGGGCAACACAAGGGAGTGGTGGATACACAGGATATGATTTATTGGGGGTCATTATTAGTCTATCCAATCTAGAAGCAGAAAGTTGTTGTAATAAAAAGCCTAAGCATGTGGCATAGACTTTGGGACTGGACATTAGGAGAGATCTGGAAAAGTGGGAGAGGATTTGTTAATGAAGTTTGGAAAACAAATCCAAAAGTGAAGGATGGAAAAATGTTTTTAGAGGCTTGAAAAATGGTGATTTGTGGAGGTATAAAATATTGGCCAGATGAGAACATGTGGTATGTAGAAGATAAAAAAAAAATGTACCTAGTAACCTGGTAAATTGGGCTAAGATTTCCAAATGTAATTTTAAAAATTTTAGCTTGCTTCTTTCAATTGTATATATAAAATATAGGAAGAAAGAGATTAGCTAAAGTGATGATTGTTTAGTTTGCAACTAAAATTCAGATGCAATGTAGAGGACACCAGACTTACTGGGTTAGAAAATAAAACTGTTTCATATCACCAGTCTATCTAGTTGACCAAGATTCTCAAAGTAAGAAATAGCCTCAGTAAAGACCAAATAAAGTTTTTGTAAAGCTCTTTGTTAAAACTTAAAAAAGATTTAAGACAGTGCTTAGTAGAACTTCACGGCTACACTAATATCATAAGAGTACTGTTCCACTGTAGCCCGACACATCCAGATTGTATAGCTGTTTGTTTTGAAAAGAATTCTGGATGTGATTTTGGGGCGTTAAGTGAACACAAATAAGATTTATAGGGAACACACAGTGTTTTTAAGAGGATTGCATCAGTAAAATCAGTGAAAACACTGATGGTTAGTACCAAAAGGGCCTGAGATAATTCAAAATGAAAAGAGAACTCTAGAGCCCAAACTTCAAAGATCAGGAAGCAACCTGAGGAAGGCATTCATAGGAAACTGCTTCTATTTTTCCATGGGAAGCAAAAAGAGTTTCTCAGATGGTTTAATGAAATGTTATGGGGAAAAATGAAATAGGAACCATGCCTTGGAAGCAGAGCTGGAACTCTGTCAAGAAATATTTTCCGTTCTTGAAGAAACAGTCATGTCCAGCTAGATTCCAGAATTATCTCAGTCCCTTTTAATCCAAGATCCCTTCTCACATCCCATATCAGTCCTTCCCTACTGCAATTATCCCTTTACTGTCTCTCTCCTCTTCTACCCTTAGTTTCCTGTGAAATAGTCTCCATGCAGTAGCTAGAGAAATCCTTTTGTAACTTAAGTTAGATCATGTTACTGTTCTGCTTAAAGTATGTGTTAATTATCCGTTGCTGTGAAACAAACAGTTCCCAAATTTAGTGGCTTAAAAGCAACCGCCATTTTATCTGTGGGTCAGGAATTTGGGTTTACCTCAACTAGATGGTTTTCTTTTGGTCTCTCTCTGTAGTAGTAATCCTTGGTAGTTAACTGAGAATGGATGGTTTTGGGGGGCTTCTTGTGTATGGTGGTTTATTTTTGATGCTTACAGAGTCAGGTATGCCCAATGATTGATCCTGGATTTTTAAAGTGATGGTGGCAGTATTATAAGAAAGCATCTCCCATTTTGTAAGCTTTGTAAGTCATGGTTCATATCACATTGTTAATGTCCCACAGGGAAAGAAAGTATTCTTGGGTGAAAGCCAAGAATAAATATGAAAGTACACTATCAAAGAACACAGGGATGCATGATTCACAACAGTTTACCACAATCTACACTCTGGCCCCAATAACTTATTGCTCTCTCACTCTTCCTAGGTAAATTTAATCTTAAGATCTCAAAACTTTCATTTAATCACAAAATTTGATTGGAAATCCATGGTGTCAAGATCTGTAGCAGGTTTAAATATCTAGGAGGGTCCTTGGATCTATTCTCTTAGGAATATCCTTGATCCAGACTAAAGTTTTTCGTATGTCTTCAGAATGATGAAAAAGAGTGAAAGAAGAAACAGACATTAAAAATAACAAATCACAGACCTCAATTAAGAGTAAAGGTATGTGGATAAGACAGGAAGGATTCAAGGAAAAGAGCAAAGGTCAAGACCTTGTGTCTTAGGCTGTCCAGGAGGTCTTGAATTGATTATTGAATAATTTTATCAAGGAGGGAAGCACTCTGTAGACTGATTCTGAGCCCATGAATGATTTTGGAACAGAACTGAGGGGCAGAGGGACATGGCTATGATCAGAAATAAGTAGGTCTAGTTAAGTGGTAAAATATTAGTGGTAAAGTGAAAGTTATTTCACTGAGCACATTGAAGGCAGTTTCCCATAAGTGCACTGGCCATATTTTTCCAGCCCATATTCTTTTTTACTAGGTTTTATGGTGGCACAAGTTATGGGACATAGAAACTACCTTGGAAAACATAAGACATGTGATTGCCATACTTATGGACACACTGGGGGAAAGACATTTTCAGAAGTTGGCTGGACCATTCTCAAAACCGAAGAGAAGGTAAGGATATTTGCAAAAATTACAGTTTAATCACAGGGTAGGAAAGAGGCTGCTGAGGATGCTATTATCTTCCAGAGGAGTTGTATTCCTTCAGTGAGTAATCAAAAGTGCCAGAGAACCATTTGGAATGAGGGAGATTGCATATGCATTGGGCGGTCCATTAACCTCATTCATCCAATTCCATGATGTTAAATAGCAATTAAAACATCATGCATTTATTTTCTGCCCCACCCTCCAGGACACTTGAAACCACTCCATATTTTAATCTTAATGGGACATGATGTTAGAGCCAAGAATTGCAAACTCAACAGATTAGGGAATTTTGGGAGGAACTCACATGAAGGACACATTTTTACTGCAGGATCTGAAAATTATCTTCAAAGAAGTTTCAAAAACTGCTTATAAATGTAACAATCCAATCACATCCTTATTGCTTAATGGGGGACTAGAAAAATTCAGTTAACTTTGCTGTCACTTCTAAGATATTTTCATTTGAAATGGGCACTGAAGATGCCTCTAGGAGAACAACCTCCTGGAAACACACAACACTCTGGTCTTCATGAGTCTGAACCTGGTCTAGTGAATTTCTCACCAGCGCTGCACCTGCATGTGTCTGGATCATCACGCCACTGCTGTTGCTTTGCCCATGCGGAACTTCATTCCCTGTTTAGTTCTGCAAATCCTAGCATCTCTCAATGTCCAGATGAATTTGCCCTCCTTCAGGAAAACATCCCTTGCTTCTTTAGCCCATTCTCATCTCTCTTTCTTGTTTTCTTTTTTTTTCTAAATCCATTTAGGGACTTCCCTGGTGGCTCAGTGGTAAAGAATCCTTCTGCCAATGCAGGAGATGCAGGTTCGATCCCTGGGTTGGGAAGATCCCCTGGAGAAGGAAGTGGCACCCACTACAGTATTCTTGTCTGGGAAATTCCATGGATAGAGGAGTCTAGCAGGTTACAGTCTGTGGGGTCACAAAGAATTGAACATGACTTAGTGACTGAACAGCAAACAGCAACAATGGCATTTAGAGCTTAAGCCCCCTAATTAAACTCTGAATTATAGACCTTTCTATTGACATTAATAATATGGTTTTAATGTAACATGTTAGACACTATTGCTCCAAGTACACAAAGCTCATATCCCAACTAGAGAGTGTAATAAAAAGAATCTGATAAGAATAACTAGTGGTAGATTTTTCTGAAATTGTATTGGGTCTTCATGGGTGATATTTGGGCTAGGGTTCCCTTAGGTGACATTTCTGTCTCCAGAATAACTTGCATCTCTACGTTAGTTCATGTGTGTGGGTGTGTGAGCATTTATATAGCTAACTACTCATTACCCTGGAGAAGCACATTAGATTAAAATTAACTTTAAAATATGAATTGAATGCATACTAAATGTATGCTATGGTGCTAAGTTTGTGGGATATGGGTGGTCAGGGACTGGAGAAAGACATTTAAAAATGAAGCAGAAATTTCACTGGAGATTCTGACTTTTCTGCATATACTTCTTGTGAATTCTGAACCTACAATCATCCCCTAGTGGGCACAGGGGTTGTGAGTGTGGAGACCTGGTAGCGATGAGGGCATCAGCATAGAATAACTGTGATATTAGATCAAATCACAAACTTCTTTGGTCTTTAGATGTCACACACCAAAAACTGATACAGAGCAATTGTTTCCAGAGTGATGCTCACAATCAGAGAATGAATAAGAGGATTCATTGGGGCGTGGAAAGAGAATATTAAAACAGATACTAACAAAAGGATAAAATTGCTAACATTTAATTTTCCATTTGACCTGAGAACCTTCTTTCGGTGCTTCAGTCACATGACTCACAGTAGTCTTGAGGGGTCTAGAGGGGGTGGTGAGAATTCCATAGTTCAGAGGGTTTGGTGGGATGCCAACGCTTCTTTATTCTCTTTTGGTTTATATATGCCCAGGTAGTGGATTTGTGTATTGCATTATCTTTTCCTAACTAAATCACCCTTCATTCACCAGAGAAGTGACAAAATCATCCTCTGAGGATGCTGTGCACTAAAGGCAAGGCTAACAGTGCAAACCCAGAGAGCTGCCCAGGGAGGGTGGAGCCAACACTTCTCTTTCTGCCTCAGGCTCCCACAGCCCCTTTATCAGGGGGAGATCTAAAAATGGGTCAGGCACCGAGTGGCAAAGTAAGCAACTTCTGAAAATGGGTGCTTAGAAAGGTTTCCTTCCTTGTGTGGTGTTGTCTCCAAAAATGATGATAAAAGCTCTCATACAAGCACATTGAAAATATTAAAAAAAATTCTCTAACCTGCTTGACATTAGATAAGCTAGAAAATGACAAGGGAAATTCCATAGTTTTGCTCTCTGGGTACATAGGATTGAAAGGTGAGTCCATGACTAGTCAGCAGAGTCGATAGTGCCTTCATCGGTGGGCATTGGGTGTCTTCATGTGCTTCCTTTTACAGTCAGAGCAGCCATGAAAACCAAGGATCAAAACAAACGGAAATCACTGCTGGACCTTACAATTGTTCTGTCACAATGTGTTAAACTAAGACTCTCTGAAATGAGAAGCATATTCAGTCTGAAGGCTTTTGCTGAAAATATTACCATTAATAATGCTTTCAGTTTTAGCAAAAGCTAACATTAAGCTATGGTTACACAATAAAAAGCGGAGACATTACTTTGCCAACAAAGGTCCGTCTAGTTAAGGCTATGGTCATGTGGTCATGTATGGATGTGAGAGTTGGACTGTGAGGAAAGCTGAGCGCCGAAAAATTGATGCTTTTGAACTATGGTGTAGGAGAAGACTCTTGAGAGTCCCTTGGACTGCAAGGAGATCGAACCAGTCCATCCTAAAGGAGATCAGTCCTGGGTATTCATTGGAAGGACTGATGCTGAAGCTGAAACTCCAATACTTTGGCCACCTCATGCAAAGAGTTGACTCATTGGAAAAGACCCTGATGCTGGGAGGGGTTGGGGTCAGGAGGAGAAGGGGACGACAGAGGATGAGGTGACTGGATGGCTTCACCGACTTGATGATGAGTAAACTCGGAGTTGCTGATGGGCAGGGAGGCCTGGCGTGCTGCAATTCATGGGGTCACAGAGAGTCGGACACGACTGAGCGACTGAACTGAACTGAACTGAATTGAACACAATAAAATAAAATTGCAAATATTGTTTATTTCATTTATTATCATTTAAAATGATCTCATCTAAAATATTTTAATGTAAGCTTTATAATTAATATACATATTATATTATGTATACATTTAAATACATTTGTGTTTTGTTTGTTTATATGTCCATTTAATCTATTTATTTATATGGGGGAAGCAAGTTCAGTTTTTTCCTGGTAAGTATATATGATCAAAAACTGTTGGAAGCCATTGAATTTGAGGAGTATCACACTACTTTTGAAAGTAGTTTGTATGAGCATGGTAGTAATGATAGAGAATGCTACTTGAGAGGCAGATACAAAGCTACAGGCCCACGTGATCAGTACCTGCAAGCAGGTACCAAAAGAGATTCGATTAAAATGGGGTTGATTTAAGTTTGCTAGAAGAATACAATTCAAATTCTTCTGTCTCCTCTTCAAGGCTCTGTTGCATATTCTCCAACCTCTTCTGCCTTACCACTCAGTGTCTGTTTGTATAAACTCTCCTCTCCAACCTGAATGAAGACTCTCTGCCTCCCAAATAGAACTGCTGTCTGCTGCCCCCAGACATTTCTTTCCCATTCCCCGTCTGAAATGCCCTGTCTTGTCCTATTGACCTTCTTGTTGTATCCAAATCCTGACCATCCTTCCTGACCAAGGTCAACTCTCTTCTGCAATCTTCTCAGACCACTTTAGCCCACAACTTTCTCTCTCTTTTTTTAAACTAATAGCAGTTTCTATCACTGCCACTCATTTGACAGTCAACTATATAATGCATTGTGACAGCTCTGATATTACATTGTGCCATTTCGTTATTTCCCTCTTCTGTTTTTCGTTTTTATCTATTTCCTCTCATATTTTTCTTTATAACTGTAACTTCACTCAAACATCCTTATAGTACTGGTGACATTTTCCTCTTCTGCTATATCTTCTCTTAATCTGTGCTCAGTATGTAATTAGACTCAGGGAAGGTGTTTCATAAATATTAGTTGTTGAGAATAAAAGATGGGCAGTTCAGTTTGATGTTGCATTTCCTCAGATGAAACTAAAACAAAAAGATATACTCACGGTGCTGACGTAAGGATGAAATGAGTGGTGTATGTAAAATGCATAACCTGGTAAAGTTTATTTTCCCCAGAATTAACTCACTAATGGAAATTTTTAAGTCACAAAACTATGTAGCTATTTTGAAGCAGTGTTTGGACTGGAATGAGTGATTTGAGGCATCATTCACTCAATTATTCACTTTGACAGTAAAGAGATGTTTTAAGTTTTCATTTTTGTGTGTCTTCTTATTATGTCAGTGATTATTCTCTCCCATGGTCAAGATAAGGGATCATAATTTTCTTAACTCATTGATAATTGATGCTAATAGTATGATGGTCTCTCTGACAATTCGATATACTGACCATGATGAAAGAAAAAGAAAAGAAATGGATGTGCATACACACCTGCAGTGCCCTTAATCAGACCTGAAGCTTCCTGCTGACAGATATTTAACTCATTAATTCTGTTTGGCTGTTGATCTGACACCATCACTATAATACAGTATGAAGTGCTAATTATCACAAAATCCAATGATACAATTTACTGGGAGAGAAAAACTTTTTAATCTTTCATTATTGGAAGCTGCCTGCTCCTTCTCTTAAATTTGATCAGCATTTGCTGTGATAGAAGGGGAAACCATGGCACTGCATTTGCCTTGAGCCCTAACTAACGCGAAGAACAGTTCACTCTCAATTCGTGTTATTTTTCAGATAATTCAGCACATCACTGAGTGCTTAAGAGTTTCTGTTGGTAATCTAAGAAGACAAAACAAATCTGAGATTCTGTATCCCTTCAAACGGGGGCTCTGCTAAACGGGTGATGAACGGAAGAGGCCAGGAGTCGCTTCCTCCAAACCCATTTGTGTGCACGGCACCGAAGGGCCGGACATTCGTTTCATCCCATTTACTAAGCTAAGTGGGCTGGTCAGTTTCAATATTCCTTCTAGGTCCAGATTTCTTAAAAACAAACTCACCACTTCCAGAGACTTCTGAGGAGAGTGTCTGTGAAGTCTGGGAACTGCCAGTTACCTCCTAGTCCAGGCTGCTGATTCTAAGCACATACCTAGGGAGCGCTGGGAGCATCCTTCCCAGAGTATCTGCTGCCTCTCCTAGGAAACCACTCACTGCCTGAGGTTCTCCAGTCACCCAAGTCCCTCTGTTGACCTAGTCAAGATCTGGTGATCCCTGAATAGCATATCCTTTGCCTTATAGTCAGCTAACAATTGAGCAGTCATTTTTGTACCTGGAGGCATCACTAACTGCGTGGCTTTCAGCTTTTCTTTGATAGATCTCTTAAGACTACCTTCTTTCTTTTTCCCTCATTTTATTTATTTTTTATTCTTTTTAAGTTGAAGTATGGTTTATTTGCAATGTTGTGTTAGTTTCAAGTATACAGCATAATGAGTCTTATATATATATATATATATATATATATATACACACACACACACACACATATATATATTACAAGATATTGAGCAGAGATCCCTATGCTATACAGTAAATCCTTGCTGATTATCTATGTTATATATAGTAGTGTGTATGTTAATCTCAGACTCCTAATTTATCCCTCCCCCATCCCCTTCCTCTTTGGTAACCATGTTTGTTTCCTGTTGGTGTGCCTATTTTTGTCTTTTAAATAATTTCATTGGTATCATTCTTTTAGAATCCACATATAAGTGATATCATATATTTGTCTTTCTCTGTCTGACTTACTTCACTTAGTACAATCATCTCTAGGTCCATCCATATTGCTGCAAATGGCATTTTTCATTCTGTTTATGGCTGAGTAATATTTCATTGTGTGTATGTGTATATATATACCACATATTATTCATCAATTTATCTGTTGATAGACATTTAGGTGGCATCCGTGTCCTGATTATTGAAGCTAGTGCTGCAATGAACTCAGGGGATGCAGTTATCCTTTTGAATTAGAGTTTACTCTGACATCGACATGGCCTGTACCTGTAAGTGGTGAGAGGGGAGACAGGACAAGGAGCATGTGTGTGTGTAAGGAGCGGTTGCTGTGGGTGGAGAGAAGCAGGAGGCAATGAATGAGCAGGGCTGCACGCTGGAATGTGCCCTCTATCTTCCAGGCCATCAATTTCACCCTTTTCAGCAGAACTCCCTTCTTCCTTATTCCTGGAGCTCAACAATAGAATTCAACAATGGGAGAAGAAAGGCAAGGAAATTTTTTAGAGCACAGACCTCTTTAAAAAGTTCACTTTATGAGCAACGAATGAAATATTGAACACCCGGTATATTATTTTAAAAAGGGATATTAAACAACAGTGCAGGACTGTCTGATTGTATTACAATGTCTATCTTCTCATGTGTCAGCAACAAGTAACGCTGAAGGAGGCCTAATTATCATACTCACAGTGGTCCAGGTAGTAAAACAGTTATGCTTTGCATTGCTCAGGATGTTCAGAGCTGAAATAGATAAACTATGTGGGAGACTAGTAATAGGTAATTATTCTCTACTTACATATTCAGCCTCATAATTCTAAATTAAGGTAAGTGGAAAAAGCTTATAAAATATTCAAAGCTCCTTTATCTTTCCTCCTCCCTCTTATTAGAAACTGTGCATGAATTTGCATAGAATAAACTGAGCTCATAAATCAAAGAAGAAACTGCAAGAATGCTCTTTGTAAGTTATAATTTAAGGTTAACTGTAGCACATTTTGCTTACTGTATTATTAATGACTTTCGTTCACTCATGACAAGATTACATATTAAAAATTGTTGGTAGACAAAACTCAGTTCATAATCAATTTGCTTCTTAATGTGAGCAATCTGCGTGCATCCCTACGGCGGAGGCAGGTTTAGCGAGGATAATGGAAGGAGTGCCTTGGGAAGGATGGTTCTCACACAGCCGAGCTCCCTCGGGGCTGTGATTGACAGGCAGCCTCAAAGGAGAATGAGGCCGCTGATGCTGGGCAGCCCTGGATGGCTCAGGCCTGGCTCCAGGCTGCTACCTGAGGCTCCTGGGTTGGCCCTCTCTCCCAATAAGCTCCTCTCTACTTCCTCCTGTCATCCTACTGCACTTGACACTTACCCAACAATTGCCAGTACTCGATATCTGTTTAGCCTCATGGCCTTGTGTTTTAAAATTCATCACATCCATTTACTGGAAAATGTATTCCCTTTGCACTGTTAAGCCAAGTCCCTTTCCATGTGCTTTCTCAAATCAGGTTTTCAGGTACTTGAGCTGTTTTTCTCATTTTCTCTTGTTCTTCCTTGTTCATGGCATGTTTAGATTTCTAGCCAGTTCCTTGCCTTGCTCTTCACTTCCGTGTTTCAGCATTGCTGCTCCTCTTTAGAAATGCTTTTTCTTTTGCGCTTGAACAAAGGATTGCCAACCCTGCCTTGGCAATTATAGCTTCCCACCTCCTGGACCTGTCTGAGGGTAAAATTTTCATTCGAGTAGAGTTAGATACCAGCTGCATTCTGATGCCTGTGCTACAGAAAGACTTACCCTTGCTCTCAGCTGGGGAAGCAGAGTGATGGGATGTTCACAGGTTATTTCTCTGGAAGTCGACATGGCTGGGTTTACTCTTGTGCTGCGGTCTTGTGTGGCAGCCCTGGCTCTGCTTCAGGTAGGATTTTGGAGGAAGAATCACCTCTGAGCCATGCACATGCCTGGGTGTTTTCTGGATGTGTGGGGAAGCATCTGAAAATCTTATACTGCAATGTTTAATTGCTTTACTTCACTAATTCTTTAAATTCTGGTATTGTAGATTCAGATGAGTAGACATTTATTTATCTAGAGTGTGTCTTGAAATTATGTCAGAAGGCTTTATGCTGGAAACACCTGAGATTTCAGTCCCTTGGGATGACAAAATTTTGATGTAGATGTAGTGTCTCTAAGATGGAGAAAGCATTAACTGTAGATTCTAAACTATCATCAGGGAAGATTGGGGTGGACAGTCGTTTCTTATTTGATACTAATTTTGAATCAATGAGACTGACTTCCTGTCTTGACCTCCACTGCCTCAGAGGCTCTCCCTCCCCTTCCACATGCAAATACTCCAAGGAAACTAGAAATATTCAGAGAGACTTAATGCAAAGTCAGAGTACTCACAAAGATAAAAGAACGCGTTGAGATGTGGTGTTGGCAGAAAAGAGAGTCTGAGAAACATGCTGAGGTATGAGGTGGCATGGATGCTCGAGAGGGGAGGTGACTCATCTTAGATGGAAAAAAAGCCAGGACATTCATTAAATTCAAATTAAATAGCGGGGGATGAAAGGGAAAGTCAAAAGTGACTTTTTTCTTTTTCTGCTTGATTTAAAAATTAAGTGTTCTTAGGGGTTGCATCTTCAGCCTTTTCTCACTAGACTCTTGTCTTAGTGGCCTCATTACTCTCTGGGCTTCAACCTTGACTCTTCATCCCTGACTTATATTTCTCACCTCAGTGCAGCCTATGCTCCAGCCTTGTGCTTTCAAGGTCCTGCCTTTCGCTCCCATGAAGCCCCTCAAAGTTACCTTGTCCCAAATAGAACTCCCTTCTTTCCCACCCAAACAATCTCTTGGATGCTCCATTTCTGTGCATTACAGTCACCCTCCCAGCCTACAGTCTTTCCACCTCCCCTGCCCCTCCAGCGTCCAAGCCCTCCTGATCCTATCCCAATATTTTCCAAGTCACCCCTCACTTGTAGCCCCTGAACTTGCCTTAGCACAAGTGCTTATCGGGTGCCATTGTGATTATCTAGTGATGGTTCTTTTGCCAAAGAATCCTCAAGCTGTCATATACATCACCATAGCGTAGCTTCCTAAAACAAACCTTTTTCTTTTTAAATTTACTTATTTATTTTAATTGGAGGATAATTACTTTACAGTGGGCTTCCCTTGTGGCTCAGCTGGTAAAGAATCTGGCTGCAATGAGGGAGACCTGGGTTTGATCCCTGGGTTGGGAAGATCCCCTGGAGAAGGGAAAGGCTACCCACTCCAGTTTTCTGGCCAGGAGAATTCCATGGACTGTATAGTCCATGGGGTCACAAAGAGTCGGACATGACTGAACGACTTTCACTTCACTACTTTATAATATTGTGGTGGTTTTTGCCAGACATTGACAGGAATCAGCCATGGGTGCACATGTGTCCCCCCATCCTGAATCCCCCTCCCGCTCCCCTCCCCACCCCATCCCTCTGGGTTGTCCCAGAGCACCGGCTTTGAGTGTCCTTCTTCATAAGTTGAACTTCCACTGCTCATCTGTTTCACATATGGTAATATACATGTCTCAGTGCTGTTCTCTCATACCACCCCACCCTTGCCTTCTCCAACATAGTTCAATAGTCTGAACTTTCGAACATGCCCCTTCCTCATTTAAAACATTTCACTGGCTCTTTGAATGACCAACTCAGATTTCTCAGTGTGGCTATATAACCCTTACGATCTTCCTCATGTCTGCTTGTCTATTATCTTCTACTTCTCAGCTATAGACTTGTGGATTTCAAATCAAACATTCCTCTCAACTTCTCTTTCTCTTTCTCCTGTAGCATCTAAATTTTAGGCAGTCAATTTTTATCTCACTTTTAGCCAAAGGCAGAACTTTTATGTTCTGTAATGTTGCCAAAATGTTAATTTAATTCATTAAAAAAATGTATGGGGCATCTATTATGAAATTCTAGGAGTTGGAGGAGATGGGGGAAGTGAAGGTAATTGAGTAAAAGCAGAGAATGAAGGAAAACAGAAAAGAAGAAGAGGACCTTCACCTCTGCAGCAGCCCCGTTTGCTTTCCAGGAGCCCG
Source organism: Odocoileus virginianus (assembly GCF_023699985.2). Taxonomy (NCBI): domain Eukaryota; kingdom Metazoa; phylum Chordata; class Mammalia; order Artiodactyla; family Cervidae; genus Odocoileus; species Odocoileus virginianus. The sequence goes on from NC_069695.1 coordinate 38,248,282, forward strand.
GCAACAAGAAACCCCGGGGAGTAGTCCTGCTAACACGGCTCTGGGATCCACTGCAATCCTGGATGTTCTGACCTTCCTTTGAGTGGAGGCCGAGGAATGGTTTCACACTGATTGACCAGCTCGTAAGTGTTACTCTCCCAGCTTTTTAAACTCAGGGGCATAATATCGCAAACTAACACTTGAAATGGGATTCCATTATTACATTGGAGTTATTACAGTGTTTGTTTTTCACATGGTTACATAACTCCAGCTGAGCTCACCTGTAAGATTTCAGGCTCTCTGATTTGCCAAGTTTAGTTTGTCCCAGGCACGTATTTAGTTCTGCTGTTGCCAAGGGGTCCATCACAGGAAAAGGCTTGAATGCTCATTAAAGTACCACATTGCCTTTGTACCTTGGGGAGGCTGTGACCTCCAAAGTTGAAAGAAAAATACATGCTCTCCACATAAATGAGGATTTTGCATTCTCATTTTGGGTGGGGAATCCCAGAAGGGTGGGGAATGGGAATTAAAAAAAAAAAAAAAAACAGAAACAAAGGGAGAAAAGAAGGAGAGACTCAGTTTTTGTACTTCTGCTTCTTGCTGGTGAGTCTGACAATAAAACTGTAAACATTACAATACAGAAATTGCTTAGTAGCTCATTTGAAAGTTATCCCTCCAAAGTCACAAAATCATTCATAATTAATTGTCAATTGACTGATGCAGGCCTATGCCAGAGGAGTTCTGAGGAGGTGAGATCAATGTGGATTGAGGCAGCCCAAGGCCCTTGAAAAAGACCAGGACTGCAGTGCAAAATGGAAGGAAACAGCTTTTGAGGGTGGAGAGGCAACGGTGTTCCCTGGGTGACTTGAATTCACAGGGTCATGGTGCTCCCAACAGGGTGTCCTGCAGACACTGGCTGAAGTAGAACATATGCCACATCTGAGCAAAGTGTCACTGACACCTTCACTGCATGGGGTGTTTTGAGCAGTTGCACTGAGGCCTCCTATATCTAGCACAGAATTTGTGCTTGACTCGATGTTCTGTATGGAAGTGTATAGAGCACTTCTCCATTTCCCTTCTTGTCTAATTCTGTTCTATGGAGGATGTTAACTGCTATTGACAGTTTGATATGTAGCTCTCTTTCTATGCATTTATATATGTAGATACAGATACATATTCAATGTATATACCAACATACATGCGAATTCTAAACCTAAATGGGATCAGTTATATGTATACAATTCTCATGAGTTGCTTGATTTATTGTCTAAGCATGTAACTGAATGATCATTCCTCATTACTTGCCTTCATTCTTTTACATTCCACAGTGTCCTAGAGGAAATGGCAACCCACTCCAGTATTTTTGCCTGGAGAATCCCCTTAGACAAGAGCCTGGTGGGCTACAGTCCATCGGGCCGCAAAGAGTCGGACATGATTGAAGTGACTTAGCACACACTGGATTGATGGCCATTTAACTTGTTTTCAATTTTTCTCTAGGGTAAAAATCATCTTAATATTTACACTTTTGGACCAACTATTCATTTCTCTGTAGGACAGGGTCATAAAAAAGAATTGCTAACTTTGAAAAAAAGCCACTAGATTAAGTTCCAAAAAGATTCTATTTACATCACACCAAAGTATATAATATGTGTTAATGCCCACTTCCCCTCAACAATGTTATCTTTCTCTGTTTGCAAAATTAGTGTGTGAAAAATGGTATTTCATTGCTTTAAAATGTATGTTATTGATTACTAGTGAGGTTTAATATCTTTTTAATGTGATTGACCCTTTCATTTTTTTTTCAAGTCTTTTTCTTATGGCTCCAAAGAAGCCATTTGTCTCATTTCTATTCCTCATTAAAATTCCTCAATTAAAATAAAATCAGTTTGACTTCTACTGAATCTTTCCTAACCATCAAATACCTAAGCCAAGTAATGTGAAAGTGTTAAGTGAGTTAAATAATCAATTGATCAATATGTATTCACTGGGCAATTAATGCCTCTAGTCTGTTCTGGATATTGTTGTGGATATGGTGCTGGCCTTTAAGAAGCTTATGTGATCTTTTCGGGTGATAAGACTCAAACTGTAATCAATGGCAGTACCACTGTTTACTAGACCCCAAGGACTGTAGGAAACCCTGGAAGAGAGGGGCTCTGTGGGTTGGAGTAGCTGAAAAAGGCTTAATAAAGAAGTTGTAGTTGTTCTTAACCTTGAAAGGGCCTTTTGGAGGAAGGCAGTGCATTTTAGGTTGGGAAGAATAGTGTGAGACAAGACACTACGTGGGTAAATTGCAGCTTTTGGAGAGTAACAAGGAATGTGGTCATCTTGAAGCAGGAATTATGGAAACCTAAAGGAGTCCACAAATTCTTGAGCTAATGTGTATACTACCCCCAGCCCCATCACACACACAAACACACACACATTACTGTTTCAATCTCCAGTGTGAGGCGTTTCCCTCTGCCCCCCCGCCCTTGTCTTGATCTGCTTTTGTGAGGCTGTATGTCAGGGAGTGGGCTATCAGGCTCAGGGTTCAGGAGGACAGATAAGGACAGGGGCAAAGCTCTGCCTTGTGAAGCTCCACCGGATCCCCCAGGAAGCTGCTGGATCAGAGACCTGCCTGATTGCAGCCCCTAAAGCCTCATCATTTTGTCCAGAGGTGCCATTGCTGCAATTACAATCCAAACCCGGAGTCAATTACTCACTGTGTGAATCACCCCCAAAAGATTGCTTTTTCCTTTTCCATTAGTATCACACATAATTGCACTCTGTATGGTTCCTAAACTCTTATTTCTGACTTCAATGTCCGTGAGGATGTGGGGTGGTTATAAAGTCCCTTCAGCTCCTATCACTGACCTCAATGACAGTTTACATAAGGCTCATTTATTATTTTCTTCATTAACAATACATCCAAACTTCTACCATTAATTTTTTAGCTCCTCGTGAGGAAAGATTCACTGTGTTTTCCCTGCTGATTTTTCCATATGTTCATCCTTTCCTCTTTTTATTTGTCTCCTTATTAATGGGGAATGTTAACACTCATGCACCCTCAGCTGTCGGGGTGCCTGATTTTGGAGGTTCTGTGCTTTCTTTTTGATGGGCATTCTCCATTGCAGACCCCGCCTTTCCCTACCTCTTGGCTCACAAGATCACAATGAACTGACCCAGGGCGTCACCCTTCTCTGTCTTTCTCCCTGTTTCAATGTCAGTCAGCCTGCATTCACTCTCTTTCTACTACTGAGTGTGGCTGCCCCATGTATTAGCTGCCCTTGCGCGCGTGCATGCTAAGTTACTTCAGTGAGTCCTTCTCTTTGCAATGCTATGGACTGTGGACGGCTGGGCTCCTCTGTCCATGGGTCTCCAGGCAAGAATATTGGACGGTGTTGCCATGCCCTCCTCCAGGGGATCTTCCTGACCCAGGGGTTGAACCCACCTTTTCTGCAGCTCCTGCATTGCAGATGGAGTATTTACCATGGAGCCACTATAGAAGCCCATCACCTGCCCTAAGGGTTATTATATGGGATCAACCAACTCATCATAAAAAGGGAAAAGCCATGCCGATCCCTCAGCAGCAAGGGAGACAGAAGATGAGAAGAAGCTGGGGTGGGGTAGGGTATCACCCCAGCTGGATGAAAGAAGGGAGCAGGCAGGCCTCCATCTGGCATACAGAGGACCCTGCTCCATATTTGCGTCAGAACTCATGCAAAAGTCCTAGTCTGGTTAAAAAAGAATCATTAGTAGGGGATTTCAGTCAGTGGCGATATTTCCAGAAAGTCAAATAGCAGTGACTCTTGGAGACATTTCACAGGAAATACATTCACCAGCGGGAGTATATGATGGGCTGAGGCATTCAAAAGACAGACCAGGGACATGACACAACACAGGGTGCAAACATTCCAAACATGTGGGCGATGTCTTAGTCCAGGAGCGCAGGGGCCAGAAAGGATGGGAAACCCAAGCTAAGGTCCAGTTGTGAGACTGGACCACAGAGGAGGGGCTTCCAGGGAGGCGTACAGAGTGTGAATGAGTATTCAGAGAGCACCACCAAATCTAGGGGCTTTGCAGGTGGTGCTAGTGGTAAAGAACCTACCTGCCAATGCAGGAGACATAAGAAACCTGGGTTCAATACCTGGAACAGGAAGATCCCCTGGAGGAGGGCATGGCAACCCCCTTCAGTATTCTTGCCTGGAGGATCCCATGGGCAGAGAAGTCTGGTGGGCCACAGTCCATCGGGTTGCAAAGAGTCAGACACAACTGAAGCGACTTAACACACACACACATACACACCCCCACCCCAAATCTAGAGTCACGAATTTAATGATTTTTCCCCTACAACTAATGTCTCACTCCAATTCAACAGTCTATTGTATTATTTCCTGCAAATTGCCTTTCTCAAACCTTTTCAATTTAGTTTCCATGAAAGTAATAATTATATTTCTTTTGCAATCATACTTTGTTGATTTACATACTATTTAGTTAAAATGTGTCATTATAATAAAAAGCCCCAAATGGCAAAAATATATTTGGTCATAAACACAACTGACTCTTGGTGAGCATGGAACTCACAGATGGGAACAGAGGTATGTAGGTAAACGAGGGAATTGCCAGAGGCTTTTAGTTTGCTCTGGGCATAAGAGAGAATACCAATTAATCTTAAGTGTGAGGTAAGTGTCATTTCCTGTCCTTCTCTCTACTGCCTCTCAGCCAGAAGGAGGAGAGTATAAGGCCCTGAAGGATGAGGGATCAAGAATTCAAGGAGGGAATGTGGCTGAAAGATGAAGGGTAATGAGTTGCTTAAAATCTTCTATTTGTATATACTTGCTATATACATGTGTGCGTGCATGAGCATGAAAGTGTGTGTGTATTGCAAAGAAATAACAATCTTCCTGAAGGCAATTGCAAGCAAAGTGATGAAGTTAGAGACCGGACTGCAAAGAATTAAGATGTGTCTAAATGGAAAGGCAGTTGAAATAGCAGGCATGGACTATTTTTCAAAGGAATTAGGAGCCCAGGTAAAGGAGAATGATAAGGACTTCAGTGGAGGAACAAGGGAAGATCAAGACAAACTTTGTAACATAAACAATACAAAAACCATGTGTATAGCTGAGGGAGAGGGATGTTAGAAGATGAACCTGAGAAGATGTGCTACAAAAACAAAAGCAAATGATACAAATATCAGTCCATACAAGAGCAGATAAAGTTCTAAGACAAAAGCAGGGATGTATGGAAACAGAGACAGGAGTCAACAACCCTCTAAGGAAAGAATTCATAGCTCTATAGACTGAAACCATGTTTTTAATGCAATGACACTACTGGAGATGAAATACATACAGTGATTGTGTAAACGAGGGAATCGAAACTATGTAAGTGCATTGAGAAAGACTTACCAGGTAAGGATAAGACTGAAATGTGAACAGAAATACGAAAAGAGATTTTACAGGCAAAGTAACAGGGTCGGGGAGTTCTGGGCAGGGTACTCACAGGTGCATCTCACGGTGTGAACGATGCAGAGTTGGGTTAGTGTTTTGGTGTGGCTTCTGCGCATAGCAGGCTGAAGCCAAACACATGGGCAGCAACATTTTTACTTTTACATTTTTATTCTTAGAGTGAGAAGATTGAATTTTACTTTGTAAATTTGGGGACCTCTGTCCAGCAATGATTTTGGAAAATCTGATTCATGTTTATTATGAAGTTGCAGACCTAAGAGCATGAGAGAAATGCAATAACCAGATTATTTTCCTGGAGCAATAGTTATAGTCCCCTGTTTTGAGAAAAAGTCTTTCTCTAGCATCTTAAAGGGGCATGTGGAATTTGAAGCGTAAAACAGGAGGTCTTTGTTTCCTAATTTAGGCCTAATGAGAATTCTTTTCCTGTATATATACGGATATATGGGCTTCCCTGGCAACTCAGTGCTAAAGAATCTGCTTTTCAATGCAGGAGACATGGATTTGATATCTGGGTTGGGAAGATCCCCTGGAGAAGAAAACTGTAACCCACTCTAGTATACTTGCCTGGGAAATCCCATGGGCAGAGGAGACTAATGGGCTATAGTCCATGGGGTCACAAAAGTGCTGGACATGATGTAGCAACTAAAACAACAACAACTATACATATATACACACACACATATATAATATGTATATGTTATATATATATGTATATATATATATATATATATATATCATATGTGTGTGTGAGTGTAAGTACATATATACATACGTTGATCCAGAAAATAAGATGAAACTGATGTAGAGGGTTAAATTGTAGAGGCTATCTTTATGTTCAATAAAGCATTTTAATTTTCAGAAAGAAGAAAGAAATGGGAAAATAACAAGGAGGCTTCAGTCTGAGATCCCAAGGCAGAGGTAAAAGACTGGAAGAGAAGATAAATGTGAGCTCTCTGCAGAGAAGGAGAATTGCTCTCCTTAACCCAGGCAGGGGAGAATAAGTCCTAAGGAAAGAAGGGTTTAGTAAGACTTTCTGAGGCTTCTAAGTCTTCTATGAGTTTCCTTTCCTTTTCTTTTTTTTTTTTTTTTTGGAAAACATCGACCAGAAAGCTTTGTTGTCTAGGAAAGGGTAAAAGGATGTCTGGCTGAATTGGAATTGACAAAACTAGGCAACTCAGAGAGGGCAGTCTCAGGAGCAGCCTTTAACCACAAAAGAGATATTGAAGGCGATGCAATCGATAGAACTGGAGCGGGCGCGGGAGGAAGATGATGAAACCCATCAAATTCGATCACTGGGCAGAAGTGGTCAGCGTCAGCTTCCTCTTCAAGGGTCACTTGATGTCAGCCTCCATTCAGGGGCTTTCGCCTCCCCTGCTGATTGCGTTCTTAGGACCATAAAGTTGGAGTGTTAAGAGGGAAAAATGCATGCTGCCTGCTCCAAACTTCTTGAAGCCCCTTTCACAGTGGCCTATCCGGGTAGGTTTTCTGGATTCCTGGGTTACAGAGACTCAGCTGCCTAGACTACACAATAGGCAGGATGACTCTACCTGAAGACACATTCATCATTCATTCATTTGTTCAAAGTTTATTCCTATTTGCAGCAGATTTTAAGAAAGATGGCTATAAATCCTTTGCAGCTTCTTCCATTAAGAGGTGGAGTCTATTTCCCTCGACTGAGTGCTCTTTTTGACCTAACAGAACAGGGAGAGACACGTGACTGCCCCAGACATCTCCATCATATCCGAGGTGAGACAATTGTGCAAACCCAGCTGGACCATGTGCGCAGAAATGGGCTCAGCTGAGCCCAGCTCCAAATGCTTTCCCACAGGGTTCTTAGCAAACAAAGGGGCTCAAAATAAGCATTTGAGTCAATAGGTTTGGGGGTAGTTTATTATGTGGCACCAGCTAGCTGATATGTCATCTAAAGATAGATTTAGGAAGACTCAAAGTGGAAGGGATCCAGAAATCAGTACTGCTGAATCTCTCCAGGCTACCAGAGGCTCACCAAAATAAGCTTAAGGAGAAAATAGCTATCTTAAAACCATCCTAATAAATTATCATTAAACATCAAGAATTCAGTCATAACATTCAGGCAAAACTCCAGGTAAATGCTGATTGCACTTAGAAAACATCCGTTCAAATGACTGCATTGTAACAAGAAAACAGTGACATGTATAGCATCTATAAAGGACATAACAGGAGCCAAAAAAAAAAAAAAGGAGTGTTCTCTGTCCCTGGAAAGATGAGACAGGGAGTGTGTTTTGGCATCTCTTGAGTGGTAGATATAAGCCTGTCACTGAGTGGGAAGCAATTGCCTGTGAACTTGACTATCTGATCGAGGTCACCCTCTTCTCTACCTGCTTTGTTCCCCTTTTATCAAACAACCTTTGGAGTATAATCTGGGTTCATGTACATACTTGTTCATAGGAGAGTACATTCTTATCCATAAACACTGACAGTCTATCTACCTAATAGTTATATTTCTCATTGTAAATTAATGAACTGAGCTTCTGTGTTTTATAGACTGTCTTTGTAAACTTGATTCATGCATTTGCTGGGCTACCAGTCTGACTTCATGCCTATAAGCCTAGGATGAAGAGAAAGGAGAATTCACCAAACGTATGCTCTTTTTACCTAAGTGGCCAACAAGTTCCTTCACTGGCAATACCTGACCTGATTTGTATCTCTTACTCAAACTCAGAACATCCAAAGTCTCTTGATGCTCTGGTCAAGGTCCATTTCACTTCTCCTTGTGGTTAGTTATAATACAAGCAAATGCTTCTTGAGGGCTCACTGGGTGCCAGATGTTGCTCTAAGGGCTTTACATGGGTAAAGTAAATCTCACAGTAACCTGAGGCATAATGCTATTCTGATTTGACAGATGAGGAAACTGAGAGACAGACAGATTTAGTAACTTTCACATAGGTAGGAAGCACAGAGCTAGGATTCAAACTTAGGAGGTATATTTCAGGATGCTTACCTATGACCACCGATGGACATTACTTGTTCAACTAGGGATGATGCTGTCTTTTTTTCAAATCCCATCCCTTTAAGAAGAAATCTGAACATTTCCAAACATCTATCGGATTAAGTCCAAAGTCTTCTATATGGCTTTAAAGGCACTCTTGAATCTGATCTCAATGTATTGATAGAACATAAACTCCTATGTTTCATGTAATTTTAATAATTATCTGAAATGTTTTATATGCCAAATATCAAGCTCTATGCTGATGGAGAAACAATGATAAGTAAAAGAGTTTGTAAATAGGCAAATAAAACACAAATCTGTGAAAATATAGCAGAATTAGGCAGTTGGTGTGTGTTTGTAGCAGAAGAAATTCACCTCTGAACTGGGGATGCTGATGTCTTGGAAAGGAGATAGAATATAAGGTCATCTCAATGAGGATTGTGTTAGACCAAGTGGAAAGAGAAAATAATTCATTACAGATAAGAAGAACAGCATAAGCAAAGACAAGATCTTGAAAGAGCCAGGGTCATTTTGGGAACAGAAAATGCACAAGTGTGATAAGAGCAAATGAGTATGATTGCAATTAATGTGAAAAAAAAATAGAATGCAGCTGGGTGGTGGACAGGCTAAGAGGTTTAAACTTAAAGTGATAGGTCAGCTCAGTGATTTTAGCACATTCACAGGGAGTTTATGATTGAAGCCTGGAGAATTGTGAGGCTCTTCAGTGTAGACTTGAAAACACAATCAGTGCTTGAGAGGACTACTCATTTAACTCCTTGTTCTGAACTGCTTAGCTGCAACTCTGATGGAGAATCATGGGGTGCATAGGCACTAATGTGGTGTTTCCAGGGCACATTCTGAGTCTCAGCTTTCACTTCAAAATGCTCCTCAGTTGATGATTTCCAGGGTCACCTATGTTTGAGACAAGCCTAGTATATCTCTGTCTTAAATGTTTGCAAAGCTCAACAAGATAATAAAACCTTTGAAAATTTCTGCCACACAAAAATGTCTTTAGCTATATTTAGTATAGCTTTCCAAGCTTATTGTTATGAAATTTCCTTTGGCTTCTGAAAACACTATTATTATCATATAGTTTAGTGTTCCCTTCTGTGGAAGAGTTGGGAATCTTCCATTTAGTTGATGTCCTTCATTAAATAAATGCCACAATATATCTTCCATTTGGGGACAGTAAGGCAGAGCACAGAACTTGTGATGGGGCAGCTAAGTTCTGGTCCTCAGAACTGAACAACAGTGTGACTTTGTATGGACAGTGGGGCTGAACTAACATTTTTTCATAGGATGAGTGCTGACTTCTGACATTTCTTCTGAGACAATCACAGGAATAGGTTGGATGAACATATTCATAGTTTTGAATAAACAAGGATAGTTATTGGTTTTATACACTGAAGTTTTGGCCTGAATTCTGAACCAGGTCAAGAGTGTATTAATATCATAACCAGATAATATCTTTGTACCACTCTCTCTGAACTCAAATGACCTGAAATAGCATGGCTTCTGCCTTAACCCCTAATCTTAAGTGATCTGAGAAAAGAAGCGTGAGCTTTAAGATAAAGAAAACATTCCTACCACCAGCTGCCCTAAAAATGTTCTGTGCAAAAGTCCTGAACTGGAGATCTTAGAAACAGGGTTGTCAGTACTGACTGGAGCAAGTCAAGTCCCTTCAGTTTGCTGCAGTTTCATGACTCTGACTTTGGAAAGTGGATTTTAGACTAGACCAGGGTCAAATTTCTCTCAGTGTGCAAAAATATTGCTCTTGTGATCATGTAGAAGGGAACATTAGGACGTAAAGGAAAGTTTGGAATCCCATTTCATTTTGAAGAGATATTGAGTGTTTCTGTTTCTTACTTCTGTCCTTACATGTATAAACTTTCCTTACAGAGAAGAGTCCAAATTTAGCATGTGAGTGTAAGACAGGAAACATGAAGGGTTTTGAGATTAACATTCTGGTAAACCCATCTCTGGCATGCTGCGATTCATGGGGTCGCAAAGAGTCGGACACAACTGAGCGACTGAACTGAACTGAAACCCATCTCTAGTGATTCAGGCACTTCTTTGGGCCATTTGTCTGCTTTAAGCATCTGTTTTGATGTCTGGGTACCAGCTTTGAGTCCACCTCCTAACTAAGAGGATCCACCATGTGAATTCCTGAACTCCAGAAATCAGGACCCGTCAAGCAGTGGCTGCTCTAATTCCCCAAAGAGGCCAACTCCTCCCCCAGAGCTACAACTATAGGAAATAAAAGCTGGCTTTGACAGCTCAAATGCAGTGACCTCAAATTTCCTCTTTTCTTAAGCCTTTTTTTTTTTTTTTAATGAATTGCCAAGAGGCTAATGGTTGGAGAGTTTGAAAGGGAATTGGAAAGGTGGAAATGTAAAGTGCAAAGTGGGTGGCTTCATGGATAAAAGTATTTGGGGGAGGACAGGTTGAAAAATCTGTTGAGTTTAGGAGGTATACAATATATTTTATGTTTTATTGTTGCTGCACTCGGACTGAGAAATCTGCTCATGGAGTTGGCAGTGAGATAGTCAACCAACCCCAGGAATACCAATATGTCAAAAGGAAATCTTTTCCCTTCAGCAAATAAAATATTAAGAGGGCTCAACGAGAGCCAGTGGGAAGTGGCCTGGAGAAGGAGATGAAAAATTAATTTTAATGCATGGAAGACTAAGTAATTCACTTATTTCACAACCTCAATCAATTTTAATATTTTAGTATTTAATGTGAATGTAGTGGCTCTCCAATAATATTTTAAAATTTGTTTCTCCCTTTTTGGCTTTTGTCCTGTGAGTACTTGAGTACTTTCTATTTTCTTAGCCATTTTTCTTAGTGTCTAGATAGGGAGGTTTCAATGATTTCACATTACTCAAGGCTAGAATCTACCCTCTCCTCTCTTCACCAGTTTTAAAAGTTATAAGATTACTAAATTGGGAGCAGAGGCAGCAGGAAAGACCCCAAACCAGCTTTTAGGCAGGCTGATTTTTGGAGAGGCCACTGAACCCCGAGAGCCTCTCACATCTTCCGGGACAAGCCATTGTGTGGAGAGCAAAATGGGGTCATTTAGTCATTAGTCCCTCGGATATCAGCCCAAGAGGGGAAGCTGTCTGCCTTTCCCCACAATTTAGACACTTATCTTACAAATTCACCAAGCTCGGTGATTTCTGAACAATGCCAGCTGTTAGGAAGCCATTTCCCTGGCATTTTCCCCATAATTTGATTTGAAAGGAAAAGATTAAACTCAGTCCGACCCAGAACTGTCAGCCCAATGCCCTCAAAGAGTTTGACAGAAAAAGAAAAAAAAAAACAACAAAACCTTGCAGACACTTAGATGAAGAAACCACCTGCACCCGTGCATTAAGGGGAGCTCACAGGCACTTCCATAGGCCAGTAAATGAAGGTGGGTAAGACCAACCATGGAGACTTCTCCCGGAAAGATGGATGAATGGGAAAACTAAATTCACTGTCCTTATTGATGATCAACTTTTAGGCAATGTTAATTTTAGGAATAAGGCTAGATTGCATTTAAATACTGAGCAGCTGGTATGAGTTAAAATGTTAGCATTTTAACTATATTTAACTGAAATATTTCAAATGTTAGCATTTTAACAATAGTTACAGCAGCAAAATTTTCCAGGGTGTGGTGATGTCACTTCCAAATCAATAATAAACATTCTATCTATTCTTCCATAACTGAGTAAATAAAAATATCAGAATGTTTATTTTTTTATGAAATACTTATTTTACTTAACGCTCCCTTCAAAATATGATTTTGATGATAATTTTACCTTTGTTCTCTGGTAAGGCCATTGATTCCTGGAGAGGTTAACTTGTTAACAGTGAAACAGCTGATAAATACTAGAATTGGATTTTGGTCCAGCTTTAGATCTTGGGGTCTTATTGTTTTGTTATGCATCTTCTCTGCAAAAGGCAAGGGAGAAATGTGTTATAAAATTCTTAGCCCATGTTGGTTGGAAACTAACATGGTGAAATCTGAAACTGGCCCCTGTACACAAAGAGCAGGAGAGACCAAGCAAGAGTCAGCCACTCCAGACTGGTAGGTGGTGGTGGTAAGAAGAAGGAAATTTACAAAGGAGACTTATCTCTAGAGCTATAAGGTTAACAGATCTGCCCCCACCCACCAGCATCTTAAGAGTTTATGGAGATTGTGAAGTCAGATCCTGTCACATACACCATCCACATGGTCTCAAAAATATATACCTCCTTCAAGCCTTCATCATTGAAAATGGCTCCCACTTTGGGAACAGTTGGTGAAACATACATTCCAAGGATAGGAAGTGGGACAATGAGCCTGGGTCCAGCTCTTGGGTCAACCAGCACTCATATCTTCTTGATGATCTTCTCCAACAAACCAATGGTGTTCTTAACTTATACTGTTGCTCAAACTTTCTCAAATACAAGTACTTATATTGTCCTTCTTGAACTTGGTCTCATTGTTCTTCTTCTCTGCATTCTACCTCAGTTTATTGAGGGATATGCTGGGGAGACTGTGGTTGTTTCTGTTGATACCACCCTCTAAGTTTAGACACAAGTCTCAAATATTTCTAATTTCTTTTGATGAATGTCAGTGTTTAATATCAAGAAATATAAAGTCATAACATATTCCTTCAATTTAGAAATAATTCAATTCCCCTATTTCATAGGTGAAGAAAAAGTTAGATACAGACACTAACTTCCCCAGAGTAACAAAGGTCATTGGTGGCCAAATGACAGCTGGATCTTACCTCCTGTAGTTTAGTTTATTCTCATCTCAGTGTTCCATTTCAGAAGCATTAATATTTTCATTTTATACTCCTTAGGGTAATGATATATATATATATATATATGCCTATATATGAATGTATGTAAAATTTGCCACATGTATTTGTATTTTAATTTTTCTCCCGACTTCACCCTTTTTTTTAATGCAACGCATCCTGTCTTCCATGTTTTTGACAATTAAGGCTTTAAGTTTCCCTGTTTCTTCATCATCATCTGTGCCTAGGACAGTTCTGCCAAGCATTAAGTCCTCGTTAATTATTTAATGATTGATCAATCCTCTTTGAGATGAATTTTCAGGCATTTATGATTTTAAATTGTTTGGTGAGTCATTTTTATTATTTCCTGTTTTTAAATTTTTTATTTGTAGACTTCTATTACACTCAAAAGGTCATCTTGTGCTGCGGAAACACTGAAATCCATATTCCAAGAGCAACTAGAAGAGCATAGAATTTGGTTCTGTTAATAGCTCATTTTGCATTGCTGAAAGTTACTCCATCTCAATTTCCATTCCCATATGCCAACTTTCCTCCTAATAATCAAAAATAATGAAACTTCAGTAAATAACAAAAATACTTGGCTTAAGACTCAGGAGGGAGGGTGCCTCTGTCTTCATTTTGAGTCTTTGGAACTTGTCATGGGATAGTCAATATGTACTGGGAAAGGAGAGACCCAGAGGTAGTAAGCAATCAAAAAAGTATTAATATTAGATTGAGAGGATATACAGAGAAGGATATCAGGGATCACAGACATTAATCAGGGCTTTCATTTACTTGGGTTCATAAATACTTTCTTTATTAAGCAATATGTAAAGATAGAATTTTGTCTTTCAGAATTCCCAGAGAGGTAAGGGCAGGTTAACCAATCTATAAGTACACAGTGCAGATCTTTCCACCTACAGGGAAATGTGTGTGTGTGTGTGTGTGTGTGTGTGTGTGTGTGTGTATCACATAGATAATATTCTTTCTTGATTCATTTAACTGCTTTGTATTTGAAAGAACATAGGATGGCTTATGAAGATTTACAGACTATAACAACAGAAGACATTAAGAATTGGCAAGAATGAAGAATATACAAAAGAAAAGATTTCAAATGAAGTTAAGACTGAGGCATATCTAAGATGCGTATCATAAAAAAGTATGAGAAAAAGGTATGTATTTGATTGAGGGAGGCCAATAGAACTGTAGTGGCAAAGTGTCCTGACATTTACTAACCTTGTGATTTTAGACAATGTTGTCTCTGACTTGGACAAGATTTTGTACATGCTGTATTTTCAAACACTTACAAAACACTGTCTCTACCCTTCAGGATCTGGCAGTCTAGACGTGAAAAGAAGATTTACTCAATGGAGACAATGAGAATTAACCATTGTAAATGTGTCCTCACCTATGATCCATCTCACTCAAAGTTCAATCTTTTCCTCTTTTCTTCTGGGTTAGCCAATCAGATGTCTGTGCTCCCTTTCCTCCCATCTTGTGTAAAGTCACCAGCCATAACAAGTATGTTCTGTTCCATCACTTTTCATCAGAGCATTCCTTCATCATTGCCAACTGGAGGTGATCTTCACCATTGTTGGCAATAGCCATTTTTTGTTGCGTTATTTTTCTGTTATTACTTTTCTTTTGATCAAAGTCTTGCCCTGTCCTAGCTTTTTCCCCCTGCCAGATGCTCCCTACATCCACACCATCCAGTGACCTCTGCATCAGGTCCCTATAATGTAGCCTTTGTCATTTCTATCACCCTCAATGGCTGCCTTCACTCTTACCCCCTGGGGATGGACTCTCATTTAACTTTGACATATATCTTCATTATCTCCCTGAGAAGAACTACAGGGGCCTGGAAAGAACTCCTGGAAGCAGCTCACATAGTTTCTCAGAGGTGGTAACAATTGGGTGATACAAATTTTACAGAGGAGAGAAACATTAGAACTTAAATGAGCACAGCTGCAAGGCACTCAATACTGATGAGAAGGAAGCTGGTGCTGGGATGGGGCAGTTGAATCTATCAGAGTGTTGCAAGTGGGAACAGACTGGCTTCTTTAGGCCCAGTGTTCAAAGGTGAATCATATTTCTACCTGACAGAATCTGGAGTTGAGTCCAAGGGCACACTATCCCCAAAAACAAAGGTTTAGAAATTTTCTGCAAGGAGTAGGCTTCCTGTTACGACACAAGATATCAATGATACAGTGAGGAATGTGACGCAGATCAGGTCTCATGCAACTCACAGAGGTCATGTTCCATCAGGCAGTTTAGTCACTCAGTCGTGTCCAACTCTGCAACTCCATGGACGGTAGCATGCCAGGCTCCCCTGTCCATCACCGACTCCCATGTTGCATCAGTTTCTATCTAAATACCTATCTGCTAGAGTCCTGGTTTTGCAAACTTTCTGGAAATTAGCCCATATAAATAGGGCTGTGTTCTATTTCTAGGAAGTTCCTATCTAAATATTTTAGATATTAAATTAATAAAAGTGTTATGTATGTTTTAACTTTCAAGAAGAGATACTGAAAACATTTCAGATTTTATTGTATTTTCAAAGTCATCATAATAAAATACTTAAGTTTCCATTTTTAACTGGTATTATTGGAAGCTTTTAAGGTAAGTGGAGCTTTCTGATCATTATAAATGACTCCAAATTACAATAATTCTTGGCTTCTTATAAACTATTTTTATTATTTTATTGTCATATATATCACAATATCATATTTATGTTTATGTGTATATGGATATATATAATTCATAGTGATATACATACACTTTAACTGCATTTTTTAGTTTGTGAAAATAAAAAGTTGCTCAGTTGTGTCTGACTCTTTGTGACCCCATAAACTATACAGCCCATGGAATTCTCCAGGCCAGAGTACTGGAGCAGGTAGTCTTTCCCTTCTCCAGGGGATCTTCCCAGCCTGGGTATCGAACCCAGGTCTCCCGCTTTGCAGGTGGATTCTTTACCAGCTGAGCTGATGTATGCCTAATTTTCAGTCTTTAAATCTTCAAAGGTCAATGTTTGATAAATTTGTACACTCAAAATAAGACTTTTTTTGGGGGGGGGGGCTGGTCAAGAGAAGGACAGACAAGTTGGTGAGATGTGTACAGAGGAACTGTTATCACCAACATTTTCACTGTTGCAGATGAATCTTAATGCAGATTCTGTTCCCAGTCTTTGGGAGAATAAACAGCTGGAGAAGAACACCACCTTCCTGAATCTGAAAATGAGGTTGATTATGAATTTAGCAGCACACCAGGTAATCCCATACTATGACTTGGTGACTGTGCTTTTGCTGAGGCTATAAAACTAAATGTCTTTGGTGATCCCATTTAGCAACTTCTTGGGCACTGATTGACCTTGGGATACGGGATAGAAACAGTTGTCTGGGTATCTCAATCTCGTTTGTTTTGGGATCAAACATTAAAAATCGGAGACCTCCTGAGAGATAAATCATTCAACTGAGAAGAATGTTAGCTGTTGTTGTTTTGCTTGTACTCAAATTGAGTTGGGAATTAGACCAAAACCAGGATGTCTGGAGTCAGCAGTAGAGCAGGAACAGATAAACATCATATACAATATTAGTGGCAAGAATAGACCCCAAGAGTGATGCCAAAAATAAATACTGGCTGTCTACAAAGAGGATGCCAAGAACCAAGTGGAAATGTACCAAAATCAGTATCAGAAAATAAGGCTAAGTCACAGAACTGGAGGGAACATGAGACTCAGAAAGTTAAGAGGAATCTATTGTGCAGAATTTTCTTAGAGTCTGATTACTGAGCAACAAACTTAAACCTGCGTTTTCTCCATTCATGCCTTGGCCTTCCTCAAAGCTTGGCACAGATAGATTCCCATGTGGAATTTCTTAAACACCCATAGTTAGGAGCCTTTCCTGAAAGTCTTGTTAAAAACATAAATGCCTACGTTCAAAACCTGATCCACTGGTTAGAGCAAGAAAATCTACCGGTGTAAAGCCCTTTTTGTATAAAAGGCCAATAGTAAGTATTTTTGGCTCTGTGAGCCATATGGTCTCTGTCACAATTACTCATCACTGCTTCTGTAGCATAAGAGCAGCCATACACAACACAACACATAAACCAATGTGCTACTGTGCCCCAGTACAATTTTTCTTTTTCTTTTTTACAAAACAGGTGGCATGCCAGATTTGACCTGTGGACCATGGTTTCCTGACCCCTGGTTTAGAAATATGTCATTCCTCTCCCCAACACAGTGACCTTGTGCATCTTTGCAAAAAATAGGACTTCAAAATAGAAAGCCAGATGTTTCTTCTAATCACCTATAGTGTTGCAGATAATGCTGTTATTGATGCTCAAAATCTCTGATTATAAAAGTTGCTGGGATGTGAGTATACACAGTTGTGGCAGCAAATGCAGTTTCTCCTGGCAGTTACTGGCAAGGGAACTCATTTCCCCAAGTAGCTCACTCACTTGCCTGCTCTCATGTTAGAAATTTCACCTTTGGTAGATCGCTTCAGTTCATAGCAGTGCTATGCTTCCTGATACTGAATGCAAGCTAAAGAAGAATTTAATTGTTCCTGCCCTCATGGGGTAAGAAAAGCAAATTTTCTTTTGACAACTTAAATACTCCTGAGAAGGTAAGCAATGCTCATCCATAGGTAAAATGAGTTGAAGACAGAACATGGAGTTTATTTTGTTAGCATCAAGCATTAATAGCTAAGTGCGATTGCTTATGAAAGTCTTTCTGTGTGTGTGTGTGTAAAATGTGGTTGGGAAGGCGTTGGTGGAATGTATTAAAGAAATGGGCAGCATTGAAATGGACATTTCCAAAGGCATTTTAGTAAAAATCCAACTCTTTCATTAAGAAATCATCTTCTAGCTCCCAGTGGGGTATAATCAGTTTCTTGATTAGTGTTTGCAGTCACAAGGGTTTAGAGTTGCTTCTACATGACTCAGGGACTTGCCACAATCAGCTCAGAAAAATCAAGCTCCCTATAACTGCTTGTCAACCTCTGTGGGCTCTGGATTCCTGTGGATATGCCAGTCAAATGTAGAATGGTGACAAGGTTGACAGTTGCTCTTGGGGACTCTTAAATCTAGCTTATCTTTCATAGATGGATAGTGCATCCTAAGATGCGACTTGACTTCTGGGAACAGCTAATTTGATAAACCAATTGAGGATAATACCTTTTTAAGTTATTTGCATTTATTTCAGTTAAGATATTTGCATTTTACTAAAGGTTTTATAACTTTTCTCATAAGGATTTACTAATTGGAAATTTCATTAGAAGATGGTCTCAACCACCTGTACTGGAAAGGTTTTAGATCAGAACACTCTAGTTAATTGAATGCCAGGAGGCCTGGGTTTTTGTCCCATCTCAAATTACTAAATTAGTTATAACACTATGTTCCCATTATGGTTCTCAGTTTTCTCATTCTATAAAATTAGTTTGGAATTACATGATTACCGCTTAAAACTCCAGGATAAGCTAATTTACACTAAAGTATTAATGACTGACAGTAGTTTAATTAGTTAGTTATCCAGGTACAGAAGCATTTTGAAAGCTCTTAGACCCAAAAGATTCTGCAGTATTCTCATTTTGGACATCTCATTTTAGCAATGCAGAGAGCTTTCCATTTTGCTTTAAATTATACCATGTAGGCTGCAGTTCCAATTGAGGCAGACAATTGAGGCTTGCTGTGATTTCTGTGAAGATGCAGAGTGAGAAAGGATTTAGAACCAACATGCAATAGTCAGGTGTGCTTTATACACTGTGATTTGAAGTTGAGAAGGGGAAATGCTTTTCACTCTCAACTTCCCCCAGAGTTTCAAGACAGGGAAACTTGTATTTGGTTCTGACACCTATATGCAGGTGATCCAATCTGTACATTAATCTACATTCTTCATCCCCTTGGTTCACAATTCCATAGATCCCTGTCTTACTGGAAAGATTTTGAGAGTTCCTTGGACAGCGGGAAGATGAAACCAGTCAATCTTAAAGGAAATCAATGCTGAATATTCATTGAAAGGACTGCTGCTGAAGCTGAAGCTCCAATACTTTGGCCAGCTGATACAAAGAGCTGACTCATTGGAAAAGACCCTGATGCTGGGAAAGATTGAAGTCAGGAGGAGAAGGGAACAACAGAGGACGAGATGGTTGGATGGCATCGCCGACTCACTGGACATGAGTTTGAACAAACTCTGGGAGATGGTGATGAACAGGGAAGCCTGGCATGCTGCAGTCCAGTTGCAAAGATTAGGACACAGCTAAGCAACTGAATAATGAATAACAATATGAATATATATTGTAAACATATATATCTATATAAACAATTTTGCTGAACTGTAATTCCTGATGCCAGCATAGAATAACCTCCATCTTAAACCTAATTCTCCTCTCTTTATATTTTGCTTACCATGAGGATAGAAGTAGTTTTTTCCTTCTTTATTTTTCATATACCATCAGAAGCACTATAAATCTTCCACATCTGATAGGACTCTTAACTCAAATGACTCTTTCCTCTTAGACAAGATGTATAGTTTTTAGGGTGCTCTTCAGAGTCATAAGAATTCCTGGCCTCATTCAACAGATTATGACAATCACACCGTGACAGGTGCTCTTTAGGTCCCCTGGGGTTGGAGAGTGAAGTCCACAAGGTCCTGACCTCATGGAGTCTGCATTCTGGCAGAGACAACAGACAATTCACAAATAAAAACCCACGTATGCCAGGTCATGCAGGTGCATTCTGGAGGAGAATAAAGCAGTGAAAGTGAAAGTCACTTAGTCATGTCTGACTCTTTGTGACCCCATTGATTGTAGCCCACCAGGTTCCTCTGTCCATGGATTCTCCAGCTAGAACACTGGAGCGGGTAGCCGTTCCCTTCTCCAGGGCATCTTCCCAACCCTCCGAACCCAGAATCTGCATTGCAGGCAGATTCTTTCCCAGCTAAGCCACCAGGGAAGCCAAAGAATCATGGGGTGGGTAGCCCATCCCTTCTCCAGCAGATTTTCCCGACCCAGGAATTGAACCAGGGTCTCCTGCTTTTGCAGGTGGCTTCTTTACCAACTGAGCTATGAGGAAAGCCCAGGAAAGCCCAAATAAAGCAGGGTGTACATCCTCTCTGAGGCTGAATCAAACAAGCTCTCATCCTGTATACATATTTCCTTTTCATGGTCAATTTTGTGTGACATATTTCACATTTTTTGTGTATTTTGTGCTTTCTGTTGGTGATTTACCTGTTTAAGATGGCCTTTAAGTGTAGTGCTGAGTTCCTGTCCATTGTTCCTAAGCAAGTTAAGCAGAAAGGCTGCGATGTGCCTCATGGAGAAAACACATGTTTAAGTAAACTCCATGCAGCTGGGAGGTAGAGGCTCTTGGACGTGAGTTCAAAGTTAAATGAATTAACAATGTGTAATAGTAAGAGACTGTATTAAATGAGGTGTCTTTGAAAAGAACAAATATAACATAAGGTTTTTCACTGATGAAAGGGTTGTGACCAAAGGGAACGAAATTCAGTTTTTACCATAGGAGCAATGGTTCACTGTTGCTAAACTGAGTGTCCCTGGTAGCTTTAGAAAAAGTAAGTACCACAAGTAAAAAGAATATACTGTAACTTACTAGGTTTTGCTTCTAAAATAATTTATCTTGGGGTACCTCACATCACACATGGACATCACCAGATGGTCAATGCCAAAATCAGATTGATTATATTCTTTGCAGCCAAAGATGGAGAAGCTCTATACAGTCAGCAAAAACAAGACTGGGCACTGACGATGGCTCAGATCATGAACTCCTTATTGCCAATTTCAGACTTAAACTGAAGAAAATAGGGAAAACCACTACACCATTCAAATATGAACTAAATCAAATCCCTTATGATTACAGTGGAAGTGACAAGTAGATTCAAGGGATTAGAGCTGATAGACAGACTGCCTGAAGAACTATGGACAGAGGTTCATGACATTATACAGGAGGCAGTGATCAAGACTATCTCCAAGAAAAAGAAATGCAAAAAGGCAAAGTGGATCTAGTGGAGGTGTTGGAATTCCAGTTGAGCTATTTCAAATCCTAAAAGATGATGCTATGAAAATGCTGCACTCAATAAGCCAACAAATTTGGAAAACTCATCAGTGACCACAGGACTGGAAAAGGTCAGTTTTCATTCCAATCCCAAAGAAAAGAAATGCCAAATAATGTTCAAACTACTGCACAAGTGTACTTATCTCACACGCTAGCAAAGTAATGCTCAAAATTCTCCAACCTAGGCTTTAACAGCACATGAACAGTGAACTTCCAGATGCTCAAGCTGGATTTAGAAAAGAGAGAGGAACCAGAGATCATATTGCCAACATCCACTGAATCATTGAAAAAGTAAGAAAGCTTCAGAAAAGCATCTATTTCTGTTTTATTGACTATGCCAAAACCTTTGACTGTGTGGATCACAAGAAACTGTGGAAAATTCTTCAAGAGATGGGAATAACAGACCACCTTATCTGACTCCTGATCAATTTGTATGCAGGTCAAGAAGCAACAGTTAGAACTGGACATGGAAGAAATGACCGGTTCCAATTTCTAAGAAATTGGGAAAGGAGTACGTCAAGACTGTATATTGTCACCCTGCTTATTATATGCAGAGTACATCATGTGAAATGCTGGTCTAGATGAAGCACAAGCTGGAATCAAGATTTCCAGGAGAAATATCAATAAACTCAGATATGCAGATGACACCCCCTTATGGCAGAAAGTGAAGAAGAACTAAAGAGCCTCTTGATGAAAGTGAAAGAGGAGAGTGAAAAAGTTGGCTTAAAACTCAACATTCATAAAATTAAGATCATGGCATCTGGTCCCATCACTTCATGGCAAATACATGGGGAAACAATGGAAACAGTAAGAAACTTTATTTTTTTGTGCTCCAAAATCACTGTAGATGGTGACTGCAGCCATGAAATTGAAAGACACTTGCTCCTTGGAAGAAAAGCTATGACCAACCTAGATAGCATATTAAAAGCAGAGACATTACTCTGCCAACAAAGGTTCAACTAGTCAAAGCTATAGTTTTTACAGTCGTTATGTATGGATGTGAGAGTTAGACTAAAAGAAAGCTGAGGGCCAAAGAATTGATGCTTTTGAACTGTGGTGTTGGAGAAGACTCTTGAGAGTCCCTTGGACTGCAAGGAAATCAGACCCATCAATCCTAAAGGAAATCTGTCCTGAATATTCATTGGAAGGGCTGATGCTAAAGCTGAAACTCCAATACTTCAGCCCCTGATGTGAAGACCTGACTCCTTAGAAAAGGCCCTGATGCTTGGAATGATTGATGTCGGGAGGAGAATGGAACAGCAGAGAATGAGATGGTTGGATGGCATTCCCGACTCCATGGCCTTGAGTTTGAGCAAGTCCCTGGAGTTGGTGATAGACAGGGAAGCCTGGCGTGCTACAGTCCATGGGGTCGTAAGGAGTTGGACACAACTGAGCAACTGAAGTTAACTGAACATCATATTTTATTGCCTGATTATATTCTAATTAATATGGCACTCTATTTGCTTTTCAGTGCTTCTTTAGTTGTTTTAGGCATTTTTTTTTTAAATTTATTATTGTGTCTGCCTACAAATCATTGAGGGTCTACTAGGTGCCCAAACCAAGTGAGAAGTTTTTTACTGTAAAGATCCCGAAAAATAAGTGATAGGAGGCCCAGTTTGCACGTTAAAGCCCTGAGGCCCTACAGGTTCAGTCATTTGCCCAAGGTCACCATGTTAATAAAGCTGAGGCATCTGGATTTGTTCCAAGGTTTGCTAGGCTCTGAAGCTTTTATATTTTGCACAGTTCTGGGTGCCTGAGAGAAACTCTGAGCTAAACAGAGTGTTACAGAAAGAAGACAAAAGAGGGAGGGGAAGTCAAGGACAATTCGTGCTTTGTGTTGGTTGGTAGCAAAGCTATTTTTCTCCCTGGAAGAAAGAGATGAAAGTTCTGATATTCAAATGCTCACCCACCAGGCACCCTTCAGAATTCCCATCCATCAGCTGGCAAATGGACACATTTTAACAAGCACAATCACAACCAAGCAAGTTCTGGCAACAAAATATGCCTCCACTAATGATATTCAATTGTTCTAAGAAGACAAAATGGTCTGAAGTGTAATGAGATGCCAAACACACAAATGCACAAAACAGGCTGCTCATATTTAAGTCCTTATGTTTCTTGAAGTGAAAACTCATTTTAAGAAGATTATGGTGCATATATTATAAAGTGGGATGATATTCCACATTCATGCCCCACTGGGGCCTTGACTGTATTAAAAAAATGAAAACAAAACCAACAACAACATTTTGTTCCCACACAAGTACTTTGCTAATAGGACATGTGACGGGGTAGTCATTTGTTTGGGTTATTTTTATTGCAGGCTTTATGGATGCATTCAGCCTTTTGATACACAATGAGTGCAGGAAAATTTTCAGCCAGGCTCCTAAGAGTGAGAGTACCCTAGAGACGAGGGGCAGGGGGTCAGGACCATTGGAACAGAACTGCTGGTGAGAAAATGGAGTTAGAGAGTGGAAAGGGAGTAAATTTGGGGTGACATCTCACACCACCCCCCACCTTCTGGGTAGAACAGCAACTGCTACTGAGGCAAGAACCAGATTTTGATTTTTATCCTTGACCAAGATCTAGTCAACATGTTTGTCAGTGGCAAAAAATCCATGATTCCTAGCATTTTATTATATGAAAAATCCTTTGTTTTGATGGCATTCCTTTGAGGAATATAAAGAAGTAAAACATGAAACAGAAATAATATAGTGGAAGTGAGGGGATTGGTTTCTAAAAAAATATAGATTTTCTCTCCTCTTTTACTTTTTTCTTAGCAGCAGCACTTAGGGGGTTCTGGAAAATCCCAGTCTCCAAGAAACTCTGAAAATCACTGATTCAGAAGGACTGAGATATTTAAACATCTAGGAATGATGAGTGGATTGATAAAAGAAAGGCTACACTTGATCTTAACCAAAAGGCTGAGAAACTGCTAGGCTCCTCTGGTCCATGGAATTTTCCGGGCAAGAATATTGGAGTGAGTTGCCATTTCCTACTCCAGGGGATCTTTCAGACCCAGGGATAGAACCTGCATCTCTTGCATCTTCTACATTATCAGGCAGATTCTTTCACCACTGTGCCACCTAGGAAGCCCCCTTTAATGTTTAAACATGCTTTAGTCATTCCCTTAAAGTGTAAGAGAGAGAAACTGTCCTTGGATCCTATGTTCTCCTAACCTCAGTTCAGTTCAGTAGCTCAGTTGTGTCTGACTCTTTGTGATCCCATGGACTGCAGCATGCCAGGCCTCCCTGTCCATCACCAACTCCTGGAGTTTACTCAGACACATGTCAATAGGGTCGGTGATGCCATCCAATCATTTCATCCTCTGTTGTCCCCTTCTCCTTCTGCCTTCAATATTTCCAAGCATCAGAGTCTTTTCAAATGAGTCAGTTCTTTGCATCAGGTGGCCAAAGTATTGGAGCTTCAGCCTCAACAATCAAGTCCTTCCAATGAATATTCAGGACTGATCTCCTTTAGGATGGACTGGTTGGACCTCCTTGCAGTCCAAGGGACTCTCGAGAGTCTTCTCCAACACCACAGTTCAAAAGCATCAATTATTTGGTGCTCAGCTTTCTTTAGAGTCCAACTCTCACATCCATACATGACTACTGGAAAAACCATAGCCTTGACTGGACGGACTTTGTTGGCAAAGTAATGTGTCTGATTTTTAATTTGCTCTCTAGGTTGGTCATAACTTTTCTTCCAAGGAGTAAGCGTCTTTTAATTTCATGGCTGCAGTCACCATCTGCAGTGATTTTGGAGCACAAAAAGATAAAGTCTGCCACTGTTTCCCCATCTATTTGCTATGATGTGATGGAACTGGATGCCATGATATTAGTTTTCTGACTGTTGAGCTTTAAGCCAACTTTTTTCACTCCCCTCTTTCACTTTCATCAAAAGCCTTTTTAGTTCTTTTTCACTTTCTGCCATAAGGGTGGTGTCATCTGCATATCTGAGGTTATTGATATGCTTCCTCCAGCCCAGCGTTTCTCATGATGTACTCTGTATATAAGTTAAATAAGCAGGGTGACAATATACAGCCTTGATGTACTCCTTTTCCTATTTGGAACCAGTCTGTTGCTCCATGTCAAGTTTTAACTGTTGCTTCCTGACCTGCATACAGGTTTCTTAAGAGGCAGATAAGGTGGTCTGCTATTCTCATCTCTTGAAGAATTTTCCACAGTTTGTTGTGATCCACATAGTCAAAGGCTTTGGCATAATGAGTAAAGCAGAAATAAATGTTTTTCTGGAACTCTCTTGCTTTTTCGATGATCCAGTAGATGTTGGCAATTTGATCTCTTGTTCCTCTGCCTTTTCTAAAACCATCTTGAACATCTGGAAGTTCACAGTTCACGTATTATTGAAGCCCGGCTTGGAGAATTTTGAGCATTACTTTACTATTGTGTGAGATGAGTGCAACTGTGTGGGAGTTTGAGCATTTTGGGCATTGCCTTTCTTTGGGACTGGAAGGAAAACTGACCTTTCCCATTCGTGTGGCCACTGCTGAGTTTTCGAAATTTGCTGGCATATTGAGTGCAGCACATACCGAGTTTACCACATCATCTTTTAGGATTTGAAATAGTTCAACTGGAATTGAGCTCCTAACCTAGTCTTCCCTCTTCTCCCCTTCACTCTTATAAAGAGTTCTCTACCATTACTATCTCTACTTTCTATTAACTCTTCAACCCATTCCAGTATGGCTTCTGTTATAGCAGCAGTGAAAGCATAGTTCAATAAAGCAAATAGTCTTTGTGACTCAAAAAAAAAAATAATAATGAAAGTCTATTCAGTCAGGGAAACAGAAACCACTCTACATGTCTCAAAGGGAGAGTTAGTGGGGATGAGGAGCTAACCCAGAAATCAATGTTGTAGGAAACACTCACCACTTTGCTGGTAAAGAAAAAGGGAGGAAGTGGTGTAACCAGGGTCTAAGAGTATGAACACAGGCCACATGTCAGTACTGGAACCATGAAGACAGCGTTAGGGCAGAAACCAGGGTCAGGCTGCTTCCTGAGATGCTGCTACAGGTAACCAGAGAGCAGGGAAGGAATGCTGCTTCTTAGGAGGAAATAAGAGGAAAATTTGTGTGTAACGAGTGGGGAAGAAAAAAGATGCACTTTTGTGGTAGTTGTATTCTTGTATCTTGTTACAAAGAAACGTGTTACTCAGTTTCTTCCTTCTTTTTTAAAAGTTTCATTGGCGTATACTTCCTTTAAAATGCTGCGTAAGTTTCTACTGTATGGGAAAGTGAATCAGCTGTTTGTTGTTCAGTCACCAAGTCGTGTCCAACACTTTGCAACCCCAAGGACTGCAGCACGCCAGGCTCCTCTGTCCTCTCCTACCTCTCAGAGTTTGCTCAAATTCATGCCCATCAAATTGGTGATGCTATTTAATCATCTCATCCTCTGACACTTGCTTCTCCTTTTGTGTCATCAGGGTCTTTTCCAATGACTCACCTCTTCACATCAGGTGGCCCAAGTATTGGAGCTTCAGCTTCAGCATCAGTCCTTCAAGTGAATATTCAGGGTTGATTTGCTTTAGAATTGACTGACTTGATCTCCTTGCAGTCCAAAGGGCTCTCAAGAGTCTTCTCCAGCACCATCAATTTTTTGGTGCTTAGCCATCTTTGTGGTCCAACTCTATCATCCATACATGACTACTTGAAAAACCATAGTTTGACTCTACAGATCTTGGTCGGCAAAGTGATCTTTCTGCTTTTTAATATGCTGCCTAGGTTTGTCATAGCTTTCTTTCCAAGGAGCAAGAGTCTTTTAATTTCATGGCTACAATCACCATCTGCAGCGATTTTGGAGCCCAAGAAAAGAAAATCTGTTTCAACTTTCCCCCCTTCTATATGCCATGAAGTGATGGGACTGGATGCCTACATCTTAGTTATTTTTTAACGCTGAGTTTCAAACCAGCTTTTTCACTCTTCATTTTCACCTTCATTAAGAGGCTCATGGGTTCCTCTTTACTCTCTGCCATTACAGCAGTATCATCTGTAGATATGAGGTTGTTGACATTTCTCCTGGCACTCTTTATTTCAGCTTGTGATTCATTCAGCCCAGCATTTCATGTGATGCACTCTGCATATAAGTTAAATAAGCAGGTGACAATACACAGCCTTGTCCTACTCATTTCCCACTTTGAAACCAGTCAGTTGTTCCATGTTTGGTTCTAACTGTTGCATCTTGACCTGCATATAGGTTTCTCAAAAGACAGATAAGGTGGTCTGGTACTCCCATCTCTAAGAATTTTCCAGTTTGTTCTGATCCACATAGTTGAAGGCTTTAGCATAGCCAATGAAACAGAAGTGGATGTTTTTCTGGAATTCTCTTGCTTTCTCCATGATCCAATGAGTGTTAGCAATTTGATCTCTGGTTCCTCTGCCTTTTTGTAAACCCAGTTTATACATCTGGAAGTTCTTGGTTCACTTACTGCTGAGGCCTAACTTGAAAGATTTTGAGCATTACCTTGCTAGCATGTGAGATGAGTGCAATTGTATGATAGTTTGAACATTCTTTGGCATTGCCCTTCTTTGAAACTGGAATTAGAACTGACCTTTTCCAGTCCTGTGGCCACTGCTGAGTTTTCTAGATTTGCTGACATGTTGAGTACAGCACTTTAATAGTATCATCCTTTAGGATTTGAAATAGCTCAGCCGGAATTCCATAAACTCTGCTAGCTTTGTTTCTAGTAACGCTTCATAAGGCCCATTTGCCTTCCCTTCTAGGATGTCTGGCTCTAGGTAAGTGACCACACCATCATGGTTATCTGAGTCATTAAGACTTTTTTGCATAGTTCTTGTATGTATTCTTGCCACCACTTTCTAATCTCTTCTGCTTCTGTTATATCTTTACCATGTCTATCCTTTATCTTGCCCATTGCACATTGCATACTTGCATGAAATATTCTTCATAGCTCAGCTGGTAAACAATCCTACAATTCAGGAGACCCCAGTTTGATTCCTGGGTCAGGAAGATCCACTGGAGAAGGGATAGTCTACCCACTCTAGCATTCTTGGTCTTCCCTGGTGGTTCAGCTGGTAAAGAATCTGCCCACAATGCAGGAGACCCGGTTTGATCCATGGATTGAGAAGCTACCTTGGAGAAGGGAAAGGCTACCTGCTCCAGCATTCTGGCCTGGAGAATCTCATGCGGTCACACGACTTTTACTTTTTCACTTTCACATCTCCAATTATCTTGAAGAGCTCTCTAGTCTTGCTTATTCTATTGTTTTCCTTTATTTCTTTGCATTGTTCATTGAAGAAGGCCTTCTTATCTCTCCTTGCTCTTCGCTGGAAATCTGCATTCAGTTGGGTATATCTTTCTCTTTCTCCCTTGCTTTTTACTTCTCTTCTTTTCTCAGCTATTTGTAAGGCTTCCTCAGACAACCACTTTGCCTTCTTGCATTTCTTTTACTTTGGGATGGTTTTGATCACTGCATCCTGTAAAATTTTATGAACCTCTATCTCTAGTTCTTCAGGGACTCTGTTTACCAGATCTAATCCCTTGAACCTATTCATCACCTCCACTGTATAATCATTTACACTTATATATAAATATATACATATACATATATAACACACACACACACACACACACACACACACACACACACATGCCCTCTTTTCAACTTCCTTCCAATTTAGTTCATTTGCAGAGCATTGAGTAGAGTTCCCTGTTCTGTACAGTAGGTTCTCACTAGTTATATACTTTATACATTGTATCAATAGTATATATATCAATCCAAATCTCCCAATTCATCCTGCTCCCCCACTTTTCTTCCTTGGTGTCCATACATTTGGTCCCTATGTCTGTGTTTCTATTTCTGCTTTAAATAAGATCATTTGTGCCACTTTATTTTTCCAGATTCCACATGTATGCCTTAACATACAGTATTTGTTTCACCCATTCCAGGCCCCATTTGCCCTCAGTCAGTATCTCATGTGGTTGGAATCCTTGCCCTTTGTGGATGATTCAAACACTTGCCCTGCAACGGCTCAGTTCTCAGTGGTCTTAACTATAGTGGGTTCACTTGATCTTTCAAGGCATTTTTTTTGCCCTTGGGCTCCAAACATAGCCTTTTACCCCTTCATTGTCTATCAATGACCCTGTTTCCTTTTCATAACTGTCATCAGTCAATAAGTAACTCTCTTCTTTGACTCTCTGGTTAGTGGCATGAGACGCCCAAAGTGACCAGGTGGAAATCTCAGGTATCACTTCAGAGATCATTCTTATGTCAGTTGATGGAAGCATCTTTCCTTCAAGAACTTGTAACTCTAAAATGTCATAGCCTGAATTTGGTGGGATGGGAAGCAAAAATTTTTGTGTGATTTATTAGATATAACAGCGAGGGCAGTCCCTCACTTCTCCTCTTTATTTCCAAACTCACGCTTTATGGCTATGGAAAGAATAGTACCACATATTGGTCATTAGTTCAGAGCCCGTATCACATTTTGAAAGTGAGTCTGCAATTGATCATCTTATTATTCCATGTTGGCCAGGTACATCTGTAGGAACACATAGATGGCATAAAACCAGTAACTGTCATGGAATTAGTTTACTGGTATTCTTTTATGCTGAAATGAGTTGTTTAGTTGGCACCACTGTTAACTACTATTGTGTAGCATGCTATCATGGTGAACAAGGCATGCCATTATCCATGGGTGGAGGTACTGGCAGAAAAATGTTAAGCAGGAAAGGAAGAATCTAAGAGTAACTTTCTGTTCTTTAAAGGCATACCGAGATTAGGACCCCGAGTAGTCAAGGAATCGGCACTCTTTGCTCTCATCGTACCAATTAAAAGAGTCTAGCCAATGCATTCATTTTTCCCATACACATTTTACCAGAAACTTGGTTGTAAAGAGGCTGAGTCAGGCAGTTCTTACTTCTGCGTCTGCGAGTTCTTAGTTCTGAGTTCTTTTCTGGCTTATCCCGAGACACCTATGAGTCGTGGGGCTTCACGCTCGCCGTCTTTAAGTGGACAGCGCGCATGCGCCAACTTCCTCTTTCCCGGCTGGAACCATGGAGGGTGCAGAAGAGAAGAAAAAGAAGGTTCCTGCTGTGCAAGAAACCCTTAAGAAAAAGCGAAAGAATTTCGCAGAGCTTAAGATCAAGCGCCTGAGAAAGAAGTTTGCCCAAAAGATGCTTCGAAAGGCAAGGAGGAAGCGTATTTATGAAAAAGCTAAGCATTACCACAAGGAATACAGGCAGATGTACAGAACTGAAATTCGAATGGCTAGGATGGCACGAAAAGCTTGCAACTTCTATGTACCCGCGGAACCCAAATTGGCATTTGTCATCAGGATCAGAGGTATCAACGGTGTGAGCCCAAAGGTTCGAAAGGTGCTGCAGCTCCTTCGCCTCCGGCAGATCTTCAATGGCACCTTTGTGAAGCTCAACAAGGCATCAATTAACATGCTGAGAATTGTGGAGCCATACATTGCATGGGGGTACCCAAATCTGAAGTCTGTAAATGAATTGATTTACAAGCGTAGTTATGGCAAAATCAACAAAAAGCGAATTGCCCTGACAGACAACGCATTGATTGCTCGATCTCTTGGGAAATACGGAATCATCTGCATGGAGGATCTGATTCATGAGATCTATACTGTTGGAAAACGTTTCAAAGAAGCAAACAACTTCCTGTGGCCCTTTAAATTGTCTTCTCCACGAGGTGGAATGAAGAAAAAGACCACCCATTTTGTAGAAGGTGGAGATGCTGGCAACAGGGAAGACCAGATCAACAGGCTTATTAGAAGGATGAACTAAGGTATCTACCAGGATTATTTTTGTAATCTGGTCCGTTAATAAACAATTGAAACAACAACAACAACAAAAAAAGGCATACCACTGTTCCCAATGTTATAGAAAGGACCTAATATAATCAGACTGCCATCAGGTGCTTGGAATGGTCCATTTGAGAAATGATGACCTGTTAGGGCCTTTTGGAAAGTTAAGCCATCGGCAATGACAGAAGCAGGTTTTCTTAGTAAGATGAGAGCTCATGCTTTTGACCCATATATAACTTTCTATTCCTGCTGCCTTGGTGATGTGAATGTGAGTCTATTGAATAAGCATCAAGGTGGCTGAGCAGAGACTGGCTAATATGACAGGAGGGGTCATCGTTTCTACCTAATATTTGAGAACTTTCTCTGCTCTGACTACCCTTTAATCAATCACACAGAACAAATATATCCTCTCTTGCTGTGTCCTCTCTGGGAGGGTCTTCCCATGCTTCTTCCCCTGAATTCCTTATATTTTTATTTCTTGATTTTTTTTTTCCTTTCCAATTACATGATTCCTAAGCCAAACTATTATCTGTTGCTTGTGAATCAGTATAGATTCACATCTCTGGCCATAGTTCGATCCAGAAAAATTAAATTACTAAATATACTTCTCAGAGTTAGGCCAGATTAAGATAGGAGAATGGAAGATTACTTTTCACTGCTGCCTTTCCAGAACATTCATGATTAGGATTGAAGTACAGCAACACTTAAGACTGTCATATAGAAACATCTGTGAACTAGGGCTGAATTCTTTCTTCCTCTGTAAACTGGTCATTAGGGTTATCCTGTAAGGTTATAGGTTAAAGGGGTGGTGACAGACGGTTCACTCTGAAATTGCCTGGGGATTCTGAGCCTCCTGCTTATGAGATTTGCTTAGATTTCTAAGACCTCTTCTTGCATATTGGAGTGCTGCTTCTGAGCACTAAATTTTTGTTTTAGTGGATTAGAAAACACCCATCTCATGATGTAACTCATATTTCTGAGTCAGTTTGAGTCAGTTTTGGTCCCATGATCAGATATCGAATCTCTATCAGAGCCCAGATACCAATCTAAAACTTTTCTTTTCCTAGAGACTACCTTTTTTTTCCCCCCTAGAGGCTAATACTATCTTTGAATAGGTATATCATTTTACTCCAAAATCCTAGGGGAACTACATTATGATTTGTCTACTGGTGAATTCTAGGGACTCATTTGGCCTTTCTATTGCCATGGTTGTTCTGAGTTACATTGAAACGGCGGGACAGTAGGGTCTTAGCAGCAGAGCAGCAGTCCCCATCACCTGGATCAGTTTTAGAACCCATTCAGAACCAGAAGCCTTTCAATTTGTTAGCAGATAATTTGGAACAGCAGCATCAGATGAGGTATAGGTTGCCTCCAAATGCCAAAGAAGCCAAACACGCACTGTGATCATTTCTGAGTGATAGGCTATATAAGGGGAACTCCACTGAACACCTAGACATGTCACTGAAGTACCAGGTCCATATATTTTCAAGAGGTTTATCTCCTAACCTCTGATACATTTGAATGTTATTAAGGCATCTGTAGTAGCTGCCAATTTCTGTTCATCAAGTTCCATCAGCCTGGGGTCATCAGGGTAGTGGATCGGCACAATGTTCTGTGAGCGTCTCGATATGCTCATATTCCAGTGTGCTACATGTTAGTTTATGATGAAGGTGAGGAAAGTTCCCATAGTTCTGGAGCAAATTAGTTAAAGAGTATGGATAACCTGTCAGGTAAAAACTTCCTGCTTCAGGTGGCCTTTAGAAATTAATGTATACAGAAAAGAAAATCTGATGTATAAGTAGCTACATGCCTGATGCCAGGGAATTTTTACTTTGTTCAAGGAAAGAAAGAAAAAAAAAAAATGGAAAGATAATGCCTATGTAACATCAGCTATAGTCTGAGTTATCATATGATTTATTTTGTGATAACCTGGTCATTTCCCAAGCTTTTACCTCCTTTTGCACAGCTAAAAATTTAGTAGTTAAAATAGTTAAATGAGTGCTATGATATGATAGAACTCACCACTTTTGTAAATATCAAGTCTTTTGTTACTGAATATTATATCAATCAGAGTCCAAGCAAGATCATTCAGGAGACATATACACTTCCAGAGATGCTACCAGAGGCAGAGAGAAAGCAAGAGAAATTTCTTCTCCTTTCTTCCCATCTTCTGTTCTCTCAATAATTCCTCCTTTGGGAAAACTAACAGGAGACTGATTCGCAAACATAGCTAAAATTTTTAATTTTAGCATTACAAGGCAGAGAAATGTAAATATAGGGCTGTAAGATGCTAGGTCAGTAAGTGACATAGTTACTCTTTGTGTAATAAATGATATTTGGCACAGACTATGAAATATTTATATGACGTAGAGGTATCCTTGTTTTTCCTTATAGCGTATCATGCACAGAGAAAGAGCAGTAAACAGTGAAATGTGCCTTGGAAGGCTGTGGT
Source organism: Odocoileus virginianus (assembly GCF_023699985.2). Taxonomy (NCBI): domain Eukaryota; kingdom Metazoa; phylum Chordata; class Mammalia; order Artiodactyla; family Cervidae; genus Odocoileus; species Odocoileus virginianus. The sequence goes on from NC_069695.1 coordinate 38,281,757, forward strand.
GCAATGGGAACTCTCTAATGCAAGTGCTGGAAACTGTCTCTTTCTTCAAAGCAAGGAGGTTAGGATCATGTCAAACTGAAATAAATCGATGTTGAGAACTTAACATTTAGGGATATGAGGTGGTTAAGATGAGAAACAGCAATATAAATGTAGGACCGAGAGGAAGGAGTTTGGGTGATGTGAGAAGGCATACATTGACATTACTTCAGATCCACTAGGAACCCTCAGGATGTCATGGCAAAGGAGAATTTTTACAATATATGACAGTTTAGATCTGTCACGTCTTACCCATTAGGGAGCTTCCCATTTGAAGAGCAAGATTTCCAAGTACAGTCAGAGGTGACCATGAGAATGGAAAAAAATCTAGAAATCAGTTAGGACATACAAATGATAAAAATGAAAAATATTTAGTTGGAGAAAACTCAGTTTCATTTGTCCATGAATTTACTCTTTCTCTTGCACTTGATTCAATCCTGATTTTTTTCTTTTTTAGCCAAACTTTAATACTTTTTCTTCTCCTGAACTCTCTTTACTGTTTCCTTTAGTGCAGGTGTTGATTAACAATACTCTCAGTGTTTGTTCCATTAGACATCTCATTTTTTTTTTTACTTCTGCTTTTGGAGGATATTTTTATTCCGTTTAGATTTTTATGTTGGCAGGTATTTTCTTTTGGCACTTCAGGGATATCATGATGCAATTATCTGGCTTCTACATTGTTTGATGATAAATCATCACCACTCATTGTTTCCCATTTTTCTCTCCTGCTTTTTATGTTTTCTGTTTTTGGTTTTTAGAGGCTTTATGATGACATGTGTAGGGATAAGTTCCTTGTAATATTTTTACTTAGAGTTTTGAAAGGTTTTCCTAATCTGCCACTTCAAGATTTTCAAGTTTTGGAAAATTCTTGGTTTTGATCTCTGTGCATTTATTTTACCTCATTCTTTTTTTGTTTTATATGTTACCATTACGAATGTATTATAACTTTTCACCATGACCCATCCTCTCTCTTTCTCTCTTTAAAATTTCCATTCAGTTTTCTTTTTGCTGTAATTATTTCCTGCTAATCTTTTACTTCCTTAATCCTCTCATCAGCTGTGATGCAATGGCTGTTAACCTCATCTATTGTGTTCTTAATTTCAGATATTGTAATTTTAAGTTCTAGAATACCCATTTGATTCTGCATCACAATTTCCAGTTGTAAGGTGAAATGCTTCATCTTGTCATTTATTTTTCTGGACATGTTAATCAGTTATTTTAGTATCCAAGTTTGATATCTGTAAGGCCTGGAATAACTATGGGTCTGTTACTATTATCTGTTTTTCTCTTGGTTTAGTTTTTCAGAATGCATGTCAAGTTTTGGTTGAATAATGGAATTTCTTATTTAATAATAATTGTAAAGATATCTGGATAAAGTTTTCCTCCTTCAGAGAGGATGACTCTTTTATTTTTTGGCAGGATGTGATTGTGTGTGAGCTGACTCAAAGCTGAATTTCAGACATTGTGAATGTTGATATATCTCACATTTGTTCCCACTCCTAGATGTATTTTTTCATATTTTTTTTGAAATTCCAGCGTGATAGGGATATGCAAGGAGTGCAACAGCTTAAGCCTAGGCTGGTTGGTTGCCAAGTGAGTTGTGGGAGGACCCAAGACAAAAGAAACAGTTGGAATGTATTCATGTTTTTCTATCTTCCATTACATTAAGAAAACAGTGCCTTTACCTGTACTTTAGACCTATGGTCTAGAATCATTAAGAGGAAAATATGAGTGCATATAGCCTTGTGCTTATGATTGGAATTAAATCTATTCTTTGAAATTTCTTGAGGCTGCCTGATGGCCTGGCATATTATCATATGTTTTTATAAATATTCACTTAGGACTTGAGACAAATGTGTACTCTCTTATTGTTGCTTACAAAACTATAGAGGGCCACTAGTTCAAGATTCTTATTTATACTGGTTTCAACTTTCAAATTCTTGTTTTATTCATGTATGTGTCCTGCCAACAACTGAAAGTCTATATTGAAATCTGTCATCTTTATTTGTTACTTCATGTAGTCTCACTCTTAATATGTATCTTTTTTACAATTTCTCTTTCTAAAAGTGTTATCTATATCTTCTTGAAGAAGGAAATGGCAACCCATTCCAGTACTCTTGCCTGGAGAATTCCATGGACAGAGGAACCAGCAGGCTACAGTCTGAGGGATCGCAGGGTCAGACACGACTGTGCAACTAACTTTCTTTCTTTCATCTGTGTCTTCTAATGGCTAAAACAAATACTTCAGTGTGTTTTCCCTTCTCCTGGATTTTCTACTCCAACATCTATCATATTGAGCTAATCAAGGCTTTTAATTCTAGGTTATTACAGATATATTGCTTTTTCCCTAGTTATTTTAAAAAGCAACACTCCCTAATAACATATTTGATGTATAATATATGTTACATTTTACGTGATTTATTATGCCATATACTTATACAAAATGTATATATATATATATATATACATATATATATATATATATATACTTGATTTTGTATATGTACATGTGTGAGTATGTGTGTGATATCATCATCTGAATTTGCAAAATCAAAGAGGTTTGTCGAACACAAATGTTGGTGTTGAATGAACTGTAAACTAAGATGTAAATAATATAATTTCTTCAAAAACACAGAAAATTATTGCTAACTTAAGGTAAGCAAAGATTTATTAAGACACAAGACAAAGTAATTAGCCTCCAACTAATAAAAAAAATAAAAAAAATAAAAAATAAAGTGACTGGAAATTAAAAAAAATAAATAAATAAAATTCTGCCTACCACAAGCAGTAAACAAAAAAAAAAAAAAAAAGACACAAGAATCATGAAACTTGAAAAGAATAATTCAATAAAGTGTATTTTATCTATCTCATTTAATGATATAAATTTTGATTTTTGGAAGACACTTTCAAGTATGTAAAACAGCAAGCTACAGACCAGGATATCTGCAATTATTTTTTATTTTACTTATTTTTTTAATTGAAACATAGTTGATATGAGAGTCATAACTCATATTAAAAGGTGTATATAAATATATAAATAATTTAATCTGAGAAGATAAATGATCTAATTAAAAATGTGAAGGGGATTTTAAAAGATACTTTTAAAAAAGGTATGGATGGCCAATATGCATACGAGATGATGCTCAATGTCCTTAGTCCTTGGGAAAATGAAAATTTACACCACAATGAAATAGCTATAAAGGCAGTAGAATGGCTAATATTTTTGTAAAAAGTCTGATACTACTAGGTTTTGTTAAAAATGAGAAGTGAGTGGAACTCTCATATACTGCTGGTGACAAATGTTAAATGATACAACTTTACTGGGAAATAATTAAGCAGTTTATAATAAAGCAGTACATTTACTATGCATGTGTGTTAAGTCATTTCAGTCATGTCCAACCCTTTGTGACCCTTTGGACAGTAGCCCGCCAGGCTCCTCTGTCCATGAAAATTCTCCAGGCAGGAATACTGGAGTGGGTTGCCATGCTCTCCTCCAGGGGATCTTCTTAACCCAGAGATCGAACCTGTATCTCTTAATTTTCCTGCATTAGCAGATGGGTTCTTTACCACTAGAGTCACCTGGGAAGTCCATACATTTACTATATGAATCCATGATTTTATTTCTTAGTATTTTCCCAAGAGAAATGAAAGCACGTGCCTACCCCAAGACTTGTATATGAGTGTTCTTAGCAGCTTTACTCATAAGAGCTCATTAAGAGGTAAATGGATAAACAAATTCCGGTATATCCATTCAATGGACTTCTACTCTGTAACAATGGAAATAGACTCATAATAAATTTAACAATATGGATAACTCAAAAATATTACGCTGAGCGAAAGAAGCCAGATGCAAAATAGTATGTACAGTAAGCTTCCTTTCATAAATATAAATGTAAATTTAAGTGATGAAAAACAGACCAGTGATTTCCTAGGTCCAGGAATAGGAAATGAAAATTTATTGCAAGAGGCTCAAGACAACTTGTTTAGGATTATAAAAATGGCTCAGAGAGTAAAGAATCCACGTGCAATGCAGGAGACCTGGGTTCGATCCCTGGGTCAGAAAGATCCCCTGGAGCAGGGAATGGCTGCCCACTCTTGAATTCTTGCCTGGAGAATTCCATAGACAGAGGAGCTTGGTGAGCTATAGTCCGTGGGGTGTCAAAGAGTTGGACACGACTGATGGACTAACACTTTCATTTTCTGTATCTTAATTGTCATGGTGGTTTCATGAATGCACCCATTTGTTAAAACACTGTGTGCTATACATACTTATACATTGTTCACTTTATATTATGGAATTTTCTTCAATAAAGTTGATTTAAATAAAAACTTTTGACATAGCCATATTTTTGTAATTTTTTTTCCAAATTAAATGCTTAGATGAGAAAATAAAGATAAATATAAAACTTTTAAATTTGGTTATTCATATAAGAGATAACCTAGAAACAGCAGACGTGATTAATAATAGTGGGTTGTATCAGTAAGTTTGTTGTATCCCTATAATGTGGTCATTAAACTGGCAGTTTGTTGTGTGACACGGGGAGCTCTGTGACAACCTAGAGGGCGGGATGCAGTGGGAGGTGGAGGGAGGTTCAAGACGGAGGGGACACATGTGCATCTGTGACTGATTCATGTTGATGTATGGCAGAAACAGCACAAGGTTGTAAAGTAATTATCCTCCAATAAAAAGTTTTCAAATATATAATTATATAACATTTAAAAAAATAAACTAAAAATGATGATGTAGATGTATGCTAATTGGTATGCAAATAAATCCTTTTATATTCATATTTTAATTTTAGCCTCACAATAACAGGGAAGGTTAGGAACCAACAAGAGAAACACAGCTTTGAGGAAGTGACTTAGTGTATCAGTTATATAATTGAATGGAAAGGATTCTTTGGATGAAGTTCATGTATATAAGTATATATTCTTCCCTCTTTATCAGGTTGTTTCTCCTGCTATAGCCATCAGTTGCACTTGTCATATTCCAGTCTGATCTGTTTCCTTGAAGTGACAGAGAGCAGTGCTGAGTACATCTTGTTCATGCTGGTTGAATATGCTCAATATTATTCGTCACTGAAGAAATATAGTCTGCAATAGGAGCTACATAGAAATAAGGATATCCAAAGCCAATACTCTGTATGAATTGTGCCATAACAGACATGCATTTGTTGTGACTCTGATTGAGTAAAAATATGCCTTCCCACTTCAGTCTGATAACATTGCTCTTTAGGGGATTTAGATGACCACTCTTTAGAAGGACTAAATTAGGTCTGATGTCTGGCAAAACGTTTCATCAGGTCAGCCTTTACTCCTGCATCATCCTCACTCTATCAATTTGTCTCTTTTCTTTATCTTCATTGTTCCTTCACTCTTCTGTCAGATCTCACTAATCCAGTGTTGTTGTGCTTCGTTAGGGTTTGTAAAGTGTGTGTTTGTGTCTGGTGAGTGTGCATATATTCACACCATACTCCTAGTGACCCTTTAGTGTAGGTCTTCTACCACTTTTGAAGCTAATTGAATTTCTATAATGTTATACTGTGATACTGTGACTTATATTAAGAAATAGGTATTTGGTCTTTGTTCCAGTTCCTGGCAAGAGCTTCTAAAGCCCTTGGAATTTTCTGTGATAAAGGCATCATCTGGTAAGTAATGAGGTGATTTTGGAAAGTCCTTAGGCAACCTCAAGCTGAGGACTGGTTGCCAGGGAAGCAACCTTCTGGTGAAGATTGGGACTTTCAGTACAGCCCCAGCCACCTATCCTTGGAGGGGACAGAGGCTGGAGTTTGAATCAATAACACATAGCCAATGATTTAATCAATCATGACTAGGTTCAAATTCAATTCAGTAGCTCAGTTGTGTCTGACTCTGCTATCCCATGGGCTGCAGCATGCCAGGCTTTGCTGTCCATCACCAACTCCCAGAGACAACAAACTCATGTCCATCATGTCAGTGATGCCATCCAACCATCTCAAACTCTGTCATCCCCTTCTCCTCCCACCTTCAATCTTTCCCAGCATCAAGGTGTTTTCCAATGACTTGATTCTTCACATCAGGTGGCCAAAGTATTGGAGTTTCAGCTTCAGCATCAGTCCTTCCAATGAACACCCAGGACTGATTTCCCTTAGGATGGAATGATTGGATCTCCTTGCAGTCCAAGGAACTCTCAAGAGCCTTCTCTCCAACACCACAGTTCAAAAGCATCAATTCTTCGGCGCTCAGCTTTCTTTATAGTTCAACTCTCACATTCATACATGACTGCTGGAAAAACTATAGCTTTGACTAGATGGACTTTTGCTGGTAAAGTAACGTCTCTGCTTTATAATATCCTGTCTAGGTTAGTCATAGCTTTTCTTCCAAGGAGCAAGAATCTTTTAATTTCATGTGTGTTTTCTGCAGTGATTTTGGAGATCCCCAAAATAAAGCCTCTCACTGTTTCCATTGTTTCTCCATCTATTTGCCATGAAGTGATGGGACTGGATGCCATGATCTTAGTTTTCTCAAAGTTGAGTTTTAAGCCAACTTTTTCACTCTCCTCTTTCACTTTCATCAAGAGTCTCTTTAGTTGTTCTTTGCTTTCTGCCATATGGGTGGTGTCATCTGCGTATCTGAGGTTATTGAAATTTCTCCCAGCAATCTTGATTCTTGCTTCTTCCTGCCTGGCATTTTGCTTGATGTACTGTGCATTTAAGTTAAATAAGCAGGGTGATAATATACAGCCTTGATGTACTCCTTTCCCAATTTGGAACCAGTTTGCTGTTCCATGTACAGTTCTAACTGTTGCTTCTTGACCTGCATGCAGATTTCTCAGGAAGCAGGTCAGGTGGTCTGGTGTTCCCATTTCTTTCAGAATTTTCCACTGTTTGTTGTGTTCCACACAGTCAAAGGCTTTGGCATAGTCAATAAAGCAGAAGTACATGTTTTCTAGACCTCTCTTGCTTTTTCCATGATGCAGTGAATGTTGGAAATTTGATCTCTGGTTACTCTGCCTTTTCTAAATCCAGCTTGAACACCTGAAAGTTCATTGTTCAAGTACTGGTGAAGCCTGGCTTGGAGACTTTGGAATATTACTTTGCTAGCATGTGAGATGAGCGCAATTGTGTGGTAGTTTGAACATTCTTTGGCATTGCCTTTCTTTAGGAATGGAATGAAAACTGACCTTTTCCACTTCTGTGGCCACCTCTGAGTTTTCCAGATTTGCTGGCATATTGAGTGCAGCACGTGAAGCCTCTATAAAAACCTAAAAGGACAGTTAGGAGAACTTTCTGGTTCGTGAATACGAGATTTAAAGAGAATAGCATGCTCTGATCTGACTGCGTGGATCACAATAAACTGGAAAATTCTGAAAGAGATGGGAATACCAGACCACCTGACCTGTCTCTTGAGAAACCTGTATGCAGGTCAGGAAGCAACAGTTAGAACTGGACATGGACCAACAGACTGGTTCCAAACAGGAAAAGGAGTGTGTCAAGGCTGTATATTGTCACCCTGCTTATTTAACTTATATGCAGAGTACATCATGAGAAATGCTGGGCTGGAGGAAGCACAAGCTGGAATCAAGATTGCTGGGAGAAATATCAATAACCTAAGATATGCGGACACCACCCTATGGCAGAAAGTGAAGAGGAACTAAAAAGCCTCTTGATGAAAATGAAAGAAGAAAGTGAAAAAGTTGGCTTAAAGCTCAACATTCAGAAAACTAAGGTCATGATATCTGGTCCTATCACTTTATGGGAAATAGATGGGGAAACAGTGGAAGCAGTGTCAGACTTTATTTTTGGGGGCTCCAAAATCACTGCAGATAGTGATTGCAACCATGAAATTAAAAGACACTTACTCCTTGGAAGGAAAGTTATGCTATCCTTGGAAGGATAGCATATTAAAAAGCAGAGACATTACTTTGCCAACAAAGGTCCATCTCGTTAAGGCTATGTTTTTTCCAGTGGTCATGTATGGATGTGAGAGCTGGACTGTGAAGAAAGCTGAGCACTGAAAGATGGCATCACTGACTGGATGGACATGAGTTTGAGTAAACTCTGAGAGTTGGTGATGGACAGGGAGGTCTGGCATGCTGTGATTCATGGGGTTGCAAAGAGTCGGACACGACTGAGTGACTGAACTAAACTGAACTGAGCATGCTCTGAGAGAACATGGAAGCTCTGTACCCTATTCCCTTACCTCACTCTGGGCATCTCTTCCATCTGGCTGTTCCTGAGTTACATCCTTTCATAACAAAGTGGTGATCTAGTAAGTAAAATGTTTCTTGCAGTTCTGTGAGCTGCTCTAACAAATTAACCCAAGGCGGAGGTTGTGGAAACTTTTGATAGATGGCCAATCAATCATGAATGTAGGTGACAATTTAGACTTGCAATTAGCATCTGAACCCCAAAGAAGGGGTTGTTGTTTTTGGTCAGAAGTACAGGTAATAAGCTGGGCTTGTGACTAGTATATAAAGTGTGTGTGCAGGGGAGGTGAGGAAGTAGTCATGTTGGACTGAGTCCTTTGCCCATAGGATGCTAGCTCCAGTAGACAGTGTCAGAAATGAGTTGAATTATATAGCATCCAGCTAATGTTGCAGAGAGTTGCTTGGTGTGAGGAAAAATGTCCTCACATTTGGTGATCAGAAATGTCAGAAGTGAAGTTTTCTCTGTGAAGGTAAAGGACAGAGGCAGGGAACATGCATGGTAGGGAAGAACTGTAATTCTCCCTACTCAGGAAGTAGACTGAAGTGGGTTTTATATACAATTGTAGATACAGACCCACAATCTTTTATCTGAAAATCTTAGTAGCCGATATGTTTCTGAATTTTAGAAAGATAATACAACACATGCAGTGATGTCTTGAGCACAAACCTATTAATAGTTGTTAATATTCTGAGCTAAAACATCTATACTTTCACTAACAGCCTAATCTCAGTTCAGGTCTGGTTTTGCTGCTGAATGGATTCAAGTCAGTCCAGTTTCCCCCTATTGGAAATGTGCATAAGAATTATGGGCTACATCTAGTTTTCTAGGAAAGAACTCTGTTTTTTTTTTTTTAATTAAAAAATTGTACTTCATATTTGAGTACAGTTGATTAACAATGTGTCAATGTCAGATGTTCAGCAATTCAGTTATACATACACATGCATCTATTGTTTTTCAAAATTTTTTCCCATTTAGAGTATTACAGAGTGTTGAGCAGAGTTCCCTGTGCTATACAGTAGGTCCTTGTTGGTTATCTATTTTAAACACAGCAGTCTGTGCAAATCAATCCCAAACCCAGGAGAGAACTCTTGACATTCTTTTAGTCTGCAAGCTATTGTCTCTTTTACTGTATTATCTGGCTTCTTGAGCCTCTTTATTTACCCTTTAGTTTTTGATATTTGCTTCAGAACTTTCTTTTGGATTTGGATTTTTGTATGAGGCTAGGAAGACATAATTTAATACCTTAAAATTCACCTATTTTGAGTTTCCAACTTGATTGGTTTTGTAAATGTGCACAATCATAAAACCTTCATAATTTTGAAGGTTTAAATATCTTTAAGGTAAGGTGAAGTCGCTCAGTCGTGTACAACTCTTTGCGACCCCCCACACTGTAGTTTAACCAAGCTCCTCCGTCCATGGGATTTTCCAGGCAAGAGTACTGGAGTGGGTTGCCATTTCCTTCTCCAGAGGATCTTCCCGACCCAGGGTTTGAACCTAGGTCTCCCGCATTGTAGGCAGATGCTTTACTCTCTGAGCCACTAGGGAAGTCCAACATCCTTACCACGCTCAAAAGTTTTTCCTGTATCACTGCAGTCAGTTCCCCCTCCCACTCCAGCCCTGGGCCAGGCAATCACTGATGTCATTTCTGTGTCTAGCTTTCACTTAGCTTAATGTTTTGTGATCCATGTCCTTTTTTTTATCAGTGTTCTGTTCTTTTTGTTATTATTATTTTTTTTTTTTTCTGAGCAGTATTCTCAAGTGTGTGTAACTGGTGACTAGATCAAGAATGCATGGCCCATCTCTATCACACATACTATTAAGCAATAAAAAAGGTCTTGTGTTTCTAATCTGTTATTCAGCTTACCAGTCTTTGAGTCCCTGCTCAACATTGAATGCTTTCTCAGGTTAAGAGTTGCCTTGCTTTCATTAATAGCTTTAAGTCAGCAAGATTTCTACCAGCTCTTAAGTTTATCGGGCTGAATTAGGCAACTAGGCTTAGATAGTGCATTGCCCTAGAGAACATTAGAAACCTAACTCCCCTCCCCCTTGCTCTGTAGATCACAACCGTGACTTTCCATGACACACATCTAGCTAGTATCTATGCAGGGACTGCTTTCCAATGATTATCAATTTGGCATTCTGAGGACGGAACTCAGTACTTTTTTCTACTAGGGCCAGGAGGATCGTTCTGCCTCTTGCATGGAATGGAATTCAGGTGTTGAGAAGTGTGCCCTATTCCTGAGAATGCAGGTGGATCGACCTGAATCTAGAGTCCAGGGGAAATCCTCTTCCATCTAAGGCCAAACTTAAGCCCTTCTCCTATTGCATTTGAGCCCCAACAAGATTACTAGGGAAAGAGGTTTGAAAGGATTCTGTTCTTTCCACACTTAGAAATTTTGCTTGTGCAGAGACATGCTTATAGGAACCAGAAAAGGAGTAAATGAAAATCAGGATGAGAGTCACTGGTCTGTAAGAGGGTCTACTAAACTCGCCTGCTTTTAAGTATGATCACTCCACCATGCTGTTGGCTATGAGGAGCACCATCCTTTTTGAGGACCCAGCCCAGGCCTAGTGATAGGATGTCCTATCCATGGAAGGGACAATTCACTTCCCAGTGGAAATATCCACGCAGTAGGCAGAATCTTACCAAGTTTTTCTCAGGATTCTATGGAGACTATGAAACTAGACACAATTATCATTTACAAGTTATGGCTACGGGCACAGCTGAGGGCAGGGCAAGCTATAAGAATGATAGGAGATAGAAATATTATCAATACTACTCTAAAATTTCAACAAATTTTTATCCTGTTTCTTAGTATTTACATCTGTTTAGTTCTTACTTCATTTGCTTGCTTTGGGGGGGTGGGTATTCCCTGGTGGGTCAGATGGTAAAGACCCTGCCTGCACTGCAGAAGACCTGAGTTCGATCCCTGGGTCATGAAGATCTCTGAGAGAGAAGGAAATGTCAATCCACTCCAATATTCTTGCCTGGAAAATTCCATGGGCAGAGGAGCCTGGCAGGCTACAGCCCACAGGGTCACAAAAAGTTGGACATAATTGAGCGATTAACACTTAAACTAACACTTGGGGGTATTTAACTTATCTCTATCTAATCTTCCTATTTAGTGAAATGGAAATGATAATAATAATAATTTTATTGTTATTGTCTCATAAGAATATTGTGAAAATTAAATTCAGTAACATGTGTAGTACTCTTAGGATAGTAATCCTGGAGACTAATAATGTCTCAATGAAATGAAGTCACTGCTATCTTATCTAATAATATTTTTCCAGAGAGGAAATATTTTAGTAACCTGTGGATTACATGTAGGCAACACAGAAGGGATAATCTGTTTAGTATCATGATATAAATCTGTGCTGTTGTGACAGAGCTATATGTCTACAGATTATTATGCAGACCTGATGCAAAGAAATGACTCACTGGAAAAGATCCTGATGCTGGGAAAGATTGAAGGCAGGAGGAGAAGGGGACGACAGAGGTTGAGATGGTGGGATAGCATCACCAACTCAATGGACATGAGTTTGAGCAAGCTCTGGGAGTTACTGATGGACTGGGAAGCCTGGTGTGCTGCAGTCCATGGGGTCTCAAAGAGTCAGACATGAATGAGTCATTAAACTGGACTGAAGGCATGAATGCGAGGCTGAGACTGAACGAGAAGAACCAACTGCCCTTCACACATACACACATGCACACACTATACTTTGGAAGGTTGAGGAAGAGTCAGTGCTTCAGAGAGGTGGGATATTTCTAACCATTCCAACTGGGAACATGGTTATATGTGAGGTACAGCCTAACCTGGTGTCGCAGTATAGAATCCGCCTGCAATGCAGGAGACCCAGGTTCTATCCCTGGGTGGGGAAGATCCCCTGGAGGAGGGAATGGCAACCCACTCCAGGATTCTTGCCTGGAGACTCCCCACGGATAGAGAAACCCAGTGGGCTATAGTGCATGGGGTCACAATGAGACAGACACAGCTGAGCAACTAACACTCTCACTTCACTTTTTTTTCACACCCTAACCCACCGAGAAGCTCACTCATTTTGTAACTAAAGTTAAGAACTTTTTTCTATTATAAATCTCTTCTATTTTCTTGAAGCCTTTGGTAAAAAGTTTGAACTGCTGTAGCCTGGCCTTATCTATAGTTTAGAGTAGGCTCCATGTCTGCTTCAGATGATGTAGTCAAGACTCAACAGTGATCACCTGTGGGACTCAGCTGTGATTTGGAGAGAGGTGATGTAAGGGGAGAAAGCAATGCTATTCTCTGACAAAGCTGGTTGCCTGAGTGAGAGACAGTAAGCATTATTTAGGAATTTCCAGAATTCCTTGAGGATGAATATCTGGTAAAATGCACTGTACTTCCTATGAATTCTAGTAGGATGGGAACTCAAGTGACTGTTAAATGGGCATTAATAAAATTCACAAACAGGGAAGGGAGCATGCGATGGGAAAGAAGAAGCCTTCACGCTCCCAATGCCTGCACTTGGTAGTACGTAGGCTGCTCTTACTGGTTTTCTTGGACAAAATGTCTCCCACATCCCCGGCAGTCTTTCCTTAGGGTAGAGAAAATAGGACGGCCTGCAGATCTTCCAGCCCCTGATAAGCCAGAGCTCTCCTTGGCTCTGCAGAGATCCCACTTCACAAGACAACATGGGAGGTTACAGGGCTCATTTCTCACCAGTTGATTAAAATCTAGTGGTGAGATGACCAGCAGCATCAACCATCAACCAGTTATCCCAGGTCCACTGGGCTTTCCAGAGCTCTACCTCCTCTACTGAAGATGTCACCTCAAAAACCCAGTGCATGGCAGGGCCAGTGCCACCAGATTCCACCACTTTAGGCCCTGACTAAAATAGACTGACCCAGCCAATAGGTTCAGGGTGAACTGGCTAACATATCCAAATGCTTTGACTCCAGATGACCTTGTGTTGTGTGTGAATACGGGCTTGGAAATTTAGTGGTGGATTCAATTCTCCCTGGAGCTAGCCCCTGGAATATTTTTCTTCCATTCCACAGCACCCGATCTACAATGAGAGCAGGCAGAAAGTACCTTAAGTCTTCACCTGCAGCCCTTTGGTACCATTGGAAATATGGTGTTGCCACCAGTCAAGATGGGCCTGCTTACTGTGGTCATGTAGGCCATTGTGCATATCATTGCCACAAAATTGCTGCAGAAGAACTGTCTGTAAATTTTCCAGCCGTGAAGGAGAGGTAAGTTCTCAGTTCCATAAAAATTAGAGAAAGCAAGTACTTACTTCCAATACCCAGGCAAAGTGATTTGGGAGCAGTAGAAAGACAGGAGACCACATTCAAATCTAGCAGGCCACCCTTCTATTCCTCTCTTGTCATGAAAGTAAGATACATAAATATGGGAGCTGGGCATTTTTGTGACCCACAGTATCATGGCCATCAACCTAGACACAGAGGTAGGAGCACATGGTGGGAAGTCTACACTGAGTGCCCATATTTCCACTTACTATTTTCCATCTATTGGCTGGAGAACCTCACCTTCACTCACTGAGGAGCTGTGCCAAATGCAGTCATTAAACCCCACCCAGCTTCCCACTCTTCTTGCCTATCTCTATTCTAGAACTCCAAACATATTTTCTGTTTCCAGAGAGGGGTTTTTCAGACCAGGAGTGCAAGAGCTTCTCCAACACTGTGAGTGAGACTGCTCAGATGCCGTGATGGCCAGCGCATGTGTCCTTGCCTGCCAGGCAAGGTAGAGGAACGCTGTGACTCAGACAGGAAGGCTCCCTTAATCCCTACTTCCCCAGATGTTGTCTACCTCTCCTTCCCCCCATCATTCCCCAGTCGTCCACCAGCCTTTCTTATCTGGTTCCAGTGGGCTTTGAGCTTGATCTGATCTGAGTAATGATGCTTGAGGTACTTCATGAGCTCAGCCTGGCTCTCCTTTGCACTCCACATCCTGACACGAGAAGATATCCAGGAGAATTATATTTTTCAGCTGTCTGAGGCTGATTGATCGCATCTCCAGCAGAGTTCTCTGATGGGAGCCCACCCATCACCTGACAAAATGGAGGGAATGGTCACAGAGGGGAAAATGGGATAATGCAGCAGAAAGTGGATAGAGTACTCAGGTTTGCCTGGAGAAGAAGCCACCTTATGCTCTGCCATCAGGAGTCCTGGAAACATGCCCTGAGCTAATTCCTGTCACAGCTTCATAGTCCTGTCTTTTGATTCCTCACCTTGCTCTTTTCATCTGTGCATTGCTTCAATCATCAGAGATTTATTGAAACAGTTTTACATAATGGAATATAATAAATGCAAAAAATATTGAAAAAATAAGGACACATATTTTGAGCCGAAGGACTTCACAGTCTAGTGAGAAACAAGACTTCTAATATTGATAGGCTAAACATTATAATATAATATGATATGGACTTTCTCATCAGTTACTTAAAAGAACAATGGGAGAAAACATAAATTCTGCTTAAAGAAATCAGAGGATTCAAAGGAATTAGCCCTTGAGATAAGATTTAAAAGCGGGTAGGCGTTTTCTACCATTTCTATCACTGATTGGATGGCATCACTGACTCAATGGAGATGAGTTTGAGCAAACTCCAGGGGCTAGTGAGGGACTGGGAGGCCTGGAATGCTGTAGTTCATGAGGTTACAAAGAATCAGACATGACTTAGCGACTGAAAAACAACAAGGGGTTTTCTAGATGAACATACACAATAAAGGGATGCAAAAGGAAGCCATTCAAGCAGAAGAAACATATACACCAATACAATAAGACAAGAGACATCCAGCTGAAATTAGAATAGTGCATAATCCATGCTGTTTTTTATAACTAGTTCGGTGGTTAGCAGAGGACTCTGATGATTAATCTTCTGTGTTAACTTAATTGGAACACCAGAGCCCCAATACTTGCTTAACATTATTCTGGATATTTCTGTGAGGGAGTTTCTGGATGAGATTAATGTTTAAATCAATAGACTGTATAAAGATTGTCCTTCCCAATGTAGGTGGCTTTATCTCATTTATGGACGATCTAAGTAGAACTAAAAGACTGAACAAAGGATAACCCACTCTCTTCTCCTGACTGTCTTCAAGCTCGGACATCAGCCTTCTCGTGACTTTGAATTTTTGCTTGGACTGGAATTTACAACACTGACTCTCCTGGTTCTTAGGTCTTTTCACTGTAACTACTCCAGTAGCTCTTCTGGGTCTCTAGCTTTCCTATTGCAGATCTTGGGCCTTTCTAGTCTCATAACTTCATGAGTCAGTTCATTATAATCTCTCCATCACTCTATATATGTAGATAGACAGATATAGATAGTCTTTCCTTGTAGCTCAGTTGGTAAAGAATCTACTTACAATGCAGGAGACCCAGGTTTGATCCCTGGGTCAGGAAGATCCCCTGGAGAAGGAAATGGCAACCCACTCCAATATTCTTGCCTGGAGAATCCCATGGACAGAGGAGCCTGGCAGGCTACAGTCTATGCTGTCACAAGAGTCAGGCACGACTTGGCAACTAAACCATTACCACCACCAGATATAGATAGATATATAGATACAGATATCTTCTATCGGTTCTGTTTATTAGTTCTGGGGGATGGAAAATCCAAGGTCAAGGTGCTGACAATTTTAGTTTCTGTCTTCTTGGCCTGTAGGTGGCTGCGTTTACACTGTGTCCTCAAGTGGTCTTTCCTCAATGCATGGGCATGGGCAGAGAGAAAGAGAGAGAGAGAGAGAGAGAGAGAGAGAGAGAGAGAGAGAGATGAGAGAGAGAGCACAAGCATGAGCTGTCTGGTGTTTCTTCTTATAAGGACACAAATTCCAGGGCTTCAAGCTTATGAACTCATCTAATCTGAATTACTTCCTTAGAGGCTCCATCTCCAAATACATCCACACTCGGGCTTAGGGCTTCAGCATATGAGATTTTTCGAGGACACTGTTCAGTCCATAATACTGGGTGAGGGTTACATGACAGGAGTCGGGACAGGACCAAAACAGGCTATGAAAGACTCTGGACCTTCAGCTTAAGGGATGAGTGATGGGGAGTTAGTGAAGTGTTTTAAACTGTGAAAAAAATGATAAGACATATAAGAAAGCTTATTCTGATTTTTGGTAAAGAAGAATTGACTATAACATCCCTGGAATATTCTGTGCCAGTGAAAATTTTATGACAGCAAATTAAAAAATGAGTACTCATATCTGCTGGGAGAACTAAGGCAGACAGAAAGCCATTGCCAGAGTCTTGGAAATATTTCAACATCTACACGGTTCATGAAGTTGGATTGAAAAAATAATGTGGCCCATTCATGCAGCCGCACACTAAGAGCATCCCAGTGGTATTCATTTACCCTCGGGCATGATCGTTTCCTTGGGCTCAAGACCTGGTGTTTATCGTGCCTATGTTGTCATAGGAGATCACTTCCTACTCACCTCCTACTCACTGCTTTTTACAGAAGTTTTCAATGGAGTTTGGTCCCTTTAATCTTTAGACAGCAGAACAAGAGGAGGGGGATAGTAGTGCAAAGAAAGTTTGGCTTTTGGAATTTTGTATTTTAATTGGTAAATCACACACATACAGTTTTCTAAGCAGTAGCAGAGAAAATTCTTAACAGAAATACATACTGGCAATTATTGTAGTATGCTTTATGTTTTGTTTATTATTTAAAATATGTGTAGATATGTGTGTGTCTACTTATATATCTATTATTTATGTATTTATAATATATGATGTCAGTTCTAAAAATTAGGCAAAAAGGTAAAACATTAATCCTTTCAAGTGAGCAAAGCAGCCCGTGCTATAAACTGGCTCCAAATTTGGCAATGGGCTGATCGGCTTTTATCAAATTACCATCCAACTGAAGCTGGCTGTTGTTTTATTAGTTTTTTGACAAGTACAAGGTGAATAGTGCATAAGCCAAAGGATAATTATACACTGTGTCTCTTGAAAAAGTTTGGATTGAAATAAACCACCACTCATTCAAATATGGAATTGCTAAAGCGAGCACTAAGTGCCTATGAACTAAAGCAGACCAGAACCTATGATAAAAATACTGAAAACAAAAGAATTTAATAATTGTCCTGAAGATTAATAGAAAGCTAAGGCTATTGACAGTAATTTATTAAATTAACCAGAAAACAATTCAGAAAACTCCATGACATGTTTAATAAGATATAAGACATAGCCTATATGAAATAAGAGGTCCATAAGTTCCATAAGGGCTGAAAATGCTAAAATTAACCTACAATGTGATGAAGTACATAATAACATGAATATGAAGGCAATTTGCACAAGTATAGATAGGATGTTGAATAATTAGAAACCGCAGCAGTTAAAACAAGGTTCTCATTCATGGTAATAAATGCAGGATTAGAATTTTCTTAATTAGCAATGGGAAAGATGAACTTGAAAAGATTTAAACTATGTACACTGTCCTGTGCTGATTGCCATTTTGGAAGCCAATTTAAACACAAGCAAGTAAACAAATACCCTATCAGATGGTATGGATAGACATATTTGTTTGTAATTTCTGAGAAAAAAATGAACTCATTTTCAAATTCTTGTCGCAGTGACAAGTAGCAGTCACTTAAATTAGTCATTCGGGACAGTGGTTCTCAGTGTGGGCCTTGGACAAGCAGTACCGGCATCAACTGAGAGCTCAGAGCTTAATTTCTCAAGCCTTCCCTCAAGCCACTCGATTCAGAAATTCTAGGAGTTGGGCCAAGTAATTGGTATTCTAACCAACCCTAAAGGTGATGCTGCTGTAGCTCAAATTTGAGAACTACTACATTGGGAGAATGACTGTATCAGTACTATGATGAGAGTAAGGCAGCTGATCACATAAGTTACCCCTTATCTGCACCACAGACACACAAAATCCAGGAAAGATCGTAGAGGTGAGGACTTTGCTAGTGGGGTATCCTGTGTGCCTCAGATTCCCCACTCACAAGTGACAGAAGTGGACATAGTTACATAGATAACTGGTTTTCCCAAAGAAGAACATCAAAGGAATATCAAGTGTAATATATGAATACAAATACAAGAGAAGAAGCATTGTTTAGTTCCAAAACCAGGGATCAAATCCACACCCCCTGCAGTGGAAACACAGGACCTTAACCATTGCACTATCAAGGAGGCCCTAAGGAAGCATTTCTTAAACTGAAGGAAGACCTACGTGTGCAGATTGAAAGTGCTTTTTGCTATACAGGCAAAGTCAACGAGAAAACTGACAGCTAATTAATTCTGGGGGAAACAAGATCTTATATAAAGGACAAACCTCCTATAAACATCAAGAAAGAAAGAAGGAGAGAGAGAGAGAGAGAGAGAGAGAGAGAGAGAGAGAGCGGGAGCCTGCCTCTAAGATTAAACATCCTTGCAGAAGAGGGCAGATATAGATTTGAAAGAAAAAATTAGGTTTACGTAAGAAGATGGGTACCTCTTCCTCCAAGGCTTTCAGTAAGGATGCCATGCTGTATGCAAATATTGACAATTTAAATGAGATTAACACTTTGTAAATCACATATTTCCTGGCACATGGTTTTTGCTCATTCAGTGCTAGCCCTCACCCATTTCAGAGCACCAGGCACATGAATGATGAACTCCTGACTCATCTCTGGAAGGTGTCACACTCTAGGGACTAGAGTCCAGGTCATTAACAAATGTTTAGCTTTGAAAAAGGCAAGATCTGAGACTAAGTACTAGTAGTGAATGAAGAGGGAGGTTAAGAGCACACTGGTCTTAGGACATTATGTGTGAATGGAAATGTGGTTGAAAGGCAGGAGCTGTGGAACATGAGAGTATAGTGGCAAGAAAGAATGTAAAGCAAAAAGACAAGGTTATTCAGAACACTTTCAAATACTTTGTGTGTTCCAAGGAGAAGATTTTCAAATACCTCGTGTGTTCCAAGTATATTTTCAAATACTTCATCTGTTCCAAGTGCAGGTCCTGTGTAGAAAAAGATATTTAATACATATCAAATATGGCAGTTGGCATACATTCCTCCCCTCCACTTGACTTCTGGGTAAGAGAAAACCTGGACTCCCAGGTCCTTCCAAGCTGAGATTCAGTGGGTCAGAGCTCACACTGCTTAAGTAGTACTATTATTGTAGCATGATAAGAATTCCCTTTCTTTCCCATAATGTTGCTAGTCAATGAACAATGGAAACTTTTATTAGTCATGACTTCTCCACTCTTGAGGATTACAAAATCCAGATAAGGAGACAAATACCTGCCAACCATCTGCAACATTAATAATCATTCAAAATCTAAAAACAAGACACAGACAGTATCACAAGTGTATATCTACTAAGTGAAATGTAGCTATAGGATAGGCTGCCATTGTTAAGCAGAAACATCAGAAAGATTTTCAGAAAAGAGATGAAGCTAGGATAGTAGACGGAGGAATTAGACAGCCAAAGAAAGGAGTGGTAACCTTTGCAGATGGAGACAATAACACAAAGCTCCAAACCAGAGAACCAATATGATGGAATAAGTAGATACTTTTGAGACTGTAGAACAATAAAAATTTAAGGACGTCCTTCTCTGTATGAATTTCCAAAGATGGAATAGCAATTTAACCAGTTCTTTATCAAATGGTAGTTTCTCTTATAGCATCCTATATTAAAATATCATACAATCAGCAAGACATGATTATAGTCTTGCTGTTTCTGAAAGTTATGCAATGATCTTGAAATTTTTGTAACATTAAGTGTGAAAAAATATCCTTGTTTTCTTTCCTCTTCTTTTTTGGGGCCACTATTAGCAGTCTGAAAATCAGCTTTCATTTTGACTGCCGCTTAACAGAATTTGATTAAAAAAAGTAAACTAATTACAACGGAAATGCAGCCCTGCGAAGCTTTAAGAAAAACACATTATTTTGTTTTAGGGTTCAGTTACTATACATTCATTTATCATCTTTATAAGCGATGTGCAGGCGATGATGAATAGGCCCTGGCTTTGAATCAGGAAATGTAAATTATCCTTTTTCTTTCTTTCCTTTATCCACTTTTTTTTTAAATGAATAATGAATGCTAGGTAATTTGAAGCTAACTGATGTACCAGGAACTCAAAGATGATGTAATGCATGAAAGCAATAAGGGCTACTTATCTGATAGGCTAAAGCAAAGACAACTCCTGGTCCAGGGGATGCATACTTGAGTTGGAGGTGGTTTTGTCGGGTGGTTGACCTAGCTGGTTTGGAGGACCATCAATAAGAGGCAGGTTGCTCTGCTATTGCTTTGTATTTGAGCCTCCCTCATATCAAGTAGTAACATTTACCTTTGGAGAACTGGCACATACATTCCTTAAACCCTCTCTCATCTGGATCTTTTTTTTTCCATAGATAAGTTCATTGTGTCATGTTTTATCTCTTTATAAACAAAATATTTTTGAGCATAATTTCCAGTCAGAAAGAAAGAAAGTCTAAAGAGAAAAAGGTCTATGGTTTTCTATTGCTAGGTAACAAACTAACAAATTTAGTGACTCAAAAAAACATACATTTATTATCTTGCAGTTTCTGTAGATCAGAACTCAAGATACAGCTTAATTGGGTCCTCTGCTTAGGGTTTTTATGAAGGTATTATCCAAGCTGCATTCTCATATGGTGGTTTGACTGGGGAAGAATTCATTTTCAGTCTCATTCAGTTTTTTGGCAGAATAAATTTCCTTGTGATTTAGGGTTGACATCTCTGGCTTCTTGCTGGTTCTTGGCTAGACACTGCTCTTATCTCTCAAAGGTCGCCTGGTCATCTGCTGGAGGCGTGCACTTCTTTACCAGATGGGTTTCTCCATCATGGCTACTTCATCAAGCCAGTAAAAAGAGTCTCTAGAGGAAATCCATTATTGAGATAGTCTTTTATTCTTTTTTAAAATTTTATTTTGTTTTTAATTGGAGGGTAAAATCAATACTGTGATGGTTTTCACCATACATCAACATGAACCAGTCATAGGTATACATATGTCCCCCTCTCCTAAACCACCCTCCCACCTCCCTCCCTATCCCACCTCTCTAGGTCAGCACAGAGCACCAGCTTTGGGTTCCCTACATCATACAGCAAATTCCCACCAGCTATCCACTTTACATATGGTAATGTATATGTTTCCATCTATTTAGAATATTGAAAATCTTTGACATATTATAAGAAATTAGTGCACTTTCAAGCAAGAAGTGCAGTATTTCAAGACAGACAAAATAAGCTTTATGTATTTGGATAAGGAGAGACTTTGGATAAGGAGAGAAAATGGGAAAGCATATTACCAATAAGGGAAGAAAAGAATGCTCAAGTGTAGACCGTGGGTGAAAAGCAACCCATGACTGGATGGCCATTGTTGTAGATAAGCAGCAGGGATGGTTTTAAGAAAGATAAAGCTCAGGATGCTCACCTCAGGATGAATCTCAAGTTTACACTGCACTCATCACTTGGTGTAGAAAAGCCTCAGTTGAAATAAAATAGCAATAGAAATGTTGGCTTTATTGGTGCAGAAAGTTATGCATACTCATTTCCATTTTCAGGGGTTTTGCAATATTTATATTTACTTGCATATAGAATGTTTAAGATATTTGCATATGTTCTGCAAATTAATTTAAAACTGGCTATTGACTTACATTTGGGTGACATTTATGGATAAAGATATTAGCCATAGATGCCACTCACAGATAAAGTTACATGTGTCTCATTAATTCCCATATTCTTTATAAATTATGTCAATTTGATTTTTATGTGGTAATTCTCTCTATATATTGCTTTCCATTTTAGAAATAAAACTCATGGATTTTTTTACTCACTCTAGCACACAAAGTGTTTGCATATTTCCTTTTTAATTTCCTTAATTTTTGTTTCTTCTCACACTCTTTGCTTTTATTATACCTTCTCTCAGATTGCTGAGGCAACGATTAGGCATATTGGCCTTGGAAAAATAAATAAAGAGAAGGAAAATATGTTGCTCTGTCACTTTAAAATGTAGTCCATTTCCACCAACATATTAAAAGTCTAAATATTTTATTGCCTAGGCACAATCTCAATTTTATTGCCCCAATCACAGCTCATTGGTTAGGATATGCTGGGCAGAGGAGTGAGCTGGTCAGCTAATGGCCTCCCTGCTGCTAAAATTAACTAATTGTTAAAGTAATAACCATGGACCCTCATGGCCTATTTTAATAGTCAGTGGCAATCTGGGAAATTATTTTGCTGCTTTCATTTCAGTAAGTCCTCCTGTTAGCCATTTGCACCCTCTCTATCCTTTTAAATGTCCTCTTGATGAGAAATATTTCAATGGGACCCTGCAGGGATCTCTGGCCAATCCCTCCAAGTGGCAGTTGGGGCCCATTTTTTTCTTTTGTGAATACAGGAAGAGCATTGTATAAGTAGGTACTGGGGTGCACGTGGGTGGCCATCTATCCATTTCACCAAACTTCTTTTCCAAACTCATCTTTCCTCCTCTGAAAAGTGTCTTCCACATCAGTTTGTTCTATATCTTGCTATGCTTTGCCCTAATGCTGGCCATGACCTTCCCTGTCCTTTTGGTGAAAAACTCTTTACCCAATCTTTAGATGATCACTCCAATCCACAGTGGAGGCCCAGATAGGAGTCCACCCATTCAACATCCCAGGACAATGCTATTTCCAATTTTGACCTCTCCTCTGATATTCCATTATACACTCTTGCTACAATACATTTTATTACACTTTATTATGTTTTTGTACTTCACATTCTCCTTTATCCATTTGTTATTTCCTGTGTACAAATCCTTTATTCTCAGTTAAGTTTACGTTTACCTAGAGAAAATTCTGCACTTCCTCTTGCATCTCTCGGTCACCAGAGCTGTGTTAAATACATTACAGGTGTTTTTGTAAACACATGATGAATTCAATTAAATTAGATCTGGGGATTTCAAAGTTGTATCTGCTATACAAATGTCCTGTGAGGATATTTTAAGTCCTTCATATCCAGAGAGAAAGAGGTAAATTCTATACATTCCTCTACTGAGACTAAATCTTCATGAGTTTTGTCATAAACACATCATTAGTATCAACCTCATAGAATAGAAATCACTTATGGTAAAATTTTTAAATGACACCAAGAAAGACACAAAAAACATTGGACTGAAGGAAATCAATCCTTAAAGAAAACGGGCCTGTGGCAGAGTTATAAATATGTTTGAAAGCAGAGATGGAAGACTAATTAGCCCATTCAGAAGTTCAGTTGCAAGACCTGCACTAACTACATTATTCACTGGAAAAAATATGCAGGGCTTCTCCTTGCATACCTGCAAAATATTCTTCAATAAGTCTTCCTATCTGTTTAACAGTCATTAACTCAGACTGCGGAACACTCTTTGCAAAATAACTCTTCTCCTTTGTATTATTGTGACAGTTTTTTTGTTTTATACCTGTGGAGGCATGATTATTGAACATTTTTTTTTATGAATGTTCATAATAGTTCTATGTTGATACTAACAAAAAGACTGAAAACCAGTCTATTGAGTTAAGATTCCATACCAGTCATGGTACAGTCTGTTAAGTCATGAAAAGCTTCTTGGGGATTATATCTTTCTATACATTGGGCTAACTATAGCTGACTCATGGGAGAGTCACATTCTAGGTTAAGGGCAGATTTGGGTCTGGGTTGGTACAGCTGCATTAAAACATCTAGAATCCTTTCAGTACCACATTTCTCACATTTCATGAAGACTTAAAACTCAACCATTAAACGAGGGTCGAGATTTTAGGAGTCTTTTTGCAATTCTAGCAAGCCATACTTTATGATCCCCATACAGTCCTGAAGATTAATATTTGAGTTTGCTTTTAGAGAATGTTTTTAAAAAGAAACTCTCAAAAATCACGGTTAGGACTGAGACAAACTGTGTCGTGACTCTTCTATGTACCAGCACTATTACTTTGGGAATATTGCTATAATATCTACTAACTTCAATTTCCTAATAGGAAATTAAAATGAGTATGTTTTCTATTTCTGATCTGCTTTGCAAAGTGATAGGAACCAAAGATTGTGATTATTTGTCAAAGAAAAATCAGTAGTCATTTAATGAGGGCCTGAATGATTCTTTTATCAGTTGAATGAAAGTGTATCCATGTGTCCGATTTTTGATATCTATTTTAGTTGCTTACATGCTTTTTTTCTCAACTCCAAGATTTCATCTGGATTAAAAATAGTTGAGTGAAGGAACAACAATTTTGCATATTTTTCATACTATCATCTTCTTTCTGTTCAGATAAGAAGGCACAGATTAAGAGCAATGGTTTAGAGTCAGTCAGAGATGCTTTCAACCTTGTCATGGTTAACTACTAGTTGTTTAACCTTGAAACTCTTGGCAATCTCTCTAAGCCCAAGGGTATTCACATTAAACCTGAGGACAATAGATATACTTACTTCATAGGATGATTCCGGGGATTCTGTGAGGTGATGCTGCAATGCACTTGGCATAGTACATTACACACAATAACGATAGGTGTTTAATTAATACTAGCTATCCTTTCCATATTATTACTAAGGACAACTCAAACAAATGACACTTTGGCACATTGCAGGCACTCAGAAAGAATTCGTACAGTGTGGCACTCATGGCTACTCTGAAAGGACCTGATTGGGGATCCTTGGTGGATGGAGAAAGCCACCAGGAAAGGATGCCACCTGCGAGGGGCTTTGACAAGGAGCAGTCTCCAGGAGGAATCACGACTTGCCTTCCTTTGGGAGCTTCAGTGCCCTGGGAGAGCTTGAGGAGGGGAGCTGAGAGAGCTTTAGGGGCTCCACTCGTGGAATTTCAGCCTCATCAGAGAAACAGAGTTCCTTGTGTCCCAGAATGAGGTATGGTACTGAAGAAACCACAGCTGCAGAACCAAGTCTGAGATGTCTTCAGGGTGACCCAAGTAACTCCCAATCCCAATTCCTCTGTAGCTTCTAGAACCTTGAAAGCACCAAATAAAATTCAAAGAGCACACGTCGACAATTCTAGGTCAAATGAGACTTTTTGATTAGAATAAAAAATTGTGTGTATGTGTGTAGGTAAATTATGTTTATTTCCCAAGGCCTTGCTCAAACCTTTCTTCCTTCATGAGTTCCCGGTAGATTGTTCTTATTTCTGAACCATAATCCCCTTAGCCCTGATTATCTTTTGGCAATCTGACCCATCTCTAGGAGAGCTTGGGGAAGTTGTTATTTTTAAATCCACACTCTTTACTCACCTGGATGCTAAGGACACCATCTGCTATCTTTTCTTCACGTGTTCCCTAACTGCAGCCAAGCCCGACTGAGCCCCAGCACTTAGGGTGATAGAGCCTTAGTGCGCACTCATTTCAAAAAATAGAAGTGCTTCAAGCAAGTAAACAAACCCCAAAACGGAAACCTTGCGAATTATGTGCTAAACCATTGATGGTGTTTTCTTCTCCTTGAAGGTAAAACTAACTTGGGGGCTGCGGGGGAAGGTGGCCCATCTGGTTCTGTGACATTTTTCTGGAAATACCATCAAAAGGAAACTGAGAAATGTGCTACGAACTGAACAGTCATGATCCCTCTTGCATCTGAAAGAAGATTGTGAGAGTAATGAGCCTAAATCAAGGCTGGGCTCGTCCTGCCCGCAATGAGGCAAAACAGGTTTTCCTTTAAAAAACATCTGCCATAAGGGGATTTAAATCGGGTACTCCTGTTTTTAGAAAATCTCTATTTCCTTACAGGATGTCGACTTTGATCACTAATCCCTTGAAAATGTCTTCAAGAGCTACTCCAATTGGCAGAAGTATTCGAGAGTGGGCGTGGGCAGGTGTCGGAGGGAAAAAAGTGGGGGAGAAAACAATCCTCTTTTCCAAGCTGATGTATTACTTTAAAATAAAAAGACAACTCCCAGAGTCTTTTGGTGCTAATAATTCTCTCTGAGATTTTCCCAACGGTGCGGTCCAGGGAAGCCTTTAGAAAATGTTCTTTTGCAGGTCAGCACTTCCTGTCCTCTCTCCCTGGCCAATGGCATTAATGCGTGTTTGTCAATACTGAATTTTATTTGCTGCATCGCATCTCAGCTTAGAGAGGGAAGCACATCATGTTGCATTTTCCTCGCCTCTCCAACTGGAGTTCCTGCTTCTCCCCAGTTTTGTGTTGTCAGCAAAAGTTAACGCATTTACAATCGGTCTCTTGATCGGAGGTAATTACCTGCAGGAGAAACAGCAGGGCTGAGAACCTAACAAGAGAAGCCTTGTGTGGCCGTGCTGTAGGCTGCTGTCCTGAAAGTGTATCAGACTTGTCAAATTGGTTCAAATTAAATTGACACACCACTCTTTCAGGCATCACCATGTTTTTAAGCACGTTGAGCCCTTTTGGGATGTAGATGCCCTCAGAGTTAAAAAGAAATCTGCAAAGGACACCCAAAGGAGCCAGTGACAAGGACAGCAGGGGTCTTTGGGAGGACCCTTTAAAAAAGGCTCCAAGAGGTGGTCTTGTCAGGGCTGAAGCTCAGTTGGATTTTTTCTCAGCAATTTCCTGTTTCCTACCACAGTGATGACAAGGAGTCCCCAAGCCTTAGCCATAGCCCTTGGAGCCAAATTTTTCTGCCTTCAGCTCCATTTACTCATTTATTATAACATTTATGAGCTTTGTCCAGGGACACTGCTGGGTCTCACAGCACCAGCTTCAGCCTGGAGGGAGACAGGGCCATTCTAATCCCAGCCTTTCCCTGATGGGCCTGATGACCTTGGCCAAGTCATTTAACCCCAACTCACTGGGGCCACCGTTTGTAAGAGAGCAGGGGAGTGAGCGAGGCCTAGATCACCTCAATAGGGCGTCAAGAAGAATAACTAATTAATGATTGTAAAGCACTTTGCAAACAGAAAGTGCTGTGCAAAATGCTTAATATTAATCATAAAATGTATTCCCTGCAAGCCTCTAGGCGTATGTACAAAAATAACCACAGCAATTAAAGTAACATGCTAACAAAACTCATTAACCCCTAAACCTCCTTCTGCCCATACTTGGCTGTCGTAGCTTTGTGGCTTTCTCGAGGCGGCCAGGTGGTGCTGGGAGGAAGGCTGCTGTGGGGAGCACGGCATTGGGCTCTCCCGGGCTTTCTGGGCAAGTCATCAGGTCACCTGTACTGAGTGCCAACAGCCTTAAATCCACATCAGCCTTCAGCCTTTCTGGCCCATTTCTCCTGTGTGGATCTCTTCCTTCCCTCCATGATCTAGAACCCACTGCCTAGACCGTTCTGTAACCTGGATGATTCTTCCCTCCTCTGTGTGTTTATTTCCTTGCACGCACACATGACTTTTCTCTACCCAGTATGTAAGCAGCTTGAAGGCAGGGTTTCCCTGCCCTGTAATTCCTAAAGGAGGACCATGCAAAGAGTGTGCCTGCAGGTAGTCTACAGACACATGGGGAGACGCTTTGCAATCCCAAGTGATTGATTAGATGAAGGTGATAGAGTGTTGTTTGAAATCAGCCACAGTCACGCTGGTTATCTTGCACCTGGAAAGCTGGCAATTACTGCTAAGAAACTCCTGAGGTCTGGCAGGGAGGAAAATGAATGAAAGAGGGAAGAAAGGGCTTGGACTTAGTTCATCAGAAAAACTTCAGCTTTGAAACAGGGGAATAGTGAAAGCCAACATCAAAAAAATTATCTTCAGGAAGAGAGGGAAGGAATGAGTGTGATCTGCCTTGAGAAAACTGAAGACAGAGGGTCTTGTGGATCGCAGCTAACACAGGCTGGAGGGTGGAAGTGACGTGGATGGCCGGAGACCTCAGTGTATTCAGGGAGGACACTGAGGACTGTATGAAGACAGGCTGAGCACCTTGCAAGACATAATTTATCTTCCTTTCTCCTCTTTGTGAGAATGAATGGCTAATTTGGAAGAAGTCTCTCCTTACCTCCTTTCTCTTTAGTAAGCAGCCATTTTGGGTTTTAGTTCTTTTTAAACTTCTAAATTTCTTACCTTAGCTCGTCCAGAGTGCTGGCTCATGTCAGAAATTTTGTGCTGCAATAGCATCTTTCATAGAATATAAAAGGGATATGGAAACTACATTCTCGAGGCACTGTGTGTCAAAATTTAATCTGATTCCACCTTGCATACAGTATTATAATACAGGGTTGGGATATTGACCACTAGACTGATAATGCAAAAGTTTTTATAAAAATTGTCACATAGATTGTTAAGAAATGTGCTCCAAATTATAAATAAGAATAGTATAGTTTTTGTCAAATGTTATGTTTAGCAACTAAGCGAAAGACAACCAAAAAACCTGTATTATTTTCAATTTAATTGTTTAAGAGACATTTCCTGGAGAGGAGCTTCTTGATCAGTAAAGAAGGGATTGTGTCCTAGGAGAAATAGCCGAAGAACTCCTGGGCAGGGAGACGGGTAGGGGACTCCCAGATTGAGGGTTGGGAAGGAAGAATTTGTTGTGAAAAGCCTAGAGCCAGGGAAAATACCACATCTCTGAGCACAAAGGTCTGCCTGTGAGGAAGAGGAGGGAGGAAGCAAAGAGAAAAACAGAGGGAAGAGGCAGAGGCTGATCATATGCACTCAGGATGCTGAATGATCCCAGAGTGAGTTCAGAGAGAAAGACACGATAAGAATCCAGAGACGGTCAAGAGTGGGAGAACAGTGCCTGGAGTTCTGTCCTGACAGAGGAGGCTGTGAAGAATATCCTCTGATTTTTGGCAGCTACTCCACGGAGGATTCCCTCCTGTGGAGAGCTGGAGTGATTGTGGACAAGCAGTTTGGGAGATTACAGGTCTGAAGATGACTTGGGGAAAAAATAATCCTAAAATTACAAGAAAAAAAGCCAAGAAATGATATTGAGGGAGCACAAACCTCTATTTCACGGCCAAATCAAAAACTCCCTGACTAGGAAATTGATATTCTGCCTCAAAGTCTCCTTCCTGAAGGCTGGGCTTGGCTTCCAGGGGAGATGTTGGAAGGGGAGGTAACATTGGTGTCCATTCTAAGGTCCACTTGTGCTGCTAATATCTGGCATGTCCTTGAACTAGTCACTTCACAACTGTCAGCCTAGTTTTCATCTGTATAGTGAAGCATTCTAATTAGACAGTCTGTCAAGTCCTCTCCACTTCTGATATCTGATGGACCCCATAATACTGAGTCTGCAAAGCATGTCTCACACACTTGTTCAGTGGCTAAGAAGCTGATTTAGATGGCATTTCCATTTCACTGAAGGTGCGTTGGGTTTACCAAAGTGGATAACTTTAGAGTTTCATCCCCATGGTGTACAGTGGTCATCAACCAAAATCTATTTATTTATTTTATTTATTTATTTTTTCACCAGAATCAGTTTACTGGTAAAACTCTTATCTAGTATCTGTAGAATATATACTGCTGCTGCTGTGAAGTTGCATCAGTTGTGTCAAACTCTGTGTGACCCTATAGACGGCAGCCCACCAGGCTCCTCTGTCCCTGGGATTCTCCAGGCAAGAGTGCTGCTGTGGGTTGCCATTTCCTTCTCCAATGCATGAAAGTGAAAGTGAACTTGCTCAGTCGTGTCCGACTATTTGCGACCCCCTGGACTGTAGCCTACCAGGCCCCTCTATCCATGGGATTTTCCAGGCAAGAATACTGCAGTGGGTTGCCATGTCCTTCTCCAATGCATGGAAGTGAAAGTAAACTTGCTCAGTTGTGTCTGACTCTTCGCGACCCTTGGACTGTAGTTCACCAGGCCTTTCCGTCCATAGGATTTTCCAGGCAAGAGTACTGGAGTGGGTTGCCATGTCCTTCTCCACAAAATCTATTTAATAACATCTATATGTCCAACTCTTTGATAACTCTGGAAATGATGACCTAGTCCCCTCCCTTGAGGAGCTTACAGTTTAATCAGGGAGTCCCATAAACACATGAAAAATGATAAAATATGAAAAATGTCATTAAACCCTTATGTTTTAAGTCTTAGAGCTCTAGACCAAGAGTGTTTTGTTAGTGGAACTTAAGTTTTCTGTGGGCCAAATGGCTAGAGGCAAGGGAGAGAAGTTTGGCCTTGCATAGCAAGTACTCTGTTCACTCAAACAATATGTCCTTTTTTGCATCCTGATTCCTGGTGGGTGAAAGCGGAGCAATCTTTTCCTCTCTCACACACACACATATACCCATACCTGAGGAAAACGCCAAAACTGAAAAACAGGGTCCATAATGAACCTCTCTGTTGATGATGTTGAGACAGTGGAGATGAGGGACAAAAGGGGCTCAGATGCAGAAATCACCATGCTAATAGGTTAGAAACTGGGAAAGCTCATCTGGGATTAAGCACTCACAAAGCAAAGATCAACCACTAAAGCTGGGGTCAAGTCTTGGGTCCAAATCCCCTTTCTGTCATTCACTAGAACTCTGAATTTGGAAAAGTCTCTTACAGCAATTGAATTTGGTGCTAGAACTAAATTTGTGTGATTACAAATAGTGAAGTTAGAGGCAGACTAGGAAAGTGAGGGATGAGCACGGAGATGCCAGGCGTATAGGGGATAATTGGCAGAGGTCAAAGGTGGCTTCAACAAGGGTGGCTGCTTGGTGTTGGGCATAGAGATTATTGGCTTACTCCCCGATATGGACTAGAGGTGGCCTTTCTGAAATGTTCTTCCCACTCTGAAGGAAATCTAGGGTTGCTTCATTTTTGTACACTCTACTATTTCAGCAAGCACATTTCATCAGCAATAACAATTACGCTGTGCATAAGAGGTAGACATAACACTGACCATTTAGGTTATGGCCCAAACCAGGAAAATACTGAGTAGAAAAGGTGCTACTAACAACTATAATGGATAATGGTTGAAAATCAAGTTTGTCCTGGAGAAACTGGAGGTGTGATAGCCTTATCCACAGACATCATTCTTCTCAACACATCATGAGTTTTTCCACTTTCCAAATTAGGAATCTTCATCATGTATCCTCTATCAGACACTGAAGATTTTATTTAAGCAAACGAACAAACAAAAGAAGTCTACTTCTCAGGACACAAAAAATTCTTTAGGAAACAAACAATTCTAAATGTCAGGAAATTGAAGCTCAAAATGTTGTTTTGAAGAAGAGCAATACAGACATTCTTGGTGACTCAGACAGTAAATAATCTGCCTTCAGTGCAGGAGACCTGGGTTCAATCTCTGGGTCTGGAAGGGAATGGCTACCCACTCCAGTTTTCTTGCTGGAGAATTCCATGAGCAGAGGAGCCTTTCGGGCTACAGTCCATGGGGTGGCAAAGATTCAAACACAACTGAGTGACTCACACTTTCACACTTTCATATTCAGTACAGGATGAATGTATGCACATATATGCAAAAAGAAGAGTTTGCACACACACATACCTTATTCAACCTAAAATCTGAAATCACTTGGTCCTAAATTATGGCTTTATGTGTGTGTGTGTATGTGTGTGTTCCATGTTAAAGTGTCATTTGCTCTCAGTCCCTAAAGTAATGTGATTTTTGGATGACAGGGAGAAAGGGAGAAAAGGAAACTCATAAGAGGTAAGGTAAGGAGGAGAGTTGGGAATGCATTTGTAATTCAAAATTATAACCCAACAAAAGCAAAACAGGAAGGGAACAGCATTTTAAAGAGGCTGACAGATAACATCGGCTCATTAGTGGTTCCAGTGCAGTGTACATTGGTTTGCTTGCTTTCTTAGCATCAAAAACAGTGATATATGTGTATGTGGGTATAGAGGAAGTAAATTAAACAAATATAGCTCAAGTTATTTTAGGGTATTCTGAGTATTAACTCTCATCCTTGAAAGTAGCAGTGAGAATTACAAAGGCTTCAGTCTTTGAAATTAGCCACTGCACTGCAAGTAATGGGATTCCCAGGGTATCGCTTCCAAAGATGAGAAGCCCAAAAGGTTTTGAATGAAAGGCAGTGGAACTCTTTCCACCAGTTGAATGGGACGACGAGTGAATCCTTGATGCTAGCACAGTGGGGCTGTCAAGCACTGGAGAACTTTGTTTCCATTTGGGAATGATTAAGGTCTTATTGCTTCTGTCTTGGATATGAAAGACTTGAAGCACATCAGTTTGATGTAACCAGGGTTGAATGACAACTCTATGCATGTAGTTAGCAAAGTTCATTGAGAAGGAGAGAGGAGCACTGAATTTCAGGAAAGTTAAACTGTAGGAATTGAGTACCTTGATTGAATTTGATAGCTCTTAATAGGAAACTGTACTGAACTGGCAAAAAAAAAAAAAGAAAAAGCAATGAGATCTGATGAAAAGGATCAAACTCAAATTTAGTTTTTAAAAATACCTCAGAATTAATCTTGCCCATTTAATTCAGGCAATAGTAGAAATCATTTTACATAATAAAGGGGGACAATGCCAGAAATAGCAGGGTGGAATTCCAGAAGCAGAATTAGAGGAGGACCGCAGGGAGAAGCTAATTTGCTTTTCTGCTTCAAAATGTTTCCCACAATCATATTTTGGGGTCTATTTGATTCTTTTACAGTAAAGGTAGAGTAGGGCTTTCTAAGGGAGATTTCTGGATGGAGCTTGAATTGTAACCACTGAATTGAGTAATCAGAGGGCCAAATGAGTCATGCCATCTGAGAATTGATGTGGATAGCCTGGAAGACAGAAAGAGTAAGGCCCTAGACCTCGCCCAGAGAGACCAGCTGGGGCACGGACCCTCACAAGATTGGCAGGTCAGCGGAGGAGAAGGGAGCCCTTGTACAAGGGACCCAGGGCTACACAAATGTCAGTCCTTTGCAAGGGCATGGGGCACAGGGAAATAGATCTCTCTGAGTGATTACAGCTTGAGTTATTCATCTTTACCACCTGCACATACAGCATTTGACAATGACTGCCAAGGAGTAAGCTTTTGGACCCTTTGGCTAGTACTCTTCCCATCCTCCAGCAGCTCTGATTTTCTTTTTAAATATAATGTCTTTAAGCACATTCATTACCCAGTTTGCAGCAGCTACGACCACCCCCTATTGTCTGATATTTGCCATGCTTCCTCCATTTGCATGAACTCTCTGCCTCCAGACTTTTGTTTGGCCACGTGCAGAAAGGCCTCACGGCTTGGCTCTTTGTAATACTCTGGAGAGCTCTTCTCCCTATTTTATCCAGGATGATTTTCTGAGAAGCAAGAAGGGCAAAGGCCCTGAGTGAATCACTGAAGGTGCATATGGTATTCATTCTGCAGAGAACAAATATGGAACAGGAGAAAAAGTGACAGTCGCACCATTTGCATTTGGTATGTAAATTCAAGATACATATTGATTTACATGTATAATTTAGTAACCAAAAAAAAAAAAAAAAGCCCAGATAGCTAAGTAAACATGAATACCCACCCCAAGCTAAAGGCTGGGCTCCTGGTGGTGTTTGTAAGTGGCGCTGTGTGGCAGCACATCTTGGCATGCAAATGTGTACAAACTCAAAACTCTTGCTAGGCTAAACAACACCTTTCCCAGGAAGCACACTGATATAGCAGCCTGTGCTTTATGCATTTGTCTCCAGGGCAGAGGCCCTTCTCCTCATCTCATAGCTAGGGCAGGATACATAATCCTGTGTCCTTTTCTTAAATTCTACCTTCAAACTGAAATAGCCTAGTCTTTTAAAGCATCTTTTTTCCTTTTGTTGTTTCCATGCATAAAGGACTTGAATATGTATTTCCTCCATAAACATCACAAGTGAGGTGAAGTGTGAGTTGCTTAGTCATGTCCAACTCTTTGTGACCCCATGGACTGTGGCTCACCAGGTTCCTCTGTCTATGGAATTCTCCAGGCAAGAATCCAGGAGTGGATAACCATTCATTTCTCCAAGGGATCAAATCCAGGTCTCCTCCATTGTAGCCAGATTCTTTACTGTTTGAGCCCCCAGGGAAGGACAGATATAAATGCTTTAGCTGGTGACGTCTTTATCTAAACTGATGTCCTTTTCTCACCAAGTCTCCCCTTATCTCTAGCCTCTAAAACAGACCCTCTGGAGAGAATTCCTCACTGCCCTCAGACACGTGAATATTTCCACCACCATGCTTCTGCTAATTCAGCAACATCATCCAAGAGAGTGTCTTTTCCTGCATCCATTAAAGTACCATTCATTTCTCAAGTTCTACTTCAACTTGGTTGCCTCTATGAAGATCCAAACTGTGCTTTCAATCTCAGTCATGTGTAGTTATACAAGGCACTCTAATAATTTTCTGAGTGTTGCTCTTGGCTTTTACACCAAAGAGAATCTTTCTGAGGGAAGGGATGGCATCCCTTCCCTATAACATACTCCATTTGGTGCAGAGTTGGAAATACTGGTGAGGATAGAACATAGTGATCATAGTGATGGACTCACTTGAAAAAAATTATTTCCCCAATTTTCGCTCTTGTTTGCTTTATCAATATTTATAGCTGGCAACAGGAAACCTTCATCAGTGAGCATAGTTTTAAAGTAGGTTGTTGCTCAGTCACTAAGTCATGTCCAACCCTTTGGGACTGCAGCACACCAGGCTTCCTGTCTTTCACCATCTCCTGGAGTCTGCTCAAACTCACGTTCATTGAGTCTCTAATGCCATCTAGCCATCTCATCCTATGCCATCCCCTTCTCCTTCTTCCTTAAATCTTTCCTAGCATCAGGGTCTTTTCCAATGAGTCAGCTGTTCACATCAGGTGGCCAAAGTATTGGAGCTTCAGCATCAGTCCTTCCAATGAATATTCAGGGTTGATTTCCTTGAGGATTGACTGGTTTGACCTTCTTCATGTCCAAGGGACTCTAAAAAGTAAGTTAGTATGGGAGAATAAAGAGGGCAAGACATGTGTAGGGAGATGGATTCAGGACTTCCTTTCATCCCTTCCCTGCTATGTTGTTTGTCAAGATTTCTTGTAGTGAATAACAGTACAAGTGTCGTATAATCCAGGGATCCTGAACCTTCACACTGTTCAGACTTTGGACAGGATAATACTCTGTTATGTTGAAGCCTTTCCTGTATATTGTACGATGTCTGGAAGCCTCCCTGGTTTCTGCCCAGTGGATGACAGTAGCTACCCAGCCTGCATACCGCTGCCTCAGAGTTGTGAGGCAAACTCACAACAGGGACATTGCTAAATGTCCCTGGTTGACAAAATCTGCATCACTTCCTTACACCCACCCATGTTAACAGACACTGCTGCAATCAATGATCCAGTACTCTTAAAACGTTCACCTTTCTTCATTGGACTAGGTAAACCACTATGATACCAGAATTATTTTTTTTTTAGAAAAATTCTGCTTTTTCCCATATTACTTGTTTTTTGATCATGAACAGATATTTATAGAGCCTTCTGTATATCCTTAACTCTCACTGTTTTAAGGTAAGTGCTATGATCATTCTCATTTTACAAATGAGGAACTGAGGCCCAGAGGAGTTAAGAAATTTATCCATGATCACACAGCTAGTAAGTGGTTGAATTGTTATCCAAACCTAAATGCCTTGGCTCTTAATGTCTGTGCTTTTAACTACTGCGTCTTTACCAGTGGCAAAAATTAGTGTCCTCTGGATAATTATCACAAATTCTGAACAGGTTTTTTTTTTTTTGTAAATTTTCACCTGTTCAGGGAGTGTCTAATTTGGGAATTAAGCAGAACCCC
Source organism: Odocoileus virginianus (assembly GCF_023699985.2). NCBI lineage: Eukaryota > Metazoa > Chordata > Mammalia > Artiodactyla > Cervidae > Odocoileus > Odocoileus virginianus. The sequence continues at coordinate 38,317,518 of NC_069695.1, forward strand.
TACGAATTATTTTAAATACCCACAGCTTTCTCTCTCTTTAATGACTTGCTCCTAAGTGAGCTCTTTCTCATAACTTGGACTTATACACACAGCTGCACTAGACACAGGGCTGTGGATCTCTGTGCATCAGAGATCTTGGGGATATTTCAGAGACTGGAAAATGTTCAGTCTGTCATACCTGAATTAATCCCTCAGTTCTCTGTACCCATGGGAAAAGCCCCAGACTGATTGCTGTTTTGTATTTCCAGCTGTTTTATGTAGTCAGGCTATTCCCCAGCTCCAAATCTCTAGTGGGTCTTTACTTCCAGCTGCACTGAGTCTAAACTCCTTTGACAAGATGTCAAGACCTTTCATTATCTCACTATTCCCCACGCAGCCCATCTGCTTGGTATGGGTCAGCATCCTTACTTCCACTTCTAACTTCCACATCCAGGAGCTCCATCCATCTTTTTATTATTATTATTTCTTTGTTTTATAGGAGTATAGTTGCTTTACAATGTTCTATTAGTTCTATTATACAGCAAAGTGAATCAGCCACACATATACATATATCTCCCTCTTCCCTGGATATCCTTTCCATTTAGGTCACCACAGAGCTTTGAGTAGAATCCCTATGCTATACAGTCCATCCTCATCAGCTATCTATTTTATACATAGTAGTGTATGTTCACACTCTCAATGTACCACTCATCATTTCTAAGGCACAGCAGAAGCTCAACTCACTCCATGAAACTTCCTTATTATTGAAACCCTCAGCTTGCTTTTCCTGAAATCTTTATCATCTGCTTTCTGGGTCATCCAGATCCATTCTTGAGGTGAAAAATCTAAGCTCTGTGTTAATATTCATGTGTTTATATTCAACTTATCAACTAGATTGCATAGGTCTTAAAGGATAAGACTTTATCTTTCCTATACATCTGGCCTCCACATTAGACACAGGAAAGGTATTCAGCCAAGATGTTGACACGCTGGTCATTCATCCTCACCTTTCATGTTACTCTGGCGATGAAGGGGACCGTGCATTTCTTTGCTCACTATAAGTGGATGCTAAACTGCAACAATGGGCTTCCCTGGTGGTTCAGTGGTAAGGAATCCACCTGTTAATGCAGATGAGACATGGGAGACAGTGGTTCCATCCCTGAGTGGGATCAAGCCCCTGGAATACGAGATGCCAACCTGCTCCAGTATTCTTGCCCGGAAAATTCCATAGACAGAGAATCCTGGTGGGCTAGTCCATGAGGCATTAAGAGCTGGACACGACTGAGCACGCACTCACCAAATGGCAGCAAAGCCCTTCCATGCCTGACTTGTAGCTCTATTGATGGTCAGCTGAAGGACACCAGTCAATAGTATCAGAAAAGCATACAGCTTATGCAAGGAGGTGAAGTAGGGTGTCATATCCAGTCAGCACGTTGCAACTGCTTACCTTTGGGGGGGATGACTACACATATTCATGCTGCTCTTGAGAAAACCACCGTCAGAAAGCCCCGAGTGTGTGGCCTTGGTGTGGGTTTTATTGGGTGGCGGTATCAGGGACATGTGGGCATATGTCCTTGGGGTAAGATAGATATAGGGATATGCCAGGCTTCTACCACCAGAAATGTGAGAAGCTATATTTATTTTTTAAAAAAGTAGTTTTTCATTGAGGTCTATATTTCTCTTGGTGATGATGATGTCAATGCTTTCAGTGCTCACAGTATTTGGACAGCTCTCAGTGCAATCTCTCTTATGATACATTTAATATACGCAGAATAGGAGTCATTACCTCAGATCTATAAAACTACTAGAGTCCTAAGCAGTTAAAGATATTTACATAAGTAGATCACCAAGACCTTACATTATTTTCAGACTTCCTAGTTCCTTTTAAGTCCTATCCGGTTTAGAAATCAGATGACGCAGGGAAAGAAAACCCTGAATGCTGTAATCCACTCAAGTTTTTAACATAGTAGTAAATTATTCAAGGAAATCTTAATATGAAACTGGACTATCCTTTGCCCCAATATTAATTAATCAATTAAGAATAATAAAAATTATTGAAAGTCTTATGTTCCAGGCACGGTTTTTTACAAGGATCTTGGTAAGATCATCAACTTCATTTTTTAAAAAATCAACAAATGGAATTGAGTGAAAAATCTCACGGAAAAAAAATGGGTATTGTTTATGCACTTTTGCTTTTATGAACTTGTATGTTATGAGTGGATAATGTTATACTGCACATTGTACTTTTGCATTTTTCTCAAAGGTATCTTCACTGGCTCTCTAACTCTATATTTACATCTTTCTGGAAAATTCCAACTTTCCTATTCCTGGAAGAATTCTCTGACACTGTTTACTTAAAACTGACCTGTTAACTAACCACACTCCACAGGGGCATTTTTATTAATACATAGCCCTCACTATTAAGGGACTGACCCATTTTTAGTATTAACGAATGTGTCAGTCACGAGTTATTCACATGATTTTTATGAATCCTAAACTCCTAGGATTTCCTGAATTCCAAATACTTTACTTTGCTTTTGGATGAATCCAAAATGTATGTTAGGCCTGACTCTTTCTCTAAAGGCATGTCATTTTGGTGCCTCATCCACCTTCCTTAAGAGCTGGTTTTTCTGTAAGGCTCTGGGAGCGTATTTGTCTAAATAGGAGATGGAAAGATAATATTTTCTTTGCTTTCAGAAAGAAGTTCATTTTACAAGAACTGACACCTATAATAGCTAAGGTAATCTGCCACACTGATTAGGTGCACTTGGACAGAATCCAAGATTCTGTGCAAGAAAAATTAATTTTAAAAAGGAAGTAAATGAAGTATGTGTGTGTACTCGATCACTTCAGTAGTGTCCAACTCTTTGAAACCCCATGGACAATAGCCTGCCAGGCATACTTTATGTTTTTTTTTTTTTTTCCTGTTGGAGTGACATTTCCTTAAAGAAGGCCCAGCATCTATGTGGCCATCATCATGATCTGGCATTACAGATGTGGGGCAGCGAGCATAATATAGCTTTTTACATGATAAGATGCCCCTGTCTAACTCCAGGTTGCCATCTAGGTCCCTACCCCATAATCAAGACTCCATTTCTTAAATTGGAGGGGATAAGCACATCAAAATATTTATTAATCCACTAATTCATAAGAACTTATGTGAGGAAAAGATGTATGGAAAATAGAGGGGTTCTAATGCAAAGTCCCATTTCCCAAAGAGCTTTCAAACTAATAGAGCACTTCAAATGCTAGGAATCACAAGGTAACTCTTAAAGGTTTAGATGCAAGATGAGGGGGACTAGGTTGAATAAAGGTTTACTGGTAAGCAGGAAATCTTGGGTTTTGGAGAGGGTCAGCAAAAGCTTGCCTATACTTCACCCCATGCTGATTAGTGATATTTATATTTGCACATCTATATTCATAACACTTTACGGAAGAAAGAGGCCATGGCATATAATCATTTATTTTGTTTTGTATATACTTTCTTTTTCTGAGTACTTTTTGTGAACAGATACTCTTTGGGGGATCTAGGGGAAAATTATTGAAAAAAAAATGTCTTCCTTGAAAATATGGCAATTGATGCCTGGGGCTACATTCTATGAGAAAGCTATAACTGGTGCATGTCACGATACTAAGGGTCTGAGAGATTTTGTAGAATAGCTGGGCTATATGCATCCTTATAATAACAGTTGATTCTTCTTCATTGCAGTCCACCTCCATGTGCACAGCCTGTACCAAGAACTCTGGGGTTAATGAAAAAAAAGTGAAAATCTTTGTTTTTTGTTTATGAAAATGAAAGTGAAGTCGCTCAGTCGTGTTCGACTCTTTGAGACCCTGTGGACTGTAGCCCACCAGGCTTCTCCCTCCATGGGATTCTCCAGGCAAGAATACTGGAGTGGGTTGCCATCTCCTTCTCCAGGGGATCTTCCCGACCCAGGGATCGAACCCAGGTCTCCCGCATTGCAGGCAGACGCTTTAACCTCTGAGCCACCAGGGAAGCCCTTCTTATTCATGACAAACCTCTAAAGAGGAGATAGACACAGAATGAAGGTGGTACTGCATTGCACTCTACTAACAAATATCAACATTTGTGACTACGACATTTGAATGGGTTCAAGAAGTGCATATGAAAAGCAAGAAAATTCGAGAAGAACATCTGCTTCACTGACTATGCTAAAGCCTTTGAATGTGTGGATCACAACAAATGGGAAAATTTTTAAAGAGATGGAAATACCAGACCACCTTACCTATCTCCCGAGAGATCTGTATGCAAATCAAGACGCATCTGTTAGAACCGGTCATGGAACAACAGACTGCTTCAAAATCGGGAAAGGAGTACGTCAAGGCTGTATATTGTCACCCTGCTTATGTAACTTATATGCAGAGTACATCATGAGAAATGCTGGGCTGGATGAAGCACAAGCCGGAATCAAGACTGCCAGGAGAAATATCAATAACCTAAAATATGCAGATGACACCACCCTTATGGCAGAAAGTGAAGAGGAATTAAAGAGCCTCTTGATGAAGGTGAAAGAGGAGAGTGAAAAAGCTGGCTTAATACTCAACATTCATAAAATTAAGATCATGGCATCTGGTACCATCACTTCATGGCAAATAGATGGGGGAGCAATGGAAACAGTGACCGACTTAATTTTCTTGGACTCCAAAGTCACTGTAGATGGTGACTGCAACCATGAAATTAAGATGATTCCTCCTTGGAAGAAAAGCTATGACAAACCTAGACAGCATATTAAAATGCAGAGACGTTACTTTGTTGACAAAGGTCCATCTAGTCAAAGCTATGGTTTTTCCAGTACTAACATATGGATGTGAGAATTGGACCATAAAGAAGGCTGAGTGGTGAAGAATTTATGATTTTGAACTGTGGTGTTGGAGAAGACTCTTGAGAGTCCCTTAGATTGCCAGGAGATCCAATCAGTCTATCCTAAAGGAAATCAATCTGAATATTCATTGGAAGGACTGATGCTGAAGGCGAAACTCCAATACTTTGGCCAACTGAGGCAAAGACTGACTCATTAGAAAAGACCCTGTTACTGGGAAAGATTGAAGGCAGGAGGAGAAGGGGACAACAGAGGATGAGATGGTTGCATGGCATCACTGACTCAATGGACATGAGTTTGAGCAAGCTCCAGGAGATGGTAAAATTCAGGGAAGCCTGACATTCTGCAGTCCATGTGGTCACAAAGAGTCGGACATGATTGAGTGACTAAAGAACAAGAAGTGCAGAGAAGCCAAAAGCAGGTCAGTGTTGCCAAACTCTGGTTGATAATCTCATTTCAGGATGGTATTGCCACTGTTTACCGAACTTGGACTTCATTTTACTTCTATTGACTTGTTTTTATTAAATAAAAAATTATTAAATAAATTATGCATTGATAATCTACCAAGCACAATCTTTAATACCCAAACAGTTCACTCAAAAGAAAGTGAACACAGTGAAGATGGTACCTACCTTCCCAGAGATCACAGTTGGATCTTGTACCCGCCTCCCCAACCACACACACCACTGTGTTCTCGTTGCTCCAGGGCTGACTTAAACCCCTCAGTCTGAAAAGCACTGCTTTGGAGAAACTTCTGAGAGTAGTTAAATGACAGTGCTGTGATCCAGTAACTTTGTTCTCAGAACTAAAAACTCTTCCCTTTGCTACATCCCCCGTTGTTGGGGGATTGTGGATGCCCAGACAATCTATGGAAAACAAAGCAGTGAACACTCTATGTTAGGAGGATCACAAAACCCTGGAAACCAATTCATGGACATTTGCAAACACTCTAGCCAGGAGGGTCTTCTCAGCATCCCAAAGGTATATTGTACTCATTTGCTCTCCTGAAGGATACAGAAGCTTCCATGCTAGGACAAAGGAACTGCTCATACTAACAGAGCCAAGGACTAGTATCTCTCCATGGAGAGAAGAAAGGCTTGCTGTAGATTTACATTCTATTGGACTTAACAAAAACTCACTAAGCCTTATCCAAGTACAGTGAGTGTGTGGAAGATCTGAACAAAGATAAATGAAGTGATCCCTCCTTTAAGCAACTTTCAGGGACCCAGGATACGAATAACCTTAAACTCTAGAAAGATAGTGGACAACATCTATAACTGTGTGTGATACACAGTCTGTGCTGAGTCAGCACTTCAGAATATAATGAGTGTTGAAATCATGCTCTGAATAAATGCCCCTGGTTATTCAGAGAACAGAGATGTCATATTTGATCATGAGGGGCAAAGAGAATTTTACCCCGGGAGAATGTTGTAAGCCGTGTGGTGAAGAATGGATGAAATGGAGGAAAGTGCAGAGAAGATGGAAGAGTATTTCAGAAGCCATGGAGAGGAACTTGGGGCGGAGTCACCCTCACTGATACTTGTCAATGACAGACTGATAAAAATCAGAGCTTCTTTGCTCTTGAACTGACCGAGATATTTTATCTTTCCTCTATTGTTTTAGATAGTGCTTATGATTTTTATTGAAGGTTCTTCATCAATTCTTTTATTATTTTCATTAAAATGCTTGACAAACAAAATTGGATTTGTTTTGACAAAGTTATTTTTATTCCTCTGTTCTTTCCTTTGAATTGTTAACAATACATGAAGAAATAATGCAAAAGCTAAAAATGTAGTCTTAGAATATCTATCACAGAATAGAAAAAGCCATTGGGGGAACACCATACCAGACAAATGACTTGACCTAACACTTTTTTTCAGCTCTTTCCTGAAAGCTATTCTTCTTGCATCTATAGAAAGCACAGCCATGAAATGATGTCCAGATGGGCTCTAATTCAAGAGGTAACCAGGGGGAGGCCCAAGTACCCCAAAGCGATGGAATTATACCTTATCTTGAACAGATGGCAGAAGCAGAGACCTGGGATTTCCTAAAATGCAACCAAATGGAACATTTTGTCTTAGTGCAAACGTGTTAAATATCAACATTATTATAGAGAAGGTGCTTCAAAAGCTTGCTTCAACACTGTTCAATGTGGGAACAATTAGAACTCTTTGTAATGTCTGGTGCTCAAGTGAAAAAGTATGTAAAGTGATCCTTTGAGAGGACAGAACTGAGCCTAGGATAGGCACAAGACATATCAACCACCATAATCACACCTGATCACTGCAGAGTCATGGGTCCGAGTCAGATGCAAACATATTCCGTGAGCTAAACTCTTGAACGGCCCATCATCTTCCCTTCCCTCTGACATCCAGGCGAGCTCCCGAATAGAGCAATGGGAGGCCAGAAGAGTCTGAGTGAGGGCGAAGCAGCCTTCTAATTGTTTGTGCAAAGTGTAATTTAGGTCTATCTCTCATCTAGGCAACCAATGATATGTTATTCAATAATCTACAGAGAAGTATTTCCATGCCCACCTGTCCACCTTTTCTCATGCGGATCTTCCCCTCTCCACATTTTTTCCATCTAATCCTTTGAATTAAACCCTCACCAAGCTTTAGACATCCTCCAAGACAAGAGACTTTTAAAAACACACAAAGAATTATCATTTACTGTTCATGCCACTTACTGGAAATTTTTTCTTTGGCTGTGTTATTAGGAATACTTTACATGTATGTCTTGAGGCTTCCCAGATTGCTGAGTGACAAAGAATCTGCTTGCCAATGCAGGAGATGCCGGAAACAGGGGTTCAATCTCTGGGTCGGGAGGATCCCATGTAGGAGGATATAGCAACCCACTCAAGTATTCTTGACTGGATAACCCTATGGTTATCCAGGCTACACTCGGCAGGCTACACTCCATGGGATAACAAAGAGTCGGAAGTGACCGAGTGACCTAGCGCACATGCACATGTATGTCTTATCTACACAAATTGATTTCTGGGCTCACAAAGCCAGGTAAAGTCCCATATATTTCTTTGTCTTAGATCCATCCTTTCAACACTTAGCAGAGCTTAGCATATATATGCATGTGTGTATATATCATAATACAGCATATTCTATCTGTATCTATAGAGATATATAACAAGTTTCCTTTATTTTTTGTTTTTTAAAAATCTCACCAATGATATTTATTTATTTATGTTTTTACTTTTGACCACTCAGCATGACATGCAGGCTCTTAGTTCCCCAACCAGGGATTGAAACCATGCCCTCTGCATTCAGAACATAGAGCCTTAACCACTGGACTGCCAGAGAAGTCCCATAACAAATTTTCTTTAATAGCCAGTAGGTGTGCATTATAGAGAAGTCATTTATGATACAGAATGAGACATTAGCAATTATAACAGTTCAATAATGAAATATGGCTCTCCTTTCCAGGTTTTGGTATTCTCGGTTCATCCATCCATCATTAGGCTGTTTCCCCAGAGATGATGTGATGTGACTGCCTGAAGCAAATGCATATTTTCTCTTCCTGGGAAGACTTTTCTCAAGGTGAGTCATTCTGGGTACCAGGAAGGAAACCTCAAAATCCCCTTTATTGCGTTATAAAGTCTAGTGCCTAGAATAAAAGGTGAGTAGTCTATTTCTTGTTGTATTTTCTCTGATGTTTCCCCTTGCCCTCTGACACTTCTTAATTCTCTAGATCCCAAGCAAAATGTGCACGTGGACTTGTACCAGGACACTTGAGTCTTACTGCATTTGGTGCCAATGCACATGAGAAAGGAAATCTTAATCTCCAAGTTTTCAGTAGCTGGAAAGACTCTTGTTCTCCTCACTGACCATCTGTCAGGGTTGCTACAGGATCACTAAGCCAAAGGTTTTGAAGCAGAGTAGAACTTGTTTGGAATAAGGGAATTAACACATTTATGATGTATAGGTGTATATTTCACTGGAAATGTTCAAGTGTTCAAGCACAAGTTTATACGTTCTACATGTGTGTGTTTAAGCACATGTGTGTGCATGTGTGTGTATGTGCGGAAAGTGGATTAATACATAGGTGAACAAATTGGACAGAATGCATATCTCCAGTCCCAGGGAAATTATGTATATGGTCTTTGTAGTGCTCCTGATTCACATTTAATTGACCTTTACATCACTAATTTCCCATCTCATAAACATATACATCTCACTTGAAGGTGTTTGATTTAAATTCATGCTATGTGAGTCAGTCATATTCATAAGTTTGAGTATAATCACAGAAAAACTTTCTAGTAGACATGGCTGCATGTATTTAACAGGTTATTGGATATTTCAGTCAATTCAGCCATTCAACAGAAAGGTCTAGCAAATGCCCCTAATTTGACATTGTTAGTTGTGGACTATTTTATTTTCCCTTCCTGTATCAAGCACTGTGGCTAATTAGGCTGCCGATTCGAATCTTCATGAATTTTTCAGGCCGATACGTATTCCTTCCCAGGGCTAATTTGCTGTTATCAGAGGAATGACTCTGGTGTATGTTGTTGGTCGTGTCTGACCTTACTCCCCTGTTCAGCTTGAAATTAGTTGGGGAACTGTGGCCAAGGAGGTCATTTGGTAAATCATCTCCCAGAAAACAAGTCTCCTTTAGAGAATGTCCTTTTCTTCCTGTCCTTCACTGCCCATCCTAGCCTCTGCTACTGTGGGGCTCTATCAAGAAGGAATAAGATGCAATGAAACTTTTACCCAGGATTTGAGAAACTTAAAATATTCAGTAGAGAACCTAGTTATAAAACTTTTGTGCAGGACTAGAATAATTCCACTCTGTGAGTTTTGTGTGTTAGCAATGAGAGGGATTTGGCATAAACTGGTAAGGGACAGAATTTTGAGTAACTGAATGAGAAATAGAGAAAGTTGTTTTATTATGTGGTTTGCTATAGCTCTACTGGGGATGCCAGAAGAGTCTAGGTTTCCTAGGATGGCAGATAAGGTCATCCCATTGAATCTTCTCCTCTGAACACACAGGGAAAGCAGGAAACAAACCCACCTCCTAAAAGTTGTTGCTTTCCAATTATAGCTTATTAGTGGTTGAAATTATTAATGAGTCATGCAACTATTTATGTCTGTTGAAAAAGTCATCACTACTAATTTCTACAAATTGGTTGCAATTTCCAGTAAGAAAATACCAATTATTCATTCACTAAGAATTGTAATGAGTTAGCCCAATGGAGCAGAGAAGGCAATGGCACCCCACTCCAGTACTCTTGCCTGGAAAATCCCATGGACGGAGGAGCCTGGTAGACTGCAGTCCATGGGGTTGTGAAGAGTCAGACATGACTGAGCAACTTCACTTTCACTTTTCATTTTTATGCATTGGAGAAGGAAATGGCAACCGACTCCAGTGTTCTTGCCTGGAGAATCCCAGGGATGGGGTCGCACAGAGTAGGACATGCATGAAGTGACTTAGCAGCAGTAGCAGTAGCCCAGTGGAGACTGACATGATGGTAAGAGCAGAGAAGTAGTATTTATGACTTCAAGGTTATAGATTAGTTTTGGCAATCCCCAGTACTCTGGATTACCACCTTTACCAAAATTAAAAAAAGATAATGCTCCTTATAAGACATGAAGAGACTATCTCAAAAAACCCCTATTATTTCAGTTTCCCCTTTTTTTAATTTAACAATTTTCCTTTCTAACTTTCCATTGGAAAGGGACAATGTGGTATTTAGCCCTTTTGTCCCTCATAATTTATACACAATTAGGGGCTCAGAAATGTTACCCTTTAGCTCTCACAGAAACTGCTATGTTGGAATACAAAAGGTCATTTTACTTATGGTTGTACATACTTTTTAATTAAAAATTATTTTATAGCTTTTGTTAAGTAATTAAAATTTACAAAGTGATTTCTCACAAATATTTATTAATATTAAGTTGTTTCTGGCATACAGCAGTAAATTGCAAGCAATTGCTTTACTCTGCATGTGTGATTAAAATGACTAAGTAATTATATTTTTTCCTTGAGTACAGTTGACACTATCACATTTTTCTAAGTTTTGGTTCATTTTTATTTCCATTAGTGAATGCTTCATAGAAGCCAAGATAAGGACTGTCAGTTAGCAAAGGAGGAAAGCTGCTTCTTTCACTAAGCTTTTGAGAAATACAAACAAATATTGTGTGCCATGTTTACATTCTCATATGCTTTGTTTTCCTAAATGTCTTTCTTCTTCCTTTAATCTACCTGCCCTGCATCTTGCCACTACTATCTGAATGGTAATTTAAACATTTCTAGAATGCATATCTTGCTAAAAAAATGCTTAATTTTATGTAGTTAGACTTTTATTCAAGTTAGAACAAATAGTATGTCTATTCAACTGTAACCTTTTCTCTGCTGAATCCTTGTCATATCCTCCTCTCTTCCTCACCCTCTGATATTATCAGCTCCCTTGCATTCCTCTTTGTCATCATCAGCATAAGCCCGTAAAGAGTCCCAAGTGTGCAGGCTACTTTCTATGTGCAGGGATCCACATGTATATCAATTTACAGTCCTCATCTGTTGAGGAGCTCAATTTTGGATGGAGGGGAGGCCAAATCAAAATGATCATTCCTTCCCTAAATAAAGGAGGATGGAAAAAATGCAGAGAAATACACCTAGGAAACGTTTTTATTCTTGACATAGGTTGAAGAGTTGCCAGTGCAGTGAAGGTTAAATAGTGGCACAGGATCAGAGAGGTGAACATCTTGGTGAATATCTCAAGGCAGAGTCCAGGTCTCTAGCCTAAGTGGTGCATTCAAAGGAACAAAACTGGCAATCCTTTTCTTGGAGCAACAGACATGGAAGGCAGTGAAAGTGAAGTTGCTCAGTCGTGTCTGACTCTTTGTGACCCTGTGGACTTTAGCCTACCAGGCTCCTCTGTCCATGGGATTTTCCAGGCAAGAGTACTGGAGTGGGTTGTCATTTCCTTTTGCAGGGGATCTTCCCGACCCAGGGATTGGACCCAGGTCTCCCACATTGTAGGCAGCACCAGGGAAGTCCAAGAAAGTCTTCCCTGACCGGGAAGGAAGTTCCTGAATACTATTCAGAACAAACCTTGAGTATTGAGATAGTTGGGGCCAAACAAAGAATTACTATAACCAAAACTTTTTCCTGTGGCCAAGATGAAGTAACAGGGACCAGATTTGCCCTTCCACCTGAAAAAAAAATTCCCTGGAAAAAAAGAGACAAAATATATAAAGCAATGGTTCCAAGAACCTAGACTTCAAACAGAAAGTGAATTATGAAAGATGGGAAACAGTGAAGAAAGTCCTACAGTTTCTCAAGCCCCCTGCCTCGAGAGTAGGAAGGGAGAACCTAGACAAACCTGAGTTGAGATGGGACTGGGAATCAGAAGGAGATGAGGTGGCTAAAGTTTGCAGGACAGGTTGACAGAGAGGAGACAGCTTCCCAGAGAGAGAAAGCTGGAGACCTGCAGAGTGACCCTGAGGATCTAGCGGAACACTAATCAGCACAACCTGTGAGGAAACTGCTCCAGGCCAGAGAAAGAGCCGTCAGGATGACTGGCACTCAAACAGGGTCATACTAGTGCCTGCCCCCACCAGCCAGACTAGAAACCTCAACACTTCTGAGGCTAAGAAGCTCTGGGGTAAACGCTTCGCTGTGCGCTGTGCTTAGTTGCTAAGTCACGTCTGACTCTTTGTGACTCTATGGACTGTAGCCTGCTGGGCTCCTCTGTCCATGGGTATTCTCCAGGCAAAAATACTTGACTGGATTGCCCTGCCCTGCTCAGGGGATCTTCCCACCCCAGGGATCGAACCAAGGACTCCCGCACGGCAGGTGGATTCTTTACCATTTGAGCCACTGAATTCTTGAAAGTTAGTCTCAAAAGAATCAAACTGTTTCAGGTAACACCATGACCCAGATTTGCAGGAAGCTGGTTTTTGGTGAGGTGGGTTGACGAGAACTCTGCACTGTGAAAAGTTATGCGGGACTTACTTAGATTGCTGGTGGGAAATACTGGCCACAAGTGGCCATGAGAACTCACATATTTCAGCCTACCATCTGCCAATCAACTGCATATTCTGGAAGAATTCTGCATTTAAAGATGAGTGATAAACATAAAGGTACATCAAATCTACCTTCACAAAGGACTGAAGGAAAAGGAAAACCAAAAATGAGACATTGCTAGAGGATGATACTTTGGGAAAGAACATGTCCCAGAAATGTTACCTCAGATCAGCTTCAGATCAGAAAATATGATGGAAAAATATCACCATTTTTTTTTTCAGTAGAAAACAAATGCCTATAGGAAATCAAAATACAAGGTAGGACAATGCAGAGGTGAAAGAGAGGTCATAAGATACAGCATGAAAATGGAAGGAGCAAGAACCAGGACTGGAACAGCTTAGAAAAGAAAAAGGAAAGAAAGAAAACCCCACACAAGAGACACTAGAATTTGAAGAAAACAAACAAGCAAACCAAAAACAAGCAAAAAGTATTAAAGATATAGGAGTCATGACTGGGAATATTGAGCAAAAAGAGGAATGAACAGGATTAAAAACAATGTAAAGGGTCTATATGGAATATAAACAAGGGAGAATGAGCATAAGTATGAGCAGAGCTCCTAAAAAAGAAACAAAACACCATATTGGAAACAATATTTAAATATTAAGAAGACTTCACAAATGATGGAAGATTGGAGTCTTAGTCAATATTTTCTTGATTTCTTTCAAACCCCAATTCAAAATGAGTCTTCCCAGAAAGTCTTTATGACTAACTACACACAGAACTTACTCTACTTTCAGAGCATGAATTTATACAGATTACAGTGCTTCTTTCCTCCACTGACTTCTGCTGTCGCTTTTAGTTTGGACAATGAAACTCTTTGCTGTAGAAATGGAGGTGCATCTGTCTTCTCTCATGTCCCTTTCAGCACGTTGTTGTGTACAGTGGAAACAATGAAGCAAACACATAAAATGCAGATTTTTCTCATGCAAGGACCTCTGGATGCTGCTTTAGGGGTTCAGTTCTTGTTACTGGGGAAGCCAGTCAGCCTTCTACTACTGATTTTCTGTTGCTCCTTACACATAAATGAGTAACTGAGAGGTCAAATATTTGGTCAGGACATGGAAGTTAAAATGTGCTTTTTTCCTCCTCTATTGCCAAATATTCTGAGTCAATTAAAGGTGCAGGCACTGTCAAGAATTTTGGACAAGGCATGTGGGCACTGTAGTTCTGGTATGGGGCTTACCATTACCCAAGAGGTGTCCTTAGAGAAGCCACTTGGTCTTCATTCTAACAAGCTAGAACAGTTCCTGTCTCTTTATGGAGACAAGAATTGTGCTTTGAATGAAAGAATCATTAGTCTCAGTTTCCTTATATGTAAAATAAGGGGTGTGCACTAGCAGGGCCTCTGAAAACTGTTCTCATCATAAAAATCTAAAAACTACCTGCTGCCCTCTGATTGATACGCATTTATTTTGTGTATTTCAATTGAGGCAACCCTGCAGATGCTGGTTGTTTTAATGGAAGTTGTGTTTGTCCCCACATGTGCGGTTTACACATAGATTTTAATGTCCATCCTAACTTGTACAACTTTTGCGAACAGCCAGACAAAAAGTCCGGAGGGCACTCTGAAGGATTCTTACAGGAAGCTTATAGCCTGTCTCCTTTGGCTAATTTGCAAAAGCATTTTTTGATTTAAAACAGAAGGAGGGTGAATCCCTGGGAGAAAACTCACATCCACTAATGTTCCTTCTGGAGTGAGTTATGGGAGGAAGCCCCAGATGGATTATAGACGAAGGTTAAACTTTGAGACACTAATTTATTGAAAAGGTAAAGACAGCTAAAGAACAAAAAGTGCCCTGAATGCTTTGTCCGTGTGTCCTTTTTGACCCATGCCCCAAGTAATTTAAGAATCTCTAAAAGGATCATATATGACCGTAGAGGTAATGTCACCTAGACTCCTATGAAAAGTTCTTCTCCCTCGGAAGCAATTGAAATGATCATTTCATTTGGATTTTCCAATTAGACAAAATTGGACAAAATTTAAAGTCAACATTTCATTTTTAAAAACAGCAAGTCTAATAGAGCTGTTTGGAGGCAAAAGTATCAAAGCTTTCAGTGGTACTCTGGAAAAAATACTTTTGTGTGCAGTGAAAACAGTGATATTTAGTTCCATATTTCATCAGTTTGAAAGTTTCCATTATTTTCACACATCTGAAACACTTTTTTTAACAAATAAAATCTTACTATCTTTGTGGGTTAGGCAACTTCAGACATGCAGATGATACCACTCTATGGCAGAAAGCAATGAGGAACTAAAGAGTCTCTTGATTAGGGTGAAAGGGGAGAATGAGAAAGTTGGCTTAAACCTTAACATTCAAAAAATTAAGATCATGGCATCTGACCCCACCATTTCATGGCAAATAGATGGGGACAAATTGGAAGTAGTGACAGATTTTATATTCCTAGGGTCCATAATCACAGCAGACAATAACTACAGCTATGAAATTAAAAGATGCTTACTCCTTGGAGGAAAAGCTATGACAAACTCAGAAAGGGCATCAAGAAGCATAGATTTCACTTTGCCAGCAAACGTTCATATAGTCAAAGTTACATTTTGTCCAGTAGTCATGTATAGATGTGGACTATAAAAAAGGCTGAGTGCTGAAGAATTGGTGCTTTCAAACTGTGGTGCTGGAGAAGATTCTTGAGAGTCCCTTGGACAGCAAAGAGATCAAACCAGTCAAGCCTAAAAAAAAATCAATCCTGACTATTCATTGTAAGGACTGATGCTAAAGCTGACACTCCAATACTTTGGCAACCTGATGCAGAGAGCTGACTCATTGAAAGACTCTGATGTCGGGAAAGATTCAGGGCAGGAGAGGAAGGGGGCAACAGAGAATGAGGTGGTTGAATGGTGTCATTGACTCAATGGACATCAGTTTGAGCAAACTCCAGGAGATAGTGAAGAACAGGGAAGTTCATGGGGTCTCAAAGAATCAGATAGGACTTAGTGACCGCCCAACAACAAGTTGAGACCTGAATCAGTTGTCATCAAGTACAGATGTGTGCACCTGGCTATTATTCCTGGTAGTGTACCTGGCAGCCATACTTCTCAACATTTCAGTCAATACACCTTTTAAGAACCATTTCAGGAAGGAATATGTTTGCTGATTCTTTTCTGATACACTTCTGTGACACCATCTGGTAAGAAAAAAACAAAAACAAAAACACCTCATCTAAACTTGTAGAATCAGTGGTTTGGAGGTGGTTCAGAAGAAAGTTCTGGATACAATCATGGAGCAGTCTTTTAAGAAATGCTTCATCACCAACATGCTTGAAGAAAACACAGAGGATAATAAATGTAAATTTTATATACTTGTGAAATATTAATATTTAAATATGCATTTTTTTGTTTTTCCTTTTTTCTGCCCAACTTCCTGCTGTTAAGTCATGCATTCCCAGAACTGTCATTTGGTACTGTTGTCTGAGTACCCAGTGATGAAGCTGTGATCGGGTGAACTTTGGAGAGTATACTTTAAAAGCCTAAATCTTTATGGGATTCTTCAAAAAGTGTTTCTCTAAAAATGAGGTGTAGTAGATGAATATATTAACAATCCCACTTAATGCTCTCTTTATACACACCCTTCACAGAATGTCTTCTCAACAAGTGTTGGGAGACTATTTCTCTATCCTCTTAATCTAGACTGGACTTGTGAGTGACCTTGACCAAAGAAATAAGATAGCAGTGATGATGTGCCACTTCTGATCTTAGGCCTCACACATACATACTCTCTCAGAATGATGCCATCACTACACAGACAAGCCTAGGATAGCCTGATGGAATAGAAAGATCATGTGGAGGATAGCCCAATTATCTTATCAAGGGCATCCTGAACTACCCTTTATCCAGATAATGTTCAGGCATGTGAGATAACCCAGCCAAGATGAGCAGAGTTAGCTTATCTTGTGTAGAGTTCACTGAAGACTTATGATTAAGTCCAACCAAGAACAGAATTGCCCACTGAACTAGACTCCTGAACAATAAAAAAATGCTTATCATTTTGAGTCTCTGAGATATGGGGTGATTTGTTACACAGCAATAGCTCACTGATGCATGAGAGGCAACATATGCTTCTCACATAAAATCAGGTCATTCTGAAGTTCATATTAAGATACTTTTTCTGAAGGTGTTTTGGAGATTTTGAATCCCACGTATCTATCTATTTCTGCATTTCCTAGGAGTAGAAGCACTGCAATTCTATATGACAGGCTGCTCTTGAGATATTTTCAACTTAGTTGGAATCAGGATTTGCCAGAAATGTTGTGAGACAGCTTGTTTAAGTGAGATTTCCTGCTCAGTTTCTTTTTTTAAAGGAGAGGGAGAAAAGAAAGAAAAAAATGTGGTTTTTGGATGGAGTTCGTGTGTGCTGGACTGAGAGGAACCAATGCACAAGAATCTTCAAGTTCTTTAGAAACTTTGGCAAAGTCTTAATCCACCTGAGAATTCTTAAGATTGACTGTTCGAAGTGTGATTCTAAATTAGTAATACTGTCACCACAGATTTCTCCCACAAATCAATCTCCCACAACTCTTCAAAAATATTTTGTTTACAGATTGCCAGGTCTTTCTATGCCTTTTTAAAATTTTTTTTAAATTAAGCTGGATATGTTTTCCTATCATGCTTGTAAAGTACTGGAAGATTGCCTTTATTTCTTTTCAGGTCTCACATTGCAAGGAAAGTTTTAGACACCTTACTATTTGGTTAATATTTTACATTTCAATTTTTCAATTCAAACCAGGGAACCAGTGAAGGGTATGAATAAAACTTAAGCTATAGGTGCACATTTAGAAAAAAGAAAGAGCAAAGCATGAATATGTATGAAACATTTAAAATGCCATATTTATGAGGAGAGGAAAAATATTGGAGCTTTACATATTTTCAAAACACCACATGGGATTGAGTGGGACCAAGTGAAAAGTATAAAATTTGTTGAGTGTGGCGGGCAGGCATTTGAGTGTGGTGGTGCAGTAAAAAGTTGGCAGTGTGAGTTGTCTGGGGCTTGTGGGTAGGAAGACACTGAGGTCTAGGGATTAAGGAAAGACATGAGTTCTCTAGCCTGCTTTTCAATGGGACATTTGGCAGGATATTCGCTCTCTTTCTGTCAGCTTATTTCATCCTAGAGGCTGAATGGCAAGACCACCCCTGCTTCTCAGGGGCCAGGAGATGGTTTGCTTCTGCACCAGCAGCATCCTTGTCTCTGTGCCAGCTCTGTATCTGGACCAAATCCCGATGGTGGTAACAGCAAGCCACTTTGTTGCAGTAGTATGTGAAAGGAACAACAAAAAAAAGGCCAGAGGGAATACTCAACTCCAGGGATTGTAATTCAGCTGGCAATCATTTCACTGATTCGGTACTCAAACCTGTATCAGTAAAACAAGAAAATGGGGAGACAGAGGCTGCCCTCTTTGATCAAACAGCTTTACATATTGGTACCCAAACCATGAAAAAACACATGAGCTCAGGAGAGGAGGAACATGTGGACAGAGATGTCAGTGTTCATAAAGAAGGCTCTGCTTAAATAAGATATAAATAGCTATTATTTTCTATTATTTGGACATCCATGCAGCAATGAACGTGAATAATGTAGATCCATATATTAGCATAGAAGAGTCTCTAATATTAAAGATACATCTGCTTTGTTAAAAAAAGAAAACTTCAAGTTAACACTGATAATGTAATACCACTTGGTATTATTATAAATCAACTAAATATATCTATATATTTCTAACTTATAAAGGTAAAGACTCACAGAGAAGAATGGAGTGTTACCTCTGTGAAGGCACTGGGATGTGGGGAGGGCCAGGTCAGGGAGTGTTTTTGTGTCTTGTTACTGTAGCACATTTATGTACTAAACAAATTAAAAATAACCAAAACAAGTGAATTATGGGCACAAATTAATAAAACTTATTTACCAGCATTGCCCACCCCTGCATGTCACCATACACGTAAAACAGAGGCATTCACTTTTGGGTTCCTTATTTTCTGTCTGCAGAGATAAGATTTACAGATCGAGTTCATATTTTCACAAAATGAAATAGCCCCCTTTCTTGATGTCCATAAAATTTTTCTTCCAAGTTCTCTACCCCACCTCTCCTTTTTTCCTTCTCTTTCCTGACCTCTTTTCTTCCTTCTCAATTTTATTTGTGAGCATATTCTCTAAGGTTTGTCATCAGCCCCCCTCCCTGTTTTCTGGGAACTTCTACCCATTCCCACAGAATGAATCAAAGATAGCCTCGAAACGGAATTACTTTCCTAATATGGCTCCAGCTTCATTGTTCTTACTCTGTTGGGCTTCTCCCCTTGTATGTTCTGCCACTATTTTTGACTCAGTTTTTCTAAATCTAAATTCATTTCCCCCCTATTCCCAATGTGGCTGTTCATCGTAACTTCTCGATTTCTGTCAAAGTCTTTGCCATTTTTCAGTCTTCCATACTTAAGCTTCCCTTGTGGCTCAGCTGATAAAGAATCCGCCTCCAATGTGGGAGACCTGGGTTCGATCCCTGTCTTCCCCTGGAGAAGGGAAAGGCTACCCAATTCAGTATTTTGGCTTAGAGAATTCCATGGACAGTCCATGGGGTCGCAAAGAGTCAGACACGACTGAGCAACTTTCACATTTCACATACTTAGGAGCATAGTTTACTCTGAAATTCCAACTTTCCTATTTTCCTTACCATTCACAACTTCCCATCCAGTCTTTCTTTCAAAAGTCTTTTGCATATATGGTTCCAACCTCATTTGTGCATCTTCTTGTTAGAGTCTGTCAGTCAAAGAACAACTAAAAGTAAAGCGAAAAATTGAGACACTTCTTTTAGCAACTGATGGCCTCCAAATGTTTATCTACTTCTTTTTTTCTGACTGATGCTGGTTATTTTGGTTTGAATGACATGGCTACTACTTTTTCACTCTCAATTATTAATCAATCACCAAGAATTTATCAAGTGGCAGTTTACGCTCAGCCGTGGGAGATATTACAAACATAGATGACATAGGCTCTTCTTTTAAGGAGTTAATTGATGAAATAAATCATCAATACCTAATCATTAAGTGGCTTGAAATATATTTCATGGTAGCATAGACTATGCACAAAATACAGTGGAAAATCCATAATTCTGCCCTCCTCACTTCTTTATTTCCACAAACACTAATTAGTATCTACTATGTGCCAGACACTAAGCTAGAGTTGAGAATATGGCATAAATATGTCAGATAATGTCTTGCCCTTGTAGGACTTCTATTCAAGGCAGAGAAATAGATACTAAATGGGTAGTAAGCAGGTAATTGAGATGATTTCTTAGAGTAACAAGTGCTATAAAAATAATACATGGTGATATGAGAGAAAGAGCCTGGGGAGGAAATTTAGCTAGAAAGGTCAGGGAAACTCTGAAAAGTTGATAAATTTGAGTTGAGAACCGACTGTCCAAAGCAGGCAGCTATGGGGAAATATGAAGGCTGACGGTCCTAGGCTGGGATTACTCCAAGAGCAAAGGCATGAGATGGACACGAGCTTGGTGTGCTTGAGGAATTGTCATGTGAAAGAGGCACTCAAGAATGATGAGAAACAAGCAGGGCTGGATTGCATACTATGGGTCACGCATCTGTTGACAGTTTGGAATCTACACCAGGACCTGTTTAGAGGGAGTAAAGTATGTTCAGGAGAAAATTTCAAAAAAATCCTCTCCATGATCCTGCCTTGATGATCAAGTGGCCCTTTCTGACCATGCAGATGGTGAAAAGCCCCTCCAAAACTCAACTTCTGCCCTCACCACAGACGTGTTTCTGTGGAGTAGAATTAAATCAGATGGATAAACGGGAAAGAAGAAGAAATTCACCAGGGAAGGGAAAAGCAAAATGAATCAACAACACTTTCCTGATAGATTTCCAGAGACATTTGTCTATGTGAGAATGAGATGTTTGATATTCTGCTTGAGTAAGTTCTTGATTCCAGGTCATCAATTATGATAATAGAACAAATCAAAAAATTTACAGCAAACAGAAATTCTTCATTTCCTGGCTTCTACTCATGTTTATTGATTGGACTCTTGGGTAAAACGATAAATTTCATGCAGAAATGCTAGAAAAGCTTTTGACTGAGTTCTTTGCTCTTTCCAATCTCGAAAGAGGTTCAAGGTACCTGTGACAATTTGACTCATTTATTCCCTCTCTCCTCTGCTTATAGAAAAGGCCAGTGCTTCATAGATAAAGCTGTCTCCACTCTTGTCAAGGAAGAAATGGCCGGCCACATATTGCCATATATATTATATATTGAACTGAAAGTATCTACAACTTTCAGTTCTTCCAAAATATTCCTTCCACTTGTCTTCAAAGATGGTAAAATTACTTATCATCAAAATTCTGTTCCTTGAAGATATTTAATCTAGGTTCCTTTTTTTGATGAATATATATTCCCAGGAGGGTAGAGAGGGCTCTGGTTTTGTGATTCATTCATCATTCTGAATAAGTTTATATTAATGTTTGTATTTATGTACATAGAGGGACAGTAAAATGTAGTAAAAATTACATGAGATTTGGAGTCCAAAGGCCTAAGTTCAAGACCCAGCCTCTCCTCTTGCTAACTGTATGACTGGGCAAATTGTTTAATTTGTTAAATGACCATTTCCCCCTCTACTAAACCTTAAATGAGTATATGTTACAGTTTTTTAAATGTTATGATACCAAATGAATTGAAAGTGCTGTAAATGATATCAGTTGATTAGTAGAGATTTGTTTTTAAGATTGATTTCATTATCCTTTTGAAAGTTACTGGACTGGAACTTTGAAAAGATTTTGAACAGAAAATCCTGTGGCCCATGAAAAGAATACTATGTAGTGATTGCTTTCTCTGTGTTGAAGAAGATGCAAAGGGCTCACATATCTTCTCATTTCATCCTCACAATAGACAAAATACAGTGAGAAATCAGGGTTCTGTAAGTTAATGCACTTTCTTGAGATCTTAGTAACTAATAAAGATCTTCAAAGTTCAAATGCTTAGGCATTAACATCACTGACTCCCACTTCCTGACTCCCACTTCCCACAGTGCACCGAGGCTGGGTTTTAGAAGGATGCCAAGGCTGAAAAAGCTGAGAAATTGGAGCTCAAGGCAAGTAACACTTTAAGGTGATGTGATATTAAAGAAAGTACTCACTTAGAGAGCAAGTTTGCTTATATTCTTCCCAGGTTTGTTGGAAGGTATCACTTTGTAAATATGTACAAATTTTTCTGACTCTAATATTCTCCTTTATTGTATATTTGGTACTAAGATAATAAGATAGCTTCAAATCCCCATTCTTTTCAATATAATTTCCTCTTAGATGCGATTCTCTGACTTATATCCAAAGGAAAAGCATTGTGATCTTTGTCACTTTTCTTATCCCCCTATCTCCCATAATTACCTGGTTTTATCTTTGAACCATTACATTATACCTCAACACTCTAACCTTCCACTTACAAGATAGTAATTTTGGAAAGAGCAAGAAGTGGCAAGAGAAAAGAGGGTCAACTGGTGCTGAAATAAAGGATTCTGAGCAAGTCATGGGGATCTGACTAGAAGCCACACAGAGATGATGGAATCCAAGGAGACACTTCTCTTTTGTGAATGGAGATTTCTTTTTAATCAGTAGTATTTGCTTCATGGTCTTAATTATTTCATGTGACTGTTATCTTCTAAATAATCACTCTAAATCCTTTAAGATGATGGCCATGAATTGAATTTCTATGCAATTCTTACAGTATCTAGCCAAGGTTTGGGGCAAAAGTGTTCCTTTCTCAGTTAAATTATGATGATGAACTGCATGCATACGTGCATGAATGAGTTTCTCTCCTTTTAATGGCATAGCAGTATGGCATTTATAATTTCTCCCATGGCATTTCAGTTGGTTTAGTGACTTTTTATTGGACAATTACTGTGCAAATAATTTCTATATCTTTCAAACCACCATTTGAGAAGTCAGACTTAGAGAGCAGAATGACTGTTTGCAGAAATGTCTTTCCTCCTCAAAAAAACCCAGTCTCTTACCTTGTTCTACCTATGCCTGAGAACCTGCTCTCTCCCACTAACAAAAAGATTGAAAAGCACCTTGAAAATACAAAGTGACATATAAATGATAACTGAGGCAATAATAAAATAGTAAAAATAACTGTTTTCTGATAAACATCAGTTTCAAACCCAGGGGAGATATTTTGCAGAGCGAAAGCAGAATTAATTCTGTGTTTGTCCCCAGGCCTTGTCTCTCTGCGAATCACACTGTTCTCCCTCCACAAGTCGGCCCCTGATGTGACTGCAGCATCCACTCCAGTTTTGTTCCATCCTGCACGAAGTTGTATTAGAGATGACTCCGTGGGGATTCAAAGGAGTTATCAGCCAAGATGACTGGATTTAAGAGGGTTCAGTGAGTCTCCTTGCTATGGACCTCCTGTCTGAGTCTATACCCCTTTCTCTGATGAAAAATATGGAAGCAAGGACAGAAAGCTTGGGCTTAGGGCAGAGTTCAATGGGAGATTGGAAAAATAAAGGCAGCCGGAGTGTAAAATGTTGATCTAGGAGTGAATACCAAGATGCAGAGAGTATATTCTTGGAGAGGATGTCACCGCTAGAACCCTGAAAGGGAGAGAGGAGGCATAGGGTACTCTGGCACATTGGGCTTTGGAAACAGGAGAGGAAGAATACATGGAAAAGGGAAGTTCAGGTATGATGATGACAGTGCTGTTGATGCTGATTTTGTGTGACATGACTGATGTCCCTTCCCTATGAACATTTACAGACCAGTTATTCTCCTAGGAGGACCCATCTTTCTCGCTCCCATAGCACTCCGTGGTCCTCTTGTTATCTCTCTGTAGAGCCCCATCTCTGAGCATGTCCTTTTCACAGCTGTCACTCCACTCCGCCTGGATGCCCCACAAGCTTATCCATAAGCACTACTTAATACCTTCAGGTTCCCTGAGCTCTATCTCCTTCCCTACTTCCTCCCTGCAGTGACTCTATCACCGTTCCTCATCATTTGAATCTAGTTGTCATTCTTAACTCCTCCTTCTCTTCTTACTGCCTGCTTTCCTTGTGGGCCAAAACCCCTGATTCATCCACTCCTTTCCGTTCTCAGTATGACTTCCAAAACACTTTGAGGATGCCATACCATCCTTTGTCCTATCAACAAGGATATGGCATGTGAGCTAAATTTACCTCCAGGTCTGTTGGCTTGGAGAGGGACTGCTGTGAAACTGGGGCCTGATCCTCAGGCAGAGGAGGGGTCACTGAAAGAAGCTGAGTTTAAGTGAAGCCCCTTTTAGAGAAATCAAGGGTCTTTGGGATATAAACAGGTTTTCATTCCTTATCATACATACCTTTCAGGCATGAGACCAAGCATCTAAGTATTTAAAAATATATAACATTTATGGCTTTCAGTAGTTTATAGTTTTGCTATCCCCGTATCTATTCTTCTGAATTATTAGCAATACATTCCTCAAAAGGAAAGGACCTGAGTGTGCAATTCAGAGGTAGTAAGTGAGTGGGCTGCTAAGAAGAAGTTGGAGGATGAATGCCAGTCTTGGAGAGAAGAACCCTGAGAGACAGGCAGGTGACAGCAGTTGCCAAGAAGAGGGAAGAGTAGAAGCAACCTGTGTTTCTGTCTCCCCCACCCTCCTGCCCCCAGCAAGAAATACACAGAGCAAAGGCAAGATCCATGGAATTCTTAGCAAAAAGTTGCTGCATATAAGATACTTCATATACACTCTCTCTAGTATGTATTTTAACTCTTCATTTAGGTATACTTCCCTGGTAGCTCAGTTGGTAAAGAATCCGCCTGCAATGCAGGGGACCCCGGTTCAATTCCTGGTTTTGGAAGATCTACTGGAGAAGGGATAGGCTACCCACTCCAGTATTCTTGGGCTTCCCTGATGCCTCAGATGGTAAAGAATCCACCTGCAATGTGGGAGACCTGGGTTTGATCCCTGGGTTGGGGAGATCCCCTGGAGAAGGGGAAGGCTACCCAATGCAGTATTCTGGACTGGAGAATTCCATGGACTGTATGGTCCATGGGGTTGCAAAGAGTCAGACACAACTGAGCGACTTTCACTTAGGCATAGTTAATTTCATATTACAGATAAGGAAACTGGAGATCTTTGGTTTTAAACAGACACATTATTGTCCCATGGCCAATGTCTTTTTGCATATCTCTATTCCTATTAATTTTTTCATCTGGTGAGGCTGTCAATGATCTGGCCCTAATTCTCCTGTTCTAAGTCTAAACATGTGATCCAGGCTGACCAATCAAAATATTCCATTCCTCTGGTGAGGAGTCTAGAATGACCTTATAACTCCGATGACCAAAATCCTTTCTCAGAGACTGATAGAGGCACTTTGAAAGAGTGGATGTCTCTCTTTCTGAGACATGAGTAGACAGGGCCACATAAACTTGGAAATTCCCATGACCATCTTTGCTGCCAGGTGGAATGAACCTACTGAGAACATAATCAGAGACAAAGAGAGCTAAGAGACATGATGGAAAAGAGGATAGAAATGAAGGCAATGATGGTGCTCCTTAGACCATTCATGCCTTGGCTTCCCTCAGGCCTTTACCCAAACATCACCTTCTCTGACCACCCGAAAAAAAAAAAAAAAAAAACACAAACCAGTCCTGTCCTGCCCGACCCTATGCTGTAGAACACCATCTGCCATATTGCATATTTAGAAATTGTCTGCTTTATTCACTGTCATATCCTCAACACCTAGGAGAACTCTTCAGCCAAATAGGCCCTCAGTCAGTACTTGTGGAATAATGGTCATTTGAACTACTGGATCCAGGTCTGACTAAAGCCGTCCCCAGCTCATGGACTTCCCAGTCACACAAGCTGATATAGTCCCTTTCCTACACACACAAGCTTGAGTTGAACTTTTGTCACTTGGAAATGAGAGCCATGACAGATGAGAAGGTGGAGTGCCACATCCACGGTCCCACAGCTGGTCTGTGAGGAGCCAGGGCTGAACCCACCTCTCACAGACCTGGGGCCAACGCTCTTCTAGATGCCGGTAACCCCCTGGGCTCTGCTTTACTCCCTGACATTTCAGCCTTGAAGGGCTTTGAGAAATCATTGTCTCCCAGCAGCTGAGACCTGGGGCAGCTGGGGGGTTAAAAGGCTCAAGAGGTGGAAGTAGGACTCCGAAAATAACTGTGCTTTGGGAAGGATTCAAATGTGATGATCTCCTCTGATTTCCCTTCATCTGAACTGGCTAATGGACTCACTCTTTCACCAAGAGCAATAGTCTTTATGGGGACGTTTTATGATCTATTTAGATTCCTCCAAGCTTTAGCTGAGTCTGAACCTGGAAAAAAATAAAATAAAATCCATAGATCCCTATGGGCAAGCAGGTTTGTGATGACTGAGTAAAAACTTCATAACTCCTCTCTGGGGTTGGAGGAGGATGCATACATGGCCCACCCCTGTTGAGACTGGGGTCATGTGGCAATAGATAGATTATTCCATATCCATTTGACATAAAATATACAACTAAACTAAATTTTAGTTATGGATATTGATTTTATTGATTTAAACCTCCTCCTTACAAACTCTGTGGTTTGCCTAGCAGAAATGTTGTCATTTGACCAAGGCAAACAGGAGTGAGTCCTAGATGTCCATGTGCTGAATGCATAAAGCAGGCTGAAGACTCTCCCCTTGAAAAGGGTGGGCAGAATGAAGATGACGTAAGTCCATCTCCTATGTCACTGGGATTGTTTCCCCTCCAGTGTCTCTTTTCCCTCAGTTTCCTTGCTCCCCTTTCAGTATTTGCCCTCAGGTCCCTTACTTTTAGCAAGCTGGAAGTGACCAAGCTAAACCACAGCTCTTCCAAGGGAAATGGACTCTCTGATCACATAGAATTTCATTGAAGCTAAAAGTACGCATTTCCATAAGGGAATTATGGGCACAGTGATCGACTTTGTGGGGCAGGGGGCTGGTTACTTCAAGTTCCCAAAGTGCTCACATCTTGACTTCTTCTTACGCAGGCAAATTTCAATCAATCCATTGTGCTGAACATAGAAATTCAAATGGGCCTAGAGAGACAACTTCTGCCATGTTGATACATGTGAGTATCTGGTTTCTGGGTGCTTTTAGTGCAACTTGGAGCTGTGGAAATGCGTTGTTAGTGTGTGGACCGTGAGTGAGGCAGGCAAGCCCAGTAGGCTGAGAAGTCAGGGCTCTTTCAGGGTGGGGCATGGTGTACTGTGATGCTGGATATCAGGGTGGGAGATCCTAAACCTGACCCACCGTGGGGAGAAGCAGTCTACTCATCTTGCTGGAGGCTTCCCCCAGCATGTGGATGGCTCAGGACACAGTGAATCTCCTATGGTTTTGATTCCCCATGTCTGGTGCATTTTATTTTGATCAATCTTAACAGATTCCTTCCAGAATCACATTCTCAATCATCAACCCCCACACACACTCTCCAGTATCTAGGGCTTTCCTTGTTTGCCTATACCATGCTTCCTTGAAATATAGAACCTGTTCAATCTCCACATCTGTCTACAATCAGCCCTGCTAGTTATTTAGTCTGTCTCACCCTCAATCCCTTCACATGAAAAAAAGGAAATTATAATATTACTAGGTGGAGTGCACCATGCAGATGGGGTTACCCAGGTGGCAAAAGTGGTAAAGAACCTACCTGCCAATACAGGAGATGCGGGTGAGATCCCTGGGTTGCGAAGATCCCCTGCAGTATGAAATGACAACTTGCTCCAGTATTCTTGTCTGGAGAATTCCATGGACTGAGGAGCCTGGCAGGCTATAGTCCGTGGGGTCGTAGAGAGTCAGACACGACTGAGCACGCACCATACAAATGCTTTGTGAGGATTGTGTACATTAACACAAGTAGGTGAAGTAAGACTTCCTGCCTTGGCTTCATTTGGGGTGAGCACCCAACAAGTGGTGGCTCTGGTTGGCAAGGATGGTGACTTATATAAAAGCTGAGACCCAGGGGAATTCTGTCTCTGATTCCATACCCTCTGTACACACCCTTCTTAACCATCTTATCAATGCTGGCTTGATAAGCACTCAAGCTTGCAGGGTGTCAGATTTTCTTAATAGATAGTTTGCTTTACCAGTTTTTTATTTCTCCTCTGATATTTCCCTTCTCATATTTGGACAAATCTTTTTCCCTAAGGGAAATCAAGCCAAGGTTCCATTTCTCTTTCATCTTCTCCAAGGAAAGACTTAAGTAGATAACTTAGGTCAGGATCTGCCTTATAAACTGGCAATTTTTTCTTTCCTTGTTCCTGCAAGTGTGCCCGAACCTAGCTGCCCTTAGCTTTGGGGTTGGAGGAGGCGTTCCCCTTGAGCTTTAAGACCAAGCAACACACTTCATCCACCTTTCACCAGACAGACCTATGCTGAGATCACAGGGGCTTCCTCAACCATAATAAATGGCTGATTTTACCCACATCGTGAAACTGTTTCTTGTGTGTCTATCTCCTTGGTAGGTCAGTGAGAGGCTGGGCCTCATCTAAAGTAGAATACTGAGTGACCATTTTTTGTGTCTGATACTGCCTAAACCTGAAGCTCCCTTCTCTAATTCCTTCCACCTCCACCCTTATCCTTCTACCATTACTATTCCAGCCAAATCTTACCTTATTCTGCTCAAGGAAATAAAGATCCTTGATTTGTATTTTAAATCGATCACTCTGGTGACAGTATGGAATTAAGTAGGCAAGCAAAAACCCAAATGATAAATGATGAGAGTGTGGGGACTGAGAGAGAAAACCAAATTAAGAGATACAGGGGATGGAATGGAGAACAGAGAGGACACGAAGGAAGGGCTGCTAAGACAGAGGGCTACAGGGTCTGGGGAAGGATGAGAGCGGTATCTGTCAAAGCCAGGGAGTGATCACGTTTTGGAAAGGAGATAACAAGCCGTGTAAGAGTACCAGACTATATTGATTCCAATCTGTAAACCAAGTGTAGGTCAAAATATTGGAATAAGTACCTCTCTGCAGCACTGTAACGCCCCAGGCAACATGTGTCTTCTTAGCTGTGCTAAATGTGCGCATTTTATGGCTTGTACTTTCCCTTGTTTGCATTGCAAATTCCCAGCCTAATATGTCACTCCTAGTGATGATTATTATTTTGATAAAGCGAATTCACATTCATATGTTAGTAACCAATAAGAGCCACTTTTTGTTTTCCTCTCCCAGCAGCATTTTAGACACATGGATTCAACTAAGAAAATTGAATTCCAGTGGTAGAAATATTCCATTTCACCTATTAAGGAGGTGTTAAACTCTTAATATATTCATCCCTAAATGTCTGTGTGTTTGTGTATGTGTGCGCATGTGCAGATATGTAACCTTTTTGCAATAGCCCACGTGTACCCACATTGTACATGAAGGTGTCACCCACATTTTTAATTGTAGAGCAACCCATGTTGCACCTTTTTATATGCATCATTGCTTTGTGCTCAATGAATTCAGAAGGAAATCTGTTTCTTTTCCCTCTTTCCTTCCTTATTTATTTATTTATGGAAGATTGGCCACACTGATAATATACTTCTAATTAAACATTCAGTGTTCTCTACTTTCTTGGCAAATATCATACTCTGGAGGTAATTTAAATGTAATATGTAACCTGATGAAACAAGTCTGATAAATTTATATTTTCTTTTAATTTATTAAGCAGCTATTGATTTCTTGGTTGGTCAATATCAGCATTTATTAAGTTGAAGTTATTGTTCATCAGTCAACTATGCCCGTCCAAATTAAAATATTTTAAAAATATTAACTATAGATGTGTCCACATGCACGTTCTTGAACCTCATTTTATTAGCCATGTATTGGAGCAGAACTCATGTTTAGTCTTATGAACCAGAAACATTTATTCAACATGTTTCTCTGAACTCATAGATTACCTTACTCAATATGAATAATTTCTGCCTGTAACGGATGTTTTACAGTATGGCCTAGCACGTGTTGCTAATGTTGTGTGTTAGGGACTCCAGACTGATTCTAGCTTCTTGTGGCTATATGGCAGGCGGCCTCCTATTTCCTATCATTTGACAAATCCGCACAGGCTTCATCAGCCAAAAATATCTTCCCCTTGGCTTATAGTCATGTTGCCTAAAGTTGTCAGAAATTCATAGTTGTGTGGAGCCCCCCGAGATGAACATTTTGAAGCTTCCACTCAGTGCTGGAATTCTTTCTACATTTCCCCCACAGACCTTATTATGAGAAAGTTCTTATGTGTATTGGATCTGAATTCATTACCTATAACTTCCATGCAGTGGTGATGTTAGTACCTTCCAGAACAATCTCCCTTCTGATATTTAAATGATTGTTTTACTGCCATATAATTCCATCACTGGAGCTCTGTTTCTTGGAATTTCTTTCCCTTAGGTCCTCTTTCAAAAAGCAAACAGATGTGTGAGACTCATTGGATTATCTTTTCATGAAAAGTATAAAGCCCCAGGAAATTAAGAATGGTTTCCTGGAGAGAGGTAGCTTTCCTAATTTTGGCCAACTGTAGCATAGAAGGGAAGGAAGAGATGACAATGTTACGTAAGTATTTACTAATCACTGCTGTCCCCCATCCCAGTAACAAAATGCAACATTTGGAAAGTAAGGGCACAATAACTATCTAAAATGGAATAGAACACAGCATGTTCAAATCCATGGGATTAGATACGTTAAGTGATGAAATATCAGCTTTGCTTATCTTCTAACAGTGAAATATTATAAATTTTTCATCAATATGAAACTAAAAGCAAAGATGTTTTTCGTGTGTTTTCTTATGAAGGAATGTACCAGCCTTACCTCAAACCATACCTTGTCAATCTATTTTTCTGCTCTTCTGGTTAAGGGTGTGGTGTTACACCGTGGGATGATGTTGTTATGCAATCTGTAACTACTCTTGTTTTGCTACTTCTCTATGACTATGCTACAAATGTGGTCTATCAGTAATAATGAGAACAAAAAGTAAAGTGTGTACTGTTCTGGGTAGAATGAATTTTATAATTGAAACCAATACTAGTATGACAGTATGAAAATAAAAGAGCAATAATGAGTATCCTCATCAGCAGCATCGCTTGCATTACCACTGTTAATTACCACCACTACCATAGATATTTTCTTCTTTACCTCTGTTTTACCCTCTTTTGCAATATCCCTTTATTATTGCCTTTTGCTCTAGAGAAACTCTTCACCAATCTCCAGTGACATGAGGTTGTATGCCTTCCAATTTGTGCTGATATTTTGTTCCTCTTTTACATACAGATCAAAGCCTATCCCTTCCTTGGACTTCTCCCTTGATGGTCTCAACACATGGGCTTTCCTTCACTCCTCAGTTTTGTACATGTCATGTTTATGCCATGCATATTATAGTTCTACATCTATTATACTCTATTAATTGTGTTAATAACTTATTTCCACCATTGGAGAGTGAGTGCCTCTGTTTTGGGGAACTTGGCTGTTGGATGAGCAATAAAAACCATAGTCTTTCCTGTGGGGTCTCTCCCACGTAGAATCCAAGTGGGGTTCAGAAAGGTCTGAGCATCTCTGTTCAAATCTGGTAGTCTCTAGGGAGAAAAATCCCCATTACCAATGAAGTTAAAAAGGATCCAGGCACAGAAAGATTAGCTTTGTGAAAAACACATATGTGTGGGGATGTTGATAGGGCAGGAACAGGAATGGGATTGGAGACATAAAATTGATAGCAGCATAATATTTATTCAAGCTTAATGATTAGCACATGTGGGAAGGTCAGAGGAACTATGTCAGTGAAGAAGGCTCTGTTGGGGTCAGGAGCTTCTCCATGAGTAGATGGTAAAACAAGTTAGTGGACTCGAAGTTATTTTATTATGAGACTGGTAAGGTCCATGAACACTATTTTTTAAATTCAAATATACTTAACTTACAGTATTATATTAGTTTCAGGTATACAACATAGTTATTTACAATTTTATATATTATACTCCAAATAAAGTTTTATAAAATTTTGGCTATATTCCATATGTTGCTTTCTTATAACTTATTTATATTTAATAGTTTGTATTTCTTTTTTTAAATTTTTTTTCTCATTTATTTTTATTAGTTGGAGGCTAATTACTTCACAACATCTCAGTGGATTTTGTCATACATTGACATGAATCAGCCATGGAGTTACATGTATTCCCCATCCCAATCCGCCCTCCCACCTCCCTCTCTACCCAATCCCTCTGGGTCTTCCCAGTGCACCAGGCCCGAGCACTTGTCTCATGCATTCCACCTGGGCTGGTGATCTGTTTCACTATAGATAATATACATGCTGTTCTTTCGAAACATCCCACCCTTGCCTTCTCCCACAGAGTCCAAAAGTCTGTTCTGTACATCTGTGTCTCTTTTTCTGTTTTGCATATAGGGTTATCATTACCATCTTTCTAAATTCCATATATATGTGTTAGTATGCTGTAATGTTCTTTATCTTTCTGGCTTACTTCACTCTGTATAATGGGCTCCAGTTTCATCCATCTCATTAGAACTGATTCAAATGAATTCTTTTTAATGGCTGAGTAATATTCCATGGTGTATATGTACCACAGCTTCCTTATCCATTCGTCTGCTGATGGGCATCTAGGTTGCTTCCATGTCCTGGCTATGATAAACAGTGCTGTGATGAACACTGGGGTGCACGTGTCTCTTTCAGATTAGGTTTCCTCAGTGTGTATGCCCAGAAGTGGGATTGTTGGGTCATATGGCAGTTCTAGTTCCATTTTTTAAAGAAATCTCCACACTGTTTTCCATAGTGGCTGTACTAGTTTGAATTCCAACCAACAGTGTAAGAGGGTTCCCTTTTCTCCACACCCTCTCCAGCATTTATTGCTTGTAGATTTTTGGATAGCAGCCATCCTGACTGGCGAGTAATGGTACCTCATTGTGGTTTTGATTTGCATTTCTCTGATAATGAGTGATGTTGAGCATCTTTTCATGTGTTTGTTAGCCATCTGTATGTCTTCTTTGGAGAAATGTCTGTTGAGTTCTTTGGCCCATTTTTTGATTGGATCATTTATTTTTCTGGAGTTGAGCTGGAGGAGTTGCTTGTATATTTTTGAGATTAATCCTTTGTCTGTTGCTTCATTTGCTATTATTTTCTCCCAATCTGAGAGCTGTCTTTTCACCTTACTTATAGTTTCCTTTGTTGTGCAAAAGCTTTTAAGTTTCATTAGGTCCCATTTGTTTATTTTTGCTTTTATTTCCAATATTCTGGGAGGTGGGTCATAGAGGATTCTGCTGTGATTTATGTCGGAGAGTGTTTTGCCTATGTTCTCCTCTAGGAGTTTTATAGTTTCTGGTCTTACATTTAGATCTTTAATCCATTTTGAGTTTATTTTTGTGTATGGTGTTAGGAAGTGTTCTAGTTTCATTCTTTTACAAGTGGTTGACCAGTTTTCCCAGCACCACTTTTTAAAGAGTTTGTCTTTTTTCCATTGTATATCCTTGCCTCCTTTGTCGAAGATAAGGTGACCATAGGTTCATGGATTTATCTCTGGGCTTTCTATTCTGTTCCATTGATCTATATTTCTGTCTTTGTGCTAGTACCATACTGTCTTGATGACTGTGGCTTTGTAGTAGAGCCTGAAGTCAGGCAGGTTGATTCCTCCAGTTCCATTCTTCTTTCTCAATATTGCTTTGTCTATTCGACGTTTTTTGTATTTCCATACAAATTGTGAAATTATTTGTTCTAGTTCTGTGAAAAATACCATTGGTAGCTTGATAGGGATTGCATTGAATCTATAGATTGCTTTGGGTAGTATAGCCATTTTGACAGTATTGATTCTTCCAATCCATGAACACAGTATATTTCTCCATCTGTTTGTGTCCTCTTTGATTTCTTTCATCAGTGTTTTATAGTTTTCTATGTATAGGTCTTTTGTTTCTTTAGGTAGATATACTCCTAAGTATTTTATTCTTTTTGTTGCAATGGTATTGTTTCCTTAATTTCTCTGTCTGTTTTTTCTTGTTAGTGTATAGGAATGCAAGGGATTTCTGTGTGTTAATTTTATATCCTGCCACTTTACTATATTCATTGATTAGCTCTAGTAATTTTCTGGTAGAGTCTTTAGGGTTTTCTATGTAGAGGACCATGTCATCTGTAAACAGCAAGAGTTTCACTTCTTCTTTTCCTATCTGGATTCCTTTTTATATTCCTTATTATAAATATTCCTTATTTATATCTAATAGTTTGTATTTCTTAAGTCCCTTCACCTCTCTTGCCCCTCCTACCATCCCTGTCTCCTCTGGTAACCACTATTTATTTTCTGTATCTGTTTTATCATGCTTATTTGTTTGTTTTTAGATTTCAGAGGCAAGTGAAAACATACAGTATTTGTTATTCTCTGTTTGACTCATTTCACTAAGCATGATACCTTCCAGTTTCATCCATGTTGTGCAGAAAATGAAAGCACTAATTTTAAAAAAATACATATGCATCCCAATGTTCATAGCAGCATTGTTTACAATAGCCAAGGCATGGTAGCAACCTAAGTGTCCATCAACAGCTGAATGGATAAAGAAGATGTGGTGTGTATATGAACTAGAATATCGTTCAGGCATAAAAGAATGAAATTTTTCTATGAACACTGTTATATAAACATTTATTTATAGTAATATGCACTAGAGACTTTAAAAGCATCTGTTTACTGACATTATCAAGAAAAAGACCTCCAAAATAGCATTATTATGTTCATTTTACAGACAAAGAAACCATAAAGGCTCAGAAAAGTTTAACAATGTAACCTGGAACACACAGCTCATAAGTACACTTACTTTTTTTTAAAGATATTTATTTTTAGCTGAATTTAGTTATATCTTTATCTGGGGCCTATACCTTCTTCTGCCTCACCACTATGCCCCATTTTGGAAGCAACTAACGAAAGTTGTTTAATGATTAAAAAAAAATGAGGAGCAAGAGTTTGAAGTAAGACATTGACTACAGTTTATATTCCTTAAGAAAGAAAGAAAGTGAAAGAGAAAATTGAAGTCACTCAGTCATGTTCTACTCTTTGCAAACCCATGGACTGTAGCCTACCAGGCTCCTCCATCCATGGGATTCTGCAGGCAAGAATACTCACGTGGGTTGCCATTTCCTTCTCCAGGGAATCTTCCTTACCCAGGAATCAAACCTAGGTCTCCTGCATTGCAGGAGACACTTTAACAGACACATTTAACACATTGCAGACACTTTAACCTCTGAGCCACCAGGGAAGCCATACTCCTTTAGGATACAAACCAACTTTTTTGCCGTAACAACATTGTTTAATTTTCATGGAATTTTTGTGTTATGATGTATACAGTCCTATCACTGGTGGATATATTTCATGAAGACAATAGCTTTAAAAATACAGATCTGATGTTTTAAACTGGGAGCATACAGTCTTCCCTGGTGGATCAGTGGTAAAGAATCTGCCTGCAATGCAAAAGATGTGGATTTGATCCCTGGGTTGGGAGGATTCCCTGAAGGAAATGGCAACCCACTCCACTATTTTTGCCTGGGAAAGCCCATGGACCGAGAAGCCTGGTGGGCTACCCTCCATGGGGTCACAAAAGAGCCCTACAGGCTTAGCAACTAAACAGCAACAACATGATTGCTTTTAGTCGTTAACGATATTAGGCCAATCACCCTGCTATTCTTCCCCTGTAACAGGGAGAAAGCTTATTTAAGGCCACATGATTCAGGGTGTATCACGGGGACAATATTCTTATTATTCAATATTTAACAGCAATAATTCCAGAAGAATTAATTTCATGTGTTTTCTGATACAGTAAGGTTAAAAAATACCCTAAATGCAGTGGATATAACCCCTTCATGTGCAATTAACAGATATTAAATATAAACTTTAATATTAACATTATTCTTTATGCCCCAGTGAGTAGGATATTATTTAAATTGATATGACATAAGAGAATATAAATAATTCCTAAGTGTAGATTTAAACTGGAATTTCAGTTAGAGTTTGAAATCAGTATGTATTATCAATTCCCTATTTCCCAGTGTATCATTTATTACCAGTCTGAAGATTTTTTTTTCAAAGAGATTAAATTAGCATTAGGGCAATGATAAACATTATAAATAAATACAAAAATTGCTATTCTGAAAATCCAGTTGAAAAGAAAGTAAATGAATTGGTGTGGTATCAAATTCCATCTTCCCCGGAAGAGCTCAGACACAGTTTCCAGCATAAGTAATCTTCTATAACTTCTTTTGCAATAAAAATGCAATATATTAAAACCTGAAAGTATAATTTCATTATCTACTATTCTAGATACACAAACTAGATTCAGCAATGGCTGTGGCATGAGAGGAATTCTGATTCACTTAGCACCCGTATTTGGTCAAGGCAGGGAGAAGTAGGGTCTCCTGAAATCCCAGGGTTGTTTTCTGGGTCTGAGGACTTCTTTTGTTTTACCTGAGCTGGAAGAGCTGAAGGTGGCTGTGGAGAACACTTTCCTTCCCAGAACAATCTGCTTTCTAGTTGTGTACAAACTTCTTAGTATATATTAATAGCTTAGGTTGGTGCAATGTACTGATGGAATTGGGCTTTTTCTAGTCTTAATTGTTTCCTGAAGTGGTTTCTGGAAAGACAAAAAGCTTCTACATCTCCAACCCTTTCCCATTAAAGATACAATGCAGAGCCGCACAGGGTAAGGGTCCATCGAGTCACATGCATATGGAAAATTAGCTGCATTGTGCTATGCTGGGTGGGTGTATGTTGGTTTTATCTGTAAACATAATGGAAAACCAGCCATCTGGCTTTATTTGAGGAGTATCCAGAAAAAAAAAAATCTCAAACTAAAATTTCTATGAAGTGCTATAATATGTCCATAACATCCACTGCTAACCCTATCTCCGCATTCTTTATAATGTTACCTTCTCAAGACTCGGATCTGAGGGTTGAATCCTGTCAATTGATTTGATGTCCAAAGCTAATCACTGAGTTCCCCTCTACTGTGTCTTCCTCTGTAACTAGATCATTTTCTTCAATCTCTGTCCTATTCAGTCCTGACTTACTTCCTCTTTTCAATCAGCTAATTGATATTGAGGCACGCATAATGCCTCTGAATAGAACACAACTGAGGAATAATCAACACCAAACACATTATATCATCGTGTTTCCCTCTTCCTTGAAATATAAACACTCATGGGAAGATAGAACATGCAGTTACTTATATTTTTAGTATGGAACAATAATCCCATGAGGTACGGGTCTGTGGACAAGAGGCAACCGATGGACACCTAGCCTTAAAAAGATGGCAGAAGCTTCTCCTATTTTCAGAAATTTTACTGTCTTTGCTGTGCTGCCTGATAACTCTAGAACTGTATTTCTTTTTTCTTTCTGTTTTCAAATTTTCCACCAGCACATATGGTAGAATTCTACTACAGGCTTCAGGCCTCCCATTTAACCTCAAAAATGAAGAGAAAGCAATTCAGTAGGTGGTTAAGAATATGTCATAGGCACAAACTCAGCTTAAGGCATTATGAATTTTCTGTGGAGAAAATGCATTTATTCATTCTGCTTTAAGTCAAGATGGCTGAAACCCATTATCTCAAACTTTGAAAAAAATCCCCTTTGGGATGTGAATAGCCTATGAAATATTTCAGTCAAAAATGAAATTTTTGGAGAGAATGAGGGTCCAGTTGAAATTGATGGAGTAGAGTTTAGACTTGTGATCATCAAAGCTTTCTCTGAGCTTTCTAGATAGAAAGGGGCATAGAGAGTTAATGGGTGATATTATCCTAATTATTATTGTATAGTATAAGAGGGCCAATCTATTTCTGTAGAATAATAGAGCTAGGATGAGATTCGACAGCATCTGTCACAATAAATGCAAATATATAGAGAATTGACAATGAACCATGATCTCATAAGTGATTCTATTTTCCATCTGAATAATGACAATGCTGCATTTCAAGCTCACATGACAGATACCTTCAGAGGCTCTCTGGGGTCGATGCTGGA
Organism: Odocoileus virginianus; assembly: GCF_023699985.2. Classification (NCBI taxonomy): domain Eukaryota; kingdom Metazoa; phylum Chordata; class Mammalia; order Artiodactyla; family Cervidae; genus Odocoileus; species Odocoileus virginianus. Next base: position 38,355,338 of record NC_069695.1, read on the forward strand.
AGCCCTTTCTAAATGTATTTGCAAGGGTGAATGTATTCGGACTTGGAGTTTTCTAAAGCTCTTTATATCCCTAGAGAGTTTTCTAGGCACTCTTTTTCAGTTTAGGTATTAAAACATTCTCCTTCACGGGCATTTATTAATTCATTTTCCTGTGCTCTCCTCTGTGTTAGCAGCTTAAAGAAATGCAGAAGGCATGGTTTCTGCCCTACAGGAGCTTATAGTCTTACTGGAGGAGACGTAGGTAAACCTGATCATAAAATTCCAGTGCAAAAGAGATATTAAGTTCTCAACTGCAGTCTCTACAGTAAGTGTGATCTCCAGAAGATTATGGATAGAGGGGCTCAGTGAGGAATTCATAGGAGAGGGGAGATTTGAACCGTGCCACGCGGGGTAGGAAGGGCTTGGCCAGAGAGTCAGACTAGAGGAGAGAGAAGTCGTGAACGAGCACGACCCAGAAGATGCAGAGAAGTGCAAAGGCACGTGTGGAGGAAGCATCGTGGGTGTCACTGCTGACTGCCAGGACACCTGAGTCCTGCTTGAGCCCTGAGCTGGCAGGACACCTGACCCAGCCTGTTGTCTACCTTTATCAACTATGCAGGACCCCTCCTCGCCTTCCTCTTGCCTCCTCCCTCACCTATATGGAAAGTGACCAGGGCTTTCCTTGTAAGTCAGCGGGTTAAGCAGCGGCACACCCACCTGTAAGATTGCGGGTTAACGGAGGGATGAGGCAAGAGACTGGGTAGAAACATCCTCAGGCCTTGTGTCCCTTTTCCACTCAAACTTCTAGACAGGAGAGAGATCTGGGACAAAAGGACTCTCGGCAGTATCTAATAACACCTTGATGGTATGTGTTGAATCAACCACAGGCTTATATCCCTTTCCCAGCCTGGAGAAATGTTAATTAAATATTAATTCAACCCTTCCCTTTCCTGACCCCATTAGGTCACAAATATTTGTTCAGCTAACCTCTCTTCTATTGTGTACTCTCCTCTGTCTCTTCTGCCTGGAGAGATGTCAGGCAGATTTCCACAGCACCTCCCACCCTTCAAAACATTCCTCCCTGCTCTCCCTAAGTGAACAGGTCTTTTTGTTTGGTTTGAGTTTACAGTTATTTACAATAATAATAGAAAGAAAAATAGCTCTTGTTTTGTGGATCTGCCACTTGCTAAGTGCTATCATATACATTAGCTCATTTAACCCTGTTCACAACCCAGGGAAGATGCTGTTATATCTATTCAGAGAAGGTGGGTACCTCTACTAAGGTGAACTAGCTAGTGAGTGCTAGATCGCAGACCCATGAACTGCTAAATGGCAGCTCTTTCTAGCACATTGCACATTCTCAGGGGACACAAACTGGATAAACTATAACATTCAAGGGGTTCCTCATATGCTCAAAACCATTGTGTGCATGCTCAGTCGTGTCCAACTCTTTGCGACCCCATGGACATAACCCGCCAGGTTCCTCTGTCTATGGGATTTTCCTGGCAAGAATACTGGAGGGAGTTGGCATTTCCTCCTCCAGGGGATATTCCTGACCTAGGGATTCAACCCACGTTTCCCGTATCTCCTGCATTTTTATCTCTCCTGCACTGAAGATTCTTTACCACTGAACCACCAGGGAAATCCTCAAAGCAGTTAGCTATTCCTTATAATCAGTTAAGTGGGATGAAATATATTTACTCAGTTTCTATAGAATGTTAAGAACTGCACACAGGCTCAGTTCAGATGAATGCATGAAATGGCTATTTCCCTGTGTCTGCTGTGTGGGTGATGTGGACTAAAATTTAAACTGATAACTTCAATTAAAACTGTTGGAGGCTAAGAAAGATGGAAGGGAAACTCAGCGTGGGAAGGCATAGAGTTCTGGGGGACTTTGAGGGGAAGATGACAAGAGAACCAAGTCTCTCACAAGAACCATATCTATGTAAGAGACCAGATCAAGTCACACAGATTTTACCTGGAGTTTCAACTTACATCAGGATTGCTGCTAGCTCTGCGAATCTGCAGTCTGTTTATCTCTCTCACAGAAGCTGCCTCTCCGTTTTATCAGAGTGAACCCTGGAGGATCTAATTTAGACCCAGAGAAGCCTTCTTGGGTCCTACCATAGGCAGGTATACTGGGAAAGGCAGACAGTTTCATAGCTGGCTCACAGAAGCCATCCCTAGTTTCCAGAGACCTCCCTTTGCAGCTTTTACTTCTCCAAAAATTGTTTTTGATTCTGGCCCCAAACTCATTTCTTTCTTTCCTGACCCATTTCTCTTAGCCGGAAGCATATTCACCATCTTGTTTTTTAAAACATATGGGAATCTTAAATCAGTGTTCCAAAATTATATACTCACTTCAAAACTTCCACAGCCTGTTAATAGGTGTTGCATAAGAAGAAGTTTCTGTGAGTAAACATGTTTGGGAAATGCTGACTTAACCAAAGTTAAAACAGGAAGGAGTGGATCAACAGCAACTTCACTGTAGTCATTACTTCTAAAGAGGGAGGGAGAGAATGCTTTGAGAATTCAGTAGCATCTAGAACTTTTTTTTTTCAAATGCTAAGCAATAAGACAAAATGTTTATCTGTATTTAAGCTGAGTGGTGGGTATATGGATGTTTGTTTTATTATCATATATATTTGAAACATTTCATAATTAAAAATAGTTAAAGATATTTGAGATTTTTTTTCCTTTTCTGCAGGACTTTAGTTATTATATTGGTTTGCATTTTGAATCTTTGAAAGTAAAAGTGTTAATCACTCAGTCATAGCCAACTCTTTGTGACCCCATGGACTACAGCACGCCAGGCTCCTCTGTCTATAAGATTTTCCAGGTGAGAATACTGGAATGGGTTGCCATTTCCTTCTCCAGGGGAATCTTCCCGACCCAGTGATCAAACACAATGTGATCTCCCACACTGCAGGCAGATTCTACCCTCTGAGCCACTAAGGAAGCCCCTTTGAATCTTTAGGAAGGAGCATAGCACTTGATATTTACCAATTATTTGACCTAGAAATCTTTTAGGAAGGAGCATATCTTGCAACTCTGTTCGCTGGGGCATACTTTGGGAAGTGCCAACTTAGGAAACACCAGTCTTTCTCATCTCTTTTCCTGAGGCTTACTCTTCGTTTGCCCCAAGGCCCCACAGCTGGAAAATGCCATCTCAGAAGACTGTGTACTGCCTGTTAATTAGTCTCCTACAAGAGTTAGCACATGATATTCAGTATTTTCTGTTTCAGAGGGTTATGTCTGTCTTCTCTCTCTCTTCCACTAGGAACATGATTACTATCTGAGCATTCTTAGTTTTGTGTTTATTTTCAGAGCTCAGGTGATTGGCATGTCCAAAAGTCAACGAATAATTTATCCCTCCCAACCTTTCCTTTCTCTCCTGATACTGGGTACTCTTTGAGTCCTTGCTTAAACTGGGGAACTTCACATCCACTCCCATTCCTTCCCTTCCTTCCAGGGAAAGATATTTTATAATCTTAAAAAGTTTTAATTGTATAGAATCGATAATGAACTCAATCTTCCAAAATGGAAATAAAGAATTGTATTCTTACTGAGAAAGTTTCTTTCTGTTTCTTGCTCCATAGTAAAATTCTACTAGTCATCAGCAAATGAGTTTGAAAGGCATGGTTTGGCTTCCTCAAGGAAAAAAAAAGAAAAAATAAAAGCTTATTAAATAATTGAGATTAGTTAAATATTCTGATATTTAGTGTAGAAAATAAAGTGACTACAAATGCCACACAAGATTAAGATAACAGTATAGTAATAGGGAAAAGGTACAATATACTGGGGCTTCCCTGATTGCTCAGATGGTAAAGAATCTGCCTGCAATGTGGGAAACCTGGGTTCGATCCCTGGGTTGGGAAGATCCCCTGGAGTAGGGCATGGCAACCCACTCCAGTATTACCGCCTGGAGAGTCCCCATGCACAGAGGAGCCTGGTGGGCTACAGTCCATGGGGTGGCAAAGAGTGGGACATGACTGAGCGACTAAGCACACTCACCATGAGATTAGGAAGCAGAGACTCGGGACGTGGACTAGACTCAGCTGTACTTGTTGAATCATTTTGAAATTTCAGTTTATTTCTTTGTGCTTGAGTCTACTGTTTTCAGAAGTCATAAAATCTACCCTGTCATACTTCATACTGTTGATCAAATGAGAGAAAATATTTTGAAAGGCCTGAAATGTTGTTGAACAAAATTGGAGCAGATGCTTACCGTTAACATTTCTTGAGGCGATTAAGTTGAGTAGCTGACCTAAGTTGGTGACCTGAATATTTCCATAATAAAAGGGAGGGAAATAAAACTCTGGGAAAAGACCTTTGCTTGGTCCACAGTTTACTGGGGTAAGACACTGTTGAGAGGCCAGTAACAGAGGGAGAGTCAGTGTACTCTTTAGTAAAACAGTTTGTGAGGTTAGGTCTTGAACCATGTGTGAAATGTGATTCTAAGTGAAGATCTCTGTTCAAGTTAGTTGCTAAGTTAACTAAATCTTGCTTTTCTGCATCTCTAAAAGAACTTAGGAGAGCCAGCCGAAAACAATCCTGTATCTACCATTGAACGCCTAGTTGATTTGCCTCGTTAGGGGTTGATGGAGTCAGCTTTTGTGTCAGAATCTATGCAAGCATGTTGAGGATGAAAAGCAAGGAGGTGAAAATGTCTCTCCACACACCCTCCCTCCATTGCATTTGTTACCAGTGAGCCATGACCGCGGTATCAATACAATCGCTGTATTCCAATTACAAATATAGACAATAAGGACATTTGTGTCTTGACAGAGTACAAAATAAAACATTAAGAGGAATGAAGATTAAAGGGGAGAAGAAAGGTAAGAACATTTAGGTGGTTACAGGAAAAAGAAAAAGGTGGAACAAATTCTATAGAGGTTTATGCTAAAGGTGGGCTTTAGAAGGAATTATGTCCAATGGGTCATGAAGAGACATGGAGGATATGTATGTTCACAAAGCTCCACATGGAGTGAAGGAGTTTGTTTTGGGCTCTTCCATGATTTGGGGATTCTATTTTAGAGGACCTGTTGCTGTAGGAATGGCACTGGACACCACTGGGAGCCCCAGAACTTGGACCATTGCAGGCTACATAATTTCTCTAGTATTAGGTCTCCAAAAACTATATAATATTGTTTTGTTTTTCTCAATTTATTTTCTCACCGTATGCTCACAACTACCAAGGAACCCCAGTGTTATCTCCTATGATAAGGAATTAATCTTGGTGGTCCAAACTGACTTGGGGCTTATTTCAGATGGAGCCATCTGGATCATTTATTCAATTTGTACATAGGTCCTCGAGCCCAACATCACACACATGGCTTTCTATATCTGTCCTGATCTCACCCTAATTTTGCCTTTCATTTTCCTACCCAGAAAGTTTGTCTCTCTCAGACTGGTTCTCTGGGTCCACAACACTAGTCTGTAGTTGTTCATTAAACTCAGTTTAATAATATTTCTATCAGCAACAGTGCTTTAACTTTGTAGGTTGGCACTTGCATTTTTAAAGGAAATAAAAACATTTGTTCTTGACAACCTCGTAATCAAAAGCTTTTCTATAGAGATTGCATTCTCTCAACTCATTTGGAAACAGTGAAGTTTCACAGTATTTCCTTGAGTCCTTGTTCTGCCAGGATCCTCACCAATATTTAAACCCCATTTAGGGAAACAATCAGAATCTTCTGAGTGTGAAAAGTATAATAAAAAATAAATACATTTCTATTCTTTCTATAGTTTACCTTATGGTCTATACGTTAATCACCCCCAAAATGTCCACAAGCATATAGGAAAACAAGTACTTATTTAAAATCAAAGCTGCTTGAATTCCAGATGGTTCAAAGTATATCTTAATCTATCTTGGGCAAGTCCCCTAATTCTGCAGGAACAAATGGTGGAATGTTATTAAAATGTTAATTAGTTAAATTTAGTCCCTAAAGTATAAAGAAAACAAAATTGCACCTACATGATTTTATTTTTACTAATGGGGGAAAGAAATTCTGATATATAAAGAAATGAGGTTATTTTAGAGGAAGAAGAAATACATGATGTGAGTTTTAGATTAAAATATCCAGGAGTGTAAAGAAAGTCTGAACAAAATTATTGGGGTATGTTTCCAACTTATTATATGATGCTATTTTCAAAATCAGCTATTTTTATTTGTATCATGAGTTCTTTCTTTATTCACATGGAAATTGGAGAAATAGAGATGCCAGCCAATGACAGCTATTGGATTTGCACAATTCAATTTTTTTCTATTGTTTAAGCTACTGGAATTGGAAAGGCCTTAAAGGGTTCTTGGAATCTTCAGATTATTCCTGTACCCCTGCTTATATGAGGAAGACAATATTTCTAATAATCTCCAAAGAAAAGACAGGATAATCTGCCTAATTTAAGTATCTGTACATTAATCTTGAAATTGTATAATTTCAAGATAGTTGATTTAAAAAGACAAATATCAAGAAACAACAAAAAGTATTGATGAGAGCCTTGAGGTTACATCAGTTTGTTGAACACTCACGTTTTCTGCTAATCATTTTAAAGCTATTAAGTTTCATTTATGTTCGTAATTGGTTTAACTACTTCATTTTAACCATATGTTTATACCTGGTTCCATTAAAAAAAATAGTAAGATATTTACTGGGCTAAATCATACAGTTTTTTTGGAAAGTTTTAGTAAGGGGGACCCTGAAAGTGTTTCTGATCAGATATTTGATGCTATTGGATTTTGGGAAGATTAATATGAGTAATCTACCTAGTGCGTAGATTGTCTGTATTAACTAGCCCAAAGTGGCAGTAGCAATGGGGCTTTCAGAGCTACTGACTTTGATCAGGACATAATTTCCAGTGCTACTTCAGTTATCCTGTATTACAGAGTACTGACTGTCCTTCCATACAGAATGCCTTTCTGAGTATACTTGGACCCTTGGGTAACACTGGGTACAACTTACGAATGTCAAAACCAAAGAGAGAGACAACTGCAGGTAGACTCCAAGCCTGTTGCTCTCATCTGCAGAATGCAAACTACTTCTGCCTTAAAGAGATGAGTCACATCTTTGACTCAGCTGAATAGGAGAGGCAGCAGTTGGTGAGTCTTAAGTATGGGTCACCCATTAAAGATGGTTCTCAAAGTGAGGTGTAAAAACACATTTCAATGTTATGAGTTTTACGAGCAGCAGAACAAGGTGCATTCAACTCTGTATTTAGGCATTAAATAGGGAAAGGTGGATGCAATGCAATGTTCCTTTTATGATTTATATTGTGTTCAAAATTATTAAGCTGAAGTTGCTGCTGCTGCTAAGTCGCTTCAGTTGTGTTCGCCTCTGTGTGACCCCATAGACGGCAGCCCACCAGGCTCCCCCGTCCCTGGGATTCTCCAGGCAAGAACACTGGAGTGGGTTGCCATTTCCTTCTCCAAAGCTGAAGTTAGGACACATTTAAAAAAAAATTACTGGGAATAAAAAAAACAGTCTCTGACCTATAGGGTGTCGGGCTTTGGGAAAGAGAGAAGAGAGGGAAGAAAATTATTTTTACATATTTCTTCCCCCCATATACATACATATATATATAATGAAAAAAATTAAAATATCTTCCCAAAGAATTTAGGTGACTACAATATATCCCTGAGTATGGGTGAGCAGTGGTTTCTGGAATTCGTGTGTAGAAAAGATCAGTTTATTATTCTGCTGAACAATAGGTTGACTTGAGTCATTTTTGTTAGTTATTCAGAGAGCCTAAGAAATGGCTATGGTCCCTGACAGAACAGACAAGTCTCTGCCTGCTAGGAGTGATGGCAAATGGTCAAACTTGTGTGTGTGTGCTAAGTCGCTTCAGTCATGTCTGACTGTTTGTGACCCCATGGACTCTAGCCAGTCAGGTTCCTCTGTTCGTAGGATTTTCCAGGCGAGACTACTGGAGTGGGTTGCCATGCCTTTCTCCAGGGGATCTTCCCAACCCAGCAACTGAAACTGAATCTCCTGTAGCTCCTACATTGCAGTCAGATTCTTTACTGCTAAGGCACTGGGGAAGCTCAAGTGGTCAAACTTAGCCCTGAAAAATGTAAACTAACCAAGGAAACAGAGATAAGGGCTGTGTTTATCAGAGAGACAGTAAGTCTTAGAAAGGTGGATCGAAGAAGCAAAGTCTGAGAAAATATTTAAAGAAGGAGGACAGATTTGTCCCTATTTGTAGACAGGCTAAATAAAGCAGATGGTTGCTTGTGAAGTGTGAATTTCAGCAGGGCTCACGGCCCCAAATTGTCTTTAACGCTGGCCAATCATTGTATCAGACACCCTTATCACCAGGAAATTCTAAGTTGAACCACTGAACGCCAGCAAAGCCTAACTGGAAAGGGAAATGCCTAGACCTATTGCATGAATACTGTTGTCAGTTCATACATGGGGCATCCCCCCTTCATTACTAACAATACCCCAGTTTTGTTCAGGTACTTAGTAAATATTATCTAATTTCTGAGAAGATGGGCCATCAGTTACTTTGTGGGTAGACAGGTTACTGAGTTCTGGTCAGAAATATAAAAAGACTTCCCTCTGCTGGAGGAAGTCCTTAGAAAGATTTCTCTCTTTGCTGAGGGAGAGACATAGAAGGTGATAGACATGCCCAATTCTTGACTTTTATGAGGTCTTGAGAGGAAATGATGCCTACAATGCTGCATTCATCTTGTGACCATGAAAGGGCTAAGGACCAGCAGAAATCCTGATTCCCAACTTTGACATCCACATGGCAACCACTGACCACTGGACTTTCTTCTGGATGAGAAAATAAATCTCATTAGTATTAAGGAACTGTGGTTTAGTCGCTAAGTTGTGTCTGACTCTGTGACCCCTTGGACTGTGTGTGGCCCATCAAGTTCCTCTGTCCATGGGATTTTCCAGGCAAGAATATTGGAATGGGTTGCCATCTCCTTCTCCAGGGGAACTTCCTGACCCAGGGATCAAATGCAGGTCTCCTGTATTGCAGGCAGATTCTTTACCGTCTGAGCCACCTATTGTATTAAACATCTGCATTGAAAACCCACTATTAAAAGTTATCTAAAAAAAAAAAGTTATCTTTAATACCTTAACAAGTACGCTCTGAATCTCTCCCAGCTGAGAGTAGGAGTATATGTGTTTGAATGACCTCTATTTCCTCTGATATTCCTCCACATTTTTAGTCTAGTCAGGTGGCCTTACTTTGCTCGTGTTTTACATTATTATCTTTTTGTATGTAAGTAATGAAGATGTAAATATACAAGGTGCTTTTAAGGACTTCTCCCAAATGAAAAGTTGTATAGAGCGTTTGGTATTTGGTTAGACAGGTAGGTAGCCATCAACATATGAAATATTCCCCTTAGGAAGTGTTGCACAAAATAGAATTTTAAAATTTGGTCCTCAGTTAACTTTAGCTTCACCATTCTGAACTCCTAAAATATAGCCATGCTCTCCAGACCCATAGTTCTGTGGCCTGAGAAACCAATGGAACGCTACTGTTTCCTCAGCCAAAGTCTTCCTCACTCCTATCTGATGTTTCAATCATTTTCAGAAATACAAAGTCATATCTCAAAATGTCTATGAAAATGCTCAGTTTCCCAAGTGGTCTGAAATTATGTCACTCTTGGTGACCTTCTTTTGGTCCATTTCTTCACATTGGAATTCTATTTAAATCCTCCATGCATTCTCTTTCTGATTGATCTGATGAGATCCCTAGACACTGCATAATGTCGGACACTAATGACAGCAAGGAGATCAAACCAGTCAATCCTAAAGGAAACCAACCCTGAATATTCATTGGAAGGACTGATGCTGAAGCTGAAGCTCTAATATGCTGGCCACCTGTTGACTCATTGGAGAAGACCTTGATGCTGGGAAAGATTGAGGGCAGGAGGAGAAGGGGGTGACAGAGGATGAGATGGTTGGATGTCATCACTGATCCAAAAGAGATGAGTTCAAGCAAACCCTAGGAGATAGTGAAAGTCAGGGAAGCCAGGCATGTTGCAGTTTGTTGGGTCACAAAGACTCAGACACAACTTAGCAACTGAACAACAACAAATGTTAGGGGATTTGAAACCCAGTCTGGCTTGTGGAAAGTTATCTTTCTCATGTCTGGATATTGGTTACTATACCTCAGAAGACTGTTATGAAATTTCTTGCTGTGTATGGGTAGGTTTTGTGACACAGGATACTTCTATCAGATAACTGACTCTATCCCTGTTAGCATTGGGCTTCCTGGGTAGCTTAAGTGATAAAGAATCCACCTGCAATGCAGGAGACCTGGGTTGGATCCCTGGGTTGGGAAGATCCCCTGGAGGAGGGCATGGCAACCCATTCCAGTATTCTTGCTTGGAGATTCCCCATGGATAAAGGGGCCTGGTGGGCTACAGTCCATGGGGTCACAAAGAGTTGGACATCATGACTAAGCACAGCATTGTTCTGTTTGTATTACTGTGGTCCCACGGGCATGATTGCACCTGTCCAGTCTGAGCTTAATATGCTCTTTGAATACTATGCATTAAACCATCCATGGACCTTGTTTTAGCAGCTGTAACATGGAGGTTCTCTTAAACCTGTTGCTTTCTCCTTCAGACTTTATGTTGTCAGAGTGCCCATGGTCTTTCTTTTGACCACCCCCATTCTGGCCTTCTCACTACTAGTCAGCACATGGTTGTCTGATTCATCTTCCTGAAGCATGTATGGCAATGTGTCACTTTTCTAGGCAAAGCTTTAAAATGAGTTCCTGTTGCCTATAGGTTAAAATCCAAATGTTCTTGCCTGAAATGTATGACCTTCAACATCCTGCTTCTCAATTAATATCTCCTGCAGTTCCCATGAGTGCATGTTTTAGTTTCTGTCCAACAGCTCATCTTTTCCTATATTCATGAGGAGATCTTCCCAAGTTGTGGTTATACTTCAGAAATGAAATGGTCCACCATCCCACCAAGTTTGATTTGAAAGTCAGAGCTGATGATGCTACGTGTATACACATCAATAAGCCGTGAAAAAGTTTAATTCTCACATAATGGGCCTTTCTGGGGACAGCAGAATAGACTCACAAGCAGATATTAAAATAGTTTTAGAGAGCAGGAAATGGGGATTTGCTTGGGATTTTATTGTCGTGAGGGGACTGGAATGAGCATCCTATACATGTTAGGGCTAAAGTTACTATTGTTTGAGCTTTCTGCTGAGAATAAAGGAGAGATCACCTGGGCTTTCTTATCAACCCACCCAGATGTGGGGCAGAAGGGGAAGGAGGAGGAATTAAGCTCCCAACAATAAAATATGGAGTAAAAATCTTTTTTATACCTTTCTTTACTTTGCATTTACAGGTTAACTTTTTAAAGAAGATTGTATTCCTTTTGGCTATATATATACAAGACTAAATTACTTTAATAAATACAAGAGTAATGAAGGAGCCCAGAATATAAATGTTGGGACCACTGTTATCACTTCCTCTGTCTCCTATTATTTTGACATCTAGATATGGAGGAACAGAAGAAAGTCTTAAACATCACAGAAAAAAAATCTTAAAATAGTGATGGAACATGGGACCTTAGTGAGGATTTATTATGGCAGACCAAATACTTGGTGCATGATGCTTTGTTACAAATGGACTTACTATAAAGCTATTGAAGCTAAAGCTTTAGGGGTTGTAACTGGCATGGATCTTCCAAGCTGCTCTATGTAACTTGTGGATTTTTGTATTCTTCTGAGGTTAAAGGAATTTTGTAGGAATTTAGACCCATCATCCCTGTGTTTGTCATAGCATAGGGATAAAAATAATGAGTCATAGTCCTTTCTAAACTCTAAAATGTTTGTGAAGACACAGATGTATTCTCAAACACATAAAAGGGAACCTATTCATTGCTATGGGAAAGTCAAAGAAGTGGCGAGTGAACATAGTGAGGCTATCTCATTTGGATGTTATCCTGACTTCATGGAGGAAATAACTCTGGAATTTAAAGAATGAAAATACTTTGTTATGTGAACAAACTAACATTGGACATTCCAGGCAAACAGTAAATAATGTTCAAGGGTCAATGAACAGTAGGAGATGGTGTTGAAAAGGCAAGTTAGGTGGCATTTATGGCAAGGTTTTTTTCTTTGCTTTCCTATTTGCTTTTACTTTAGATAACATGGGTGTCCCTGGTGGCTCAGAGGGTAGAGAATTTGCCTGCAATTCAGGAGAACCAGGTTTGATCCCTGAGTCAGGAAGATCCTCTGGAGAAGATGGCAACCCACTCCAGTATCCTTGCCTGGAGAATTCCATAGACAGAGGAGCCTAGCGGCCTACAGTCCAAAGATTTGGGCACAGCCGGGCAGTCATCACTTTCACTTATGTAAGATAAAAAATTCTAATACATACAAAAGTAGAAAGAATAGCATTGGGCAGCTTCTCAGTTGCCTCTTTTAACATCAATAGAACTTCATAAGGAAAAAGCAGGGTCATATGCTGTTCTAATTTTTCTGAATTATTCTCCGAGTATTTGACCTGTAAATGTCCACTTCATTGTAACTGTATAATATCCTAAAGCAGAAAAAAAAATTGTCCAGCTTTTTTAATTGCTCTATTCTATGAGTTGTTTTCAATTATTAAAAGCATAAATCTGGGAGATTTAATTTTTATGTGAAAAAATCAAACTCCATATATGCTTTACCTGGGCTCATACCTTGGAAAACAATCAAAGCAGATGGGGGACAGTATGGTAACTGACTTAGTAATTGGAAATGACATGGTTTTAATCCCATCACAAATTTTTAATAACTGTGAGTCCTTATGGAAATTACTTTATTTCTCCAAGTATGAAAATAAAATGATTAAAGTGATGTTTGCTTTTGCACATCGTGATAGCCTGTTAACAGAAACTTATATGTTTTGAACATTTAACATGAGCCATGTATTATTAAACACTTTTCATGCATTATCTCATTCACTTATTGCAAACTTTCTGAGATAAGTAACATTTTTAATGTAATATTTTAGACAAAGTGTCTTACCAAAAACACTTAGTAACCAGTAAAACTGGCACAAACAAGGCCAAAGATCAAATTAAAGTCACCTGGTTCAACTAGAACTTTTCACCACTGTGCTAGACTGCCTTACCATACAAGATTTTATACATCATAATTTTCCCGTTTTCACTCCAAGTCATGCATTTATAACCACTTTGCTCCACAAACTTCACAAAAGAGTGTACTGTGAGTAAAACTATTATACTCTTCACTTAAGTCTGATGATTAACCTTCTAAGCTTACTTTTAGACAATCCTTGTAGAATTGTCACACGATTTAATCTGTCCTCTGAGAAACTGAAAAATACAGAAATGACCAAAATAGGCTTTAAAAAAGAAACTTAAGTTGCTAACAGACAGATTTACAATACCTTTTTGCTATTTTATTCATTTTGAATCCTTTCTCATACCAAGCCAAGTATTCTTATAATGAAATTCTAGTCTTATGGGTTTTCCGACTTTCCTCAATACAAGCTGGGTTTTTTTATTTTTTATTTTTAACCTTAAAACTGACATTAGCTGGGACTGACTCAGTTTTGTATTTTTACTGACAAATCCATATTAATAACAACATCAATACTGTATTAAACCTGAACTATGGGAATAATTTGTAATCATGCCAAAATTAATAACATTGTGTATCACCCAGAGAGGCTCTCAGGGAGGAAAGTGAAATGGTTATTAACTGAGGTTATTATTGCAGCATTATGGACATTTAAATAGACTATAATTCTAGAAATTTAAAGGTCAGTTTGATTTATTCAATTTAGTTTGTCATATGTTTGGAAAACTAATTAAAATCACAAACAACACGGTTATAACATTTTTGATGGCAAGCCAGAAGCCAGTATTTTGAGACACAATAAGTAATCTTTTTTTGTTGGGCATGCTAGGCTTTCTTTGCAGGTTAAAGGGACAGTTTCTTTAATTCCTCTGATACAGTCTAGGAAGCAGATTCTGAGGGAGATTTTTTTTTGGAGGCATGAACTTCCTTCTTATGGATTTCTTGCATCCAAGCACTATTGCTCAAATCCTATTGTGACTTGGTGTTGCTTCTTTTAATATGACTCAAAGATCTAAAATAATCTCTCAGAACAAAAGGTTTTCTTCTGCTTCTGTCTCAGAGTGTCACATTTCTTTTTACTGTATATATAGTCTTTTGTCTTAACCAATTTCACTGTGAAGGAGACCAATATAGAAAATGCCTCTGGTAGGGTAACACAGCATCTTGGGTTGTGCTTATTTTATAACAAAGTTTATAGGAAAAGGAAATAGTATGGGGCAATGAAGCCTGAAAACATGGAGCATGAAAGAAAAGTGTAAGAATTTGAAGGACGGAAGATGGAAAAAATATAATAAATGACTCATGCCAGAGTGAATCAGTGATGAAAACAGGGAGTGTCCTTTTCCCAACTAATATTAAAATGGAACCAATACATATGCCTCTTTTTTTTTTCATGTAGTATCTACCTACAGTTTTAGAAAGAACAATTCAAAAGTAGTTATTAGTGTCAATGGCAAGAAGAAATATGGGAGATGAAATATCACTATAATTAAAGGGCAATACATAAATAAAATGTGAACAGTCTTTGGACAATCCTAATGCATATGATTAGAAGGAAATGAAATAATAGATTAGAGACCAACTTTCACGGTACTCTCAGCATTTAGCTGTCTTACATGACTGCAATTATCAAGCTATATCTTATAGGCAAAGAGTTTCCAAGTAATCCTTAAATTATTTTAGTGGCAACTTTACGAGCCCCAAAGCAAAAACTTCAGCCATAGAAATATCCACATTATGTGGACTACCTAATGACAAGAAAGAGCTAATAGAGAAAGAAAAAGCTGAAGGAGATAAAGACAGAAAAGGACTAGACTAATGAGCTGTTCACCACTGGTTCAGATTTTAGTAAACATGGTATCTCCAGAATTGATCCCAGCTGAAAATCAACCCAGAGCTGCTTTCCTTGGACCCATTCTGTGTCCCACTTGATATGACTGAAGGGTTCCTATGTAATTAATAAAAGTACTTTCAATTCACCTGTATATTTAAGTACATAGTATATGAGTAGAAAGGGTAGTAGAAAGGAACAGACTGGTTCCAAATAGGAAAAGGAGTACGTGAAGGCTGTATATTGTCACCCTGCTTATTTAACTTATATGCAGAGTACATCATGAGAAACACTGGGCTGGAGGAAGCACAAGCTGGAATCAAGATTGCTGGGAGAAATATCAATAACCTCACCACCCTTATGGCAGAAAGTGAAGAGTAACTAAAAAGCCTCTTGATGAAAGTGAAAGAGGAGAGTGAAAAGGTTGGCTTAAATCTCAAAATTCAGAAAACTAAGATCATGGTATCTGGTCCCATCACTTCATGGTAAATAGATGGGGAAACAGTGGCTGACTTTATTTTTGGGGGCTCCAAAATCACTGTAGATGGTGATTGCGGCCACAAAGTTAAAAGACGCTTACTGCTTGGAAGGAAAGTTATGACCAACCTAGATAGCATATTAAAAAGCAGAAACATCACTTGGTTAGCAAAGGTCCCATCTAGTCAAGGCTATGGTTTTTCCAGTGGTCATGTATGGATGTGAGAGTTGGACTATAAAGAAAGCTGAGTGCAGAAGAATTGATGCTTTTGAACTGTGGTGTTGGAGAAGACTCTTGAGGGTCCCTTGGTCTTCAAGGAGACCCAACCAGTCCATCCTAAAGGAGATCAGTCCTGAGTGTTCATTGGAAGGACTTACGTTGAGGCTGAAGCTCCAATACTTTGGCCACCTGATGCAAAGAGCTGACTCATTTGAAAAGACCCTGATGTTGGAAAAGTTTGAAGGCAGGAGGAAAGGTGGATGACAGATGATGAGATGGTTAGATGGCATCACCGACTCAATGGACATGAGTTTGGGTAAACTCTGGGAGTTGGTGATGGACAGGGAGGCCTGGAGTGCTGTGGTTCATGGGTCACAAAGACTCGGACACGACTGAGAGACTGAACTGAACTGAACTGAAGAAAGGATAGTATAAAAGAAGATGATCCAGTTTTTAAAGTTTGAGCTCATAATCTAATAAAAAAGAATTACATTGGAATATTAGGAAGTAGAATTAGGCATTCTTTAGTGAAATTTTTGGTTTCATATATTCAGAAGTGAAAACAGGAACTAAAAGTTATTTTGCTGTGAGCAAGAATTAGGGTCAACTGGAAAGGGTAAAATAAGAGAAAGAAGGAGAAAGAATGAGTTTGTTTCAAGATATCTTCTGAACTATGAAGTAAAGAAAATAAGATTTATAACTGGCAAACAAGTGGTAAATTATATAAAAGCTTTAAGCCATGCACTGTACTAAGTGAAAGTGAAGTCGCTCAGTTGTGTCCAACTCTTTGCAACCTCACAGACTGTAGCCTACCATGCTCCTCCTTTCATGGGATTTTCCAGGCAAGAGTACTGGAGTGGGTTGACATGTCCTTCTACAGAGGATCTTCCTGACCTGGGGATCAAAACCGGGTCTCCCGCATTATAGGCAGATGCTTGACCGTCTCAGTCACCACACTGTACTAAAGTTATTCATAAATAAATGAGTACTAACTTTATGAGAATATTTTGGGGAAAATAACCTACTGTCCAAGAAAATCTGGAGTAGCAGATGCTGCTGTCAACAAATATAAAGATAAGAGAGGCAAATAGCTATCCACCGGTTGTGCACCACACATCTGTGGGCTTGGAATGCACACATCATCATGTCAGCCATATCTGACTGCTCTTTAGAAGCTTATGATGAAAGGCACATTGATGTCAAAATGTACAAAAAATGTGGGGACTTTATAGGGTTGGCATACTAAACAAATGAAGCAGAAGAAAAACTGGGCATTAGGAAAAGGACAAGACGATTGCTGTGTACTAGTCAGAGATGAATTGATGAGAGAAAAAGAGTTTTGAGTTGGGTCTTGAAGGATAGTTAGGATTAAGGCAACTCAAGGGAGTGTGCTCACTGGAAAGTCATAATGCATTTGCCACTTGTGAGATTCCACAGTGTAGGAGGGCTGCAGTCCTAGACTTCTACCAGATACTAAGTATTGTAAGGTGAAGTTGTTTTTTGCAGCACAGATTTGTTTGAACCTATTCAGACAATGTGACTCACACTGATGGAATATCCTTTGATTTGCCTGTTGTTAATATCTACCTTCAGGTTTTATGGCTGAGATTTTGTGTAGCCACATCAGAATTTATATATTTTAAGATTAATGTCATGAATATAAGAAACACTCTATCAACCAAAAACAGGCTATCAGTGTTACAGATCTGAAGTGGATAAGGGTGATCCCTGGGTCAGGAAGATCCCCTGGAGGAGGAAATGGCAACTCACTGCAGTATTTGTGGACTTGACTGAGCAGGTAACAATTTTGTATTCACAGTTTGTTGTATTTTTGATACTACACACATAAGTGATATCATATAGTATTTGGCTTTCTTTGTCTGACTTATTTCACTTAACATTATACCTTCCAAGTCCATCCATGTTGCTGAAAATGGCAAAATTTCATCCTTTTATGGCTGAGTAATATTCCATTGTGTGTGTATAAACACACACACACACACACACACACACACACACACCATACCACATCTTTTTTATTCATTCATCCAAGTCTTATTTTAAGCCAATACATTTCCTCTAGATAGATATACTCCCCCATAAACATGAACTGCATACATAAGCAAGTGAAGAAAATGGAGCCGTTGAACAGTTTATGAGTCCTCCCTATTATAGGATTCCCATTTTCTAATTAAGGACTTTTCACTTTATTACAAATTTATTAGAATATTAGTAGCTATTAGAACATCTATATCTAAATGGCAGATTAAGAATATATTGAAAAAATTCCTGTTAAATATGGACTTCATAGAAATGATAGAAAATATATAAGTAAGTAAATGAATATTTATCCATGAAAAAAGTGAAAAGAAAGGACTTTCTGTGGAAGCAAACTGATATAATATCGATGAGAAAGAGTCACAGCATCTCTTTTTTGGAGGGACTCTAATAGAATTATTAGTACCCAGTAGTCATGTATGAATGTGAGAGTTGGACTACAAAGAAAGCTGAGAGCCAAAGAATTGATGCTTTTGAACTATGGTGTTGGAGAAGACTCTTGAGAGTCCCTTGGACTGCAAGGAGATCCAACCAGTCCATCCTAAAGGAAATCAGTCCTGAATATTAATTGGAAAGACTGATGCTGAAGCTGAAACTCCAATACTGTGGCTACCTGATGTGAAGAACTGACTCATTGGAAAAGACCCTGATGCTGGGAAAGATTGAAGGTGGGAGGAGAAGGGGATGACAGAGGATGAGATGGTTGGATGGCATCACTGACTCAATGGACATGAGTTTGAGTAAACTCTGGCAGCTGGTGATGGACAGGGAGGCCTGGTGTGCTGCAGTCCATGGGGTCACAAAGAGTTGGACATGACTGAGTGACTGAAATGCACTGAACTGTACTGAAATCATACCCCTATTACTAAACAATGGAATTCTAGAATAATATTGCTCATATTTATAAACACAGTTCATCTCCTTGAGGGCAATGATAATCTATGGTTACACTTATTAAAATGATCACTGATGAAGACAGAATGAATGGTGGAAGGCACAGTAAAGGTAGAACAACAGGTTGAGGTACTTAATTACTATGGTGACAGTGGTAATTACATAGGATGTGTGTAATGGTGGGGTAACTGGTTTGAACTGTTCTAAAAAGCTTACAAAAAAGAATACAAGAAAGAA
Organism: Odocoileus virginianus; assembly: GCF_023699985.2. Classification (NCBI taxonomy): domain Eukaryota; kingdom Metazoa; phylum Chordata; class Mammalia; order Artiodactyla; family Cervidae; genus Odocoileus; species Odocoileus virginianus. Next base: position 38,374,110 of record NC_069695.1, read on the forward strand.
GCTTAAGGATTTAACCTTTTACCTCAAGGCTTGGAGGGCATGACAAAGAATCATAAGCTTTAAAGGTGGTCTTAAGGGAAATCTTTCATTTATCAACTATGGACAGAGCATGGATAAAAATTAGATGTAAGATCTGGATACACACATTTCTGAGTTGAAGTAGAAACCACATCAACTCATATGCTAAGTAAATGTATTGGCTAAGGGGAAAGTATAATGTGTAATCTTGGAAGAAAATATTTGAGCAAACAAAGATGACTGTGAGAACTGGAATTCTTATGTCCATTTGGAAGGAGATCTTCTCATAATCTGAATGATTGAGGCTTCCTTTATGGGGTGAAGGAAATGTTTAAAAAGTGGTGCAATTATGTGGAACAGTTGATTTATATACAGATGCCTTTGTTTTCTTTTCCTCAGAGCCCTCCTCCAACACTTTCCATTTCTTACAGCATTTTAAATGAAAGTCGTTCAGTCATGTCCAACTCTTTGGGACCCCATGGACTATACAGTCCATGGAATTCTCCAAGCCAGAATACTGGGGTGTGTAGCCTTTCCCCTCTCCAGGGGATCTTCCCAACCCAGGGATGGGACCCAGGTCTCCTGCATTGCAGGTGGATTCTTTACCAGCTGAGCTACAAGGGAAGCCCAAGAATACTGGAGTGGGTAGCCTATCCCTTCTCCAGGGGATCCTCCTGACTCAGGAATCAAACCAAGGTCTTCTGTATTGCAGGCAGGTTCTTTACCAACTGAGCTATTTAAGAAGCTAAATTCTGAAAAGAGAACTGAAAGAGGAAATACAAGGCCCAAAAGAATTTTAGGATCTTGCCAAATGAGATTTAAAGGGATAAATCAGGCAAATATATAAAGATAGGAAGCACATCCCTCATTCAGTTCAGTTCAGTTGCTCAGTCATGTCTGATTCTTTGCAACCCCAATTACAGCATGCCAGGCTTCCCTGGCCATCACCAACTGCTGGAGCTTACTCAAACTCATGTCCATAGAGTCGGTGATGCCATGCAACCATCTCATCCTCTGTCATCCCCTTCTCTTCCTGTCTTCAATCTTTCCCAGCATCAGGGTCTTTTCCAATGAGTCAGTTCTTCACATCAGGTGGCCAAACTATTGGAGCTTCAGCTTCAACATCAGTCCTTCCCATGAGTATTCAGGACTGATTTCCTTTAGGATGGACTGGTTGGATCTCCTTGCAGTCCAAGGGACTCTCAAGAGTCTTCTCCAACACCACAGTTCAAAAGCGTCAATTTTTCAGTGTTCAGCTTTCTTTATGGTCCAACTCTCACATCCATACATGACTACTAGAAAAACCATAGCTTTGACTAGATGGACCTTTGTCAGTAAAGTAATATCTGTACTTTTAAATACGCTGTCTAGGTTGGTCATAGCTTGTCTTCCAAGGAGCAAGCATCTTTTAATTTCACGGCTGCAGTCACCATCTGCAGTGTGATTTTGGAGCCCCCCAAAACAGTCTCTCACTGTTTCCATTATTTCCCCATCTATTTGCCAAAAAGTGGTGGTACCAGATGCCATGATCTTTTTTTTTTTTTTTTAATATTAGATTTTAAGCCAGCTTTTTCACTCTCCTCTTTCACCTTCATCAAGAGTTTCTTTAGTTCCTCTTTGCTTTCTGCCATAAGGGTGCATATCTAAGGTACTGGTATTTCTCCTGGCAATCTTAATTCCATCTTGTGCTTCAACTTTTGTAAAATGCACTCTGCATATAAGTTAAATAAGGAGGGTGACAATATACAGCCTTGAACTACTCATTTCCAAATTTGAAACTAGTCTATTGTTCCATGTCCAGTTCTAACTGTTGCTTCTTGACCTGCATACAGGTTTCTCCGGAGCAGGTCAGGTGGTCTGGTATTCCCATCTCTTGAAGAATTTTCCACAGTTTGTTGTGATCCACACAGGCAAAGGCTTTGGCGTAGTCAATAGGGCAGAAGTAGATGTCTTTCTGGATTTCTCTTGCTTTTCCTATGATGCAATGGATGTTGATAATTTGATCTCTTGTTCCTCTGCCTTTTGTATATCCAGCTTGATCATATGGAACTTGTCAGTTCACTAACTGTTGAAGCCTCACTTGGAGAATTTTGAGCATTACTTTGTTAGCATGTGTGATGAGTGCAATTGTGGGGTAGTCTGAACATTCTTTGGCATTGCTTTCTTTGGGATTGGAATGAAAACTGACCTTTTCCAGTCCTGTGGCCACTGCTGAGTTTTCCAAATTTGCTGGCTTATTGACTGCAGCACTTTCACAGCATCATCTTTTAAGATTTGAAATAGCTCAGCTGGAATTCCATCACTTCCACTAGTTTTGCCCATTGTGACGTATCCTGAGGGCCACTTGGCTTCATATTCCAGGATGTCTGGCTCTAGGTGAGTGATCACACCCTAATGGTTATCTGGGTCATTAAGATCTGTTTTGTATAGTTCTTCTGTGTATTCTTGCCACCTCTTCTTAATATCTTCTGCTTCTGATAGGTCCATATCTATCTGTCTTTATTGTGCCCATCTTTGCATGAAATGTTTCTTTGGTATCTCTAATTTTCTTGAAGAAATCTCTAGTCTTTCACATTCTATTGTTTTCCTCTATTTCTTTGCACTGATCACTGAAGAAGCCTTTTTTTTTTTTTTTTTAATCTCTCCTTGCTCTTCTTTCGAACTCTGCATTCAGATGGGAATATCTTTCCTTTTTCTCTTTGTCTTCCACTTCTCTTCTTTCTCACCTCTTTTTAAGGCCTCCTCATACAAGCGTTTTGCCTTTTTGCATTCCTTTTTCTTATGGATGGTTTTGATTCGATACATGTAGAGAAGGCTTAACGGGATGGCATGTTGAAATGGAATTTATCACTTCTCCTTTCTGTTGCTGATTTTAATCAAATGTCTAATGGTTCCAAATGTTCCATCATGTTTTTATTTGACATTTTTTGTTGAGTATGGATCAGGATGAGTTTTGAGAGAAAATGCATGTCACACTTAGAAAGGATTTACCTGAAAGAAAGGATAATTTTTTTACAGGCATGTGGACAAATGTTAGGAAATCAACAAAGGTTGGTGAGCCACCCAGGCACCAACCATCACAGGCAGGAATTACTGCCCTTAGCCTGAGACGTCAGTAAGAGAAAATGGTGTGTCTGGTCACTGATGATGAGTGATGTCAAGGGGAAGCTATACAGGAGTTACGGCCCTAGAGGAGTGAAAACATTACAACCGTAGCAAAGCAGGGAAGAAATGGGGGAAAAACACTCTTACTTCTCTCTGCAACTTCACTCTAGGTTTTTGCCAATATGTCCCATCTGACAAACCTAAACAGAAACTGGAAGCCAGGTATCTTGACTGACTTAGTCCACAGAGAAGAACCTCTTAAGGCACACAGTAGCAGAAAAGTAAAGACTGGATGTGGGGAGGTAAACAGAAAAACCAGGACAGTCCACCTCTTTTGTCACTCAAAGCTAAAGAAAGTTTTAGAACTTAATATCATTCACAGTGAGTTTTCTGACATAAACTTAAAAGTGATTATCTCAGATTGTTGGCCCAATAAAAATTATACATCTATAAAATACAATACCCAAACATCTGTGAACACATGCACACAAACACATGTTCTCAGGCACACCTTTAAATAAGATATTATAGTATAAGTAAAAATGGAATTTAAATGCTATTCATAACTAATGTTATGAATTAAATATATTAAAGCATGGAAGAAGTGGGTGAAAGAATTCCTGAGGAAAATGTAAAGATTTAAATGAATTTATTGGAAGGAAATCAGGGGAAAATTAAAATTGTCCTCATTTTTAGATAAGGTGCTATATAATTACTACTGATATTTTTTAGAAAGTTCAGCAATGTTTATCATATATATACATATATATGATGAACTTTAAATTTTAATTTTAACAAAGTAGCTTTTTAACTAGATAAACTAGTAAAAATTTGACATCTGCAATGATCACCTAGAAATAATAAGTAAAAAGTAAAATGCAATTCACAAAAAAATCAATATTAAACACAGGAATTAATCAAAATAGCACCTCTTATTTAAAAAGTTCAGAATGTGAAGAAAGCACCCAGCAGTTAACTTGAGAAAATGAAAAATCCATATTCTTGGATAATTAAATATTTGTATGTATACTATCTCTCAATTTAGTCTATAATTAAAGTGTGATTCCACTAAAACATTTGGTTAGACTTACTGTTTAACTCAGTAAACTTAATATAAAATGTACATCAAAGAACAAAAGTCCAAGAAGAACTCATAAGTTCATTAAACAAAATTAAAGTTTGTAAGAGGGAGTACCTAATCACACAAGAGAGAAAGAAAAAAAAAACTATAGTAAAATAGTGAAACAAAGCAGTATGGATTTCTTATAAGGACTAAAAAATGTTTCAGCGAAGCATTATAAATAACAGAGATACTGACATATATTTGGAAGCATAATATACAATAAAGTTGGCAAAACAATCAATAGGGAGGAGCAAAAATTCTTAAATTCATTTCAGAAAACTCATTTATGTAGTGGAGAATGACAGCCCTGGGTCACTCTGTAACAGCCAATCCAAAAATGGATTACAGATTAATCTATATAAAGGATAAAAATATTGCAATATTAGAAATGTGTAGGAATTCAATGTCTCTGTGATATATAATTGATAGAGACTTCAAAAATAAAAATTTAAAAGCAGAAATCCTAGGGGATGGAAAGATAAAGCAAAATAGATAAAGGATATTACATTTAACAAAAGGAAGTTTGTTCTGTGAGTATAATGCTAATTTAATATTTAAAAATAAAACAACATAATTCATTATTAATGGAACAAAAGAGACAAAAAATGATATTCTTAATAGATTCAGAAAAAACATTTGAGAAATTTCAACAGATATTCATTCTAAACACTCTTGGTAAAGTAGTATTAGAAAGGAGTTTCCCCTATCTGATTAAATCTACAGGTGACAGTTAACAGTGAAACTGAATGGTTCACTCCTTAGGATGAAGACAAATTAAGTCTGTTCTCACCACTTGAATTTTACATTGTACAGAAAGTGCTAATCAGTGCAACAAAGCATGCCAAAGAAAGACATGCATATTATAAAGGAAGAAGTAAGCTGTCCTTATTCACAGATGATATAATTACTTATTTAGACAGTCCTAGGGTATATACCAAAATCCAATAAGAATTTAAATGGGTCTCAGGATACAAAGTCAATATAAACATCAACTGGATTTCTATATTTGTGCAAAGAACTATTGGAAAGTAAACGTTAAAAATGCTATTTACTAAAGCATTAAAAGGAGCAAATAATTAAGGATCAAATTAACAAAATATGTGCAAAGCCAGTACACGAAGAACCATACAACATCAAAAAAATATGTCAAAGAAGACTTTTAAAAATTCTCTCCAGATTTATTTATAGGCTCAACATAATTCTAATCAAAATCTCAGAAAGTTTTTTTTTTCCCCATAAACTGATGTACTGGTTCTATAATTTATGTGCCATACAAAGAATAATAGCTAAAAAACTTAAAAAAAAAAAGAACAAATTTGGAAGACTTACCGTATGTGATTTCAAGTTTATTAAAAAGCTACATTGATCAAGACTTTCCTTTTGCCTAAGGGCTACTATATAGATCAGTGGATCAGTATAGAGTCTGGAAAAAATAAATATGAAACAAAATATTAATATTACCAATGTTGAGAAATGAGATTGTTGACCAAATGGTCCTAGGACAACTGAATATCCTCTGGCAAATAATGGATCTTGACCTTGACTTCACACAATTTATAAGAATTTACTTGAAATGTTTCATAAATTTAAACTTAAAAGCTAAAACTATAAAACTATTGGAAGAAAATATAGGGGCCACCTTTCTGAAGGTGTGATAGGGGAGTAACTACAAGAAAATAAAACCTACAATTGAAAATGTAAAAGTCTATCTTCCTAAAGATAGCATTGAAGTATTCAAAGGCAAGTCACAGATCGGAAGACAATTTGCAAAATGTATCTATAAAAGAAATTTTGTGCAGAATATATGAAGAACAACTCACTAGTTAGAAGAAAATCAATCCAGTAAAGGGCGGTGGGGGTGGGTGGGTGATGGAGTGGATGGGTAACAATTTACATAAACAAAAGAGATAGAAGATAATCATAAGCACATGAAAATACTCTCAGCACCATCAGTCTTCAGGATAATTCAAGTTAAAAATCACAATGAGATGGTAATAGATACTTAGTATATGTGCATGCTTGTGAGTGTGCTACGTCATGAGTGTGAGTGTGCTTCAATCATGCTCGACTCTTTGTGATCCTATGGACTATAGCGTGCCAGATTCCTCTGCCCTAAGGATTCTCCAGGCAAGAATGCTGGAGTGGGTTGCCATGCCCTTCTCCAGGGGATCTTCCTATCCCAGGGATTGAACCTGCATCTCTTGTGGCTCCTGCAGTGGCAGGTGTGTTCTTTACCACTGAGTGCCATCTGAGAAGCCCAGTCCCATCTGAAAAGTCTAACCATATCATATCTTGGCAAGAATCTGGGGAAACTAACACCTCTTACTTTGTCAACAGGAGTTAAAGTGGTGCAACCATTTTGGAAAACATTCTGAGAGCCTCTTATAAAGCTACACATATTACTATATACAAAATCGGGAAAGGAGTACATCAAGGCTGTATATTGTCATCCTGTTTATTTAACATATATGCAGAGTACATCATGTGAAATGCTGGGCTGGATGAAGCACAAGCTGGAATCAAGATTGCCAGGAGAAATACCAACAGCCTCAGATGTGCAGATGCTACCACTTTAAGGGCAGAAAACGAAGAGGAACTAAAGATCCTCTTGATGAAGGTGAAAGAGGAGAGTGAAAAGGGTGGCTTAAAACTCAACATTCAAAAAACGAAGACCATGGCATTTGGTTCCATCACTTCATGGCAAATAGATGCATAAAACGTGGAAACAGTGGCAGATTTTATTTTCCTGGGCCCCAAAATCACTGTGGATGGTGACTGCAGCCATGAAATTAAAAGATGCTTGCTCCTTGGAAGAAAAGCTATGACAAACCTAGACAATGTATTAAGAAGCAGAGACACCACTTTATCAATAAAGGTCTATACAGTCAAAGCTACGTTTTTTTCCAGTAGTCATGTACGGGTGCGAGCTGCTGCTGCTGCTAAGTTGCTTCAGTTGTATCCGACTCTGTGCGACCCCATAGATGGCAGCCCACTAGGCTCCCCATCCCTGGGATTCTCCAGGCAAGAACACTGGAGTGCGTTGCCATTGCCTTCTCCAATG